>NC_068332.1:19773335-21138590 GCF_000147395.1 Oryza glaberrima
TGTAAATTACGAGAGGAATCTTTTAAACATAATTGCATTATGATTTGATAACGTGGTGCTACAGTAAATATTTGCTAATGACGAATTAATTAGACGCAGTTTTCTAGCGGAATCTATAATTTGTTTTGTTATTAGACTATATTTAATATTTTAAATGTGTGTCCGTATATCCGATATGACAACTAAACTTAAAAATTTTTCCCAACTAAACAAGGCCATTCGGTTGAACATCGTAATTAATAAATATTGTGCTTATGTGTTACTCGTACGTCTGGATCTAATCTCCTAAAGCGACTGCATTGTCTGATATCGATGTTGATTTCGATGCCGGTTTTGATAACAAACATACAAAGTTTCTTAGTAACTAAGGATATTATTAGTATGATGGTGTACTTTAGGGGATTAAGGGTGTGTTTTTGGTTTGTCTAAGCTCCAATATCATACCTTCGTTTTTCATGCTGATGCTTTTTAAACGGCTAAACGATGTGTTCATTTTTTTAAAAAAAAATATATAAAAGTTGCTTTAAAAATTCATATTAACCCATTTTTCTAAAAATATTTAGCTAATACTTAATTAATTATGTGCTAATGAGTCGCTTTTGTTTTGCGTGATGGAGGGATTAATGACTATATACCGATCAGCTACTTATTGAAATCTCCAAAGCTTTATTAAACATGGCAAATGTTCCGTTTGAAACAAGTCCTAATTCCTGTGACAATTAAGATGATTTCTGTACAACTATTTACAGAACTCATCCGATCTAGGGGTATTTGGATGGGGCTAAAAATTTTTAGTCCGTCACATCGGATATGTAGACACTAATTTAGAGTATTAAACATAGACTAATAAAAAACTAATTTTATAAATGAGAGCTAATCCGCGAAACGAATTTTTTAAACCTAATTATTTCATAATTAACAAATGTTTACTGTAGCATCACATAGGCTAATCATGAATTAATTAGGCTCAATAGATTCGTCTCGCGAATTAGTCCAAAGTTATGGAATGGGTTCTATAATTAATCTACGTTGAATACTCTGAATTAAAATCGAAACCTCCGATGTGATTTAGTCCATATGAACCAAAATGGACAATTTACAGAAGAGGTTATCTAGGGACTGAAACACTACAACAAGGTTGGATAGTCAATCATACTCATAAAGTCATAAGCTTATATCTAGCTAGCTAGCTACTCCAAATCTCTGCTCTGTCAAACTGTAGGTAAGACATGTACTTCATTCGTATCATAACCACTGTTACCCATCCTGTATCCCTAATCAAGTTGAAACAGTCCTTTCATGGTTGTATGATCTGACAACCTGCCTCGCGACGACGACCTCCCATGTGCCGCATACGCTAACCGTGCTTAATTGGGCGCTGTTTGCAGAGCAGAACCAGTACTCTGCCATGTCCCCGGCTGTGCTCCTCTGCTTATGCCGCCACTATACAATCTTGGCCAGGCCCAGGACAGGCCAGAGAGAAATTTGCAAGACCTACCTGAATACCTGATCATTTGCACCGGTCAAAAATCGTTTTTAGGTAAAGAAAGCTTTTATTTAACTCGGCCAAATACACCAAGATGATACAAAAGCACTGGACACACTTCCATCATTTGCATAATTAGGATGCACACAGCCAAACCGGTAAAAAAAATCGTGGATATATACCATGCATTCATGGGATTATTTATGTTGTTTTCGTGTCCGGCCTTGTGATCCAATCATGCTCATGCAGAACTAATGTCAGGTCAATATTAGGTTTGTAGTAGTAGGCATATGGTTCGATCGGGTGTAACGTACGTGCGAGTCCCGTGATAGAGCATGGTCCTGTATATTATGTACAGATGTGTAAACAAAAGTTAGTGGTGCCCAAGTATCTGGATAAGATTTGTGTCCGTTTGTTGGCTCACGTACATGACAAAACTGGTAGATTCAGACAAAATAGTGCACGAATACAATGGTCCTGTATGGATATTTTTTTTAGCCCACCCGTTTTAGCCCTAAAATAGCTCAAAGGGATCCAAATAAGAGGGCTATTTTAGGGCTATTTGCAAATAGCCAACCCCAAAAAATTATCACCCCCAAGGGGTGCTAATTGGGGCTATTTGCTGTGGGCCCCACCGATTCCCACTTTCCCCCACTTGTGCCGGATCCAGTTGCGGCAAAAATCGTCGCTCTCACCCCTCGCTCTCACCCCCGCTCGCTCTCCAGAACCCTCGCCGCCGCCCGGCCCAGCTTCACCTCCCCCTCCCTCCACCCACGCCGCCGCCTGGCCCTAGCTTCGCCTCCCCCTCCCCCCACCCGTGCCACCGCCCGGCCCTTCACCCGCGCCGCCCTCTCCCTCGAATCACGCCACCCTTCCTTCAGATCCACCGAGAGGCATCCACACCGGCAACTCACCCCACCCGCATTGCCGGCCATAAGATCCGTCGTCGACGCATCGCCTTGCACCGGATCCGGCGGAGATGGACCCTAACGGCTTCGATTTCTTCTCCCAAGATCCCATTTCGTCCGCCGCCGGCAACATTTGGTCGTCGCAGCCGTCGGCGTCCGGCCCTTCCCACGGATCTATTTCCCGCGCCGGCGTGGACAGCTGGACCTCAACACCCAGGCGGCGTCGGGCCAGGAGTTCCCTCACCTCCACGAGTACAATGCCTTCCTCCAGGGTGGCTGCGAGGAAGGAGCTAGCCGCGGCCGAGGCTCCGGTCTCCCTCCCATCTGCACACCACGCTGTCTGGGAGTGAGGGCTGGTCGAGGGGGCGCCGGGCCATCTCGTGGTGCACCGCGCGCCCGCCAGCTCAACTTTGGCGCGGCAGGTGGCCGTGCTGGACACGGTGGAAATGGTGGGTCGTCGTCGGGCATCGTCGGCGGCGGCTCTCTGGTGAGCACTGCTGACCGAGCTAACTGGACTGATAGGAATAATAGTATTTTGTTAGCATTGTGCATAGAGCAAGTAAGAGCAGGCCACTACAATGGTAGCCAAATGAATTCTTATATATTTGAGACAAATTATGTGTTTGTGCTTGTAAGGAATTGTGTATGCTTGTATGTGCCTGTATTGGATTAGCCATAGAAGATCCGGCTGTTGTATACTTTTAGTGGAGGCAAATGATTGGGATGGTACAATAATAGCTAAATAGCCCTTGGATCTAAACAGCAAGAGGGCTATTTTGTTAGATGGCTATTTTGGTGGGATAATCTTTAGCCTAAAAAATATCCCTGGATAGTTCTCCAAACAGGCCTAATGTTGGTCGGAAACGGCGCGTGTCGTGAAAAACAACTGTGCATAACGCCAAATAAACCAAGTTAATATCCATGCGTGGTGTGTGTGATCGTAACGTGCGTGCATCTAGGCTCGTCCCTTTTTTTTTCCTCACTAGCTTGATATCTCACCAAGATCTGGTCCACAACTCTAGCCTAACGAAGCTAGCTGTTGCATCCTACGAGTGCTTTTTGGAACGTAGAAATTTTATAGGATTTTCATGTGAATTAGTTTGATTTCTTAAAACCTCTAAAGTTCCATTTTTGCAAAATAAAAAAGAAAAAGAAAAGGCCCAAGGGTTATTCTTTTACGTTTATTCTAAAAAAATATCAGAATGTACCGTGTTTTCTGCTGCCTACAATTGCAAGACAACAACGTAGTGAATCATTTTTTTTTCCTCTTATGCAAGGAAAGCAAGGTGGAATTTGTTCCTCGTAGAGTTAGCCATTGGGTCAGACCGAGCGATATGATCTCGGTCTTCACTTTTTGGGGAAATTTTGGCCATCTAAAACTTAAAACCGAAACGCGTTACGAATTACAAAAATCAATCTCCGTTATGACCAATATCGTCAACAATGTTAGAGATGAAAAAAAATTACAGAAACCATCAACAATTTCAAAGATGCAAAAGAACTTACATAAATAATCAAATAACAAAAACCGTTAGCATCCGCTCTAGATCTCCGCATCGCAACCCTCCACATGTCGCAAGCACCAGCACCCTTCTCCATCAATGTTGCTTGCTGCCTGACCCCTCAGTGTAGGAGGTTGATGGAGAGCATGTTGGCAGTGTAAGAGTGCACCCCTCACCCATGGAGGGTTATAACCTGAAATGAAGCATGTTGGCAGTGGAAGGGTGTACCCCTCACCCATGGGGGGTTTATAACCTGAAATGAAGCATGTTGTAGAGGAAGTGTGCCTGATGTGCGGCCTACGCCAAAGGTGGAGAGGAATGTGTCGAGCCAGAAAAGGCATCCTCTTCACCGAGACGGCGGTCGAGGCAGCACCAGATCTTGGAGAGGTGGAGGTCATGCGCGACTAGCGACCACGCGGTGTCAGGGATACAGGGAGCATTGGAAAGGGGATTATGGTCTTAGGATTCATTGTGCTCTATTGGGCTATTTTAGTTAATGCGATAACCAAAAGGTGATGAATAAATTAGCCGAATATAATTCGGTTAGTAAGAGGTTGAAACCAAATTGATAATCAAATTTTTCTATCTCTGTCTTGTCGCTCCCGTTTCTTTTGGTTTTGGTCTGTTTTGCACACCCTTATTTGTCGATGCAATATATGCATGAATGCTTAATTTGTACTCCCTCCGTTTTAAAATGTTTGTCACCATTGACTTTTTAGCACGTGTTTGACCATTCGTCTTATTTAAAAAATTTAAGTAATTATTTATTCTATTCATATCATTTGATTCATTGTTAAATATACTTTCATGTACACATATAGTTTTACATATTTCACAATTTTTTTTGAATAAGACGAATGGTCAAACATGTGCTAAAAAATCAACGGTGTATATTGATTATTTGAGTCAATGGTACTACTAGCTACTCCCTCCGTCCAAAAAAAAAGGCAAACCTAGGTTTCCGTGTCCAACTTTAACTGTTCATCTTATATGAAATTTTTTTATAATTCGTATTTTTATTGTTGTTAGATGATAAAACATGATTAATATTTTATGCGTGACTTGTCTTTTTAATTTTTTTATAATTTTTTTAAATAAGACGGACGGTCAAATATTGGGCACAGAAATCATGGTTTGTCTTTTTTTCGAGACGGAAGGAGTAGCTAGTACTACTATGGAAATTTGGTGTATCTAATTGTCTGCTCTTGCAAGTGATGCGAAAAACAAACGGGAAGGTGACGACGGGTTTGGTTGGCTTTGTGTTTCCCGAAGCCATTGGAAGGCAGCCAAGGTCTTTTCACTAAACTGTGTGTGTGTTGTTGTGTACTGTACTATAGTGTTCTGCATCGTTTGCCTGCCTGTCTTGGACTTTGGTTTTTCCCTGCTTTCTTTCCTTGTCCTTCACTTCCCTGTAGAGTATCTTCGAAGTCAGAGAAGGAGAGTAACTAAACCAAAAGTTTTGTACTTTTGACTGCACTTACGATAGGCACGTTGTACTATAGCATCCAGGCCCTAAACAAAACAGAGCAATAGTTGGATTACATTGTTAACATTGCTTTGCTTGTACGTTGTTTACTGTATTATTAAGACTTGGGGCTATTCTAGGATCACAAATTTCAGAGAAGATGGAACCAATACTGTCATGCATAGCAGGACACCGGTAAATTAATGTACTGCAAATAGCAACTCATCAGCCATTCCAACTATCTCCGTACTTAGATAGCAACCAAATTATCAAATTACTAGTACATAGTAATGGTAACTAGTATTTGGAAACAGAGACAATAACTTTTAGTGACAATCATGGTGATCACCTAACCCATGACAATGAGAGCATCCCTGCATGCCAAAGAATGCAGAAGCACTAGTTTACATAGGCATTGATCAAATTTTGGGAGTATATGGTTTCAGGACTGTGCAACTAGATTCATAGTCCATCATGTCCACACCGCGCAGCAATGTCAAGAAAAGCATAGCGTCAACTCGACACAAGTGCCTTTTGCTTGTAGTAGTAGCATACTATACACCTTGCTTTTGGGGCTCAGCACTCATGATGTAGCATCCGATGGTGAGGGTGGATTTAAAGAAGAAGGGTTGGGGAAAGCAAAGGTCTTCATGCTACTAAGCCATAAAAGCGTGCAAGACCCCATGCAAAGGTGTGTGTGGTCACGCCATGGAAGCAAAGGGAGGTTAAACTGAAAATGTTTTTTGCAGGGACCAAAGTGCATTTATAAGGGTGCCAAGACATTCATATTGACCTTGGGGGAATTTAGCATGGACATATTAATTTGACCATAGTTTACAATGCTGACAGTTCAGATCTCTAGTAGGCTGTCTTTTACATGTATGTTACCCCAGGGGTTCTTGCTCTGTTGCTATTCTAAGGATGCAAACCCCACTGTATGGTGAGATTGAGGCGTGAATGAAATCCAGACAAAAATGTTTCACTTTCAAATTGTGGTCCAAAAAGGATAAGGTCCATAGTGTGCCAATTCTTTTGATTTCCTACTGTTAGATTTGTCGCAATGGCGCGCATCGATGGTCGGTTTAATATAGAACTCCCTCCATCCAAAAATAAGCGTAGCTATAAGTTTCTGTATTCAACTTAGATCATCTGTCTTATTTGAAACTTTTTTATGATTATTATTTTTTTTGTTATTAGATTGTAAAACGTGAATATTACTTTATGCATGACTTATGTTATTTTAGATTTTCTAAAAAAATATATAAAACGGATGATTAAAGTTGGACAGGAAAACTCATGGTTGCGCTTATTTTAGGAAGGAGGGAGTACGGAGTACTAATATCAAACCACAATGCACCGACAAAACCACTCCAAAAGCTAGGTGGAATCCAACCAGATTCATACTAAAAATACATATGCACCTTCATCTCACAAATTCATGCCGTTTTAGGCATAAATAGTACGTCAAATATCCAAATCATTTTTCAAACATTTTGGACAATGATGATTAGTGCCCTTTTGAAATGTTTACATCGAACATAATAACATTTTTATTCATAGATTTGCATGGAGATATATTTCATAATAACGTAACTTTGTCGGATATAACACATGGTTGTGAAATTAATCTATTTCAGTCTTCAGAGAGCATGTGTTGATATCCATAAAACACAATTGATCATAAGTAAAAAAAGGGTGAGGTGTAGCATATTGTGTACTCCATTGGCCCAAACAATTCAGATTTGGGAAAGTTTAATTGAGATAATTTTGATCTCACAAATATAACATGCGTATGTTCCTAATTAAATAGGAAAAGTTTTAGTTTGAGAAAGTAGAGGCGGTGTGGGACGCAGTTCCACGACATGATTATTTTCTCAACTACTATCACATAAGCCCTGAAACATGGTAAGAAAAGTGGATAGTGTTATTATTACTCCATCCAAAATATAATAATTTTTAGTTATAAGTCTGGATAAATATCCAAATTCATTGCTAAAATTTTAAGACGAATGAAGTATAAATTGATACAACATGGTAGGTGTGCCATGTCGTTCAATTGATCGGATGAGAATCATAACATGTAATTCTTACAGCCTCTCCACGCGACACCGAGCGGTCTCACGTATTTACCCCGCGACACCGAGCGGTCTCGCGTATTTACCCCGTGACACTGTGCATATTGTGCTAATAATATTGTATCCTGTATATTTTTGAGAAATAAAAAAAATGAGTGAAATAAAAAAAATGAGTTGTATATTTTAAATTTAATTCCTCTGTTTTCGCGATCAATCATGCTGATCTCCAATGGAACAGTGCCTTCCACCTTTTGTGCTGCAAGTCACATGACACGATCCGGACCAGATACGCGCGTACGAGAGCGCATCGATCGATCGCCTTTGCTAGATAGATCCGCCCGTTGAAAATGCCCGAACACCCGCGCCTACCCGCGCGCCCTCCGTACCGGCCAGTTCATGCGTGCGCGGCACTATGTTTCGATCGTACGCGCGTGGCTTAGCACGTCGCGACGCCCGCGAGGCCGGCCGGCCGGCTAGCGGACCCGCCCGCTGCGCGCACACATGAGACGGTGGGATCGCGACCGCGGCGCGTACTAACGTCTCTCGATCTCTCGGTCTCTCGTGCGAATGCAGGATCGAGTGGCACAGAGCGGGGAGGCGGGGAGAGGGGGGATCTTGATTCTTGCCGTGGCCCGTGGTCCTGGCGTCGCGTGAGGTCGTTTCCTGCGGTTGCGCGCGTCCGTCGTCCGGTCGATCCGGTGCCGTCGCGTCTGCACGTCCCACCACCGGATTCGGTTGCACGCGCCTCGTGACAGGGGCCACTGCGCTGCCAGCCAGACCAGCCATGCCTCTACGGCTCTACTACGTGGTACGTGTACGTCCGTCTCGTCGACGATTCAACACATATCGTCGAGCCATCCAGATCCAGTCGCAGTGTGTACTGGAGCATATATGTGCGCATATCAGTGTATATATGTGCCTCTTAACTTTACTGTAGTGTAGGAGTACTATAGTACACGTACGTTGGAGGTAATTATGAGACGGTTGGGTTGGGCATCGTGTCGTCCGCGGGCGGGAGAAAAAGCCAGGAAACACGGGATGGAGAGAAAGGCGCACGTTACGAGCAGCGAGCGCTTCCGTCGCATGCATGCTGCTACGCTATACCACACTGCCCCTGCCCTGTGCTAAGCTAACCTCGCAGAACTAGCAGCCACTGCGTACGCCACAGCCTTACGCGCGCTCCCGGGGTGGTGGGTGGGCCGCGGCCGGTGGGGTGGTGTGGCCATGCGCGCCGTGTCAGCGCCCCCCCGGTCCAGCCAACACATGCGCCGCGCGCGAGATCGTGCGTGCGTGCGCGCGCGCGCGCCTGTGCCGCTGTGGCCAACCCGGTAACCCGAGCGAGCGAGCGCGCCGTGGCATCCATACGCTGCGGCAACTTTAACTACCACCAGTCCAATCCCGCGGCCTGCGCGACGTCGTCTCGGCTGCCCTGCAGTACGCTCAGGCGCAGCGCGCGGCATGCAGCCGGTGTGTGCGAGCTGATCTATGCGCGCCCTGTACTCGGGTGTCCGGGCCGCGCGGAGTCCATTGGCCACCGCCGATTCGCCAATCTTCGCTGCCGCACGCCTGCAACTGCAACGCATGGACGTACGACGGACACCATCCCCGACATGGCCGGTCTCCGTCCATTACTTCCCTTTTATTACTCGCATCTCCGCTTCTCACCTGATGGAGGTTTTGATTGGACCAATTTCCCTTTCAGCTTTGGAGTGATCGAAAACTACTGAACCTGGTTTTCCTTGCACTGCCAGTAAAATGAACCAAAATGCTTGGCAAATTAACTAGAGGGATGTTACATTTTTACTTATGTGGTCATATATAGCCGGGGCCCCTGTCATGTTTGTAAGGATCCATCTGACGGATGTAGCAGCTGATACTGTAAGATATACCCCATACCCCAGTACTGCTCTTCAAGGACTCAAGCATGAGTTGCTGACAAGGGCGGAGCAACTTGTGTCTAGGAGGTACCAGGAACCCGATTCCGAAATTCTTTTAATCGATCAGTTCTTCTATTTTCATCCTATCATATGTACACCTCTCAGCTAAAACTTAGATACCCGTATCAATTTAAACTCAGTCCAAAATAAAGTAAAACAAATGATTAGAATTCTCTCCATTTGGTTCTAGCTTCGTACCTGGTTGCTGATGAAGGGAACATGTGTTTGTGCTGCTGAGCAGAGAACACAAAACACAGAGACACACACGCGAGGCATGCTCAGGCACAGGCACAGCCTTAAGTGATAATGACCTTACATTCATGGCATTACACAAAGATGTACGGTAACAATGGTGGCTCTAAAGGCTCCAGGGTGCTTTTAGGTAAGTTCAGCCCTTTTGGCAGGTTTTCGTGTATTCTTCTAGGCGACAAGCCTGGCTCCGAACTGCTCATCAGTCATCAACGGAAGTTTTGCTTCCCATTTCTCCTGCTTACTGTCATCCTAGATTTGGTACTTTGTACTACATAAATTTCTTATAAGATAGACTAAGACCAAATGTCTATCTATAGATCACTCAATTATTGTGATTGTCTGCGCTATCATGGTGTGAAAGAAATTGAAGAGTAATTTTAATACTCGTCGTTGAAGGTAGTCCTTTTTTATCAAGAAAAACATCTTCAATCTTTGCTCTACAGCTTATAAACTACTGCCAAATTTAGAATTTTAAAACTTAATTAATTTGGAGACTTATTATTGTAGTTTTTATATTGACTCTTTAAATTGCTAAGAACATATATAGATATAAAAATTTTATTCATAAATTAGGTACTGACACGGCTTATTAATTAGCTTTAGGCCAAACGATTGATTAGCAACCATCACATTTTTATTTAGAGCTGTAAATCGAACAAGGTAATAATGGTAATTCAAGATACACACTTTGCGACACAATTCTAAAGAGATCTCCAACACAATCATTCATACACGGCGCCACTCAAACATAGGCATGCATGTCCATTTCTTACGTACAGTATCTACAGCAGAACGTGCCGGGCAGCACGAGCAATAGATTGCACTCGAGCAAAAAGCCCCTCCCCTCTTCTCACCCTGTCTAACGAAGAAAGAAAAGGGAAGGAGGAAAAAAAAAACATGAAAAAGAAGCCTCCTCCGCACCGCACGTCAACGATTGCTACGAAATCTCGGGTGTTCACGGAGCAGGCAAGATGGGGGAGGAAAGACCACATGTTACACGTACAGCGGCACATGCGACACGGCACTCATTGTCACTCATAGGAGTCAAATGTCATGTCGTAACGTATGTTCAGCAAGGGCCCTTCCTATCATTTTGGATGCACTATGGTGAGACAAAAATGGTGACCCTTCGGAGAAAAATAAGATACGATATTTTTTTTTCATTTCAATTACAAGAAATATAGAAACAAAGGGTACATAGACAAGCCCCACGAATACGCTCTAACACACGCCCAATGAGATAAAAATCAACTTGTTAAGTTTCTTGTGATGGAATATATTCAACCGGATTCTAAGTCTTACACTCGATATGGTTGCTTACATTTACATCTAATTATACCGTCAACAATGAAATAATCATGATAACTCCATCAATCTCAAAATATATCGGATCAGACTTTTGAAGGTCTGATCATTAAGGTAGATTATGTGGGCATACGTGTATCCAATGGGTATCGTGTGTGCGTTTGTGTTGTGTTTTTGAAAAAATAGACAAAAATCAATGAATCTCTAACCTCACTAAATTCCTACTCCCTCCGTTTCATAATGTAAGACTTTCTAGCATTATCCACATACATTTAGATGTTAATAAATCTAAACACATACATATGTCTAGATTCATTAACATCTAAATGAATATGGGATATGCTAAAAAGTCTTACATTGTGAAACGGAGGAAGTACTTAACAAGACTACCCGTGTGTGCATATTTATGGACACCAAAATTTAAAACAAAATAGCCGAAAGTCATTCACCCACAACTTCTTCTAGGTCCCATGATATTGCCACTTGATGATATTAGGTGATACCCTTAATCTAGGGAGAAAGAATTTTGGGTGGGAGAGAGGGTCGTGGAGAGAATTTTTTTTTTTTTTATGGTGATGAAACAAGACAACATCGAATGGGTTAGGACATGTAGAAATAGCACGTTATAGAGCTTTGTATGTTTGAACTTGTATATCAAGGTGACGTTAGCATTTAGAAAACGGGTGCTACTACACATTTCTTCACTACTGTCGCTCGATCTTGCCAACTGGCATTTTGTGCAGAAAATGTGCAGCGCCACGTCAACCTACTCTGCTTTCCTCTTGCCTCACACCACACCTACGTGAAATCAACCCACCGTGAACCAGGCTAACAACCCCCTAGCGAAGCCAGACGTGCGGGGCCCACATGTCAGCGTGCCTGCGCTTTACGTGCGACGTCAGGTGGGTTCGTGTGCACATTAATGCGTACACTGGATGGCTACGTGTATACTGGAGTATATATACCAGTGTACGTACGTAGTATTACCAGGGAGGGGCAGTGTACAGCACCATGCAGGGCGCATGCACGAGGCGGGAGCCCACGTGGGGACAAGGTGGGAAGGGCGAGATGCGGCCATACGCCCACGTGGCGCGCATCCAGCGGCTGGTCACGCGGGAAAGGTAAAGTACAAGGCTGCCTCCCTCGGGCCTGACACGTCGCATTCCTCCGTACCTCCGTTGACCACATCTCGTTGGATTTTTCTGGTTTTATTATTTTATTTTTCTGCTGTAAATAACCAAGATAAAATGGTGAGGCCCCTGATGCTCGCAGGTGGAGCTAATTTGTCTGTTCTACCTCCGACGTTATTAGGCCTAACACTGGATTACAAAATCGCACATATTTCACTTCGAAATATTTATGAAGGTTGCAAAAGGATTTGTTCTGTAATACAAAGGACAAACGATTTTACTTTTTTTTTCTCGAAGTAGAATATGCTTCTGACATTTACATTTACAATTTTCTCTTTTTTTTCTAAGGAAAAAAGGGGTGGTACTATGTTCTTAAGAGGAATTATGCAACCAATACAAAGAACACAAACAATGTTCTGTAGCATTTCTGAAGCCATGAAAAATTGCATTTTAACAGAAAAATCCAAAATGCACCGGTAATGAGCAACAACATTTTTTTTATTTTCCGCAATATCACATTATCCCCCTCTCCCTCTCACCACAATATATTCATCGCCCTTAACATCCAGTACTGCTGAACAAAAACAAAACTAGCCTAAAAAAAGACGAGCAAAAAAAGCAATTAAAATGACAGCTACCACCACCAATTATCTCCATTCCTGCTTTACCTCGAAAAGATTAAAATAGAGGGAAAAAAGAATCGGAAAGAAAAGGAAAGGTGAATGAAAGAAAGAGCAGGGCAAGAGCAAATTTCCAGCTCTTCCAGCTGTCGTCCGAGTCGTCACCCTATCTCTCGCTCACGCTGCCTCATCACTCATCAGGGCCGCCTACCCCCACTGCCGAGGTGGGCCCATGCAGCGCCTCTTCGCATCGGCGCTGTTGGCCGCCGATCCGACGGTGGTGGTGCGCTCGCTCTCGGAGCTCGCGCTCCGGTGGTGGCCGAGCACCGTCACCGGCGTCTCGGCGCTCGTCGCCGCCGCCGCCCAGCTGGGCCCGACGCCGCAGGCCGCCGCCATCACCTCGCCGCACTCCCGCAACTTCTCCTGCAGCAGAAAAGTCCAAGCAAAATGATTATAGCCAGCTTCCAGGCCGGGGGGGGCATTATGAGTGGTTCTAATTATGTGACAATTAAGGTATGATTAATTAACTCCACAAATGAGAAAACAACCAAAGTTTTTACAGTGCGGTCAATTGGCTGAGCTTGCTCCATATCACGAGGTAAATCATTTTTTAAAACGTAAACAGTATTTTTTTTTTACTCCAAAGGTCGCCTCTCACAGAGAGCCGGGCTATGTGTGACTGTCAGACGTGACAGGGGTTGTTTCGTAAATAAGTGGTGATTAAGGGGGTAATTTTAGATGAAACAAAATTTATTAAAAAAAAAAGAATCATGCTCACGCTATTTACAAAGGGGCAAGCGGCGACGCCAGCTTCGAAGCCGAGGAGGTGGGCGCCGGCGACCTCTCCGGCGGCCGCGAGGAGGGCCGCGGCGGCCGCCACGGAGGGGGAGAACTCCGCCATCTTCACCTCTGCGAAATGCACCGGAGGCAAAAGGTGAGCGCTCGCTGAATCTAACGGCGAGGACGGTGGCATTGGGCGTGGCGGCGGCTTGTACGTACCCGGCTGGACGCGGAGGAGGAGGTCGACGGCGCGGGCCTTGATGGCGTCGAGCAGCGCCGGGTGCCGCGGCTGCGGGAAGCACGCGGAGAGAAAGAAGCCGAGGAAGGCGAGCGGCGTGACGGAGCGCGTCCGCCACTCCAGCGCGTTGAGCACCATCTGCTCCATGCGCTGGATTTTCGCCTCGTCGAACATGAACTCCTCGCCCCTCTGCAACAGACCGACGCCCACACCAACGACACGAGGTTTCAGCAAATCGGATGGACGAATCCCCCCCAACGAAATCGCAACCGCGCAACGGGAAATGGCATTCGTCCCGTACCTGGATGTCGGCGGCGGAGATGGCGGCGGCGCGCTGCATCTTGGCGGCGAGGGTGAGGCAGCTGATGGCGAGCAGCCGCGGCGCCCATGGGTTGCGCTCGCACTGCACGGAACCATTGGGGAATCAGATCAGAAGCGAATCCCTGCACAAAATCCAGCCAGAGAAAAGAGCCCCCGTATCACGCGTTCTTACGGCCAATTGGCGCTTGGAGAGGTAGCGATCTACGTAGTTGAGCGCGAGGTAGGCGACGCGGGGGTGCACGTCCAGCTCGCCGTCGTACCGCACCTGGGCGCGCCGATCAAGAACACGCCCGATCAGATCAAGAAAACAGGGGAAAGAACCTCGAAGAACCCCCCCCCCCCCCCCAAGGAAACAAACCCAAGAGGAGAACGCGTCCCGGATACCTTGGAGATGAACCCGGCGGCCTCGCGGCGGGCGGCGGAGGCGGCGGCGGAGACGGACGGCGAGTGGTGGCCCTCGGCGTCGAGGAGGCTGGCGATCGGCTCGTCGGCGGGGCTGGTGAACGGGTTCTCGAGGTCGAACTCGTACTCGTACGCCTCCACCACCACCACCTCCTTCGCCCCCGTCGCCATGTCCATGGCCGCCGCCCGCGCCGCCGCCCGCCGCCGCGTAGCACGAGGAAGGCCCAGGAACACGCCAAGAAACCAACCGCGCGTGGTGCGTGGCTTTATGGGGGAGAGGGAGAGGAGGAGGAGGAGGAGGAGGAAGCCACCATTGCTGCTACGCAGTGCTACTACTAGTACTAGCCTCTGTCTGGTTGGGAGATGGCTTTTAATAGGAAGGGGTCGGGGACAGTGGTACAAAAGGTGTGGATTTGGGGTTCTTTTTGTAAAGATCGGGAGGAAGAGGAAGAGAGGAGGAAAAAGTTCCCTCCGGGGGTGGGGCCCACCTGTCAGCGGGACGCAATGATGCCGCCCTGTGAGAGGGAGACCTGTACCCGTACTGCGTCAATACTCCATGGCTTCATCCGGCTTTGACAGCTCACAACCAACATGGAACAGGGGAATTGGTAAATTTCCTGCTGGAAATGTTTCTCCTCTTGCTATTTTTCCCATTTTTTTTTCTTGTTTGTCTCATGGGTTGATGGGAAATGAAATCAATCACCGAGAATAAGATCGATAATCTTTTTTTCTCTCTTTTGATTACACTAAAATAGCATACATACAATACCGAACATACACACTACACTCACACACCTACAAGTACGCCGTCGAACACTAGTTCCTTTAAATTTATTGGCGATATTTTTAGTACAGAACGTTACTACTTACTTTCGTATCCAGCTAATTTACACCTTCAATAGTCGACAAAGAGTCTGTTCGGCAGGCCGACTGTGACGGCTGCGGCTACGGCTGCAGCTGCGCACAGTGAGTATGGCACTATTCGTGCGTAGCCGCGGCGCTGGGCAGCCGAACAGGCCCAAAATTTATTAACAAAAGGTGACATGAAACGCTAAACCACCAAAAGATTTATATAAAGGGAATGATAAATGTGAAAATATTGCTACATTAACCGACAATATAAAGTGGATCTCACTACTCAAATTTCCAAAGGCTGAGAAGTGGCAGCTCGTATGAAATTTCTAAACCACTCATCACACTGTTATCAAAGGCAAATATATAGCCAAGTCTCACTTCATTACACAGAACGTCCAATTTTCAGAAAACCCTTACAAAGAAAAAAAAACCAAGAATTATCTTACTAGAGCAGCAAACAAATCTTGTTAGTTTTTTCCTCGCAAAAGAAACAATTTCTTCAGAATTTTGCTGTAGTGGTGGCAGGTAGAGCAGGGGGTAACATGTAAATTCCTGGCTGTGTGGAAACGAACCCGAGTACGCGACATCGACGGCATCTGGCGGGAGAAAAACGGACAGCGCTGCATCCCCCGTTTTGACCTGCGGCCGTCGCTGTTGCAAAGAGGACAGTGGTCAACAGTGCTGCCCGGGCCCACGCGCGCGTGTTTTTACCGAAATGCCCCCTCTCCATCCTCATCATGCTGTTTGCTGTGTCCCGGGCCCACCGTGCAAAATGTCAGATTTACCCCCTGGCACGCCAAAGCTCATCCTAGCTCTCTCGTGAACCTTACCTCTGTTCGTTCTTCGGAGACGAGATTTGTGTTGAAATTTTGAATGAATTTCAGAAATGGTAAAAAGAAAAAAGAAAGGTGATTAGCTCGGTAAAAATCGCAACATGCAGACCCCCTTCAGCTGGCTGGTCACGATTCGATCGTGTTGTTTTGCTTGCACGCGTCGCTTCCTGGAGTATTATTTCTGAACCCTATGGCTACACATACTTCATCTCCTACACTAATAATCTATAGGTTTTCCAGATCGTTTAGTTGATTATCTTGACAAAACTGAACTGTGGCCATGTTAATTATGAGCACTTACCAGTTACCCACGGGATACGAGTTAAAGATCACCTTCTTTTGGAAGACAAGATTTCACATGAGTTTTTGCAGGGTTATCAAAGAAAAGTTCTTCAGTTATTGCCGGAGCGATCAGTTGATTGGCGTAATTTTGGGCAGGATTGCCCGTTCGGAAGGAACAGCTCGTGCAGCTGATATGAAATGGATAGTACTGGCCTGCGTTGAAGGGCTCAAGATTGATGTGATGATTGAGGGGACGGATCATACCACTCAGTCACTCCAATGTCTCTCAACTCGTTAATTTGTTCCATGTACAGTATACATATATATGGACACGGTAACCCTGGTTGTAAACCATGTTCTACGTATAACATATACGGAGTACTTCTCTTGTTCATCACATCTCAACGTGTCTTTGACATTAGGCCAAATCTAAGGTCAACTGTCCATATATACATATCAAGATTAACGTAGAGTTTGATGCTATAACTGTGGGTGTATAAGTATAAATCTATTCACCAGTAGTTCAAGCGTGTGTTACTACATTCGTAGACGTTCAATAAAATATGAAATCTTGATCACTGCTCTTGACTACAAATGTGTAGTGCGCTCCCAGAAACCTCGTGGCATTTTCATAATCGTTACAGTTTCACCTCAAAATTCTCTGGTTTCAAAAACCAAAGCCTCAAATTAAACTTTCATGTGTCTGCAGAGTCTGCATCTGCATGCACCTGTAAAAAATCTACACGCAACAAAACAGCTAGTTTAACGATTACCAAGCGAGATCCCGGTCTCCCATGCAAGTGTAACAGCTACGGCTGCACATTAATCCCCGTTTTCTTTTCTCCCATGAGGCAACCGGCTCAGTACGGCGCTACATATCGTGAGCATATATGTATCCGTGCATGCTCTTGGACCAGAGCGCTTGTTCTTGTACTACCTCAAAAGGCTTTGTTTTTTTTTTCTCTTTCTAAGATGTACCGCCTCAAAGATCTATGCTCGTGCATGAAAGCTTGTGTATTGTAATCCTCCTTTGCAGTGTTGGTTTTGCCTTGTGCAGGATTTGCAGCGGCAGGGGCATCTCTGGATCTTGCAGGGTATCTCTGGGGCAATTTTCTGCCAGCTTGGACATTACTAAACTGGTATAGAGATTGGTCTAGGTAGGGAGATCAGCCATCATGTTTTTGTCTCGTGTTAGCATCATGATTGCAGAAAAAACACATAGTATTATCTCTGCCCATAAGTACAAGCATTAGAAACAAATAGCCAAAAAAAAAAAACTTAAGGCCCCTTTAAATTGTAGGAATGAAAAAAAACTGGATAAATAGAAAAACATAGGATTATATAGAAATGCAGGTTTAAAATAGAGGATTACAAAACACAAGAATGATCGCTTGATTGCATCACATAAAAACACTGGAATCGGACGAGAGAGATAGATTCAAAGGAATTTTTCCAAGAGGTAAATTTCCTCCAAAATCTATATGCAATGGGCGAAATAGGAATATTTCCTATAGGATTTTAATCATATGAAATTCCTCTACAAATTCTTTGATTAAAGAGGTTGTCGAAAAAAGGCGATCTATAGAGATTCCCCATCTATATCCGATCGAGAATAGAAGCGAGTCGCTTCCGGCGTCAGTTTGTAGTCTCTGCAGTCGGCACACCTTGTCAAGTTCCTTAACCCCCTTTATAGCTTCACGCTGTTTGAATAGTTCCAATTAATGGAATCGAAGTCATTACACGAGTGAGTTTAGCAAGCTGTTAGCACCTTCGCTAGACAGAGAGTAAGCGACTTCTATTAGCACCGGACCGTCGAGTCGAATTGATCATGTCATGTGCAACATCCATCAATGGTGGTTCATTAATGTCCATATAGATTTAGACTCCTTCCCCCCTCCCTTATACGCAAAAGATCAAGAGGGGCCCAAACCAAATCGAGAACGTAAACATAATTTGACTCACTCTTGTATGGCTCGCCTTGTGTCTTTCCCTCGATCCCGAACCTTGACTGGATTGCCGTGTTAAGCTCCTAGTTTGACTGTTGGTGCCAAAGGGGCCCTTATCAATTGATTAAATTTCTTTTGATGAAACCTACCCACACGAGTCTAAATCCTAGGCTTGATATAGATTCTCGTATTAATAGCTACTCCCTCCGTTCCACGTTATAAGACGCATTGACTTTTTTGGTATGTCTATTTTCTATGTATCTAGGCAGGACGTACCAAAAAAGTCAAAGCGTCTTATAATGTGAAACAAAGGGAGCACTATTTTTCTTTCCGTAGTAAACGACATTCTCATTGATATCGAGGTGATTGTGTAAGATATGTTCTCAACCTAATCTTTCGGAAATACTCACAAGGGTAAGTTATGTGCGTGTTAATAGCGATGAGTGCCAGCATGTGTGACTATCTGCATTTGTCTGTGTTTCTCAAAAGGAAAAATCATGTTTTACTCCACATAGTAACTTGATTAGGGCTCTATGTATTGAGATTGAGCATATTTTGCAGAAATTAAACAAATCTTCTCCCATGAGTGAGCCCTATACAAACCTTGTGTTCTAAAGGTTCCCGCAAAATATATAAGAAGTTCGTGCACCTTTTGAAGCATAGAGAGTCAGTGGCCCTTGACTCAAGGTCAGGGCTGGGATTAAGGAACAGTGCAGCCGTGCAGGCATAATATATGAGTTTGAGATACGGAGTATTTGGCAATGCAATGCCACCAAGTGATAAGGGCATCTCAAAGCATGGTTTCTAGTTGGGGCATGACCCTTGGCATGCATTGATGCAACTGCATTCTCTCCAATCAAACCAGAGCAAAAATGAGGGGGTTATCACTTATCAGGAGAGAGGAGGAATCCATATGCTTCAAGTTTGTATGCAAAAGATGTGTAGAAGCTTGAGAAGGACTCATTCACTCCTCCCATGTACAAGATGGCAGAGAATGGGGATCAGTGATGCACCATTTGACCATAGTGGAAACTGGAAAGAGTGAAGGAGCCCATGTGGAGAGCAATGGCTTGGAAGGAAGCCAAAAGGATGGAAAAGGGGAGTTCAATGTGGGAATAAAGGTCTCGCCAGATTGCTCCACATAGAGGATCAGATGTCAGATGTGTGGGCAAGGACTACCTCCCCTGCGTCACAATATTTATGTTTGCCAAGATATGTTTGTTTGTAGGACACTTGAATGAGCAGCTACTACTATAACAATTTTCACTTCCCCCTTAATTTAATCAATGTACTACTGATCAATACATCGATTAATTCTAGTAGAGTACTCCACATCATTAATGGGAAAAAAAAATGTGCTGTGATTGAAGCCAATCTAGCCATCAGGTATATATAACCTAGCTTAAAAACATGCCGTGCACATGGTATCCATATGGCTGGTGGCTCTTATCAAAAGATGCAAAACCATATGCCTGCCTGACCCAGCCAGGATCTCCTGGCTAGAGTTGGTGCTGTAGTGCCAAAGTGACAGCAAGATGAGGCCCAGAGAACATTCCAAATCCGCTTTAGTTTCCTCCCCTTTTGTTAGTCCTTTGGCCTCCACAGACCACAGGGCCACAGCAAACTCAATTAGACTAGATTAATTATGAAAGCTTACTTATCATTTGCACGCCATCACACCGGTTTCAACCTGGCAAATGGCAGCGACAGAAAGGCTGCCTCATCATTTGCATTGTCCTGCATTGCTTTTGGCCGGGTCACTTGCACAACTTGGTAGACATACGCTAGTAGCCAGCCAACCAGAGGGTAGTCCAACCCGAGTAGCTTGACTAGCACCATGCTGTTCTGTATAAAAATAGGAGCAAGTAATTTTACGTTCTTTGAGAGGTAGCGAAAGTATCATACATTTCATGTTTAATTTATGGTATTCTTTTACATATACTATAACATTATAATATGCCATGAGATGAAGGAAAAAAGACACTGAAAAGAGTGGCAACTCATGATGCCTTAGATATGCAACTTAAACAGAAACTTAAGGAAGTCTAATTGCTTGACATCACAAGGGGCAATTTACATACTCTACTCAACTCAACTGGAAGGCCCAGATGATGCACATCTCAATCGATCTCCATCGCTTTGGAGACGCAGGCCTTGCTCACTTGCCTGCCTGCCTGCTTTTGTGGATGGATGGATGGATGCCCTCTACAAGCACTTTGCATAGGTGCAAGAGAAAGTCTCATGCAAAGCAGCAAAAAGAAGGCCCCAAATGTGGCGCGGCACAGTACGCGCTGCTACCCCTGCAACTGCAAGCCAACACCCCATGCAGCCATGCACGGCAGCTGGGACAGCACACAAAAAAAAACGGCAGCGGAGAGAGTACTGCAGATCTCTCCATGTCTCCTCCATTCATTGGCCTACCTAATCTAAGCTTAGAGTAAGTTTAATAGTATAGCCCACTAGTAAATACAAATCATCCATAGCCAATGTAATAGATAATTTATACAATAGTTGCTTACTATACAATTAGTACATGGTCCCACCTGTCATATACACATTACGTCTTGAAGTCCGCGCTGCAGCTGGCTACAGATTTGTAGCCCGCTACTATTCTCTCTCATTTTTTATCTAATTAAAATATGTTTACAGCTGGTTAATAGCCTGCTATTATACACGCTCTTAGAAGCCTTTTCTTTTTTTTTTCCTCCCCTTGCTTTTGCAATGCTTTTCCTAGCCTTCTTGTCCCTAGCTACGCTACCCGGGCCACTTTGCCGGCGTCTCGCGTGTTGAAGACTACACTGACGAAGTGACGATCCGTGCAGTGCAGCAACATGGTGTACATGTATACGTACGTAGTGGCCAGCTTCAACTTGGGGAGGAGTACAGCATTCACGTTTACACTAGATCGGGATCTGATCTGATCTGAACTTCACTCAAGTGTTGGCCATGGTCCATACATGCAGATGCAGGGGTTAATTAGTTAGCCCTGTCGATCGGTCCGTGTACGCTATAATCCGTCAGACCACATGAGCATTTGTGGCTCGCCGTCCGGCCGCCGCTGGTCCAGCAGCAGCACGCGTAGGTGACACTACTGACAATGTATTAGATCGATCTGTCAATGTATTAGATCGATCGTACGTATGTGGATCCATGCAGAAAATGCTATACTCCCTCCTCCTAAAATATAACAACATACTTGCTAGTGTTTGTATTTAAAACTAAAAATCTGAATCAAATATTGGGTTGCTATGTTTTAGGACGTAGAGAGTCGTATGTGTGTTAGTGTGTAAGTGAACCAACTGAACTAACTGTCTGGAGTGGAGACAATTGTGTACTGACAGAAAGTGTGTTGTACGTGGTGCATATATGCAAGGAGCGGTTTCGCTAGCGGCAAGGCGGTTGCACATGATGTGTGCAGTGACCGTGATCCAGGAGAGATCGGGGAGAGAGTAGTACAGAGTACTGAGTACTGTACATGCACGGGCTAGTAGACTGCTAGTGTGTGTGTGTGTGTGGCCCTAGGCCGGTAGGAAGAGATCGTGTCGAGTAGAGGAGGCGGCGCTGCAGCCTGCAGGGGATGATGATACGGTGCGTACGTGTGTGGGGGCTGGACGCGGCTGGACCGACCGGTGGATGGATGGCCTGAAATCCGCCGAGGATGCAGGCACGCATGCATGGCGCTGCGCGGGTGAAGAGAAAAAACTTGACGAAATCGCCGTCGCGTTTTGCGTCGTCGTCGCACGCGTGCAGACTACTGCAGGGCAGGTCGCGAAGAATGATCGATCGATCGGTTTTGGTGGTCAGATCAGGATGGATATGCCTGTGCGGCATGGGCTGTGTCCGGTTCGTGATTGTGCATGGCATGCAGCTGCATGCAGTATGATGGTGCTGGATGGGTTGGCTGGTGGAGATCCTGTACGTACGATGCGTTGGTGTGAGATTTGTGAGGAGAGGAGGCCCCCCATCGATGGAGAGAGGCAGCGAACGACGACCGGTGCGGGTGGCGGTGCCGCGGCCGCTTTGCTTGCCGGGGGGCGCGGCACGCTTTTTCGCCCCATGCAGGCGGCACAATTATTACAGCTGCGGGCATACGTACGCTTTTCAAATCATGCAGGGCAACGCAAATAGTGGGCCGAAACCGAGGCGCTCGACGATCCATAAATCTTTTGCTGGGCCTTCCCAACCGATCCAAGAATTAATATGTGCTGGACACTTACCCCACCAGAATAAGTTTACTCTAGGTTCCTCAAATTGTCATCCAGTCTGACTTTCGTCCTCGATCCGGAAAACCGGATACAATGCATCCCCCAACTTATAAAACCATGCAAACAAGGTCCCTCGGTCCTCAGCAGTATTAATCTCGGTTTTAGCTGACGTGGCACATATATGGATCCTTGACTAGATCTTCGTTGCCACGTGGCATTGACGTAGCGCTTACGTGGCAATTCAATGTAGCAAAATAATAAAATCCATGGAACCCACGTATCACGTACACAAACAAAATAATAAAAATGGCAGGGGCCACGTGCCATCCTCACTACTCCCCTCCTCCCTATCCTTCTTTTTTTTTTGTCTTTTCTTGCTTCTTCCCCGGATGGCATCCAATGAGCGGTGGAGGAAAGGATGGCCGGTTGGAGCGCCGCGCCGGCGGAGAGGAAGAGGTCGCCGCGTCAGCGGCAAAGGGAGAGGTCGCTAATGAGATCCAACACACAAAGGTCGGTGTCGGTGTTCCCGGCAGTCGGGCGGGGGAGCGCCCGCAGCCAACCTGAGCAGGGGCCTTCCCCTTGCCCCTCCTTCTTGTTCCCGTCAACGACGGCATCGCCTACCACCGGCCTCCCCGTCCCCTCACCAGCCTCACCGGGCGGAGACCGAGTGAGCGGATTTGCGGCACGGTGGTGGTGGAGAGGAGCGTCGCGCGGGGCCAACGGGAGAGAGGAGGAGCACCTGCAACCGGCCGGAGCGGGGGCCTTCCCCTTCCCTTCCTTCTCCTCGTTCCTGTCGATGATGTCATCGCCGCCGTCGGCCTCCCCGCCCCCTCGCTGGGTGGAGGCCGAGTGAGTGGATTTGCAGCGCGACCAGTGGGAGAGAGGAGGATCGTGTGGAAGAGCGCCCGCGGCTGGCCGGAGTAGGGGCCTTCCCCTTCCCCTCCTTCTCATTCCCGTCGATGATGTCGTCGCCGCTGCTGGCCTCCCCGCCCCCTTGCCAACCTCGCCGAGGGAAGGCCTACGAGCGGATCTACCATGTGGCGCCTATGGAAAGGAGCACCATGCAGCGGCCGGAAGGGGAGAGGAGCAGCGCCTCCTATATGCTGCCTCGCCGGCCTCCAGTGAAGAGGAGGAGATGAGGTAGAAAGGAAGAGGTGGAGGAAGTGAGACCCACTGACTTGTGGGGCCCATAATTTTTTTATTTTTTTGGTTTGACTGATATGTGGATCCCATATGTTTTGTTTAATTGTTTTAGATTTCAATTTTGCTTTGCCATGTAAGCGTCACGTCAATGCCACGTAGGACGAAGATCTAATCAAAGGTGCCACGTCACGTAAAATCAGGAATAATACTACCAAGTGATCTCGTTTGTATTGGTTTTGTAAGTTAAAGGATGTGCTTGTATTCGGTTTTCTAGATCGAGGATGGAAATCGGACTGGACGATAAATTAAGGGACCTATGGTGAACTTATTCCTATCCTACCCACCCAACCCAACCAAGGCGAAAAAAGATCTTACGCGTTGAGCCGATAAGGCCGTAACCCGGTGTGGGGGCGTGGGCGTGTGGCGGCCGAGCCACGACCCCGCGCAACATGTGGCTATCGCGGCCGGGTCGCTGCGCATCAACCAATCACCGGCCGCGAGCGTCACCCCGGAAAATATAACCCCCGGGGCCTCATCTGCAAGCCTGTGGACACCCTGCGCTGCAGCCGAACGACCGAGCTACCGAGCTAATCCAGCCATGGCCTCCACCGCGCTCTCCACCGCCTCCAACCCTACTCAGGTCTGCTCTTCTCCTCCAATTTCTTCTCGCTGCTGCGGCTTCTCTCGATCTCTGACTGTTTATGTGCATTCCTGAAGGTCTGCGTGCTAGCTAGCTCTTGTGTGTATACACCGTCATGATCTGTATGCTTTCGATGCAACCTTATGTCTGGCTGTCATTGGCTTGTTTTTTTGGAAGATATATGGGTGGGAGAGAATACACTACAGTACTACACAAAGAGCTGCTAATGTGCTAGTAACTTATTACAGTACTAATTAATCAGGATGGAAACTAAGCAAATTTGCATGATCATGGTGTTTTATGTTGTCCAATCCTGAGTAGTACTAGTAGCCTATTATCTTGTTTGATCTTTGGATTTACCACTATATGCATGGAGAACTCAATGGATAAGAGTGAAATGCGTTAACCAACAAAGGGTGATGAAGACTTGGGCTGTACCTGGAACCCCTTATCTGCCAATCTCTCTCCTTTTGTCTAGTTAGCCGGTTCTGATTGTTATCTGTTTGTTCTCGCGATATATGCCAGGATAGATTGCAGCGTGCGGAATAGATTCAGACAACGAAACAGAGACCACATGTAGACACATGGACTGAAAAATTCACAATTCAGTTATACAATTTATGTTCTGTAAACTGTAGTTAAGGTGTTGTTTCCATTTGATCTGTGTCGCATAAAATTGCTTTGACTCCAGTAAAGTTTACAAAAGATCGTGCTTCAGCGAAGCATTACAACCAACCTTAGAATCCAAGTATTTTGAGACAAAAACCAGTTGAACATCTAAGTATAAACAGTTAAACACCAATTGTTCAATGTTCAGTCTTAAAAAATGACAGTAGCCTAGGCACACAAACTGTACAACCTGATCAACAAAGTTTGATCACCTGGAATGCCTTCCGATCGCTCCAGTATTCAGTGCTAGCTACTGCAACTGTAAATTTGTCACACACACACACACACAGAGATGAACTGAAACTAAGAAAGTCTGAAACACGTTGTTGCATGCGCAGCTGTGCAGGTCTCGCGCCTCGCTGGGCAAGCCCGTCAAGGGCCTGGGCTTCGGCCGGGAGCGCGTGCCGAGGACGGCGACGACCATCACATGCCAGGCCGCGAGCAGCATCCCGGCTGACCGCGTCCCGGACATGGGCAAGCGCCAGCTGATGAACCTCCTCCTGCTCGGCGCCATCTCGCTCCCCACCGTCGGCATGCTCGTCCCCTACGGCGCCTTCTTCATCCCCGCCGGGTCAGTCGCCGTGGCACTGCAACCAATCCTTGCAAAACTTGCAAGTTCTCCGAGCTAATATTTTTTGCGGGGATCGGTGTGTTCTTTCTTCCTCAGGTCCGGGAACGCCGGCGGCGGGCAGGTCGCCAAGGACAAGCTCGGCAACGACGTGCTTGCCGAGGAGTGGCTCAAGACACACGGCCCCAACGACCGCACCCTCACCCAGGGGCTCAAGGTGAGTGACTACTACTGAGTGAGAGAGCTCATGATCAATGGCGAGATGACCACGGTGATGGCCGGTGACTGACTGTGTGTGTGTGCAGGGTGACCCGACGTACCTCGTCGTGGAGGCCGACAAGACGCTGGCCACGTACGGGATCAACGCCGTGTGCACGCACCTTGGGTGCGTCGTGCCGTGGAACGCCGCCGAGAACAAGTTCATCTGCCCCTGCCACGGCTCGCAGTACAACAACCAGGGCAGGGTCGTCCGTGGACCTGCTCCCCTGGTAACATTCTCAACTCTGATCTCTTGCTGAACGAAAAGATCCTCAAATTTCAAGATTCAATCTGAACTGAACCCTCAAATTGCAAGAACTTAGATCTTTGCTGATGAAAAGATCCTCCAACTGCTTACTGAACTAATGTTTACTCTGAATTGTTGCTTACTTAACTGAACTGAGCTGAGCTGCATTGTTGTGTCTGACACAGTCGCTGGCATTGGTGCACGCCGACGTCGACGACGGCAAGGTTCTCTTCGTGCCGTGGGTGGAGACCGACTTCAGGACCGGCGACAACCCGTGGTGGGCGTAAGCTATAACAACATGATCCATATCATCATCAGCAGCAAAGTTCACTTGTGTGATCAGCTTGTAGCTATAAGTCCGCTGTATCTGAGAAACGCTGCTGTAAATCCATCTTCACTTTGTTTTTCCAAATTATATGTACACACACTGTCACACTGTATGAAAGAGCATAAAACCCTTTTCACTGCATAAGTAACCCTTTTTGAGGATTATGAATTTGTGAGATGGATACTCTTTTATAGCAGATCAAACCTTAGATGTCTTCCTGAATATGGGCATTTCTGCATCTGCACTACACTCTGAAACTGAAAGACTGAAGAATTCAGGGCATAAGATAGCATATATAGAGAATTGTTTCAGAGCAATAAGTTGATCTGCATGAGTTTGATTTGTTTTGACCTTGAGAAACATAAGTTGGCCTGGTTCTCTTTCTATGGAAAAATGATTTCTGAAACCTATTTATATGGGAAAAAAAGGTACATAGGCCACTGCTGGCTTGTGGATTTCTGAAGGATGGACGTAGCTTTTCTCTTCAGAAATGGAACTTTCCTTTTGTTCTAAGTCATAACCGAACATTCCTTTCTCTATTCATTTCATTCTGAAGAAAAGTTAAACTTTACATGCCATTCAAAGTCCACAGACAATGCTTCGAAAAGATGGGCAGTTGAGAATCTAACATCAGCAAACAGCCATCAAATAATCAAAACCAACAGATCAGAATTGACAAACAGAATGGACAAATTACCAATGCAAACGAATCAAAATTGATCTCTGGATCAAAGCCAGTGGCCTCTCTCTCCAGTGCAGCACTCATCTGGAAAATGGATATAATCACAGGAATTGTTTACATTTTAATCCATCAAGCATCCAGCAGCACACAAAATTTTGACTTCCTCAGGTAGGAACCACATAGAACATATGAATCCCATATTACATTAACTTGCTACTACTTAATCACACCAGATGTACTTACTCTTATATAATATATTATTATAAATATAATAACTATAGCAAATCTATTTTCACTTGACGAAAATTGCAATATCAATCCCATCCTCCACCTCCCTCATCTATACAGCAACCCACAAAAGCCATCCAAAGAAGAAGAATAAAAATAAGAATTCACCACACGGCAATGGCAATGCAAAAATCCTTAGTAGAATAAGGCATATGCAATCACGAGGATGGAAGAGCTCAGGACCAGCTCCTCCAGGGAAACAGCTCATCCGCGCCGTGCTCTGCCTCCCTCCCTCCTCTCCACTTGCGGGGCCTACGAGGCGTGGGCCCCACCTTCCATCGGCGGCTTCCCCTCCGACGAGTAGACCACCGCGCCGGGCGGCGGCGCGTGCCCGTACATCATCGGCGGGAACGGCTGCATGGGGTGCGGGACGCCGTAGACGCCGCCGACGCCGGCGGCGGCGGAGACACTGCCCCCGGTGGAGTAGAGATCTCCCCGCGCCTCGCTTCCTCCGCCACCGACAATGTGGTAGACTGGACCCGGCATGTATCCGCCCTGCGAAGACGGATCGAGGTAGTGGACCGGGCGCACGGGGACGTAGTACACCTGCTGCGTCATGTACGGCGGCGGCGGGGCCGGCCATGGCGCGCTCTCGGTGACGTACGGGGCAGGCGGCGTCCCCCGCGAGAGAACCGGCGCGTCGTCCTCGACGTGGGCCATCTCCGTGTCGACCTTGGGGCGGGCTCCTCCGGGACCAGGGCTGGGTTCGTCGGAGGTGGTGTCGAGGCCGAAGAGGTAGTCGGGGACCTCGGAGATGATCGACGAGGCCTCGGATCGGCCGCGCTCGATGGGGGCAGGCGCGGGGGCGTTGAGCGCGTCGACGAACCACTGGTCGGAGGAGGAGTCGCCGCCGGCGCCGGAGAGGACGGAGCCGAAGGCGGCCGCGGAGGCGTGGTCGGCGGGCGAGGAGGCGAAGAGGAAGAGGCGGAGGCGTGGCGGCTTGATGGAGGCGGCGGCGAGGCCCTGGAACCGGTCGATCTCCTCGATGAGGTTGTCCACGTCGTCGTCGGAGGTGATGGAGATGAGCGCGTCGAGGTCGTCCTGGGGGAGCTGGTACCTGAGCGCCGGGGATGGCCCGCCCGCCGGGAAGAGCGCGGGGGCGACCTTGGCCAGCGCCGCGACGAGGGCGTCGAACGTCGCCGCCCGCGGGACGGACACGATGCGGGTCTCCCCGCCGACGTAGCGGAGCTGGTGGTCGCCCGGGCGCGGCAGGATGCGTCCCCCGAAGCTGCACATGAGCCGCACGTGCGCGCCTCCTCCTCCTCCGCCGCCGCCACCATGCCCGTTCCCATGCGGCGCCGGGGGCAGTGGCGGCGTGTGCTGGCTCCCGCCGCTGCCGCCGCCGCCGGCGCGAGGGGTGGAGGAGGCCGACGACGACATGGCGGAGATGCGGAGGCGGGTGGAGGAGGGGATTTGGCAGCCGTGGGCGGAGGAGGAGGAGGAGGGGGCTAGTTGCCAAGAGGAGGCATCGGGATTTGGGAATCGCAAGCAAATGCGAGCGAGCGAGAGAGAGAGAGAGAGGAGGAGGGTGAAGAGGTTGGGGGGTCGGGTGGCCAGGTGAGGGGGATTTTCTATTTGGTTCGGGTGGGACCCATTTCCCATTCTGGTGCCTCAGCTACAGCCCACAGGATCCGATAGCCCCCCTCTGTATTTTACTACACCCCGTCGCATCGAATGTGGAGACATGTAGTATAAAATATAGAAAAAAAATTTAATTACATAGATTGTGTGTAAATTATAAGACTAATCTTTTAAACCTAATTACGCCATGATTTAATAATGTGGTGGTACAGTACACATTTGCTAATGATGAATTAATTAGGCTTAATAAATTTATCTCGCGGTTTACAGGTGGATTCTGTAATTTGTTTTGTTATTAGACTACCACACAAAAACTTTACACCCCTAGATCTAAACACAGTCCTAATAGTCTTATAATACTACTTTTGAAATTTGAATTTTGAAAATCTCGTTCACATTGTGAAAATTTTTTGATACAGGCCGCAGGCATAGGAAAGGAAATTTGAGGCGCAGAGAAAACAAAACGGTCAAGAATATAGTATATTTTTTTATCCTGCTGAAAATGCGGGTATGGGTTGTGGATGATCCGGAACCCGATAAGGGGGCAAAATAATTGATCCCAAGGACATTCGATCTTTATATCTTACAGTTCCCTCGGGAAACGACAGTCCTATTGTATTTGCTGCCTGCTTTTGACGTGGACGCAACAGCAATTTGCTCCCAAACGTTTTGTGTTTTTCTTTTCTTTTTCTTTTATGCGTTCGAAAATTCCAAGAGCAAAAAAAACGAATTTGGTTCTGTAGGTTTGGGAAAAAAAATAAAAAGAGAGAGACAAATGCCAGACGAGATGCACGCACAAAAGGTTTGATCTCTCGTAAATGCGAGGTCGCGTGCGGGGCGAGAATCGGAGGAAAAAAGGCTAGCTGGGTGTGTGAGCACGACAAGCCATGATATGCAAGTACTGCACCAAACGTTGGATTATTATGTGTTCACGTACGTCGATCTGGTCCTTTTGCCCTTTGCGCTTTTATGCGCGGTTCGCTTGCTTTGCTCGGGATTATTTTTTTTATTTTCAACTAATGTATTATTTGCAAGTGATTAAGGGCTCCTTTGGATTGGATTATTTTCATATGAATTTTAAAGGATTCAAATCGTTTGAGAATAATTCCTAACTACTCCATCCGTCCCAAATATAAGGGATTTTAAGTTTTTGTTTGAATTTTTTACCACTCGTCTTATTCAAAAAAAAGTTTAAAATTATTTTTTTACTTACTTTATTATCCAAAGTACTTTAAGCACAACTTTTCGTTTTTTATATTTGCACAAATTTTTTAATAAGACGAGCGATCAAATAGTATAAGAAAAACTCAAAATCCCTTATATTATGGGACACAGGGAGTATATTGTTTGGAATATATATGATTAATTCCTTGACACTGTTTCCATATGCCTCAATTTCATACTCCTAATTATAATTTTCCTCGGAGCAGTACAATGCAATTATTTTTTTCTCTTTATCTCTTCTCGCACTAGAATACATCTAGATTCCTTTGTTATTTTCATGTAAACTATCCAAACACATTATATTTCAAATTCACATGTTCCACATTTCTGTGGGATTTGATCATACATAACATCTTAATCCTATGTTTATACTCCTATATTTTTCTAAATTCATGTGTATGAGGGAACCTTAAATTTCTGATCATAGTGTGCACATGGAGATTTATGTATTTACTTCAAGTCTGCAACCTTGCATGCTCATCTGTTTACCACCTTCATTAGCTTCGGTGAGCTCACTCTATTATATTATAGAGATGTAGGCGGAGAGGGGATTAGCTCAAAGGGATAGATGGGATAGCGGCAGCCCTACCTTGATAGTATATTTATGTGGGCAGTGCATGGATAACGGTCACAAAGGATGAATAATAGCATATGGGAGGAGAGTCAGTCATCGATAGTAGTAGCTTAAGGGCAAAAGTAGTGTTGCTGAATTTGACGAAGAAAGGAATCAAGTGACGATGATTGAAGACAAGATGGGTGTTAAAAAAGCCAATATTAACATCGGTGTGTTAAGGAGGTCGGGTGTTGGTGAGATGATGGGAGACGGTGACATGTGTGTGGTGTGTTGAGGATAGGCGGCTTGAAAACAGACTGGAGATTTTTTTTTTTTAGGTTACATTTCAACAAAACAAGCATCAAAATCGTCATGTGTAGAAAGTAATTATTATTAGTGATAAATGCATTCAATAAGGAACCAAATACGGAAAACATACATAATTTTGGTGCTCGTATGCTTTTGTCTAGCTTACATATCGTGTAGCTTACTAGAATCTAGCTCAAAAGTGTTTCTTATCTTCTTAACCTCTTTTTATATGATATCATCGAGTTGGCAGTGTTCTTTGTGTCCACTCAAGAATGTAGTCATCCATGGCAATTTGCTCCAAATTAGGAAAAGGTACCTACGTCCCATCACTGCTTGAAGATTAGGTTGTGTGATAACATTTTGTAGTGAATTTTATAATATCTATCCATTCCTCTTGCTGTTGCAAATTAATGATAAAATTGCAGCAGATGCTCTTCTTATGTCATCTACATATTCTGCAGTGATCTCTCCACCACATAATAGGCACATTTATAGAATGAAATTTAGCTAGCTGTAGCCAATTGGTTAAGGACAATATTAAAAACCTTATTTATGAGTCTATATGACCATTGCCGTTTTTGACTAATTTAATTAGACAACGTGGTGCTACCTAGACCAAATTAAAATATAACAGCTGAATCCAGCAGGTAATTATATAATAAAACGGCTGCATAAAAGAAAAAGAAATGTAAAGAGAGAACAATCATTCTTCCTGTTGGCAATTGTACTCTCCGGGTGCTTGAAATTATTTGGTTGCTGACCTGGATGCTGTGTCCCATCCGGGTCGTGGTGGGCCCAGGAAAGTAAAATACCAGCCATGCTGACTTGGCACCAGCTGGTTTGCTAATCCTATGGGCAATTGGGCAGCACGTAGGGCCCACAGTCCAAACCCATGAGCAGTAAAGCAGCAAAAGTTAATGGGCTCAGCGGGCCGGCCTATCACACGTTAACGGGCCCACCCAAATGATTCACGTGTTCACGAATATACTCCGTTTGACTTCTTTTTTCGTCAAAATTTCAAAACTTAGATTATCAATAAATTTTAAAAATTTTGTTTAAAAATGTAAATATATTAGGATTTTATCGAAAATATTTTCATAATCTCGTAAAATTTGTAGATTTTATAAAATTACTCTAATAAAAAAGGGACAGTTTCGTTTTTGCCTCCAATTTGATCTCTAATATTAATTTTGCCCCTACTTTTTTAGGGTTTTTTGTTTTTGCCTCCACTTTTTTTTAACCGATAGGTACTTTTGCCCTGTTTTGGATGAAGGAGTTAACGGTGTTAAATAGGACATTTATGCCCTATCCAATATCTATTCATTAATTGTGTTTTTGCCCCCATTATGCAATGGCTTTGGAAATTTATTTTTGTGAATATGTTTAAAATTAAATGACATATTTTGACATTACAATTTGGATAAAATTTGATTTTGATGGAATTTTGACAAAATTTCGGTAGCATTTTGATAGGGGTAAAAATGAGAGGAGAGAGAGAGTCTGTATGGTTAACTCTTTCACAGGAGTAAAAGGTAAATCACTAATTCGAAAAATCTTTATTTCCTGCCATAAACCCGGTTCCACTAACTTCTATCCAAATCAGGGGTAAACGCCTCTTTCGGTTAAAAAAAGTGGGAGCAAAAATGAAAATCCTAAAAAGTAGGGACAAAAAAGAAATTGTCCCTAAAAAAACTATGTTCAAAGTTAACCCAGTGACCAAAAAGTCAATAAATTTTGGACAACTCAGTTTTAGTCTGAAAGCATTCCTCTTATGTTTCACTGAGTTCTCTAGAGCATGAATTTTACAAATTACAATTCTGCATCCATAGTTGGCTCAACACTGAAAGTTAGTTTAAGTATTTTAAAAATCAGAAATTTTGAAAAAACAAAAACAGTCAGATCGGGGAAAATGGGCTACAATGCCAAGCAGGGCCGAAGCTGTGTTATTCTTGCAACAGCTGCAACAACTAGTAAAAAAAAAAGTTTACCTTTGGTCCCTCATTTTAAGAGCAAGTTTGAAAATCATCCCAACCACAATAGACATAACATGTCCCCAATCTTATAAGACCAAGTTAAATAGAGCAGTCCCCGGGCAGTATAGCTTCCGATTTCGTCCCACATGGCACCTTTTCCGATTAGTGATGCTGAGTCAGCATTGCAATTGCTTGATGTGGGGCTATGCTGAGTCATATTCTCTCATCCCCTCTTCTCCATCTCGCCCTGCGCTGCATGCTATGAAGCAACGGCGGAGGCCGCACCTCTTCTCCTCTCTACCGCCACCTCGGCCGCCGCAAACAGCACACGGTGCACAACTACCTCGTCGTTTGTCCTGGCCACCGCCACTAGTTGGAGCAGCTCTTGTTGCGGCCACTGGCGGTGAACACACTCTCGACCTTCGCCATGCATGGCAAATGCAGGAGATGCATGGATATGTACTCGATCGTTCTCCGCGCTCGCGGACTTGGAGGCTATGACCACTTCCTCTACGCAGTCAGGCCGTCGGTGGTTTGGTCTGGCCAGCGAAGTCACGATGCGGTGGCCGGAGGCTATGACTCACACAGGATGGAAGGGGTAAATCTTGGAGGGTGCTGTCCTCCGGCCGGTACCGTGTTCGTGGGCTGAAGATACGCTCCGGCTCGTCTCCCTCACGCCAGGCATCCTCGTTGGCTCGCTCCTAGTACGTCGATGCATGCATAGGTGCATGACAAACGTACGTGTTCTGCGGCGTCCTTGATGCCGAATTGCCGACACTGGGGCGGAGAGGGAGGAGGTGGTGAGGCTGGCTTGACACGACGGGGTGTCACATGTGCGGGAGGGTGGATCATGCAGCATGGCTCGAGGGTTTCGGAATGCCCAGTGACGCTGCACGACATTCGTGAGGTTTGACGGCCTCCGCGTGCTGCCGCTGGAGCTGAACCGGCTCAACAGGTCATTGATGTTTTGACTGAGGGGGTGCGTAGATCAGGAGAGTAAAGTTTTAGCGTGTCACATCGGGGGTATTATATAGGGTGTTGCATGGAGTGTTTAAGCACTAATAAAAAAATTAATTACAGAATCCGTCGGTGAACTGCAAGACGAATTTATTAAGCCTAATTAATCCGTTATTAATAAATGTTTACTATAGCACCATATTATCAAATTATGAAGCAATTAGCACAAATAGTTAGATTGCTAGGAAAGTTTGTACCAGCAGATGCAATGTGTAGGTGAAACTAAAAGAAATGAAATAAGCTTTACCATTGCCCCAGGCTATGTGATCCGATGTCTTTAGATAAAAATCCATGAAAGATGGACATAGTCAAGGCACCAGACTAGTAACCATTACTGTTCAGTGACAACAAACACATACTAACGGCTAACTAGCTGGCGCTGCTGCCGGGCTAATGCTGAACGCACACGATGCATCAAAAGCATCGCATCCTCCTCATCTCCATCCTCGGCAACGGGCGGTAGCGGTGGTGGTGGCAGAGACGGGAGTGAACTCATCTCAACTCTCGTCATATGAGTAAAATCAGTCTGACCCCGGCGAACCAGCCTCTTAACCCACCACGTGAGTACAATGATGATACCAACAAAACAGAATACAATCACGATGATAATTGCCGTGAGGTTGGCATTGCTTAGTCATCGGGTATCAGACCTGGATGGAGGAGGCGTCGTAGGTGGAGGAGGCGGCGTAGGAGACGGTGGCGGTGACGGTGGCGGTGGAAGAGATGCTACAGACAAATATTTAATATCAGTCCAGAGAGAATATATATTCCTTGGCGTATCTATTAAATAAACTACACAATCAAATTAAACAAAAAGATGTTGAATATTTGAACTACGTTTACCTTCGAGACAGTGATCCAGGGTAGATACGTTCTTGGTGCCGCGGCACTCCACATATAAGGTCAGAATCACAGGAGGAGTTGTACCGTTTGAAAATATGACGGAGGACTCTGCCACCGGACAGAAACATCCAAAGTCAACCACGGCTGCGATGGCACGGCAGCAAGGTCGGTCTGGGACATTCTCCATGCATGCCCCGACGACCTCTGCCGCTAGCTGTGGTGCATCGCAAACCTCCTCCCCGAGGAAGCGACGAGCGGCAGCTGGTCGGCTTGCGTACCCTCTCGCCGGTGTCAGCGCTGGTGCGACGCCTGTACCACCGGAAATATAATTATTGGTTAGACAATATAATTAAGGAAAGAAGCTGCAAATTTCGTTTCTGCTCCTACTTTGATATCTAATGTTGATTTTACTTCCTACTTTATAGTGTTTTCGTTTTTGCTAACACTTATTTTTTAACCGAACGATAGTTGTGCCTCTACATTGAATAGTGAAGATAACGGTGTTGAGTAATTGACAAAAGGACATTTATACCTTCTCCTATTTATCTTCATTAATTGTGTTTTTCCCCTATGTTATATATATTGCTTTGGAACTTTATTTATGTGAATATATTTAAAATTGAATGACGCAAGTTGACTGATATAATTGTTATATTAGTGCACATATGTCATTATTGGGCTGCATATGTGTTTATATATAAAAAAAATCAAAAAAATGTGAGAGCAAAAGAAAAACCTAAAATGTAAAGGCAAAACTAATATAAGGCATTAAAGTAGGGGCAGGAATGAAGTTGCCCCTTGAATAAACGCAACATGTAGATGTAGGTGGATCAGGGTCCTTACGTCCTGGGAGCTCGTGGCGAGGTGTCGCTGGCAGCGACGGCGACAGACTCCTCGTGACAGTGGACCTTGTGAGTATCTCGGGACCTGAAAATTAGGGCTTATTTAGTAGTAGAGAAAAAGTTTTGGGTTTGGTTGTCCCATCGGATAAACGGACACGTATTTGAAGTATTAAACGTAGTATAATAACAAAACTAATTATAGATTTCGTCAGGAAACTGCGAGATGAATTTATTAAGCCTAATTAATCCGTCATTAGCAATGTTTACTGTAGCACCACATTATCAAATCATGACACAATTAGGCTTAAAAGATTCGTCTCGCAGTTTCCTGACGGAATATGTAATTTGTTTCGTTATTACACTACGTTTAATACTCTATTCATGTGACAGCGTGGAAATTTTGTAAAATCAAAGTGTTTTTTTATTGTTATTCTGTGATGAACAATAGGCATTGGAGATTATTGGTTTTGATATTTGGAATTTATTTTCGAAGTGGTTTTGGAGATGATTGGAATTTGCAGGTGAATAGGGAGAGTATTGGCGGTGATGGATCAGGAGTCGGTTTGGGGATAAGACAATGCCCGTGACAGTCAGATATCATGCGGGATACTTAGGCTAGAGTTCAATGCACTTGGTTGGTGAAGATTCCATATGGCATACGAGTCGAATTTGGAAGGAGTCCAAATTTGGTATGATTGGTTATGTAAAGTTTGTTTCTTGTACGAGAAGGTTTTCTATGGGGATTAGGACTTCTAGTTTGAGTTTGGTTCGTGGCTTTAGGCTGCCTACCTCATGTATAAATAGAGAGGGAGTGTGAGGCTTCCTGGTATCGCTTTTGGGAGCAATTGAGTTGATAGTTTAGTTAGGGTTCGAGTTTAGTCGAGATTTTTGTAAGGAGTGCTGTTGTTGCACTTTGTAAACATAGAGAGAAGCAATAAAGTTGTTATCTACTTTGAGAGTTCTTCGATTTGTGTTTTCTCGGGTTCTGCGGTCTAACCGACGACACACCGGCGGCGACTTCAAGCGCAGCTGCTAATCTCGGTGGTTCGACCGGTACTACAACCTCGGTCAGACTGACGATATCCGAGCGGTTAGACCGGCACATCTACTTTGGTCAGACCGCGATTCGTTGAATTTGAGGGTAACTTTTAATTCCGCAAAATGTTTGGGTTTTTGGGTATACCAACCATTCACCCCCCTCTGGTTGGCTTAGTTCTTTTGTTTCGATCCTACAAGTGGTATCAGAGCCTCATTTTCTTCTTTGGATTTTAAATGATCTAGAGTTGTTTTTCCATGGCTAATAAATTCACAGCTAAGCCCCATGTTTTCGATGGAACGGATTTTCCGTATTGGTGTAGTAAGATGCAATCTTACATTATGGCTGGGGATCTTGATATTTGGAGAAAAGTTTCTAATCCTTATGTAATTCCTGAACAAATTAATATTGCTGCTTTAAAAACTGAATTTGAACAAAATTGCAAAGCTCGCAATATTCTTTTGAGTGGGATTTCTCATTTGGATTATGATCGTATTTCTCATCTTCAAACCGCCAATGAGATTTGGATTGCTTTGAGTAATTTTCATCAAGGAACTACTAATATTAAAGAACATCATCGGGATCTTTTTAAAAAGGAGTACATAATATTTGAGAAGAAACCTGGAGAAGCTTTGGATAACTATCTTTCTAGGTTTAACAAAATTTTGAGTGATCTTAGATCTGTTGATTCTTCTTATGATGTTAATTACACACAATCTGAGGTTTCTCGTCACTTTTTGAATGGTCTTGACATGTCTATTTGGGAGATGAAAGTTACATCATTTTAGGAGTCTGTTGATATGTCTACTTTGACTTTTGATTTGCTTTATACAAAACTTAAACACATGAGATGAATATTCTTTCTCGTAAAGTTGATTCTAAGTCTAGTGCTTTGGTTTCTTCCTCGACTTCTTTGGATGTTGGTGTTTCTTCATCGAAGTCTTCTATTCTTGCTTTAATTAATGCCATATCCGATGATCAACTCGAACAGTTCGAGGAGGAGGATTTGGTTTTGGTTACTAACAAGTTTTCTCAAGTTAGGTACAGAAAAAAGGTGGACCAAATCGGTGCTTTGGATGTGGTTCTCCTGATCACCTTCGTTCGCATTGTCCAAAGCTTGGGAGAGGCAAGAAGGAAGACAACGGTGGAGAGAAGACCAATAATGACAACAAGCCAAAGAGTGCATTCAAAGGGAAGAAGATCAAGGAGACTCTCAAGAAGGCTTTTGATCAAGTCTACGCCGCTTTTGAGCCACTAAGCGATGTAGATGGTGAAAGTGGAAATGAAGTTAAGGGAAAGAACATCTCCGGTGTTTGCTTCATGGCACGTGGTGAATCGGATTTAGAGTGTGAAGACAATGAGGTACGTTCTTTTGAGGAAGATATTCTTATTTTAAGTGCAAAAAATAAGAAGTGTGAGAAGATGTATAGAAAACATGAGTTTATTATTGAATCCCTTAATTATGAAATTGCTAGATTAAAATCTCTTATTCCCAATGATGATGATTGCAAAAGTTGTGAGGTTTTAATGAATGAAATTTCTAAAATTAGAGATGTAAATGCTACACATGATTTGAAAAATAGATATTCTCTAGCTCTTGGATTTGCTTTGCACACACGCACTTTGGATGAGTTGTTTTTGACTAAAAAGTTGTTGCAAAAATATCAAATTGCTTTTCGTACTAGTTTGATGTTTAACATAATTTGTGCCAAAAAGTTAAAACAACCACACGATGTTTTGGATTGCTCAACATAAAGATGCGTTAGGTCGTGTTGAGTACATGGAAGATATTGTGAAAACCAATGAAGTGTTTTCTTGCCCCAAATGTCGTAAAAGCAAGGGGTGTCATGGTAGATTGTAAAAATTGTGCTAATTTGGAAAAAGAGGTTTCTTATCTGAAAAGTTCTTTGCAAAGATTTTCTAATGGTAAGAAACAACTTAACATGATTTTAGATCAATCTAAAGTGACTAGCTACAATAAGGGTGTTGGTTTTGATGTTCATGATTATTTCACCAAAAATCAACCCAATGTTTTGAGTGTAACTGAACGTGGTGATATTTTGACAAAACCAAATGTTGAGAAAACAGTTTTTAAGTATGCCGGAATTTTGCCTTATCTTTCTGCAACACTCAAAAAACAAAAACAAATCTTACAAAACCATCTTCTAAAGAAAACTATACTTGTTTGTTTTTTTGGGAAAGATGGATATCTTGTTGGTTTTTTGTTTCGGATTAGCTCGTAAACAGAAAAAGGAGAGAGAAATTGCTTTTGCGAAATCGAAGTGGCAAAAATTTGGTTTTTCCTCGTGGAAACCGGTCAGACCGCAGTGGGTTTCGTTTTCGGGTTGTTTGTTTGGATATCCGTGATTGTTTCATATTTATGGCTTCTAGATGAATACTATACGTATGTAATACTGTTGTTTGCTACTAATAAGTCAAGTTGGAGATAGCTTGGTCTCGGAATATGATTTCTTTGTTTGATTCATGTGTAGGTGACTTGATGTCTCGGGAGAGTATTGCCGGTGATGGATCGGGAGTCGGCTTGGGGATAAGACGATGTCCATGATGGTCAGATATCATGCGGGATACTTAGGCTAGAGTTGCACGTGGTTGGTGAAGATTCCATATGGCATACGATGGAGGTATTGTGTACGTATAGGGTGCGGAGTCGAATTTGGAAGGAGTTCAAATTTGGTATGATTGGTTATGTAAAGTTTGTTTCTTGTACGAGAAGGTTTCCTATGGGGATTAGGACTTCTAGTTTGAGTTTGGTTCGTGGCTTTAGGCTGCCTACCTCATGTATAAATAGAGAGGGAGCGTGAGGCTTTCCGGTATCGCTTTTGAGAGCAATTGAGTTGATAGTTTAGTTAGGGTTTCGAGTTTAGTCGAGATTTTTGTAAGGAGTGCTGTTGTTGCACTTTGTAAACATAGAGAGAAGCAATAAAGTTGTCATCTACTTTGAGAGTTCTTCGATTTGTGTTTTCTCAGGTTCGACGGTCTAACCGATGACACACCGACGGCAACTTCAGGCGCATCTGCTAATCTCGGCGGTTCGACCGGTACTACAACCTCGGTCAGACCAACGATATCCAAGCGGTCAGACCGGTACATCTACTTCGCTCGGACCGCGATTCGTCGAATTTGAGGGTAATTTTTAATTCCGCAAAAAGTTTGGGTTTTTGGATATACCAACCATTCACCCCCTCTAGTTGGCTTAGATCTTGTGTTTTGATCCTACAAATTTTTCTTTTTTCTTTTGTGAACTAAACAAGGCCTTAATACCAGAACAAATGAGCAAGTTATAAGGTCCGGCAGTACTAGTTCTAGCAGTTGGTTGGCTCAATCCGAGAGCAAAAACCTCCGTATTCACACAAGTACTCCAGAAAATCCAGATTCATCATTCGGGAGAAAGTGAGGCTATGCATGTTACTTAATTAGTACCTCCGGAGACAGCGGCAAGGCGATCCCTGGCGATACCGTCCGCACCGCTGAGCTGTGGAGGCGGCTTCCCGGTGGACGGCGCCTCTCCTGCAAAATAAACATCAACATGTTAGAAGCACACGGCCACACGCCATTATCAATCTCCACGAATTGATAAACAGAATCAACGTTCATGACCCATACGTGCAGCAGGGAGCATGCGGCGGCCTGAGAGCTGCCCGACGCTGATGGCGGTGTCTGCTGCAGCACGACCTGCAACTGCAACTCACGGGTTATCGTCGGCGTCAAACAGCTAGTAGATAGACACCAAAACATCCGACCGAACGGAACGGTAGAGAGACATCACATAAGCAAATACATCAAGCGGCAGACGAAAACACACAGAGAAATAGAAGGGAGGGGAGAGGGATCGAGGCAGTGCAGGGTGCATGTACGAACCTGCAAAGGAAGAGGCGGGCGCGCGGGAGAGGGAGACGTGGGGGGAGGGCTCGCGGGACGCCTTCGCCATGGCTCCCGGCTGGGTCCCGACCGCGGCCGCGGCGGTGGGCGAGCAGGAGAGGGAGACGTGAGGGGCGGGCTCGCGGGTCGCCTTCTCCATGGCTCCCGGCTGGGTCCCGACCGCGGCCGCGGCGCCGGGGAAGGCGACGGCGAGCACGCCGAGGAGGACGGCGGCGAGGAGCGAGCGCTCCATGGATCTCTCTCGCCTCTCTCTCTTCCCCTCTTAGCTTTTTCCACACGCAGGGAGCGAGCGAGAGAGAGAGAGTCTTATATAGACGGAGGCAAAAGCGTCGACGAGAAGCTATGCGCTTTACCACGCCGGCAGCATGGAGCGATCTGGAGCGCAGGATCGGCCAGCTGGATCGGTGGACGGTGGCGATGGGCGTGCCGCCTGGCGCGGCAGCTCTGCGGCGGCACGTCAGTGGGGCCCGGGGTAGCGTTGCGGACATCACCGAAGGCAATTTCATTTCGCGTTTTCAAATTTCACCTGCACTCCCAAAAAGTACAGAGGATGGTAATTTCTTATCGTGTAATACTATCTGCATTATTATTATTATGAAGAAATGATTTTTTAAAAAATAAATTAAATTTTTGCCTAAGTTTTTTTTGCACAAGTTCTATTTTGAATCGTCCTTAAATTTTCATTTTATACAAGTTTTATTTTCTATCATCCTTAAATTTCATTTTATTTTGTACAACATTTATCGACAATAGTCCAAAGTAAAAAAAAAATAGTTAAAGTGTGGCCTCAGTTCAAATTCATGTAAAATTATGATCCAAAGTGCAATGAAAGGCACAACTACTTTTTAAAGTTGTTTCATAATATAAGGCGTGCACACATGTCATTAACTAGCACACATTTTTTTACTAAATATTATTATTTAAATCCTCCACTATCAAGATCTCTAATTTTATTGAGTGTATGCATTTTATTTATTAGGGTAATCCAAGCTATAATGTGATAATAATTATTTCTTGGTCTTTGGGTTAAAAGTGGTTGTGCCTTATATTTTAGTCTGTTTAGATCCATGTGGAATGACAAATGAAGAATGGCAAAAGTTTTGGGCTGTGTTTAGTTCGTGTGCCAATTTTTTTTAAGTATACGGATACACATTTGAAGTATTAAACATAGACTAATAACAAAATAAATTACAGATTCCGCCTGTAAACTCCGAGATGAATCTATTAAGCCTAATTAATCAATCATTAGCAAATGTTTACTGTAGCACCACATTGTCAAATCTTGGCGTAATTAGGCTCAAGATTCGTCTCGTAATTTATATGCAAACTGTGCAATTGGTTTTTTTCGTCCATATTTAATGCTCCATGCATGTATCCAAATATTTGATGTGACGGAAAAGTTGAAAGTTTGAAGAAAGAATTTTGAATCTAAACATGACCTTGGTGGCAAAAGTTTTTGCATTGAAATTTTGGTAGTTGGTGTTTAGAGAAATACAAAAGTTTTGCCATTCTTCCATAAAAGACAGATTTGCCCATATTAAATGCTCTCTCTCCCTCCCATGTATGCATGCAGCAGCTGCTAACCTGAGCTATTTCTCTCCATGCTAACGTCGCTGATGCTTGTGCGAGCTGCTGCTTGTTCCACGGCTGTGCTGCTGCGCGCTGCTGCTGCTGCTAGGCTGAAGGCGCACGCTGCTGCTGCTAATGTATCACATTGCTCCAAACTGTCCATAGCATAGCAACATTAAAGTGTCCACATATATATTAAAAGTCCATAGCATAGCAACATTAAAATGTGCACATACATATTAAAAGTCCTAGTACACAATATTAAAAGTCCATACAACACAAATATTACAACACTACAGTACTAATATTCTATTGAACAAACCATTGGCAATCGAGTCATGATAAGCATTCAACACCGCCGATTCATCTCTTGCTGGCTGGGTTCTAGGCTGAGAGACCGATGCTTCAGGTAGAACGTAGTTCTCATCACGGTCACACATATCAAAGTCTCTATCTACTATTCCACTCGCTCTAATGAAATTATGTAGTGTCATGCATACAACTATGATTTTGGTTTGCGTTTGTGATGGATAACTGTGAATGTGCAACAAAATTCTCCACTTCATCTTCAAAACGTACTCCAAACGCCCTCTTGATGACATTTTTAAGGGATGAATGTGCGAAGTTGAAGATCTCATTTTTACCTTCTGGCCTCAGGCCTTCTCAGCAGAACTTCGAAAGATGGTACTTGGTTCCCTTGTAAGGTGCAAGGTAGCCAGGACGGTTAGGGTAGCCAGAGTCCACCAAATAATATTTTCCTACACAAGTAGACGACAGTGTAAGTATCATTCAAATGGAAAACATGCAAATATTAATTAATGTAAGACGCAAGTTCTTTGCCCATCGGTGGATGTGGATAGACATTGTTGTACTTGGTAGTAGCATCAATGAACACCCTCATGTCATGTACAGAGCCATGCCATCCAGCAAGGACAAATGTGAACCTCATATCAAAGTCACAAAGAGCTAGCACATTTTGTGTTTGTCATATTCTTGCGGCACATGTACTGGGCCACCTTATTCTTTGGCACCGCTCAAGGTATGTGTGTGCCATCTAATGCTCCAATACAACCATCAAAGAAGGGATGGAACCTTCGGTTCATCAATCTAGAGTGAACACTTTTGAATTCTGGGTCAATTGGTTTAATGATATCTATAGCTAGCTTAACCAGACATCTCTCAAACCTATTCTCAGCTTGCCTAACAGATTGTGGTGCTCCTACTATCCAAAGAAACATTCCTAGAGTGTCACGCCCCGAACTAGCCCCGAACAGAACTAGCCCTTGACGCTCCAAATTAACCTGTTTATCGATACCAGTCCCAGGAAACAATGCTGGTATCATAGGAAGATAGAATATCACAGCAACAGAGGTCTCTTTATTATAGAGTAGGAGTATAGTCATGTTGGGCTGCGGACAGATCCCGAGCTCACAACTGCATTACAAAAGGGGAAAGCGGAAGCCAAGACTTGACCAAACATCACAGGCGCGACTTGGGAATTAGGCCGAAACCCTAAAACTCATCGTAACCGACTTGCTCCTGGAAGAATTCCTCGTCAGCAGGATCCACTTCATCTTCTTCAGCAACTGGGAGGGGATTATTTATATAGAGCAAGGGTGAGTACAGGAGTACTCAGCAAGCCATGGGAATTAGGTGTTTAATGCAGGCTTCAAAGGATAGGCTGTTGTTTTTGCAATTCATTTTATTTAAACTCCTTTTTGAACAACTAAGTGAGTGCTTCTCAAATGACACGAATGGGATAGTGCGTCTCGTCCGGTCGGAGTATGTGCAATGTATCAGTCTTTGAATTGATTCAAGGTTGGCACCCGGCCAACAACCTTAAAACGGCCACCCGGGCCTGGCTGATCCCATCAGCCGCAGATTTACTAAACATCAAACTCATTCCACAGCAGCAAATTTCTCAAAGCAGTAGTCAAACAAAACTACGCTAGGAATCACCTCACATCCGCCCATGACCGTGGGCACGGCTGTTCGAATAGTTTAATAACCTCTGCAGAGGGGGTACACTTTACCCACACGACGTTACTAACCCGGGTCACCCAGCCCGTGCAGAACAGCCACGTTTGGCGACTTTGAGGCTTTCACGACAAGGCATTTCCAAAGCTGACACAGGGTTGCCATATGCCAACGAGAGGGATCCCAGACCAACAACAGGTTAGGTCCCAGACCATACTGTGCCAGAAAGCCCGGGGGTTCTCCCCGACACCACCCCGTTGAATCCACATGTCTCTTGGCATCAAGGCTCCCCCGATTAGTAATTTACTCAGCCAGGGGTGTCCCATTTCACATGTGGTCGCACTTGTCTTATGTTCGGATGAAATTCCAAGGAAACGGTCCTTAAGTGCAAGAGCGGGAAACCGTACTCCCGGTACGTTCCCCGGTTCGCGATTTTGGAAATTCATTTAGTTCGCAAGCGCCGACCCAGGTGTCGGGTTTTTCCAGGTGTCGGGCAGAGCTACGCCGAGCGAGGCTGGCGACTAGAGGCGCTATCGAGCTCGGGCGGCGACGGCGGCGAGCCCACTGCGAGCGACGGCAGCAGTCGGGGCGGCGCTGGCTAGCTACGGGGAGGCTACTCATGCTACTACCGAAAACTAAGGGGAAGAGGGGGAACGAGGAGGGAGAATGGGGAGATGCACTACCGTGCGGGACGGGGCGCAGTGACGATGGCCAACGGCACGGGGCGTGATCGCTCCGGCCTCGGGCCAGGGAAGAGGAGGAAGACGTGCGCCCGGAGTCCCCTTCACGCGCCCTTCGCACGCTCCGGCTCTCCCGGTGCTTGGCGATGAACGGCGAAGGCGAGACAGAGGGGCGGCAATGGCGCGGTGGTGGCGAGCGAAACGGGAGGAGGAATCGATGGGAGGGCGCCTTGGTTAAATAGGAGGCAATGTCGGTTTGGGAACCGACCTAGGGCGGTCAAGGGAGTGAGCTAGCGCTCGGCGGTCGCGGCCAAAACGGCAACAGGGGGGAATGACGCCGGTGGGAGAGAAAAGGGGAAAAGGAGGAGAGAAAGGGAGCTTGCCCCTTGCCTCTTTGGGAAAAAGGAGGAGGGAGAGAGGGCGACGCGGCAGAGGGAGGAGGGGCTCAGCCTCCATCCCTTGGAAGCTAGCGCGCGGAGGCGGCGGGGGCCGGGTCGTGACGACGGCGATGACGGCCGGGCGGTTTGGAGAGGAGCGACGACACGGGCGGCAGACGCGGGGCAGGCGCTGACGGCGGCGGCGACTGGCCGGTCGGCCACCACGGCGCGCGGCGATGATTTGGGCGGCGTTGGCGGGAAGCGGCAGCGAGGGCGGAGGACGCTCGGCTCGGCGCGGCTCACGCGCACGCGCGCGCGGCGCACGGGTAGAGCGAGGGAGAGAGGGAGAGAGAGAGAGGGGGGGAGGGAGAGAGAGAGAGAGAGGGAGGGAGAGAGAGATGGGCTGAGAGGAAATCGGCCCATCGAACCTGAGGGAGGCAAAATAGACTTTTGTGGAGGAATTGAATTGGGAAGGAAAATTGAGATTAGGGTTTGGATTTGACGATGGATCGGGGATTCGAGATCCGGAATGGCACGGAGACTGACTGCAAGTGAAGAAACAATTTTCGCAATTAGGGTTTTTAGAATTTAAATTTTCCCGCTAGGCGCCACGACGGAACGGGCGCTATAGACCAACCCCCCTAATAATAATCTCGACCCCGAGATTCAGCACCTAAGGGAGCAGCTTCGGAAACTCGGCACGGAGATGATCTTCTCGTTCCCAGGTTGGTTCATCTTCGGAATGGTTGCTCCATTGGACCTTGTAGAACTTGATGGTCTTCCTTTGAGTCTGACGTTCTGCCTCTTCAAGAACCCTGATCGGTCTTTCCTTGTAGGTCAGATTCTTTTCCAGCTCAATATTGCCCAGGGGAACTTGTTCTTCTGGAATACGGAGACACTTCTTTAACTGAGACACGTGAAACACGTTGTGCACATCTGCGAGACCTTCAGGTAACTCAAGCTGATAAGCCACCTCGCCACGTCTGGCGGTTATGAGGTAGGGGCCGATGTAGCGGGGTGCTAACTTGCCGGACATCCCAAACCTCCTCATACCACGGAGAGGTGATACCCGCAGGTACACATGATCCCCTTTTTCGAACTCAAGGTCACGCCTCCGATTGTCAGCGTAATTCTTCTGACGGTTCTGAGCTGTCTTTAAACGTTCTTGGATCAGCTTAACTTGTTCTTCTGCTGCCTTGAGTATGTCAGGACCGAATACCAGTGCTTCGCCAACCTTATTCCAGCACAAGGGAGTGCGACACTTTCTTCCGAACATTGCCTCATTTGGCGACATCTGAATGCTGGCCTGATAACTGTTGTTGTATGAGAACTCAGCATGCAAACAACGATCCCAAGTGCCTTCAAAATCCAGGGCACACGCACGAAGCATGTCTTCTAGGATTTGATTTACTCTTTCTGTCTGACCATCGGTCTGCGGATGGTAAGCTGTACTAAAATTTAGATCAGTTCCGAGAGCTTCATGCAACTGCTTCCAGAACCTTGAGGTGAACTGAGTGCCTCGATCTGACACAATCTTCTTGGGACAGCCAAATCTACATACGACATGGGTCATGTAGAGTTCTGCCAGTTTCTTTCCATCAAAGGTGGTTTTCACTGGCACGCAATGAGCTGATTTCGTGAGTCGATCCACGATTACCCAGATGGAGTCGTACCCACTAGGGGTTCTTGGTAAACCGGTGATGAAATCCATTCCGATCTCTTCCCATTTCCACTCAAGAATCGGTAGGGGTTGCAGCAGACCAGCTGGCCTCTGATGTTCTGCCTTGACTCTCTGGCATATGTCACAAAGGGCTACGTATTCTGCGACATCTCGCTTCATTCCAGCCCACCAGAAGTATGCCTTGATATCCTGGTACATCTTCGTACTTCCTGGATGAATGGAGTAGGCGGACTCATGAGCTTCTTTTAATATGAGGTCTCTTAACCCCTTCTTGGCCGGTACACAGATGCGTGGACCGCACCAAACTGTGCCTTGATCGTCTATGGAGAAATCGGTGTCCTTCTTCTCCTGTATTCTTTTTATTAATTCTTTTATCCCTTCATCATCTTTCTGAGCTTCCCGGATTTGCGATTCTAGGGTAGGCCGCACTGTCAAGCTGGCAGGGACACCTGACTGCACCACAGTCAGCCTTAACTTCTCCAATTCTCTGCACAGGCGATCTTGGTCTGGCCATATTTGAGCTGCATTGCAATAGGTCTTGCGACTTAGCGCATCAGCGACCACATTAGCCTTACCGGGATGGTAATGAATTCCAAGATCGTAATCCTTGATTAGTTCCAGCCATCTTCTCTGCCTCATATTTAACTCGGTCTGAGTGAAGATGTACTTAAGACTTTTGTGATCGGTGTATACTTCACATCTGTTCCCGATTAAATAGTGCCTCCAGATCTTAAGAGCATGAACCACGGCTGCCAACTCGAGATCATGGGTGGGATAGTTGACTTCATGAGGCCTAAGCTGCCTGGATGCATAGGCCACAACCTTTCGTTCTTGCATTAGGACACATCCTAAGCCTTGTCTTGATGCATCACAGAAGATTTCGAAATCCCTTCGGATATCTGGCAGGGTGAGGACTGGGGCAGTGGTCAACCTTTTCTTCATTTCTTGAAAGCTGTCTTCACAGGCTGCTGACCATTCAAACTTCTTTTCCTTCTTTAACAGCTCGGTCATAGGTCTGGCTAGCTTAGAGAACCCTTCGATGAATCTTCGATAGTAACCAGCTAGGCCAAGGAAACTGCGGATCTCTGACACATTCTTGGGCGGATTCCAAGCAAGTACGGCTTCAACCTTGCTGGGGTCTACTTCGACACCGTTGGAGGAGATCACGTGTCCAAGAAATGCTACTCGGTCCAACCAGAATTCGCATTTCGAGAACTTAGCGAATAGTCGATGATCCCTAAGCTTTTCCATTATCAGTCTCAGGTGTTCAGCATGTTCTTCCTCATTCTTGGAGTATATCAGGATGTCATCGATGAATACCACAACAAACTGATCCAGGTATTCCATGAAGATTTTGTTCATCAGGTTCATGAAGAATGCTGGAGCATTGGTGAGTCCAAAGGACATCACTGTGAACTCAAACAGACCATAACGCGTTGAGAAAGCGGTCTTCGGGATATCTTCAGATCTGATTTTCAACTGGTGGTAGCCTGACCTTAGGTCAATTTTAGAGAAAACTTTTGCTCCTTTAGGTTGATTGAACAAATCGTCAATCCGTGGCAACGGGTACTTGTTCTTTATAGTTACTTCATTCAGGGCTCTATAGTCAATCACCATTCTCTCAGAACCATCCTTTTTCTTAACTAGAAGCACTGGGGCTCCCCAAGGGGATGAGCTAGGTCGCACATAACCTTTACTCTCCAGCTCTTCGATCTGCCTTTTGACTTCTGCTAATTCATTAGCTGCCATTCGGTAGGGTCTTTTTGCAATTGGTGCGGTGCCTGGTGCCAGTTCTATGGCGAACTCAATCTCTCGGTCTGGTGGCATACTCGTTAATTCTTCTGGAAATACATTGGGATATTCATAGACTATGGGTACCGATTCCCAGGAGGTGGCTTGCAAACTGGTTAGGATAGACCGACTTGCGGTAAGGGTGTTAGGAGTAAAGCGGACTTGCTTTCCTCCAGGTCCTTGCAAGGTGATGGACCTTTCGGCACAATCTATCTGTCCTTTGTGCTTAGCCAACCAATCCATCCCTAGGATGATGTCCAAGCTTTGCGAGTCTAGGACTATCGGTTTGGCTAGGAAGTCAACTTCCTCAATTCTAAGGTTAACTTCCGGGCATATTTGAGTTGCCCTTATATTCCTTCCAGGGGAATGTACTATCATTGGTACACGCAAATTTTGGGTTTTCCAACCATTTCTTTTCACAAAAGCTTGCGATATGAAAGAATGGGATGCTCCTGAATCAAACAGAACTATTGCGGGTACGAAGTTGACAGAGAACATACCCATCATGACGTCTGGAGCATCCTGAGCGGTCTCAGCTTGAATGTGGTTCACCCGGCCTCGACCAAGGTTGTTGGAGGCACGAGAACCTTGCCCGCTTGCCTGAGAGCTAGGACAAGAATGAGCTGCTGCTGGAGTAGGAGTTTTGGCAGTGCTGTCATTGGCATGCCCTGAATTGGTGTTGGTAGGATTCTGAGGGCACTGTCTGGCATAGTGACCCATCTGGTTGCACCGGAAACACTGAACTGCTGACAGTCCTGGCGGTGACTTGAAGGAGGTAGCACTGTTTGGCGCAGTATTGCCACTTGGGGCATGCTGCTGCGGCTAAGGTGCCGGACGGTTCATCTGAAGACGAGGGGCATAGCCTGGTGTAACACCCTGAAAATTCGACCGACAAAAATCTAAACTCTAAAAATACGGATTTTCAAAAACTTTAAAAAAATTAATTGCATCATGCCGATCCCATTCGCTTATTTTATTTGGATTTGATCTCGAAGTTTACTAACCGTGAGTAAAGAATAGTTAATTAGGAATAAACCATAAAAACAAGTTGGTAAAATAAATATAAACTAAAATAAAGATTAGGTGTGGATAGGAATAAATAAAATATTATCGCGACCATATTTGGATCAATTAAAATACGATGGAATAAGAGTTAACCCTAATTAAAAATTCAAATAGATTAAATAAAAATAAAATATGAGTAATATTAATCTACGGTGAATTCATTAGTTGAGATAACACAAATATTGAGTAAAATGCATATATGCAAAAATTAGGAATTGTTGAATCAAATTTATATGGAAAATACACTAAAATCGGGATAAATAGAAAAGTCACTGTTCATTGCACTCCAGGTGCTCGACACGGTCCCCCTAGCCCCGCCCCCTCCCCTGCCGCGCGCGCCGCTCGCCGCGCGCCGCCCGCCTGTGCGCCGCTCGCCCGCGCGCCGCCGTCGCCATCATCGCCGTCGCGTCGCCGTCGGCCTCGCGCCGCGTGCCGCCGCCTCGCGCCCCGTGCCGCGCGCCCGCCTGCCGCCACACGCCCATCCCGTCGCCGCGCCATCGTCCTTTCGCCGTCGCCATCCCGCGCCGCACCACCCGCCCATCGCCATCGCCGCCCACCCGTCGTGTCGCCGCCCATCGCATCCCGCCCCGAGCCCGCGCCGACATCGCCACCCCGTGCCGCGCGTGCTGCCGTCCCGTTGCCGCGTCGCCTCGAGCCCCGCGCAGCCGTCCCGTCGCCGCGTCGCCGCCCGTCGCCGTCAAGCCCGCGCCGCGCCGTCGCTGTCGCGCCGTGCCGTCGTGTCGCCGCCCATCGCATCCCGCCCCGAGCCGCGCGTCACCGCTGTCGCCGTCGCCATCGACGTCCCGTCGCCGCGCGCGTCCCATCGCCGCTGCCGCGCCGCGCGCCGTCTCGTCGCCTCGCGCCGCGAGCCCGCCGCCTCGCGCCCCGCGCCGCCGTCGTTTCACCCTTCCCCCTCCTTCCCCTCTCTTTCTTCCCCTCTCCCCTATAAAAACCCCGGCCCAATCCCCTCCTCCACCCCACTCCATTCCCTCCTCCTCTCCCTCTTCCCCTTCTCCACGCACCGCCGTCGTCGCGCCGCCGCGCCGCCGTTGTCGTGCCACCGCGCCGCCACCTTCGAAGCCGCCGCGCCGTCGCCCCGGAGCCGCCGCGCCGTGCGTCGCCGCCTTGCGCCGTCGTCGCCGCCACCGCCGCCGCCGGTGAGCCGCCTTTCCCCCTTCGCGTCCACCGCCGTCGCCGCTCGGGTAGGGAGAGAGGGAGCCGAGAGGGAGAGAGACAGGGAGGAGCCGGGTGGAGGAAGAAGAAAAGAAAAGAGAGAAGAGAGAGGAAGAAGGAAGGAAAAGAGAGAAGAGAGAGGAGGAAGGAAGGAAAAGAGAGAAGAGAGAGGGAGAAAAAAAAAAGAAGGAAGAGAAAAAGAAAAGAAAAGAAAAGGAAAAGAAAAAGGGGGAAAAGAGAAGGAAATAAGTAGGAAAAATTAGGAGAAATTTAGGACACTTAAAAAAAAATATTAGAATTTAAGTATAGGATTAACGAAAATATAGTATTTGCAAAATAATGCTATAATCATAGATGTATTTAAAAACTAAACAATTAGGTGAATTATATAGATTATTGTAGATTGTTTTTAATGATCTCTACAAATGATCAATTCGCGGTAGTAATTTAGATATAATTAATTAGATGAATTCTTATAGGCTATTATAAATTATATTTGGGTAATCTCTATAAGAAATCGATTCACGATAGAAATTCGGATTTAATCACTAGGAATTTTAGACGTATATTATATTTAATCATTTAGCCATAGACTAAATTAAATCGTATAATATTATAAGATAATTTTAGGATTCCGTCCGATGTTTAGCTCGCAATAGAAATGTCTAACCTATTATATGGATATAATGCTCGGTTAGATTAAATTAAAAACTTATGACAACAAAATATTTATACCCGCAAAATAGTTTGAATCGAAATTGGGTTTGCCTTAGTTCGCGAATAATAAAGTTAATATAAAGAAATCGACTTTCGCATTCGACCTTTATTTGGATTTATTTGGATTTTAATTTGAATTCTAACCGAATTCAAATCAATTTTCGCTCGTAACTATAGAGCCCGAGGGAGTTGCGGATCCAAGCGAAGGTCAAGACCCACAAGACATTGAGCAAGGCAAGTCATCACTATTCTTTGAACATGTTGATCCCAATTGCGAAATTATTTTGTTTACAAATAAAATTGCATGCAATGATGAACATCCTACTTGTGATTATGCCATGCCTTGATTATTGTTTACCCCTCATTCCTTCGTAACCATGTTTACGTATGAGTCCCTAGTCAATTATGACAATTGCTTAGGAATGCTATTCTAGAATTATGCATACTCATATTTATCAAATGCTATATGCTTGGGCAATTACCTTTGGGAAGGTAATTGAGATGCGGCATGTGGAGACATGAGCGCCACATTGCCATGATATTGATGACATGATTTGTGAAAGGAGAAATAAAACTAAACAACTGTTTTCGACTGGGGCGGACGGAGGATTTGGGTGGTATCTGGAAAAGGCTAGTACCGTCCCCGGTCAATTAAGGACCGAGCCATGAAGTTAAGCATGAAACGACCCCCGTACAACCGCACTTCTCGAATGGGTATAGACCTAGCGGATTAGATAGCCGAGCGGAGGCAGTATCCCTGCATAGATGGTTCACCCCTGAGTGAGGCAGGTGCGCTACGATGGGACAGCCGTTGAGGTAGGGCCGAGAGGCGTGCCCTACATCGGTGTCGCCATTGGTAGGACTGCCATGAGTGTGTGAGAGAGAGAACTTAACTTGAACTATAATTTAATATGTGTGTGAGACTTCTCTTTCCCGGGAGCGCCAGAACTCCTCTCACTGCTAGAAACATGGACACCTAGAGTGCATGAGGATTTAAGTTCATGGAGCGGGTACTGCCAATGCGAGGTTATCGAAAAGCTTTGCCGTGACGCGTCTCATCTGTTGGGACGAGGCTCATGTGTTGGGCAGTTGCGGAGTGCGGGTAAAGTGTACATCCACTGCAGTGTGAGTAAACCAAATCTATTCGAATAGCCGTGCTCGCGGTTATTGAGCACCGGGACATGTATTACACTTGGCTAGACTCTAAATTCTTAACCTGTGTGGGATGGGATATTGCATGATGATTTTTATGCTGATGGAGCCACTTCCTGAGAGGTGGGAATGTGGACGTCCTCAGAAAACCATAACGACTCGATGGCGGGAAGCTATCCTTGGGATCACAATGGATGGTGGACAGAACCGTCATTGTTTAATATGAACGCTGGTACTAAAATTTGGTTAGTCTGTGCTAGGTCTTAGGCTTGCGAAAAGAATTACAAAACTGGCTTTGCACAAAGGAACCATAGCTATCCTTTGAATACCCCTATCATGTGCATTTCTTGCTGTGGTGGCTTGCTGAGTACGGTTGGTACTCACCCTTGCAAATATAAAATTAATCAGAAGTGGGAGATGAAGCTTCGGAGGATCCCTATGCCTACTACCAGGAGGGAGATGAAGACGATGGCGCTCAGTAGGTCTTAGTTACGGTCGTTGCCTGTGGCAATGGCATGCCGCTGCCTGAATTCCGCTGCCTCATCTATTTCTGCTTTTGGATGTATTCCGGACCGCTCGGTTTGATGATTTAAGAGAATGCCTGCGGGCTTATGATGTAATAATTAGCACTAGACTCTCGTGTATGTGCTTTTGGTATTTCAGCTATGAACTCGTGTGTACCAGACTACTTGATCCAGGGAAATGGTACTGTTTACACGAATGATTCCTGTTATAGAAACGGGGGTCCACACCTGGCTGGCGGTTAACCTGAGTGACCGACTGGTGATATTGCATGGGTTGACCAAAGCGAGGGCGAGGTGCGCCTCGGGAAGAATTCCCCTGATGGTTAGACTTGCGTTTCTTATATTCTTCGGTAGCCTCTTTTCTGGCATCCTCAAGTAGAAGTGCCTTGTTGATCATATGCTGAAAAGCGGGGAAGTCATGAGCAAGCAACTGGAGTCTCATCCCAACTGCGATTCCCTTCAAGAACTTCCTGATCTTCTTCTTGTCTGTGTCCACTTCCTCAGGGGCATACCGAGCCAACTTGTTGAACTGACTTAGGTACTCATTGACACTGTTGTTGCCTTGCTTAAGCCTGTTAAATTCCTCTTTCTTCATATCAATTGTGCTTTCAGGCACATGAGCTACACGAAAAGCCGTAGCAAACTCATCCCAGGCAATGTTAGTGGGTTCGGGGTGTGCATTGCAGTAATTTTCCCACCAATCTGCAGCAGGTCCTCTTAGCTGGTGAGAGGCGTAGAGCGTCTTCTCAACAGGAGTACACTGCACTAAGTTGAGTTTTCTATCAACATCCTTCAGCCAATCGTCAGCCTCAACGGGATCGACGGTCTGAGAGAACTCCGGCGGACGAGACCTCAGAAAGTCTGTCAGCTTGGATCTATTGTTGCCCATGTGGGGGTGGCCATTTCCATGCGCATTATGCTGAAAGCCGGCTATAGCTGTGGCTAATCCTTGCAACATCTATGTCTGAACTGCCATCAAGTGCTGCATGCTGTTTTCAACATGGGGTGGGGAAGGAATGCGTTCTTCTCCAGAATTGCGACTGGCTGTGCGGTGAGAGCGGTGAGACTGTTCCACTTCTGCAGTACGGGAAACTGTGCGATGCGAGCGGTTGCTGCGGTGGGGTTGCTCAACTTCTGCATTGCGGGAAGTAGTACGGTGCGAACGGTTGCTGTGGTGAGACTGCTCATTAGCTGACTCATGATTTGCTTCTGGCTCTACTCTACCTTCCTCAAAACCGAAACGGGCTGGTGCACGAGCAGCACGGCGGGGGCGGCTAGCCATCTAAACTCCCAGAAGAGGGCGAGGTAAGAAACAGATAAGCACTTAGGAAGACAAGAAGCAAAGTAAATAACAACTCAGATAGCACACACTAGGCATAAACCGGATTTTCTCAAATCATAAAGACACTTGATACAACGGGTGTGGACAAGTCACAGAGCTACGCCGAGCTTGACTGCACGCACACCACCTAGGAGAACCAGACTACCAAACAACACCCACATCAAACACACGCACGCACTACCTCGCCACGACTCCAAAAGAGTTGGCGGCGGAACAAAAGGGCCTATCACACGGACGGCTGCTGAAGACTGCCTCCTCTACTCCTCGTCTGCTTGGCTGCCTCCTGTAGTCGGCTCCTCAGTCGAAGAAACGTCGATCGGCTGACGCGAAGAGACCGGCGGAACCTGTCGAGGGCCGACAGCAGCACGAGCCGCTGGCGGTGGGGGAGCTGGATAGTCGAAGCGGAACACAGTGGAAGAACCAACAACACGCTTCCGCGCAGTGCGGATAAAGTGTGGGCCACGGCGGGAGGAAGCAATTGGAGTGTGTCCGGGGGTGTAGGAGGGGCTAACTGGGTGTGGGTAGGGGGAGTACACAGGTGAGTACGGCGCTCGCGAGCTGGGGGAGCGCGGGCCACTGGGAGTGCGAGCAGAGCCGCGAGAGCTGTGGGAGGACAGGTGGCTGGCGTGGCAGAGGCGGCCTGAGTCCCAAGAGACAGTGTCAACTGAGGTGACACCCTCCTCGGCCAGACGGGCCTCCAGAGCGGCGTAGCGGCGAGCAAGGGAGCGGTAAGCCTCAAGGAGAAGGTCGTGTTGGGTGGCCTGAGCCTCAGAAAGCTCAACCATGCGAGTTAGCACGGGCTGCGACTCGCTGTACGGACAAGGGTACCTGGCGTCTGTGTGGCCGGAAGGAAGGCGTGGGAGCTGCCGGAAAGCAGAGCCCACGAGGCGGTGGCTGTAGTCGTGGGACAAGCGACGAAGCGTAGTCCAGGAGAGGTCCTGGTACGCGATCTGGAGAGTGGGCCTGGCCACATTGAAGTGGTGTGGGCGAAGGCCAGCACCGTGTATACCTCCACGAGGGTAAAGGTACACCGAAAGCTCACATCGAGGGGGAACACGGTCCACGGAGTACCCCGTGTACTCGGGACACGAGAAGCCAAGGAAGCGGGCGAGGTCACGAAGCTGAGCGACGTGGTGACCCTCACCAAAACCGTGGGAACTGAAGCTGGCGTTCACTGCCATCTACAATTTTGAAAGATGGAGAAAAGATCTGTAACCATTTTAGCAACAAACTACTGAAAACAAAGAAAACCAAAAAGAAGCCTTAGCTTTTCGCAAGTAGTTTTGAACTTAGTATCCTTAGGGTCGTCCTAAACATCTGGTTTCGCTCTAGGGCCAAGCCTGTGCTATGATACCATCTCTTGTCACGCCCCGAACTAGCCCCGAACGGAACTAGCCCGTGACGCTCCAAATTAACCTGTTTATCGATACCAATCCCAGGAAACAGTGCTGGTGTCACAGGAAGACAGAATATCACAGCAACAGAGGTCTCTTTATTATAGAGTAGGAGTACAGTCATGTTGGGCTGCGGACAGATCCCGAGCTTACAACTGCATTACAAAAGGGGAAAGCGGAAGCCAAGACTTTGACCAAACATCACAGGCGCGACTTGGGAACTAGGCCGAAACCCTAAAACTCATCGTAACCGACTTGCTCCTGGAAGAATTCCTCGTCAGCAGGATCCACCTCATCTTCTTCAACAACTGGGGGTGGATTATTTATATAGAGCAAGGGTGAGTACAGGAGTACTCAGCAAGCCATGAGAATTAGGTGTTTAATGCAGGCTTCAAAGGATAGGCTGTTGTTTTTGCAATTGATTTTATTTAAACTCTTTTTTGAAACAACTAAGTGAGTGCTTCTCAAACGACACGGATGGGACAGTGCGTCTCGTCCGGTCGGAGTATGTGCAATGTATCAGTCTTTGAATTGATTCAAGGTTGGCACCCGGCCAACAACCTTAAAACGGCCACCCGGGCCTGGCTGATCCCATCAGCCGCAGATTTACCAAACATAGAACTCATTCCACAGCAGCAAATTTCTCAAAGCAGTAATCAAACAAAACTACGCTAGGAATCACCTCACATCCGCCCATGACCGTGGGCACGGCTGTTCGAATAGTTTAATAACCTCTGCAGAGGGGGTACACTTTACCCACACGACGTTACTAACCCGGGTCACCCAGCCCGTGCAGAACAGCTACGTCTGGCGACTTTGAGGCTTTCACGACAAGGCATTTCCAAAGCCGACACAGGGTTGCCATATGCCAACGAGAGGGGTCCCAGACCAACAATAGGTTAGGTCCTAGACCATACTGTGCCAGGAGGCCCGGGGGTTCTCCCCGACACCACCCCGTTGAATCCACATGTCTCGTGGCATCAAGGCTCCCCCCATTAGCAATTTACTCTGCCAGGGGTGTCCCATTTCACCCATGTGGTCGCACTTGTCTTTTATGTTCAGATGAAATTCCAAGGAAATGGTCCTTAAGTGCAAGAGCGGGAAACCGTACTCCCGGTACGTTCCCCGGTCCACGATTTTGGAAATTCATTTAGTTCGCAAGCGCCGACCCAGGTGTCGGGTTTTTCCAAGTCTTTCGTAAAACCCCAAGTTTTACCCATCGTTGGATATTTTAATTTTGAGGAGAGGTGTGCCGATGCGCGTGCCCGAAGGCCTATGCATCGAAGCACAACAGTCGACAAAGGGGGTTTAAGTGTTCAATAATTTAAGGAGGGTAATTGCAGCAATTAGGATTGGGACCGGTAGGCTATCTCGCAAGCCGCGGCCGAATTGCTTGTGTAAACCCTATTCATGCAGTACTTGCAGAAAAGAAATACTTAGATTTAAATTATAGGTGCAAGTTGATCAAAGGTGACTTGCCTTGCTCGAGATCTTGAGCTTGATCCTCGAAATCCTCGCACTGCGGGTCTTCGGGCTCCGAAACTACACGCGAAACGGGACAACTCAACAAACGGCAGAAATAAAGCCCTATTATTGACCTCTAAGCGTGCCATTAGATAGATCTCGAGATTTGAGGAATTTTGTAAGTTGAACGGAGTCAAACGGACATACGGTTGAGGAGATATTGAATTTCTAAGATTATTGGATTTTTTTGATCTAAAGGAAAAGGATTTATTTAAATCCTTTTTTGAGAAAAGAAAAGAAAAGAAAGAGGGAGGGGAATTAGACTTCGCGCGCGGCTTGAGCGCGGCCCGAGAGGGGTTGGCGCGGCCCGGCCTTGCCATTGGGCCGGCCGGCTTGAGGGGTGGCCCAAGGGGCGCGCGCGGGCGGGGAAGAGAGAGAGGGAGCCGGTGGGCCGGGTCCATCTCGCGTGGTCCCGAGTAGGACCCGCTTGTTGGCGACTCGGCTCACTGTGAGCGAGGTGCACGCGAGGCGTGCTAGGGTTTGGGGAGGGGAGGCGCGGTGCATGCACGCGGTTCGCGGTGGACGCGGATGCGGCGGGCCCACGCGCAGCCTCACGGCTCGCAGTGGACCGCGCGCGCGAGCAGGGCCGGAGGGAATGGCTGGCCGGGGTCTGCTCGACCCGGTCTTAGCCGAGTTGGCGCCGACGTGGCGCCTACGTGGCTGCCACGCGGGCCGGCTGGAGAAAGACGACGACGCCGACCGAAACGGACGGCGGCGGCGAGCGAAGGGGTGACCTACGGCGAGGCAGGCGAAGGCGAGCACACCGGGAGGTTGCACGGAGCGAGGGGAGATGAGCCAACGGCTCAGATTCGCCGTAGGGAGTTCGACGGCGACGGATTGCGTCGGCGACCACCGGCGGCGAGAGAAGAGGGAAACGGCGACGAGACGACTAGGGTTCGATTCATTTACACTAGAGCATCTACGAGCTCTCCGGAGTTTGATCCTAGCACCGGATTGGGCAGAGCTACGCCGAGCGAGGCTAGCGACGAGAGGCGCTATCGAGCTCGGGCGGCGACGGCGGCGAACCCACTGCGAGCGACGGCAGCAGTCGGGGCGGCACCGGCTAGCTACGGGGAGGCTACTCATGCTACTACCGAAAACTAAGGGGAAGAGGGGGAACGAGGAGGGAGAACGGGGAGATGCACTACCGTGCGGGACGGGGCGCAGTGACGATGGCCGACGGCGCGGGGCGTGATCGCTCTGGCCTCGGACCGGGGAAGAGGAGGAAGACGTGCGCCCGGAGTCCCCTTCACGTGCCCTTCGCACGCTCCGGCTCTCCCGGTGCTTGGCGATGAACGGCGAACGCAAGACAGAGGGGCAGCAATGGCGCGGTGGTGGCGAGCGAAACGGAGGAGGAATCGATGGGAGGGCGCCTTGGTTAAATAGGAGGCGATGTCGGTTTGGGAACCGACCTAGGGCGGTCAAGGGAGCGAGCTAGCGCTCGGCAGTCGCGGCCAAAATGGCGACAGGGGGGCATGATGCCGGCGGGAGAGAAAAGGGGAAAAGGAGGAGAGAAAGGGGGCTTGCCCCTTGCCTCTTTGGGAAAAAGGAGGAGGGAGAGAGGGCGACGCGGTAGAGGGAGGAGGGGCTCAGCCTCCATCCGTTGGAAGCTAGCGCGCAGACGCGGCGGGGGCCGGGTTGTGACGACGGCGATGACGGCCGGGCGGTTTGGAGCGGAGCGACGACACGGGCGGCAGACGCGGGGCAGGCGCTGGCGGTGGCGGCGACTAGCCGGTCGGCCACCACGGCGCGCGCGTGCGGGAAGCAACGGCGCGCGGCGATGATTTGGGCGGCGTTGGCGGGAAGCGGTAGCGAGGGCGGAGGGCGCTCGGCTCGGCGCGGCTCACGCGCACGCGCGCGCGGCGCACGGGCAGAGCGAGGGAGAGAGGGAGAGAGAGAGAGGGGGGGAGGGAGAGAGAGAGGGAGAGAGAGAGATGGGCCGAGAGGAAATCGGCCCATTGAACCTGAGGGAAGCAAAATAGACTTTTGCGGAGGAATTGAATTGGGAAGGAAAATTGAGATTAGGGTTTGGATTTGACGATAGATCGGAGATTCGAGATCCGGAATGGCACGGAGACTGACTGTCACATCCTAAAAATCCTAAAAATATAAATTGTTGTTTAATTGGAATTATTAGAATTGATTTTAAAAACCTAGAAGAGAAGATCTAATTTTAAATAATAAATTCCAATATAAAATGGGGCCAGATAAAATTTCATTAAATACTTTGCTTAATTCTATAATTCCTAGATTTTTCTGGGATTTATTTGAGCTAAGGAAGTATTTTTTAATAAATGGAATTGCATTTCATGAATAATTTAAATTGAAAAAGGTTTTTAAAAGTCTCTTTTGGCTTTGGGCCGAAAGTCGGCCCAAAACCCTCTCTCTCTCCTCCTCGGCCCAAGTCGGCCCAGTCCGCAGCCGAGCCGCCGCCCGCTCGCGCGTCCGCCCGCTGACAGGTGGGGCCCACCTGTCAGACTCGTCGTCTTCCTCGCGCCGCCGCCGCCCGAAACCCTAGCGCCGCGCCGCCACCGTCTCCTTCCAAATCCGGCCGTGCCTTTCCTTCTCCGGTGAAATCAATAGAGGGGAAATGATCTTCGGGACCTCCTCTACCTTTTCCCTTTTGGAACTTCATCTAAATCGCTTTGGAAATTCGTGGATTCGATCTCGAATCGGATTCATCTCTCTCCTCCGAACCCTAGACTTTCCTTCTCGTCGCCGGTCGCCGTGGGCCTTCGCCGCCGTGTCCTTGCCCCTATAAAAGGATCCCCGGTGTCTCCGCTACCCGTTGCCACCCTCGCCTTCGTCCCTCGCCGCCCGTAGCGCCCTAGCCCCGTGCAGTCTAGCGCCGCCGTCGCCGCTGTCGCTCCAGCCGTGCGCCGCCGTCGCTCCGGTCGTCGCCGTCGCTCGGGAAGGCCGCCGTCGTGGTCGCCGTCGTGTCGCCGTCCTCGTCCGCCCCTCCGCCGTCGCTGTCGACCGCCGGAACACCGTCGCCGTCGTCAAGCCGAATGTTGCCGCCGCTTCTTCCTCGTCGCCGATGTCGTCCGGTCATCGTCCGCCGTCGCTTTGGTCGCCGGTGAGTTCGCCGTGCCGCCCGCAACCCGTAGAGGCTTTCCGTTCGCACTGTCGTGCCGTGGTTCGCCGGCGAGCTCGCGCGGTTCGGTCGCCGCCGGTGGTGACGTCATCGCCGACGTCATCGATGCCGTCCGCCGTAGTCCAGCCATGGACCGGTCGATCTCGGCCGTTCGTTTTGGATGGATCGATCTCGGCCGTCCAATCTCGTGAACCGCTGCCGTGCACCCGGTCCACCGCAAACCCTAGCCGCTGACGCAATAAATCCTCTTTTCCTTTTCAAAAAATAATTCATTATTGCGTCATAATTCAATTAAAATCCGTATAAGTGTTTTAATCCGATTTAATCTTTAAAAATTCATAACTAATTCATCTTAGCTCGGATTTAGTTGGTTCAAGTTTCTAAATTTTTCTAAAATTGAGATCTACATGTTAAAAATATCCACATATACTGTTCATGCTTGTTCATGTGCTGTTTTGGTGTTTTTGCTCTTTTCTGTTTAGATTCCGACGTTTCCGGAGAGTCCGTTTTCGCAGGAGAAGAATTTGAGGAGTTCCGAGGCCAGCAAGGCAAGTCACACAGATCCCAAACAACCCTTTGAACATGTTGATCCCGTTTAAAGCTATTGTTTCTACTCAACTATTGCATTTATTTTCGAATGTCATTGGGTGGAATTAACCTATTGTTTGTTATAGCCCTTTTGTTCTTGATTACTTTATTCCTCGATACCTTGGGTTATTATAAATTGACTAGTTGAGCTTTATATATTGGTTCAGCTAGATATTAGATGTGATTGCTTAGCCATGCTTAGAAACTTTAGCACACTATTGGGATAACTTATGATTCACTACTATTTAATGATGGCTTAATGATAGCTCATGATGGTTAATCATAATTGGTTAATTAATTAATTTGCCAACTAAAACCTGATAATGGTGGGTTGTGAGCACATGGTTTTGATGGTCGTGCTCATGACAATTAAGGACCGGTTCACGAGTTTCGGTTGTGAAACATTAACCGTGCCAACCACAAGCCAGCGTGGGCAACGGCTTTACCTTTTGTATAGCATGGTTCATTGCGGGGCACCAGACTGAGAAGTGGTGGAGATAAGCCCACGGGGGTCGCTGGGGAGTCCATGCCTTGTTTATAAGGGGGTGATTATGATCCAGGAACGGTGCGCTGTGGTGGATTGTGTTGTGCGAGGGGTACTGTCACAGCTCCTTTCCGAGGTACCGTGGTGGTATTGAGGCACATGGTGACATGTTGTGGGGCTGTGTCTTGTGGGTACAGTGGTACACCTCTGGCCAGAGTAAAACTATTCGAATAGCCGTGCCCGCGGTTATGGGCGGGTCTAACAATGTCTTTCGTGATTAGTCTCACACCTCTCATCATAATGAAAGATGCTATAACTGGTAATAATTCGATTAGCTCCTGGTTTGGAATGGTATATTCCTGGTTTGGAGATAGAACTGTGCAGCCGGGATTGGTTGTTCAGAATGGTTGGGCCTATGCAACAGGGTATGTTGTATAGCGTTGGATTAATATTGTTTAATTATTACTTAACTGTTTTATTAAATTCTGAAATGTTTATTAAATGCTGTTTATGCAAATGAAACCGTATTATGCCATCCTTTGTTATCCTGTGCACTTGCATATTTGCTGCGTGGCTTGCTGAGTATGTCATATACTCACCTTGCAATTATTCATCAGAGGAGGAGTTCTACAGTGATGCTGATGGTGTGGAGGATTAGGTGTAGCCCTGGTCAAGCTGCCTGTGGAGTGGAGTCGTCTGCGCCGTTTATCTTATTTTTTCCGCTGCTTAGATCTTTATTGATTGAGAGGAACTATCTACCTCTGTAATGACATTTTATTCGCTTATTAATTAGAGTAATAATTGTACTCTATTATCAATTTGTTATTGTGTGCCTCAGCTGATTCCTGGACGAGGGTTCACACACATGTAAGCGTTTGGAATTTTGGATAGAAATTCCGGGCGTGACACTGACTGCAAGCGAAGAAACAATTTTCACAATTAGGGTTTTTAGAATTTAAATTTTCCCGCTAGGCGCCACGACGGATCGGGCGCTACATAGAGCCTCAATAGAAGTACTCTTGCTACTAAATTTCAAACCATATGAATCAACCAAAAGATCATGAAATCGATGGAACAAAGTGGGTGCAATTCGAAACATATTCTACCATTTGTTCCTATTAGCCAGCTTCCTCTCTACCCATTCTAGTCCAGTTACAATTGTGGTTCTTGGTGGATCCGGCCTATTGCAGAATTTGTCATAGTGTTCGGCATACATGAACATACCAAGTACTACCCCAGTGTTGTCATCTTCTGATAATTAAAATATCCAACAATTTATCTTGTGTGACATTTAAAATGAACATAAATCATACAAATGGAGGTGACATTTAAAAATAGAACATCACACTTCATGATACAACACAATACAAATGACAATAACAAAGTTCATGAATACAACATAGTTCATGACGACAACATGATAGTTCAAATGACAGCAACATAGTTCATGACGACGACAAGATAGTTTAATGGGAAAAGTACTAATTACCCTCCCCCGAACTATCGCGGTCGTCCGAATTACCCCCCTGAACCACAAAACCGGACATTCTTCACCCCCAACTATCCAAACCGGACAAATTACCCCCTAGACCCAATCCGCGGTGGTTTTGGTCTATGTGGCGTACACGTGCCAGTCTAGTCAGCATTTTATTTATTAAAAAATATGGGACCCACCTATCATAATATTCCACTATTCCTCCCTCTTCTCTCTCTCACTCTTCCTATCTCTCTTCTCTCACTCTCTGTCTCACTCAGGCGCACGGCGGCAAGCGGGGGCTGAGGCGACGAGCGGCGGCGGGGTGCGGCCGAGGAGGCGAGGCGGCGGCGGGAGCTCACGCTGCTCGAGACGAGGCGAGGCGAGGCGGCGGCGGCGGGAGCTCGCATTGCTCGAGGTGAGGCAAGGCGGCGGCAGCGGAGGAGGAGGTGAGCGCCGCGGCGGAGGAGGCTGACGGACCATAACTAAATGCCCGATTGAGATGAGGTCATCTGTGACGGGCTCTAGTTTAGGCCCGATTGAGGTGAGTAGTCATCTGTGACAGGCTCTATTTTAGGCCCGATTGAGGTCATCAGTCATCTGTGACGGGTTATAGTTTAGGCCCGATTGAGATGAGTATCATCTATGACGGGCTCTAGTTTAGGCCCAATAAAGGTTAGTAGTCATCTGTGATGGGCGCTAGTTGTGGCCCGATAGAGATAGGTCATCTGTGACGGGCTATAGTTTGACTGGTCGTTTGAGTCAAAGCTATCGGTGACGGGCCTAAGGGCTTTACTTAGGGCCCGATTGAGATATATTCATTCGTGACTGCCGTTTGCCCGATTGAGATAACTCTTCACATCAGTGACTTCTAGCCTGTGACAGACGCTGTGTCCGATTGAGATGGGGCTTACCGCCCGATTAAGATGAGGGTATCCGTTCCAGTGACTTACCCTGACTCGACTTTGTGGAATATGTCTAACTAAATTATTTTCGGTGGGTAATATTACTATGTGATCTGGGCGTGAGTGTCGATCCAATAATTTCTTTTTATATCAATATTTTTACTCCTGTTTGTAACAAGGAAAGTTTTCAAATCTCTCGAGAAAAATTAAAAAATAGTCAATTTATGTATCTTGAACAGGACCAACCACCACATATTAATCGGCGCACCAACATGTGTGCCTATTTTCTAGTGCTGTGTTAAAGGTATATCTCGTCTTAAACAACAAAAATAAAAGGGTATCGTGACGTGTTCGGGAAATGTTACACGTACAACTCGTGTGTAATGTATATTCTATACATACTCTAAACTGTTCTTTTGATATTTCTTACTTTTATTTACGAATTTTATGGTTGATTTGGTTTGTGGCCTAAATAGGCCTTACCAAATTTTGTCAATGCTAAATTTTGGCATGACTAATTTTGATAAGGTAAAGTTGTGTTTGGATTGAAGCCCAAATAGCCTAAGTTCACTATTAAAATGGCCTATTTTCTTAGACATGCCAAAATTTGGCTTCAAACCAAATAGACACTAAACACTATTGAAATTACCAAATATTGGTAAGCCTAATTTAGGCCTTAAACCAAACCAGCCCTTAGTTTGTTTCTAAATTATAGTTACACTAGCAAGATACCCTACGTTGCAACGGGTGATATATAAATAACAGATCATTATCAACCACAAATGACCAAAAAATGGTTGAATCTCAAGATTCTATAGGAAAGATCAAAACACGTACGTTGATAAACAATAGAACATTCCAACCATATCGTATTTCTGCTAAATTATTTTTCTTTAAAATGGTTACTGCCATTTTTTTGGAAAATGGTTATTACTTAGGAATCCTCAGGACGTATATATGGTTGGTACATGGCAACTATGAGCTCTTTACGACAGCTTAAAGAGCGGGGAGACCTTCACCACTCCCTGAAAAGAGCATCCTTGTATAACATGTTTTCTTTTGGGTTCAGGTAACGCATGAAAGTACAGAAGCACTCCGTGTTTTTTTAAAATAGTAGAAAAAAATGGACGTGCGTGGCAACGGATTAAGGTTATTCTAATCTTATTATTATTATACGGTTTAGTTAAGGTGAAATTCACTATAAGAATTTGCTTGAATATATATTTTTCTATAAAATCATGAGTTGTAGTTAGGAGTCCGATCATCTCAAATTAGCATGCGGGTTTTTTTAAGAGATTTATTATACGACTCCTTTTGTATTTACATAAGCGAATGGACTTAAAATCCGACTCAAATACGGATCTGTATTTCTAAAAACAAACGAGCTTAAAAACCGGCTCATACAAGGGACACTATAGAGCGGCTGTTTTTGAGTGGTGCAATTTGCCCAGTGACGCTTGGCCGTATGACCGTCGCCATGCTATGCCATGCCAGCTTCTTCTCTTTCCCTTTGCGCCTTCCACTTCAAAACCTACCTTAGCCTTTTATCCTTTTTTTTTTCTATCTTCCCCTTCCCCTACTTTTGTACTCTTTGTTTAAGCTTTAACTAAATTTATGATTTTTTTTCTTTTGAAAAAAAGCTCCTCAAGCTCGGCTGGCTTACTGTCCTACTACTCCGTCCCAAAAAGAATCCAATTCTAACAACGAATCTAGACACATATTTTGATATCAATGCTAGGATTTGTTTTTTTTTTGTTTTTTTACAGAGGGGCAAAGCACACACTATACATAATATAGCCTAAGCCCCATAGAAATATAGCCCAACCACCTCAGTCTAATATAATATGAGGGCTAACCTTACTACCACCAGTCCCATCCAACACAAAATAAAAAAAAACATCTTCTCCCATTTTGATATCAAAGACTGAAAAGCATCACTCATGAGGACGGGAAGGAGGATGAGCTGAGGCGGTGAGCAGAAGCTGATTTCAAGGATTTGTAGTTGTAAGATGTGGTGGATGATTCAATTTGTTTTTCGATGTCAAATGATTTGGAGCAACAGAGAGTAACTTGAAGTATGTATCGGCTCGATTTTTCCTCGCATGCGCCTCAAATGTGCCGGTTGTAGAACCAACACTAATGCTTGGGTCACCTATGCCATATCTATGGTGCCGTTTCGAAAATCCAGCACTAATGTGCGGTTCCCAACCGACACCTATTAGCATTTTGTAATGGTGGATATCAAATAGCACTCAAGACAGACGTAAAAGAAAAGGAAAGATTATTTCCTGCACGTTAAATTGTTTTCAGGGTTCTCCCATTAAGCAGGGAGTGTACAGAAAAGATTCATATATAGGCATAGTTGTTTGCTCTACTGTGACTAATCTACCTAAGTCTCGAACCTTTGAGCTATTGAGATGATAGGCCACCGCTCTGCTAGATGATACATGTAAGAAAACAACATCTCTGTAAGGGTGAAATCCAAAGAAATAAAAGAGTTCCTGGCATTGCATATTGTAAAGCTTATCCACTTTGTAAAGTTCATCTTCCCCATATTTGTTGTTACATTCACTATGGCATTCGCCATCTTCATCAGAAGCCCATCCATATTCTTCTGCATCGTAGTAGTTGCTATCTGTGTCAAAGTGCCTTCCGAATTCGTCTTCTTCCGCTTGATAGTCATTCTCAGGATAGGTGTCTACCTGTAAGTCTGTTTGAAGTATCTGTTCTTCAAATAAGTTGCCATCATAATATTTCCAATGTCCATTGGTTTGTTTACAGGATTTGCACTGTGCTAGATGTTCACGAGATTTTAATTGTGCTAGCAGAGACCATAGATGTGTTTGATGCTTCAATTCCCAGTTCATTTGACCGCATGATTCATTAAGAAACCAAACACAAAGTTGGTAGTCATCATGAGCAAATGCACACACTCCGTCTTTTGACTTGCCAAGTATTTACCATCCGATAAGGATATCCTGTAAAAAGAATCATCAAGTGATATATAATTAAAACGACACGTTAAGAGATCATATATATATATTATAGGAGTACATATACAGTTGTACTCAAATTAAGTAATACTAATATTATATATCAGATATAATTTGGATATATAGTTGGGTAGTAGTACCTTGTAACGAAATCTGTTTCGCATGGCACGTAAAGCGCTCCCCGCCATAAGGCGGATCTTTGATGACAATTAAAACCCCGCGCGAGCAGATTGGCGACGGTCCCAGCAGCTTCGCCCTCTCGCACATACGACCTCTTCTCCCATTGTAGTGTCTTGGATGAGAAGACATCGATGATAAACGGTGACGGCGGCCAGTCGCTCATGCCGTCACCGAAAGGAGATGGGATCTTATACACCTCGTAGTGCGCCGACACGGTAGGATCAAAGACGAGATAATCGAACACGTCGTTGCACGAGCAGCCGGGCGGGGGAGGTGGGCTCCGAGGCAGGCGCGCCCACCGCCCCGTGGCCGGGTTGACGACGACGTTGTGGGCGAGGAGGAGGCCGTTGCGGCAATCCAACATCGTCTCGGGTAGGCGCGTGAGGTCGAGCGCGGGGGGCAGCACGGGGCGGGCGAAGAACTGAGGGACCCAGATGACGCCGATGAAGATGCCGGCCAGCTTCAGGGGGAGGAGGTCCGCGCGCAGCACGCGGCGGCCGTCGACGAGCGCGCGCAGCGCCCTGCAGACGCACCGGCACGCCGCCAGGCTGCGTGGCGGCAGGCGGCGGAGGACTTCCTCCAGCACGTCTCCCGGTAGCGCCTCCAGGTCCATCGGATCCGATCCTTAATTCCCTAGTAGCTGCTTCCGCTTGCTTTCTGATGGAGCAGAGCACGAAAGACGAGCAGAGCTTTTCAAATAAAGCGCCAAGGTCGAGCCGAGCGGTATACGGGGACGGACTCCAAGGGCCTATCGGACTCGGAGTTGTAGGAGCCAGTTAGTACACGCATATATGTCGGAGTACGGATTTTCTATACGCGTGTGCTGGTAATGAATACTCCCTCCGGTTCTTCCCTATTAATTGACGTTTTAGACAAGGTTGAAAATTTGACCATCAATAACTTTAAAAATATTTAGTTTAAAGGAACTAAAACAACATATATAGATTTAACTTTTAAAGCACTATAACAAAAATAGAGTAAAGTGTACGGGCGGTCCTTAAACTTATAGGGATATGTCATCTAGGTCCCTAAACTCTCAAAATGCATATCCAAGTCCTAGAACTTGTCATAGTGTGTCATCTAGGTCCCAAATCGCCACAACCCTTTCGGGATCCTACGTGGAGTTGATGTGGCATGCCACACGGATATGACATGGCATCATTTTGACTGACAAATGGGACCCATTTAAACTTTTTCCATTTCTTTTTTCCTTCTCTTTTTTCCCTTTCTTCTCCTTTCTCTGTAACCCAAGCAGAAGAATAGAAAAAAAAGAATGAGAAGAAAAAAAAGAAACGAAGAAAAAAAAAGGACACGTCACGTCCATGTGGCATGCCGTATCAGCGCCACGTAGGATTCTAGAGGGGATGTGTCGATTTGGGACCTAGATGATACACTTTGACAAGTTCTAGGACCTGTATATGTATTTTGAGAGTTTAGGGACCTATATGACACAACCCTACAAGTTTAAGGACCGCCAATACACTTTGCATACATTTTATTTATTATATATATTATAATAAAAAAATAAGGTCAAAGATATATTTTGTAGACCGTGTCATTATCCAAAACATTAATTAAAATGAAACCGGAGGGTGTACTCTCTCATCGAATCTAGAACTGGATATGAAATATTCTAATACAATGAAACTGGATAGATGTATGTCTATATTCGTAGTGCTAGGATGTGTCACATCCAGTACTAAGTTGGTTTTTTATGGGACGGAGGAAGGACACGCTCTGCATCAAGATTTGTACACCTGCAATGAATACACCATACACCTGCCAAGTTTTTTTTTTTTAAAAAATACACAATCATTTAATAGTTTAAAAAGCATGCTAACGGATTAAGACCCTGTTTAGATCCCACCATAAAATTTTTCACCATGTGACGTGGCTAGACTAATTCTAGGTGACGTGGCTGACTGTGAGGGCAGAGAATTAGCATTGATGGTAATTAGTGACTGACTTTATAGGTATACTAGGTGACACCCGCACTTTGGTGCGGGAACTACTAACTATTTTTTAGTGTGAAACTCTATGTGAACAATCAAGCAAGAAAAAAAATTGATTACTGAAAACAATGTAAGATCATATAACATATTTGCCAAATCAGGTTTTTAGTGGACAGAAATAAATTTGATAGACAATGTAGGATATTACAGATAAAAAGATTAGGTTAATTGGCAAAGATTTGAGGTCCACGAAGTAGAAGGCAGCAAAAAAAAAACTGATAAAAAGCCATGTGTATTATTACTAATGAATAAAGGAACAAAAAACTTTGGGTTGCATTCTCTTTGACAGGTATCCAAGGAAGAAAAAAGAAATTACACAAAATTAGTTTATTTGTCTTAACAATAAGACCACTGTAGATATGATGCCATTTTATTCATGTGTTAAAAAGGGGGAGATGAGATAATCTAGATAGCTCTTGTCCAGTTAACTGTGAGAACATGGTTTAAAGCATCTATCTCTGTACCTCATGAGAAGGTGGGAAACTGGGAATCAACAAGCATTCTTAGACATTGGTGAAAATGTTGATGAGAAAATGGAGCAGATGAAAAACCATACTTACTGACTCGGTTATTTTGAGAATATATATCAAATTATATTAGGTTCTAGTAAAATAAATTTTAACTAAAATGGTTCAATTTGGAGTTTTGGACAGGAAATCAGTAGGGACAACAAACTTGCATGTTTCTTCTTCATGCCGATAAACTTTACTTGTCAAGCTTAGGGATTAGGCGAACACATAGATGCATGCTTAGTACATTATTCAATAATCGACCAACAGCATGCCACTCAAGAACATATATAGTGTAAATACTTCGGCTTACGCCAATCCAGTAAAAAAATAGTAAATAACGATACACCAATAAACAGACATGAGAGAACAACATATATAATGTTGGAAGCATATACATGATACATACCGTAAATATTGGAAAAATCCCTAGGATGCTCTAGTGGAAAACATTGGATAAGTTCATACGCCTGTGGAGAAATGAGTACAAAATCCAACAAATTTGATGATCCAATATGCGAGCAACCACAACTGGCACGGTACCTAAAAAGATGGAACCATGCATTTAAGCATTTTACTGAACGAACTCGAAAGTAACAACAATGACCATCTAAACATATGTAGGTGCATTTATCCATGTAGGCATTTTATCGAACAAATGGTATGCATGATTAGCCAGTGTGCATAGATGTGCAGAACGGAAGGGCAGGGTGAGGGCTTGACTAACAAAAAATGCCAATGGGGATTGCCACTCAGTTTGGCAGCATTGGAGCCAAATATGCAGGAACAGGAACTCGGGAAGAAGGAGGAGCTCCTGGTCAATGGTTTCCAAGTGAGACTGAAAAAACAAAAACCCATGAGTAATCCATCAAGCATCAGAGTTGATATATATAGGGGAGGCATTTGGTTCTAAGCTCTCGAACTGGCACTGCCACTTCACATTGGAGAATATGAAAGAAGCTTACAAAGGAAATTAATGGGGTTGATTACGACGCCTGATATTCTAATTGCTGGCGTAACAGTTTCTTTTTGTTGATTTTTTGCGTTAAAGAGGAAAACGAACAGGCAAGGAAGGCGGAAGGGCCAATCGAAGGGGAGGGATGCGGCAATTCGACTTGCGCTTGTTGGGAGCGTGCGGGGCTGAATTTTTTACATTTTGGTCCTTTTTGAAAACTTATTTTACAAATAGACCCCTGGAAAAACTTAAACCTAAAATGGTCCTTTTTGGGGCGCCAGAGTTACTGGCGCCGTACCCCAACATGGCAGCGCCAGCCATACTGGCGCCGTGCCCGTGCCACCGTGGCCCTAGGGCTGGCGTGGAGGAGCTGACTGGGCAGAAGTGGGGCGCCAGCCACACTGGCGCCGCCCCTCATACCACGGCGCCAGCATGGCTGGCGCGCCCCTTCTCTGTGGGCCGCCCCCCTAAACCCCGTGGGCCCCACCACCTTTCTTCTCCCCACTCCCATTTTCGCCCAAGCATCAGCCCGAGCTGAGCAGCAGCAGTTGGTAACTAACGGTGAATTTATTACTTTGTCATGTAGGATGGCCGAGGAGGGACAACCACCGACTTACCCAGCCTTGGAGACGTACTACGAGGCCCGTCATCGCGGGGCTGCGATCGAGGCGGGGAGGGTATGAATCGACAAGTATCGGTAGCGTGTGTTTGACATTATATTAACTAATTGATTTACAATTGCTATTGCAGGTACTTCAACCACTCCGAGTTAGAGCTCATGCCCCCCCAGTGTTCGACGATAGGTACATCCCGTACCTAAGGGCGGCCGGGTTGCTCGGGGTGGCCTTGGTCGTGAGCAGAGGAATGCCAGTGTTCAACGCTCCTGCGTTGACAGCACTTGTGGACAGATGGAGGCTTGAGACACACAGCTTCCACCTCCCCAGTGGTGAGATGACCATCACTCTACAGGATGTGGCTATGATCTTGGCCCTCCCATTACGGGGGCATGCCGTGACGGGCAGGACAGAGAATCCTGGATGGCGTGCACAAGTGGAGCAGCTGTTTGGCATTCCACTGAACATTGAGCAGGGGCAAGGGGGCAAGAAGAAGCAAAATGGAATACCCCTGTCTTGGCTGAGTCAGAACTTCTCACAGCTTGACGACGACGCTGAGCCATGGCGTGTTGAGTGCTACGCCCGTGCATACATCTTGCACTTGTTGGGAGGGGTTCTATTTCCTGATGCTGGGGGTGACATTGCTTCGGCGATATGGATTCCTTTGGTCGCCAACCTTGGTGATCTGGGCCGTTTCAGTTGGGGCTCAGCAGTGTTGGCGTGGACATATAGACAGCTCTGTGAGGCCTGTTGTCGCCAGGCACCATCGTCCAACATGAGTGGTTGTGTGCTATTGATTCAGCTGTGGATGTGGTTAAGACTACCGGTTGGAAGGCCTAAGTGGAGGCAAAGCTCCACTACTTGGCCCTACAATGAGCCAGACATGGAGAAGACAGTGGCCTACCTTTTTGAGAGGACAGCCACTGCACATGCTCACCGGGATGTGGCATACAAGCATTATGTCAATGAGATGGACTGCTTACAGCCTCAACATGTAAGTACTTCCAATATCACTTCTAGTTAGACATTTACTTCTTTAATTGAGATACTAACCAACGACATCTCTTCAACTTTTGCAGATTGAGTGGTTACCATACCACACAAATGAGGCTTCAAGCCTGACCCTGAACTCGATGTGCAATCGAGACTCTGACTACTTCATGTACCAGTGCCCATTGATTTGTTTCTGGGCAGTTGAGTACCACCTTCCGCACCGTGTCATGCGACAATTCGGGAAGAAGCAAGACTGGCCGGTTGAGGACATCTCAACTGGAGTTGAATTACACAAGTAAATATTTCTTATCTTTGTTTTGCTTTCATTGTCAATGTTCAATTTTGTACCATTTAACCTTTGTCGATGCTCACTCTTGTTTCATCACCTTCCACTTGTCTAGGTATGACAGGGTGAGAACAAAGAAAGTGAAAGACTGGGGGCTTGAGCATAACAGATACATTGATGAATGGAGGACAGCCGGAAGGAACGACAGGTACATCGAGAATATACACCAAAATCATTTTTTCTCAGAGTACCTTCGTTGGCTACATAGGACATATAGACTGTTCCTCCGCCCTACTTGGACGGAAGCCGACATAGAGGATGACCGCGATTCCGATGAGGGGCGGAATCCCTATGATGTCCGGACTAGAGTTGGATATCAAATGGAGCACGCCCCACTTAGAGACAGAGTCGTAAGTTTTCTTGCATTTGTTAAAGTTATTTCCATTTACACCCTAGACCCTAACATATACATTCTCACGCTTTCAGTCGAGAGAGCTCCTCAGGAGTGTGAATGAAATGGGGCATGCCCTCCAAGCTCCGAGGGGTGGTGAGGACACAGAGAACACACTCCGCAATGTTTTAGAGGTAAAATTTATTTAGCACTTTGCATTACTTGAGTTATGCCTAACAAACTTCTTTTTTTTAAAATGCAGAAAGTTCGTCAAAGGTGCCGGAAACTTGCAGCAAGATTAGGTTGCAGGTCGGTTGGATTGGACGACGTGTACCAACCGTGGAGACTACCACCACCACTACCTCAATCCGCGCGTCCAAGTACCGCTCGACACTCCATCAGGATAGAAGAGCGTGAAGAAGTTGGTGGCTCGTCATCGTCACGCATTCCGCAAGGGAGGGGAAAGGGGAAGGCGCCGGCTCCACCTAGCAACGACGATGACGACGACGACGAGGAGGATGAGGACTACGTCGCACCAGACGCTGAGGAGATAGACATGTCGCAGCTTCCCGACGCGCCTCAGGGGACGCAACCCACGCAATACAACTTGCGATCCACTCGGGCAGCGAAAAAGAGGTAAAATGAGCTTACCATTCTCAAATGTTATTTGATTTCCCTCATTTTGTTTTTAAAATGTTTTAAACACTGGATTTTCAAATGTAGGTACACTCCGGGCTCGCAAGCTATTCGGCGCCAACGGAAGAAGTGATTTGTATGAAGTTAATCTATTTGTTGGTAGTATGACATGTGTGGTGCACTATGTGATATAAAATGTGATGGACTATGTGAGGACTATGTGATGGAGTTTTGACATTGTTTCATGTGTGGAATATGTGATGGACTTTTGGCATTGTTTGATGTGTCGAATATGTGATGGACTTTTGGCATTGTTTGATGTGTCGAATATGTGATGGACTTTTGGCATTGTGATTTGTGCAATTGGAACTTGTTTTAGTCTGTATGATACTGTGAATTGTGATTTGAATTGCGAACTGTGAATTGGTACATTTGTGCAATATATATCTTCAATTTGCAGGGAGGCAGAGGCGCCAATCATCCTGGCGCCGCGGTCGGGGAGGGCGGCGCCAGCCGTAGCCCGGAGGCAGAAGGGTTTCGGTGGGGGACGAGGGCGGCGCCAGACACCCTGGCGCCGTAGTCCAAGAGGGCGGCGCCAGCCCGGGCCCGGAGGCAGAAGGGTGTCGGGCGAGGAGGAGGGCGGCGCCAGCCACCCTGGCGCCGCGGTCTGGGGCTGGGCGCCAGCCTTTGCCCGGAGGCAGAACAGACTTGGCAAAAAAAATTTGGGGGGGGAGAAAGTTGGGGGGCCGCAGAGGAGGGGCGCGCCAGCCATGCTGGCGCCGTGGTATGAGGTGCCGCGCCAGTTTGGCTGGCGCCCCCGTTCTGCCCAGTCAGCACCTCCGGACAGCCCTAGTGCCACGGTGGCACGGGCTCGGCGCCAGTGTGGCTGGCGCCGCCATGTTGGGGTACGGCGCCAGCCGCTCTGGCGCCCCAAAAAGGACCATTTTTGGTTTAAGTTTTCCCAGGGGTCTATTTGTAAAATAAGTTTTCAAAAAGGACCAAAATATAAAAAATTCAGGCGTGCGGGGTCGATAGGGCCGTGATGCAGAGGAATGATTAACTGGGCTATAATATGGCCCATTTGCATGAGCCACGGTTGAATTCAGAACCATTTCATCCAATGGTTCATAAAACACACAGATATCAATCTAACGGCCTAGCTGAAGTGACGACGTGGTGAACTGTGGTTTAAGTTTTATAGCAATTATGGCTTTAGTGGGTAGCAACTATATAGAAAAAAGGATAGGATAAGTGCTAACCCACAGGTTGCCGTATTATTGCCGGGTTACCATATCTAGAATACAAGTGAGTCAACCCATGAACTCATTTATCTATTATATAAAACACTCGCTCCCAAGCCTCTACATAGCTCCTTTCATTTAAATTGGTGGACCCAATATTTTTAACCATCAAATTATTAATTTTCACCATTAAATTTATCTCCAACAAAACTAATCTGTTCGTTCCCTCATCTTGGCATGTTTATAGGAAACGTACTGCGGCGCACCTATGTACGTATTTCCTCCCCCATCCGACTCTCCCTTCTGTCCCTTTCCTATTTTCTAGCTAGCAATCAAATTATTAATTTTCACCATTAGATTAATCTTGAGAGAATAAACTATGTACGTTCATCTCATCCTGACATGTTTACTAATTAAAAAATTATATCTATTATATACTAAAAGTCCATTAAACTTCCTATTTTTTATCATATTATAATATTAATTAATATATCTGTCAATCTCTACTATTATAAAAATTGAAGATATTTTTGCCGGTAATTTGGAACGTCATCCGTGTATGAGTCTGTTTTTAAGTTCGCTCGATTTTGAAAATACATATCCATATTTGAATCGGTTTTTAAGTTCGCTCGCTTTTGGAAATATAAAAGGAGTCGTATAAGAAATCTTTTTAAAAAAACTCGCATGCTAACTTGAGACGATCGGACTCCTAATTGCAGCTCATGATTTTCTAAAAAAATATATATCCAAGCAAATTACCACAGCGAATTTCATCTTAATTAAACCGTATAACAATAATAAGAAATAACCTTCATCCGTTGCAACGCACAGGCATTTTTTCTAGTAATTAAATAATTACATAATATTCCACAAATACTAATGCCTGTGTAATTATGTTTACCTATCAATCGTATTCCTGCTAGGCTACATGTAGTCTCGCATACATTGCAAGTAACATTTCTTTGGTGTGATGTCTTCCACACTATGGAATCAAATTGGACTATAGAAGGTTTTTCATTTAGAGTACGTGCAGTTCACAATCACCCAAGCCAACTATTAATAAAAGATAATAAAATCTAACACTTTGAAGAAAAAAAAGAACATGTGCATCCATGCTAAAAAAAAATTTAACTGTGAAAACATCCAACCAATTTTTCTATGTATCAAAGAAACTACCAAGGTATATCAAAATTAGCAAACAATGATATAAATATATTTATGTGTATTATTTCACATGGGTTCTTTCAATAATCTATGTACAATGATAATTCTAAGCCACTTATTTATTTTTTTTAATTGTTTGAACAATTATGTTCATTGCACTACTATATAAATTATTTTCTCAAGCTCCACGCATTATTTTACACGTACAACCGGAATGTGCAGCTGTCTGTAATGAAGCCGCGGCTGCCTCAACCACATTTGTTGCTTTTTAAAATAACTTTTCTAGGCTTTTACTACTATAACTATTTACCGGAGCTTTAACCCAAAAAGCTAACATTGAATCAATTTACTCTCTTAGCAACAAAGCTGATTTGACATCCTAATTATATATTTCTTTTTTTTCTTGACTAGCAAAAATGCCTGTGCGTTGTAATGGGTAAAAAAATTCTAATAATAATATACGTTTTTCATGCATAATCATGTCAATGACAATGTTTCTATTTTAATGAGCGGCTTGTTTTTTTATAAACAGTGTTTTTTTTTCTTGCGCGATTTTCTCAAACCATTTTTCAGAAATGGCACATTTCTTTCTAACAGTTTTTTCCTACCATGTTTTTTTTTGCTTTTTTTACTTATGAAGAAAACCATATTTTTCTCCCTTTTTTTGCTTTTCTTTTCTCGTGTGTTTTTTTTCTTGTTTTCTCGCACGTTTTTTTGCTTGTTTTTTTTGAAAGTTCTTTTTTGCTTTTTTCCAATACAGGAGAATATATGACAAAATAAAGCCATGTAGTAGATGGAAAAAATTCGATGGATCCTATCCGACTCAAGCGTCCATCAATTTAGCTTTTTTTCTGACAGTTTTTTCAGAGCGATTTTTTTTAATAGACGGTGTTTTTTTCTTGCACGGTTTTTTAAAACCATTTTTTTAGAAATGGCGTGTTTTTTCGATAGTTTTTTCCTCGCATGTTTTTTTAAAATATTTTACCGACAATGGAAATAATTTTTCTCGCGCGTCTTTTTTTATATTATTGATGATGGAGAACCTTTTTAGCGTGTTTTTTGCGCTTTTTTCTGACTTTTGCCTCACATGTTATTTTAACTGTTTTTATTTTCTCATGCATTTTCTCTTTTTAAATAGTTAGATTAGAGAGAGAGATATATACTGGTTAGAAATCAGATTTTGTTTCGCCATTTCCATTTTTTTCTCTCTTGCATTTTTTATTTTTTACGAACCATTTTTTCACCATTTTCTTAGAGAATCGAATGAACTTTTTCAGATTTTTTTGCCTTTATAGGAATTGGACTTTTTTCTTCTGTTTTTAAAGGATTCGGATCTAGCGTTTTTTTTGTCACCACTTTTCTTTTTTTTCCTTTTATATGAATCAGATTTTTTTTTCCGTCGGATCTACAGTTTTTTTCGCCACTCAGGGAAAAAACTTTTGTTGTTGTTGTTTTTCTTTATTTTCTTTTTTGTGCAGCTTTTCTTTTTCCTTTTATGCACCTTTCTGTCTTTGTTCTCTTTCTCTTTTATTATTTTTTTAACAAAAACGACCTCAAGCAGCTTGTTGCAAGATTATAGGGACTCAAATGTAAATATAAAAAATACAGGGACTCAAATATAAAAGTACAAATCCAAAAATTAAAATCATATAAAAATGGAATGCTCTCGACATGTAGATTCTGTTTTTGCAAACAGATCTTCAATCCGGCACATCAATTTTTTTCACCAATCTGAGTCAGACTTTTTTTTTTTTGCTTTTTTTTCTTTTTATACACCTTTCTGCCTTTGTTCTCTTTCTCTTTTATTATTTTTTTAACAAAAACGATCTCAAGTAGCTTGTTGCAAGATTATAGAGACTCAGATGTAAATATAAAAATTACAGGGACTTAAATATAAAAGTACAAATCCAAAAATTAAAATCATATAAAAATGGAATGCTCTCGACATGTAGATTCCGTTTTTGCAAACAGATCTTCAATCCGGCACATCAATTTTTTTCACCAATCTGAGTCAGACTTTTTTTTTTTGTTTGTAACAGCGAATCTGATATAGGAGTCGGACTTTTTTTTCACTGTTACGGATATAGGAGTCGGACTTTTTTTTTTGGTTTTTTTATTGGACAAACCTGGTTTTTTCCATCCCCTTTTTTTTTGTTTTTTTCACCCCTTTTTTTCTGGATCAGACTCCATCCAGTTTTTTCTGGGTTTTTTTCGCCCCTTTTTTTGGATCGGACTTCTTTTTTCCGTTCCGGTTTTTTTATCGGACAAACCTGGTTTTTTCTGCCCGTTTTTTTCACCCGATTTTTTTGACGGACGATGGAAGCACCTCTTTTTTTTTTAATTAGTAGAGATTTTTATGTTTCTCTTCGTACAAGTCATATTTTTTCTTTGATAAATGCTGAGACGAAAGGCAATGATAAATCCATGAAGTCACTAAGCTCATATCCTTTATAGTAGCTTATGGGTTTCTCCACGTTTGAGATGTACACGTCACTCAAAATAGTTTAAAAGCTATATTTGTTCCTGTTAAATTTACATTTTAAGACCCACATTGACTATATTTTTCTCTTAAAAATACTATACGAGTCCCATGTATCATAGATTATGTCCAAGATATGTATATTTCTTCCAATTTTACTAATTCACATGCAAGAATATAACAAATTGCATGCACATAAACCAATTAAAGCAAAAACTGGATGCAACAAATAAAGTTTCACGAGGTTTCTTAAGTAAAAAATAGACAATGTCCATTCAATTAAAAAAGGTGAACATCGTGCTTTTAATTTGAACTTTGTTAAGCCTGTTTTTTAAACAAACTAATACACATACCTGCGCGAATGCGCAGGCTAACTTTCTAGTTGATTAAATTAGTCGATAACCTATGGGTTACGAAATAATTTTACCTATAAGTAGATTCGTGGGTCGGTCCGCTTGCATTGCAGCTAAGCTCTGCTTCCTCTGCCAATGAACAGTAAAAACTTACCAAGATGACAGTTAGACTGACCCAACACTATCTCGAATGACCACTCCAGCACTGGCGAAACCAGAGTTTTCAAGAAAACTCCCGTCCACGTTCACCTTCAGACTTCAGAGACAACAAACAAGTACTCCTATCAGAGTGATGGCTGCTAAAGATGGCAATATTACATACGGAGTAGCTGTCAGCGGACAAGCACTCTTAATTTCTCAGAGCTTTCACAGTACGCTTACCTGTTGTTCAGCCCCAACATTCCACGTAACCCGTTACCAAGTGAGGACCGTGGAGCTAAACTAAGCCACCAGTTTCTCGTGAATCGTAAGAATTGTCAAGCTTTCATCAGGGCCGACCCGCACCCCCACGACGCTTGGGAAGGGAGAGGAAGAAAGAAGATAGAGGAAAGGAGCTTATCGTCGGTCGGGGAGGGGGCAGTGGCCGTGGGCTCGTCGCCGTTCCCCGCTTGTCCAGACAGCTCGACGACCGCCGGCTTGATCTAGAGGTTGCTGGCGGCCTAATCTGTTGCATGCGCGAGCCCTCATCGATCGAGCTGCACTTGCTATTACCGCTACCGCGCTCGCATCCAGCTTAAAATAATCTGCATTATATTGTGGAGCATTGTTCTTGGGTGTTCTTCTGCTTATGTGGCTGGTGAGGCTCCTCAAATTTTCGCGTGGCACTGCCCTCATACTACCATTCCAAATGGATTCCACATGAACAGGTGAAGCTCATAGTGTTCCTGGTCGTTTTCTAGCGAAGCAACGCACATGTTCACCATCCGATAGTAGTACTACGATCGTACGAAGAAATCGTGTGCATAGTATTTTCGTGTAACTAAAGTGTACCTGTGATCCTGTTGATATGGAGTACATTCATCCTGGCCGGTGGTGGCCGGAAATAGCCGGTAACTCTCAGGGGCTGCACATGCATGTGGCGATGTGTTCGTGATCCAGGGTTGGAAATTCCGGAAATAAAAGCAAAGATACGATACGATATTTCGGAAATTTCGGTCATTTCAGTCCCCTCCGATACGATGTTATTTCGAACGAAATTTTTTAATTTTTCCGTGAATTTTGGTAATATTGGTCCAAATTCAAGTAAATTTTGTTCAAAATTTCGGAATTTCCGTATTTCGGTGGGCATCGATCAAATCGGCTAAACCGATAGGTTTAACCCTGCCGCAATCCGAGAGGCATGCAAGAGCACCCTGAGGCTCACAGGAAGCTTACCAAGAGTCGGCCAAGGATGGGCGAGCTCCGGTGAGGTTGGGCAGCGCGGGTGGCAGTGGAGTAGACAGGCGGCGACGGCGACACAGCGATGGCTTGATCTACAGCATGCATGCTGAAAATAACACATGTAACATGTGAAACACTAATCCAGGTTGCTACTACTGCAAGCAATCGTCCAATGGCTCACCGGTTGGACGGGAATCGACGACGGGGGCGCTAGGTTGGAGTCGGAGAAGACGGTGGTTGATCTCCCTCCTCGGTGCACCGTTATTAGTTCTTGGGGCGTTTCGGAGAGGATGATGAGGCAAAGCTAGTGGCGCAGCATCTCATCCGGATTCGCCTTGAGGCGGTGGGAACGGCGACGCGATCCCGCGGCGTCGACGGCGTGGCCCCGCTCCCATGCTCCCGTGGCGAGGTCGCCAGGTCGGCGTTCCTGGAGAATGGCAGTGAGAAATGGAACGAAATAAATACAGCAGCTGTGGCATACGAGCGGCGCAACAACTTCTTCTCCACGGCCGCCGGCAACAAAAGTGAGAAAGAGAGCTGAAGAAATCTCTCCTCCCTTGGGTTTCTCAGCAATGGGTGAAGTGGGAGGGCGAATGACAGAGCTGGGGAACTTGAAAGCCACTTTGTTTGGCTTGAAGGATTCCGAGATGTTGTTTGTAATTAGGTAGTTAGCGATTAAGCTGGGCTACTGATTAATTAATGGAGTTGTCTTCTTACTTTTTTTAAATAAAAATGGAGCATGGAGACGAGACGAGCAGGCCAGTATAGGAAACTGGAGTAGTCAAACTCAAAAGCAAAGTTGCACAGGACTTTCACACCATGTGAGTTGCATAATATTGGAGTACATAAATTGTGGAAGTGCGCCTATATTAGCTAGGAGGGCGCTTACACCATGCATTAATACAACCAATTTGTACTTTTAGCACCTAAGATAGCTCCGTAATAACACATCAACGGTTTCAAGTACCTGAGGTTCGTTAAAGATTTTACAATCTCGTGCTAGATTCTTGAGGCGAGTAGGGTCTGTTTGGTTCCATTGCCCAGCTAGCCTAGCTGGTAAGGGCAAGCCAACTCGTTGCCAGCTTGCCAGGCTTGCCATATACCCTTTATTTGGTTGGTGTGTTTTCTATGGCAAGAATTAATGGCTAGCCGTTTGGTTGCTTTAACGAATCATCTTTCTCTTTAGAGTATTTTGTGCCGCTTCTTTTCATACTGAGCAAAATAATATTGCACACAGATCAAATTTTTTTAACTGATGGCTTTGTCACAAGAACACTACAGATTCTTCCACAGTTAACTTGGCCACAAGAATAATACCGATAGAAGTAGTAAAAAGGGCAAAGCTATATGCTAAAAGAATTCCTTGAAACAATCAAACATCTTTTTGAACTACTTTATTATAAGTTCGAACCAAAGCATATCAATTATTTAAATAATATCTAAAGTGCACGTTTCATTCTTAAACTATTTAACTTGAATGCATAGTAATTATTCAAACATCTCAGCAAAGAAATTACATAGCAGCTGGATAGTTTTGTATTATCCATTGGGCCATATATTCCTTAATAGAATCCAGTGGCCTACCCTTCAACATGGCAGCTATATTCTCATGGGTCGCGAGATAAGTCTGCAGCTCAAGTCGAACCATGACAGGGTATTCCGTCATCTCATCAATTATCTTGAATAGGGATTCATTTGGATGTGTCATATGTGTGAAACACATGGTTTCAGACATATTATCCGTAGCCCCTATTATCTCATAAACCATATTATCATCAGTTCTAACTCTTTTACCTTTATCAGATTTTCTACCTTTTGCACGCCTAGAAGATGAGCTACTTCCAGTATTGTTCTCTTGATCTGGAAGACAATCTGAGTCATAATTTGATGAAGGGTCAACATCACCAGGACTGCCATTTTTATCACCAATAAAATCATCATCTTCAGTCATTGGATGGTCATATGGTGTTTGCAGAACATTAAATTCCCCTGTTGCATGCTTGTCTTGAAAAATAAACTCCATTTCATCATACCAACGTATGGGGACGTTAATGAATTTAGCCCTTTTATCTTTGGCCTACACATGACAAGAAAAATACCGCGAGCACGATCTTTTTCAATAAAATCATCGCGCAATAAATCAACAAAACAGTCAGAAACATAGACATCCATATTATATGTAAACACGATAGTTATTTGCAAGGAAAGAATAGTTAGAACACTCACATTAGTCATTCGAACAACTTCAGTCTCATCATATAGGATTTTTTTTCTCAACATCATCAAATTTGGCCCCGCTTAAATTCTTTGCCTACATAATCACCTTCCACTGAGCCTTCAACTTGTGATAAACTTGTCGACTTGTGAAGTTTGTGTGATACTTGCCATTAATTTGCTTTGCACATTCCTCATGATGGACTTCTTTAAATACAAGTTGTCTTCCATCATGCTTGGTGCCGACGGCCAGAAAGTTCCTAGCTACTACTGCCCATACCATCGACAATCCCCATTAATGCAAAATCAGAATCCAGCACCAAAGGCCCAAAGCAAGATTACTGGATGTGGAAATAGTACATGAAGCAACATAGACAGCTCGTATACATTCATCCATGGCAGGAAGATGGAGAGCTTTAATATAAGAAAAAAAGTCCTCGTACCTGCAAATCTAGATAGACGAGGCGCCATCGGCGGAAGAAATCAAATCTGGGAGCTTCTCAGTTCTCACCACGAGCAATCTTATGTCCAGTAGCAATCTTCTGCAAGAACATGCTCTCCTCAAATCGAGTTGGCCTTGCTCTCCGATTTACTGCGTGGAGGCCGGAGGCTCTACTGCATTTATATATGGGCACGGGATTACTACAGATGAATCGAGGATGCTTGAAAGTTCGGCAAGGGGAGGAGGGTGATTGCAAATTGACCGGATCTGTGAGCCCTATAGTTCAGCCAAGAGTGGGGGGAAGAGAGCGACGAGATCTGCAAGCCCGATTCTTTGGCGAAGAGTGGAGGAGTAGGACGAAATTGGGGGGCTGGTTGTTGAAGAAGGTAACAACTTTTGAGAAAAATCGCTTCATCCTTATCAACAACTTTTTTCACGCGAGGAGCTTGCCGTCGGAGGCGAGCCGATTCAGCTCTCCCTTGTGAGCTATCCTTTTCTCGCTCCTATGGGCTAGCTCGCTCCCATGGGCTAGGATTTTTTTTCTGATTCCAAACGACTGTCCTTGCCAGGCCAGGCTAGGCCCCTGCTAGCCTTGGATCCAAACGCAACGTTGTTCCTCCGAGTCCCATGAATGACCGGACATAAAACTATATTCAAGCATATATGAGATTTGTCCCCAACATACGAGACGATCCGCATCGGTTGAGGTAATGTAGGCAACGGAGTCCCAACCTATTTCAACCGCATTTCTTATAGGAAAGAACCTGAGAGCTTCGCAGAAGGTAAGAAGGATGATCACTACCGCACGTTTTATGGTTGCTTCATCAGTGCGATTTGGATCGTATTCTGAAAGAACTTTTACCGCCCACTCCGTTTGACGCCTACCGAGAGGGTAGTTTGGAAGGTTTTTCCGGAAGCCGGCGATCGATGCGTAGTCCACTCCAAAGCTGAGAGGCCTGGCCCGAAAGGAAGGCGGCAGGTCGTTCCTGTCCTTGAAAGAGAACCATTGCCCTGCTTTGTTGGCGAAACCTATGAAGTAGATGTTGGAGTCGCGGAGGGCGAGCGTGGCCGTCTTGTCTCCGTTGGCCACCAGCTTCGGCAACAGCAACCGTGCCGGCGGGACGGTGTCGTCGTACTGGGGAGCCAGCACCGGATGGTCTTCCGGCACCATGACCTCCGGGCGAGTGTTGAGGAGCACGAGGTCTCGCCATTTCTTGATCAAGTCGCGGTACGGCGACGTGCTCACGTCCATCTCCGTCCTGTCTATGGTAGGTACAGAGTTGGGAGGAGGGACGAAGGGGTTGCGGCTGAGGCCGATCCTCGTCGGGGTGACGAGAAGGGGAAGGTAGAGGAGCAGGAGGACGGCTGCAGGCTTCACCATGACGGCTAAGCTGGTGCAATTAAACAAAGGTGAACTTGAAGGTTTGGGCTTTTTATTTTATCAATCACGCTACAAATGTCTACTATAAATACATGTACACCGATGTACTCTTTGCACGTACTCATGCAAAGAGAACCTGGCTCATCCATTTGCATCATCAACCAAATGGCATATTAATTGTAGCACCATCTTTTTACCTGATGATTGGTAGGAGGCAAGTAGGCAACTCAACATCATTTGATATTCTGATCCCAGATCATTTCCTAGCTACTTCTACTCTAACATGCGCGCAGGTCGCGCGCCCACAAACACCCCCCACCTTCCATTTTCAACCTTTGGGCTATTTCAATTTCGGGAAGGCCACTTCCCCTATTTGGTCTCACACGCGTGCGGTGCGGCCGTGCGGGCTTGTGCCGAATTCAGGTGGTGGCATGCTGAGCAAAACGACGTGGGCTTGAACGGCCCATATAAACGTCTGTGTCTTTTTTTTAATTCAAATATTTATATGTATAAAGTTTATATATTAAATATTTTTATGCATGTATACTTTGTGTTTACATCTAAAATATGATCTTTGGTAACTTTATCACTAAATCTTTAGTTTTGAGATATAATGCTTTAAAAGCTGAATTCTAAAGTGAAGTTGGAGTGAGCTAATCCATCTTTTCCAGTGATCACGTTTCTAAATTATTAAATGGTGCAGTTTTTGAAAAACAATATATAGAGGTTTCATAAAAATTAAATAAATATATTTTCCAAGCTCACAATAACTAATACCAAATTAATCATGTGCTAATAACTCGTATTGTTCTCCGTGTCAAAAAAAGCTCAATCACAACCTCTTTTAAACTCAGCCTTAATCTATAATTTAATTTGGTACTATATTTATAGTTTATGATACGCACAGTTATAGAGAAAATCCTTTACCCACCTATGAACGTTCAAATCCCTTAGCCTTATGTGTCCCTTAATTTAGCCTCATCCCTTCATCTTGATCCCATATATGCTCATTCCATGAGTTGATTGTCGGTTGACCGTAGATTTCTTCAAAAGTGTCAATATCACCCTTATTGTCTTGCTTATGTGCTTATAGTAGTTGATTGGGAAAAAAACATGGCTCTCAACCTAAAAATGACTAGATGATATGCCGCATTTAGCTGTGGGATATATGTTAGATATTGGAGAAATTATGAAATGATTTGGATTGAAATATTATGAAAATGATTTGAGAATAATGATTTAGCATGTGTATGTTTAGTTTTAGAATAAAATAAATTATAGATATAATTACTATATACTTACATGTTAAGCTTTATGTGCTTAAAATAGGTTGATGTGGCATGGTTGCATGTAGTTTTAGGAGTGATAATAAATATTATGCTTGCATGTTGAGCTTTAGATGTTTAGTGAGCTTTAGCTTTATAGAAAGAAGATATTTGTTTATAAAAAAGCAAACATGACATAATTACTTCATCACAAATTTGAAACTAAAACATAGATTTTTTTTAAAAAAAATAAGTTTCAAATCAAATTTGATGAGATTTATTCAAAATTTTCGCTAAAATTTAAACCCAAATAAGAAACTTTTTTGGTTTTTTAGTTCACCAATAAAACCTTTGTGTGGATTTCATTATTTTTTTAAAAAAAATGAAAATAAATTTAAATTTTGTTTTCGAAATCCAGTGTCGAATAATCATGTCCCATTTGAGATCTTGTTATAGATTAAGCTCTCTTTATAACGAGACTTATGTTTTCAAAGTAGTTAACGCAGAGTACAAGTCGAGGGCAATAAAGTTATTTTATGACAATTCTAATGGTCACATCATAGTCAACTCAGGGCATCAGCATAGAAGAGATCAAAAGAACATATAGAAACTTTCGATCGATTAGAAGCTGAGACCGCAAAAATGTCCAGTAATTGAGTACCTGATCTAGCTTTGTTTTAGGGGAAATTGAGTATCTGAGTTGTCCATGGCAAAAACTAATCTAGCAGCATTAACATCGCAACAGGACAGCCGCCGCGCCGGACTTTAGCGGCACGGAGCAGTGGTACCTGTGTGCATCGAGATGCGGTGGAGAACGATGAGACCATGGCTCCGTTTGGATCAATAGGTTATTATTTAGTACTTTCTCAAATAGCCCCAAATAATATAAAAGTTACATACAGATAAGCTATTTCAGGGCTATTTTTTTTAAGTCCTCACTCAAATAACCTTAAATGTTGCATTGGTATTTGGCAAGGCACAGGAGAGCGCGCATGCTCTCCTTGCGCTCGTTCCTGGCCAGTGGCCACCACGATGCGCCGATCGGGAGCACCGGCCGCCGCACCATATCACCAGGAGCAGACGCCACCGAGTTCGTGCTGCTGCGCACCTCTAGCCGAAGCCCGAAGGCCGAAGCAGCTGCAGCGTCTGTACAAGAGAGGACAGGAGAAGAAGAGGAGGAGGTTATTCTCTGACTTGTGGGGCCTATTATGGGCAAAATAGAATTTTTCATGCCGGTGGTCCCCGCTGGCACACCGATGTAGGGAAAAGTGGCAAAATATTAAGCACTATTCTCTCACCCGTGGTAAAAATGTAAAGTCAATCTATTATATTATTAAAGGAATGAAAAAAGGAGCATCCACGTTCGCTCTTATGGTTTAGAAATTCTCACATTAATCGGAGAAAAAGAAAAAACAGAGTCCATATAGAAATACAATTTAGAAATAACTGAAATTCGGAATTAAAAAATAAGGAATATTAGAATAGAAGACTAGAATCCATATAGAAATACAATTTAGAAATAGCAGAAATTCGGAATTAAAAAATAAGGAATATTAGAAGAAGATACTAGAGTCCATATAGAAATACAATTAGGAAATAATAGAAATTCGGAATTAAAAATAAGGAATATTAGAAGTAGAGTATAGAGGCCATATAGAAATACAATTAAGAAAAGAAATAGAAATTCTGAATTAAAAAATAAGGAATATTAGAAGTAGAGTATAGAGTCCATACTAAAATTCGAAATAAACATAATAAAATTAAAACTAGTGTTTAGAGTCCGTATAAAAATACAATTTACAAATAACTAAAATTCGAAATTAAGAAAAATATGGGAAGAAGAGTTTAAAGTCAATATAGGAATATAATTTAGAAGTAACTGAAATTTGAAATTAAAAATTAAAGAATATTGAAAGATAAGTTTAGAGTCCACATATAAATACAATTAGAAATAATAAAAATTCAGAATTAAAAAAATAAATATTAAAAAGAGAATCTAGAGTCCATATAGGAATATATATAATTTACAAATAACTAAAATTTGATATTATAAATAATTAATAACTAACACGTATATAAAATACAATATGAATATTACACATTAGTGGTTTCGTAAAGTTATTGCAAAATTTAAAATTATGTTGTCATTTTAATATATTTGAATAATATAATGAGAAAACATATATGCTATTATACGAAAGAAAATATAATGATGCTAGCCGCGTAATCTACGCGGGCCACCATGCTAGTTGTAAAATATTTGAAGAGTTGTCATATCTAGTAACGACAATTTGTCCTGTTCGTTTTCTCTAAACTTAGAGGATAAACTTTTGAATTAAAATGGCACGTTTTTCAAACTACTAAACGGTGCATTTCGTGCGAAAACTTTCTATATGAAAGTTATTCTAAAATATCAGATTAATCCATTTTTTATGTTTGTAATAATTAAACTCAATTAATCTCATGTTATTACTACCTCGTTTTACGTGAAACACTTAATTTCTATCTTCATTTTTATCTCCAGTAGATTCAAACACTACCGGCTGGAGTACTCTGTTAGATAGTCGCTGACTGCCTGACTATGACGATAAACGCGGGCACACTTGAACACAGTGATGAGTGGCTGGCTGGTGAAGCAGTGGATACTGGATAGCGGTCCAGCCTCGCGAGTTCGCGCGGTGGAGTCGACGAGAGGAGAGCGGCGGAGATGGAGGTGGTGGACAATGTGGTGTGACAAACCTGGGGAGTGGTGGGAGGGCCCCAGAGGGGAAACGAAGAAATCTACGTCAGAGGGATGCTGGATATCGCTAGGCCCTCGTTCGGCATCGGACGGACGTGAGCAAGCATAGCACACCAACAGGCTCCTCCATCCACGCTAGCAAAATCAGCCCATCAACAGGCTCGCTCTTGGCCGCTTCACTCGCCCACCCATGGCCTTCGCCGATCGACGGTGCGGGAATGCAGGCACAGCTTCCTCGGAAAACCGATCCTCGCATGGTCGCCTAGTGCTCCACCGATGGCGGCGGAAAGTCCTGCACCTCCAAGTCTCTCTCCTACGTGCGCTGGACATCTAGTCGTCACGCAATTACGCATCCTGACGACGCCAACGCCGAAGCCGAATGTCCACGTCCGCATCCTCCTTTATCCCCACCCCCTCCCCACGGCGATGTCGCGCGGACGCCGACGGTGACGACCACCACGACGGGGTCGGTGTCCCGGGCATAGGTCGCTGTCGCGCGCGGATTTCCAGAAGAGAAATGCAGTCGTGCAGGACGTACGATCCTGGCATCTTTACGACGCGTCGATCTGTCGATGGCAATGAGCTCGACGCCGGTGTCTCCACGTACCACTGGCCGGCTGCTCCACACCAAGTCACCGACCAGCTCACGTAGGTCATCGTTTCAGATCAAATCTCCAACTTTAAGCCACGTGATGGGAAAGTATGCTTAAATCATCTATGCACGGCCGCACGGGCGGCACGGCTACGGTTGTCATGGACGGCAACGTGGAGCGAGGCGGCGGCGCGCGGCTTTCGACGGTTCATCGTGTGGAGGAGCTCAAGTGTCGATCATCTGGGGTGAACAGGCTTCGGTCCGTTAACCACACGCTCGACGCGGAGGGCGCTGCGTGAATGAAAAACTCAGCGGTCATGCACGGGCGAGCGAAGCGGCCAAGAGCTTGACTGTCGATGGGCTGATTTTGCGAGCGTGGATGGAGGAGCCTGTTGGTGTGCTATGCTTGCTCACGTCCGTCCGATGCCGAACGAGCAGGTTAGGGTGTGTTTGGTTCATGGTCATGCATGGATAGGATATGGCCATCTATATTTTGTTGTATATGGCGATTCAATTTTTTTGTTTGATTTGTATGGATATAGCGAACAAATTTCTAATTTGGTTGAAGGGATATAGCATATATGGGAAAAGCCTAGTGGGATTCATTTGTCATATGTATTTTATTGTCAAAATATAATCATCCGAGATATTGTTTTAAAGATTTAATTATAACAAATATAATGGTGTAATCAAATCATAAATTAGATAAACAGTTTAGGAGAAAAAATCATTTGGAGTTTGCTTAATAGAAAATTAAATTAACCATAACTAATCATAATAGGACATATCACCCAGACCAAAACTGGACGGCTTCATCCAGTCAAGTCGGCCAGATGCATTCATCTAGTATATTGAGGAAATATTCCCTATTCCAAGGCATCTCATCCATCCCGCCCTCCAACCAAATACCATAAAAAATTGGACGGCCATCTCCCATCCAAGCTCATCCACCCAAACAAATACACCCACATCCAACATCCCTCTGACGATCCGTTTTCGCCAGGAGGGGAGAGGGCAAAGGAACGATAGAGGGTGTTCTTTTCTCCTGTAGGTGAATATGAAAATGAAGATTAAATATTTTACGTAAAACAAGGTGGTATTAACATATGATTAATTGAGTTTTAATTATTATAAACTTGAAAAATAGATTTATCTGATATTTTAGAGCAACTTTTATATATATATTTTTCACAAAACTTATCGTTCAACCTTTAAAAAGTGTGCCACGAGTATCCAAATTTTCATCCCCTTCTTTCAGTAGAAACGAACGGGATCAGAATTGAAGAAACCGGCATGTAGTGCCGTCCGTCAACGCGGCACTCCACGTCTAGGCCCCTGCTATCCATATCCATATTATTTGGGTAGGGTATGGGTAAAAATATTACCCATTTAAATTTTGGATATGGGGAGGGCATTACCCATTTTACCCCATTCTCATTTGTTCTTGAAAAGAGAAGCAAGCATATTAACGGAGCGCGTATGCCTTGTACTTGGACTTGGGTTACTACAGGGATTAAAAAGTAGGCAACATGAAGGCGGTATATGTAAAACTCGGATCTAAAATTTTAAAACCCCTCTTCACATTACAAAACTTATCAAATTTGACCAAAATTTGGAGGGATAATTTATCATATGGAAGAGTAACTTTGTACAATTTTTGTTTCATTTCTACATGTGGGACCCACACATATATCACATTACAAAAACTTATCAATTTGACTAGAATTTGGAGGGATGATTTATTAATGGAAGATCAACTTTGTACAAATTTTGATTTATTTCTATATGTGGGACCCACATATACTTTTTTTTATTTATTGGGTTACCCATACTCATTGGATAATACCCATTTGATTTAGGTATGGGTAATGTTTTTGGCTGTGTTAGGCAGCGCTACATCATAGCTGCAGCCACTGCTCTGCAAATCCGTAATAACTGAATCAACAATAAAAACGTTGTTCAACCTGCTGCAGTCCAGCCGCAGTATCTAGCTTCCGAACAGGGCCTTTATAGATGGGGATAACTGAGGGTCTGAGGCCATGTTTACTTCCCAAACAAAAAATTTTCGTCCTATCACATTAAACGTTTAGACACATGATAAAGTATTAAATATGGAATAATAATAATTACATAAATTGCGTGTAAATTGTGAGGCGAATCTTTTAAGTCTAATTACGCTATGATTTAGCAATGTGGTGCTACAGTAAATAGTTGCTAATAATGAATTAATTAGGCTCAATAAATTCGTCTCACAGTTTCTAGACGAAATCTATAATTTATTTTATTATTAGTCTATGTTTAATATTTTAAATGTGTGTCCGTATATCCAATGTAACACGTAAAAAAAAATTTCGTTTCCGAACTAAACAAGCCCTGAGTATGAATATAGATCCCACTGCCCTTCCCAGTCTCCACCCCACCCTGCGCGGCTGATACGTACGCGTGACGGAGCTGAAGCAGCAGCACGGGCGGCACGGCAAACGTTGTTTGATGTTTCTTCCGCACGTTGCACCGTCGCTGCTGTGCCCGACACCACCAGGTTCGTTTTTTCATTCCCCCCGCGGCCCCGCGCTGTGCGCGCGACGCCCGGGCCCGGGCCGCGGTGCCGGATCACGGTGACACGGGACGAGACGCGGCGTGGCTATTCTGGTGGCGGCCTGTTTCGTCGACTCCGGCCTCCTCGCATGGTCGACGGTAGGTGGCTGGTTGGACTCGTGCACTCGTCAGCCAATCAACCTCATCGTCCTTTTGCAGCACGTCATGTATGATATATACATCCAATCCAAGCAAGCAAACACGTCACCGTATGTCCGTATGTATGATATATCCAAGCAAACGCAAGCGCTGCAGATTATATTGAACCCCAAAATTTACGACGGGGTTGAACTACAGCACTACACTAACACATTGCAGCCAAAAGTCGTCAAAATGGTACACAATCTGGTCCCATACGAGTTGCTAACAGCCAGATTTATAGGAGGATTCTTTTTTTCTTTCCTGCCATTCTGATGTTAAAACAGCCCCGCTCATCCGAGCAGGGAGAACCAATGGGTCTCTCACGCCAGAGATATTACAACACGATCACCAGCCTTTTCCTATCAACCACAGCCAGTCGAGCACAACGCCGGAGAAAATGCCGCCGAGGAGGCAGACCACCAGCACGTTGCCCAGCGCGTTCTGCTCCGGCCCCTGCAAAACAGCAACAAAAATTCAGAAACACGGCCTGAAACACTGGCTGCAACCAAAAAAAAAAAAGAAAGAAAGAAAGAGAGGAGGAGGATGAGATTGCAAACTCGCCTTGTATCCTTTGGGCGCCTCGGTGAGGACGCACACGGTGAGGAAGCCATTGGTGAGGCCCAGGAAGGACGTCAGGAAGATCATGTAGCCTTGATCGCCGTACTTGGCAGTGAAGTAGAATGCGGGGATGAACAAGAACCGAGACAGGATCGCCCCCGTGAGACCCTTCCGGGAGGTCAGCTTGATGCACTTGATCAGTGGCAGGTACCTCCCAATCAGATCCCACACATTGTACATCGCAATGAGCGTCAACGCGTACCTGAAATTTTGTCAGGAATGGACGGCATGTCAGGTATTTGCACAACAGCACTAGATTTTAGTGGAAGCTACAGTACATGTTTTACATGCAACTAAGTGCTTAACAGAATGGATAGAAAGTAACATAAGATACCATGTTCCCAGGCTGTGTGCTCCAGTATCTTCAGACAAAAATCCAGGGAAGATTGATAGAGTCAGGACATATATCAGGAAAATGTCAAATGCGTAGTCTATGTTCTGTATCAACAGCTCTTTGGTGCTTAAACGATCGCATTTTTTGGGATCTTCCTCGGCCTGCAGAAGTCAGAATATAATCATATTAGTTTGATTGTCATGATAAAGTTAGAGGAAATGAATAGAGGAATTGATATTGTGAGACAGACTTGTATAGATTGTTCATTGTTGATTCCTGCAGCTGCAAGATCACTTGCAACAGTCTTGCTCCCTTCAGCGGCAGCCTTTGATCGGTAGTACTTCACGATGGGTAACTTGGGAAAGACATACGCATAAAGGAGTAGGCACACTAGCTCGAAGAAGCATGTTATCGAAAAGAACAGTACTGCACCGAGCAATCAAACATCGATTGTTATGCAGGAAAAAACATTGCAAATTTTCAAAGTATGTGAAAAACATTGGAGAAGGCACTGAAGATAAGTATGTGAGATTGGAAGAAGCGCTGAAGGTACTTACTAGCTCCATTACGAAGACCATTTTGTGAGTTCTCAAATGCTGCTTTTGTAATTAATCTCAAGGCTGATGTTAGAACTCCTGATGCAGCCAAGCCAGCAAGGAAAGACTGAAAATTCAAAGCAGGATATGAATCTTCCAAGGTAAGGATGTCATTTGAGGATGATCAAAATAGCAAGAATCATCACGAATCTCTGAACTTCATGTGAAACGCTACCTGAATAAACTCCGGGCACATGAAGGAAAGGTCGCCAACCAAACCGCCTTGAACACTGGCATCAGCTGTCCCAAATAAGGCACTGATTATGCAGACACCGATAAATGGACCAAGTCCACCCCTTCCTTTAGTGCCAACATCCAGCTAGAGAAACAGAGATGATTAAATGAGTTGTAATACTGGCACATCATATATATATATTTTTTGGCAATGTACTTACCATTATTAATGCAAAAGAACTAATTAAGAAAAGTGCAAATCCAATTAGATTCCTCTTCCTTGTGTTGAGCTTTGCTTCATGGTATGTCAGGATGCAGGTTATTCCGAAGGCAAAAGGTTGGTAAGCTATTGTAAGAACTCTTGTTGGATGGTATGTCTGCAACCAAAAGTAGCACTTTAGATATGCTAGTGTATTTACTACATTTGCGTGTATGAATGCAATAAATTCTGCAATGAGAGGAAAACTTTATTTTGATTGACAAGCTATCTTAGATGTAGCCTGAACCGATACGATTGTATTGGTTGTCTATCCCAGCACTCTGATGAAAAGTGAAAGGCAGAGGATGCTTAAAGCATCTATTCAAGTATGCTGCGTGTATGATGCTACTGAATTGGTTTCCATTTAAACCATGAATTGAATATAGCAAAATATATCCCATGATTCACAACAAAGGATAAGGATGCTTTTTTTTTCATCTGTCAATTGAAATGCAAGACCCAACAGAACTTGAGTGCCTGATCTCATTAAAGCCATGAATGGAATGTCCGAGATAAGCATGTACCGGGAACAGAATTGAATAGTAATCTTCAATGGTGAGCATACTATTCCAAGCGAAGAGGCTTCCATTTCCCAAAACCCAGCAGACAAGTATACCCAAGAACTTCCCCTGTCAATTTCAACCAAACACAACAAAGTTTCAGTAACCATTTTTAGTACTGCATAGAAAGATATCTGAACTTTGCATTATTAGAGAATAAGGATAAGTTCAGATACCTGAGCCTGAGGTGCCCCCGCACCTGCGACCTCGAGGCTCATGATAAAGTTCACGTGCGCCTATTCAAGAAAGTTTCTAGGATAGGCACACACTGCAAAGCGTCATGTAGCATTTATTTCAGAATTCAATACTGCAAAGAGATTAATTCGAAGCAGAACTGGAATATTTTGTTGGTCAGCTGATAAAATCCTCTAGTTTTAGAAAGCATGGTTAAACAAGACCAAAATAATCCTAGGACCTAACGCCATACTTAAATAAAGAACAGGGCGCAGAAGTATCTAAATACGATTGTTCAGTTCCTCTGCTATTCCAAACTGAAAGTTTCAGAATTCAGATGTTGAAGTTGAAGATGCCTAGCTACTGCTCTGAATTCCGAAGCAGCAACAAGAGAAACATAAAAAGGAGTTGCCCAATCCACACCACGAACACGATTCAGCAACAACGCATGGGCCACGAAATCCGGCAGAACACTCGCCATGACGCCACGCCACCGGCACACCACAATTCACAAACTACAGAGAAGGCCAGCAACGCAAACAGATCCAACCCCAAATCGCATGAACCCCGCAGAAAAAAGGGCATCCGCCTAACAAGAATCCATGCGCCGGCCGAAGAGATTACCACCAGAGACCTCGCGAACCACCATACCCTCAACCCGAGTTAGTATAAAACAAACAAACAAACAAAAAAAAAAAAACACCCAGGCTAAACCATAAACCACGAGTTAAAAACTTATAAAACACCAACTTCACCACCGCCACCACCACCACCACCAACAACAACAACGTCCCAAGGAAGAGGCGTGCGGGAGAAGAGCAGAGCAGAGCACTGACCTGCCGCTGCCCCCCCCCCCCCCCCCCCCCCCCCCACGGCGAGGCGGCGGCGGCAAGTATGCCTAATCTATGCAGGGTAGGAGGAGAGGAAGCCGGGCAATAACCCGGAGGAGGAGGAAGAGAGGGGCAACTATAACTAACCCAAGCGCGCGTGGGATCCGGTTTATATATACATCTGGGCGCACGCACGCGCACGCGCACGCGCATATAGCGCGCGATTAATTTGCGGGGGGGATGCAGCTGGAATCTCTCGGCTTTCTTTTGACCCCTCTCGGTGGGAGAATCTCTTCCGGAGGATTACGCCGACGTGCTTCCCTTATTAATTTAATTGTTATTGGGCTAACAATATTATACATGTGCGAGGATAGCAAATCGGAGCGGCGAGGAATGGTTGCGTGGGGAACATCGGACGGCGTTCAGACTGTCCCTCCTGCGTTCCCACTACTGTTAGCAAGAAAAAGAATGCGCCCGCAGTTGACCTTTGTAGATATATTTCATCATTCGTCTTATTTAAAAAAAAATATAATTATTATTTATTTTATTTTATTGTTACTTGATTTATCATCAAATACTTTTTAAGTATGATTTAAACATTTATATATTTTTAAAAAAATTGCATTAAATAAAGATACAAGACACTAATATAAGTAATAATATAAGTAGTACCTTCATCAGTTTGAATGCAAGACACTGACTTTTGGGCTAACCATTTGTACTATCACAAATTTATAGGGAGTAACCATTAGTTATTTTTTAAAAAAATAATAATAAAAGTAAGGACAACCTATATTTTATTATAAATTCAAACATCAAATACCTAGTTTTAGATATATTTAGAAATATATTTTGTCGTATATTTAGAAATGAAACGACTGTATAATGTGGGGAAAATATTTTTTTTAGATAATGAAAAAAATATCTAGTTAGGTGTGCCCTACTAGATTTAAATGCGTAATAGATGCGTATTTATATTCGACGATATCTGCAACGGGGGAGAATAGCAGGTTAGCGAATAATATCGATCCCCGGATTTAATTTGCAAGGCTGGAGATTCATATGTACACGGTATATATCAACAGTATCTCTCATCATTGTGCTGCCGGTTTATTACTTTCCTCCTAGAAGAAAAAGAAACGAATAAGTGTAGTATTTTCCAAAGTGACGTGACGAGTTGGACGATGGCCATCTCTTGGCCAAAAAAAAGCTCTTGCTTTTGGGTTGCCCCACATAGAGATAGTCAGATAGAGATATATAAAAGATTATAAAAGAAGACAAGAAAAGATGACCATAAAAATCAAAGAAGAAAAAAAGAAAGGAGCTTCTTGGTTTGACCTAAGAGTGACATGATAGTGGAGTCCACTAATCTCAGCCGTACGATGTCCTTCTCATGATTAGAAATTTGGGGATCGGTTCTTCCAAGTGGCTCGCTTTTTTATCTTGTGAATTTGCTGTGATTTAGACTGGAGAGTGTTGTGCTTTGCATGATGACTATATGTTCTCAGCTTGGCCTTTCTGCCTGCCTGCCACCTTAGACTAATTTTCGTTAGTTTATGACAATCCAGAATTGCAGCTTTTTGGGTCAAACGCTGCGAGCCTGTGAATGTGGTGCTTGTATAATTATAATCTACAGAGATGAAAGTTGATGATCGTTCTTATCTCCATGATAAACGGTGTTTAGGGGTAATCAACTCCCCGCCGCTAAAAACAATCATTTGCTTGCATCAACAGCTAATCCAGAGAAACGTGACACGGACGATGCTGACAGCCCGTCGTCGTCATCTGCGTTGCTGAGCTACTGCAGATGATTGCATCAGATACCTTGAGTAGATACCCAAGATGAACTGTTGTTTTATCTGCAATTTCTGCATCACCCAAGATGATAAAACTGTTGTTTTATCAAGCATCTGAAACTCTGTTCAACAGAAAGTGGGAAAAAGACATGTAGTGCAATTATGCATGACATAATATTTTACATCTCAAAAACATGTCTTTACATTTGTTCTTCCTCGCTTTCCTCCTCATCATTCCGATACATTTGCAGGTTAAATTTTCAGCAGAAGAGACTGTTCAAGCTGTGCCTGGAGCTTAATTGCATCCAGGGACCCATACCCTAGCACAAAACATGAAGAATATGTTACACAGATCGATCGATGGTCACCACCCTTTACCTATCAACCAGAGCCAATCAAGAATGGCCCCGCAAAATATGCCTCCCAACAGGGAAAGCACAAGCAAGTTGCCCAAAGCATTTTGTTCTGGTCCCTGCATGAAGAATCATTCATGGGATATAGTTCTTTTTCTTTGAAAGATCATTCATGGATGTAGCTTATCAAATGCTACAAAAAGGCAACATCAATGGTTGAAAACATTCATTCATCCACTAACCTTGTACCCTTTGGGTGCTTCGGTGAGGATGCAGACGGTGAGATATCCGTTGCTCAAACCGAGAAACGACGTTAGCATGATCATCCAGCCCTGGTCACTGTACTTTGCAGTGTAGTAGAATGCAGGAATGAGCAAGAACCGCGAGACGACGGCGATCAGTATCACCTTGCGGGACCTTAGCTTGACTTGTTCAATCAGAGGTATGTATCTTCCGATCAGATCCCATACGTTATAGCTCGCGATCAAGACAAGTGCATACCTGCATAATGATGTGACAAGAACAAGAGGATGGGTTTTAGAAGTAACCTGTCAATGATCGATCCAAAGTCAAGTACGAAAGTTAGGACAGTACCAAGAGCCCAAGCTGTGTGATCCAGTGTTTTCAGCTAAAAAACCCGGAAAGATGGACAGTGTCAGTAAATAGATCAAGAACAAATCCAATGCATAGTCTGTGTTCTGTAGTAGCAACTGCTTGGTACTCAAACGTTCAACGCAGGAAGGGTCTTCTTCAGACTAAAAATCCATATAAAACTTGGTGTTAACAGATCCTCTTGCTAAGATTCATTAAATGATACAAAACTTCCTACAAACTAAGAAGATACCAGTGAATTTGCGCGATTTTGGATGCCACCAGCAGCAAGATCAGCAGCGACTGTCAGAGACCCCTCTGAAGCTGCTTTTGAACGATAAAACTTCACGATTGGCAGCTTCGGGAAGATGAAAGCATATAGTAGAACACATAGTAGCTCAAAGAAGCATGATATTGAGGAGAACAACACTGCGTCAATTAAGTAGATATGTAAGAAACAAGATAGAGGTTGCATAGGGATAATCATATACGATTGTTGCAACATACTAGCTCCTTTGCGAAGGCCATCCCTGGAATTCTCAAAAGCCGCCTTTGTTATAAGCCTCAATGCAGAGGTTATCATTCCTGATGCAGCTAGTCCAGCAAAGGACTAGAGATCAAACAAATAAATCAGTGAGCTAAATTTGAAGGTAAAAAGACCATAGCGATTTGTCTATGCATCCAAGGGGAGAGATTCACCTGGATAAATTCTGGGCACATCAGGGAGAGATCACCTGTCATTCCACCTTGAACATGACCATCGGCAACACCAAAGGCAGCAGCAATGATGCACACACCAACAAAGGGCGCGATTCCACCTCTCCCTGAAGTTGCAACATCCAACTGCAATGTAGGAGAACACACCAGTGTGATACGGTTCTGCTGATTTAGTATTAACCATGTCAGAACTGCAATAAGTAATCCTTACAACGATCGCTGCAAATGAGCTCAAGAAGAAGAGTGTGTAACCCGCCAAATTGCGCAACCTAGTGTTGACCTTTGCCTCATGATACGTGAATATGGCAGTTGTGCCGAGGACGAATGGCTGATAGGTGAGAGTAACAACTCTTGTTGGATGGTAATTCTGAAGTCAGAGAGCACAAAATCCGTTAGAAATATCTTCCTTTTTTGTCAGCAATTTTCCTATCGCTAGACAATTAAGAAGAAACCAATATTACTTCATACAATTCATACCGGAAAGAGAGAGGTGTAGTAATCTTCGATTGTAAGCATGCTGTTGAACCCAAAGAGGCACCCATTTCCCAGAAGCCAGCAAATGAAAATACCCCAACATTTTCCCTATTATCAGTGTCGCAACATTGCCAGAACAGACATTTAGTAACACTGAATAGACTAAGTACATTTTCAGGTGAAGATAATCAATGAAAACCTGAGTCGTAGCTACTCTTTGTTCTCCTTTACCATATGCCATGTTTGTAGTCAACTAGGATGACCCTAGATCAAGAAAAACAAGAACTAAGTAGAATTGAGAGTGACCATGCCAAATACATGTATAAAGAAATGAGAACTTAGAACGCAAAACAACACTTACAGTGATCACTCTGTGATATGAGGAGCTGCGCACCCAATGTTAGAAGGAAGAGGGACATATAATGACAAGCCAGAAAGGTAAAACTCATACACAAATTGAACAAGAGAGCAATCTTGGAAGGGAACAGAGGAATAAAGGAAGCAAAGGGTTGCATTCCCAAGAAAATTAATATGAGATTAGATGAACTAATAAATATTTTATACACCTCAGCCAATCACATAGTACTATATACGCCATTATATCAAAGCGTCAACGCAACAGATTGGATCACAATCACATGACGAAAATTATTGGTGATAGCAACTAGCAAGGATGTGTACAGCTTCACGGGATAGCTGAAGCTGGATAATGATTAATGAAAACAAAACATTTCTAATGCATACCCGATGATTGAAGATTGTAGTTATATTCAACGGCATGTGCATCAACGCATGACGAATTGACGACTCCTTTGCGGCGCATTCCCACTAGACCATAGATGTCCCGAGACTCGCCTCACCGGTGTCCTGTTAGAGCAAACTTGCCATTGCTTCTTAGAGTCAACACACGCCGGAATTCATAGAATTTTCGCCGTATACCTCATTGGTTTCGCGTCGTCTTCATCGTTAGTAGATTGGAAAGGGATGTATGAAATCTCAATCCAGTAAGCCACTAAACCTCCCTGCAGTACCCGCTGGCTGTTAGTCAAGAAAGTGAAATTCTTGAGCTGGGATAGATTCTCAGTTTCTCACTCTGAGTGCGACAAGTGAGTTCATGGCCAGGTTCACACTGGGACACTGGGTCCTTGCACAAACAACTACTCTAATGGCTACTGCTCGGAACAAATTATTATTTCTGAAACAAAGAATTGTTCATGAGGGCACGGCATTGGAATGCATTCGAAGACCAAAACAAAGATCATATCTAGGACTAGGAAATCAAGAAGGAAACCTTCTTGCCTGGTGCATGCGCAGCGGCGCAGCGAGAAGAGGAACGAACCCCTGTGTCTTCTCGGCCAGGGCCCAGGAGGAGCCCCCCATCTGCGCGGCTGCGCCGCGGATAGGGAGAGAGAGAGCGCGCGAACGGAATTTGGAAATCCCGGACGGGAGAGCGTTCGGCTCGGCGGCGCGATTAGGCGGCGGCGCCGCGCGGACGGACAGACGGGGGACCCGGAAACGGAAGAGAAGATGGGCATTGGAGTGGGCAGTAATGGGCCACAGATGAGCTTCGGTTTAATCATTAGGAATAAGTCCACTTTTCATCCCTCAACTTTACGTCGAGTTTGTGTTTTTTTTGAAAGAACCCAGCAAGCTGGTTTTATATTATAGAAGAAGTGAGAGAAACTATACAGAACAGAAGACAGGGGAGACGTTCCCGGAGGAATTCTTCCTGCCTGCACTCCCTAAAAAAACAAAAGCCTAATCTCTTAACATAATACACTTCACTCCCTTGGCACCTGCCATTTCCCACAAATGAAGCTCATTTATGATCTTGCTAGCAAGTGCCGATGGTGTAGATTCTTTCCCTCTGAAGATGCGATTGTTCCTTTCCATCCAAATCTCCCAAAGCGTGGTCAAGACTGCTGAACGTAGCCCTTTTTGTTGCAACTTTTCTGCCTCATCTAGCTTGCGCCACCAATTGAGGAGAGTGTTGTCTGTGGTCACATGTAGGAAACGTTGCGGTCTGAATTTGCGACCAATGTCCCGCCATACCTGCTGCGTGAAGGGGCACTCCATGAAGAGGTGTTGTACCGTTTCGAGATTTCTGAAACAGAGTTGGCAGAAATAGTTATTTGGCCAGCCCCTGCATTGCAAACGATCTGCCGTCCATATTCTATTTTGCGCCAGCAGCCACGTGAAGAATTTGTGTTTCCCCGGTGCCCAAGTTTCCCATACAAGCTCAGCAGAATCCGGAAACGTTTTGCCCATAAACTGCATGACATATGCTGATTTTGCCGTATACAAGCCACTGGCCGACCACCGCCAAAGGATTGTGTCCTCAGCCCCTTCATGGATCACCTCTCCTGCGTTGTGGAGCACTTCCCATACGCATATATATATTCCTGAAGCAGCTGTATTGTCACCCCTCCGCGGATGTCTTTGATCCAAGCATCATTGGTTATTGCCTCAAGAACCGATCTGTTTTTCCTTTTGGAGTGCTTGAAGAGGTTTGGGGCTAAGTATTTCAGCGGCTGATCTCCTATCCAGTTGGATTCCCAAAATTTCGCCTTTCGTCCATCTCCGACCAATACTTTGGTGGCAGCAGCAAACAGAGCACGATCGGTGTCATCACAGGGCGGCAGGGTTCCTATCCATGGTTTTTCCGGGCTTGTCCACTCATACCAGAGCCAACGTAGCCTCAGCGATCATGAGAACTTCTCCAAACAAGGTATGCCCAATCCACCATGTATTGTTGGAGAACATACTTGCTGCCAATTCACTTTACATTTCCTGCCCAAGCTTTCTTGGTCTCCGGCCCAAAGAAATTTTCGTCGCGCTTTGTCAACATCATTTAGGAATCCTTTTGGTGGTTTAAGAACGGTCAGCAAGTAGGTTGGAATGGCACTGAGAACTGATTGCACAAGAACCTTCCGCCCGCTTTGAGAAACTAGCTTGTTTTCCAGCCCCCCATCCTTGCTCTGATTTTGTCCATTACCGGCTGCAAATGGACCCGCTTTAACTTCCCCGTAGTAAGAGGCAGTCCAAGGTAGGTTTGGGGGAAAGCACCCAGCTGCCCATCGAAGTTTTGAGAAATATCTTGGAGATCTATATCGTTGCATCGAATTGGCGTGATTGAACTCTTTGTTGTGTTTACCTGTAGGCCCGTGGCATCCTCGAATTTGTCCAGGATTCCCAATAGGGTTTGCACTTCCTGGCGTGAAGGATTTAGGAACACTGCTGCATCATCTGCATAGAGGGAGGTTCTGAATTTTAGTGCCCGCGGGGCTACGCTTGTCAACATTCCTTCCCCAGTGGCCAAGTCCAGGATCTTCTGTAGGGGATCGATGGCCAGGATGAACAGGTAAGGGGATAATGGGTCACCTTGCCGTAATCCTCGGCGATGCTGAATACATTCCCCCATACTTCCATTCAAAGATATCTTGGATGAAGATGTTGCTAGTAAGAGGGAAATCCAATCTCTCTATTTAGGACACGTCGAGTTTGTGTGACATCCCTTATCTCTAATACCAGAAATCTTCACCTCTAAACCATACAAAACCTTGCATCACTTTACGTATAGATGCCTGGTTTCGCTGATATGGCATCCTAGTCAACAAAAAGAATAAAAAAATGGGGTCCACATATCAGCGTCTTCTTTCTTCTCTTTTCTTTTCAAGTCTAGGAGCTAGAGGGAGGCGGCCGGCGGGATTCCGGCGGTGCGAGGTCATGGGCGTTGGGGGCACCAAAGTAGATGGGCTCCAACCCGCCCTCCAGCACATAGTAGAGCTTCTCCATCGCGTAGCTATCGGCGATAGTGTTCTCGATGGCGACATGAACTTATAGTGTGGCATTGCGCGTCATGCTCCACAATCGCATCCCCGCACTCCATTGCCGCCCTTGGCCCCTCCTCCTTCACCTACGTCGCTATCCTCATCGCGCTCCTCTGCGTGCACCGCCTCGACAACTTCTTCGTGCTCCACGGGTTCGCCCTCCAAGCCATCGTCTCACCCACCGTCATCACCCCGACGCTGCGTGCACAACGAACCTTTGGATGTCGAGATCGACAATGTCATTGATGACAGCATCGAAGTCATGGCAGTGGGACTTGGGCGCTAACAACTTGAGCTCATGCGCGACGTTGACGCCCCAGCTGACCTTGAGATCCAGCGCGTAGAGGTGGCGCACAGCCGCACCAATGGTGTCCCTATTGGGGGCATGGGTGGCGCTGTAGACGTCAACAAAGCGGTGGACGATGCGGTGCTTGAGGTTGCGAGCACGGGGCTTGGTGGCGGTGGCCCTGTCGATGGCAGTGAAGAGCGAGCTGCCGTCGGTGTTGACTTCCCCGACGTGGCCAAGGCGGAAGACGAGGGACAGGAGTGGGAGCAGGGAGGGAAGCTTCCAGGTGACTCCACGTCCATGCTCCTAGATCCAGTGGAGGTGGCGACGGTCCAACACAAGGGTTAGGGGTGGACCAAGTGAGGAGCGGGGGCACAAGGATAGTGGAAGGGGGAGCGCCTTGGTGATGGTGACGGCGGCAAAAGAGGAGCTTGCCCATTCGAGTCAGTTTGGCAGCGAAATATCTCGTGGATAGGGCCACTTACATGTGGGCCCCACATATTTTTTTATTCACTCCTTGCTGACTAGGATACCACATCAGCGAAACCACCCATGCATACTGCCATGGGATCTACTTTGCACGATTTTGAACATTTGAGAGGTAGAGCTTTATGGTATTAGAGATTAGGGATGTCATACAGACTCAACATAAAGCTAAGGAACGGCAAGTGGATTTATTCCTAATTGTTATGGGTCCTAGGTGCCACCGGTCTGAGGGAACATCAATACCCAAATGGACCGAGTTATGGAGTATGATATTCTCTAAAATAGTTATGAAATATTTTCTTCCAAAATTTAATGTAAACCATTTTGAAAGACCAATCTAAATAGCTTTTATGAATAACCATATATGGTCCTTGACAAAAAAATGGTGTAAATACTCTCTTTTAATCGAGCACGTGGCATAACATTTTAAACAAAGCATTTAAAACTTTATTGGTGATTAAAAGTTTTAAATGCTTAATGTTGTTTCTTTCTGATTTGATATAATATCACAATTGATTATCATTTTCGTGTTTTACAATGATGTCGAATATTCAGATTTCCTGTACATGCAAAAACAAAAACATTTTTTTATCACCACCCTTTGCCTATGAGCCACATCCAGTCAAGAACAACCCCACAAAATATGCCCGCCAAGAGGAAGAACACAAGCATATTGCCCAAAGCATTCTGTTCAGGTCCCTGCAAAAAATCATGCACACAACTTGAGCCCAATCAACCAACAGAGAGATGGTTCAGAAAATTCAGAGACCAAACCTTATAGCCTCTGGGCGCCTCAGTGATGACACAAACGGTGAGATGCCCATTGCTCAACCCAAGAAACGACGTTAGCATGATCACCCAGCCCTCGTCACAATACTTCACCGTGAAGTAGAACGCAGGGACGAACAAGAACCTTGCAACGACTGCGATTAGCAGCCATTTCCTGGATGTCAGCTTGATCTGCTCGATCAGTGGCATGTATCTCCCGATCAGGTCGGACACATTGAACGTTGCGATCAGCACAAGCGCATACCTGAATTTTTCAAATTTGAGTGATGAATTTATGCATGGCTCTAGCAAAAAAGTTACTGAATTTTTTCAGAGATTAGTAGGTCAGTAACTAGTACCAAGAACCCAAGCTGTGTGTCCCGGTGTCTTCAGCCAGAAAGCCCGGGAAGATTGACAGTGTGAGGACATAGATCATGAACACGTCCAGAGCGTAGTCCATGTTCTGATTTAGCAGCTGTCTGTTGCTTAATCGTTCTGCGAAAGCCTGGTCTTCTTCATCCTGATAAATTCATGGCACAAGTTCAGAATGGTATCATCTCTTTTCAACCTGAGCATGATTGCTTGCTCGAATTGCATACCAAAGGATTTTCTGGCTGACTTTTGATGCCACCGGCAGCGAGGTCAGCAGTGACCGTCAGAGACCCCTCGGAAGCAGCCTTTGTGCGGTAGAACTTCACGATTGGCAGCTTTGGGAAGACGAAGGCGTAGAGTATGACACACAGAAGCTCGAAGAAGCATGCTATCGAGGAGAACATCACTGCCATCGATTTGCCAAAAGGATATATCAGTAATCAAGGATCACATTGCGCATATAAGTATTAAGTATATCACAATGTAAACAATGTATATCTGAATTTAGTAAAAAAAAGACAGCATCTCTGAATGTTTGAAAACTTACTAGCTCCTTTGCGAAGGCCATCTCTGGAGTTCTCAAAAATTGCTTTTGTCAAGAACCTCAATGCAGAGGTTATTGCACCCGATGCAGCAATGCCAGCAAAGAACGACTGAAAATTCCAAACACGACAAACATGAAGCAATTGCAGCATATTTTTTGTAACAGAACTTTTTGATCGAATGTCTTTAGCTAATGAATGAACTTCTGTTACTAAGCTTGTCTGAAAATTTATGACCTGGATGAATTCCGGGCACATCAAGGACAGGTCTCCAGTCATCCCACCCTGAACATGGCCGTCTGCAACGCCGAAAGCCGCGGCAATCAGACACAAACCAACGAACGGTGCAATCCCTCCTCTTCCTGAAGATGCAACGTCTAGCTGCCACACAACGAACGGATATAATTCAGGTTCAGAAGTACTCTCTTTTCTGACAGTGACAGATGATACTCAGCTAGGCTTACAACGATCACTCCAAATGAGCTCAGGAAGAACAGCATGTATCCAGCCAAGTTGCGCATCCTAGTGTTGATCTTTGCCTCGTGATATGCGAACAGAGCTGTTGTGGTGAGGACGAATGGCTGATAAACGAGAGTGATCATTCTTGTAGGATGGTAATTCTGCATTCAGAAATCAGAATGCATCCATATATTCAGTCAGGTGTAAGTAACATCCTGTTCCACCAGTAATAATTTTAGGCAGATTTTGCAGTACCGGGAAGAGGTAAACATAGTAATCTTCGATTGTAACCATGCCATTGAACCCGAAGAGGCATCCATTTCCGAGGAGCCAGCAGATGAAAATTCCCCAATTCTTCCCCTATCATCAGCACCCCCAATGTTTCAGACAAAATTTTGAGAAGGTGAGGATTCTCTGAAACCTTCAACTGTAAGAATCTGTTTCAGTTTTGGTGGCTAGATGCAAACCTTGGTTTTGGCTAATCCATGGTCATCTTCATCACATCCTGTGATTAGCTCACTTTGATCGCCCTACAGATCAAGAAAGCAACCACTAAGAAGTACTCCAAAGATATCACACGAATAATACTACTTTCAGAGCAGTATCTCATAGAACTTCATGCTTCTGTAACTCTGTTCTTGTTTTCTGAACTGGTAGCAAGAACCAAGATACTAGATGCAGAACATCATGAGTTCATGACCAACGAAGAGACTGATTTGTCAAAAGTGGAGTAAGAACTTAACTGGGATCGCGCTGTAGGAGGAAGAGCTGCCCATCGGTCATAACAAGAGGGAGGAGACAAGAACTGAATACTGGCAGGGGAATTTTTGAAGGAACAAACAAAAGAAGAGAGGAAGAAGACGAGGATGCAAGGAGCCAAGGATTAAAGAAAGATTAAGATAATCTCCGCTTGGTTCGTTGATCCAACAAGATACTGTTTGCTTGCACTCCTAGCAGATCTAGTATCCATGGTGGACCATGGGGATTATTTTAAGATACACGTGGTTCACGCATCAACATGACCTGCATCAATATCAGCTGGGGTGATACTCTTCACAACTCGCAACGACTCTGACCCAGTGAAGAAAAAAAAACAGCGACAGTTACGGCTAATTTGGAACGCAGGAATTTTGAAGGAGCAAGTTTAGTTCCTGTAAAAATCCTCCAAAATTCATTTGTTCTAGATGAGGCCTTACCAGGGTTTATATTTTCGACAAAAACCCGATTGAAAACTGCAAGATTTCGAGGTTTCGATATACTCGGGACGAAAGTAGGTTTTAAGTGGAATTAGTTTTCGAGAATTCAATTTTGCAACAGCAAAATTCAACCAAATTTTGTTAAAATTGGCCCAACAATATCATACCGCTGAGGATCAGAATCCAACACTCAATCAGAAAAGCGAGCCCTGGGCCTTGTTGATAAATAATAACGGCGAAATGTACCAATTACGCCAATGAAAGCTAGCAGAAATGGAGGAATGTCTGACATTTCACAAAGCTTCTAGCAGATGAAATTGCCCAAAGACTTCTCTGAATCTCTCTGATGAACACATTGAGAAAGCAGATGAAGTTGCAGTGTTTCATGGAGAACAAAATCTGGCCCAGCTTAAGTGAATGCAAAGACAAGGCCTTTCCTGGGCCGGGATCCATCCAAACCCAGGCCCAACCAAACACGTAATCATCCAAAACAGGAACGCCTTTACTCGCCACAGCCGTCGGATCTGCGCATTAACACGGCTCAGATCCCAACCGCTCATGAATGCGCATCGTCCGATCCCAACCGTCCATCCCAGATCGGACGGTTGATCCTCCCTCCGCCTAAACCACCCCCACAATTCTTAATTACTAACTTCCGTTTCCGTGACACCGTGACAGCGTGGACGTTCATAACCTTCCAATTAAAATCCAGCCTCCCCTCGCATCGCATCGATCGCATCCGACGCGGTCGCCACCTCCCCTGACGCTGTCAGAGAGTGGGCCCCACGTTTCGCAACGTCTTAACCCCGTCACGTCACCTCTCTCTCTCTCTACCGTCTCGTCTCGCTTGCGTCGCGAGAGCCACCGTTACTCGCACTCTCCCCCACTTTGATCTGACAAAAATCCCAATCCCCTAGGCCGGACTCGCCGGAACCCTAGCCCGCCGCCGCCGCCGCCATGCCGCCCCGCCGGTACAAGGGGAGGGGGAGGGGGAGGGGGAGAGGGAGAGGGAGGGGGAAGGGGAGGGGCAGAGCCGCCGACGCAACGCCCGTAGAGGAGGTCGACGTGGAGGGCGCCAAGTCTGAAGAGGAGGAGGAGGAGGAGGCGGCCGCGGGGAGCGGGGGTGATACGGAGGCGGAGGACGCTAAGGAGGAGGGGGCGTCGGAGAGTGAGGGCGAGGCTATGGATGTGGAGGCCAAGGAGAGCGCCGACGAGAAGGAGGAGGAGGAGGCAGAGGCGGAGGCGGACGGGGATGAGGGTGAGGATAAGAGCGATGAGATGGACGCCGAAGCGGGTGCAGCGGAGGAGGAGGCGAAGGAGGAGGAGGAGTTGAAGGATGCTGAGGTCGAAGGGGAAGGCGCGGGGAGTGACTCCGAGCGCGGCGAAGCAGAGGAGGCGGACGGGGAGAACGAGGAGGAAGCCGCCGCGACGGACGGCGAGAAGGAAGAGGAAGCCGCCGAGACCGACGGCGAGGAGGAGGCGGAGGAGGAAGCCGCTGAGACCGCCGGCGAAAATGAAGACGAAGGCGCGGAATCCGATCCCGAAGGTGAGGCCTCCGACGCCGAGGAGGATGCTTCGGAGGAATCCCCTCCGTCCCCTCCGACCCGCGGACGCCGCCGCAAGCGCGCGGCTACCTCCGACCCTCCTCCTGAGGATGACGAAGAGGAAGGGACCCCTGCGCAGCCGCGCCGCCGCAAGCGCGCGGCTACTTCCGACCCTCCTCCTGAGGATGACGAAGAGGAGGGGACCCCTGCACCACCTCGCCGCCGGCGCCGGCGGAAGGCGGGGGACCGCGGCGACTCTCCCCCTCCTCTGCCCGACCACCTCCGGTGCCGCCGCAGTGATGGGAAGAAGTGGCGCTGCCAAAACCGAGCGCTCCCCACCGTTAGCTTCTGTGAGTATCACTACTCGAGGGCCAACAAGGGCAAAAAGCCACCGGCGGACGGAGAGGTCCTTGCTGTTGCTCTCCAGCGGCAGAAGAAGAACAAGAGGAAGGGTAGAAGGAATGTGAATGCATCACCAGCATCACCTCCGGCAGCCACTAGCGACGTGACTAGGGATCTCCCGAATGGACTGATGAGGATCTCTCCAGGGAGCAGCGAGCCTGCCGCATCGCTGCCATCGCCAGTGACAACAAAAGTTGGAGTGGATATTCCTGTTCCGACGCAGCGCTGCTACCGCTCGAAGAATGCTGAGCCGATGCCTGTTGGCCCTGTTAAGGTCACCTATCAAATATTGAATTGTCCCTGTGCGGTGTTTTGTTTTGCATATTTTTTATTTAGCCTAACTTGTGCTTATTTCTGATTTGTGTTGCATTAGGTTGTTCCTCGTGCAATGGGTATGTCAAAGGCAGGGCAAAAGACGTGTCACCGCTGCGGGATGAAGAAGGCCGCTCGTATTGTCCAGTGCAAAAACTGTGACAATAGGTACTTCTGCAACAGCTGCATCAACAAATGGTTAGTCTGTGGTTTGTTTATAATTGGTTTAGTTGTTCGCTTAGAAGGCTTGCATTTTGTTGATTGCTTCATTGTGATTAAGATATCCGTAGAGCTTAACATTTTAACCAAGTGTTGAGAACCTGGGTGATCCTTATTGACCAATTAGGAGAATGAATCGCCTGAGTTTCAGGATTTTGCTTTTACAGTAGTTGTTAAGAATGGACGGGCATGCATTTGCTTTAATTTATCAACTATAGTTACCAGGAATCTGGATCATGCATGCAATCCACGGAACATATTGAGATCCTGATTGCATGTTGCTGGTGATCTTACATTGCCATTTGGACACCGATTAATGGCAAAGGGAAAATTAATGGATATTTTGCTGAATCGGAAAAGCAAAGGATTGGGAGATGGAGCTATTCTTTTGGCACACTCTATTATTTCTCCTTGTTGCTTTTTCTGTTGCCTCTGCAGTTGCTTCTGGTTATTGCTATTGCTGCTGTCACCACCGCTGCTTGCAGCCTAGATGGTAGCAATGTTATTGATTAGTGAACACGAGACGGAGGGAGGAAGTGACAGTGAGGTGGATGGAGGGGGAAGCAAGAGAGATAATTGTAAGAGGCTCCAGGGCCGCTAGGGTTTGAATATGGGGAAGGGATATATAATTTGATCTTCTGATTTTATTGGGTCATTGCTTCCTAAAGAACATTACTAGCCTTCATTCCACAATTCTTAGCTATCTGTGTAATACGGAACCTTTCATTGACCTGGTCTTGTATTCCTGGTATTGTCCGATTTACTGCACACCTGATCTTGAGTAGTGTTCAAATTTAAATCCACATCTTGATATTTGTCCAGTTGACCCTGACAACTTTAGGAAATCACTTCTATTAAAAAAAATATTTGCATAATGTTGAGGTGAAGATGTCATCACCTGGTAGATCACGCACTAATCATAATAGTATGATATACTTATGATAAGGTTGTGTCCACTTTCCTTCTTGTTCACTTGTGCTTTCTGTACTATGAATAATCTGCTTCTTATTGTTCAGTGAACAACATTGAGGTGCATAGGATTTTTATAGTACATTTTATTTTACTCAATTTGAAACTTATAATCTAGCGTCAAACAATTCATGCTGGCATCAACACTAGGATGGCTAGTGCACGCTCACTGATTTTTCAATTTGGAAGGATTTGGAATGCTAAACAAAAAATTCACACTAACTTCAGTTCAATGTAATTTTGATTCATTGATGCATTGATTTATTTCTTTGCAGTAAAAATAAAATCATAATGTATTAATTTACCAATGAATTTATGCTGAAAGTATTCGTCTTGCTAGCTTGATTAGAGGTGAAAATCTTAAAACATATAATGAGATAACTAGATAGGTTTGCTAATTTCAATGGTTATGTTCCTTCGGAATTAGATATTGACCTACTCCCTCCGTTTCACAATGTAAGTCATTCTAGCATTTCCCACATTCATATTGATGTTAATGTGGCAATATATAGCTATTATTAAACTTAGAACAGGTGTAAACAAAGAAACAAAATGCAGATTACTTCCAAATATTTCATTGTTATGGATATAGCCTTGGTTACGCTTGTTCTGCCAGATAATTAAATCAGGAGAAAAGTTTGTGATTTTGGCTCATCACTAGCAAATTGTTACGGACACAAAGCCATCAGAAGCAATTTCTTTTCTGGATCAACCAATGCTTGACTAGATCTTGTCATGCCCATGTATCTTGCTCCTGACTGTTCGTATCATGCAGGTATTCTGGGTTGTCCAAGAAGGATATTAAGATGCGCTGCCCAGTTTGCCGTGGTTCATGTGGTTGTAAACAATGCACCCTTGGTCAGACTAAGGGTGCCATTAGTAAGGTGATTATTTTACTAGATAACACCATGATGGTAATCTGGTGACATCCTTTCATTTGATCGCTGTGCTTATTTGTTGATGTGCACATCTTGAATCTTCAGGAATCATCAGGTGATCAAGACAAGCTGATAAGTATAAAGATTTGCAATCATCAATTGTACAAGCTTTTACCTGTAGAACTGAACCAGGAGCAGCTTGATGAATTAGAAATAGAAGCTAAAATACAAGGTTTGTTTTTTAATATTTGGTCTGCCACTTTCTTTTCAACTTAGTCAGCATAAATTAATCACTCTACTTTTTTTTGCTCTTAATAGAAACAAAAATATCAGATGTCCGAGTCCAGGTAGCTGATGAGCAAAGCGGATCACTCGACTGGTAGGCTCTGGTCTCTATGATTCTCAGTTATATAGGAGCTAGTAGCATATATCCTAGTTACTTCTATCTTCTTGCTCTCAGCTTATGCTGATGTCAAACAATAACCTATCACTATGGTGGTATATATGTTAATCATCTTGTGGTAAGATTAACAAAAAAAACTTTAAGTTAGTTTAGCATGTTCTGATGTTCATGGATTAACAGATTAACTATTAAACAAACTAATCTATTATTACTTCGACGTTTCCTAATTTTAGGTTTGTTTGTTGTTTTATGATATTGTAATGGCCTATTTTTACATTTATCTACAATAATCTTAAACGGAAAGCATAGTTACTATTTAAGATATACACCTATGTAAAATCATATATCCATTGTGCTGATTTATGCTGGCTGTGTTACTTTTAAAAATAATTATCGTTCACTGCACTGTTATTGTATTGGAGTTTCTCATCTGGGCCCAGAGATCTTATGAACTTTTATTTGAACGCAGCAATAACTGTAAGCTCTCCGTGCACCGATTCCTGAGAAGCTGCCCAAGATGTCCTTTTAAGCTGTGCTTAAGTTGCTGTCAGAAGATACGTGATGGGAATATCTCAGCCGCCACCCCTGAAGACAAATTTAACCAACGGTTGCTTCAGCAAGAGTCAGCCCATGAGGATGGCAGCATTAGTTGCCCTTCCATCGAGTTAGGTGGTTGTGGCGACTCCTTGCTAAACCTGGTGTATGTGCCCCCATCTGACCAATCTGAAGAAGTCAGTTCAGGAGACGAGCTAGATGGTCCGGGCAATCATTCTGGAGTTAAAGATGCTGTTGCTGAGAGTAATGGAGGCCCTGACAGATTATCCGTTGGCCAGCAGGAGACCGTTTCCTCATAACTACAACTGCCGATGTTGCTGATGTCCCTTTCATCTTTGAGGTGAGTGTGAGAGGGTCATAACTGTGGAGACGCTGAGAGTAATGAGCATGGAATGTTCATTCTAAGGGCTGGAAAGGTGAGGGGTGTGCTCCGGATTCGTTAGACGGTAGATTGCCTGATTTAGCGTGATTATCGGCCCATATCGGCCATTGATTTTAGGTCTGTGACCTGTGGATATTCTCCGAGTAATTTTTTCCGTACCTGTTAAATCCTTGGTTTGGACATGGTGTACATAGGCCTAGGTCTTTGTTTATCCCTCCTTAGTTAAAATCTGGTTGGAGCTTGCATTGGCTGTACTGCTGTCATTTTGGTTGTTGGATGATTTCTATCTGCGTTTGTTATTGCAGATGGCGGAAAGTATCTGTTACTGCCATATGGATGATTTTTGGATAGCTTCAGGGTCCATCCTTCAAGGCGACCACAGAAACTCGCGGCTGAGGCGGTGACGACGGCATCGCTGCCGTCGCGGGCGCTGGCCCAATATGATGCTCAGGACCACGGCCATGGACCTTGGTCGGTTTTCTGTGTCCTCGTCGTTCGCATCATGGGACAGCAGGTCGCGAAATCGCCGAAAACGTGGCACCGTGGGTTGGGGTTGGTAGAAGTTGATCGAACGGGTCGTGGGATGGGCTGGGAAACCGCAGCCCAAGAAGGGAAGATGCGCGGCCAACGAACTGCAATGCATCGCCATGTCCCTCCCTTCTGTGGGCCGCAGCGGCTTCACCGACGGACGCCGTCTGCAAGGCGATATATGGGCCGCCGGCAGCCACCGTGGGCCCGTGCCGGGGTAGTTGGCCAGTGGAATAAGTTCACCAGCCGTCCCTCAACTTTATGTCGAGTTTGTTTGACATCCCAAACCCCAATACAGTAAATCTTCACCCCCTAACTATACAGAACCATGCAATTTAGGTCCCATAGCATTATAAATATCTGGTTTCGCTAACGTAGCATCCTAGTCAACAAAAATAAAAATAAAAAATATAGGGCCCACATGTAAGAGAGAAGGAAAAAAAAATGTGGACCCACAGTGTCAATGGTCCTCTTTTTTTTCCCCACCACTCGTGCGAGGTCCTCAAGCCGCAGCGGCGACGGCTGGGGCGACAACGATGTGGCACCGGCTATGGAGTGGTGACGAGGCGGGCTCGGCCGGCTTGTGGGGCGACGAGGTAACACCAGGCTTAGGGCATGCTCGTCGCCCGTCCTCCTGCCGCCCCAGCGCCTTGCTTCGTGTTTTAGCTCCTCGTCGACGTTGGCGAGCTCGAGCCACAATGGCGTCAGCGGCAGTGCGGGTTGGAGGAGGTAGCCTCAGATACGAGAGGGAGAGGGGGGAAGGCAGCCGGCCGCGCCAGCTGGAGAGGGGGAGAGGAGGCCGGTGAGCCTAGGAGGGAGAGAGGTGTCCGACATCCAATAGTTCTCGGTCAGGGCTGGAGTACGAGTCCATGCCTAGCCAGAGCGCTGCTTCTGCTTGATTCGATTCGATTCGTTTCTCTTCTCTTCTCGCTCTCGGCGGCGGTGGTGAGTGCCTGCCCCGGCACCCCTCGGTATCGAGCTCACGTCGCTTGCCTCCCTTCTCCTCCCCAGCGCAAAAGTAGCAGTGGCAGCCGCCGGGCGAGCGCGGCGGTAGATGAGGTGGAGGCGGCCTCTCCCCTCCGCCATCTCCCGCCAACTCGAGCAACGGCGATGGTCGGAGTAGACCGGCGTAGCTCGCCAGTCGCCGATCTGCCCGCCGCCGATATGCCCCTTCTGCTCCGCCCGCCCACCGCCCGCCGCCTATTCGATTGAAGGAAAGAGAAGCGAAGAGCAAAAAGAAAAGAAAGGAGAAAAGAGAAGAACAAAGAACGTGGGTCCCACTTTTTTTTTTCTTCTCGCTCTTACATGTGGGTTTTTTTTTATTAGGATGCCACGTCAGCAAAACCAGGTGTCTATACTGCTATAGGACCTAAATTGGACGGTTTTGTATAGTTTAGGAGTGAAGATTTGTAGTATTGAGGATAAGGGATGTCAAACAAACTTGGTGTAAAGTTGAGGGATGGTAGGTGAACTTATTCCTTGGCCAGTTGCTTCTAGCCTCAGTCACTTTAAACCCCTTATATTGATGCTTATTTTAAATTGTGTCCTGCCGTAATACCATATATAATGTATCCCTCAAGGTACAATACTGAAGTAATTGAGGTCCCAAGATAGCATTGTGGCCGGTTTCAACTAACGTGACGAGTTGAATATGATCAATCCAGCTAAGTCATCATGGACCCATATATGGCCCGGTCTTCTTCCTCCTCTCTCTCATCTTCTCTTCCCTATCTCTCTCCAGGCCTCCAAGGGGGTCGGCGCATGGCAAGCGGAGGGGAGAAATTCGACATATGAGGCCTTACAGCGTTGGCAACTACTGCTGCGACGGCGATGGCACGATGATGACCGAGGCAAAGGTGTTGTTGATATCCCCTACGCCGCTACCAACACCACCACTCTTTGGAGGTGGTGAAGAGAGCTTGTGCATATTCGTAGTACAAGAACCTATCACATCTCATATTATATTTACTTTTTTTTTATGAAGAGAGTACACTGTACGGAGTAAGTATGTTGGGGTTTACATTTTAATAAAACACACCAAAATGCTTATATTTTGTGGTCAAAATAATCATTAGAAAACTTATAAAAATACTTATAAAAATGTTTATATTGCGGGCAATCCTGGCAAATATTGCCATACTAGTACTAGCAACTTAAGGCAAACATTAGAAGCAAGATCGAACACGGCTTCTTCTGTTGTGCTGACAACTGATAAGGTACTCCAAGCACCAAGCTGCTACTATCAACCTGGGCACACCCTGATTAACAGCCGCCTCAGCTGCAACGATGAGACGCAGAGAGAGAGAGATAAGATAACCCCACAAAAAATGGCTTCGATGCTGCACAGAAAAGACGAGGGCCCGGTTCCCGAATCCCTACGCCGTCCGGTCGCCGGGAAAAGTTTGGGAAAAGCGAAGCGGAGGAGGAGCCGAGGCGCGGCCCGCACACTGGCTGGCTGACCGGCTAGAGGACACAGACACGCAGGCACGCAGACGTGACGACTACTACCTACCACGTGAACCGCTGCTGCGCCCAACCCAAAAAAGCCCCTCGCCTCGTCCAGCTAAATAGGGTTGGTTTGGTTTGACTTGTGGTCTAAATAGGTCTTAAATAGTAAATTTTTTGACATGACTAATTTTGTTAAGACAAAGTTGTATTTGAATTGAAACCAAAATAGCCTAAGTTCACTATTAAAATAGCCTATTTTTTAGGCATACTAAAATTTAGCTTCAAACCAAATAAACACTAAACACTATTAAAATTGTCAAATATTGGTAAACCTAATTTAGAACTCAAACCAAACCGGCCCATAATCTGCCCAAGAGACGATTTATCGCCACGTCTTTGGCTCACATCTGCAGCCTCTGGTCGGTTTAAAAGTTCAGAATTGAGACAGATTGATCTGATCTCTATAGTTGCCTATGCCACACCAAAAACTTCGAATGAGAGCCGTTCTAACTTCTAAACGATTTAGAGAGTTAGCTCACACACGCAAAAACCACCGTGATTTAGAGACGCATAAACACTGCCAAATCACATCTCACTCTCGTAGCATCCGATGCCACGTCTGCTAATCCGCAGGCTCACTAATACTATGCAACAGAAGCTACTAATTAACTAACAACGCCTACAAAATTAAACACTATCGATTATCGACAAGGCTTAGGTTCTTAAATTAATCAGTTGCCACCCTTAATTTACAAGAACACATCGAAGACTACGAGGCAGCCGAGCAGCAGGCTGACGACGACACCGGCGCCGCCGCCACGGAGGACGGTGGCGGCGGCGGACGAGCTGGTGGCGCTGGCGCGCTCGAACTGCAGCGAGTCGACGGCGAGCGGCATGTTCTCCTGGTCCGGGCTGCACCGCGGCGGCGCGCCGCCGGCCGCCGCCGACTCGGTGGGGCGCGCGCTGTAGAGCATGGCGCGCAGCACGGCGGACACGGTGGGGATGTACACCGTCTTGTTCTTGGCCAGCAGCCACGTCAGCCCCATCAGCTGGCAGTCGCGCCCCAGCATCCGCCGCGCCCGGTCGCCGCCGGCGACCTCCCGGCTCACGTTCCCCTTCAGCTGCACCACCACAAGAACACAGGTGAGACGAAGAAGAAACTGCATTTAATGTGCTCCATGCAAGCAACGTTCTTGCAATGAGGCATTTGTTGCCAAGTTGGTAGGCTCTAAATGCTCCCCATGCACACCAACTTGTTCATGCAAGATCATGCAATGCATTCTCTCGAGCTTGGGAGTACAGAGTACTACGTTGCCGCAATCGCAACAAAAGCTTTGAAGTACACTACAGCTATGGATGCAGCTGAGCAATGCCAAAAGATTATAGCTAATCCTAAGAGCGGATGCTTGTCAAATGACAAAGGGGAGAGTTCTACAGTACGGCTCACTCATTAAGATGCCAATTAGGATGTCCGACTTGCTGTTTTGAGGGACAACCTCTCCACAATTAATAATGAACTACTTCTCTTCCGATGTTGCAAGATCACAATGTGGTGGTTTACTGACTAAAGGATATTCAGTTATTCATCATTCAAAAGGTACTGGCTTATGTCTAAAAGTAACATTGATACTAATCTTGGTTCTTCCCTCCCATGTCCAACACTATAACGAATGGTCATGTAAATTGCAATTAACTGGCAATGGTAACTAGTGCTGGGTGTTATTCCACACGGTGCTTTCACAAAAGGCAGTATACTTCAATCAAGTAGCTAATGATTAGTGATGAGCTCAAGAACAAGCAGCAAGCCCATCTGTGCATATGAAGCAATAATGCGGTTAGAAAGGGGCTTGCTTTGTAGAAAGGGGATCTCCTGAATGTCAATTGGGCTCTTTCTGCTAACCCAAAAGAAAGCATGTTAAAGGCATAGCAAGAAAAAGGTACTCTACTATACTGATTTGGTTTACCTAAGATCATAAGACCCAACTACTACTAATGACAACACTTGTCAAAGCTATTAGTACCTCTAATCACAAATTAAACTATGGAGAGAGAGAGAGAGAGTAGCAAAAGGGAAAAGAACTAGTAAAAAAAATGTAGAATAGAACCAAGAAAAACAGCAATAATAATGAATCCATCAAAGCAAGAAATGGAGTAGTACTAGTACAATCGAACATGAAAAGGCTAAAGAAATCGAAGATTTGGAGGGGAGAAGATGAGATGAGTTGAGACAATGGCGCGACATAGGCCATTGTAGGGGAAAGCAAGCAAGAAAGGGGAGAACCTTTTGCAGGGACTGGACGCAGCGGGAGCAACCGGCGTAGGAGGCGTTGCGGCAGCTCTTCTCCAGCTCCTTCACCGCGGCGGTCGGCGTGGCGTTCTTGGCCGCCGCGGCGCCGCCGCCGCCGACGGCGAACGCGGCGGGGCAGCGGAGCGAGCCGATCTGGTGGAGCCGGATGCCGCAGAAGCAGAGCACGGTGTCGCACGTAGCGTTCGGGCGGGGCAGCGCCACCCCGCGCCGCTCGAGCGCGGACCCCAGCGCGTCCACGCACCGCTGGTTGTCGTAGGGCACCATGGGCTCGTCCTCCCCGCCGTCGAGGCCCTCCCCGGCGAGCGCCGGGGCCGGGGCCGGCACGGACAGCGCGGTGCGCGCGTGCGCCGCGAACAGCCAGGCGGCGAGGACGGGGCAGCACCTCCCGCGGTCGAGCGAGCCGGGCCCGCCCCCCGCGCCGCACGCCGCGGCCACGCCACCGAACAGCTCCGCGGAGAGGTCGAGGTGGCAGGGCGGGGACGTGGAGCCGCCCGAGGAGGTGTTGGCCGGGGACTGCGCCTGCGAGAGCGGGTACGACGGCACGTCGGTGGCGGCCGCGGGCGCGAGCAGCAGCGCGAGCAGGAGCGCGGCGGCGACGTGCGCCGACATGGCCGGCGGCGAGGTGGGGGTGGTGGTGGTGGTGGGGAAGCTAGAGCTGAGCGGAGTAGGAGTAGAGTGTGGGGATTGGGGAGTGGGTGTTTTATATGAGCCGTAGGGTGGGTATGTTTGCCTTGCTGTTCCAGGGTTTCTTGGGCTTTGAGATAACCAAAAGAATATCACAAGATTAACAAACCCCTCCTGGAGTGCGGACTAGTGTACGCCGCATTTTGGTTTTTGTTGTAGTTGTAGTTGTTGTTGTTTTTGGCTTGGTGTACTTTCAACGACCGTAGAACATGGGTGTAAAAACGTAGAATAGGAAAAACCACAATAATAATAAAGTAAGAATATAGGTGTAAAACGGAGTATTGAAAAATTCAAAAATTCTTTAAATAAATTGTAAAATATGTGTTCGCACATGGCAAATGAAAACGTAGGAGATGAAATAAAGATGTTGGAGAGGATGCAGAATTTTCATTTTAGGCTTCGTTCTTTTCATGGTGAGGGATAAATATTTTTGGTGCACGTGAAATGAGAAGGTTCATTAGCACATAATTAGTTAAATATTAGCTATTATAAATTTGAAAATTAGATTTATTTGATTTTATTAAACAACTTCTATATAATTTTTTGAAAAAAATGGTATCATTTAACAGTTTGAAAGAGAAAGTTTAAACTCAATAAAAGAACACAGCCGGTATAAGCCAGATGAAACGAATTTTTCCAATGATTTTTCTTAGGATCAAATCCTATGGAACGAAGGTGCTATAGTCATCAAATCTTTAGAAATCCAAAACCTCCATTTTTTTCATTGGATTTTCTTCTAATCCAAATGAGCCCTTAGGTGAGATTCTTCCCACGTATCAAACAACTGATTTTCTTATGATATATTCGGTTTTCTTTACGGCTCGGATTGCATCAAGATTCATCCATATTTCAACCGGTAGTGATTGTTTTCTTATCTTCTGGACTCAATCCCATAAACTTGTCGTGACTAACAATGCACCTCCATCTATGTCACACACGTCATCTCCCTCCACCTTGTCATGGCCACACCAACACATGAGATATCCGCAGCCAGCACCCTCTCTGCTAATGTCCTCCTACTCATACTCCTCTGCACTCTACGTTGCCTTTCTTCATGAACTCTAGGTGAGTTTTCACAGGTTCTGCCTCTTTTTCTCCGAGGCTGACGTTGCTTTTCTTTGTGAACTCCAGGTGCATTTTCATAGGTCCCGTCTCTCTTCTTCGGCGGTAGTTCGCACCACGAGAATTACCGCAAGCCCTACCTCTTAATTACGTAGCTTTCTTTGCCCTTGCCAATATTCTTGCAGCTTCGGTAGTGTTGTCTCTGCCTTACATATGCCTGTCTCCTACACCCACCGCTGGTACTCCACCACGTGGACCTTCATTTATAACAATCCCCCACTCACACACATAGTTTTGGGGGAAAACAAATCTTGGACACCCTTTTCTAGAGCATGAGAATTGATCAACCTTAAGATTATATGCGTGTGTTATAGAAGGGAAAAATCACAAAAGTTTGAAACTGGGATTGATCTGACACTGTCAAAGTGGTTCGTACTGCCATTGCTACATGATGCTAAGTTTAAGGGAATGTTTTATATCCGAGGAAGACTAGACACTGATTTAATGTTAGAAAAATTCGGAAAGACACGGGTGAAATCGCATTATCATTTGGGCGAGTTTTAGAGGATTGATTTGACACTGGTCTGTGGGTCAAACGATTGATACTACTATCTGTGCCGTTTGATTTAACACTTGATTTGATGAGATTCGATAAAATGCCATCTATTTCATTGCCATCTCTATTTTTATACTTTGAAGGGCTTAAGTTATTTATTGGCACAAAACTAACTGCGTGAAAGGACTATTTTTTTCCCTAACTCTAGAGGTCTCTCTTATGTCAATTTGTTTGTCGCTCTATGAGCTCGCTGACGTCGAGGCCACCACACGCCTAAGCTTGTCATCCTAGATGCCTAAGCTTGTCATCCTAGATTTCCACCCCTTCCCCTCTGGTCCCTCTTCCCTCCATCCCCCTCTCCTGTGCTCCACCATTCTCATTAGGCCCTTCTAGTATAAGAAAAGGAGAAGCGACAGTGACAATGGATGCACCTGCATCCTTAACCCCAAGGTAAATTATCCATCGTGGAGCAATTAGTAGGTCGGTTTCTCCTTGGCACCAATGAGCTCTTAATAAGAAAAATTAAGTAAGATAAGAGAGTGCTCTAGGGGCAAGAGCAAAATACTCCCTGTCTTATAGTACAACGAATTCGAACATGATACATGTTTATATTCATTGTATTATGTAGTGTACTATTCGATTTTAAGTTGCTATATTATGCGATGGATGAAGTAGTTCTTTCACATGGCTATTTTAATGTGACAAATTATAGAGGTAGCAATGGAGTATGTGATATTTTATCAATTGTAATATAGATGGTGGCATTTTATTGAAGGCCAACAAATCGATTGGCAAATCGATAATTTTCTCGATTATCATTTGTGCCATTGTACGCGTGATTATACAGTTGGGTCAAGATCGAGATGTTTGTCCCGTACGGCTGGCCGAACAGAACCCACAACCAGCTGTGCCAGGTACACCCCATCATTTCTATCCACGAAACAAGTACCCCATGCTGTTGCAGCTTAGCCACTACATGTGGGCCCACAATCTGGCTGTCATTTCAAAATTACTCCTATTACAATGTGCTACGCTACTTAAACGGTGAAAGATTTTGAAGCCCAAAGCCACATTTGACATCTTTTACACGGATCAGAAACTCATGATGGATTATTTTGGCAGCTTGGGGGCACCACCAGAGGCAGACAATACTACCTGATCCCTGATTTCCTGCGGCGACCAGTGATGGATCGCCCTTAAACAATTCCTTGCTCTCTTTTTTTTCTGATATAGATGGGCCATTGGGAGGCAATGCATGCTCAACAATAGCTACAGTAGTACCCAAATTGAACTAACCAACGTTGAACGATCAGGGAAGGAGGTAGTAATAGTATTTTAGATCTCTTGGAAACATAAGAGTAGAAAAAAATACAGAATTACAAATCACGGTTTATCGAATCCTTGGGACTGACAACAACACAAGAATGATAGAAATATGTTGTGTTTGGATGGTTCAAAAGAACACAAGAATGGGAAAAAAAAACATGAATCCTTGAGAGTAAGGGCTCTTTGGAACACATGAGTCTCAAAACACAAGAATGAAAAAAAAAACAGGATTGAGAGTGCCATGGCCCTTGAAATCCAATAGATTGAAAAAATACAAAAAGAAAACTTCAAGAATAATCATTTTGATGGATCACATGAAAAACACACGAATTAGAAAAGAGATAAACACATGATTTTTTTAAGAGATTAGACCTCATGTCAAAATTCCTCTAAAATTACTACGTTTTGAGCCAGTCCAAATAAATTCCGTAAGATTTTTGGATTGCTACCCATTTAATCCAAAGGACCAGGTAGAAAAATTTTCTATAGAATTGAATTCCTCCAAAATTCCTTAAAAAATTCTCTATTCCAAAGGAGCCCTAAAGGAATTTAGAGAGAGAGAGAGACACAAGACAAGTTTCTCATGAGGTTAGACCTCAGGTTAGATATCCTCTAAAAATTCCTATGAATCGAAGCAATCCATAGGATTTCAGGAGGGTCATTCCTTTGTTCCAAATGAGTATTCTATTAGAATCCTCCAAAATCCCTTAAAAATCCTTCCTTCTAAAGGAGCCCTTAAAGATGGCCACAGCAAAGATAATTCTTGGATTGGTTCATTGTCATTCATAACCTTACTAATTTTTTTAGCAATGGCGAGAATTGATCATTATTAAGATGTTTGACCAACAACTGGCAAAGCATTGTTTGGTGTGCTATCAAGGTTGCATTTTGGACATTCAACTTAATCAAGTAACTGCAATGCCATTTTTTTAAAAAATAAACCAAACAGATGACTAACATTTTGGCATTACCTTTTTTTTTTTTTTGAACTGGTTGAGTTTCGCTACAAACCAGACATGCCTAGTTTGGACAGTCCTTATTCCTGAAAAAAATCTACAAAGTCCCTGAAATTCCGGATGCATATACTTATAGAGTTAATCCCTTGTGTACCCATGAAAACTTGCCTAATCTCTTCTATACCTTCCAATTTTACACGATCTCCTCTGTACCCCCGAATTTTCACTTTGATCCCTTCCATGCCCCTCCCGTTAGGTTTTCTTCATTTTGCAGTGATGTGTGGTTGCAAATGTCCATAATGCCCTTGTAGATGGAGGAGCAACAGCAGGTAGATTGGAAAAGAATTAGAATATGTTGACCGCACATAATATGTATTTTATGAGACTAATAATGAGTTTAAAACTTTTATTGTGGTATTGGAAAAAAATGCAATCCATCGAACGATTTGTTTTTTTAAAAAATAATAGGTTGGAAAATCAAAGTGACATCAGTTTGCTCTGTAAAAAAAATTAGTACACTCAACAGGAATGTGGACAAAGGAGAAAATCTGTGAAACAAAATAATCTGGATCAATAAGAGCATCATAGATCATCAATCAAAATAGTAGCAACCATACAGAGCACTTCATATCAATTTTATTTTCATCATCTATACAGAGCACTTCATATCAATTTCATTTTCATCATCCATACAGAACAGCTCATATGATGCACATACCACAATTTCATTTCCATACCCAATAGTGTAGGAACTAAACCAACTTTCCACTCCATACACAAATGTTGCAAATGACAGATCAAATATGTTAAACACTTTGTAAGGCATCACAACAGCAAACAACAATGAAAATTGCAAGAAGAAGAAATGAAAATTGCTGCTACTCCTACCAGTAGGGCCACGCTAGGTGGTGCAGCGACGAGAGGGTATCGGACTTTGGCCGCACGGTAGGAGGACGGTGGCCGGCGGTGCCTGCGACAGGAGGCCGGCGGCGCGCCACCGCGCGACGGGAGGGCGGGGGCCAGCGACACGCCACCGCGCGATGGGACGGCGGGGGCCGCCGGCGCCCCATCGCACATGGGAGGGCGGGAGCCGGCGGCGCCCCATCGCACGACGGGAGGACGGCGGCCGGCGGCGCGCGCGACGGGAGGGTGGCAGCCGGCGGCGCCCACACACAGGAGGGCGGGAGCCGACGGCGCCCCACCGCGCGACGAGAGGGCAGCGGCCGGCGGCGCGCGCGACGGGAGGGTGGCAGCCGGTGGCGCGGCTGCGCGATTGGAGACTGGCGGCGTGCGGAGGATGGGGGGAGAAGAGAAGGGGATTCGATCTGTTTACCTAGGGTTGGCTGGCAGGGGCATTTTGGTATTTTTTTGAAAATACTGACAATGTAACTCACAGGTCACGCTACAGATCAAACGGAAACCTAACGGGATGGGTATGGAGGGGATCAAAGCGAAAATTCGGGGGTACACAGGAGATCGAGTAAAATTGGAGGGTATAGAAGAGATTAGGTAAGTTTTCATGGGTATACAAGGTATTTTCTCATACTTATACTACCCCATCTATCAAGATTCAGATACGAGAGAGATGCCACAAGCCTTCAAGTAGGCACACTGATGAGCGAGTACTCCCTCCATCGTAAAATAAATTTATTTTTCACCTCTTCCACGTATATGATATATCAATATAAAAGGGAAAAAAACTAAATGCCAATAAAATTGTCTCTAACTTTATTAGTTCCAATGCATTTATCCTCTAATTTTATAAACTTTGATACAATGTATTTTACAACAATAAAATAAGTAAAAAAAAAAGATTGAGCGAGTAGGTCACAGGCTCACAGTTTCAGAATTCAGATGTGGGAAGCGGACGAGCCTTTTCGATTTGGGTTGGGGGGGGGGGGGGGGGGGGGGTTCACTCTTCACGTGAACCGGCGAACGGGGGCGTTGGGCTCAGTGGCTCTCTGCACCTGGAGGACAGCGACGCTGTCTGTGCCTGTGCCTCCTCTCACTGCACTAAATCCTGCTCCTAATCCTATCACTAATGTTATATTAATACTACTGGGAGTAATAATAATCTGCCACTGTCAAAAACTTACTACTTGCTTGATGCAGCAAAGAAATCCATTATCAGAAGAGATGCCCATGGCATGGTAGCCTTCAGCAAAGGAAGGTGAGATTGGATAGATATCATGGATAGCTTCACACTGGCAGCGCAGCAGCATGGCTGCCATTGTTCTGTTGCTACTCGCATACAGTAAGCCTGATGATGGCAGAGGTTCTGAGTTGTGTGTCTTCTTGTGCGTGTGTTTTGTCCATTATAGAGAGCGAGAGAATACAGAGAAAGGAAGCCCCAAAAAACTGTTGTAGTATGTGCAATTGTGCCTACGGCAAAGAGATACGGGTCAAGCTTTTGCCTCCAAAGCCTTTCTCATCACAAGGACCACATATACCAGACAGTGAATAACATCCAAAAGTTCAGAAACTTTCTCATCTTTTCTTGGAAGCAATTAAAGTCCAGCCAGGTTGCTGTTGGAAAGAAGAGTTTTTTTTAAAAAAAATAATTAAGGAGGCCAGATTGTTGTGTTTTTTGAAATGAGAGTTACAGAGCCAATAATAACTGTATGATTAGAACCGCACAAATCCTTGTGGGGATCTACCCTTTTTGAGATGTGAGTTGGCCCTTGACACTTTGCAGCTTCTTTATCAGAGCCTTTTCTCTCAGTATGCTTGTGAGTAGGGAATATACATGTCAACTGTCAAGGACCCCCTCCTGTCTTTGATCTTGATGCATAATAATACAGAACTGTTACAGATTGCAAAGCCCTATAAGAAAGGATTAGCAGGACACTGAAATATTCTATCACAGGCCCCAAATGCAAATGCAAGCCTAGCTTTAGCTGCACCACAGAAAGGAGTGGCACCAGGCATGTGTGTTTGTTTGTCACCTAGCTGTGGTTTTGCTCTGTTTAGTCTTTGTCATGGGGCTCCAAACCATTGTCTCTAGCAGCATGGGAATAAGCAGAGGGCTCTGGATTATGGAGTTGTTAATGCTGTGTGTGTATGTGTGTTAGGTGAATGCAGGGAGGATGGTGACAAGGGTGATATGCCCTAGAAGCCCGGGCTTGGAGAAATTTGATGAGCATATGTATCCTATGTTCAGTGATAAAGGCATCTGTTTAAAAAGAAATAACAGAGGTGGACCATGAAAGTATCACTGTTATAATTTGGACTGTTTGGGTTTGGACGTGCACATTTTGATTGGAGAGTTGCTTCATTGGTTAGATCAATATCTGGGATTGGTCATTAGTCTGGCAACAAGAGGAAAATGGACAAAACTTGTTGCCAGAAACTGCATCTTGCTTTTCTTTCTTCTGGAGAGAAGTTGCAGGGTGTATCTATAACAAGACCATCTTGTAGAGTTACCCCTGTTACTTTATTTACTACTAATAAGGAGCAAACTGCCTTTGTTTATGTCTGATCAGATGCCACAGGTCTGTAACAACAAATAAACAATTTGTTGCTTGACTTGATGTCTCTACTGAGTTTGTTTCGTTGATCGCGACGTCGTTGTTCATCAGTTCTGCAGAGGTTAACAGCAGTTGCAGTGCTAGTAGAATGCTGTAGATCCACCAGATGATCCAGTCTCACTGATTGAACACCACCAGATACCCTTCTCACGGATTGAACACCACTGGATATAATTGTCTACTAGTATCATTCAGAACATCAGTCACGTGGTCTGTTATTATACTAATTATTACTCGCAACATCCCCTAGCTAATTTGCTAATCCGTGTATCAGTCTATCATACGGCTATCTTGAATACAATAATGACTGGAGCAATGAAAAACAAATCAGTATCTTAAGGAAGGCATCTTGAATTTGGTGGAGTTTATAGTTTTCATTGCTCTCTTGAGACATTCCACGAGATAAGCAAGACACGAGATGCAATACATTTGCGTAGTAAATATGGCTAGTTTCTGACTTTTGTTTGATGACAGGTTGGAACTCTGAATCGCAAAGACATGGATAACTGATACCACAAGCTCGTGGTCTCATCGCAGAACAAACCAGCCTGGTCAAGTATAATTTGGTCAGTTCAGCAATACAAAAGATATCCATAGCCGGGGACCGGAGTGTACTTGTTTGTATGTGTATACACTATATGGTAATAAATCGATATGTATCGTATGTAGAGCGCCAGTGAATTGAAAGCTAAACAGTGGGTAATAAGAGTACTCCCTTTGTATAGCAATTATTGGATGAGTATAATAATTATTGGATGAGATATAATCCAGTATTACGAATCACTCACTATAAAACGTGAAAACTTGCGAAGTTGCAGGGGGTTTGGGCATGACCACCATGGCTATTTGTACCCATTTTTTTTATTGAGCGATGCTCGGTGCTCTCTACTAATAGTATTATACTACTCCCTCTGGGTTGATAGTACTTGTCGTTTTGGACAAGGGTGCGGTCTTCAAAAAGTAACTTTAACAACTATTTTCTATTATAATATATATAGAAATGTCAACAAATATATGCCTTAATTGAAGTACTTTTTAAGACTAGTCTACACATATGATTTTCATATTTTTAAGATGAATATTTTAGAAATTATTTGTAGTCAAAGATTTTAAAGTTTAACTTTACGCTTGTCCAAAACGACTAATATTATCAGCCTAGAGGGAGTACCAATATTATTAGAGGTAAATTAGTAATTTATTAATATAATAATTAGGAGTTACTTTGTCATTATGTTTTTTCCCCGGCTAAATTAATATACGATCATCCATTAAGCTGGCATAGCTCATATTTTATAAAAAGAAAAAAAAAGAGAGAAAATAGTTTGTCATTACTAAATGATGATTATACAGTCTGCACCTTTTTTCTTGACAATACTACTCCTCCATGTTACTACTATCGTTAACTAACTGTAGTGAGGTTCTCTTTTATTATATGTCAGGACCTAACCTAAACTGAAAGGCTGGCCTACTTTTAATCAGCTCGGCAAATACCAGCTTTCCCGGCCGCCGACGACCAAAGCCTGAGTCGATGATATCCTCAATCCTCACTGGACTGACTCAACCTGCGGTGTAGTGGATCCTGCTAATCCTACAGGACACAGACCTTTTGGGGGCACCTTTTCTCACTTCTTCGTCCTCCGGCAGCCGCAGCGAAAGCACAGGTGAACCATGGAAAGAGAGCTGAAGCTGAAGCCCGAAAGGACACCGTCCTCGGTCCTCCAGCCCAATCATTCAGCCCTGCAGAGAGTTTAACAACGGCTAATATAATGATACGCCATTTATAAATGTCTATCATCACTCGCAGAAGTTGATTCACATCAAGATTGCAGCAGCATAGCAGGAAGTAAAATTCTGTATAATCTGCAACGTAATTCTGCTCGTTATCAATATTCGGTTGCTACATCTAACAGGGTTTGTTTCTCGATAAGAGATTTTAGCACAAGGAATTTTGGTGGCTTACTCCACCAAGGCGCTGGACAAAATTTTAGCACTGAAGGTTGTCAAATGTGAAACCCAATGCCGTAAGTTGCAGGTAGAGAGGTTGTTTAAAAAAAAAAGAGAGAACATAACATGACATAAGGCATTAGTATAGATTGCTTGGTTTGCGAACTTCTGTCCCATGGTGTCATCACCTTTCTCTGCTGTATATATGCATATTCTGTCAAGGAGAGAGATTGCACAGGTTAGATTGTTGATTTTGCTGAATAACCAAGCGGCTAATTTCAGTTTAGCATGGATACTGAGGCATGAAACGAGGAAAGGATAGTATAAAGCACGGTCAGGTTGCTAACGAGGCTATATGCCAGCATCAAGTTAATGACCGTTGCCAAGCGTACACATGCCGTGACAGCATATATGCAGCGGAGATCCAAGTGGATTCTCCAACTGCTCCTGGCCAACCAGTCCACCACAAAAGATGGGACACCCTCCCCCCTCCTTTTTTTGGTATAATTGAGACGGTATCCCAACTTCTTATCATAAAGAATAGTCACCTAATCAGTTGGAGGTTAATTTAGAAATATTGCTCTGAATGTACTTGCTATAACCCACTGGGGTACCGATCACTAAAGAAGTTCTCTTTTTTATTCCCTAAAAAATAAGCCATATTTCCCATGATAATGTTGAAGGCTGGTTATCATCATGTGTATTATTCTTTTAACACAAGTACAGAACAAGTATGCCAAAAAAATTTCAAGAGAGGAAGACAAACTTAAAAGAAATGGTGACTTGTTTGCACAAATGTACTTAAAAGAAACGATGACTTGTTTGCACAAATGCACAGTACCTGAGGCTCGTAGATTTGGCACTTGAAAGCATGAACTTGTTTATGAGAAAAAATCAACTGGTTGCTTTATATCCTTGTCTAGTAGTAGAGTCTTCAACGTGTGCATGATATCAAAGCCTGGGTCTAGCTTGCGTTGCCACCCCTACAAAAGAATTAATAGCCTTGTATAAATAAGCATGATGTGTTTCTTTCCATAGGCACATTCAGGTCTTAGGAAGCAATGGATATCAGATTAGCCTGTAACATAGAAAAAGGTGGTTGCTAAGTGCTAACCACACCCACTAGTAAGTAATATTTCCCTAGATTAGTTTATCTGAGCATCCTTTTGTAGAGATATATAATCCAATAAATGACGTATGGTAAATATTTTATAGATTTCAAACATTACAATGTATAAGTTTACCTCAAGAACCAGAATCGTGACCATTACAGTACAGATATTCCCATCAATGTTGACTTTGTGGCGCCGGACTGTGTCAAGCAGTTGATGCATGCATTCAACAGGATGGAAAATGTCCCCTTCAGGCGTTCCCCAGAACGAAAATGTCTTATCCAATTCCTACCAATAAAAGAAATATAATTATTATGCAAACAAATATGTACCTAAATGACAATAATAGTTTAGAAATCAACATGCAATAGCCAAAGGCTGGTAATACAATCTATAGTTCTATACCCCTTCCGTTCTTCCTCCAATTTTTAATATATGACGCTGTTGACTGTTGAACATACGTTTGACCGTTCGTCTTATTAAAAAAATGTAATTACCATTTATTTTGTTGTGGTTTGTTTTATCATTAAAGATACTTTAAGTGTGACTTATACTTTTGCATATTTGCACAAAAAAATTGAGTAAGGCGAATGGTCAAACCTATGTCTAAAAGTTAACATCATACATTAAAAATTGGAGGGAGTATTTATTTGACATTACTGACTTTTCAAGTTTGGATGAAACTTTGACCATTACATTTTGGAACTTCGTATCGATATGTAATAATAATAATTCCTACAGATAAAACAAAAAAATACATCTCCTTTTATTTTCAAAGTCAACAAAACACTTTGACCACTAAGTTATATTCTCACATATTCCAAAGTCATTACATTTGTGTAAATATTAAGAGTTTTTCAATAAAAAAATACATTTAACTTTGTCATATATGAAAACTACATTGTTTGGATATAAAATTAACAGTTTTAGCTGCATGAATTCTAGCATGTTTTAGTGAATTGTGGTAGCATATAACGTTATGAAATTAATCTTAATAGGAAATCTAGTAATACAGTTTTCAATATTTTGTACATCAAATCTAGATCTAAACTGATAAAAAAATCAGATTCCAATACATGAAAATGCCTATACAGTACAAAGGGTGACTACTTCGAGCAAAGATTAGCCTATTGAAGAAGTCACGTTCTGAAACCAAAGCCCCAAAAACCTAACAACTGAAACTTCTGCGATTGTTTATGTTGTATAAGGTCCCTAACACCATCTAATATCGTAATGTATATGTAGACAGACACAAGTTGCATCAAAACCTCACCACACTCCTATTCTGTGTATGATATATGAAGTACCTGATTAAGAAATGAAGCTATCTGCAATCAAACATAGCATGTGAAATTCTAAATGTTCCCCAACAGCATAGTTTTAGAATTTACCTCAATAAAGGCAACTGGGTTTGGACAGCTTTGCTGTTTTGATAATTGCAGAGTACAGTTAGCAGCAGTACGACCATCCCTGGTGGCCACTGCCTTGAAGAACTGTTGTAAGTTATCACGGTCATCTCGGGTGAGTTCAGCAGTCATGCCCACATCAAGAAACACAATATGGGGCTTAGGTCTGAAAAACAGTTTCCTCTTAGGTTTTCTCTCATTTAGACGGACAAGAATGTTCCCAGGATGCATATCCGCATGAATAAAATTGTCCTCCTGGAGACAGATATTGATAGCAGAAACTTTAGTGACAGAAATTCTAATAGGAGCAATGTGCCATATGTTAGGGAAAAAAATCAGTATTAAACACTACTGAAGCTCTTATGAATGCAATCCTCAATACCAGCCTACCCAGTCAGATACAAACACCACTACCCAGGTGAAAAGGAGAACAGAAGGAAACACACATAATAAGTAAACATGCATACCAGAAGCATCTTCAAGAATGCATATGTGCCAATGTGGGCAAGATCTCTCTTCATCCGAGCATTTCCTTCAATCTCATCCATAAAACGAGAAACACTTTCTCCATTCTCAAACGTCTCAACAAGGACAGATGGATGAACTAGTGGATATAATGGCTTTGGGAAAGACACATGTCTCCATCTGCGGAAATTGTAGATAAAACGACTCAAATGAGCAGCTTCCCTTGAAAGGTCAACTTGAGACATCATGAAAACAGCAAATTGACGGACACTCTCATCCAGCCTCAGCCAGCTCAACCCAGGGACAACATTCGAAGCTTTCGCCAGAAGATTGATGAGTAAAAAGTCTTTCTTAATTGATTCACCCACACCAGGATGCCTCACCTTAACAGCAACATGCTTTTCAGTATGTTGATCTCTTAATGTAGCTCGATGTACTTGTGCAATACTTCCAGAAGCTACAGGTTCCTCCTCAAAAGTCTCAAATATTTCAGAAAGTTTACGACCAAACGCCTTCTCAATGGTAGCTTTGCTGTAAGCAAATCCATGTGCTGGAGCTGCATTATGAAGCTTGGCAAGCTCAACACAGAGATCACTTGGAAAAAGATCAGGTCGTGTTGCAGCCCACTGACCCCACTTGATAAATGCTGGCCCAGCTATTTCAAGGGTACGGCGCACAAGACGAAGCCATCTCCTTCTAAATCCAACACTGAAAGTATCAGCAAATGGAGACAATGCAGTTGCAGGGAAGAACAAGATTGCCAAATGCACAGCTCTAATAAGCAAAGTGACACCCTCCCAGATTGACCAAACTATGGATGACAGAAACTGGCGAGTATCCCGCGCATTTGTGACAATACCTTCCATTGTGGACAGGTGTGGTGAATCTGCCAGGACAGGCCGTGACAATGCAAACTTGCCAAATGCTAGAGCCATGACCCCAGGGACAACATGGAACCTCGTGAAGGAAAAGCTTAGAGCACAGGCTGCTCGGCTGATCAATGGAAACCGGGGTCCACTGTACATGTATGTATGACTGAGCCGCTTCCATGCCAATTGGGCGTGCTGTGTTGCCGATGAATTCGCGACTGTCCCAGAGAAGGTACGGAATCCCCTTGAAATCCTATTTCTGCACTTGTGATCCCCAGCTTTGTTCTTCCTGACAATTACCTTGTAATGTGAGAACATTCTAGAGAAGACAGTTGGAATCTTTCGCTTTGCCGACAATCCATTGTCCCTCGCTGCTGTGTAGTAGCCACTCCTGTGGCTCGGCTGGGAAAAATAGGCTGCCCGTCTATTTGTTCCGACTGCCAACAGCCTGCTTACAAAGGTAAAACAGAACATAAGAATTTGTGGGTTCTCAAGCTTTAATTGACACCTGTCAGAACCCTATGTTTAACAACAGTTAAAATTAAGAATTCAGCACAGCCAATGCAATACACGATGTATTCAGTAAGTAAGACACCAATTGCTTTATTTCCCTAATTCTCCCAACTACATGGCATTTAAACAAGCATATATACAGACAATTTCCCAATTGCGGCAATGCACAATGCATTCATTAAATCACAAATTGGTCACTCTGTTGGCTAAGCTTCACTAGCTCCCCTCAATGTACAATTCCATGAATATCCTCCAATCTCCAATTTAAGCTACATTTGATGCCCAAAATTCATCTTAGCAATCTCAACGTTCCAAACTGCCACAGCTACCAATTTCCGCGCTATACCCCTACAAATCGAGAAACTAAAACTAGCACCGAATTCGCCACGTGACATACTGCTTCCACAAGTAGGCAGAGTTAAGCCAAAAACCGACCCGCTCCTAACGAAATCTGGAACCCCCGATCCACCCAATCTGAAACAAGGACGGGAAGCCACGGGAGGGCCGAATCGAGACACGCACCTCTCGCCGATCCCCACCAGCCGTAGCATCGGGGAGAAGAAAAAAAAAAACTTCACCGGGTGGTCGAGCCCCCGCCGCCGCCACGGACCATACCACGCGCCCCGCCGCCGCCGGAGACCACCTCCCGCGCCCGCCGCGACTACGACGAGCCCAGGAGAGAGAGAGAGGGGAGGGGGAGGCTCGGAGCCGGAACCCGCGCGATCCGCCACGCGCCGCCGCCCGCCGGGGTGCTCCTCGCTCGGGTAGGTCGGCGGCGAGGAGTCGTCTTCCTGAGTTTTCCCCCCTTTTTTTTTCTTTTTTCTTTTGTTTTTCTTTTCGGATTTGCGCGAGTATTTTTGGTGCCCTCTTCTTGGGCTTTTTGTGTCGGGTCTCTTTCTTGGAGAGGAGGGTATCCAACGAGGGTTTATTCCCAGTTGCGCGGGGGGTGGGGGTCGGTGTCGGCTTCAGGCGCGCGATCAAAACGCGAACCGACGGGTGTTTAGACGAGGGTAAAACTTTTTAACTTTTTAAGCCCATGTTACATCAGATGTTTGGACGCTAATTTAGAGTATTAAATATAGACTAATAAAAAATTAATTTTATAAATGAAAGCTAATCTGCGAGACGAATTTTTTAAACCTAATTAATCCATAATTATCAAAAGTTTACTGTAGCATCACATTATCAAAATCATGGTATAATTAGACTCAAAAGATTCATCTTGCGAATTAGTCCAAGGAAATAGGTTTTATAATTAGTATATGTTTAATACTCCAAATTAGTGTCCAAATATCCGATATGATCACGTCTCTATAAATTAAATAGGCCCGCTCTTCTTGGGTCAGAAGAGAAGAGGAAGGGAAGGAGATTGCGCCGACTTCGAGCCGTGCCAACCTGCTGCGAATGTGTTCGTTCGGGAGTCATGGTGCGCCGAGGCAAAGTTGGAATTGTCATCTCGTACGTCAGCACACGTGCTGCACGTCACGTATGTGGTGGTTGGGGGGTTGACCTGGCCGTGTCAGCTAACGTTTTACCGGTGAAAAGATTTGTTGCTGGTGTAGTGGTACGGTTGGTTCTTCACCCAATCAAAATTAGGAAGTGCACACATTTACCGAATTCTGAAACTGTTTTTCACGATAGTTCGTTATATATTGAGTTAAACTTGTAAGATATGAAATTAAAGGGATCGTACAAACTTTGGTGAGAATGAGCTTTTGGGCTCTGGGTTGGAACGTTGGGTGTGCTATTTGGTGAACCTATAGTGAACATAATAATTTTTTTTCCTCTCTAAAGTGCTCTGTGTGTGTTAAATACGGTAAGATATGACATATAAGCGACATGAGAAACATCAATACTCATATAGAATACTCCCTCCGTCCCACAAAGGAGGTCATTTTACTCCTTAGCAAATGTCCTATAATGGTTGACGCTCTACTCTCCCGTACGCAGAAAAGTAGGGCTGTTAGCCTGTTACTCCTGTCAAATCTTTCTACTCCACACGATAATCCATGAAGTTTTGTCATCGCATCATTCAAATTAGACGCATGACACCAATCTGTATTACTGTTGTCAGAACAAGTCATTAATTAATTGTATGTTTCAAATATTCCATGTGTAGAAGATGTGGCAGTGATTGATCTGTGACAGTGTACTCATACTCTTCAAACCTTCACATGATTAGCTGCAATATCATAAATTAGGGCAATATGGTCATTTTGAATTAACTCTAATTTACCTCAACATCCCCAGAACGGCAAGTATTATGGGACATGATTAGCTGCAATATCATAAATTGGAGCAGTATGGTCATTTTGAATTAACTCTAATTTACCTCAGCATCCCCAGAACGGCAAACATTATGGGATAGAAGGAGTACTTAAGGAATTTCTCTAGATAAGAATAGTATAGTATGTTGAGCAATTAGCGAATACGAAATCAACTTCGGCAAGACTTCAGAGACTCAATCTGAATCGACCATGACTATACCGAAGACTCGAATGAATATTTCTATGAGTTATTTCCATCTACGGAAGAACTTTTGACTCAAGGTGAATATTAGCATTTTTAAATTTAGCCTTCAAATAACCCAATCTAAAATTCGCTCCATGGAAAATAATAAACTTCGTGGGACCCACATAGACGCCACGTTAGCAAAAACCGCTCCCAAAACCACCCAGGGATCTTATCTGCACTGGTTTTGATAGTTGAGTTGAAGGATGAATATCAGATTCGTCTAGAAGTTAAGGGACCTCAGATGAACTTATTCCAAAAAAAAATTGTGAGCCCAATAGCGATTGCAGACCTTGCATGATGCTTTGGCCCATGGATGCACCTAACCTTGGAAAGAAAATACGGAGTATGTTCTCAATTAACTCACTCACTATTCAGTGGTCTCAAAAGAATAACAGCTCCCCCTGGAAAAGAAAAAAAGAGCCGCAATATTTTTAGCGTGGAGATTAATCTCAGGTCCCAATCAAACCCGAAACTTTTTTTTAAGAACCTGAAACAGACGAGGAAATGGGCAGAACGTACGGGACTGCCTTTTGATGTTCTATAATTCTAGCTATCTACAGCAAATACGTTACGATCATTACACAATCTCTCTCCGGATATATGGAAAATTAAATTGGCAATCCCTTTCTCTAGTTTGAATATGCCAATGAAAGGAGGATCAAATTCAAAAGGCGTACCGGAGAAAAATCCTGCTCGCACTATACGATTTTTCACAGCAGCATCCACTAGTGATATGCCTCCTTTTCTAAGATTCCCCACTAGCTAAGACAAGTCCTCATTGATCCACATGTTACTCATAGAACGACAGGGCAACACTGTCTGATGGCCCTCGTCTATGTCGATCTGGATAGTTTTTTTTTTTTTTGGTTTTGTTTTTTCAAATGCTCGAAGACCGAAAAAGGCGTTTTGTGTTTGCTAGTAGTAATAGGAGTAGCTTCTTTTCAGATCTTGCATGCACACATTACACGTGCCTCATCCTCTAATCACTATCGTCGTGATTGTCTTGTCGACTCATCGTGCACATGTGAAGCCATGCATGTACTCCATATATCAAGTGAACAATTTTAAGGGTAAGGGAAAAAAAGGAAAGTACGGAGAATATATTCGTTGATTTCTCGGTTTGAAACTTAGACCTTTTACATCATTACATTTCGATGAAGAAACGTTCACCCGTTTTTTGCATGTCATCTAAATGGTTATGAAAAAATTTCAAAAAAATTAACATGATAGGTCAATATGTAATATATCACTTCACAAACATACAAGTCCAAATTCGACTTCTACAAGTTGTAACAAAAGCAATAAATTTAACTGTGAATATACGTATACTAGTTAGAGTTTGATTTGTTATTTTCGTTACAACTTGTAGAAGTCGAATTTGAACTTGCATGTTTGTGAAGTGATATATTATATATTAACCTATCTTGTGAATTTTTTTGAAATTTTTTCATAATCATTTAGGTGACATGTAAGAAACAGGTAGACGTTCACCCGAGAGATTAGAATCCATCCTCCCCGTAGCTAGCATCCGCGTATAGTAACATCACGTTCGATCGGTCCGTATTGTCTCGCCCCGTGTGACCCTGTACATCCAGTCGTCGTCACTTCGTCAGGATGGCGAAAGTCGCCGGAGAGGAGATTAACGTCGTCGTCGTGGTATTCTCTCCATCCAACCGGCGTATCGCGGAGCTAGCTTCGCCGATCGAGATCGTGTGGACGACGAAGGAGCATTGGGTCCAAACGCAACAGCAGGCAGCAGCAGCGTACAACTCTATGACTATTTACACGTCTACATGCGCATTCGACGACCTCGGCGTGCGGTCAAAAATCGGATCTACTCCACTACTGGAGTACTACTAGCTGTACCGATCGGCCGGGACCAGACAAAAGAGAACTTTTCGCGCCCCACAATCTCGATCGGGCTTCGACCGGCCGGGGCGGCCGGCGCGCCGTTCCCACGTGGCCGTGCCGTGCGTGTACGTTGGTGATCGATCGACCGGGAGCTGCCGTTGTCATGGTCGGCCCGGGAGCTTGGAAACCCGGGGCGCAGATTGATCCCGACGTGTCACGGGCCAAAAAAAAACCCCCACAAAAGTCGCCGTGCGGCGGCAGCCTAGCAGGGGGAGCGGCAGCTTTGCACCCACGGGTTCGCCGTGCTGTACGTTTACGGGTATTTACTCCGCGCGCAGCGCATCGCAGTCGCAGCGCGCTAGGGTGGGGCGCGCGCGCGACATCGCGCACTCGTGCAGGGAGCGCGCGGCGCGCAGCATATGCAGGTCAAAGGAGGCGCGCGCGCTGCGACGCACGGGCAGATTGGCAGGCTCCCGTCCCGGCCTCACTGCGGAGAGAGCAGAGTGCGTCCTGCTCGAGTCAAACCTCGTCGTGCCCGTACGTCATGCTAAGAGTAGCGTGACGGGTGGTCTCAGCTCGTGCATGCATGCATGGGCAGCATAAATGCATTCGCAAAGGGTTCTTTCTCGGATGGCTTTAATTCTTCTGAAACAAACAAATGAGAACATATTGAATACCGGTACCAGTAGTTGTTAGAACGAAGGATATATTCGTGGAGAATTACCACGAATTTCGCTCGTAAGAGGTGAGTTTAGAGCGAAGTTATGAAGTGGTTCTAATCTTACTATATCTTTCTAGTTTATTTTATGAAATAAGTATAATCTACTCATTTTTTAAGTTGAAACCGTTTTATTGGACTATAGCTCCAGCAAAGATGGAGATGCAAACATACCCTCATTTAAGGATAAAATATAATTGAATGTGGATTGAATAGCTTTCTAATATAAGAACCGGTAAAACTCTTTATATGGATAGTTTGTATTTCAAATCAGACTTATGTTACAGGTTTACAAGACCATCAAGCCAATATATTCCTTCGCTCTTTCTTCTGTCTTTGATGGGCTCTTGTCTCTACCAATACCTCCAAAGCTCAGCTCTCTTTCCTCCTCCTCCTCTACTCTCTCTACTCTTGCGCGTATAACATTACTAGCTAGGCCATAAGGCGACCTAAGATCTGTAGTGACAAAGATTGACTATTTGGCAATCTCCTATTCACGGCTTATGGCAATGATGTTCCCAAGTTATGGTGATATATTTTCATCCACCGCATGGCAAGCTCCTGTCGATGGAAATGAAGATTCTTGAATGGTCCCATTTAAAGTGGCACAGATCTGACTATTTGGCAAGCTCATATACATGGTAAAGGTCACAACGTGCTTTCCCAACATAAAAGAGACCACGATATAATCTAGCGCTGCAGGACAAGGATGCGGAGAGATGGCGCGAGAGGATACATTGGAAAATATAAGTAGATCCTCTAGCTTACATTTCTCTAGCTTTGAGAGACCGGTATATAAGTCCCAATAATTCGTGGATCCACACGTCATCCACCCACATTAGAGGAGCCTCTTCCATCTGAAAAACACATGTGCCACGTATTGTTAAGTTGTCCTAACTTTTATAGAAATAATCAACCTGGTGTCAATTAATCTAGCTAACTGTTAGATGCAAATAGTACCTCTAGCCTTTAGGTACTTGGTACAAGCTAATACTAAAAAATGTTGTTAATAAATCAATTTTGTTTATGTATCCACGGTTGAACATGTCAATTATGGTAATTAATTTGTAGTCATAAATGAAGAGACATGTATTTGTCCATTTTCTCAACCGCTGTAATTAGCGCGTAATTAATAGTGTAACTAGATATACTTCGAGTAGAACACTACTACTAGTCGTACGTCTAGTCCGCTATAGTACGTACTGTACGCAAGAACCACGTCCAGTCGTCCACAAAATGGGCTCGTACGTCGCAGCCAGCTAGGCGAAGCTATCCGTGTCGATCCCCGGGGGAGAAGTCAATGGCCGGGGCGGCGGTCGCGACAGCGACGGCCGTGCGCGCGCGCCGCCCGTGCGTCGAGGTGGCAGCCCACGCGTCCCCGCCGAGGCGCACCGGACGGCCGCGATGCGCGCGAGACACACACATGTACACCTCGAACCAGCAAAATCCGCTTGCTCGCGCAGCTCGCCGGCGCATCGATCGTTGCGCCTGAGAGACGCATGGGCGCCATGGCCGGACGTACCACCCCTGCAGGTACAGTACGAGTGTACGGCTACCTCTCGTTTTCTGTCGATGATCGTGGCGTGCGGGCGCGTGTATGTGCGCCGCGCGCGCGCTGGGCGCCGCTCTCACTCGGTCACTCCGACACGTCCATATGGCTACATATCCGTCGGGGACTCGCGCACGCACGCACGCGGAGTTTTGGTCCAACTCTTCAAGCAACGCTGGCCACACGTTTGTTTTAATTTAGGAGTAGCTCTCTCTTGCTCCGATGGACAAATGCAAAACAGTACGGTGACTCTAGGCTCTAGCTACCTTAGGCTCTGTTTGTTTCAGCTTAGGATTATTATAATCTGGATTATTATGAGTAAATTGAAACAAACAGATAGCTTATTATGATAGATTATTATAATCTATAAGCCAGATTACTATAATCTAGTAATCTACTCTAAAGGTGCTTTTTTTTAGATTATTAGATGGCTAACACCTAACAACCAGCTAATAATCCAGAGAAGCAAACAGCTAACAACTTATTCTATGTTTGCTTATTATAATCCAGCTTATAGTAATCTGACTCAATAATCTAAATTACAATAATTTTAAGCTGAAACAAACCGGGCCTTAGTCGTTTCTTATTCCGTTTAATTTACTCGGTCGCTAGCTAGCTAAGATAATATCACAACTCATATAGCGAGCTATAGATTGCAACTTCATCTTTTTGTTTTTTACCAAAAGATTACAACTTCTTTAATTCATCGATCTCACTTTATTGTCTTGTCAATGAAATGTTCATGTGCACAGTATATAGTACTAGAGAAATTTAAATCCATAGACAAACACCCAAATCCAAAAAGTACCATCGGTAAGTGCGTGTTTCATAAAATACCATCGTACAAACGATTTTATCTAAAAAATATTATTACCGTTATGGTTCCATCCATCCCACGCCACTATAGCATCTAATGAAGAGATGGTAACAGATTGGACCTAACGGCGATGACATTTCAGGACAAAGTCGTTTATACAATAGAATTTTATGGAACTCGTATTTATCAGTAACATTTCTTGAAATAATTGAGCGATTGTCAATGATATCTATTGGATTTTCTAGCAGATCGATCGACCAAATGGCCTAAATACTGACCAACACTCTAACAACCATCAGCTCGTATATTCTTCAACAACTATGCTACCAAATTAATTAACTACTCAAATTTTTCATAACCATACGGACGGACTTGTGTGGTCTGTGGGACGTACTATTTGAACATCAGTATAATTTTCTACTCAGCCCAATTTCAAATGCATAACATATATACGATCACAAATGAAGCCATGGCGACCTTGTCTGCTGAGCTGCTAATTGTACATATGTCGGGGTGGGTCATGGCTTCATTATTCGTGATGGATCCCGGCTTCATGAAATACATGCATGCAACTTAATTATTATAACTTAACTATGCAAGCATGGCAGCATGCATTGACCTGCTTAATTAGTCTGCTCTGCCACTGACCAGCTGGGACAGCTTGAATTGATCAAATTAAAGTCTAGCATTTTCGATACACTAGTAAGCACAAGCTTGCAAGATTGAGGGTTGTGACACAATAGCTTAATTATGTATTGACCTGACCAAGCCAACACAACTACTATACACATATATACAACTTGATGCAACATGGTACCTATTAATTTCCCCATCACTCTTCTATTATTTGACTTGCAAAACTCAACAGAGACACATTTTTGTCTATTGATTGTGGATCGCTCATTAGTGGGATCAGGCAGTAGCAATCATTAAGTTGAAGGATTATATACTAGTCTAGTCTATTTTTTTCTCAACCATTTAAGAATTATTTGCTCATCGATCATGTGACTATAAGTGACCTTGACAGTTACTGGTGTCCTTGTTCTAGTTTAATTGTTTTTTCTCCCTCCTCATGCTGATTTATTCCTTTTTTATATGCTGCCACAGTCACCAATGATCGATATAAGAGGAGCAAAAAGAAACGAACAAACGGAAATTAATTGATAAACTAGCACACTAAGAAAAGCAACCGGTGTGCACAAATTTTTCTTCACTGGAGACAAGGCCATGATGCGAGTGAGAGGGACAGCAGCCGCCTCCACCAATCATAGGAAGCCACCTTTGCCATGTTTCCCCACACTGACACGCACCACACATGAAAATTTAATTAATGTAATTAATGATCAGAATAGTAATAAAGTAATTATTTGAAAAAAAAATCATGAGAAGCTTCTAATGATAACCAAGAACTGGATAGAAATGATGGTACAATCCTGTACAAAAATTGCCTCTTGTGATGATCATGTTTTGCCCCTTTGGTACATGGCGTGGAGTGTTCGATTCGGCTCTGTTTCCACGCAAGGAAGAATCTTATTACATGTAGTCGCTCACGTCGAGGAGCTCGGATAGGTGCATGTTGATGAGCAGCCCAGCGTCGTCGACGTCACCGCTCGCGTTCAAGCCATACGTCGTCGTCGTCGTCGTAGAGGATGAGTTGATCTGTCCGGCGGCTGCTGGGCTCGACGACGGCGTGGACACGCCGGAGTTGACGTTGTGGTTGTTGCTACTCGAGACCGTGCTGCTCCACTGCTGCAGGTTGGACGCGTCGGACGCCATCTGCATCAGCGCCGGCACGTAGTCGAGCTGGTTGTCGTAGCTCGGGTGCTGCACGGCGCCGCGGCGGTGGCAGGTCGCCGCCGCCATGTGATCCTGCGGTTGCTGCGCCAGCTGCTGCGTCGGGCTGGCGTGAACCAGGCCTGGCATTTGGTGGCAGGCGGTGCTGGTGGCCTGCAAGAACTGTTCGGTCGCCGCGGCCTGCGGCGGCGGCGGCGGCGGCGGCGTCACCTGCTGTTGCTGCTGCGCCATCTGCGCCTGAAGCAGCCACGGCAGGAGAAGCTGCGCCTGCTCGGCGGCGGCGGCGGCGGCTGCGCCGGTCCTCGTGGCGGCGGGGAGGATGGCGGAGGCGAGGCGGAGCAGGTCCGGGTAGCCGGCGAGCGGCTCGAGCGCGCGGAGCGTGTCGAGGTCGGCCTGCGTGGGGTAGTACGCGGCGGCGGCGGCGGGCTTGAGGAGGGAGGTGAGGTCGAGGAGGTCGAGACGCGGCGCGTGGGTGACGGGGTCGATGCCCATGCGGAGGAGGCGCTTGCGGATGTGCGTGTTCCAGTAGTTCTTGATCTCGTTGTCCGTCCGGCCCGGCAGCCGCGCCGCGATCGCTGACCACCTAAGCCAAAAAAAAAAAAAAATCATGCACGGAAAACGCAACCGGCATCATCGATCATCAGCAACCGTACGCCCAAGTGTCCACGTACTGAAACAATAATTATTAGCCGGATAATTTGATAATCTTACTTGTTACCGAGGATGCTGTGGAGCTGGATGATGGCCTCCTCCTCCTCGAAGGAGAAGCGACCACGCTTGATGTCCGGCCTAAGGTAGTTCGTCCACCGCAGCCGGCAGCTCTTCCCGCACCTCGAGAGCCCTGCACAAACAAAGAAGCTGGATATATCAGCTACCATTCATAAGATAAGCTAATCTAAGCTAGCTTTGTGCATGCTCATCAATGGCGGCAGAGCAAAGCTGACGCGCGCGCTCACCGGCATTCTTGGGGAGCGTGCGCCAGTTGCCCTGGCCGTGCTCCTTGATGTAGGCGACGAGCTTCTCGTCCTCCTCGGGCGTCCACGGCCCCTTCTTCAGCCCGCTCTTCTCGCAGCACGGCGCCCGCCCCATCGATCACGGGAACACACGTAGTTCGCTAGCAGGCGGTGCAAGAGCAAAAGGTTCGGTTTGTCTCGCAGCCAAGCAGGCGTTAGCCGTGTGAAGAGCGGCGGGAGCAGGAGACGGATGGATCGGTTCGACGAGGGAGAGGTGTGGGGGCGAGGTGGGGAAAGGGTTATAAAGGGGGGGCGCGAGGCCGGCGAAGTCAACAGGATTCGGTGCCGGCCTTTGTTTATCGCGCCCGCGACGTGGCCGCGCCCCGCGCTGCGTCCCGGTTGTGTCCCGGGGGCGGGCCACACGGTACGTACTCGTGGGGGCCGCCTCGTTCGTTTTACTACCACCACCACCACCACAGGCCAGGCCAGTGGCGCGATGGGTTAAAACAGCGCCCCCCGCGCGGCCCATGGCTGCAGAGGGCGTGCCAGTTGCCACACCAGAGCTAACACTAGCAGCCTCGGCCCTCGGTTGTCTCGTTACGTGTAGTACAGAGTACAGTGACAAAGCAAACAGCCAACGATATACGGAAGCCAGAACAACTTCCTGCTTCAGTTTGAAACTAGTAAAATTCAAAATCTGTTTCAAGCGAATCCCGAGATACACGGATACTCCCTCCGTTACGAAAAAAACAAAACTAAAATTGGATGTAACATATTTCCCCTCTACTCGTAAAAAATTATTTAGGACAATGTTTAAGTCAAACCTTACGAATATAAATCATTAATATAGATTTGTCTTGAAAAATACTTTTACAAAAGTATACATATATCACTTTTCAATAATATTTTTATAGAAATAAAAAGTCGGAGTTGTGTTTTGGAGTCCGTGTGTCGTTTCTTTATGAGTACGAAGAAAGTATTACAGTATAACAAATCTAAACCGACTTATGTCGCATCTAATTTTAGTTTTGATTTTGAGAACAGAGGAAGTACACGGATTGATGTAGTGGCATCTGAAAGTCCAGTTGTAAAAAAGAGATCGACGCGAGGTGGAGGAGGAATTACTGATGGACTCGTGCACCTCCTCCAGCCGTGCATGCATCGCCCATCCCCATCACCTGGCTGGCGTTGACGCCCGCCCGCGCGAGAAAACCCGTACGACGACGCCCCCCGCCGGTGCCACCTCGCACGGATGACGGCACCACACGCCGCGGCGCGCCCCGCCCGGGTCCCCCATCCTCGGCCTCGTCCTCCAGCCAATTCCTTCCTCGCCAGAAACTGCACCCAAACTGCGGCCCATCGCACGGAAAAATGCCCCTGCGGCCACTGCCCCTCCTCCTGCCACTGCGACTGCGGGCAGCCAGCCATGGCAGGCAGCTGCCGCGCTCGCCAGAGCGGAGCCGATGGCATGCATGCAGCCGCACCACCCCTTAACTGCCTGCAGCTTTGCCTCCCCGTACGCTCTGCCCCCCGGTTGGCGGTGGAAACTACTCGCTACTGTTGACAAAAAGGCTGCACCCTGTGTAATCCTGCATCCCTCCCCCCTCCCCCTCTCATCACTGCACGCCGATGCCAGCGCGTGTCTCCGTTGACGTACCACAGGCCTTTTCGATCGCCGGCTCCGCTCCACGCTTCCAACGCCCGTTCCTGTTGGATTTCGTTTCGCATTTTTTATTATTAATTTTAAAATAAATCCTTTCAATATTTATTTTCCAGATTCAACTTGTGTCAAAAACAGCTTTATTTAGGCACGCCGGTCTGACTGACGTAATAATATTCTCAAGGGTGGTGGGAAAAAATTGTTACACATGTTACGGGTGGTGTAATAGTGTTATTTTTCTATACGAGATGGGTTGGTTGGTTAAAATGTTTAGATTTTGAAAAAAGTTTAAGAAAATATTTATTTTTGAAATAAAATGTTTTAGAAACCAATAAAATTCCGTCCGTCGTATCTATGCCTGCGTATCCCTGTAGATTTTGACGTCTACCTCGATCGGGCCCTTTTCTGGGTCATTGTTTGCATGCATTTTTGCCTGGTACGTGTTGCAGTATGCCGGCCGGCCATGGCGATTGACAGGTGTGTGTGTGTATGTGTATCCTGGATACCTTTCTGCGTCCGTGTATTTTTGCAGGTGTAACACATGCTGACCTGCAGTGTGTGCGGCGGCGCGTACGTACTGCAGTTGAGGTGGTGTAGTAGGACGAACCGGGTGGCGTACTGGGGGAGCGTGGCATGTCGCTGCACGCCCAGCAGGTGGGGGTTTCTTCGCCGGTAATGTTACTTACTCTAAAGTTAGTGAAAACTAAATGTCAAAAGTTTGAACGTATGGAAAGCAAAAAATAGGTATAAAGGGGAGTGACAGTGACATTCAAAAGGCAGCTAGGGATGCAAAAGATTGCAACTACAATTTTTTGGTTTCTTTGATATATTCCATCGGTAAAAAAAAAACAAAGCTAAAATAGAATGGGACACATAACATATCCTATTCTAGATTTATTTTTTATGAGGCGGAAGGAGTACTTTGTACTACTCTTATATTGCCAGAGAAAATATCCAATGACCCAGCATGAAAACGATTTGTTGCATATTGGTGTGGTAACTACAGGTAAATTTCAATACTACCTATATTATTGTGGTGGTGCAATATATTTCAAAATTGGTTTTGCAAAAGCCCAGTTAACTGGGTGAAAGTGACACTAAACTCTTATACATTCATTAGAAAACCTGGTAATGATGTTTCAGGAAAATTAAAGAAGAGCACTTGGTGTTATTGTAAGCTTTGTTTTACTGGTGGCGTGTTATTGTAGCTACAAGTACTACTATCACCAAAACACTTGGTGAACAACTGAATTCATTCTTCTATGTTGCCGCGTGTCCCGTAGCCTAAAGTGTCTATGTCAATTGACTTTTTGACAAAGATCACAATAATTGCTTCACATAACACACATCCATCTGTGCTGGATGCTGCAGTTCATCCGGCACTTCTCAACATTTGATCAACATTAATTTTGACCGTCCAGTGACACAAATCAGGAAAAATGGAGTTGATACTGGCCCATTGCTGTCGGTGTTATTAGAGGGGATGTACTTAATTAGTACTTATTAAACGTTTAGTAAGTACTGAGTATATAAAGTTATAAACCCTGAACGGTTAAACATTCAACTGAGTATATATGGACTATTACCCCCGGAGTCTAAACATAGGGATGTAACATGCAAAGGCGGTGGACAAGCGGGTTTTTTTAGCCCGCTTTTCTTACTTCTAGTTCATTTTTTCTTCTTAATTTTGTACTACCATATGAGAAATGAATTAGTAAGCGGGTTTTTATGCGGTAGTAGGACTACCCACTTAACTAAACCTATATAAACTCTGTGTATATATGGGTGTTTCCGTATGATGAATTGCAATATGTACCGAGTCAAGCGTACCTTATTTCGCTTTATGATGGGTTTAGCACATACTTTTCCACTTTAAAATACGGTCTATTGATATATGTTTCACTTGACACTAGGATGCGCCATCAAACTATAGACATTTCACAAAAATTGAGTGAAACTTCATGAAACATGATCTAAATAATTTACACTCATATTTTACAAGATTTCCATTCAATTATATGACACAACCTTAGTGCAAAGTAAAATAAGGTACAATACGAGTATTTTATATGAGTTCGATCAATTTCTATAAAATTTCTTCAGAAGTTAATACTCCATTCTAAAGAGTCCTAATGTTGGTTTCTGCTAATAATTTTTGGTTTTATTTGTTTTGAAAATTGTCGAAAATGAAAAATATGGGGAGACAAAAAATATATGGAAATCTAAAGAGTGTAACTTAAGATACATTGTTGTAATAATAAGTAGTTAAGAAGGAGATCTCAGCAAGTCATGTATCTCATCCACTCCATCAAACTTGCAACTAAAACTGTCAAATCATACAGAATGCCCCCATTGTAATTAATACTTTGTAATTAATAGTAGTGTTAGATTACTTAAGTTCCTTGACCAATCAGAAACCTGGACCGTACTCCTTGTCTTGCTACTTTAGGCTAGATCTCCCAACTAATGAGCACTTAAGAAGTCTAAACAAGAATTGATCATGGGACCAAGTCCTAATTAGGCAAGCAAAATAAGTAGTACTCCATACAAGTCGCTCTACTAACGGTACGGATTCACACAACTACGATTATAATACTCCAGTCTGGGGGTTTGTTTCCAAATGCATACATGATTAAAATTATTTCATGAAAACAACCTTACATCTAATTGAAACTGTGCTTACTTGGACTAGTCGTTCTGAACGTCCTTCTCAACATTGGAGCAAATTCATTACTGAGAGGACGACATCCATATTACTTAATTATTACATTTTCTATGTGCATATCATATTGTCTTTCAATTAAGAGAAATCAATTTGTTGAGTGGGCATGCATACAAAGCTAGATATCATTGGCAGCCAAATTAATTGTTCTGACAAAATTAAATGTGCATGACTGCTTCTCACTGGGATATTTTAGGTCAGATACACAATACTCCCTCCATACTCGTAAAGGAAGTCGTTTAGGACAGCGACACGATTTCCAAAACACAACTTTGACTTCTTATTTCTATAAAAATATTTATTGAAAAGTGATATATATATATATATATGTATATTTTTATGAAAGTATTTTTCAAGACAAATCTATACATATAATTTTTACATTTTCAAACTCAACAACTTGAGAGTTATTCATAATTTATATTCTCAAGGTTTAACTTAAACATTGTCCTAAACGACTTCCTTTATAAGTATGGAGGGAGTATACACAATGTGACTCCCCATATTTTTAGGTCAGATACACAATATTTTAGGTCAGATTTACTACATAAATCGTGCAGTTTTTTAAAGTCAAATACTTAAATGATGAATGCAGCTATTTTTAAATGAAAAATTGATGCAATTGCGGGCTAAGTTAGACTATATCTGGGAAATACTAGTGGTATGATGGTAGTCACGAGTGTATGATTTTATCCACCAATACAAGATTTAAATCTTGATGCTCATGAGTATTAGCACACGATCGAGGTGCTCACTTTCTATAAAATTTTAAGACCAAGAAGCTGCCGCTAGTTCCCCTTTTTTAAGTGTGTGTTAGAGGAGCATTTATCAATTTATTATCAATGTGATGTTACGCGTGTAGTGTGCCTCTTCCGTCTTACCAAAAACACAAGTTAATTTGATCATATCTGACCTTGAAGCATATTTTTTTTTCTTTTTTGGGAAATTTGACCTTCGCAAGATAAAACCTGATACGATTAAGCTCAAGTACGTGTACCGACGTGCCAAATATCCAGCAGATTTCTAGGAAAACTAACTGGCAAATTAGCTGGATTGGCCGGCGTTTGCATTGACAGCGCCAATTAGCTTAAGAGAGCAGACGTGTGAAGCAGCGGGGAGCAATGCGTGCAGACGCATCCAACCTGCATTTAATCTTGCTTGCATACGTACGACTCGGAGCTTAATTACTAGGAGTAGCTAGCTAGCACACACATGCAACAACGCCCTGCTTAATTAACCCGATCCGTACGTGCATGCATGGATTACGATTTGATTAGTGAGAGAATTAACAATCCAATACATTTGACTATCCAGAGAGATCGATCATATACTCTTAATTATGTAACTTCTACGATGATCATTTTTTTTTTGTTTATCAGTTATCACTAACACACGCACCAGCACATACGTATTGATACGTATACACAGCGTATATAATTAGCCTACCAATCTAGCTAGCTAGATCGATTTACTCCAACACACTAATACTCTATACACATGGAAGAGGATTAATCTAGCCGTAGGTTATAGATAATATAGTGTTCAACTTTTAATATAGTGCCTCCATGTCTCTTGCAATGGAGACACCAGAGCCACCTTCTCTGCAATACACTCAATTTAATTACCCACGGAAGCTATCCATTTTAAGCCAAGACAGCCATGACACAGCCCAAATTAACAAACATCCAACCAACTAATCGTGATCTCACTTGCCCTAATTCTCCATTAGGGGAGCCCTTATTACGTGGCACACGCCAAGCAATCCATGGCGTATTCCTTGCCCGAAAATGGAGTACGCTTACATCGCCTAGTCTGACTTTGACCCCATTTTGCAATGCCAAAAGGAGAGAGAGAGAGAGAGAGTTGTTATGAATAAACCGCGGTATTCATATGTCTCGTTAGGGCCACGTGTCCGCTTCTCGTCTTACTAATAATCTAAGTATATATACTCCGTGAGAGTGTGTGTGGTGCCTCGCGAGCACAATTAAACACAAATAGTTTAATTCGTGACCTGGTGATCTGCAAGATCTCCCCTGAGGTCACCCGGTCTCGCCTGCTTCATCCTAACATTGACGTTTAAGGTATTCAAATGCTGCAGCTAGCGTGTCTTGCTCTTAAATTATACGTATGCCTATTGATTAATTATGTTTTTTGTTCGTTTTGGATTTGTGTAGAGTGGAAAGGTACCAGGAATGGTTTGAAAATTTGGGCGTAGATGACCTCAAAAGAGATTGTATTTTTCTCTAGAGAGGACAGATTAATTAATTAAAGAGGGTTTTGTATATTGGTGTAGACATGGTGACTTGTCGAGTCAAAAGCGAAGAGATCATCTGCTGATTAGTATAGATACTATAGATTATTTGGTGCATATATGGATAGAGGGATAGAGCGGGAAAGCTGCATGCATTTTGGCAAATTGAACTTTTGAGTCTCTGACTTTGCCGTAATTAATTGCAACACTCGTGTTATGATCGTGTTAATTATAGGGGTTAACACTTGTCGCCATGGATCAGGGCTTTGCCACATCGGAGTGAACGTCACAATTGAATCATAATCAGGGTGAAATAGTAGTATAAAATTAACCACATACGTAGGTACCAGCAGAGCAAATCTTTAATTAATCGTGGCATATACTACTCACAATATATCCAGTACAGTCTTTGCTAGAACATTCATCTGGTGATCAGCATGATTAATTAGGTTTAGTTTAAGTACAATAGCTGTCACGATTTCCTGCTCTTGTTGTTTAATAACTCTGATTATGAATGCATGGTGATCGTTGCAGTATATACGTATTTAATCACATACGTGGGTGCATGGGGGTGATCCATAGATTGCAGCAACAAACTCTGAACACACACCAACCAAATTAAGCTGTTGCAATGCTGCATATACGCAGACGATTGCATCGTCGTCACAACCTATAATAAACAAATAAATTTGCAGGTTTGGAGACGGGATGAGAGGCGCCTGTCGTTGCGTTTGGTTGTGACCTGGATCGCCTCGGCCTATGGCTAGCAGGGAGCAGATAGCAGGAAAAGCATTATAATTTGATGCATATGGCCCATGCATCGACGAGAGCATGTACTTGCTCCCAAAAATGCATTAATTTGTTAATAATGTTTAATTGCATGGCCCTAGATATGCTTGGCAATATGTGTGTGTATATATCTTAAATAATGTGTGAGGCATTATTGACATCTGAATATCTGATGAGGGAGTTGGTAGCAGTTGCTCCAAATGCAGAATGCATATGGCACTTGTTCTTCTTCAGGTTGTTCAATTCAATGGCGGCAGCATCAGAAGTTTCCCGAGTTATGGGAAGAATTAATGGAGAGATGGATGGATAGATGTGATCAATTTTCATCAGGTGTGTGATGACTGAAGATGCGTGTGTGATGAGAACGGCGCCTGAATTATTGGGAGTATTGTATTCAGAGCATTTGACGTCTGTTTTTCAGCTATTCATACGCTGGTCTTGTGGCCATGAGGACTGAAGAAGAATCTTGCTCTCTTGTATGTAGTAGCTCAATAATTACAACTCAAAAACTTTAGATCTCGATGATTAGTTCCCACAGTAATGCACTCAAATCGAGAGGTTTTCTGTTGTGAAATGGCCAAAAAAGCTTTAGTACTGATCTGATAACTGAACTGTCAGAGAAACAGTAGAAGAGATAACGCAACGACAGTTTCAGTTCCAGTTTCAGCTTTAATGTCCTCCATAATTTCCGTGGGCAAGAATGGGAGAGAAAGGGGTGTTTGGATCCAGGGACTAAGCTTCAGTTCCTGCCATATCGGATAAATTTAGAGTATTAAACATAAGCTACTTATAAAACTAATTACATGAATGAGAGCTAATTCGCTGATAAATTTTTTTAAGCCTAATTAATCCATAATTAGTACATGTTTACTGTAGTATTACATAGGCTAATCATGAATTAATTAGGCTCAATAGATTCGTCTCGTGAATTAGTCCAGAGTTATAGAATAGGTTTTACCAATAGTCTATATTTAATATTTATAATAGTATCCAAACATCCGATGTGATAGGGATTTAAAAAAGTTCTGCACTGTTTACGTGCACTTTCACAATGTCTGAATCCCGTTTCGTTGGCCCACTTGTACAGCCAACACATGTGATTTCCGTTCGTCAAGCAGGCAGGATTTTGCCGAAATCGTTGACTCCGGCAAGCTCGTACGGCCGATTCCTGCAGCAGCAAGCGACAGATACTCGCCAGCGTTTTTTCAGATCAAGATAAAATTTACTCTGAACCCTCTCATGGTCCAGGAATTAATTTCACCGTGCTTGCTTGCTTGCTTTCATAGCCGAATTATCTCTGATCATCAACGCGTAATTGCGGCTTTTGGCGTGAGGAGAGCAGAGCAGGAGATCATCTGAATTTTTCTTGTTCTCGAGTAGATCAGTAGCTCTTATTAATGCTTAAGAAAAAAAAAGTCAATATAGATTACAACAAGAATCCAACCACAGGCCATCTACTGAAATTCGTAGCTGGAGGACGTGTCAATGGAGAGCAAGATCTTCAGGATGTAAGCAAGCAGTAAAGTGCGTGCTGATCATGGAATTTGTTGGGCTAATCATGATTAGAAGCTGCCAATTCTTGCATTAGGACATGAAGGTCGTTATCTTGAAATGGAGCCAAAGAGGCAAAGATGCAGACCTTTTGGGTGTCCTTTTCTTCGGCTTGAATTGGTGGCCAAACCGAAAGCATCCTGATTCACTGCATGGTGCACTGCTGTCAGATTGGTCCAAGTTTTCTCCTCACAAGCTTCAGGTGTGTGTGGATGCTATGCAACCATGCAAACTTTCAGGATTATGCAACAGATTCACACATTGTGAAGGCAAAAGATTGTATAATTCTGCAAGCAATTTGGTGTTGGATGACTTAGACCAGCAACATATTTGCATGTATCTTCAGGTAATCAGGTACTATTGTTCATAGGGGAACAATGCCTTCTGTCATGTATATCTGTTGTGTTGTATGTTGTAATGATACTGGAAGTAATCTGAACATGTTTGCAAGGTTTCTCTCCCGAACGAGAGACCAAATACATTTTGATGGTTGATGAGGTAAAATGTTAACAAAAGAAAAATCTGTGTTATGTGCGCAGTTATGCAAAATTTGCCGCTACTTGTGATTTGCTGAGATCATTTCAACCAGCTTGCCGTGCAGAGCACCGTTGGTGACGAGAACACCACCTGAAGGGTAAATGTCTCTGCGCCCAGTTAGGTCAGCTGCAAGATCCAACGGTTTCCCACTCCAGTCACTAATCTGTCAGTTGAACAAATCACAAAATCACCATGGTTAATAATGTTAACATTGGTGAACTGATGGAACAAATGTGCATTTCGTCGAGTCCTGGCTTAACAAGTGTGCTGTATACCTGACCTCCAGCTTCCTGTACACAAATTACTCCGACAGCATGATCCCAAGACTGCAAACAGTGGGAAAGGAAAGGATTACTGCAGCTACAAACTAAGTCAACAGTTTGTTCAGCTTGGACGGAAACTCCCAGATTCAAGTGATCACCTTGAGATTTTTCGTCCGTGCTCGAAGTACAAAAACGGAGGCTCTCCCAGAAGCTACAGTTAGGTACTTGCACAAGCTATGGAAGATCAACAAGAAGAGCGCATCACGATCACTCATGCACCGACCAATCCATAATCATTTAAGATGGTCACTATCAGCCTAAGACATCTACTTATGTAGGAAACCTCAGAAGTAATATGATAGCAGCAGAGAGCAAAAGAAAACAAAAAAGATATTTCACAATTTATTTTACTGATAAAACAATAACATAACAAATCAATCACAATATTTTAGGATGGGAGGAAATATCCATCAATACTTGAAAAAACTTTTACCCGTTCATTCGCACCATGTTTTAAGTTTTAATAACTGGAATAGTAACACACATCATATGTAAGTAACATAAGGGAAGTGCAACAAACCTGCCACAGTAAACAGATAAGAGGAGAATTTCATTCTCATCTCTAGGATTGGATTCATCCATTGTTGAGTTGAAGAGAACAGATAGCGGTATCATATTCCAGGTTTGGCTATCAGGAATGCAAAAGCGTGCCATGTTCACAACTGAACAAGAATCCACTAAGCATCTATTCCAAGTACTCTGTGCCGTAGTGAACTGGCCAATATCGACAGACAAATGCCTAGACCAAGTTCCACAGCCCACATGAGCAATCATAAGGATCCCACGATCAGGTTGGGCAGCAGCGCTGTCTTCTTTTCTGCTGGCTATGGTAGCATTAGACCAATTAGGACATCCCATCACTCCTGCTACTACCTTTTCATTTACCACAAGAGCCAGCCCCACCTTAAGGTAAAAAAACATATCACTATATCAGGATAAGGAAAAGGACTGTGAACAAAATGATTAAAGATGCAAGTATTGAAATTCCTTGAACACTGGTTAATTTGACAAATCCCATATATAACAGCAAAAATATAAAAGCAAACAGAGTTGGTTTAGAGTTTCGGACATGACATATATTCCTGCACGATGTTACAATATATTTAAGATGATACCTCAAAACAAAAAAAGTGTCTTAGCCAGAAAAATAGCAGTAATATTCTTAAACTCAGTTAAGAGATGGTGATATTTGTAGTGTTGCATTTATTTCATTTTATTTCGATGAACTGGGACTGTTCTACAGATCCTCAAGGCACATACACCTGCGTCCAGTGACCTTGAGAAAGGTAGAGGGGGGAGCAAATGCCCATAAGGTCGATTATGCTTTTTGATGCATGCATGTAGATTACTTGTGCAAATGGCAGGTGACTGAAAAAGGTCCTCAGGTGGTCAGACATATGATATACAATACAGATGGTCATTTCAAAGCAGACATATCTGACATAAAATGGCCAATCTATGCAGGGTTCAGGAACAACCGTGCTTGTGAAATGAAAATAAAGTTTTCATGCATGAAACTATAATCTCTCTATATTGATGTGTTTATGCTTGTGCAATGAATATATACATGCACATATAACAATGAATAGCACATATCAATGGAGGTTCAACAGTATCAAAGATGAACCATACAATGGAAGAATAGAGAACCATACCACATACAGAGCATCGTCCCCTCCCAAGAAACCTTTTGTGCCATCAATTGGATCAAGTACCTTCAAACCACAGTACCACGTTTACTCAGTTGAGCCAACTCATGTAGCTGTGGATTTATGGTAAATGGAACTTGGAAGCTTACTGCCTACCCAATAACTAGCAGGATTTGAATCAAAGGATACAGCATTCTTGCCTCCTCTATCAATAGCTCTCAGCACATCATCATGAGTTAAAAGTGAATCGGCGTTACTCACTTTTTCTGCAACAGCACTTGAAATTGACTCAACAAGAACATTACTACTGTTATCATCAGTATTGGATGACCTCAGAGAAGCTGAATCCTCTTCTGCCACCAGAGGTATTGACGGAAACAATCGCTGGAGCTCTTTTAGTAGCAACAAGGTAAAATTTGTCATCTGACAGAAGTGCAAAGTACATACCAAAGCTGATTGTAGAATAGTCTTATGAATTACCTAAACTAATAAGAGCTTGTACTCCAAAATCTGCAACTGTGACAGGAGTTTGGTCATTCTTTTCAAGAATCTTCTTGTCACCCGAAAGCAGCGTTCTCTTCATCTGTCAAGATGTACAATTGAAACTGGAAATTGCAGTTCACGCCTTCTCTTTACAGTTAAGTGTTGACAAGCATTTACATTTGTTCTACCAAAACCAGATGATAACCCACAAAATTACAAAGGACTGGGTACAATCTATGACGGTGCAACATATTAAAGAAAGCATCTTGTGTCTCCAATCGTACCCATGCTCACTTCCACCTATCTCTCCAATCCAGGCTAGATCAAAGCTATTTCACTCTTTTGGTTGATTTGAACTAAAATGGAAACCTGACCCTAAGAAACTCTGTACAAATTTGTTTGTGTACTCTATTCTTTATGTTTCTCCATAAGTAATCCTGTACTGATCAAAATGTGTCAGCTGCCACTAGCATGGTTTGGATATCCTAAGCCACATGTTATATTTTGCACAAAGATGTGGTTTGATTAGAGAAAGATTAAATGAAAAAAAATCTAGGTACACGGCTATTACTTTTAAACACTAATGTTAGGCACATTTTCATTTTCACTTCTTTTTATTTTAACTAACATGATTAAATTAACTGTTCCACGGTAAAGAGATTGTTCACATACTTGAAGCAAAGACAAACCATAAGTGTAACACTTAGAGAAAACAAACTTATTGAATTGTTCTACCAAAGCTAGTGGGTACATGAAAAGGTTGTCAGGACTGCAATCCTTGGTAGGACTGTTTTGATTAACTGGATCTGATTGTATGCAAACTCGGTTTTAAAGCTCTTTGATTAATTGCAGTTTCTGGGAATATTTCTGTACAGCTAGAACGAATTGGGGTACACCTAAAGTATCATGATTTCCCATTTAGTCTATCACAATTCACAAACCTCACCTCCTAGAGAAAAATTCTTTTGAAAAAAATCGCAAATTAATTGGTCGATTCTAGAATATTTCTATGAGCTGCATTGTCAACAAATGGAGAATGTGAGACGCCGCTCTCAAAATTCCCCCATTGAAGTCTCCGGCTTCACATGAAGTGCACCAATTTTAATTCCATTACCACCCCCACATGATTCAGGATATGAACCCAAACAGAAATCAACCCCACTCACAAATCTAAAAAGCTCTCCAGTTTCTTCACAAACAGGCAGGAGAGGGGTTATGAAGCCAAACTCACGTCTACGCAGAGGCGGCAGGCGCGCTCGACGGCCGCGGCGGCCGCCGCGAGCTCCCGGTGGTGGGCGGCGCGCTCAGGAGGGAAGGGTACCCCGTACGCCTCCGCCGCGGCCGCGGCCGCCGACGCCGCCGCCCTATCCAGAACACAAACACATGAGCCACTTAGGGCGGCCGCGGCGGCGGCTGTCGGAACTCAAACGAGCGGAGAATACGGTTAGGGTATCCAGGAGAGGGGTCACCTGACGCGGACGAGGGAGCGGCGGCGAGCCGCCGGGAGGAGTAGGCGGCGGCGGCCGCCGCCGGCGAGGAGGAGGCGGTGCGGCGGCGGCGAGAGGTGGAGGAGCGGCATTCGCGCGTGTGGCGGGAGCGAGACGGCCCAATGCTGTCACCGGAATATTCGCAGGTATATTCGCGAATACGCCTCACGACGCGAGTATACCACCGCCGTCCACTGACCTGAGGAAATTTGGCCCATTAGGCCCCATAATCTTGGGCCTGAGATTCTTTTTTTGCCGGGTCGGCCGAAGGAACGGCGACCAAATTTTATTAAGATGGGGGAAGTACATAAAGTTACAAATTGTTTCTTGCTTATTACAACGACAGGAAGCTGTCGAGATGGTGCTATGGCAAAGCCACAGCAACCTGCAAGCTAGGAACAGCTACATTGAACAGAAATTTTATGTGGTACTACTCACGAAATATCAGGCTTCCTTCCAGACCATAATCTCTTCCTTAATAGCCTCCACGAGTTGGTCTGGCCTTCTGGTTCGCTGCTCAAACACCCTTGCATTGCGTTCTTTCCAAATCTGCCAACACATGAGCATGCAGGCACTATCAAAGTTGCTCCTGTAGCTCTTCCGAAAACAGAGCCTCGCTTGTTGGGCCTGAGATTCGGCCCATTGCTCGCCACTTTCTTTCAGGTTCATACAGAAAAGTCTACAGATGATAACAAGAGAGCTAGTATCCTTTGTAAATTACATCAAAATATAATATTACTATGATTGCGAGACGGATTTATAAAACAAATGACAGATTCATACATTGTGAAGGCAAAAGATTGTAGTAATATAATTCATTAATTCTGCAAGCAATTTGATGTAAGATGACTTGACTAGCATGTTGGCATGTATCTTCAGGTACTCATTGTTCAGAGGGGAACAGTGTATTCTGTCATGCATATCTGTTGCTGTAATGATATTAGAGGTGATAAGTGATATGGACATGTTTGCAAGGTTTCTCTCCTGGATGAGAGACCAAATACAGCTTGATGGTCGGTGAGGTAAAATGCTACCCCAAAAAAATGTGTCATGTGTGGAGCTATATATGCAACATTGCAGCTACTTAGTAATTCGCCTTGATCAATTCAGTAAGCTTGTTGTGCAGGACGCCGTTGGTGATGAGAATGCCACCATGAGGGTAAATGTCTCTGCGCCCAGTTAGGTCAGCTTCAAGATCCAAAGGTTCCCCTCTCCAGTCAGTAACCTGCCAGTCAAACAAATCACAGAATCACCATGGTTAATAATGTTTCAGTGTTTACGTTGGTTAATTGATTGAACAAATGCTAAGCGTGTTATTCCATACTTGGCCTCCAGCTTCCTGCACACAAATTACTCCTACAGTATGATCCCAAGACTGTAAACAGTGGAGAAAATAAAGGATCAGTGCGGTTATAAACTATGTCAAGAGTTTGTTTAGTTTGGACAGAAACTGCAAACAAGATTTCACCTTGAGGCTTTTCGTCCGTGCTTTAAGGACGAAAACTGAGGCTCTCCCATAGGCTACAGTAAGGTACTTGCACAAACTACGGAAGATGAATAAGAAGAATGCATTCGATCACTCATACTGACCAATTTATAAATAATTTAAGATTAGTCATTATCAACCTAGGCATGTACTTATGTAGGAAATCTCAAAAGTATTATTACAGCAGCACAGCACAAGAGAAAAAAAAACAAAAGGATATTTCACATTTTTAGATCTTGCTGACAGAACAATAGCAAGTAATGAAGAACAATCACAAGATAGCAAAGTGTTATGAAATATTTTTTGCTCATTCATTAGCACAACGTTTTAACTGAATAGGAGTAGTAACAACATCATACATAAGTAGCATATAGGCTATAGGAAGTGGAACAAACCTGCCAGAGAAAACATATGAAGTAAGAAGTTCATTCTCATCTCTAGGTTTCGATTCATCCGTCGTTGAGTTGAACACAACAGATAGTGGTATCATATTCCAGGTTTGGTTATCGGAAAGGCAATAGCGTGCCTTGTGTACAACAGAACAAGAATCCACGAAGCATCTGTTCCAAGTATCCTTTGACGTAGTGAACTGGCCAAACTCATCATACAGGCGCTTAGTCCAAGCACCACAACCCTCATGAGCAATCATAAGGATCCCACGATCATAACGGGAAGCAATGCTGTCATCTTTTCTGTTGGCTATGGTATCACTGGCCCAATTAGGACTTCCCATGACTCCTGCTACTACTTTTCCATTCACCACAAGAGCCAAGCCCACCTTGAAGTTAAAAAAACATATCAGGATAAGGCACAGAACACTGAACAAAACTGCCAAAGATATAAGTATTGAAATTCCTTGAACACTGGGTTGACAAATCCATATCGAAAAGCGATCATATAAGAACAGGCAGATTTAGTGTTTAGAGTTTTAGACATGAAATTTATCCCTGCAAAAAAGTTACAGTAGATTTAGGATGACACCTCAAACAAAAAGGTGCCTGACCCTAGTCCAAAAAGACTGAACTAAAATTCTTAACCGCAGTTAACAGACAATGGCAATATGTTGCTACATATGCTTCGTTTCAATGAACTTGGGCTATTCTATTTCTAAGGTCCTCAATCCATACACACCAGCATTCAGTGAACGTTGTAAAAGAATAAAGAGGGGAGAGCAAATGCTCATAATTTTGATTATGCTTTTAGATGCAAGCCTGGCCACACATATGATATCAACGAAGGCAATCATTTGAAATTGAACATGCTTGACATGAAAAAGGGTGCCCAGAAATATCCAGGATTCAGGACCCACGCTTGTGAAATGACAAGAAATTTGTTGTGCACAGAACTATAACCCCTCATATTGGTGTATATGCTTGTTGCAGTGAATGTACACATGCACATGTAACAAATATGGCTGCATAGCATGTATCAATGGCAGATGAATACTATTCAAAGATGAACATTATAATGGAACTATAGAGAAACATACCACATACAGAGTATCATCCACTTTTGAGAAACCTTGTGTACCATCAATTGGATCAAGTACCTTCAAACCACAGCACCATCTTTATTCAGCAGACCAACTTTTGCATATGTAGATTTATGGTAAACAGAACTTGGAAGCTTACCACCTACCCAATAAGTAGCGGGATTTGAATCAAAGGATGCACTATCCTTGCCTCCTTTGTCAATAGCTCTCAGCACATCATCATGAGTTAAAAGTGAATTGGTGTTACTCACATTGTCGGCAACAGCACTTGAAATTGACTCAACAAGCACATTGCTACTGTTATCAGCATTAGATGACCTTAAAGAAGCTGAATCCTCTTCTGCCACAAGAGGAATTGATGGAAACGATTGCTGGAGCTCTTTCAATAGCAACAAGGTAAAAATTGTCATCCAATAGAAGTGCAAAGTATATATGAGAGCTTAACGGAGGATTGTTCTATGAATTACCTAAACTAATAAGGGCTTGCACTCCAAAATCCGCAACTGTGACAAGAGTTTGGTCATTCTTTTCGAAAATTTTCTTCTCACCTGAAAGCAGTGATCTCTTGACCTGTCAACATGTACGATCAGCATTCGGGCCTTCTCTTCACAGTGAAATGTCAAACATTCACATTTGCTCCACCATAACCGACGATTAGATGATAAATCACAAAATGACAAACAGATATAGTACAGTCCGTGTATGGTGAAATACAGTAACCAAAAGCCTCTTTGTTTTCCAATTGTACCCATCCTCACTTCGAGTAACTTTGCCAATCCAGGCTAGATAAAATAAATTCACTTATTCTTTTGGTCATTCTGAAGAAAAAGACCTGAAACACAAGAATAACTCTCTAGCAATTTGTGTGGATTGTATCTCTTTTGTAATGTTTTTCTATAAGAATTTATATAGTCGAAACTTGATAGGTGCCACTAGTATATTTTTATTAGGTTTCCTAAGATACATGTTATTGTTTGCTAATAATATAGGTATAAGGTTAAGTTATCAACAGTTCAACACTAATGCTAAGCATATTTCATTTTCACTCCTTTGTTGGACTACATTGACTAAATTAACAGTTATCCGGCGAAGGTGAGATTTAGATCAGATACTCCAAGAAAAAAACCGTAAGCGTAATATTAAGACAAGACGAACCTATTGAATCGTCACCAAAGCTGGTGGGTAGACAGGTCTGTGATCCTAGGTAGGTTTGTTTCGATTAACTGGACACACCTTGAAATATCATGATTTACCAATGGTCTATCACAAGTAACCTCCTAGTCCTGGAGAGCAACTCATAAATATTTTTGTTTAGTGAAAATTCATAATGATATTTACCTCGAAAGAGCATGCTTCATGAAAATTAGTTGCTCGTTAAACATTTCTCCCAGTGTATTGCCGGGAAATCTAGAACATGAGACGCCGGTGCCCAATTTTCTCTGGAAAAAAAAAATCTCCATTGAACACTCGGCTTGACAGTTGACATCTTTTTTTTTTTTTTTTTTTTTTGCTCTCGGTATCACCTTCACGCGATGCAGCATTGCAGCCATGACCCATGAGCCAAAACTGAAATTAATCCCACGCACGAACCCCAAAAGTGCCCAATCCGGCAACCTACTCGAGAACAGACGAAAGGGGGGGGGAGGGGATGGGGTTAATTAACTCACGTCTACGCAGAGGCGGCAGGCGCGCTCGACGGCGGCGGCGGCCGCGGCGAGCTCGCGGTGGTGGGCGGCGCGCTCCGACGGGAAGGGGAGCCCGTACTCCCCCGCGGCCGCGGCCACCTCCAACTCCACCGACGCCGCCGCCCTACCCGCGATGTCGGAAACTCACATTAATTAGCCACTGAGACAGCGGCGGCTGCTGCCACAAGTAGGCGCGCGCGCGGGGAGAGGGACGGTTCACCTTACGCAGACGCGGCGGGGAGACGGCGGGAGGAGTAGCAGCCGGCGGCGGCGGCGGCGGCCGCCGGCGACGAGGAGGAGGCGGTGCGGCGGGAGGGAGAGGTGGAGGAGCGGCATTTTCGCGTGTGTGGCGGGAGCGAAAGCCTCGATCGAATTTAATGCAACCGAGTTGTACGTATTCGCAAAGTATATTGGCGAATACAACACGTGATAGTATTATACGGAGCCGTATATGTAGTAGACAAGATATGTGTAAGCCTCTCAAATCTCAATACGAGTGTACCACCTGCATCCAACAATTTGCATCTTTGAGGATATATTTTTTTATAGGGACATATTGTATAAAAGGAATCTGATGATAGATTGGACTGGGCCCGAAATTTTGTGAACCCACCATTTAGAGAAAAAAAATGTCTAGAAATTAAAAATGGAGATTCGAATCAGCCACAATAGTGACTGCAAGTGAAGCAGATGAATAACAACAGGATACTATTCACTCGAAATTTGTCTTTTTTTTCTCTTAAACAAAGTTGAGTTTTGAGTTGAGATTTAGTGAGAATGTATTTCATATCTACACATATCTCTAATATTTTTTCATGACTTTACAAAACCTTTAGGTATTATTTTCACAAGTTTCTAACACTTAATCCGTTTTCACCGAATATGTCCTCGTTAGTATGCACCATGGCCAATGGGATGCATACGGGACGATCTAGATCGTGTGCTGTACTGTTCACAGTACTGTAGCAATAAATATTGTAGCACAGAACATTGTTCACATGGTTGATGTAGCTTTAAATCTAATGGACGGCTAAAGTTATATGCAGTTGTAAGTATAACTACACCTAATCTAAATTCGGGAAATGCAATGGGTAAAATGTTCATGTTAAGTTAAACACAAGTTTGTTATATCAGGGGATAGATGCCATCCTCCTCGTTCGGTCAAAACACCAAAGGAAAACATGTTCTTAGAATTGTAGTATAAGTTGGCTCGAATAGCTCTCAACTAAGTGTTTAACTTGGAAAAGGCTTTCGTATTTGTCAAATACCATTGAGTGAAAAAATACTACTCGAGTAGAAAAACGCTACTTGAGTAGTGGGAAAACGCTACTTCAGTGGAAAAATACTACATGAGTGGGAAATTACTACTTGAGTAGAAAAATACTACTCGAGTGGTAAAGTACTACTCAAGTACGAAAATACTACTCGAACGGTAAAGCTCTGTTTTGAGTAAGCTAAACTAACGATGCTCGAGTAGTTTGCTTTACCCGTGTGGATTTTCTACCTGTGACAGTAAAAGTCTAAGGGGTCAATAGATTAGAAAGGAATGTTCGAGCCCCCAAGATGAAAAGGGCATTTTGACCAAAGAAACTATAAGGAGCTTGAGAGAAAGTACTGCTTAAATAAGGAAGACGCCGAAAGAAGATCCTGTGGGATCTACTTATAACCACTACTGCCAGTTGGCACCAAAAGATCATGATGACCTCCAAGATATACTAAAATGCCCCTAAGGTTGTCAACTTTGTAAGGGCATTAAAGTAAGCTCGCATGTATGAAAACTCGCATGTATGGCTGAAGATTATATAAGCCAGCCAAGGCCATGTAGCAAGGACAAGGAATTATTTAATATAAAATACCACTTGATGAGACATGACATTTTGTGTTTGAGTTCATTCTTAGGATAGACAGGGAAAATATACTTTCCCACCTATACTGAACTTGTCTGTAGCGTTAGCTTAGCTTACTCAAACAAAGCTTTACCATTCGAGTAGTATTTTCCTACTAAAGTAGTACTTCCCCACTCGATTAGTATTTTCCTACTCAAGTAGTACTTTCCCACTTGAGTAGTGTTTTTTCACTCAAGTAGTTCTTCCCACTCAAGTAGTGTTTTTCATCTTAAGTAACGTTTTCCCACTCAAGTAGCGTTTTTCCACACAAGTAGTGTTTTCCCACTCGAGTAGTCTTTTTGCACTCAAGTAGTGTTTTTGTACTCAAGTGATATCTGATAAATTACTAAAGCCTTTTCCAAGTTAAACACACACTTATAGTTGAGAGCTATTCGAGCCAACTTGTACTATGACTCTCAAAACATCTTTTCCTTTTGCGTTTTGATCGAATGAGAAGGATGGCATTTACCCTCTCGAGGGGATGTCCCCTCGTTACTTTCATGTCATCTAAATAATTATAAAAAAATTAACAACATAGATTAATATGAAATATATCACTCCACAAACATGCAAGGCCAAATTCGATTTCTACAAGTTGCAACAAAAAAAATTAAACTGAAAATATTTATCGTACATTTGGTAGTTATATTTATTATTTTTGTTATAATTTGTAGAAGTTGAATTTGGCCTTGCATGTTTGTGGAGTGATATATTTCATATTAATTTATTTTATGAGTTTTTTCCAAAAAGTTTTGTAACTATTTAGGTGACATGCACGAAATGAGGAGATATCCCCTCGAGAGATGAAAAGCACATTTCCCCCTCATCACCACTACCGCTCTCTTCTTGACCAAAATTGACGTTTGGAATGATTTGGAAAACTAGGGTTTGCCTCGGCAAGATATTCAACGGGAAAAGAAAAATCCATACTTCCACCTCAATTTCCTTCTGTCAATACCCATACATGAATGTGCTTGTACCTCCCAGTACTGACAGTTTTGAGACATCTAATCTCATCAAGTGGATGGTCCAGATTTGCTACCGACAACCCATGCCGAAGGACGGTAAAAATTATTTTAATCAAATATGGAAGAAAGGGAATGATAATAGTGTTTATTTTGTGAACCTAATGTAGCTCAGCTAGCAGGGCGTTCTTATTTATAACTAATTATTTTTTTCAGTGATAAACAACATACCTATTGATAGCGAGACACCTATTATAACTTTGTTAATATCAATACATGTCAGGTAAAGTCTATGCAGTGTGCATGTGTGCATTCACAGTCACACTCACTTAGTCAAATACCAAGATCGATCGATCGATGTACAAGTGGATGCATTAATTCATCATCTTGGGTGTTCTTATATTACAAATCACCACCATGCAAGTCGCCATTAACCACCAACCCAGCTCTCCTAATTTAAGTAGTAATCAACAAAAGGATGACCTCTCCTCTCTCCATACCCTCCCAGCTCGCTCGTCATCACAAAACTAAACCGCGCGCGCGAACGCACACCAACGCATCGATCCCGTTTGAATTGCGCGCGAAAGAGCTTAAATTAAGAGGATGAGGAGAAGGTGTCGAAGATGGTGGTGTGGAGCGGGTCGCTGAGGTGGGTGGCCCAGTTGTTGAGGGGCCCCTTGCCGGTGGCGGCGGCCTGCACGGCGAAGCCGAGGAAGGCGACCATGGCGAGGCGGGCGTGCTTGATCTCCGCCAGCTGCAGCCGCTCCTTCTTCTCCGGGTCCGACGCCAACCCGAGCGGGTCGAAGTAGGACCCCCCCGGGTACAGCCTCTTCTCCGGGTCCAGCTCCGCGTTGCGCTGGAACTCGATGTAGCCGATGACGAGCACCTCGATCCAGATCAGCGTCGAGATCGAGAACGGCAGCGGCTGCCCCAGGTACGACGACCCATCCACCAGCTCCACCTGAAAAACACCATCGGACCATTCCTACGTCAGTGTCATCGTCCTCGTCCGCGGCGCCGGCGACACGTAGTAACCAGGTTTTAAATCTTCAGCTATAGCTATTTGAAAAAAGGTGTAGCAATTTGTTCTCATGTACAATTTAGTCATAGCTGCCGCTATTTTGAGAGGCTAAACGCTAAATGTTTTAGCCCGCTAGCTATTTGAAACAGTGGTAGTGAGAAACGCAAACGCCCAGAGATTTTTCGGCTATCCCCACGGGCTAGACGACCTGAGTTTGAAGCCTTACTCTTTCTAATTATTTGATATATTAGGTCATTTTTTAATATTTGCTTTTTAAAAAAAATGCTGGTAGTAATGTATGGGGGAGTATCGTGTACCTTGCCGGCGTCTTGCCAGGTGACGCCGGTGAGCCACTCGACGGAGAGGGCGCCGAGGGTGGCGAGCATGGCCCAGCGGCCGTGGATGAGCTCGCACTCGCGGAAGCGCTGGAGGCCGAACACCTCGGTGTAGGGCTGGAACGGGGTGGACTTCACCTCGCCGGTCTCGAACCGGGTGCCGATGATCTCGCCGGCGTTGTTCTTGGCCAGGTTCTGGTCCAGCGAGTCCAGCTCGAACTGCAGGTACTCCGCCGGCTTCCCGAGGCCGAACGGGTCGAAGCCGTAGTCGCCGACGAGCGACCCGTCCAGGTAGTCCGGCGCCACCGCGCCGGGGAACCACAGCGGCCTGTCCGTCGTCGGCGCCGACGGCCTCGCCGCCTTCTTCGCCGCCGCCTTCTTCCCGCCGCCGAACCCGAACCTCGCCACGATCCTCCCGCTCTGCGGCGCCGGGTCCGCCAGCCTCGTCCCCAGGAACGTGCTCGCCGCCGCTGCCACCGACGACGCCATGGCTGCTCCTCTCCTTCTTCTCCTTCTTCGAGAATGTGTGGGTGGTGGTGAGGGGGGGTTCGCCATTGGGGTACAAATAGGGTGGCTTATAACAAATTCGCGGTGTTATCTCCGCGTGGCAGATCGGACGGTGCAGAAGGGGGCTGTGATCTATCTGACGGCCACGGTTGGCTCTGCCTTATCCGGGCCTTATCTGTATGGCCCTATGGATGGGGAGGTTTACCATGGGGGTTGGTGACACGTGGAGGGCTGGGATTGGGTGATGGGGGTTTTGGAATGCTTTGTGATTTGTGGTCTTCAGGGTGGATGGGCCCCAAAATATCGGGCGAAAATAAATCTTTTGGCTGTTTTGCAGCTCTGGCACCTTTGTAAGTTGAGTTAGCATTTCAGTCCTGAAATCACAATGCAGCAATCTGTGAATGGACAATGGAGTTTGTAAAGCTCTTCTTGGAACACGCAAATTTTATATGTTGGGTCAAGACTCAAGAGTTTCATTTTTATCTTAAGATTATGGATAGAAATCCCGACTTTATATCCACTTATGGACATACACTGCCAAGATTAAGAGTTCTATTTGCCAATCAATTCAGTTGAAGGCGAGTTATTTGAAAAGATGGCATCCAAGAAGGGAAAAAGAAATCTATAAGTTTTAGAATCGCCAGGCCATTGCCGTTTGAATTCATGCAGTTCAAATTTGGGAGAGGATTGCTTCAATTTCTGTCATGTTGGATGGACATGCAAACGGCTAATGTTTCAATTAACTTAAAGTATTCTTGGATTATTTAGGGCAATTTATTTCTGGTAGGTTGTAAGGTACATTTTATTTACAGATTACTAACTTGTTTGGTAGAGCTCTAAGTCTAATATGGAACTAAAAAAAAAAAAACTTAATATGGAGCTGAAGTTGTGAAACTAGAAAATGGTAGCTCCACCCTTCATATATATTTTGTGAAGCAGATCCATCCACTCCACTCTTAGGAGGATCTAGGAGTGTTTGGTTTGGCTCCTGCTCCACATAACAAGAATCTAGAGCTAGAACCCAACCAAACAAGTCCTAGATTTTCTGGCATATGATCCAATGCAGAAAAGTCTTCCTGCTCGTTTCCACCACTGATATTCCTGATACATACAGATCCAAAGAAAGAACTTGTGACCGATTTCATTTTCATCATGAAGAGATAACTGAACAATATATTTTTCATCTTGTGAGTAACATTGATCCCCACATACCTCTTCATATATAGTCAAAGAAAAGGAAAACGATACATTTGAACACTGAAAAGGAGAATTACAAAAAAATATAATGCTCAGTAGTAAGAACAATCTGGATCCTTTTATACGGCAGAATACAAAACCACACGAGAGCAGCCAAAGTGTCCGTGCAGTGAAAGGTGACCTTGATAGTTTCTCAACGTGATCCAGAACTCTGTTAAAATCTGTTATCCACGGTAGCACTCACTCCCCTTATGAAGGCTTGAGTTAATGCCTCATGGAATTGAGACTCCCGTCAAATTTCGTAACAGCTTCATTCGATTTTGGGGTCTCTGATCTTTCCTCTCTCTTCTTCTTTTCCCTGCCAACAAAGTTGAGTTCAACTCGTTGAGATGATCAATTTAACACAGAAAAACTGGGGAGGATACAAAATGTAAAGAGAAGGCAATATAAACTAATCCATTTGCCTGGGCTCATTGAAAGAGGAGAGATTTATGTGCTAAACAGTAAACTTCAAGTATAAAGCTATTAATATCACACAATTGTTGCAAAATAAAATTAGGAACATCCCTCGTGCGTTAGTAATATCAGTGATTGAACAAATCAGGGTTTGGGCAGTAAGAGAAGTGGGAAATCAGCGGATAAGTTGGTTACCTTTCCACGTATTCCTTGAGAAGTTCCTTAGCCTGGACCAATTTGGAGAGTATGTTCCGGTAAACATCGAGATCCCTGTCGACACTTCTTTTGTTGATGTTTAGAGCAGCGCAAAGCTGTCAAGGAAGCCATTGAAAATATTAGTGAGGTAAGTAGGTAACATCAAAGTGCACATTACATTTTGAGTTCACCAAATGACAAACATAACTGGCTTAAATGTTTCCTGAAATTATCATTGGACACTGAAAAAATTACTTGACTTGTACTATACTAGAATGCCTCAAGAATGCTTTTGGAGTTTTATCTTGTATGGAATCTCCCTATCTCCAATGAGTCCTCCCACAGAAAAGTTCAGATATGCCCCCAACATTGGTACTAAGTTAGAAGCCAAAACTGAACTCGAACCTCCTTAGTGCTATTTCCTATTCTGGCTTAAGAAACATCATAAATAATAGAAACCATCACAAACTTGAGTTGTCAGTTGATCACATGCCATAACGATTATAACATTTGCTAACCTCAACGTTTGAGGAGAAATATTTAGGAAAGCAGTTCGTGCGCACTCAGCTAGGGTAGTTAGATTTTAGAGGTGGGAGCTGTGGTTCTGAAGTGATAGGAATGAATGATGGAGTCGAGTAAGAGGCTTAGTCAATAGGAAAGTATGATGGAGTCGAGTCAGAGGCTTAGTCAATAGGTATGGAGGGCATGTTTGGTAGAGCTCCAACTCCTAAAATTTAACTCTAGGAGTTGGGTTCGGAGTGGAGTTGTGGAGCTGCCTAAACCCAAGCTCCACCTCTCTAGTTCATTTTGTGAGAGCGCTCCACCCAGCTCCACTCCCATTTTAGGTGGAGTTGAACTATTTGGCTGGGCTCCAACTCCAGGAGAGGCGGAACTGGAGTTAGAATTGTGCCAAACAGGCCCGTACGCTGTAGGATGGAATAGAGTCAGACTTAGTCCTTTACTAGTAATCTAGCATATCAGCGAAGTAGTAGGTTAAAAAGAACACCGCATAGACACTTAACCAGCTGTGGTTGCAAGATATTAGACAGCAGACACAAGCCAACCCCTTAATTGATTTGAGATAAATCCTTTCTTTCTGCGAAAACTAAAATGTATTGGAAACATGCTCTCTAAAATATAACTTGAGAAACACACATAAGCGTTATTAGAAGATATAATTTGGAAGTGAAGCAAAAATAAGTATGATAGTCAGAAACAAAATTATTAATGGCAATAACAACCTTGTCTAGTATGGTTGGCTCTGTTGCATTTGCAAGCTCAAGCAAACGGAACAAGCCAACTGCAAAGAACCGGCTGTAGCTGAAGCTTCCCTTACCCTGGGCCCTTTCTGAAATATCTTTCAGAATGGCCTCTATTTCTCCATCTTTGGATGAAAACTCAACTAAAGAATTACCATTCTGGGAACGAGCCCACTCTTCCATCTTTTGTGCGTCAGCTCTGAAGAAAGAACAGAAAACACTTACTATGATTGCTTGGAAAGACACCTCTGTTGATGCCAAAACAAACTAGTAACCCAATAATACATTAGCTTTCATTGACGCAAATAAAGCAGATAATTGGTGATCCACAAATAAGCAAAGCATGCAACAAATAGATAGTGCAAAATGTGACATTTTTTACAGCGGCAAGATAGATAATTGCTACTATCTCTATAGGAAAAGGCTATGGTTGACATATGAATTCAACGAATTGGGGGTAATATTTATGCTGAAAATTCATGGCTGTGAATTATATAAATCTATAAAAAAATTACTTGGATCAATTAAGTGTAGGATATTGTTTGAAGGTTCAATTTGGTTATGAGAAATCTAATTGAATATAAAACAAGAAGATGCTAACATCACTGTGAATAAAAAACAGTTGTAAGTTACAGTAGGCACCTGTATTGCTCAGGGTCTTCGTTTAACGCTGTTATATATGCTTTGAAGATTGCATCCCTATCCTCATTGCTAGGGTACCCTTCCATGAGTTGGTCATAGACGGTCACAAAGCCAAGAGCAAACACCGCATCATATTGATATGTTGTTTTGTATCTCATCAGATGTTGCTGTACCAAAAGTTCTTGTAGAACTGTACTGTAAATGCTTGGGATAGGACGCTTGTATGACTTGAGAAAATTCATCTTTGTTTCTGCGACAGTGGGTGGAACATCTGCACAATATTCAGAACAAGTGAAAAACGCTGTGGCGATAACTTGTTCATCATGCTGTGTACATAGAACAATATGTTATAAGTTAGTTGCTGCCTTTGTGATCATAATAACTGAAAACATTTGGACATACAATGATCCAGTATCAAATACTTGACAAGTAATCGGCACTTGCTCGATGAATTGAAGAAAGTTGACAGGAAAGGGGGCAGAAGCAACAGAACACCATGAAGAAACTGTGGAACGAAATGAGCGGAAATATGTAAACGCATCAAATCGTTCTACAAGGAAGCATTTGGCAGTTTACTGCCACAATTCAACAGAAAAGCAGGAATCATAGGCCTGAACAGCTAACCAGGGCTTGTGAGGTTTGGCTAACATAAGATGATTGGCGCAAATACACAACTGATCCTGTTTCTCTGCTCCGGGGTCTCCCCGGCTCGACAGTTTAATGTCGTGTAAACTTGTAAACTCTCCTTTCATTCTTAATGAAATTTGGTCGGCTCCTTCGCCGACCCGGCAAAAAACAAATACACAACTAAATAGTCCTACCCTTCGCTATTTGTGGATCAAAATCAGCTAGATTGTTGAAAATCACATATGGCTAAACAGTGGCGAAGCCACCGTAGGGGCCAGGGAGGGCCAACACCCCCCTAACCCCTATGTGACCTCCCCTCCCCTCTCTTCTCCCAAGGATGATTAGCACTTATAATCTAGCTATTAATTATATCATTAGTTACAGATGAGACTAACTATATAGGATATAGGACAACTGACTTATGAAATGACTTAGCTAACTGATTTATCATTTTAGAAGTGATTGCAAGACTCCAATTAATGGAACAAACTGTTCAATCATCCATATATTAAAAATATTACTGAATTTTAAATTGGCGAATCATGATATATGGGTTCTTGTTCTCTCTTGTAGCTAATCGCTGTAACATGTATGATATCGAGTTACCGATCATGCATCAACACTACAAAATCACTGTTCACTGAACCTTAAGTGAATTACCACGTCTCGTAGATGGCACCCCCCATCTCTAAATCCTGGCTTCGCCACTGTGGCTAAACTAGTGATACGAAATTCTAAAAAAATTCCCAAGCTCGCATCTAAAACAGACATGAATTCCCTGCTAGAAAGAATAACCAAGCATCAAAACCGCATGGATACATAACTACAAATGCTAATTGTTCACCCAAAAATCACAGTTGCCAGTTCTTCCTCCAAACATAGGACGCTAGATTGGCTTGTAGCCCCCGCCACAAATAATCTTGCAGCATCCCCAAGAAGAACCAGGATCCAGATTTTGCTAATGAAACCCCCACGCAAAAAGAGAAGCTCTTCTGTCGCAATCGAACGCACTACCACTACGTGTTCATCACCGACGCCAGAAGCACCAGTGAGTGAGAGAGAAAAAAAAAGAGAGAGCGCGAGCGAGCAAGCTCACCGCCCGCCGTGGCGACGCAGCGCACCACCGAGCGCGACCCCCGCCGGGGCCTCACGCTGAGCACGACGGCCCCCGCCCCCGCCCCCGCCGCCGCCGCCGCCGTCGACGGCCTGCAGTCGGCGGCCCGGCGCAGTGCCGCGAAGGGAAGCGAAGATATGGCCGCCATCGTGGAGTCCCCCGCCCACCTGCTGCCGATTCTCTCGCCGGAGTGCGGCGGCCGCCGGCGAGGGGTAAAACGGTAAATTAGGCGCAAAAAGGCGCGTGCGCGAGAGGGAGGAGAAAAGGCTATACAAGCTTGGGGTTGGAGGGATGGGATCTTCCCATCTTTCTTATCCAGTAGGCCTTGCTCAGGTTTCTCGACCACTACGGAGGCGCCACGTGTCCGCGTCACGCTTTCAAGTAATTTTCCTGAATTTTGGACGAAGTTTTAGCTTTTTTGGGGCGAATTTTTATGGGCGTGAGAGGTGGGATTTGCTTGCGGATTTGTGATTTGGACTTTGAAAAGATCGGAAGCAGTTGTTTTGATGGTTTAGTTTAGGACTTTAGCAGCTAATGACGATGGAAGTGTTTGGTGCGTTGCTACTCTGTCAGTGGTGTGTACGCAACAGAAGTGTTTGATGGTAAGACCGTTTTTGAAATATTTGTCCGTTTGTTTGGTTGATGTTATCCGTTGACGAGATTATATCAGCAAAACAAGTAAAAAAATATCCTGCTACTTGTAAATTTTTATTGAGCTACTAAGGCTGTGTTTGAGGAGAGGAGATAGAGGAGATTGGGAATATACACAAAACTAGGTGAGCCATTAGCATATGATTAATTGACTATTAAGTATTTTAAACTTCAAAAATAGATTAATATGATTTTTTTAAAGCAACTTTCCTATAGAATTTTTTTTTGCAAAAAACGCACCGTTTAGTAGTTCGGGAAGCGTGCGCGCGAAAAACGAAACAAAACTCACTCACAATCACCCAGATCACCTAGGAAAGAACACGGCCTAAGAAGTCCTTAGGTTGTGTTTTACAGCTTTGAGATGCAAGTTAATCCCTCGTGCACGTAAAATGGAGCGACTCATTAGCATATAATTAATTAAGTAGTAGTTTAAAAATGAATCACTATGATTTTTAAAAGCAACTTTCGTATAGAAATTTTTTTATAAAAAACACAATGTTTAGCAATTCAGGAAACGTGTACGCAGAAAACAAATGAGGTGGAGCTAGCAACTCACTTTGCTGAACGCAGCCTTATTATAAGGTCTAGCACTTAAGTCATTCACAATACAACTAGTTGTCATTCTCCCTCACCGAACCAGCTCAAAGATTCCCTCCACCTAGCATAGCAAGGAGCCTCGCCAAGACGGGGAGACAATGGCTCCCCGTTCTTCGTAAAAAGTGCAGCTTTTGGGCCCACAAGAGAAGAGGTGAAGAAGGGGGAGGGAGGGGAGAAGTGCCGATGTCATCTTTCTCCCCGATCTGCGCCGGTCAGAGCTCGCCGGCCGCGCCGCCCCCCCGATCTACGCCTGCCGGGACTCGCCGGCGGCGCCGCCCCCCGATCCATGCCTGCCGCCAAGGGAGGAGGCTGGACGGGGAGCTCCGCTGATGCTCGGTCGCCTGCCACCGCCGCTCGACCGCGCCGCTGCCTCGCTTCCTCCACTGCTGCCTCGCTATGGTGAGGAACGGATAGAGGAGAGAGAGAGGAGGGATGAAAAGTGAGGGTAGAAAAAGGACCGGTGGGACCCACTTGAAAGTAGTATACACCGTGTAGCATGTAGCTAACAATATTTCCGGGTGTTTTTAAGCTGAGTTTGCACACGAGGCTTCTCAAAAACTGAGGACGCACTGCTAATGCCCTTACCATGCCTCTTGGGGGGCTGCAACCCCCCCCCCCCCCCTCCTCCCTTCACTTGCTTTAGTGGTTCGGCCCTTGGCTCCCAGTTGCCATAGCGTCATGGTCTCATGGATACGCCACTGCGCAGTGCGAGAGCACACTAGAGTTGATGGTGGCTGAGCTTAGAATCATTTTCCTACGAGGAATTTTACGGTCAGTACCTTAAGGTATCTAAATTTTACATTAAAAATTTTGACACTATTATTTTGAGATATCAAATTTTACAATATAAAATATAATACCTTTAGATACCTTCTTGAGGATGGTAAAATTACCATTTTCAGACCCAGAGAGCCCTCAAACCCAGGACAATTGGATTTCCAAGCCACTGCAGGCAAGATAGCAAACACGGAGGACAACAGCATATGTCAAAGGCAGAGGAGCATGTAGCATGGTGGCTTGGATATAACCGTGTCGATGGAATATTCACCGGCTACATCTTTTTTATATTAATTATCAGAATTTCCTGTAACTTGAACTCTTCCGGATATTCTTCAAATTTTTGTTTATAACTTGGAATATCTATAACTTGAACTCTTATATATGGATACTTTTGATAAGGTAGCTTTCTGAACGAGCCGTGTACTATAGAGATGCACATAAGTGAAAAGCTTCTAAGTGCGGAAAATACACTTTTTTAAAAAAATTTGACTTTTTATAACTTGCAATTGCGTTTGTTCTTGTAAACAAAATAAGAATAGAATTGTGTACATGTACACACGTTCTTCTTCTTCTTCTTTGTTTCACAGTCTCACTGCTCGTTAAATCTTGAATAAAACTGAAATGACAAAAAAAAAGTTTCTTCATTCCAAAAAGCAAACTCTTTTGACTTTCCATATTTTGGACTGTTTTTAAGTAAGTCTAACAACAAATATGGGTATAATGATGGTCCCTTGATATGAGTTGCTACTACTAAGAACAAATCCAAAGTAGGTGTCGATACTCTGTTCAATCCCCATGAAGAGAAGGGGGAAGAAGAGTAGTGGGCTAAAGAAGGAAGAAGAAGATAAGCCCCTTCTTAATCATTGCCAGATTTACCCCTACTACTATCTTTTTGGAAATAACAATACATAGAACGTGGACACAATACAATACAAGTACTACTAATCTTATCTCGACTGTAGTAAAGATTTAGACATGAGTTTGTACAGTAAAATAGTTCTATTTCAGCATGCAATTTTCCTTTGAGCATCATGATATATAAACTCTTCTCTACATTTTCTACCATGATTTCAGACAACCAAAATCAATTGTCAAAAATAAAAAAGACAACCAAGATCAAAGTATGCAACTAATTTTAGTGGAAAATAGCTAGACAAATTATCCAAGGAGCCAATTTCCTGCAGGAAGTTCACGCCTTCTTGCAAAATGCCAGATTGCCGTCAAAGAGCCTATGATTTGGACATACTCCCTTTGTCCCATAAAGAAGCAACTCCTACCTTCCCAATGCAAAACTAAAAAAGAGGATAAAGATCAAAATACACCTTATTAATAGTTTAATACTCCCTCCATTTTACTCGGTTATTAGACGTTTTGACTTTGGTCAAATTAAAATGTTTTAAGTTTGACTAAGTTTGTAGGCAAATATAGTAATATTTATAATACTAAATTAGTTCCATCAAATTAATTGAATATATTTTCATAATAAATTTATCTTAGGTTAAAAATGTTACTATTTTTTTCTACAAACTTGGTCAAACTTAGAGCAATTTGACTTTGACCAAAGTAAAAACATCTTACTACCTCCGTTTTTTAATAGATGACGCAGTTGACTTTTTCTCACATGTTTGACCATTCGTCTTATTCAAAAAATTTTATAACCTAAAACGGAGGGAATAGCAAATTAGTATTGGTAGATACAGTAGGTAGGTAAGAGATATTGAAGGAACAAAAATTTTTCGATTTGCAAACCGAGAGTGTATGAGAAAGTAGAAGTTGATTTATTTTAGGATGAAGTTTGAATTTCAGAAGTTGGTTTATTTTAGGATGGAGATAGTAGATGATTAGATGGTCACATTTACGGTGAGACGAGAAGTTGGAATGCCACCAGTCCACCACATCAATCATAGTCGCAGACATGTCCCAACTTGTGGATTTTGTGAATCAGTAAAATAGTACCCCTGATCTAATTGTTGCAGTTCTTAATTTTGCAAAATTTGTTCCATTTGCAAAATTTCGTAAACTTTGTAACCTACTCCTGAGCCTTCCGCTAATAATGGTGGCGACAGTAAATTTTACAAATTGCCCCTAAATTAGACCGCAGTCATTGGTAGTGACCATGTATTTTGACAAATGGACCCCTCTTTCCTTTAGCCCCCCACCGCCACCGACCGCCATGGCCGACGACCATCTCATTGCCGTTGGATGGTCTCCTCCCACGGACGTACGCCGGCGTTGGAAATCCTCCGATGCCGGAAACCAGCGAGGTGAGCAGCAAAGCTGAGGCTTCAGTTTGGCTTCCACCACCGTTCACTGTGTTCTTCACTTCGGTGCAGATATCACCGGCCGGCTGCAGCAAGATAGTGATGATGGCAGTTATCTCATCTGACAGAGGCAAGAGAAACGCTCAGTAATTCACTTCAAAGATCAGAGACCGGAGAGCTTGCATACTGAATTTACTTCTGTAAATTGCGCGCAAATGTAAGGGCAGAATTAAGGGTTAAATCTTTAGCACATCAGACATTTTTTAGCGTCAGTCGTTTGAAGCAATATTATTCACGTTCTTTTTGAGAGCTGGGTTTGTTTTAGTTTGGAAGTCATTCTTTCAGGCTTTCAGCTTCTCCGAGAATTAAAGTCGTGTTCCTTCCTTTTCTCCTCTGGCATTTGGGCCTGCGGTCTGCACCCTTAGGTAGTGAACTAGAATGCTCTTCAATGTCTTTTTTCTGTTTTTCTCATCTTATGCTTTCTAACTACTCTTCAGTCGAGTAGAACGTGATCTATGTCCAACTTTAGCTTTAGAGAATCTTTAATGGCTTTATATTGATAGATATGTAGTGGTGCCTGCAACGCGTTTTTAAATAATTCCATTCTATGGAGATGTGCATATGCAATGGATATAATTCATCGTGCATAGGATTTTAAACAAGGCTTCTTTTTTCTTTGGGACGATTATTATTTTATTTTGGATCTTATAATATATTTTTGTTTGCCATGCACAGGCACTGTATTTGCTAGTTTTGTTAAAGAAATACTAAAAATGCATTTTCATGTTTTCGTATATCTCTACGATTTAAACGCTCAATCGTCCATTTGTCATTCTTCCCCGCATCATGCGCGCAGACTATAGTGTGCCCCTCCCAAAAAAAAACCCAAAAAGAGAGAGCGAGCGGCTTGGTTAAAAAAAACCCGTTGAATCACATGTTTTTACTTAATCCTTGCTTCCAACTTACTCACGGTTGCATGGACCCATAAAATGGCCAATAGTTTGTCTAGCCCGTTGCAAAGCGAGGCCTAGATGTTCTGGGATTGGGGTTATGCCGATGTCCACCCGGAATACCCAGGCCTCTTGTGCATGCTCCTGGAATTAAGCCTAACATTTCTATACTAATTAAATAAACAAGCCTCGGTTCCAACTTAGCAAAAGGATCAAAAACTTATTTTCAATATCTGAACTTTTTGAGCACTCTAGCCGGATTGTCGTGGCAACTTTATTTGGTCTAGCTGGCGTGACAGCATTATTTAGCTACGATATCCTTGTTGGTGTGGACGTGTGGCAGGACAAAACTGTCACACCCGCTATGTATAGTGTGTTAGTGTTGTTTTACCTTGTCAGGCGAGCTCATGTGGGCAAAAGGTTCAGATTCTATAATCTATAAATAAGTCTTATAATAGTTTATTTTTAAAACTAAAAAAAATAAAAATGTTCAAAAATTAAAGAAGTTCTCAAGAGCCCATATGCCATCCACTGGTTTCAATTTAATAACTGCTTTCATATTATTATTTAACTTTAACTGCGCCCCACATTCGTAAAGAGCAAGAAAGCCAATTCACCATAGAGAAAAAAATAGGTCTTCTAGCCCGTCTAAGTTACTTGTGCATATCACATATGCCAATTCGGAAGACTTTCATATTTTGTCACCCCTGTCAAAGATTTATACACTAACAACAAAATATTTCTCAAGAAATACCGTTGTTTTCTTTATCTTATATTACATTACTTAATATATGATACAACAATATTTTACATGTTCTCCAAACGAATACTGAAATACCTCCACAATCTGCACTGTTGTCACCTACTACCCCACGGGTGAGTTCAGCAGCTCTAGTTACCAACTCAGCTCACTCGTTTTCCGCATGCATGTTTATCAAACTGCTAAACGGTGTATATTTTACAAAATTTTCTCTATAGAAAGTTGCTTAAAATCATATTAATCCTTTTTAAAAAAAATCTAATGCTTAATTAATCACGTGCTAATGAGTCGTTTCGTTTTGTGTGCGCGAGAAATTAGCTCCCAACATCTTCTAAACACAGCCCAAATAGAGTATAGCAAGCCCTTGTTTAGTTCCTAACTTTTTCTTCAGACTTTCAACTTTTTCATCACATTAAAATTTTCATACACATACAAATTTCTAACTTTTTTATCAAATCATTCCAATTTCAATCAAACTTCTAATTTTAACGTGAACTAAACAAACCCTAAAACTACGTAGAACTGCAAGCCCATGAGGGCTTCATGATTAGTTTCACTGTACCAGCAGGCAGCAGCAGCAGCAGCAGCACAAAAGCCAGCAAAAAAAAAAAAGAAAAAGTCAACCGAGTGAAAGAGATAAAAGATGTGATATCAGAATGTACTACTGTTTGCTAAAGCTGAGGTGAAAGAACCATCGCTTTAGAACCCCCCCCCCCCCCCCCCCCCCACCCACACCACCACACCACTCCCTCCTCCTCCTCCCATGGCGATCTCCGGGGAGGACAGGTACGCGGCGGCCGGCGGTGGCGGCGACTCCGGCGGGGGGAAGCTCTGGAACCTCTGCCGCATGCCCTTCTGGCAGCCCGGCGGCGCGCCGGCGACGGCGTCGGCGCCGCCGCCGCCGTCGTCGTCCTCGTCGTCGGCCGGGATCCACCACCACTCCGCCGGGCGGTACGGCCACGAGGGCGGTGGTGGTGGTGCCGTGGCAGGGGACGGCGCGCCGGCCGGGTCGATCTCGTCGGTGGCCAAGTCGCTGCTGCCGGCCCGCCGCCGCCTCCGGCTCGATCCGCCCAACAAGCTCTACTTCCCATGTGAGTGCGCGGGGGGAATTCGGGGCTTGGGTTCGAGTGCTTCTTGGTTTAATTGTGGGATGCGGTCGTGAGGAGAGTGGGGAGCCGCGATCTTTGCCTGGGTTTGTTAATCTTGGCTTGTTATGCTCGATCTCCGCTGTTTAGGAGTGGGAATTTATGTGTGTGTGTGTGGGAGGAAGTCGCGATCTTACGGAGTGATTAATGGGGGTTACTTAAATTTAGTAGAAAATGTACTCATTAGGGCTCCGTTTCGGTTGGCTAGAGGAAACAGTAGCCATTATCGGCTCCGTTTCCCATCTGGGTTTCTTGATCTTATCTCAGGAGGTACAATACCCTCGATCTCGGAGTTGGATCTAGACCTGTGTGAAATTCCTTGAGTAGAATTTCTGACTGAAATGTGCCGGAGCTGAGATCTTGGGTAGAGATACCATGATGCTTGTGCAGTTGAGGTAGAATTCTGATAGGCTAGTTTGTGTGCAATTTTACTGCACTAGCCTATATGGGTGAAAGACTGTAAGCAGCGGCTGTATGTCAGGTATGGCGATTGTTTTCTGTTATGTGATACTTAGTAGGTTAAACTCCTATGCATGAGATCAGGGTCAGCTTCATGCACCATTTTGCTTTGGTTGACTGTTCAGGGTTCAATTCTCAAGTCTTTAGTGAACTAATGATCAAACTGAGAAACAAGCATGCTTACTTTCTCCGAAAGAAACAAAATATACTTACTGTACCAATTTGCTACTATTTCCTGAGAGCATTGCAAGCTACAATATTTATTTGTTCTATTTGGTACTGTGGTGTTGTCATTCCGTGATTTGCTACTACGTGTGTAAGGCTGTTATGGAAAACTACGATATCTTTGCAAATCTGTCATTTTAAGAAGGTGGTTAATAAATTTGCAAACATCCAAAGATGGTCGTTTAGCCAAAAGTTCCTCTTTGTTTTGTTTGCATACGTGTTAGAGGTGGGGGATGGGGTCTAAATGCTTTCTTTGGTGTTTTTGTGTTTTTACTGTTACCAGATCAGAAAGACAGATAATGAATAGCCAAAGGAGTGGGTAGGTTTGACCCTGGATATTGTCGATTTGCTATATGTGTGCTCTGTGGTGAGGTGCAGGGAGTTTGACGAACCTTATGTTATTATGTGTGATAACACCTACCCGTTAAATAGAGAGTTCCCTATTACCATGAGCAGCAGCAGGAGAGATAAAAAAGAAAAAGAAGGGGACTTCAGTTTTGCTTATTAATTGCTTTCCTTATTGTTTGTCCTGCTAATAGAAGTTTGCTACTTTCCTTGTAGATCAACCAGGACAACAGGTGAGGAGCGCAATCAGGATAAAGAACACAAGCAAGTCTCATGTAGCATTTAAGGTTTGTATGATTGCATTTGTAATGCTTCCCACAGTTTTAACTCTACAGCAGTTGGGTTGAAATCTGCAGCTTGATTTCAGCAGTGTTTAATGCTAGCTACTATATTGGTAATGAAAGCACCTGACTGTTAACTGATATTTTATCTTTAGTTCCAAACAACTGCACCCAAGAGCTGCTTCATGCGTCCTCCTGGAGCCATACTTGCCCCTGGGGAGACCATCATAGCAACTGGTAATACATCTGATCACCTTCTTTACATGAACAATAGTAAGGCTTCCTGATTTGCTTTATGTTTGGTGCTTATTTCTGTTTCCATTTGATTGACAGTTTTCAAGTTTGTCGAGCACCCAGAGAACAATGAGAATGTTCTACAGAAGTGCAAGGTTAAATTCAAGATTTTGAGCTTGAAGGTCAAAGGACCCATGGATTACGCACCAGAAATGGTCAGTTATTGTTTTTCTTATAAACTTTTACTTTGGTCCATTCTATCTAGTAAGTCATGCAGAAAGCATTTTTCTAATTGGCAGCATTGATCCAAAGATATAAATACTTTTAAGAGGATGAAATTAGACTTAGCGCAAAATCTTGCATATGTTGTCTATTTTCAGTGATGCTATATTCCCATTTAGCGGTGTTTGATCCACAGGTAACAAAACTAGAGAAATAGGAGAGACCTTGGAGGTGAGGAGTGAGGACTGGGACTGACAGGACTGTAGCCGCAGGTGATGGCCTGCGTGTAGGTGGGGAAGTCACTTGGTGGATCTCAAGTTCTCAACAGTGTCCAGATATGGACAGTTACCCATAGGTGGAAAGCCTTTACTGAACGCTCAATTGGGAAGTCATGAGGTGGCAGCCCAATGAGATAAATGTGCTGGTGCTAGAGCTAACTCTCCAGACAAGTTTTTCCTATGCACGGACTGAGGAACAACAGATTGGTGCTAGCTTACACCTGGGGTAGAATGACCAAGCTAGCCACTTAGCCTGCTTAATTGGGTAATAAGTTCGGTAATTATGGACTCTTTAATGTGCTAAGGATTGTTGTTAAGATTGTGATCAAGGTGTATTAATTCAGATTACGTCGTATTAGAAGTGGGCACAACCCATGCTCCCTGATGCCTCTGTGGTGGCACTGAGGCAGAACAAAACAAATTGACCAATAGGTTGTGACTTCATGATTAGTGAATTTAACATCCAAGCTAACCTTAAGGGATCATTGAACTAGAAGTGGAATTCCAGGTCAAATTTAATAGCTCTTGTGAGGACCTTTTGTATATATTACAACAGAAAAAATGCAAAGATGTCAGAAACTTCCCTAAATAAAATTCGTTATTGAGTACATCTCTTTAAAGCAAGCTATAAGATAAAGTCAAAAAGAAGTAATAAGCCATAGAAAGCAACAATCATAAATAAAAAATGTCATGCCAAAGCAGAACAAAATTGCCTTCTCATGTGATGAAGCCTCTTGTACGGACACATGAACCAGGTTCAAGCCTACTACCTATAAATCCCATGCGGAGAAGGATGCCAGGATGTTAACTGGAATACTGGATTCCTTCACTATAATTGTGTAATTGTGCTGTCCAACTCTAACATTAAATCCTTAGTCTCTATTGTTTTGTTTCACATGTCATATTTATGCTATAACATATGAAGGATGGTCCGGGAGATTCAGTAGAGTTGGTATACGTTTTTTTCCCCTAAAGCAACGAGTTAGGGTGCCCATCTTTACTGCAACTATGCATGGTCGTATGTACTACTTTCAATTTTTATTGCATTTATCCTGATCTGCATCCCGTGGCTTTGGTTTGGATCTTGGATGGACACAGTTTTTATGCTAGCAGTCCTTGTCCAAGGTATGGTTTGAATGTGATGCATATGCCTTATGGTTGAGGAAACCCATTGAACTTTTATGTTTCACCACTCCATTTGTTTTTAGCATATTAGTATACCTTCCTTCCTGATATCAGTCATCTATTTATATTTGATGTACCAAAGCATGACTTATTTTGTTTACTGCAGTTTGATGAGCAGAGAGATCAAGCCGTAGTTGAGAAGATCCTGAGGGTTGTTTTTTTGAATGTTGAAAATCCAGGCCCAGTAAGCAAATAGAAAACTATTTATATATGCACGCATAACTTTTTCAGCGGAATAGAAAGTTCAATAATATCTCATTCATGATCTTATTTTCTTTCAAAGCAACTGGAAAAGCTAAATAATCAGTTGGCTGAGGCTGAGGCTGCACTTGAGGCAAGAAAGAAACCTCCTGAAGAGAATGGCCCAAAGATTGTTGGCGAAGGGCTTGTCATCGATGAATGGGTATGTCTCTTCAAGTCATGTGGCTCTGGCTCTTTCGATGATTTGTTCGTTTTCTCGTTGCTGAAAAATCCTTCATGTGTTAATCACAGAAAGAACGAAGGGAAAGATATCTTGCACAACAACAGGTTGAAGTGGTTGACTCAGTGTAAGTTGTGCCTTTCTTCTGCTTCTACCGAAGCTATGCCTATAATATGGCTTCAGAAATGTGCTGTGGCATTCTTGTAAACTGCTAGATTTTGTGGTTGGTAGTCTAGTGTGTGGTAGTCTAGTGTGTGCTTGCAGAATCAGTCGCCAAAGAACAATCTAACTCCCGTATTTTCAGTGCTTGATGTGTAACTAATAGCACATATGTTCTATTTTTTGTGTTAGTGCTAAAATCTGCTTGTCAAAACAATAAAGTTCACAAGCACACCTTCCTCTGTATTGTTGGGGAAGGCACATTCTATCATCAGCTTCTACCTGTTTTGTATTGGTTTGTCAGTGATCTGTGTTCATTTTATAGTGCCTTTCCATGCCCCCATGTAATTTAGTCAATAGCTAAAAATAATTAGCTATTCATCTTATATAGTCTTATTACCATTGTGACAAGTTTTGCAATTCTGCTTTTGGGCAACTGAATCCAGCTTTCGGGGCCTTTTCTTGAACTCAAATGCCATGCCTTTAGGATGCATCTCCCTTAATGTCAAGTTTTTTTTTTCCGATCCTGTTTTATTTTAAGGTTGACAAATTTCGCAAACATTGGATGAACTTCAAATGAATTTCGATACAAGACCGAGCGGTTTAGGGAGCTACAATATTTAGGTTACTAAATTCAAATGAAATTTGTGAACCCTGATTCTGACGTTTGCAAAGGTTTTCTTGTGCGTCTACGCATCTCGAAGGTTGCAAGTCGAAGTAAATCAATTTATTTATATTACTAAATTCTATTTTCCACGAAATACTATCACGAGGTAAAGATCTTAAGCGGTCCAGTTAGCACTTCTGTTACCCTAAACAAAGCAACCGGCTTCTCATTGGAGTGACTGAATGACAAATTTAGTCTGAATAAAAGAATTATCCAATGTAAACAAGTCACTGTCAAAAGATAACTGATCTAATAAACAATTACCCAACGTCCTTATCAACTCACAGATGGCACCAACTTCTACTCTGCGACTTCTTTAATCACCTCATCATGTCAAACACCATCGTTAATTCTATAATAACGCATTATAAAAACCACTTAAACCTTATCGATTTCCCTGAAGGCGACCTCCACTTGCGAAGCAAAACGCAGTGCCTGATCAGAAAGCTACAAAGATGAAGCTCCAAGATGAGATTCTCAAGATCTCTACACCCATAGTATAATACTTTGCATTGGATCTGATGATCTACGCGGTTAACTGCAACCTCTTGTCACTTTATTTTATTGGTGATCCAACGACTAGTCCTACTTAATTAACTAGTAATCTGTAGTATATGCGTTCAGAACGTCCACAATTATATGCGAGACAGGCGCTGCTGATGTTATTGAAGGTTACTGTATCTGTCCTGCTAATTTGTCACTGGAACAGTAGCACATGCAGGTAAGCAGTTTGCAGCAAAAAAAAATGTTTCAGCTAGGTTGCTGCACATGTGTAAATTGCACTGGATAAACGTCCCAGATCAGCATGGTTAGAGTTCAGGAAGTTAGAACTTATCCAGAATTCCAGACCATGATGATTTTCAGGAAATCAAAGAGAGAGATGAAAGAGCCCTAATCACCAACCTCCTATTAAACACTGCAGTAAATGTGAAGCAATATATGGGCCAAGGGAGGAGGGGTACTACTCCAACCAAAGTTTTTGCTGAAAGTTGCAGGGACTTAAAAACGGTGATGCAATTGAGAATTGACAGGCACAGGCACAATCAATTGGATGATGTTGCAGTCTTGCAGAAATGCAGAGAGGACAAGCCATGAAGATGAAGTCCACATCCAAACCAGATTGGCCTCGAGCTATACCATGGACTCTCACCTCCCTGAGCTCCTGGTTTGGAGGAACCTATGGTCTAGCCAGCCACCTGTTTTCCCCATCTGCCTCAAGAAACCATTGGCCACTGTGCCAAGTTGGCCCATGAACACCAACTGTATATATATACATGCACAGGTAAGTTCACTGATAACTTCTCCATCTACACATCACAAGTTCACAGCAATTGCCAAGTACTCTCTGAGCTCTCAAGCTACAAGTTCTTAATTACATAGTAGCTTCTTCAGTGATCGTGAGGTTAACAACAAGAACAAGAAACGATGAGGTTTGTATTGGTGAACAAGGCGTACATGGCGGTGACGCTGGGCGCCGCCATTGAGCTCAAGGAGCAAGTGGCAAAGCCGTGCTCGTCGGCGGCGAAGCGGGGCGCCTCGGTGCTCGCCGTCCGGCCCTCCTCGTCGGCGGCGACGGCGGCCGCGGCCGCCGCCGAGGAGTCGCTTAGGATGGTCATGTACCTCAGCTGCTGGGGTCCAAGCTAAGCGACTTAAGTAATTAACCGTGTCAGACATTTGCATGGTCTGATCAAAAGCATCATCATCATCGAGCAGAGCTGACTCGATCCGGTTCGAGTTCTTGGCCATAACATGCGTGCTCGTGGAAAGCTCAAGAGATCAAGCTTCAGAGATCGATGGAACATGGCAGAAAAATCTATGTACATTAGCTAAGAACGCATGTACATATATGTATAGCTAGTTTCAACTTCCAAGTGCATTCTGAGAGGGCTGTGAACTCCTCTGGTTTGTGCTTCCTTTTGACTTGAACAAAAAGATCATGCAAGCAGTTGCCTTGCTTGGACTCTGAAGCTTTGCTTTGGCGTCTAAATTAAATCAAGATCCTACCTGAATGGACAGTGCTGAACAGATAGATAAGTAGTAGTACTTAGCATTTAGCATTGAACTAGTTCTTGTCAACGATAAGTAATCCAATCCAAGCGTGAGCTCACGCGTGCACTTTGAGTGAAAATTCAGAATTCTAGATGGTTCGAAAGGCACAGGCTCGATAAAAGTTCAGTTTGACGGCACCACACACTTACAGATACAGATATTCGTCGCGGATGAAAAAGTCGCCAAGATACCATTTGCAAGTGGTGTAAACTTTGAGGGCGTCTCTTTGAAATGTAGGATAAATTTTTTTAAAAAAAAACATAGGAAACTGTAGGATTGCGTGTGTATAACAAAATATTGGAATATACATGAATTTTATAGACGTGTTGTTTGAAACATAAGAAAAAAAAAAGATATAAGAATATTAGAATGAACACAAATCTCAATGCATTTTATTACTCACAGGAACATGCATGCTAAGCCATGGGTAAATGGGTCTTACAGGAACAATAGTCCATTAGCAAAGAATGATGTGGCCAACAGTGGGCCACCAAAGAAAAAAGAAGAGAGTTATAGGTACTTATCAGGATGGTATAAGTTGGTTTTCAGGTGGACAAGAGAGGGAGATCAGGACAGAAAGGCTTTTACAAGGACGTACGTTTATACTATAGAGTACCTACTTATACACTTTAGGTGCTTAGGGCAGAAAAGAAAAGGAGTTGCTAAGTGGAGAATAAATGCCTTGCTTTAATTTGCCTTTTCAACATGGAGACACTTGCATAACACTTGTTTCTCCATATATTGATATAGGAAGTAAAATGCTCAGCAAAATAGGAACCGAGGGCTTGTTTAATTTGTTGCCCAAATCAACTTCCTAAAATTTGTTAAGCCAAATTTCGGCACATTTGGCATAGGGCTCTTTTGGAATTAATGGAGTATTTTTCATAGGGATTTCATAGGATTGAAATCCTAAAGAAAAATTTTATAACTAAGTTGATTGGGACATAGGATTGAAAATATGAAAATTCCTATGAATTGCAATCCATAAGCAATTCCAAGGGATTTTACGCACGCGCTCCAACCCTATTTTGATTTTTTTTCTTTGACAAGTCCAATGCTTCTTCTCTCTAATTTCCCATGAGTTATCCAAACTCATCATTGCAAATTCATGTATTTTGCATTCTTGTAGGATTTTCTTACATGTGACATCTCATTCCTATTTTTTTTTCTAATCCCGTATTTCTAAAATAAAATCATGTGTTTTAGAAAAGCCCTTAACCATATTTCAATATTATTGATGTGTTTGTTACAGTCTCTTTTTTTTTATGTTTTTTGAGTTTGGGAGGAAACTTTTTGAACTAATACCAAACTTTAGCATGGTGACAATAACAATAGTATATTTAGGGTGTGTTTATTTCACGTCAAAATTAAAAGTTTGATTGAAATTGGAACGATGTGACGGAAAAGTTAGAAGTTTGTGTGTGTAGGAAAGTTTTGATGTGATGAAAAAGTTGGAAGTTTGAAGAAAAAGTTGGGAACTAAACCACGCCTTAGTTTCTTATAAGAGCAGGTACAATAGCTGACTATTAGCCAGCTACAAACATATTTTAATAAGATAAAAGAATAGAGAGAAAAGCAGCGGGCTATAGATCTACAGCCAGCTGCAGCACTGACTTCAAGACGCAACGTGTGTATGACAGGTGGGACCATATACTAATAGTATAGTAAGCAATTATTGTATGGATTGGCTATTAAATTGGCTATAGATGAATTGGAGTTAGTAGTGGTTATACTATTAAACTTGCTCTAAGCAACCAAAATGTGATATAACAGGGGTTCAAAGTGACACAAACAAACTAGAGTAAACAATCCGTGAAATACAGGGCTGGTTTGGTTTAAGACCTAAATTAGACTTACCAATATTTGGTATTTTCAATAGTGTTTAGTGTGTATTTGGTTTGAAACTAAATTTTGGCATGCCTAAGAAAATATGTCATTTCAATAGTGAACTTAGACTATTTTGGCTTCAATCCAAACACAATTTTACCTTACCAAAATTAGGCATGTCAAAACTTGCTAAAATTTGGCATCGATAAAAATTGGTAAAGGCTATTTAGGCCACAAACCAAACCAACCCACGTATCCCAACACCAATAATTGGTGCCTTGTCAGGAAACAGGACAAATTACCTCGTCCATGCCGTGTCAGCCATCAAACAACAATTGCCCCTCTTGAACACCGTAAAATAAAGAGCAGGGGAGAAGTGGACAAAGGAGTGTGGATGTAACGGAATCCGAAAGACGACGAGGCTGTGGACGTGATGTGCCCAAATTACCCCTCGTCGGAAAGCGATGACTCACCACTGCCCCCCTTCTCAGGATAAGCCCTGCCACCTGTAGGCTGTAGCACAGTAGCCGCATTTTCTCCTCCTCCCACGATAATATCGACACGAGAATTCGATGTCAAAGTTGGCTAAACTGTACTACTACTAGTATAAACTGATCCGTTTCTGCGTCGTCGTCGTCTCGCGAGAAGGAGGGCGAGATGGCGGGAGAAAACATGTGTACAGGCCCCAGCTGAGAGGAGGAGGTGGGGGAGAAAGCGAAAAAGCGAAAGTGCAAAACCGCCTCACGAAAACCATCAGCCGCAATGGCCGAAACCACCTCCCCTTCGCTTCCCCGCTACAAATACCGCCCCGCCTCCCCCCTTCTCCCATCTCCGAAACTCATCATCGGTAGCAAGCAGCACCGCGCCGGAGGAGAGGCGAAGAAGAGGGGGAGTGAGTGATATAGTGATTAGAGATGGCGCAGCTGAGCCGGGTGTGGGTGGCGGCCACGGTGGCCGCGGTGCGGGCGCAGCGGGAGAGGGCGCCGGCGGCGCGGGAGCGGGTGGCCGGGCTCGCGCCCCAGGCGGCCGCGCTCGCCGCCGCGCGGGCGGCCGCCGACGCCGACGGCCGGAGGCAGGCCGGCGCCGACGAGTCGCTCCGCAAGGCCATGTACCTCAGCTGCTGGGGGCCCAGCTAGTGGCAATTGCGGGGGCCGGGTCGAACGGGCTTTTGGCCTCGGCTGAACGGGCCGGGCCGGGCTGGGATGGGCCCCATGGGGGGGCAGCCGGGTAGAGTTGTTAGCTAGCATGAAGGCGCTTTGAGATGTGAGGGCTTTGGTTGATGAAAACTTGGAATTAACGGCTGGAAATTATGGGGATTGAGGCTGGTGGCTGTATTGTACATACACGGTCATGGTGATTCCTGTACATATTTCATGGAATCAATTGAAAAGGAAAAAAAAAAGTATTTCATCATCTGGGAAACTACACTAGACTACTCCATGTACCTCCATGTAGTAGGCTACATGGATGATGGATAAAATTACTCAGTGGATGATCCAATTATCCAAACACAAGTTATTTTTCTTGATATTTTTTCTTGATTGTTACGAAAAGCATGCAAAATAGGCATTGGGCTGTGCGGCACTCGACCGTGAGGCAATGAATCCAATGATCACTTGTGTTCATGCTCCCGTGCACAAGAAATTGCATGCGGCATGCCTTGCAACTTGCAAGTTCTCTTTATTTCTTTTTGACTGGATTTACAACTTGCAAGTTGTTGGCAAACCATGAAACCAGCAGGATGCTCCAAAACCAGAGCGCTTCCACGAAACTGCACGATGACACGAACAAAACAGAGCTCGAGCAAAGGCTGCACAATTTCTTGCAGCCTGCGGCAGCTTTCCGTAGGTGTACAAGATCAGATTCGATCTCCGGAACTCCAGAAATTCAGGCGGTCCGGCTCCGGCCTGACCTAGTCGCACAGGGTCGCGGGGCGCCTTTCAACTTGCCATCCTTTTCCGCGCTTTGCTGGTTAATTTGGAGCCACCTCGCCGGAGCCGGAGCCGACGACACGAATACACGATGGCACGCGAGGCCGGAGCGGGACGGGGGGTGTCGAACTGTCGACGAGTCGATCCAAAGAGAAGTTAATCGCTTCGTCCAAACTCCGGAAGGCCCCCGCGTGGGCCGCTCTGTTGATTGGCCCCGGTTCACGTGGCTTCACGTGGCGCCGGGCCATCGCGGTCGCCGGCGAAGACGGGTGGCGCAGGCAGAGGCAGAGACAACGGGACCCGCCCCGCCCGACGTTTTTTTTCTCCGGTTGGGGAGAGGGGGGTCATCATTGCCTATTCGGCCGGCTGGTACTCCCACGTTGTGGGCAAAGGTCGACGAGGCCCAGATCATTTGAGCACGCTGACCCACACAGTCCTGTACGTACGTTTGAGCTGTGTGGGTTCAGTCAGGGCCGCAGGGGATCAATTGGCTGAGGTAATTCGGCTCTCCGCTTGTGCAGAGAAGGAGCCCATCTTTACAGTGCTGAACAAAATCTGTCTTTAGCATCCAGCTGTGGAATAAGTTTGTTTTGACTCCCACAAATATATGTCCAATCTGATTCATATCCCTGAACCGATTTCCCCAACTATTAAAACCAACGCAATTTGACTCCTTCAGCGGTTTTCACTAACGTGGTTCGTTGACCTGGTCCAACCTAACAAGTCAGCATGTGAGGCCCATATGTCAGCTTCTCTTTATTCTTCTCCCTTTTTTTTCTTCCTCTCCTTTCCCTCACACGCGTATAGTGGTTCTAACCAGACAACGGTGGCATGGCCCAAGGCAGAGCAAGGAGCTGGGCAGCCCCGATAAGGTGTTTGGCATGGTGGTAGGGTAGACCGCGGACCTGATGTATAGAAGCGGCGTGGCCTCGAGGCTCGAGGTAAAGCGGTGGCGTGAAAGCAGCCACATGTGGTGGACGGAGGATGCCGCCACCGCCACTGAGGGGATTTAGGGGTATAATGAAGGGAGATGCACCTACGGATTGCCGGTTGCCCCAGCGACAATGAGAGTTGCTTGTACACCGCTGTCGCTGCGGCGCTTGACAGGTTGAGCAGGGTTCAGGAGCATGTTACCATCGGCAGCTTCCCCTCTGACACCGCCGCATCGTTCGGGGTTGGGGAGTGCGACACAATTGGTGGCTGCCTATTGCCACCGCTTGCCTACAACGACACGGGCTGGGAGTGCGCCGTTGGATTGGTCACCTCGCGCTGCTGTGATGTGATGCCTCCCCTTCATGCCACAAGGCAGCGTACTTTGGCGATAGACGACGTGACCCAAGTGGCAGCGGTTGCCTCTTTGGCTTCCTCCATCGCCACCACTCGCCTCCTAGGGGAGGGCAGCGAGCGGGCTTGCACTGCCCGTCGAAGGGGTGTTGCGCTCGCCACCTCGGATGTGAAAGAAAGGAGGAGAGAGGGGAGAATAAGAGTGGGGGCTGACACGTGAGCCCCACATCATTTTTTTTCCTTCTCACTTGTCCATATCTATTTTTAATTTTCCTGGGCTGCCACTAAAAAACCATTTTGTTTGGAGTCAATTGTTTTTATAGTTTGGAGGGGGGGGGGGGTTTAGAGTTATCCAGTATTACGGTTCAGGATAAGAATTTGATTGTTGGACCTATAATTGAGGAAGTCATAGTGGACTTATTCCATCGGCTGCTGTTGCTCAATTTTGCGCCAAATACTTTTTAGTCACGGCCCACATTCTATTACCGGGCACACAGAATCTTTATATCCGCTTCGGCCCACAAGGCCATAACCCACGCCCTCTTGCCGGCCACACCAGGCACACGTGTAACAGTTAGCGCAGAAGCATTAATACTGTAACAGATAACAGATTAACAGCCCTAAAAAAGGATCAAAGGGCAGAAGAGTACATAACCTCACGAACAAATACGGCATACAAAAGCGTTGATCTCATCTGCAAGGCTGCTGCAATGTCTGAATTAATAATGTCTCCAATTACCCATCTCCCCACTCTCGTCTAGTCTCGTACCCCCAACAAATCAACAACAATACAAACGCGTCGATCAATAATCAAACGTGTACTCTACAAAGAATATTTACTAGTAGTACATTACACGGCACACGTCTACACACGCAGGCGCAAGCCTCGACCGACCGACCGCGAGTAGTCACACGTTGTCGGGCAGGTCGAAGTGCTGGACGCCGAGCACCTGCAGCGCGGCGTTCTGGACGAAGAGGACGAGGCCGCAGCGGGAGGCGCGGAAGCCGTCCCAGAGCGGGAACTGCACGGACACGGACACGGACTTCTTCGCCGACGCGCCGTCGCGCACGGCGGCCACCTTCTCCAGCCGCCGCACCACGTGGTCGTTGAGCAGCGACTTCCCCTTGTTCTCGCCGCGCCCGCAGTCCGTCACCAGCCCGCTCTCGTACAGCGCCACCAGCACGCTCCCGCCGCCCTCCATCCGGCTCCGCAGCGTCCCCGTGAACGACGCCTGCAGCGTGCTCGGGTTCGGCCGCTGGAACGTCACCTGCACACAGTGCCATTATCGGTGCAAGATGCAGATCAGATCACAAAGATGAGCTTAACTGCTTGCTGCTTATCCAAAGATTTTAACTACTTCTATTTTAACTCGTGCAGGATACGTTAATCTGACCGTGACATTCCATCTGGACAATCCTAATCAAATAAGCTGTGGGTTGCACATGCGAGATAAAAAAAATAAATCAATGCTGATCTGAATTAGTACCGATGAGATCTACTCCACAGTTAAATGGAAGTGCCGTTAACATCGATCGGAATCATCCTGGATCGATCGGCCAGATTCCAGAACAGATCAGATCCGATGATGCATCTATCACATGCACGCAGTTGTACGGCCAACTTTTGACCTCCGTTTTGTCGAACCAATTAAACACTGGGCCATCCAACAGCCAGAGTTGCAGCACCACGACATGCTGTTCACCTGTAGGCGCTTTACCTTGGAGTCTTGGACGACGACAAATAGCACGCCGCATTTGCATTGATCCATGGCATCGATCGTGCAATGCAACGGTGCAATATCTCGGCGGCGTTCTTGGCGCGTCAACAGCGGCGCGCATGCATGATGCAATCGGCTAGTTATGACTTGATGGTGCGTACCTTCATGGCGGGGGCGGGGTAGCGGGGCGCGTCGCGGACGGCCTGGGCGAGGGCGTCCTGCTCGGTGCCGACGCAGTGGGCGCGGCCCTGCACGACGGCCTGCGGCGTGAACAGCGTGTCGAGCCGGAGCGCCTCCACGTACGCCTTCTGCCGCACCGTCCACGCGCTGGACGCGAACGGGTCCTTCCACCCGCGGTAGTCCCAGTAGTCGACGTGGAAGCCCAGCACCACCACGCCGCGCTCCCCGCCGCCTCCCTCGCCCGCCGCCGCCCGCTGCTGGTCCTCGTGCACCATCCGCGCCGCCACCGCGTCCGCCTCCGGCGACGCCCCGCACCCCTGCGAGCAGAACAGCTCCAGCAGCACCGGCCCCGGCGCGGCCGCCGCCGCCGCCTCCTCCGGCTGATCCGGCGCCGACGCCGTCGCGCTGCCCCTGCCAAAACACGACAACAGCCGCGGCGCCATGTTGCGACACACTACGATCGCTGCTGGCTATCTGGGAACTTAGCCGTGAAGGGAATGAACCGAAGAGGAGGTAGCGAGCGAGCTAGCTAGCTAAGCTGGTGTAGTGTGTGGCGGGCAAGGTAAGTAGCTGTGGTGTGGTGGTGGGTGGGTGAAAGGTGAGGAGGAACGTGGCGGTGGAGACGGCAACAGGATACCAGCCTGGGACAGCACGCAACCTCTCCTCTACTCGCACATCTAATCTACCTTCGCCACGCCTCTCTCTCCGGCCTCAGGCCATGTGTGTGCTAACCTAGCTACAGATTTATCTACTTCGTTTGTTCTTGACTTTGCATTATAGTTCTTCTTTTGTTTTAGCTGTCCTCCAGTGCGATCGGTGGCCGATGACGCGCGTTGCTCTAATAATGCACCGCACGATGCTAGATCATGTTGGCTTCTTCTTCTTTGGCAAAAGAATAATCGCATAATGCAATTGGGTAAAGGGCGCACTTCTGCTTGCCGTTTTGCTTGCCTGCTGCAAACTGGAATCCGTTGATCATTTGGTACGGTGTATTCTGCCAGCACGAAGTGGAGACGCCCGGGAGAATTTTCGGTTCGCTGAGAACGGTGTCGCTCGGGGACTGGTCGATCGGTTCGGTGATTAATCCAAACGATGCTGTGTGGTTCCTGTGATATATCGATCGATAGTCCTCCTGACTGCTCAGGCGATCGATCAGTGTCGCATCAAGCTTGGATTTCGTGGGCGATCAGCCGATCACATTTGCGAGCGGTGGCGACTGCGGCCGTGCAGCTGACAGTACAGAGACGTGCTATCTGAATATCCTACTGTATCTCTGTCGGTGCCTACCTGCAGACACGTCCGTGAGACTGGCAACTGGGCCGAAAGGCCGGCAGAGTGTAACGAGATATGCTGCCTGGTCCGGTATGCCATACTGGGCCGTTCTCGGCCGCTATAACACGATGCACGGTATGGGCCTCACGGTATTCAGCCCGCACGTAGGTTTGCAATCCGGTTCCTGCCCACAGACATGGAAAAGTCCACTGTGTCTCCCTCAATATTGGTCAAATATAATTCGTATCCCTCAACTACAAAACCGGGTATAATGTATCCTCCAACCGTTAAAACTGTGCATCATGTCTCCTGGCAGCCTAATCATCAATAAAATAAAATAAAATAAAGTGGGCCTCACATGTCATCATCCCCTCCCTCTCCTTCTCTTCTCCATTATTTCTTCCCTACACAGCAAGGCATCGGTGACAGGCGGCATTGAGGCAGGAGGTGAAGGAGAGGGCAGCGGCGAGTGGCAACAGATCGCCGCTCGACGGAGGGGCTCGAGGGAGGTGCCTGTCAGAGGCAACCCGATATGGACACAGGGTCATGCGGATGGAGGTGGGGATCTAGGTAGCGAGGTTGGGTGGGAGTGTGCTGGTGAGCGTGTTCTTTGACACGTTGAGGACAGCCAGGTGTAGGAGCGTGTAGACGGCGAGGGAGTGGAAGAGGTGGGGGTGACTAGGGAGAGCATATGAGTAGGAGGCAATTGTAGGGAGGAGGTGACGGCGGAGGAGTGGAGCAACGGAATGATAGGAGTGGAGTGGAGAGCAGGTTGGTGCAGGGGAGCTCGTTGTGCTTGGTCCTTTGACGTCGGCCTCTCCTCGAGCTCCCTCTCTTCACTGGCGTCAAGAGGACTCGCCAGTCACTTCGCGGCTCTTCAACCACACCTCCAATCCGTACGTTCATGGCAACTAGGAGTTCCTCCGCTTGGCGGTTCTTGACCACTCCCCTCCCCACTCTGCCCCACTAGCCCTACGCACGGTGGCAATGCTTGTGCCTGCGGCGCGGCATCGCAACTAGATCTTCTCCACCTGCGTCGTCCACCTGCACCTCCTTCTCGCCTCCCAATCCAAGTGCCATTATCTCTCTCGCCTCATACTCACCAGCACTGAGCTCTCCGCGCCTTCTCCTCCTCGAGTGGTCACAGCCGCTCACTTTGGCAAGGATCTTGCTCACTCAGTGAGTGCTTGCCGCCAGCCGCTCCCCCTCATCATCCTGCACGCGCCACCGTTGATCCGTGTCATCGTCCCGCGCGCCGCTGCTGTGGAGAAGAAGACGAGAGGTGTCGACCAGAAAGGGGGAAGAGGAAAAGGAGAGAGGAAAGAGGAAGAAGGAAGAGGATGACATGTGAGGCTCATATGCTGAGTCAGACTGTTAGACTAGTTCAACGAGCCACATCAGTAAAAAACCACCCTTAAAACCATTGAGAGAGTTATTTTTCACCGGTTTTGATAGTTGGAGTCATGTTATATTTGGTTTTATGGTTAAGGGATATAAATTAGATTTGAATATATTTAAGGGAGTAAACATGGACTTCCTTCCATAGACAACCCGTTCAGCTATCGTGTCGGCCCATGTGTTCTCGGGTAGCCGAGAGCTGCGCGGGCCTGGGCGAACAATACGGAAGTTTCATACGAATCCGCTACTCCCATGGGCCGTGGAGGGGAGCAGCGTGCGACCTTGAGGGCCCGCGTGCCACCGATTTGTGCTCCGCTGTTCCGCGTGCGTGGACGACGCCGACCCGATCGGCCACTCCCGGTCAAAACCCAACTACCCGATCGACCCGCGTCGGCGGCGGCAACGCCCAACTGCCACCGCCGCGCGTGGCTCCACTCGCGCCGTGCAATCGTGCATGCCAGCTTATACAGCTCCAGCCGGCTGAGTCACCGCGCACACGGCAGCATCCTTCGAAGTACGCCGGCCATTTCCTCCGCGTACACGTACGTGTTCCCCCGATCTCGACGTCGTCGTCAGATCCTCGTGATTATCGCGCCAGATTAATCCGCATGCAGCCCACATCGTATATTTTCGTCGTTCTGCCTGCTGCTGGAAAAGCGGTAAACTGTGGGTTCATTATTGAGTTTCCGTTTCGATAATCCACCGAGAAAAATCGACGGATTAATTAGGCGTTTCACGCTGATTCACATGACCTCCTTGATCGTTTTTAAACTTACAGTAGTTCACCGTAGAGGTTGGTGATCCATATTTCGAACACTGTAGTTATCCTACGCTGCAGGGAAGCTCAAGCTTCAGCCTTCAGGCCAACGGGCCAAGCATGCATGCATACACCGAAAGGACAAAGCTAAGGCGCCCGACTGATCGAGAGGTTTCATCGTATCTTTCCATTTTCTTTTTCTGACGTAATTCATCGTATTGTATAGAAAAAAAAAACATAGATTTGGTGTGTGGATTTGTGGATAACGCAGCCGTGATCGATCGATGTTGAAACGTACCGTGCGACGGAATGCGTGGTCGGTCGCTCCGAATCGGGGCCTGTCACGTGTAACCAAATCCAAAACCTGTGGGTCAAAATTCTCCAAGTCAAAGCACTCGCAGCCTACAAAATCTAAACCCAAATCCAAATCTCCGGCGGGCGCGGCATTAATTAATTACGGGAACTTCACTTTACACGTCGGCCGGAGAGAAAAAACACGAGGTTTATCCACAAATTAATCCGGATCACACCCACAACAACCCACCACCTTTCTCTTCTTTCTTTCTTTCTTTCTTTCTTTCTTTCTTCCTTTTGCTTTGGATTGGCGTCACGCATTCGCAGCCGCGCGCAATTAATTTGCGCTAATCCATCCGGATCGATCGAGCCCTTTTCCTTCTCGTGATTGCACAATGCTCGCTACAGTAGAGAATAGTACTCAACCAGCTGCTGCTACTGCACAAATGCACAATGTTTTGGGTTGGTGGCTTGCGTTGCATGGCCTTAATCGTCCGGGCTTTTCTTTGATCTGTCTTGCTTTTCGCGGATGCGAACACGTGAGAGAGATTTTGGGGCCCGGATCGTGTCGAATCAGCCATGGATAAGACGAGTAGTGACAGTGTGATATGCAGCATCCCTTTTGGTGGAAAAGGAGGTTTTTGGCCTTCTTCACACGAGTCTCCTCGTACGAATTGCACTGTTCAAGTGTGCCTACTGCCTTCTTTTAGTTACTTCCCACACGCTCTTCTTGCTCCCGGTTTCTGTGATGTGTGCCTGCCCCTATTGAGCTATTATACAGTAGTGGATAAGAACATACAGAAAGGTTTTGTTAAAGAGTGACTCTACAGCTTGCACACTGTTTAATAATAAGTGTTTATCCCTCTAATGAGCTAAGAAGTTTGTCGCAGCCAGCTTCATACTTTAACCTTCAGTTTATAAGCATAAACAGAAAATTTAGTTTCAAAACTTAAATTTTGAGTTGATCTTGAAGTTTTCTTATCGTGGTTTATTTTTCATCGTTTGCTTTTAAATAGCTTAATAACACATTTATAAAAGTTTTACCAGTAAATTATATTTTAATCATTAATAAGCCGTTTTGCTTATAATCAAAACGATCAGACAGGTGTAGTGAACTTTTTATTATCGCTACCTTACGTTTACAATCTACGGGAAACTATTCTACAATCTACTCAAAGATCGTGCACGGTACACGGGTACACGACCTTCCCTTTTTGTGGATCTCCGGTACGCCTTTGCAACCACAAGCTGGCAGACATGTTCTGGAAGAAAGCATCACAAACAAATGCATAGCAGCAGCGCCAGCTGATGGAGTGGATAATGCGTAAACGGGCTATAAAGTTGGCGTGGCACGGGCCGAAAAATGCCGTGCGAGCGCGGCACCCTGGCCGCCCGCGCGCGACGATCCTCGGCGACGACACCAGTACACCACGACGTTGACGCGCGCGGCAACGAAGGATTATTACGCGAGATGTGGCTGGAAAAACCCGCGGATTCCACGTGATCCGCTGCTCATCATCACGAACGCCGGTGGAAGCGGAAGAGAAAAAACACAGCCAGAATACTGTTTGATGCCGCTTTGTGATTGTGCGGTGTGGCGTGGACGTGTTTTGTGCTGATTGTCCACAGGCACTGACGTTCATACTACTGTTCTTCGTCAAGAAAACGAAGTTTGCTTATGATAATGTGAGATCGATCGATTGATCAAATGCATTGTTCTTGAATTAATACAGCCGGCACGAACTCATAGAGCAACGTTCTTGAAACTTGCATTTATATTCATACTTGATCCAAAACAATCCCCAAGTAGAGTATCCGGCACAGATAAATTAAACCGGAACTTTAAAAATGAAAAGAAAACGAAAGAGAGACTAGTGACTGCTTTTTCGTCGTCGTCCTAGTACTAAGACAATTGGGGTATAATACAGAAAAATGATAAAAAAGAAATATAAGATTTTCTTTTTAATGGTAGCTTATTTGCGAACGATGTCAGCGACCGACGCGCTGAGGTCATCAGTTGGCGAGCTTGGCCGGGTCGACCTTGCCGTTGCGGTTGCCGGCGGCGGGCATCTCGACGTCGGCGCCGACGTGCACGTCCTCGTCGCGGATGAACCTGCCCCAGTACCAGTGCGACTTCCAGACGAGCACCATCTCCTCGATGGGCACGTTCTTGGTCTCCGGCAGGAAGAAGGCGACGAACAGCGTCATGATCACCACCCACGCGCCGAAGAAGAAGAAGAGGATGAACTTGAAGCGGCAGAGCATGGGGAGGAACGCCTGCGCGATGATGAAGGTGAAGAGCATGTTCACCGACACGTTGATGCTCTGCCCCGCCGACCTGATCTCCAGCGGGAAGATCTCGCTGGGGACGAGCCAGCCCAGGGGCCCCCACGACCACGCGAACCCGGCGACGTAGGCGCAGATGAAGAGCACCACGAACGCCGCGTACGCCTTGGGGATGTCGGCCACGCCGGAGAACCCGAACTTGGCGCCGATGAGGCTTCCGACGACGATCTGGCACGCCAGCATCTGCGTCCCGCCCTGGAGGAACAGCTTCCGGCGGCCGAGGCGGTCGACGGTCACGATGGACACGAAGGTGGCGAAGACGTTGACGAGGCCGGTGATCACGGCGGACATGAGGGACGCGTCGTCGGCGAATCCCAGCGTCTTGAACAGCACCGGCGCGTAGAACATGATGACGTTGATCCCCGTCAGCTGCTGGAACAGCGGGATGGCGATGGCCATGGTCAGCTGCGGCCTGTACCGGCGCTGGAGGATGTTCCGCCACGGGTGCGCCACGAGCTTGGACTCCTCGCTGGCGGCCACCAGGTCGTTGTACTCCTCCTCGATGTCGTCGGTGCCGCGCACGCGCCGGAGCATGCGCTTGGCGGCGTCGGTGTGGCCGCGGTCGATGAGGGAGTTGGGCGTGTCAGGGAGGAAGAGCGCGCCCACGGCGATGATCGCCGCCGGCACCGCCGCCAGCGCCAGGCTCACGCGCCACCCCCACCCGCCCTTGATCTTGGCAGTCCCGTAGTTGATCAGGTTGGCGCACAGGATGCCAATGGTGATCATCAGCTGGAACCCGATGTTGAGCATCCCGCGCAGCCTCGCCGGCGCCATCTCCGACAGGTACAGCGGCACAGACTGTTCATCACACCGACAAAAAATCATCAGTAAAAACTGTCACATCCGAAGAACTTAAGCAAACCAACAGTAAATTTGAAGTCAAAGATAAGGCACAAATTTCAGCAAAAAAATGTAAGGTCTGAGATTTTTTGGCTCCAGCTAGAGAAATCTTTGCACACTCATTGACGATAGCAACATGCTCCAAGAATCAAGTACTAGAAGAAAAATCTTGACGTGCGAATGGACACGGCAGCAAGTCGTATTTTGCGGGTGCAAAGTCAAAGCAGAAGAAAGAGCACTGCAATGCATTGACGCAGGTGAACGAGAGCAGCAGCAGTGTATGTACCTGGTTGGCGAAGCCGACGCCGACACCGAGGAGGACGCGGCCGAGGATGAGCATGAGCACGTTCTTGGCGGCGCCGTTGAGCGCGGCGCCGACGAGGAAGGTGACGCCGCCGCCGAACATGGACCACTTGCGCCCCGCGACGCGGGTGACGGTGGACGCGAAGAAGGAGGCGACGAGCGCGGCGAGGTAGAGCGACGAGGTGAACATGGTCAGCAGCGGGCTGTCGAACTTGCAGTACTGGTTGCTCTGGTTCTTCTCCGCCGCCTGCTCCTTCCGGTACACCGACGGGAAGAACTTGATCAGGAACGGGTTCATCGACGTCACACCCCCTGCATCATCCAAAAACAAAAAAATGATTTTAAGTTTCTTTTTAAAAATTCTTACTTAGTATGAAACTATGGAAGTTTATAATAGTATGGAATAAAGATTGCGAAAACGACGGGGACATGGAAAGATTCTTCTTGGTTTCGCAAGAATCTGGCAAGTGGAATAAAAGAAAAGAGGAAGGGAATATCATGGTTTTGTTTCTACGCGTGCAAGGTGCTTAAATGTTTATGCATTGAAGCTCCCGACATGGCGGTAGGTGCACGGTGGCCAAGAGAATGACTCCGGTTTGCATACACCAACATGGTTAATTAACCATTTTTTTATTTATCTCCTGATGATCAGCCATAAAGAAAAGATCATGGACAAGAACTCACCGGAGATGCCGATGTCATATCCGAAGATGAGGCCGCCGGTGGCTGCGACGATGCAGGCGAAGAGGACGAACATGGTGAGCTTCCCGGGGTAGTCCTTCCCCCCTCCGTTGTTCACCACCACGCCGCCGGCCATTGCTGCGACGACCACCTCACCGTCGACGTAGTACTACTACAAATCTCGAAGAGATCACGAGCTCAAAGAAGAAACCCTCTCTGACGAGAAGAGATCAGAGACGAGTGTATCTAGAGACACAGAAGCGAATGGATGGTGAGTTTGGAGAGGCGGAGCGGCGGGAAATATATAGGCGGGGGAGGGGTCCGGACTATTCTGTAAAAGCTCAAAATCCCAAGGGGTGGACCGCAAAATATGCCGCTCACAACCTCAACGTTACAGTCTGTTCCGAGTACTGGTACTAGTACTATTTTTTTAGGAGGAAAATCGCTTGCCGATATTAATTGTGGCTATGGATTACCCGCGATCCACCTGCCTCTGCTTCCTGGAAAGAGAGGCCGTTTCATGTGAACCGAACGCTGCTTTTCCGTTGATGGGCAACGACCGCGATCGCCGTCCGTTTGGGGGGTGTAGTGTATGTAGATCGACACGCCGGCAATGGCTGTCAGCGTTATCCGGAAGTTGCAAAGGTGATTAATTAGACCGACCTTAATTAGTAGTACTAGTAGTACTTTGTTGTGTTAGCAGTGTGTGTATACAGCTCCAGTCCAGTGCACGCTACGAACGGGGTAGATCGTATCATTATCAGCTGACTCGGCCACGAATCAGATGCCAACCGGCCGGTCGATCGATATGGTGCAAGAATTTCTGCGTGCGTACTCTTAACTCCGGCATGCCTGGAGATGATCTGGCCAGAAATGGGGGAAAAAATTTTGGTGGAGACCGGATGCAAACCTTCCCGTCTGCAACCCTGCTCCAGATATCTGATGTGTGGACAAGTGCATGATCCAATGGTGCGCTCTCCTCAGCTCCACACCGTGTGCTATCTGTAGCGGTTCATCCTCCGCTCGGCTTGCGTGCCTTCGTCAGCTCGACTCAACCCCAGCTTGGTGGCTATAGAAGCGGGAGCGACGCGCGCTACACCAATCGGCGATGGTGTGTCCGTGATAGTCAGATCATCGGAGAAGGAGCGGGATTGTTCGTCTTCCTACATCTGATAGCAGCCAAATCGCCGGCAATTGCAGCTACCATGGCAGGAGAATTAATCCTCCACAGATGATGCAGCTGCAGCATCCACCCTGGTAGGCATCGAACCCAGACCTGCAAACGCAGTCGCCGGGGATCGTGGAGCCGATGAGGAGCAGTCACCGAGAATCGTGGAGAGGACGCAATCACCTGGGATCGTGGATTACTGAATAGATGATGCTACAATGCAAAACAGCGTGTTCTAGAAATGATCCAAGAGGACTAACGAAGCTACTTAACTGTAAAACTAACGAGTATCTTGGAGGCTTGGAGCCATGTTTTTGTTTCTTTATTGTACTGCACTGAATCTGAATACAACTTTGTATAACCAGTAGTCTCCAGTGCCGAAACATTTTGGGGAGTCTTTAACAATTCATCAGACAACATCAAATTGATGCATAATGCTTGGACTATACGATTTCAGACATTCAAGATTTCGGATTACACAATATTCCATATTTTATTTATCTACGGAATCAGATAAATAATCACATTTTTTTAACACATTCATAGAATGCATATTTTAGAACATCTAACACGCCATATGTATTTTAGATAGAAAAATACATTGTACATATTACAAAGGGATCTCAATTTCCTTGCAATTTGAACAACAATAGAAGGTGTCAAATTACAGCTTATAGCATTTGCACTACAATCCTTGCAAACTCTTAACGTTTTACATAGATTAAATATTTCAGATTACAAGTAAGGACTACCATCATGATCAAACTACAATACACCATCCTCTTTTGATGCATTTACAGTCCTTTCAGGTAGTACATGTACATATCCCTCTTTTGTATTTTGAACAGAAAATAGAGAACCACCATCATACAAAATTCAGTTGTCCAGGATTTGTCAAATTGAGAATTGCAGAGGTTCTGCTTTTATCAGAAACCTGAGAATTAGGAACAAGAACCCTCTTCGTCATACTACAATTGTTCTCTCGAGTGCCAAAGTTTGTGTTCTCAGCCATGCGTAGTTCTTCCAATTGGTCATTTCCCGAAAGTAGCACAAGACTAGTGAGGTTGATGCATAAGCTTTCCTACCTTTTGGTTTCATAACAGCTTGGGTAATGCACTAATGCACATGATGCCCAACAAGCCCAATTGCATTAATCAAGGCAGCGGTGATGGGCGACGAGCCGGCGATTACCCCTGTGGAGGCGAAAAGCGGCGGCGGCCCTCAAGCGATTGGATGAGGAGCAGGTAGTGGACACGCCCGACGCTTCCCGGCGGCAGACGAGAGAGATGGCAGTTGAATCAGGAGAAAGGGGGAGGGGAACAGATTGCGCTCGCCTAGAGCCGAGCGAGCCGGGAGAGTATTGAGCGGAGGGAGCCGCGGCGCGCCCAGATCATGCTCGCGGGAGCCAAGAGGGTCGGCCGTTCGATTTGCTTTCTATCCACGCGTCCACCATCTGCAGCGGGGCTGCAGAGGCTTCGGTTTGTAGCCGGTCTCCATCAAAATTTCTTCCAGAAATGGGGGACCTGTGGGCAAATAATGTTGGTCAACAGTTGGTCTCTAAGGGCATCCACAATGGTAAAGTAAGATGCTCTCTATAAAACATGTACATCTCAACAATAGACTAGATTAATAGTAAACCATCTCAATAGTATGTCTATATGGGTATCTATAGCTCTCTAATCCATTGTCTCGTTTTTCTCTATAGACTATCTCCAAGTTAGTAGATAGCTTTGCTCTCTCTCTTCATTTAATCTCTTCCATGTAGGAAAATATGCTGATATGGATCTCTTGTAGATAGCCTATAAATAACCATTGCGGGTGCCCTAAGAAAACCTGATGAACTGGATGAGGCATTAATGTGTTGAAGTGTTTTGCCATGTGCCGTTCGAAAAAAAGTGTTTTGCCATGTGTTTGACTGTTATCTCAGTTAATATCTGGACGATCAGCTAGCTGGCACAAACTGATCGATCCATCTCATGGTGATTTTGAGCAGCTGATACTATACTTTGTTCGACAGAGAATCCTATTTTTTAGAAAAGAAACAAAGAAGAGAGGCGTGTGAACGGGTATGTTTGGTTAGTAGTACGTTGCAAAACTAGGGATGAAATGGTGCAACGAGTCATGGGATGAGATGACGCAGTTAATGACCGACAAGTTTTGAATGCTCAGGTTTGCATCGCCGAATTAACGCTTGCGTATGCACGCAAATGTTAATGTACACATAGGCACGCATGGCGCGTCGTTGTTGGACAAAAACAGCATGTCCAGTTGGCTTTGGCCGGTGCTCAAACCCATCGGACAGCTTACCTCATGTCGCTGTGTAACAGCAACGATTTTTTCCCCTTTTTTTTTATTTCGCAGGGAAAATCCACCGGCCGAGTTTATTAAGATTGATCGAATTGAAGTAGGTTACAAACTCAACACCAAGGTTGTTGAGGTACACTCGTGTCCGTGAATCGGCCGAGAGGGACATAGCTGCAAAAAAAAAAAAAAAGTGAGAGGATAAGAGAAAAATCAAAGATGACAACACTTTCATCGTGTAGATATATACGTACATACGGTGAACCCGCACCCGTAAAAAATACGGTCGTTGTCTCGGCAAACTCTCGCGGAAATCCTGCGCACACAGCTAGCACGTCGTACCTACGTTTGCTTCAGATATCATGTGTACACACAGCCGCGCGCGGCTCCGTCGCGGGAGCAGTTTTTTGTTCGCTAATCGCCGCAAATCTCGTCGTCCCGTCGACGACGCCGCACGCCGGTGCTCATTTCCGTGTCAAACATGTCAAAACCCCGTGGAATAGCGATCTATCGGCGAGACGGGCGAAGAAAACGCACACACTGTACTGTTGATGGGGTAGTTTGCTACAGGAGTCAAAGGGAGCAGGACGAGGCGGGCGCCGGTCGGCCGGGCCATGCACACCGGCCGGTCAACGCGCGCTGCGCGCGCACGCATGCGCGACGGAGCACCCGCGGATGCGTACTCGCGTCAGCGTCGACGCGGCCGGCGTGAGTAGGACATGTCGCGCTCTCTATCTGTGCCGCTACGACCGCTTGCGGGAGACGGGGAGTAGCATAGCATCAGCATGGGCGCCAGACGCCAGTGGCTTCGTACTTTCGTAAGATACGCTAGCTTTGGTCGCTAGCGTATCGTCAATGGCTCGTTGGCTCGATATGTCAGCTACTAGTTACTCCCTCAGTCTCAAAAAAAAGACAAACCCTAATTTCCGTGGACAATGTTTGACCGTCTATCTTATTTAAAAAAGTTATAAAAAAAAATTAAAAAAGACAAGTCACACATAAAATATTAATTATATTTTATCATCTAACAACAATGAAAATACGAATTATAAAAAAATTTCATATAAGACGGACAGTCAAAGTTGGACACGGAAACCCAAGGTTTGACTTTTTTTCCGGACGAAGGGAGTAGGTTAGTACTACTTAGTAGGAGTAGCTCGGTCCATGCGACTAGCTAGCCAGGGCCGGGTTTAGTTACCAACTATTTTTTCAAGCTTACAACTTTTTTATCACAGCAAAACTTTCTTACACACATAAACTTTTAATTTTTTTCTTTAAACTTTTATTTTTAGTCAAACTTTCAATTTTACCGTGGAACTAAACACACCCCAGCCATACCGATTTAGCTGGAGCAGCATGATTGATCGAGCTGCAGTTGCAGTTTCAGGACCGACCCACGGTGGTTACTGTGAAACCGGGGACCACCATGGCCATGAACCAAAGGAGACTACCGTAAATGTTCCTTTCTTCTTTAATATCCAAACCCTGCCTTAATTGAAGCGTAGGGCTTGCTACCACTACGAAGAAATGCAAAACGTCGTCAATGCTACGATGACATATATAACAACGTTGCAGGTCAAAGCTACAAGTCGGCCATGCCGGCCCGTCAGTCCCCTCCCTTGTGCTTCTCCCGTTCTCCGCCTCTCCGGTGCACACAACTTGGAGGGGTATACGGGGATGGGCGGAGCCGCAGCGCACAGCGCACTGGCACGCCAGCGACCGATGCAGCTGAGATCGATATGCGATACGGGCCTGAGCACGCACGCATCCATGCGCCAGCACGTCTCCGCGACGGCGACTCGCGCACTGTTCCACGTACAAAGATGGGTCCACCAGTACACCACTCCAGCCGCGCTCGGAGGTCAAACCGCGCGTGTCTCCGCGACCCGCGACGAGTCAGCGCAGGCGCAGGAAGCAGCGTAGCCGGCGACGTATACGAGTAGTAGCCGCGATGCGTTCGCTGTTGCTGAACGCTGACTCGTGGTCGCTCTTGGAGAGAAAAACATGTGCGCATCGATTGGATGAGGCGCGATCGGTTTCGTTGCTGGGCGCCTGGGCCCCCACGGGCAGCCTCGTTTGAAGAGTCTCCGGTAGCGGACCGACTAGCGGAGTCAAGTTCGGGTTTGGTACAAAGCGGCAACTTGTGCGCAGGCCCAGCTGTCTGCGAAGGCGGGAACGCGGAAATTTCTCCATGTGATTTTCGCGCCAGAATTACTCCGTACTCCCAATGGCCAATTTCTTACAGGATCCGAAAGAACTTTCTTGCTACAAGCAGTGTATTATCACCGTGTTTAGATCTAAATTTTTTCTTCAAACTTTTAATTTTTTTATCACATGAAAACTTTCGTGCATACATAAACTTCAAATTTTTCCGTCACATCGTTTCAATTTCAACCAAACTTTCAATTTTAGCGTGAACTAAACACAGCCTATATAGTACATTCTTCAGCTGTTGAGCTGTGACTTCACACTATGCTAAGGCCTGGCTTAGATGGTAAAAATTTTTGTTTTGAGATATTACATCGGATATACGGACACAAATTTAAAGTATTAAACATTGTCTAATAACACAACAAATTACATATTCCGCCAAAAAATTGTGAGACGAGTTTATTAAACATAAATCCGTCATTAGCAAATGTTTATTGTAGCACCACATTTTCAAATCATGGCGCAATTAGACTTAAAAGATTCGTCTCGCAATTTACACGCAGACTGTGTAATTGGTTTTTTTTTCTAGATTTAATACTCCACGCATGTGTCCAAACATTCATGTGATCGGTGAAAAGTTGAGGTTTCTCCCTATATGCCATTAATAAAGATGGTGCCTACCTCTGTGTCACTAAAAAGTTCGAGCCTCCCTCTCTGCCATCGTCGAACTTTATCGTGCCCTCCATACCACTCCGTCCGTTTTTGGTCCTAACGGTGTGTAACAGCGCAGCCAAATAACTTAGTTGCCCTTAGGCTTGAGAGGTGACGAGTTTGAACTATTGGGTCTTTGGGTCGCACTCGTTGTCGTCGGTGGCGTCGTACTCCTCGCCGTTGTCGGTGCTGGACTCGTCGACGACGTCGTAGCGGCGCGCCCTCAGGCGGGGGCGGGGCGGACCTCCCGGAGGCGGTGGGAGTGGTGACGGGCCTCCCGGTGGCGGCGGACGGTGCGTCGGCGAGGAGCTGCTTGAGGAGGGTGGCGAGCGGGCGGCCCTTGAGAACGACGGTGGAAGCCATGGATCTCTCTCTCTCTCTCTCCCCTTTCTCTTGAGCGCTCTGCGATTCTTGCGGTGGAAGCCGAAGAGGTTGGGAATGGAGGAGTTGGTGTCACGTGTGCAGCCTTTTGTAAGACGCGGTTGTCGATGGTGGCGAGCCGCGCCGGCTGGCCGCTCCCCTCGGCTCTCAGGCAGAGCAGCAGTGTCCCTCGCCCCACGTCGCCATCGTCGATGCCGGCTGCGTGTATGCCCACGCCGTTCCTCCTTTTCCTTGCTGAGCCGCCGCTACTCCTCCTCACCGAGACGCCGTCGTCGATGCCCGTGATGGCCTTGGACAACGGGCGGCGCGCGAGGGGCACCGCAAATCGGGAGCAGCCGCGGCAGCGAGGTTGGTGAGGTGGAGGCGAGGAAGAGGGCATGCAGCCGTCGCCGACCCATACCCCTTCATGCCCTTTTTCGGCGGCTGCGACGGCGCTGTGGAGTCCAAATCCTGGCGGTTTGGCGAAAGGAGGAGGAGGCGCCCCTAACCTCCTCTGCTCAGCGCCGCACAGCTCCTTCTCACCCTACGCGGCCTGACTGCCGTGTCGGGCCGCCTTTCCCCCCGTGAGCACGGCCGTGCTGCCGCGGCGCCGCATTGAACTGCGTTGGCCGCCGCCGCGTCGCCTTCGCCCTCTCTCTCTCTCTCTGGCGCACTCGAGGCAAGCAGAGACTGAAAGGGCAAGAGCGGCATTTTTTTTTGCCCAGGCGCACATATCAGAGCTACCAAACGGTTAAACCCAAACAGATAAGCGACGGAATGGTGTGGAGCGCGTGATAAACATCGACAATTGCAGAGAGGGAGGCTCGAACTTTTTAGTGGCACAGAGATAGACACCATCTTTCTTAATGGTATGCTGGGAAAAACCTCATTAAACATGGCCTAAATACTACTCCTACTATACGTACATAAATTGTAATTGTTTATGTACTAGCGGCAAATAGCACAAGGACAACCGACGTCGTGTCAAGAGATAAACAATACTACTGCTCTATCCTTACACCGTGTAAAGCTCGAAGTTTTCCTTTTTTGTGTGTTATTTGTTGGAAATTTGGTCATAATTCGGCATATTTTAATCCAAAATATTAAGACAATAAACATGACATTTGCAATATGAGTAGATCTAGTGACAGTGCTAGATGTATACAACTTGAGTATGCTTAATATGAAATAAGCATCAACATTTACATAGTAACGCAATGCTGCCATTGCGAAGAGTATTAACAAAGAAACATCTAATAGAATCGGGAGAATGAAAGTATACCTCGAAAATGTCCCACCGCTGGATTTTGAGGCAGTATTGCCTCCGTTGATGTCGTTCATCTTCTTGTCTCCAATCTCCGTTAACATCTTGGTGAAGGCGCCGATGCAGCAGCAGTAGCCGCGAAGAACAAGAGCAGTTGCGCTTGAAGCGCTACCCAAAAACTTGATCGCCCGCCTACCCGTGCAAGTTCTCAAGCGGACGGAGTTCCGGAGGCACCTGCTCGTCCCGTACACCTGTGCGCGCAGGTGAACAGAACCGGAGAAGGATTCTGCAGCTCAGGAATAGAGGAGGAGGAACTTGAAGTGCAAGAGTCGTGAAGAACTTCTCCGTCCTTCTGGTCGCTGCGGAGTATATATATGCGAGCGCGAGAGTAACGTTCGGAGTCATCAACCGCGGTGTTTAATTTCGTAACCGACGCGCTCGTTAATACGGAATCAATTCACGACGTTTAATTCCGTAACCGACGGAATCAATTCACGACGTTTAATTCCTCCGTTGTTTATTACCGACGTTTAATTTCGTAACCGACGCGTGCATTGATATGAAATCAATTCTCCGTTGTTTATTACCGTCAGTTACAAAACGAGAGAGCGCAGTAGCAACAGCTGTCTGCGTCGCCTCGCCTCGCCCCGCCTAGTTGTCCGCGCACCATCTCAACCGGTCAACAGAGACTCTCCACTAGCTCCATATTTAAGTTGAGACCTCTTCACTTAGATTTCCAAGATGGTATTATTACCCATAGCACTTAATGTGGGCCAATGGAATTTATTAGGATTTAATTGGGCCTAGCCCATTAATCTAACAATCCTCACCAAATTTCATGGCTCACAGGAAATGCTCTCGATTCTGATCATGTTTGTTATACCAGTGTTTCGGTGGAGACTGTTAAGTTGAACTTCCACATAGGAAAAGAGCTACACCAGATCACAACTGAACAATGGACTATGCCTTGAATTGTCAGTCTTGTGCGATTCAGGTTTCCCTCAAACCCTTAATTGGTACTAGGCTGCCGTTTGCATCTCCTCTGTTTGGAGCGTATAAGTCATACTCCTGGCCTTTTCATGAGTATCTAGAGATCACCCAGATCTCATAGACTGTGACTAGCAGTCGGACTCATATAGGTGTGTTCCTTCTAAGATGTTATGTAGGCCAACATCTCTGCTTTGTGAAAAGCCATTCGGATCACATTAAGGTGTATACCATCCTACCATACAGATTAGAAGAGAAGTGCATCATGAAGATAAGCCCATTTTAGGATCTCTTCTCTCAGTTACACAATAGTTTGTTTCGCCATCCAAATTCACGGGATCTCTGATCACAATGGACAGGTTTCCACCATTGTGCAACTCTAAGTGGGTCTCAAGCCCATCTTCCTCGACGCATAGTCTATCACATTACGTGGTAGCCCCTTGGTAAACTGATCTGCCAGATTTTTAGCCGTCTGGACATAGTCCAATGCTATCACTCCGGAGTTTTTCTGCTTTCTGACAGACTTCAGTCTTCTTTTAACATGCCTGATGACTTCATGTTGTCCTTCGAACCGTTCACTTTAATAATCACTGTTTGATTATCACAGTTCATCAGGATTGCTGATACTGGTTTTTCAACCACCGGCAAGTCCATCAGGAGCTCACGAAGCCATTCGGCCTCAACTGTGGCAGTATCTAAAGCTGTGAGCTCTGCTTCCATTGTTGACCTCGTTAAGATGGTCTGCTTGCAAGACTTCCAGGAAACAGCGCCACCTCCAAGTGTGAACACGTACCCACTTGTGGCCTTTATCTCATCAGCATCAGATATCCAGTTTGAATCACTATAGCCCTCCAGCACTTTTGGGTACCTGGCGTAGTGAATTCCATAGCTCATTGTCCCTTTTAGATAGCGCATTACTCTTTCAAGAGCATGCCAATTATCATCTCCCGGATTTGAAACAAACCGGCTCAACTTGCTCACAACAAATGAGATGTCAGGCCTCGTTGCACTAGCTAAGTACATCAATGAACCAATGATCTGGGAGTATCTCAATTGATCCCTTGCTATTCTTCGGTTTTTCCTTAATAGCACACTAGAATCATAAGGAGTAGGAGCTGCCTTGCAGTCACTATAACCAAAGCGACTCAAGACCTTGTCCACATAGTGAGATTGCACAAGTGTAATCCCACCCTCATCTCCTCTCAATAGTTTAATGTTAAGAATAATATCAGCCACTCCCAAATCCTTCATTTCAAAGCTTTTGGCCAGAAAGTCCTTGACCTCCTCAATCACATTGAGGCTGGTCCCAAAGATCAATATGTCATCGACATATAAACACAAGATCACTCCCTCTCCCCCACCATAGCGATAGTACACATATTTGTTAGCTTCGTTCACAACAAAGCCAGCAGATGTAAGTGTATTGTCAAATTTCTCATGCCATTGCTTAGGCGCTTGTTTGAGACCATACAAGGACTTCAACAGCTTGCACACCATTCCCTCCTGACCTTCTAGTACATACCCATCTGATTGATCCATATAGATCTCCTCCTCCAACTCTCCATTGAGGAAAACTGTCTTAACATCCATCTGATGGATGAGTAGACCATGAGAGGCTGCCAGAGCGAGTAGTACTCGAATCGTGGTCAAGCGAGCAACCGGTGAATAAGTGTCGAAAAAAATCCTCGCCTTCTTTTTGGTTATAACCCTTGGCCACAAGCCTTGCCTTATACTTTTCAATTGTACCATCAGGCCTAAGCTTTTTCTTGAAAACCCATTTGCATCCTACAGGCTTGCATACATATGGACGCTCGACGACTTCCCAAGTACCATTAGACATAATTGAGTCCATCTCACTGCGTACCGCTTCCTTCCAATAGTCAGCGTCAGGAGATGAATATGCCTCTTCAATGGTTCTTGGAGTATCATCCACAAGATATACAATGTAGTCATCTCCAAAAGACTTTGCAGTCCTTTGTCTCTTACTCTTTCGAGTTTCTACAATGTTACCCTCCTCAGGATTTTCCTCAAGCATTTGATCAATGTGTTCTATCGGCACAAAGTGCTCAGGGGATAAAATAGGTTCTTGACTAGAAGTGCTATGTGCATTTTTCATAGGAAATTCATTCTCAAAAAATGTGGCATCTCTGGACTCAGTAATTGTACCAACACGCATGTCGGGTACTCCAGAATTTACTATTAAGAACCTATATCCCACACTGTGGATAGCATAACCAAGGAACACACAATCTACGGTGTTTGGTCCAAGTTTACACTTTTTGGCTATAGGTACATTTACCTTGGCCAAACAGCCCCATGTGCACAGGTGAGAGAGATTTAATTTCTTCCTTTCCCATTCCTTGAATGGTGTTACTTCCTTATGCTTAGTAGGAATTCTATTCAGGACATGACACATAGTCAATATTGCCTCACCCCACCATTCCTTGGAAAGTCCTGCAGTGTCTAACATGGCATTCACCATCTCAGTTAGAGTGCGGTTCTTTCTTTCGGCTACCCCGTTTGACTGGGGTGAATAGGGAGGCGTCCTCTCATGAATAATTCCATACTCTTCGCAGAAAGAAGTAAACTCATTGGAAAAATACTCTCCACCCCTATCAAACCTTAACCGTTTGATTTTCCTTTCCAGTTGGTTTTCTACCTCAGCCTTATAGATCTTAAAGTAACGTAATGCTTCATTCTTTGTTTTCAATAGGTACACATAGCATAATCTAGTACAATCATCTATCAGTGTCATGGAATATTTCTTTCCGCCTTTAGTCAACACGCCGTTCATTTCACACAGATCGGAATGAACAAGTTCTAGTGATGCCAAATTCCTTGCCTCAGATGCCTTGTGAGGCTTGCGAGGTTGTTTCGATTGAACACAAGTATGACACTTAGAGCCTTTGACTAAAGTGAATTTTGGAATTGAACTCATGTTGGCTAAGCGCGTCGTACAACCAAAATTCACATGACAAAGTCGCGAATGCCACACATTGGACTCATCATCATCATCGCTTACATGGTTCACAACTTTATTACACATATCGTCCAAGGAAAAGTGAAACAAACCTCCGCTGTCATAACCTTTTCCAATAAACGTTTCATATTTAGATACGATACATTTATTGGATCAAACACAAGTCTAAAACCATCTCTACACAGTAGAGAGCCACTAATTAGATTCTTCTTTATTGAAGAGACATGCTGCACGTTCTTTAGCTGCACGATCTTTCCTGAAGTAAACTTCAGATCGACCGTACCAACACCATGTACAGCCGCAAGCGATCCGTTTCCCATCAATAAGGAGGAACCTCTCCCGACTTGATAAGAAGAAAACAGGGAAATGTCCGCACCCACATGAATATTAGCACCAGTATCAACCCACCAATCAGGTGAGTGACAGACAGAGAGAATTGTAGGTAAAAATTTACTATACCCCAATGTTCTTCCGCCCTCACTAATAACCATGTTTGCAGACTTCTTGTCCTTGCACTCAGGACAATCCTTGGCCCAATGCCCAGGCTTGCCACACACAAAGCAATCTCCTTTTGCATTTCCCTTGCCTTTCTTCTTAAAATTGGTTGTAGCCTTGGGTTTGACGTCAGGTTTGACTTTCTTGTTGTTGTTGTGGGATGCGTGAGGGTTCTTCTTCTGCACCAAATTGGCGCTAGAACCTCCCTCGATCTTTTTGCCCCGGTTGTCCTTTGCCCTCGCCTTCTCCTCATGTAACATCCTCAAATTTTAAACTAAATTTGACTGCATCATGCTGGTTTTAATCATAGACTAGCAAAATCAAAATTCTCTTTAAAAGTTCTCTTTTTATTCTTGTTTTTGGTTCAAGTATTACCCCTAGAATTCCCTCAACCTAGTTTACCAATAAACCATAAATTGTTGCCCTATCCTAAACCTTTGTGAATTTAGCAAATTTCCTTCAAATTCCAAACCTATTCTTATTTATCGCCAATATCTAAATTCCTCCTTTTGATCTAGCCGCCACTTTAATTCATGTGGCTTGATTTCCTCTTCGGCACAAGAATAATATTATTACAAATATTATGAATAATTGCTCTTGTGCTAAGAAAATATATTTTATCCTTCCCTTCCACAAATCCAAATTCCTATTAGCCTCAAATACTTCTCTAAAATCCATGCCATATATTTCGGGGCTAAAAATCCTATCTATCTTCCTCTTAGTTTGCTTGCCTCATTCCCAAAAATATTTTGAGGAATTATATTGTTAATTTCTCTCCTATTTGAGTGCTTTAATATTTACCCCACATTATATTCTATCTCTCCTATTTGAGTGCTTTAATATTTACCCCACATTATATTCTATCTCCCAAAAATTATTGCACTCAAATAATTAGGAAATCTCTCTTTTGAAAAGTATCTCCAAAAATAAGTTCATCCCAAAGGTTAGCCACCTAAATTCCTTACAAATATTTATTTAAATTCAAACTCCATCCCTCAAATCCCTACAAAATTTAGAAATCAATTCTATTCAATTTGGGCCAAAATTCCTTTCTTTCTTCATTGTGGCCCATCCCTTTCCTCAGCCCAAGCTGGCCCAGCCACCTTCCCACTCAAGCCGGCCCATCTCCCTCCTCTTCCTGTGGGCACAAGAAACGCCATAGCCGCCGCCGCCGTGCACCATTGGTGCGTCGTCACCTCGGTTCTCCCAACGTCATCGCCGTTTTGCCAACTTTGAGTCCAGTCCACGCCGTGCCTTGCCCTTCTCCTTCGCCGCCCAGCATCCCTGGCGTTGCCGCGTGTACGCAGCCGCCATCACCAGCCAATCACGAGCGGAAGCCGGCGCCGTGTCCCTCTTCCTCATGCGCGCCAGCGCCGGCGCCGTTTTCTTCTCCCCTAAGCACCCGTCGCCGTGTCCCCATCGTTTTCCTCCTCCTCCGAACCGACCTCCGCCGCCTATAAATAGCCGGCCATCCCTCCTCTTTTCCTAAATCAAACCGAGCTCTCTCTCTCCTCCTATGCCGATCACCTACTGATCTCCCTCACCGGTGCCCCGTCGGCCAAGCCCTTGCGCCATCACGTTTGCCTTGCGAGGAGAACCCATTTCACCCCTTTCCCCCATCCCTTCCACCTTGAGTTAAGCAACCACCGCCAGCTCCCAAATCGGCCGAGCCAAGCTCTTGCCGCCGGCGTTCCGATCTCCTCCCTCTCCCTCTCCGCCAGCCACCGCCCTCTCTAGGTGCGTGGTGCTCAGGAACACCATCCGCCGCCGGCATCGCCGCCTTCCGCCCGCCGGAGAGCCGGCACCCCTCCTCTCCTTCTCCTCTATTGCTCGGTTGGAAAGAGAAGAAAAGAAGAGAGGAAAAAGAAGATGAGAGAAGGAGAGAGAAAAGGAAAAGAAAACGTAAGGAAGATTGACAGGTGGGCCCATTAACAGTAAATTTTCGTATTTTCTCTATTTAATTCAAAATCCAAACTTTAGAAGCCCATATCTTTTAAAATATAAACCCAATTCCAGTGAAACTTGGACCAAAATTCTTCTAAAATCTTTCTCTATCTTTTGAGGCTATTTTTTCTATTTTTCTCATTTTATTTCATTTTTGCCTATTTTTGGATTTTATTCGAATTCCTTTTGAATCCGAATTTTATATATCTAACCCTAGGTCTTGAGGATTCTTCTGACACACTAGATAATATCAATCAATCTCAGAACATCGAGCAAGGCAAGTTACTATCTACCTTTTGATCATTTAAGCCTATATTTTACAAATTATTTATTTATAGCCTTCTATTCAATATTCTATTTTATATGCATAATTCAACCATAGAAACCCATATAATTTAGTATTGCTTATCTTGCTTATAATCTGGTTAAAATATTTTATACTTAGATTGGGACAGTACGTAAGAATTGGATGATTTCCGGGTGGCTAGTACTGTCTCGATCGATATAGTTATTACCAGGTACTTATGTCGAACGAATGGGTACGACCGCAGTTTCTAGGATGGGGACAGACCTAGTTATTATGTTAATTAGCAATGTGGTACCTCTGTATAGTGGTTCTTATTTTTAAGTCCTCGCGCAGGAGGCAACTATAGCCGCGAAGGGAAACTTTTAACCATTACCATGTACAGGTAAATGGTTTGTGATACTCGAGTATAAATTATATGGTATATTTCTAAACCCTGATCAAGATGATGTGGTGTCATACGATCAGTTCCCCTTAAATACCTCGGGAACGCCAGAACTCCTCTTGCTGCTGTTAACATTACGTTCAAAGCATATGAGGATATAAGTTCATGGAACAGGTGCCACAATTGTTAATAATCTAATACTGGGCCATGACTAAAGCCAATGATTATCAACAAGTCGTGGACTGCGGGTAAAGCGTACATCTGCTGTAGTAGAATATCATTGAAACTATTCGAATAGCCGTGCTCACGGAATTGAGTACCGAGACTCATATGGTACCCTGGTTAGAAACCTAAAGTATATATTTTACAAACTCTTGCTTTAATATTTCCAGATTGTCTATTATTGCTTTCTGCAAAGAACTCCACTCCATGCCAACGCATAACATATTTCCATGGTAACTTGCTGAGTATTGCGAATACTCACCCTTACTCTTATTAACCCTTTTTCAGATTTGGGTCAAGAGGAGGACCCCTGTGATTATTATTATGATGACTCTGATAACTTAGAAAATCCCTAGAGGTTATACCTTCCTAGTCAGAATGTACTAGAACTTCCGCTGTGTAATATTAGCACCTATGTTTAATTACGTGAGTACCTACCCTTGTAGAACCCCTGGTATTATAAACTTTAATGTATGCAATGAAGAACTAGCTGTATTACATGTATCAATATTTACTGATCCAGGGATTGATACATTAATCTTAGTCGGATCCAAGTTATTAGTTTTGGGACCCGACACCTCAATACCCAAAGAGCCAATGAGATCAGTAACACTGAACTCTTGCCTCTTGTGTTTTAGAGAAGTAGCAAAGTCCGACCAAGAAGGTGGCAATTTGGCAATAATGCCTCCAGCCACAAACTTATTCGGCAACTCGCAGTTGTTGTTCTCAAGTTCCTTTACCAGCATCTGAATCTCATGAGCCTGTTCCACTACAGAACGGTCATCGACCATCTTATAGTCATAGAACTGCTCCATGACATACAGCTCACTGCCGGCGTCGGAAACCCCAAACTTGGCCTCAAAGAGCATCCCACATGTCCTTCCCTGAAGGTATGTGCATATACACATCCACAATATTATCGGCAAGCACACTGATCAATGCTCCACGGAACAAGCAATCCGTAGCCTCGAACTTAGCCTCCTCCTCAGGAGAGAGAGGCAGTTCACTCAGTTTGCCCCGTGAGACAAGGAAACAATGCATCACCGTCAACCACAAAAGTGCACGTGCTTTCCCTCTTTTATAATTTGAACCATCGAAAGCATGTGGTTTTAGTGATGCAGCAAAGCCAACTACCGAAAAAGACTTATCAAGTTTTTGGATTTGTTGGAAATTTGGTCATAATTCGGCATATTTTAATCCAAAATATTAAGACAATAAACATGACATTTGCAATATGAGTAGATCTAGTGACAGTGCTAGATGTATACAACTTGAGTATGCTTAATATGAAATAAGCATCAACATTTACATAGTAACGCAATGCTGCCATTGCGAAGAGTATTAACAAAGAAACATCTAATAGAATCGGGAGAATGAAAGTATACCCCGAAAATGTCCCACCGCTGGATTTTGAGGCAGTATTGCCTCCGTTGATGTCGTTCATCTTCTTGTCTCCAATCTCCATTGACATCTTGGTGAAGGCGCCGATGCAGCAGCAGTAGCCGCGAAGAACAAGAGCAGTCGCGCTTGAAGCAGTACCCAAAAACTTGATCGCCCGCCTACCCGTGCAAGTTCTCAAGCGGACGGAGTTCCGGAGGCACCTGCTCGTCCCGTACACCTGTGCGCGCAGGTGAACAGAACCGGGGAAGGATTCTGCAGCTCAGGAACAGAGGAGGAGGAACTCAAAGTGCAAGAGTCGTGAAGAACTTCTCCGTCCTTCTGGTCGCTGCGGAGTATATATATGCGAGTGCGAGAGTAATGTTCGGAGTCATCAACCGCGGTGTTTAATTTCGTAACCGACACGCTCGTTAATACGGAATTAATTCACGGCGTTTAATTCCGTAACCGACGCGCTCATTGATACGAAATTAATTATCTATTGTTTATTACCGACTCCGTCCTTCTGGTCGCTGCGGAGTATATATATGCGAGTGCGAGAGTAATGTTCGAAGTCATCAACCGCGGTGTTTAATTTCGTAACCGACACGCTCGTTAATACGGAATTAATTCACGGCGTTTAATTCCGTAACCGACGCGTTCATTGATACGAAATCAATTATCTGTTGTTTATTACCGACGTTTAATTCCGTAACCGACGCGTTCATTGATACGAAATCAATTCTCTCCGTCCTTCTGGTCGCTGCGGAGTATATATATGCGAGCGTGAGAGTAACGTTCGGAGTCATCAACCGCGGTGTTTAATTTCGTAACCGACGCGCTCGTTAATACGGAATCAATTTCACAGCGTTTAATTCCGTAACCGACGGAATCAATTCACGACGTTTAATTCCTCCGTTGTTTATTACCGACGTGTTCATTGATACGAAATCAATTCTCCGTTGTTTATTACCGTCCGTTACAAAACGAGAGCGTAGCAGCGGCTGTCTACCTCGCCTCGCCCCGCCTGGTTGTCCGCGCACCATCTCAACCGGTCAACTGAGACTCTCCACTAGCTACATATTTAAGTTGAGACCTCTTCACTTAGATTTCCAATGTGGTATTATTACCCATAGCACTTAATGTGGGCCAATAAAATTTATTAGGATTTAATTGGGCCTAGTCTATTAATCTAACATTATTTGCGTGGTCAAGTGGCAAGAAAGTTGTACGTAGCTCGGTAGCTGTACTTTCTTTTGAGGCGTGAACCGTGTTTACCCTTTTGTATAGTCCCAATGGAATTTAAACTAACCTTATCCATTCACGAAATGTTTACTCCAGTCTTCGTTCGTCCCAGCAGAGTCGTCCCAGTCAACATTCCCGCTTCAAAATATCCTTCAAGTCAGTTGTTCAGATAAATGAAGAAGCAAAGACCACATCTACCTGACAGCAGTGTAAATTTTCTTCCTTCAGAGTTCAAAAAGAACAAGTCAAGAGGAATTCGTGCACTTCCAGCTGTTAAACTGTCATTTTTTGTACTGTCGTACTCATGCAGAGACACCACAGCTAGCTATGGCTACCGCCAAGTAAAGAATATCCACCGTAAGAAGAGATTATACTAATACCACTAGTTATCGCGCGCGTGCATATCTCTGTCACTCGCGTCGCTCCAAAAACCTAACAAAAATCACAGCCAACGAGAGAGCTAGCCCTCGTGTGGCTGGAGGTTGGAAAAGACGATTGAGTCAAGCAGATTCCATTCTGATCACATCAAGGAGAGTGACCCCGACCAGTGAAGCGCGCAGCAGCATGCAGTAAGATAAAATAAAGCAAAAGGTAAGGAGAATATAGTGGAGTAAACATTATTGTTAATATTGGCTAGAAATTGACATGTGCAGAGCAGGGCACTGAGAGCAAGTTTAATAGTATAGCCCACTATTGGCTCCAATTCATCTATAACTAATGTAATAGCCAATTCATACAATAGTTGCTTACTATATTATTAATATCTGGTCTCACATGTCATACATACATTACGTCTTGAAGTCTGTGCTGCAGCTGGCTATAGATCTGTAGCCCGCTGCTCTTATCTCTTTTTCTTTATTTATTTAAAATATGTTTATAGCTGGCTTATAGCCTGCTATTGTACCTGCTCTCATGGAGAGAGATGTAGTAATTAAAACACTTCCATCTTCTTAATTTGAGTTGGGGCCTTGTGGGTTGGTAAATAACCATGTTCTGTGGCTGATTCCTCCCACAGTCCCCAGCCAGAATTATTAGTTTCTAATTATTTTTCAGTGCATTCCTAGTCATAATCATGTTTATGTAGAATCCTGCCTTGTCATAATCATGTTTATGTAGAATCCTGCCAGGGTTTATTTGAGAATGACGTGAATTCCTAATCTTCATGATTACGAGAATGACATACATTTTGTACATGCAAAGAGGGCATTGGACGAGGAAGCAAGGCCACCAACTGACGACCACGGGTACATACATGTAGTGCTATAGTGGCTGGTCAGTTATCACCATTTCGCGTTCTGAGAGAAAAACGTTTGTCACTAGGTAGGTATAGTACTTTCATCGTCTCTCCGAGTGAATAGGAATATGGGATTCCATTTGAGTGGTTAGGCCACCTGCAAATCTTGCCAATATTGCATTTTTGTGGGAGTGGGACATGATATGCAAGATGCATGGAATGACCTTGAGGTGATCATGTCATTTTAGCATCAAACTTTTGCCCAGTCTTGCTGGTACTGGTAGCAGTGATGTGTATATAAACACATGAGTTTGTATTATGTTTTTGTCAAAAAAAAAGTATAGTAAGAAGAAGGCTACAGCCCCATCGTTTGGTTTATTCGAGCGGCATATTTGCAATTGGATAGTTGATAATGAGCTGACAAAAAGAAAGAAATGAGAGCAGAAGAAGCCGAGACGTTTGAGAGCCCCAGAAGAGGAAGACCAGACATTGCACGATTTTGCCATTTTGGGCTTTGGCCCATCTCAACTGACCAGATGTGAACTACTCAGGGAAAAAGTACACGCAAGGTCCCTCAACTTGTTAGCCAGATACATCCCTCAACCACAAAACCGGACATCCGGTGTCCCCCAACTTACAAAACGGTCACAATAGGACCCTCGGCGGTTTTGACCCTGGTTTTGTCCCACGTGACGGCTGACTCAGCGTGGGACCCACATGGACCCCACATGTTATGGAGACCACGTCAGCACCCTCTCTCTCTCTTTCTCTTTTTCTCTCCTTCCTCTCGCTCTTTGCTCTCGCAAAGTCGGCGGCGCGCGCGGCCGAAGGGTGGTGCAGCCAGCGACGGCGGCTCCTGGGTGGCGGCACACGGGCTTAGCGCGGTGCGAGCTCGCCGGCCTCCCCGTCCCCCTCGTGCGGTCGGCGACGGCGGCGCGCGGCTGCGGCCATCATAACTGATGCGGAGAGGAGGGCCGATGCGGCAGCGGCAGCAGCGGCGTCACTGACGCAGTGCGGAAGAGGGTCGGTGGCATCATCGACGCGGTGTGGAAGAGGGTCGGCACGGCCGATGGGGAAGGAGCGGCGGAGAGGAGATCGACCGGCCGGCTTTTCTTGAGGTAGCGCCCGATACGGCTGACGGGCAACTGGAGCCCGGCCTTGACGGAGCGCGTCACCGCCTTCTTCCTTGGCCCGCCGGCCTTCCTCCCGCCCGCCGCCTTCTTCACCTTCCCACCGCCAACGTCGTCCATCTCAACTCAAATGGTGCTCTCTCACTATCTCAAATCTCAATTCGATTTGGATGCAGCGCGGGAGTGGGGGAGAGCCGACCGCATTGGCGGGAGAGGTGGGAGAGGAGGCCGGAGGGAGACGGGGAGATGAGGAGGGCGAGTCGTCGTCATCGCCGCCCAGTCCGCACCCGTTGTGCGGGGAGTAGGAGGCAAAGCCAGAGGAGGGCGGCCGCCCACACCCACAAGTCGTTGCGCCCCCAGTGATGCGGCGCGCACGGAGTGACCTGGAGCTCGCCCGCCGCCCGCCCATCGCCGCTCTCGCCCGCAGCCCGGCGTCGTCTCCGCGTGGAGTTGTCCGGAGAACCACGTCTTGAGCTCGCACGTCGCCTCTCCTGTCTTGCCCCGGCGAGCTCTGGGCCGGCCACCGCCCTTCACCGCCGGAGTCGCGACCACCGTCGCCTCGCCGTGCCGAGCAACAGATTGAAGAGAGAGACGAGAAAAGAGGGGACATAGAGAAGATGACATGTCATACTGACATGTGGGGGCCCACGCTGAGTCAACCGCCACGTGGGACAAAACCGCCGAGGGGCCTACTGTGACCGGTTTTGTAAGTTGGGGGACACCGATATCCGGTTTTGCGGTTGAGGGACGATTTTGTATCTGGCTAATAAGTTGAGGGACCTAGCGTGTACTTTTTCCAACTACTCAGTCCTAGTTTGAATGGGCTGAAATCCCGGCCCATTTTGCAGAAAGGAAAATGGTTTTAGCCCATTCCGCCAAAAAATTTGCGTTTGCCGGGAGTCGAACCCGGGTCTATTGCTTGGAAGGCAATTATCCTAACCGTTGGACTACAAACGCTTTCGCTGATATTGGGAATCGTAATTTTTTAAAATTTTATAATTACGGCGCGTTGCACAACAGTACAAGTCCTTCTCTAAGGTGAAACACCTGGTTGATTTTTCCAAGCCCAAATGCCAAACTACCGCTGACTTTTATATTATCCTAGTTTTGGTCTTCGTTGAGGTCGTCAAGCGACTAAAGCAGACATAAACAGAAGACAAGAAAAGAAAAATAAACACTCCAGCAAATAACCTTGTCAATGAGGTAGGCAACCTAACTCAACAATCATCTCACTGTCTTCCATGACATCTTTTTTGTGGTTAATCTATACATAAAACACATACAGAATCCTGCATTGACGTTTTAAACAAAACAATATTGGTTGCTTCAGAAAAAGGCCCCTCAAATGCAACTTCCTTGGGAGACATCTTGCTTATCATCAGGACCAAAGCCACAATGCAACTGACGAGGCAATGGAAAAGTACAAGACAGTCTAGTTTACCATTAGCATTCACCAAGGATGTTCCCATTGTTACTACACTAAACCTCTTTGTTTTGCTTAGTAATGGCTGCATAAAAAAAAGGTAGCGCGCTTTGTGTTATCTGCTTGAAAAGGTAGCTCATCTGACTGATGACCAACGAACAAACTAACCACAGTCAAAAAAGAAGAAAAAAAAGAGTCTTGGCTACACAAATATGCCATGTATCTTTGCTTCATTTGTCCATCACTCTACCACTATAATGTCAGAAGCGATGTGATAAAAGTTTAAAGAGGTTGGGCAGCTGCTATCTCGGCTCACATCCGTCATGCTGAATGATCTTGTCCGAAGCTTGAAGCAAGTGAATGCCACTACAGTGTTTTTAGTTGACTTGTTGGGTTCAGAGGGGGACAGGATCCGGGAAATGCAGCGATCATACTAATGAGATGGTCTAGTACGTGCTTAACTGTGTCTCATCCGTTCAGTTAGTCCCTGACAGCGAACTACGAGCAACTCAAGAAAAAAAAGGATTGGTTACTTCAGCGAATCGATAAATGCTGGAAGCCTGGAACAGTTCGGATTCTGAAGAGAAACTGACGACAAGATCTTTCACTTCACCGCGTCAGTTTCCTTCCCTGCCTTTTGCCAGCATAAAGGAACAATAGAAAATGACTCATCAAGCCTTGCAGAATTGCAGGCTTGCAGCATCTTCCAAGATCAGGCAGGGAATCTGGAATCTGCAACCTGCCTTCCTTTGACCAGAAATGCAGTAGCACAACACACTCGATTACGGTTACATTTAAGCTGTGTTTTTCAGCGCAAACTTTGGATTTTGGTTAAAATTGGAGATGATGTGACTGAAAAGTTGTGTGTGTATGACAGGTTGTTGTGATGGAAAATGACTGAAGTTTGGATCCAAACTTTGAATCTAAACACAGCCTTAACAAGCTGCAGTTCAGCCTTCAGGAGCATATGGCAACGGAGTTCGTCAGAGAAAAGAAGGCCAGATGCCGATCGATGAAGCGTGCAATAAGTATATCTGCATGTTGGGTGAAGAAAGCGGCCAAGTTATTGAGATCATAACGCATCGGCACTGTGCCCAGTGGTACTGCAAAAAAGATCATAACGCCGAGTCGACCCTACAACTGCAATTGTGCAAGCTCTGAATGAATGATCGATCGAGTTCGCCATCCTACATCCACAGTGTTTTGGTTTTCCCATCATCAATCGAGCTCATGACGACCCATCCTGCCCCCTCCTCAAATCATACTGCAGGGAATATGCTCAGGAAAATCATCATCTTATGCATAATGAGAAATTACTTTCTTGAATTGCAGATGCCATTCACAGCATGAAATTGCTTTCTCGAATGGATTTTTTTTTTGTACTTTTATTTGACACGGATGAGATGAGCTAGTATACACAGAGGATGAGTGATGAGTTCTCTGAGTATCAAGAATTCATCATCGAGTGGAGTAGTAGAATACACTTGGGATTGATTCGTCCATTCACGGTTACAAAAAAACATGAGGCGAACATGTGTGTTAGCTAAGGCCATACGAGCAGTAGTATAGTACTAGCGGTGAGCTGGTTCTTGTCGTCGTCAAGCTTTCTGCAGGCTCCAGATGCCATGGAAGATGTTCCTGAGCTTGCTCCCGCCAAGCTTCTTCACGATCTTCTTGGCGTCCGTCACGTTCGTCTCTGCTAGCCTCTCGAGATTCCTGCCATTTTCGGACCCAATTTGATGACCATTAGTGTTTGAAAACGAGGAATTTGGCGAGAATTTGTTTGAGGATTTGTTGGTTGCCTGAGATGCTCCGATGACATGATCTTCCGGCGGCCGGAGGTGCTGTCGCTGAGGTGCATCAGGGTGGAGAGCAAGAAGCGCTTCGCCGGCGAGAGCTTCTCGTCGTCGGGGCCGAGCAGCTGCAGTACCTGCGCCACGTTGCGGTCTTCCTGGACGAACCGCTTCCGGTTGCGGTGCACGGACACCATGGCGCAGAGCGCCTCCGCCGCCATGTCCCGCGCCTCGAGCGACTTGGCGGCGTGGAGGATGCTCACGAGCTCCGGCATGAACCCGGCGTCGCCCATGGCCTTCTTGGTGTCCTCCGAGGCGTGGCACAGCCGGTGCGCCGCCTTCAGGGCGCAGTGCTGCAGCGTGGCGTCGCCGCTGCGGAGGAAAACGAGGACGCGGTCGAGGAAGCCGGCGGCGACGAGCCGGGATGTCGAGGGTGGGGAGGAGAGGCAGAGCGCGTCGATGGCGCGGAGCGCGACCTCCCGCGCCTTGGAGGAGCGCGGGGAGGCCGGGTCGAGCACGCTGACCAGGGACTCGACGGCGCCTTCCTGGAGCACGGCCTCCCTGACGGAGCTGTCGCCGGAGGCGATGGCGGCGAGGAGCTCCATCGCCTGGATTTGCGCCGCCTCGTCCGCGGCGCCCCGGCAGAGCGACACGAGCACCGGCGCCGCGCCGGCCTCGGCCACCATGTACTTTCTGATCTCGTCGACGCCGGCGAGGCTCCTCAGCACACGGCAAGCCGCGCACACGAGCTCGCCGCCGCTGGCGGTGTAGTCGGCGCAGACGTTGAGCAATGCCGTGACGCCGCCGTGCGCGGCGACGGCCCACGCGTTGTCGGAGTTCTCGGTGAGCTTGCACAGCAACCGCGCCGCCCGCTCCTTCGCCGAGGGCCTGCCCCCGGCGCTGTCGAGGACACGGATCACCGGAGCGATGACGCCGCCGACGACAAGGTCGCCTCTGTAAGCCTCAAACCCGGCGATCACGGAGACGGCCTCCAGGACCTCCTCCTGGACGCAGGCGTCGGGGCACTCGAGCAGCCAGACGAGGACGCCGACGCCGTCGGCGACGTCGGACACGACGACGCGGACGCACTTCTCGTCGTCGTGCAGCACCTCGGCGAGCGCGGCGGCGGCCTCCCCCCGCATCTCGGCGCCGCCCACCCTGAGCCTCGCGAACAGGTCCCGCACGTAGAACCGCACGTCGTCGCGGCTGGCGCCGGCGCAGGGCCTCGACACGACGAGCGCCCGCGCCCGCGTCAGCGCGCCCGACGCGTACACCTCGTCCACCCGCGCCACGAGCGCGTCGAGCGTGCCCGCCACGACGTCGAGGTCGCTCCGCAGCCGCAGCTTCCCTCCCCCGTAGTGCCTCCCCTGGCTCCTCGGCACCAGCTCCGACGCCTCCCTCGCCGTCTCCACCACCGCCCCAAGAACCCCCGCCAACGCCCCATGCCCCTCGCCGCCTTCACCGCCGCCGGTGGCTATGTCGGCGAGGCCGGCGTGGAGCCGGTTGAGCCTGTCCCTGATGAGCTGCCACTTGTACGGGAAGAGCGAAGCGGCCAAGGAGGCAGACACCAAACCGGTAATGGCGTCGAGCGCCGCCGTGACACTCCCCTGCTCATCTCGCTCCGCCGCCGCCGCCGTCGCCGCCTCTTCTCCCATGCCTCCGACCACCTCACCCGCTAAGCTCAACGACGCATTCTTGCAAATGCGCGAAATGGGAGGGAAGAGGAAGAAGCGGCGGAGGTATAAGTACGTGTGATAGCTGTAACTGGCAATGGTGGTGGTGGTGGGTTAATGGAGGTGGGCGGTGGCGCCCACCGTCGTGGGGAGATGCGCCAGCGTGCGAGTGGAGTGAGGACGAAGGAGGAGGAGGCTGACCTGGGGATCGGCGAGGTTTGGTTCGGTGCGGGCGCCGGGCGCGGGAGAAGAAGGAAGCGCGCCACGAGGGAATGAAACAGTGGGGTGGCGTGGCGGGACGCGCGCTGTGCTTGGCGTGGCTCGCCGCCTCGGGTACGGATCGCGTGACACACCCGAAAAAATGCTGCGCGTACGCAGATTGTGTCGTGTGGTGCCAAAGCCATGGGTGTTATGAACGGACGGTGGTAAAATGATCCGAAGGATTGATTTTGGTGGTAGTACTGTGATAGTACTATATACTCCCTCCGTTTCAAAATGTTTGACACCGTTAACTTTTTAGTACGTGTTTGACCATTCGTCTTATTTAAAAAATTGAAGTAATTATTTTTTCTTTTCATATCATTTGATTTATTGTTAAATATACTTTCATGTATACATATAGTTTTGCATATTTCTTAATTTTTTTTTGAATAAGACGAACGGTCAAACATGTGTTAAAAAGTCAACGGTGTAAATATTTTGAAACGGAGGGAGTACGTACTTGTTTGGTAATTGGCAGGTGAAAAAGCACAAAAATAGTTGTCTATATTAATGTCACAACGCTAATATTCTGTCTTAGCGCCGATCAGCACAGTAGCCTTGTTATGGGGAGATTTGTTTTTTATAAAAAGACAGTGGTATCATACTTATATTTCTTATATACTCATAACATATCTAATACTCCCTCCGTCCTATAATATAGCAATCTAATATAAGATTTCATCATAGGACTACGAATCTAAACATGAGACATGTCAGATTCGTAGTCCTAGGATAGGTCTAATCACATCCTATAGTCCTAGGATCTCATCCTATACATTATGGGACGGAGGGAGTATATATTCTATTTGCCTTGTAACGTATAGTTTTTATTGCATAACAAATGATTGATCAATTTACTATGAAGGCAATATTAGCAGTATGAAAAGTTAAGTATTTTACTTTTCTTTTGTTAATTTCAAGCTCCCCAACTTTATCAAAATAGTCAACATTCTCCGGATGAACAGGTTTTTTTGCCACCAATTTTACCGCGCTATGTGATAAATATGTTTATTTGCTATATACCATGGCTTAAAAATAGTTTCATGATACATGTAAAGTTAAATGTGTAATTTAAATTTAAAGTATCATGGCTTATAGTCTATAGTTTTATGATAGTTTTGTCAAGATATTTATAGTTTTTTCTTAAATTACTCTAAGTCTTCATCTCACATTTGCATCTATCTACCTTTCTTTGGCAAAAAAAAAGAGAGAAAGAAATGGGTGTACACACATGTACTGTGTTAGGTCCCTAGTACGTTGTCCCAAACTTTTTTTATCCAATACAGGTCATTTACTCATCTTGCTTGTGTACATAGTACTCTAAGTTACTTTACCCCCACTAACTTTAATTAACAAGAGTCGTTTATATTTCAGAGTTCGAATTTGAATTCTAGCATGGTGTATACATTTCAACATGCTACAATGCTAAGAGGTTTCAAGTTTAATTTGAATTCCAACTTAGAAATCTAAACACGGAAAATTATTATAGCCACCAATCGTACGTTGTTCTAAGGCCTGAGCGAGCCCATGCTCACAGATAATTGGAAGAGTATGTTGAAGTGTGAATTATTATCTTTTATCGTCAGTCAAAACATGTAAAAATGAAATAGACATACTTTAAATGATAAATTTGAAGACTCCTGACCCTACGGCTGTGCTGAGAGAGTTACGGGGAACCAAGGCCCAACTAATCCTTTGCTTCAAAGATCTAGTGCAATAACACCTGCAGGAATACAATGCTGGAGATACCTTAAATTTGTACTTAACCTTTGCTTAAAAACTTGAATTAATCCGATCTAGGACATGGCTTCTCCAATGAGCACTAGTAGCAAGTACGAATGCAAATTCAGCCAAACAATGACATTTTTTTTGAGGGACCATCATTATTATGGTATGGTATTTGACATAAAACCCGACTAAAAATCTTCGAATTTTGAACCATCGAATGATTTAAAGATTCGTGCAATACACATTAAACCTAAGCCTACCCCTCCTCGCTTCAGCTATCCAGCATGGCCACGATGAATTGGGATCGAGTGCTACTTGCTAGATACCCTCGGCTGCCGTCACCATCGCCCCACCATGCCGCCTCTCGGTTGGCCAGAGCCTGGAGGGTATCAACGGCACTAGTGAGCACCCTTCCCCCTATCCATCCTCCCTTCCTCAAGACATGTGAATCCCCATTACCCGATCCGCCTCCTCATCACAAGATTTGCTTTGCCCCACCACCAACGGTGCCCTGCCGCCCTTTTACATCCCTGAGGCTTCGGCACCATCGCCGATGCCTTGCCACCCGTCCATATCCATCACCCGCCGCTGGGCCGTCGCCTCCCACGGTCATCCCTCTAAGCCTAGCCCCTATCTCCCTCCCCCACCCCAACCCGAGACCCTAAACCCTAACTCATCGTCAGAATTGGAGGAGGAGCAGAGGTCGCCGATGCACAAAACGTGAAGCAATTATAAGGTCAGAAATTTACAAGATTTTCTGTAAAATGCTATTTAGCAATTCCTTTTTTAATAGATAAACGACGAGACAATGGAGAAAGCTGGCGATAGAGAAAACTCTTCACATGAGCCGAACCTACTGTAAGATCCACTTGTAAGTAATAGTTCAGTTGATTTATTTTAGTCAAGTGATGTATAATAACACAATCCACCCCCTACAATCATTCTCCCATGTGTCAACAAACAACTAAAAAAAACCAAACCCTGCATGCAAGATCACGGGAAAAAGCGTAACATCATTACAATTTACAACTTGGATGTAGTAATTTCAGATGCAGCTAGCAAGTAGGGCACAGGTTCATCCAGTTTACTCACCACCGAATGGGCATCATGGCAAAGGCGATCAAATAGTGTCACAGGTCAACAGGAGCACAGCCCAGGCCTCAGTCACAGGAATCATGAGCCACTGAGCAAGCATGCAAATGTGCACTGAAAATCTGAAACTTCTGAAGCCTGAAGCTGCATGCCACTCGATGCCAAAGAGGCCAAGTGACTGGAGGATTCATCGGTGAGCTTGCAAACATATATTCTAGAACAACATTTCATATCAATCTCCTCATCTCGGCGTTGGGAATCCATCAGGGTGGTAGCTTAGCTTGTCCTTTTTGGCGCCCATGTGAGCTCTTCATTTGGCTGCACCTCCCATGGGGGCTAGCTGTGCTGTCTCTCACGAGAGAAGCTAACTTTAGTATACTTTAGGTAGCATGGATAGGGTGGATTTGAAGGAAGAAAGAGAGTAGAAGAAGAAAAGATGAACAAAAATTTGCTCATTTGCATGGCAAAGATCACACGAAGCACACAGGAGGCTTGCCCTTGCTGAGAAGAAAAAGGCCCTTTCTTTTTCTTCTTTCTGAAGATCTGAAGAATTTTCAGTCATGTGAGGCAAATAACTAGTAGCTAGCCAATTGGTTTCAGTTCAGTGTTCATGCATCACGCATGCCCAGGTCACTGTGATTTCTGAAGCTGTAGCGAACTGAAGATCAAAACATTCCATCAGAGAGCAGAAATGAGTCCAGCTCGTCATGATTTTGCACTGTCACAGTCGATTCTTCTTGTTGGATTCTATGAGCCCATACAAGCTGGGGTTCTCCCCTCTTCCACATGACTGCAACTGTAGACATGCAGAATATTAGTGATAAAATCAATAATTGTTTCTTCCAATTGCAATTGTAGTGGTCACGTATGCTTGAAATGATATACTAGTACTGTTCTGCCCTTTAGAAGGATAAGAGGCCATATCTCCATATAGAAAAATAAATCAAGTTCAGAATGGGACCACTGGAAATTGGCCAGGAAACAGAAGACCATCAAATTCTAGCCGACACTGTTTTATCTTCAGAATCTTGGATTAATACTTCTACAAATACGTAGTACTACCATTACATGGTTTGGACAAATGGACAAGGCAGTGTAAGGTGGAGTGGAAAAGAGAGTGATTTACTTGCAACACGTGATTGCTGAATTTACTCTTCAATTCTCATCATAGCTAGTGGCTTACAAAGTGCACACCTAAAGTTTTTTGGTCCCAAGAAAAGTAGTTGCATGTGACAAAGTACCAATGTCGCTAGTAAATTAATGTTTAGGAAGAAGAAAAGAAGATCAAGAAAAAGAAAAAGGCTAAGTCATACTAGAATGCAGTATCAAAAGTTTGTTCATGAACAAGAAAAGGCTCCACTTTCTTGAGAAGAATAAAGTTTGTAAGCCAATATCTCCTGCTGAATTGCTGGAATGCATTGACTTGAATTGACATGGATCATCGGAAAAGATTTTGGCCTCTAATTGTCAAACCTAGGGCCTGCTTCTGTAGGTGCTTTGAGTGGCTCAATGCTTTTGTCACAACACTGCTAGAAATGTCTAAAGATGTAATGCAGTTAATGCTGAAACAACCATGATTAGAAAGGACAAACTTTGACAGTTGATGCCATCCAATGGTCCCTATTAATTACTCAAGAATAGGTTAAGAAAAAGGCATGTAATCCAAAGTAACACAAGGGTGTTACTCAAATCTGATCCTTGCATTGCTTTTACCATCTTTAGTAAGATTGTGTGGTAGCTGCCTTTCACTATGAAAAACCAAGAGAGACAGATCGACATAGTTGGGCCAGTACTGCTGAAGTTTAGCAAAAACATTATTGGCAAACTTATGGAGAGTGTTTGTTAGCTTCATTTAACCAACTGAAAGCAAACAGCCACCAACCATTGATCCATCATGCATTCATACATACTTGAGTTGTCGCAGATTGTCCCTGGCTGCTTCATGATCCAATGAACCATGCGTCTTTCGAACCAATGGATTATGAACCATCTTTAGTGTTCATTAGCAGTTTAGCACTCTATCCAACTTTTCATTAGTGTTGCTAGTTCAAGTTAAGGATCGGAGACTTGTGCCTTATCGAGGATTGTCAAGCGAGTACTACTACAGGTAGAAATGGTAGTAGAATTGATCGGAATTCACAAGGGTCCATTTACTACTAGTAATTGAGTTGGCTGTTTATATATCATCAATCAGAGTAAAGAGAAAAAAAAGAGACCGCTATAAAAGACATGAATATTAGGGAAGGACTTAATATCAAATAATTAGAAGGGGTGAGGCTTCGAACCCAGATCATCTAGCACACCACCTTGTGGAGTTAGCCAGAAGACCCCTTGACGTTTCTCAAAACAAAGAAAAAAGAGACCGCTATAGCAATGTCATTCCATCCGGACATGATGATCCTATATACGTGTCATATCTGGTACTCATCGATGCCAGATCTGGTACTTGTTAGTACCAAGCCGATCAATCGGTACCAACTGATACCCATCGGTGTCAGACCTGAGTTAAGAGGGGGAGAGGAGATAGGGCAGCTTGAGGTCCACCACCTCGGCACGTAGAAGGACCTCTTCGTGACATCTGCTCCCATACCACCGTCACTTGTGCCGTTCCTGGTGCGAACAAGCTCGTTATCGGGGAGGAGTGTTGGCTGCGCGCCTCGCGCAGTTACGCATACCACGCGTGGTCACAGGGACTAGCTCCATCCTTTAGTGTTTTCCAAAAATAAAAGATCTATATTATTTCTTCACATGAGTATTAATATTTTTTTAGAAGCTCTAACTAGCATATCTTATATTGATAAAGTCGCCATAGGTGTCTTGATGTCAATGGGTACATTGTCTTCTTTGAAAGAATAATTAGCTTTAAATATAAAATATAAGCACCCATGCATGTCAGCTTAGGACTTGAATCCGGATGAGTAGGTTCTATCACAAGGAAGTGAAGGAATCTAATTAATTGAGTTACGCTCGGTTCACGGGTTGTTTATTGCTATATAGTTGTTTCAAACATATTGTTGTACAATTCTATAACAATAACTACCTCCATTATAAAATAAGTTTACTTTTGTATATGAAGTAACTGAGTTACTATAATTTATAATAAATCAATATAATGCGGCTATGAGTGCTGCCACAATCAACCATGTTGATATTTTTCTTTTCCTCCAATTAACATGATAATTTCTAAAGATTTTCTTATCTGTTGCTAAATACGTAGATAATACTGTAATACGTAGATAAATGTCAATAACTTTTTTAATTCAGATTGCTTGTTTAGCTATTACTTTATTGCAGTTGAAAAAAAGATAATATTCTTGGTGACAACATGCCAGATCATGAAGCAAGATCATGGAATAGAATGAATAATCGAGATCCGAAATTGATGAAACCTAGGCCACACTGTTCTTAGAACAATATTAATTGTGCACAGGATCTTTGGGGTCCAAGTGATGCTACCGTGAACTATAAGCAGGGTTATATAAGTTTTAAATAAACTGTAGTGGGCTGTTTTGATGATTTCTTCACAGCCAATAAACAGCCCAAGGAGTTCAATCAAGTACCTGGTACATTTGGCAATAGAAAAGTGATTAACTTGTTGCATCAAGGCCATTTCACATGCTCTGCTTCAATCCCAACACAAGATCGGTATGCACTCAAGAAAGCGAGGCAGACGAATGGATGAAGCCAAGAATATTTTTTAGGTTTGAGAGTACAAATCATCTAGCAGAAAAGATTAGACAGAAAAATTGGCAATGCCTTACAATGTCCTGATGCAATTGCTTGTTCAGACAAAAACAAAGAAAGATACACATGAGACAATTCTGAATTCAAGTGCACATGCATAGAGAGAATCACAACTCAAAACACATACTACCTCCGTCTCTTGTCCAGAACCATTCCCACAAGTCGTTTTTTTTTTAACGACGGAGATAAATAAGAATATATATACATGCTACAATTTTGGAGGTGAATAGTGAATTTCCATTCCTTAAGGGATATCTCTTCATTTTGCACCTGTTATTTAAACTAGAATGGTAGCCCGCGCAGATGCGCGGGCACCTTCTTATATAATGTGAGAGAAATTTTATTACGAATATTTTTGTGCATGTGGAAACTAAAATTAAACTTATTTTGTGTGCTTTGGACACTGGTTATTCTTTTTATAATTATCCTTGCTATATATAAATTCTAAAATAAAATTACTTGAGATCATGCGGTTTTGAATTGATGAGAAAATATTGTGTCGAAACATTGGAGGTGATTTCTATGAGAAAATTTAGGGTATTTTAACTCGTCAGAAGGATATCTTACAACCCCAAAAGAAATCGAATAATATTTTTTTGTTTGATTGTATTTTAAAATTATATTTTTTTTTCATTCTCACGGTCCTTGTAAAATGTTTGAATTTTTTTATTAAATATGGGTTTTAAATCCAGCGACATTTGTTCAATTTTCAATTTATTTTATGTCCATTTTTATTTTTTATTTTGGATACTTTCATTCTATGAATTATCCTTGAAATGATTTGATCTTTCCAATTTGGGACGAAAATATTAGTGCATATTACTTGGCATGGGGGTAAAGACATACGTTCTAAATTTTCTCTCATGAAATATTGAAGTAATGGTCATAGTATATTTAGCTAATCAAAGTGGATTGTCTTATAACAAATATATGTTTCTAGATTGTTCTACGTCAAAACTTTACAATGTACTGCAGCAAGTTTAACAAAAAAATAAAAAAAATGGACATGGTCTTTAATTCCTATAAGGAACTGACTTGATTTATTGCTAAGGCCGGTTGTTTCGCTGTTAAGATTTCTAGGTACAACCTACATGCTATGTTCAACCAACCACACTTTCCAACATGTTGTCTATATTGCTAGATAAATACCTACTATGATTAGTGACTTCATAGATCATATGTGTAATTCGGATACTATGATCATCTCTCTTAAAAGTATTTATTTATCTCCTAAAAAGACTATTTTAAAAGTATCAAGGTCAATTTGTATAGGTTCGTAGCCTTCATATGCATGTTAAGAGAAATTAATTAAGTTGGTACAAAGTGGTTAGATGCCTAACGGGATATAAGTAATAGATGGAGGTCCATTTGTGTTTTTTTGGCCCATATGGATAATTTTAATTGTCAAGGAGATAAAAATAGAGAGAAGAATGGTGCACGTTGTACACAGGTAGGGAGGGAGGGAGGTTTGGGATGTTTTTCTAAATGATTAATGTAACAACCTAAAATAATGTGTCAGATGTTTATGTCGAAACCGATGGTTGGATGTTTTGTTTTCTTAAGAGCATATAGAAGATGTGTAATGAACTTTTAACACCGTATGCTGAAAAGAAGGAGGGAGCGAAGGAGGTTTAGGGTGTTCTTTTTAAAAAAATATATCTAATGACCTAAAATTATGTGTCCATCGATTTATGTCAAATCCGATTGTTGGAATATTTTTTTCCCCAAAATTTCTAAGATTTTTCTTTAATTTAAGAACGTCATATAGCAGATTAGAAGCATTTATAAGATGTTTAATAGATTTTAACACCGCATGGGGATGGGAGGGAGGGAGGAAGGTTTGGGTTGTCTTCTTATTAGAAAATTAACAAATCGATACAGAATGCTTTGTGTGTTTTTAGGATTTTCTAGTATTTTCTTTAATTTAGTAGTACCATGCAGCAGCTTAGTAGCATTCGTAGTATGTTTAGAGTGACAAAGCGAGAGCTGCTAGACCTAATCGGTGGAGCTCTATTTGTGGTTTTCTTAATGTAAAAATAATTTTGATTTTAATTTGTCATGAAGATAGCTTGTTGGGACCTTCGTGATGGGGAGGTTCCGGATGTGTGCTTTTTTTTTTTCAGAAAAAAATCTAACCTTCTAAAATAAAATAATGGATCACTGATTTAAATAAAAAAACGATGGTCAAATTAGAGTGCCACTTGATAACTTAGGAGCGTTTGTAAGGTGCCACTTGGTGGCTTAGGAGTATTTATAGGATATTTAATGAACTTTTAGTATATAATAGTCTTTTTCTGAAATTTCTAAGATTTTATTTAATTTAAGTATGTTAAATATAGTAGTTAAAGGTGTTTATAAAATGTGTAATGGTTTTTAACACTGCAAGGGGGTGGAGAGAGAGGTTTGGGATTTTTTATTAAAAAAATCTAACAACCTAAATCCATCAATTTAAGTAGAAATTGGATGTTGGCTTCTTTGTATTTTTTAAGATTTTTTAATACTTTCTCTAATTTAATAGCACCATGTAGCGATTTAAAAGCGTTCGTAGGATATTTAAAGTGACGGAGGGAGGACTGCTAGACCTAGTAGTTGGTCTAATTGTAATTTTTTTTGCCTATAAGAATAATTTTGATTTTAGTTTCTCATAAAATAGAAAATAACAAAGGAAAGACAGAAGGGAAGTACGTACAGTACAGTAGATGCGTACGTTTGTACGTTGGTACCGTATATGTTGGTTTCAGATGTTTTTTTTTTTACAAAATAGATCTAACCATCCAAACAATAGATGGTTGGATTTTTATTTATTAGAGTGCCATTTGACAACTTGAGAGCGTGTATAGGGTGCCACTTGGCGGTATGAGAGTGTTTATAGGAAGTTTAATGGACTTTTAGTATATAATAGATAGTCTAAAAAATCTAAAAAGAATAATAAGATGGACCAATATATAACATAAATTCAATATATACAAGTTGTACGAAAACAAATACATGCTTATTTTTTATAATTTATAAATATCAAATTTGAACTTGTTTGCTGTGAAGCGATATATTACATATTAATCTACTCCCTCCGTCAAAAAAAAGACAAACCCTGGTTTCCGTGCCCAACGTTTGACCGTCCGTCTTATTTAAAAAAATTGTGAAAAAAAATTAAAAAGACAAGTCACACATAAAATATTAATCATATTTTATCATCTAACGACAATGAAAATACGAATTATAAAAAAATTTCATATAAGACGGACAGTCAAAGTTGAATACAGAAATCCAGGGTTTGCCTTTTTTTTGGACGGAGGGAGTATGTTGTAAAAATAATTCATATTTTTTATTTTACTTTATTTTATTTTATAGCATGGAAAAACAAGAGTATTTTCTCTTTAAGAGATGGAATTATTTCCCCTTCAACTTTCGTAAGAATCCTTCATCCTTGTATCTGACGCAACCCAACATTTTGCAAAGAAAGGGCAGATCCTCTTTCCACGTGAATTGTAGTTGATGCGATGAAAAGCTGAAAATTCGAAGGGGAAATAACTCCCATCTTCCTCAAAGGGAATTCAGTTTGGATGCTGCTAAAAAGTTGTCGAGGATTTGTTCTGAAAATGACATCCTGCCACGGCATGATAATTTGGCCGTAATATGCAAGAAGTACACCATATCTGACTCCGCCATGAACGATCAAGCGATCAACTCCAGTTTCTGGTAGCACTTCCTCTGAGCTTTGAGACACACTATCGCCTGGTTTAGTTCTCAACTTTTTTTTCAAACTTTCAACTTTTTCATCACATCAAAACTTTTCTACACACATAAACTTCTAATTTTAGTCAAACTTCTAATTTTAGCGTAGAACTAAATACAGCTTAAGTCTTTGTTTAGTTCCACGCCAAAATTGAAAGTTTGACGAAATTGGAACGATGTGACGGAAAAGTTATAAGTTTATATGTGTAGAAAAGTTTAATGTGATGAAAAAGTTGAAAGTTTGAAGATAAAAGTTAGAAACTAAGAAAAGGCCTAACACAAGGTTCAGGATAGACCCATGCTAGAATTAGGGGGTGTTTGGGTGAGAGGGGCGGCTAAATATAAGTCCCTCCCCCTAAGACTTACGATCCTCTCTCCCAAACACCCCCTGTTCTAGACTTCAGACTTGTCAGTGCAGAACGGCGACAAAAAATGCAGTAAAAGCAAACGAGACAAAACTGTCGGCTGTGCAAAGCTGACAGCGTCAGCCGCTCGACGACGCGGCGCACGATATTCACACCGGGCCACCGCCGCTGGCCACCAACGCCGGTGCGCCACCGTGCTGTACAGCCGAAGCCGACGACGACGCTTCTGCAGCTCATCACTGCACCGTGCTCTGCTCTTCTCCCGTGTGATGGAAATGCGAACCGAAGATTCTGAACCCCGTGGCATTGAAGAGTCTGCTGGAAATAGGTGCAGATATTCAGACATGGCCTCTAAAATCTGTCATACAAAACCTTTCAAATAAAAAGAACGAAAAACTGTAATATAACCAGAGTGACTGACAGTCTCATACAGTACAATTCAGGGGTAGAATAATACAGGCTCAAGGATGATAAATTCAGTCATCAGTACAGTACTAGATTGGAAACTAAACTTTTGGTAAAGTAGTACGTGGCCGCCTGGGCGGGCGCGACCCTCTAGGATGAGCACGCGGATGCCGAAGCGGAGCAGCTGGCGGGAGGTGCGGCGAGGCTGGCGCCGACGACGAGCACGGATGCGGCGAGGCGCTACAGCGCATTGGAGGAGAGAGAGAAGGGAGAGAGGCAGGAGGAAGAAGGAAGGAGACAGGGGAGGTCCCATATGTCAGTAGGCTCAATTTTTTATTGTGTGAATGACTAATGGGTCCCACGTATTTTTTTAATTCTAATGCCACATAATTGCCACGTGGAACAAAGACTCAGTCAATATCGCTATGTAGGCGCCACGTCAGTAAAATCACCCTCCAAAACCGCTGAGGGAGTCAAATTTCACCGGTTTTAACAGTTTAGGGGTTTAGGGTTATGAATTAGATTCGGGTCACATTTAAGGGAGTCAAAGTGAACTTATTCCTTAATGTAGTAGTAGCATCCAACACCAACAATGGGCTGAATGCCTGAACCCACCAACCGAGGCAAAACATCTCATGGGCCAAAACCTGACATGGATGCCCAATCTCCGAATCAGGCGAAGCAGTTCGGTGGACGGTGGACCTAACCACGGACCACCCAACCTCCAACCGGGGCCAAGCTGCAAGCTCACTGCCATGTTCCAATCTCACTTTTTCCATTCTCTTTTTCTGCACAGGTCATTGTGAAAGTCTATAATGCATGTACTCGTACTCCCTCCGATCCACACTATAAGAGATTTTGATCCCTTCATCCCTCATATAAATTTATTAACATCCGTATAAATTTAAACATATATATAAATTTATCCATGCATAAATATATTCAGAAAAAAACATCTTATAATATAAAAGAGAGGAAGTACTCGACAAGAGGACGCTGTTTATGCAGTCAGTGACAAGAATCCAGTTAGGTGTGACACAGGATATGCGCAGCTGCTCTACCTACGAAATTCTATGCGGATATGCTGCCAAAAGAAATATCTGAATTTTTGGATGCCGTCGAGATCAAGGGTCGCTGAATCGATGCAGTGCATGCTCATGTGCGGCTTGACAGGGACGGCGCTTGATCTTTAGCTGTCGGTTCGGTATGCTTGAGCTTCAGATTCTTCCACAAAAACAGCGCATCAAAGCAATGCATCCTGTGCTAGGTTGTGAGGATGCTAGATACAACGAAAGAGAAAGACCTGTTTGACTCAAATTTACTTCGAATTCACCACAGAAATGACAGAAAGCAGAAACTTCAAGTTCACAGCAGAACAACAGAAAGCTGAAACTATGCGAAATGGCAATATTTTACTTCCTCCGTCCTAAAATATAGCCATTTTTAAGGTTGACAAAAGTAAGTAAAAATGATTAGAGAAATTATGTGACTGGTTGAAAAGAGAAAGTAGGTGAAGAAGAATGGTTGTGATTGGTTAAGAGAAGAAGGTAGGTGAAGAAATAGCTTTATTTTGGAACAAGACACTGTGCTAGAAATAGCTATATTTTAGAATGGAGGTAGTACAGCAGTATTAAGTAGAAGCCAAAAATAAACTGAAAAACAAAAATTACTATGCAACCAACTGCTTGTCTGCTTTTGTGCCTGTTTGGAGAGCTTCTGGTAGAAGCAAATTCTTTCATAATCAAAAGCTTCTCCAATCAGGCAATTAGTGCAGCTAGATTCTAAGAAGCTACAGATACAATCTAGAAAATGAACCTAGAATTCAGAAGCCGAATTCCCATCAGCTGCTTCTCGAGCTGGATTCTGCAGAAGGGGCATGCACATACTCCTGCTAGTAGGTCGATGACTGTGTAGCATTGGGTTATGAAGTCTGAACAAATGTGGCAAGCCAACTTCCACGCCAATACATCCACCTACCAAGTAGGCTACCACAAATGCAATCAGTCACGAATAATTTCTGGGGCTCTTTTTCTCCAGATGGGATCGACGCAGCATCATCAAGACTCCGAACAATTGCAAAATCAGTCCATAAATTTGCTGCAGACATTACAACTTTCTCAGAGAAAAAGGGATTCCAATCTTGTAATGTTAAGTGGGACTCAAAGATTGCATCATGAAAAAAAAAATGGGTCACAGTGCTTGGTTTCACAGATAAAATGGGGGACAAATGCAATCATCAAGACTTGATTTCAAGTGACGAACATAGCACAAGAAGTACTTACTGAAGTAGGATCTGAATTCTGAAGTTATCATAATCTCAGATGAACCAAACAAACATTTTTTTTTTCTTCCCACTCTCAGTATCTCGCCATCCTATATGTACATTGCAGCAATCCAGTAATTCAAGCCGTCTAATTAACTTCAAGAACTCCAATTCACACGCCGAATCAGCACACTTTTTTTAATTTGTTTGTCAGAAATCAAATTACCAAACCCAAAGGACCAAGAAATACCCAAGGAAAAAAAAAAGAGAAGAAGACCTGATAATAAGATTGTCCGGGCAAAATAGGTAGGCAATCCATCATCACCGGCACTTGGAGATGTCGATCTCGATGAGGTTGTCCTCCTCCAGCTCGATCTCGATCATCCCGTCGCCGTCGCCGTCGCGGTAGTCGTCGACGTCGTCGTCGTCGCTGCCGCTGTAGCTGTCCGAGTCGGAGTCGGAGGTCCACGTGAGGCCCATCTCCTCCGGGCCCCACTCCGCCTCGAACTCCTCGTGGATCACCTCCAGCGCGCGCCCTTTCGCCGCCCACGACGACGCGAACTCCGTCTCCACGAACACGCTCGGGAGCTCGGGCGGCGTCGCCGTCGGCGCCGTCGGCGGCGGTGGGGGAGGAGGAGTATCGGCGGCCTCCGGGACGGCTCGCTCCCGCGGAGAAGGCGGAGGAGGAGGGGTGGCCTCCGCGGGGGGAGGCGGCGGGGAGCCGAGGCGGAGGAGGGAGAGGAGGACGAGGAGGGAGGAGAGGGAGGCGGGGGAGAGGAGGAGCGGGAGGAGCGGCCGCGGGAGGTAGAGGAAAGCGAGGAGGGAGGCGGCGGCGGCAGCCGCGAGGAGCGGGTGGTGGTGCTGCTGCTGCTGCGGCCGCCGCTGCTCGCCGCCGGCGCCGGCGAGCTCCTGCGGCGGCGGCGGAGGGGGAGACGAGGAGGTGGAGGAGGAGGTGGTGGCCATTTATGGCGGGAGAAGTGGGCAGTTAAAGCCACGCCCCGCCAAGCCGGGTTTTTATATAGAAATCATAGAGAAGAACGGAAGAAGAGAGAATCAGACAAGCCACACGCAATGGAGTAGACTAGGAGTACTCACAAGAAGCTGATACGGTGAGTACTCATTTTGTTGCAATCTATAGAAAGTGACAATTCACTCTCATTTTTAGCGTTATAGTCCTAAAAACAGGGTTCACAGTTCGAATTCCGCGAAATTTTGAGGTTTCGACGAGACTCGAAGTAGAAGTCATATGAGATTTCGATAAGTTTCTTTTAAATTTAAATTTGAATCGATAAAAAAGGAAAAAAAATCAAATCAAAACTTACAAATAGTATGATATTCTTAGAACCTATTGGATATAAATTTTCGAAAAAATTGATGTATTCCGTGTATTTACTGAAATTTAAAGTAGGAAAGAAAAGAATAACAAATTAAAAAAGGGAAAAAAATTTAGCTTACCTCGCTCAGAATTTCGCCAAAGCTGACCGGTTTTCGCGAGTTTATCGGTAAACTCAGGGAATTTGTATTCAAATTTTGGTTTATGAAATTTGTTCGAAATCTACCGGATTTCACGAAACCATCGTTCCGCTAGTGCCCGAAACGAAAACCAATCTCGGAATCGTAAACCTTGCCTAAAACATGAGAACTTAAAATAAGACGAGACATATTTGCGAGATTTATAGTTTTGAAAAATATCATATCTGATAATATTTTTTTATATTTTAGACAAAAGGAGTAGTTAGGTCCATCGTCTATAATATAGTATTCTAAAATTAGATAGCGCATATCGTAGTATAACTAATCTAAATAGGAGACGTATTTAATTTGGTCATAACTTGCTATATTATCGAGCGAAGGGAGTATTAACTAGGGTTCATCAAACCATTTTGGGTAAGATTACCATCACCACACAGTAAGATGGTTATCGTGATAACCACACGGTTAGTGTGGTTTCAACAACTAAGAAAGTTACCACACGCGATAGCCGTATGATTTTGTAAAGCTAGATACTAACTAGCCATTGAAGTATTTGAACTCTGAACTCCCCATTTCATAGTACTTTTCTCTCTCTTGTGAAGTGCGACCGTGTGAGATGCCTTGCGATCAATCATTTTCCATCATCCGAGGCAGTAATTAACCCCCTTGATAAGTTGATATCATGGACCAATGTCAAAGAGCCCCAAAGGCAACAGGTCAAACGGCGTGGGCAGGGCAGCGGAGCTCGATGGCCGTACTAGCCGGCGTGCGGCGCGCGGCCACAGGAAAACGGAGCACCGGCCGGCAAAATCGCCCGGTACGAAAGGCTGCACCGCCGGTTGCGTTGCGCGCGCGGAAAAGCGAAAAAAAACGGGGCAAAGCAGCGGGTGGGCGAGGCACAGAGGCAAGGGGGGGTCCGAATCCGCTGCAACGGCAAAGCTCTTCCTTCTTCCTACTTCTGCCATATGCATGTTCGTGTGTCGGGGTAGGCATGGCATGCTACCGTCTCCTTTTGAGTCATTTCTTGCTTTCCTCGCTTGCTTTTCCTAGCGTCTAGGGGATCTCTCGGTCCCAAAGAGAGATTAATATATACCTTCCGCTTAATTGAAGGTTAGGATGACAATGACATGGCTATAGTGCTACAAACACTTGCCCACATTTTAATTTTTTTTCCCCCCGAACGAACCAGCTAGTAGTAGCTAGGATGGTCACACACACGCCACTTGAAGCTGGTTGCATGTGCATTTTTCATGTATCACACGCTGCACAACTTGTTATGGAATTGAGGAGCTAGCTGGCTGTTTGTTGTTACTCTGGCCCAAACTATACCTAAGATCCTAGCTCTTCCTTCGACAAAAGATTAGGTTCCTGATTCTTGTATGTAGCCGGAGCCTACAGTGAGGGGGTTTATTGTGCATTGGAGTTTGCAGGAAAATGGAAGCTTTCGAGTGAATTCAGGCCAAAATTGAAAGTTTGAAGAAAAAAATTGGAAGTTTATGTGTATATGAAAGTTTTGATGTGATGGAAAAGTTGGAAATTTGAAGAAAAAGTTAGGAACTAAACAAGGGCTAACACCGAACTGCACGAACGCCGTGTTTAGTTCTAAAATATTTCTTCAAACTTTCAACTTTTCCAACACATCAAAACTTTCCTACACACATAAACTTCCAACTTTTCCATCACATCGTTTTAATTTCAACCAAACTTTTAATTTTGGTGTGAATTAAACACAGCCGAAGTTTTGCTTTTCTTGTCGAATCGTATACAAATTCTTAAAACTTGATATCATTTTACCGGTACCAGTTAGAGTTACTCAGATGCCTTAATACTGGCACGGTACTAAAAACCTGCATGTTTATATGTACCGGTGGTACGGGCTGCGAGTGCAAACAGAGATGCTATACAATTTTGTGTACAATATGCTCTGGCGATAATATATATGGTGCTACAAGCTAGTACTAATATCTTGGATGTCAGACAATTATGCTACGCGTCGCCAAGTTTGTACTGCAAGTGTACACACCGAATGTCCCCACGAGATCCATACAGGAATACAGAATTGGAGAAATCGCTATCTACTCCTACGCACTCGTGCAATCCAACAACACCAACTTTGCAAGAAGACGACGGTAGGATAGTCATCATAGGATGCGACGATCGCCTGCCCCTTTTTGCGAGTAAAAGTTGGAATCTAGCGAATCTCCTAGCCTTTTCCTTTTCATTATTCAGACATCGTTTGGTTGAGAGACAGAGAGTAGAGGGGGGGGGGGGGGGGGGGGGGGGGGATGGGACATTATGCCACTCTCAAGAGTGGGTTTCGCTGTAATGCCACTCCGCAAAGTTGCTTCGCTAAAATGCCATCGCCAAGGAGTGCCAATCCACTGCTTCGCTGATTCTCCACCTTGACTGGATTAACGCACAAAGTCGGCTGTGTTGTGACCAATGTGCCCCTGGCTCAGAAATTAGGTCACTGAGACAAGAGAAGGGGATTGAGATGCAGCCACTCCTCCCCTCTCATCGTCGACTCTAGCTCATGGTGGCGCCCTAGATCGATCTCGTCGCCATCGCCATTCCACCCGCCGCCGCCACCGCCGCCGCCGCCGCAGTCCCCCTCCTCCCTTGCCCTCACCCCTTCTCGCTGACGCCAAGGGCAACCTTCGGATGCCGTTGTCGTCGACATGAGATAGAAACACGGTGGAATCGATGGATTGTACCTGGCATGAGCTAGTCGTGGGGTAAGAATTTGCTTGCCTCTGTGCTTTCATTTGTCAGCTTGATTTTTTTATTTACTTTGATTGCCGAATGCTGCGAATCCGTTAGAGATTGCCGTAACAATCCGCTACTAATTTTTTTCTTCAGGCTCAAGGAGGAGCATGCGCTTAGTTTAGCTGTGGTCGAACCCGAAATCGACCATGCTATCGAATCTGTCTATATTGTTGCACCGGATGGGATAGTGGAGCCAGTTCCAGTTCCAGTTCCACCTGGTGGTTTTGCCCCAGCTAGTGCCGATATCAATTGGGATAGCCTAGAGATTCTTGCTCGAAATGATGATGAAGGGAGGCTAGATATCGTTGGGGATGAAAAATTCTACGAGCTATTGGGTTTGAGGGCTGAAGATGAGGCTACAGATGAGGCTAGACAAGCTGCTGCTAGAGGTGGAGGTCCTGATGTTGTTGGTGCTGCAGCTCCTAATGGTGTTGCTGCTGGTGGTGTTGGCGGTGCTGCAGCTGCTGCTGCTCCTGGTGCTGCTCCTGTTGCTGATGAGGATGATATATCTGGGGCAGCAATTCCTGTCGATGATCAAGTACCAGGGGAGAGGGTCATGGCCTATGACCCTAATAATCCTTGCATGAAGGCTGGCATAGTGTACCCTAACATGAAGGAATTTAGACTGGCCATGAGACAGTTTGCTATAAATGCTGAGTTTGAGTTGAAGTTGGTGAAAACTGACCGTGAAAGATACATAGGTGGTTGCAAAGTTGAAGGTTGCCCTTGGCATATAGTGGGGCATAAACAACCTAACCAGAAGACAGTGATGGTATTTAATTTCAGTGATTTTTGTTTGATTTTGGCATAATGGTTGCAGAATTGATGAATTGTTGCATTTAATTTGCAGGTGACAGTGTTACAAGAGTTGCACACATGCACTTCTAGCAGCAAGAGAAAGACTACCACACCAACAGCTAAATGGGTGGCAAGTAAGGCAATTCCTGTTCTTAAAAAGAATCCAGGTATGGGCCCTAAAGCCTTGCAGACCCAACTAATAGAAGATCACAAGTGCACAATTAACTATGACACTATATGTAGAGGTAGAGAAAAGGCTATTGTTGAGCTCTATGGGACATGGGAAGAAAGTTTTCACATGCTTTATAGATGGAGAGCTGAGGTTCTAAGAACTTCACTAGGGAGTGTGATAGAGATAGACACTGTAGAGGTTGGTGGGAAAGTATTTTTTTCATAACTTTAATGCATTATTTTGTATTGTAATTTGCATGAAGAGGAAGCCAAGGAGGAACACTACAAAATATGGGAACACTTCTAACATTCCTAGTCCCAAAAGATCAGTTGTGCAGACAATACTTGAAGAAAGTCCAGGAAGAATTACAAGAAGGTAATCATCTAAAATACATTCACATTACTTTGGATTTTGTCCTATTTCGGTCTATTCACTCATTTGTTGAAATACCATGGCTTACAGCCGGCTGGCATCATTGATGAAGGGAGGAGCTCAGAACATTCCAGCTTCCAGTTCACAGCCAGCTGACATTCCATCTTCAAGCTCTCAGCCTGCTGACATTAGGGCTTCAAACTCTCAGCCTGCTGCTGACATTGGGGCTTCAAGCTCTCAGGCTACAAGCAATGCAGGACCAAGCTGGCAGCCTAGAAGGTCTCCTAGAAAGAAGCTCACACCAAAGAAGAGACTTAAAACCTGAACTTAGTTTTAGGCTGGTGGAATTTGCCAAAAAACTTCATCTATTAGGCCATTTTGCTCCATGAGGAGTCCAATGTAATATATTTGAACCTATCTGCTATGTGTGAACCTAAATTATGTGCTATTAAAAGTTGCCATTGTCTGAAATTATGTGTGAACCTAAATTATGGATGCTATTGTCTGAAATTATGTGTTGCACTACTATTTCCTACAAAACAACTTCTTGTACTTGTGCTGCACTGATGTTTCATGGAGATCTGTCACCTGGAGATCTGTCACTTGTGCATAAAACATGCCAAAATTGACTCATCTCAAATGGACATGCCCAAATTTTTGTAATTGCACACCGATCGAAAACAACATAATACCATTCCAGATATTTCAGCAAGCAAGCAGGACAATCAAAAGTTGCCATTCATTAGTCTAAATGGATACATTGCAATGCTTACATTCCTGGTACTAATTCTAGGGAAGCCACTTCACTTTAAAATCATCACAAACACGCCAATAAAACAAAGAACTAGCAGGCCTATGTTGATCATCACTAAAACTTGAATCCAATTTATCAACTTATCCATCTTTCCATCATCAACCGACCTCAGCTTCATCTCTACAGGAGCAGCAACCATATGCTCCAATGCAACATCATTGGAAGCTTCATCAACTGCATGTAGACTCATTCCTTCAACCATCTTCTTGTAACTTTCGATCCACTTGAAAAACTTGCAAGAATTTGGCACCTAGTAACAAATGCAAATTAGTAACAAAGACCAAAAGACACCAAATGCAACAAATGGAATACTCACATCTTGTTCGTTTTCCTCACATTTGAAGAAAACCTTTCCACCATGCCTCATCGATCTGCACTCGACTATTGCAGTGCCACACCTAGGGCAACGAACGAGAGGGAGGCCGCTAAATCCTATAGGCAGCCGCGCAGGATATGAGCTACCTTGCAACATTCCCAATTCGTCGCTTCCGGCGGCAAGTCTTCGCTGCATGATGACGACGGCTTCCGGCGGCTGCTCTCGATGTCGGCCACGAGGACGAGAGGGAGGGAGGAGGAGGAGGGCGTCGGCAACGCGGATTTACCGCCGCCGCCGCAGAATGGTCACCGCCGCCGCCGCCTGCAGCCCTCTCGATCCCCTTCTCTTGTCTCAGTGACCTAATTTCTGAGCCAGGGGCACATTAGTCTCAACACAGCCGATTTTGTGTATTAATCTGGTCAAGATGGAGAATCAGTGAAGCAGCAGGTTAGCACTCCTTGGCGATGGCATTTTAGCGAAGCAACTTTGCGGAGTGGCATTACAGCGAAACCCACTCTTGAGAGTGGCATAATGTCCATTTTCTCGAGGGGGGGTTAAGATCTATAGGTATAAAGTTTTCACTTATCATATCGAATATACCGACACATATTTAAAGTATTAAACGTAGAGTAGTAATAAAACAAATTACAGATTCTGCCTGTAAATTGTGAGACGAATTTATTGAGCCTAATTAATTCATCATTAGCAAATGTTTCCTGTAGCAGCACATTGTCAAATCATGGAGCAATTATGCTTAAAATATTCGTCTTGTAATTTACACGCAATCTGTATAATTAGTTATTTTTTAATTTATATTTAATACTCCATACATGTGTGCAAACATTTGATGTGACAGGGTAAAAATTTTTGGCAGGGGATTTTAGGCCCTGTTTAGTTCCCACAACAAAAATTTTCACCATTTCACCTCGAATGTTTGGACATTAAATGTAGACAAAAAACAATTACACAGTTCGTCAGGAAATTACGATATGAATCTTATAAGCCTAATTGCGCCATGATTTGACAATATTATGCTACAGTAAATATTTACTAATAACGGATTAATTAGGCTTAATAAATTCGTCTCGCAATGGCGGAATCTGTAATTTATTTTGTTATTAGACAATGTTTAACATTTCAAATATGTGTTCGTATATACAGCACAAGACAATTTTTTTTAAACTAAACCGGGCCTAAACAGGTGAAAAATTTTGCAAAAAAACACTGTAGAACATCGTTTGGTTGGGAAGAGTGCATCGTTTATCACTTGGCTGCTAGCTGTCGTGTCCATGAATGATGGACGATGATGCCCGCGAGCAGAGGCAATTCCTCGCACGTGAGGTGCTGGGTCGACGGCAAGGTTTGTGCAGCCCGGCCAGACGGTCAAAAAGTCGAGAGACGATCGAGAACAGCACACTGATGACTGATGAGACTTCGAGAGGTGCCCCCCAGAGACAAAATCCACTTTAATTGAGTATCAAGCTAAACCAACACAGTGTTTTCTGGTCAGTGGACTGCTGCAGTACACCGCCACAACTACCACCGGTAGCTTTGTTGCCGAGTGAAAACTCGGAGAGTACTGCAGAATGTAAACAGCTGTTGCAACAAATGTGGATCACCTCACCTGATCGTTAAATGCGGTTAGAAATCCAGGAGGAGCAAGCAAGGACGCTTCGGCCGTGTCACCGTGAGTTTGTGGTGTGACCAGCGTACGTACGCCCGCCCGGGGCTCGGCGAGTTGGCGAACCACAATAATCCCGCGGCCCCCAACCCCACGTGCCGCGCCAACACCACGGAAATCCTCGAATCCCACACACTTTCCCCGTCCATGTCTCCACCCGCACCGCACCGCACCGCACCACCACCGATCGAGCAGCCGGCACACCGCACACCGGGGGCCACGGATGCCGCGCTACGCGGTTGGGGTGGTCAAACGAGTGACGAGACGGGAACCCGTCGTAGGCCGGGGATGGGCACGCGCGTCACGGGACGGAACGCGGCCGTGCGCGGTGTGCGTGCGTGCGACCTGTACCAGCGGTTGGTGGTGCACTTGGGGGGCTGGAGCCACGCGCGCCGCGCAAGCACACATCTGCCTATTCTCAACCCAATGATTAAGATGATCTCTATAGCATTAAATAAACTGCCATATAAGATAAAAAGTGACGTAACGAATAAGAAAAGAGAAGGAAACCATGTCTTGCATAAGATATGGTTTCTACAAAACATCCAAGACATCATGTGAAATAAGTAGCATTAAATTTAAGTATAGAATAATAGTGTTTGCATTGAAAGAGTGGTGTCTAGTACTAGTTTTATTTATGATGTGAAGTTTATAAAAACTATATCTAGTCTTATGGATTGGGAATGGCCTTGGCGGTGGTATGTACGAGCGCCTGAGCTGTGTAGGACACACACCGGTAGCTAGTAGTACTAATGCATGCCATAGGCCACGATCGGATCGGAGTTTTTTCTTTTCAGCTGAGAAAATCGATCGATTGTCAGTAATCGTTTTTCTAAATCATCCCTTCAAAAAGTGCGAAGTTTTATATTGATATGGCATAAAAAATTATAAAATAATAGCCTTAGAAGACTAAATCAAGGAAAAAAAAAGCCATGCTTTATGCCTAGACCTAGATTATTTATTGCTATGTGTTAAATATATGATCCGAATTTCAACTAATAATATGTTCGGATTAGTTTCCAATTAATTCGGAGTAAGGACTCTATATTTTCTCCTTTATATGTTTTTGTAAGCTCACCCTCGCTCTCGGATCTCTTGACCACCATATTAGTGTTATCGGATGTCGCGCCCGTCGTCAGCTCAAGCCACCACATCGAGTCCATTGTCGTTGCCGAGATCCGCCAGCCACCATGGTGAGTTGGGCGGCCACTATGCCGTACCACCGTCACTGCTTTCAGATACCAGTCTTTCTCGCGCCCTCCGTCGCCTTCCTAGAACAGATGCGGCCGTACCCATGCCGCCTCGTCTCTATCACCAGCCTTGGCACACGCAGGGGATCTAGTATCCTTCACCGGGAGGCCAGATCTCGATGGGAGGGGAATAGATCTTGTAAGGGAGACGCCTGATCTAGAGATGCGAGCTAGCCTTCGCGTGCTGCCTCCATTTGCGCATCGTCTCCGCACCCAGTACCCCACTGTCACGTGTCGTCTCCACCTTGCTTTGCCTCCACGCCCTCTACCCCACCGTCACCGCCTCCTCCGCTAGCATCCCGTCGTTTGTCAGCTGAGGAGCGGCTGGATCTGGGCGACGCTGCCTCACGAGCCGTCTCGGTATCCAACTTGAAACGAAAACTTCGGGGGAGAGAAAGCCCCGCTACCGTTGACCTTGTAGCCTGCTAGCTTTGCCGGTAAGCTGCTCAGGCGGCATGAGGAGGGAGGGCGCGACAACGACAAAAGTTTCCGTCGTACGGATCATCTCTAGGGTGGGAGTGATGCCCAACAAAGTGAAGTATACATTGAATGCCATTTGTCACTTGTCACAAAGGGTGCCGTGAGCTTGTAATTTGCCTAGATCTCAAGTACTACTCCATCCGTCTCATTTTAAATGCAGTTTTGAATTTCCGTATCCAACATTTGATCATCTGCCTTATTTGAAAAATTTATGAAAAAATAAAAAAACAAGTTACGCATAAAGTATTATTCATGTTTTATCATATAAGAACAATAAAAATACTAATCATAAAAAAATAAATAAGACAAATAAATAAGACGGACGGTTAAACGTTGGACACGAAAACCCACTATCGCACTTAAAATGGGACTGAGGGAGTAGAATATAGGATTTTTGACGAGGTGATTGAATTTAATCACTCGCTACACGTCTTTCTCTGTACTAACTTGTTGCTAACTCATACTGTATGTTGTACGCAGTATTTACTCTCACAATTGGGTCAAATTTACGGCGCATTTACGAATTGACGGCAGTTAGGGGCTGAATTTTTGTACCCATTCTTCGACCGAATTAGGGGGCACCTTCAGACCGAATTGAATCGCAGTTGTGGGTCGGATTTATGACCACATTTGGGCCAATTTTACGCACAATCAGTCAGTGTTTACACAATCTAAGAATAAGTTCACTTTAGGTTCCTCTCTGCTGCCGACTCTAAAATTCACCTTGAACCATAATACCAGATATAACGTATTCCTCAAATCCCAAAACCAGTACTAACAAGGTCCCAAAACAGTTTGAATGATGGTTTCGGCCTACATGTTCGGTTAAAACATATAGTTTTCTGAAATTTACTCTTAAGGGTAGGCTTGAGCTAAAAGAACTAAGTTAATTTATGGGTTTGTATTAATTTCTTAAAAAGAAAACAATAGAAACAAAACGCAGCGTCTTTTTCAACACTAGGTTCTAAGTCGTTCGCCTTCTCCAGCAACTCGATCGGGCACAGCGACGTGATCACACGCTTGCACGCAACGCACACAGAATCAAAAGCAATACAGAAATCATGCATGCATGGCACCATCTCCACTTGTCTTAGCTGCAATCAATGTACCAAATTAATTCAGTAATTCTGTACTGTTCAGTATTCATGAGTGTAAGAGGCTAAGAGCGATCAGAGTTCAGAGATATGTCTCAAAAAAGATTTTGTTGATGGTAAGTATTATCAGTGTTTTGATGTGAAAGCTCTAAAATAGAAACGAGCGGCGGAGAGAGAGAGAGAGAGCAAGATTGAAAAGGCTGTTAGTGGAAGAAGATGAACACGAGCATGTCGGAATCGATCATGTGGAAGTTTTCAGCCGGGAAGCAGCGCAGCTGCGACATCGATGGTGACGAGGGAGCCAGCGCGGTGTTGTGGTCGCAGGTTGAGCCGTCCTTGGTGTCCTCGGCGCCGTAGTCGTCGATCCCGCAAGCTCGGTGCTCGTCGTCCTCTCCCCATCTGCTGCCCACGCGCGCTCGTCCTCGCCGGAGAATAATCATTGGGAGGGGTTCTGGTTCTCCTCCTCCACCACGACGGCTAGCGGGACATGAGGAGGAGAAGGCCAACTCGCCGGCGGCCGCCCCGGGGGGCGTCGTCTCCCGGTGCATCGTGCCGCATCTCCTCAACATGTACATCGCCTATTTGTTGCTCTGCTCCGCTCTGCTTGATTCGGCAAGGTCGGCGTCAGTGGCCGCGTGCGCGGACGACGAGGAGCAAAGGCAGACAAAACGGGAAAGAGATGGGGTGATCAAGGAAATCAAGTGGGTCTCACTGTTTTTTCTTTATTTCGAACCGGATACTCGTTAAAATGTGGGTCCTACTATTTTTTTATAAAACTTAAAGTGCCATATCAACGACACGTAGGTATCACGTTATACGAAACCACCTTCCAAACCACATTGAGATATTATTTGTACTGGATTTAGGAGTTGATAGGGAACGCTCCATATCTGATATTGCGGTTCATGGACGAATTTTAGACCCGGTGATAAATTAAGATACTAAAGTCTAAAGTGAAGTTCTTCCCACAATTTATGACCTTATGAGTTCTTCCCACAATTTATGACCTTATGAGCAGTACTGGGCCCAATGGACGCACACAACTGATCCAAATTGTCATATATACTTGGACTGAATTTAACTTCTGCCAAATTGACATGCAATTATTGGCCGAATTTATGTCCACCTTCGGGCCAAATTTACATTCATCTATCTATGGGCTGAACTTACGGTCATTTAAATGGGAATTCAATTACCTGCCTGATTTTTTTTGTTTGGGTGTTTATTCTTGTTTCCTCTCTATTCAGCTAAGAGCAGGTGCAATAGCAGACTATAAGCCAGCTATAAACATATTTTAAAGAGATAAAAGAGGAGAGAGAAGAGTAGCGGGCTACAGATCTGTAGCCAGCTGTAGCACGAACTTCAAGATCTAATGTGTGTATGATAGGTGTGACCTGGTATTAATAGTATAGTAAGCAACTATTATATGAATTGGCTATAGATATTTTGGAGCTTGTAGTCGGCTATACTATTAAACTTGCTCTAATGATGCAGCTTATTGTCGGTAAACACACGAAATGCATGGTTTGGAGTGCTGAGCTACCCGACTTTCTCATTTATTTCATTGAGTTAATGGATTCTCCCACTTATTATAGCCTTAGCTTAGATGGAATCATGGAATGCTTGATCACGGGAGCGGGGAGCGAGACCAAGAGTGGCCTGTGCCGGCCTGGGAGTGGGAATCAGAGGTTGGAAAATTGAACCCACTTTATAACCCACGTCAACATAGCCACATAGATCCATTGTTACAACAAAACACATACACCAGGCCTCCGCGTCGCTCTCGTGTGGGCGGCTCGGAGGTGAAACCCTAGCCGCCCGCGCCGCCACCCCCGCCCACTCACGCCACCTTGCCACCGCCGGAGCTCGCCGCTGGAAAGCCACGTGGCCAGCCGGGAAGGCGGCGGCGGGGCCATGAGAACCGGCAAAGCTCATCCTCGGCGCGGGAGGACGGAGCGGCGCGCGATGGTGGGGGGCTCCGGCGGCCGGCGACGGCAGGGGCGCGGCGGATGCGCAGGCGGCAGTGGAGGATGGCCGTGGGAGGGAGGTGGTGGCGACGGTGGCGATGGGGCGGCGCGTCGTCTTCGGCTAGGACGCGGTGGCGGTGACTCCTCCCGGTGTAGAGGTGGCGGATCTGGCGCCGCCTCCGCTGGATCCGGCCGGAGAGCGTAGATGGAGGGGTGGCCGGCAGCTGTGGACGCCGGTGCTCGCGGAGGTGCGACCGCGGCGGTGGAGGCCGGCTCTCACGGAGGCACGGCCACGGCAGCGGGGGAGGCTGCGTTTCGTGGAGGCACGACTGTGGCTGTGGACGCCGGCGCTCGTGGAAGCGCGGCCGCGGCGGTGGAGGCCAGCGCTCATGGAAGCGCGACCGGCAACGGCGGAGGCCGGCCCGCGCCCGAGGGGCAGCCGGCGACGGCGAAGTGCGGTGCAGCGCGACGAGGAGCAGCGGAGGACAGCACCGGTGAGGTTGCTGTGGTTGGAGGATGGAGGCGACGGCGATGCGACCAGGCGGCCCGTTCGTACACGGGGTAGCTTGGTTGAGGCGGCGACGATGGTAACGCCATGAGGGGGCGTTGAAGCCTGCGGTGAGCTTTCTTTCAGGCGTATGTCCTCTTGTGGCCGTAAGATGGCTACGCTGGACAGGCTAGTGCGGGGGAGAGGGGATCCATCCTTCTCTCTCACCCTCTTCCTCTCCAACCCAACCACGTGGATGGAGTGGAAGCGCAACAGAGGTCGAGACTCTTCTTTGATGGCCGGCCGGCGGCGAGGCGTCGGTGCGGCGGCTGCATGTTGAAGGGGATTTGCTGGTGGTTCCGCTGAAGCTGACATGCATTCTTTGGCGCGGGAGAGCAGAACAACGGGCGAAGACCTAGCCTTCGGGCTGGCAGCGGTGACGCCTGTGGGCGCCACTTTCCTCTTGGGACGTTGCTTTGTTTTTCCTCTCTCGATGGGTTCTTCGGGTGAAAACCACGTCCTGTTAGGACGAGCGGCGCCGGTGCTACTGGCGTCGTTTCCTCCTTGGAGGCGTTGTTTTAGAAGACCCATTCCTTAGGGGTGTTGCGTGCGTGTTATGTTTTAGCGGTAGGATCAGACGTAGACGTGTGGTGTGGTTGTATTTTTTTCTTTTTCCTGTTTATAGTCTCCCAGGACTATAGGCTTGTATTTTATTCATGCTCTATCAATAGAAACGTCGCACTATCTTGTGCGGGTTGTTTCAAAAAATAAACATGGCCACATGGGCCCTAGCTTGCACATGTAGTGAGGAGAAGACGAGGAAATTATACACGCGAGCAAAAAGAAATAGTAAGAGTATACTCGATCTAGTTTTCGTGGTACTCCCTTCATTCGAAAGTCTAAGTTGTATTTTCTCCGGTTCCATAAATTTTAACGTTTTGGATAATAACATTGTTCCCAAAATATATCTTTGACTACTTTTTATTATAATATATATAATATAATAAATAAATGCATTTTTAGTTTTATTATAATAATACTTTATGAAACAAATATACGTATCTTTCTCTAATGCCTTTAAACTAAATGTTTTATAGTCATTGATAGACAAAGTTATATAAGATTATCGTCAACCTTGTCTAAAACGTCAAGAATTATCAAACCGGTGGAAATATTTCTTTTGTCACCAAGGTTAAGAAGGAATTGTTGTCACTTCAATTATTCGCTTTGGATTTATCGCTTCTGGAATTCCCATCTCATGCATACGCATTGCATATGAAGAATATAATTAATCAACTTTTCATTATGCAACGAATCTAAGATGTTTCTTGAAGGATATAACTAAATCTGATGTCAGACCAAAAGATTGCTAGATCAATGTGAACAGGTAAATCATCATGAGATAGTAACACACCTGGTAAACATGCATGGTAATATCATAGATATATTTTAATTTTGTAGGCATGCATACAAAGAGTACACATGATCGAGCCACACATATGTTGACATGCGGCATAATCATAGAGGTTGTAACTTATTCTGAGACACCATACGCCGTAGGATATATAGGTAATTGAGACCCCGCCTCCATCAAACACAGCACATACGCATACTCGTGTTGCTAGCAAGCATATCGGATCCAAATCTAAGTAGAAAACAACACACGAATGGATGTATGCATGCCTATACCCTAGGCAATCGCACAATCCGTCTAGCTAGGCCTAGAGCCGACCCTGCATACATCGCATGTATCCCAATCAGCGGAGACAAACCACGGTGGAGTCACCAGCCTTGCTGCAGAGCTTAAGGATTTTGTCTATCATGACATTGATATCGACATCCACATTGACACGGAGATCAATCTTCATGGCGTCACATAGACAAGCAGCAGCAGTGTCATATTGGAGGTTGTACAATTGTGAGCAGCATGGGTACTTCATTAAGCTATTGCCTATCCCCAAGCTAATGCACCCTCCGAGATTAGTTAACAACAATGGGCACTTAGGTAGCGGCTTAGGTTTTGGCGGGTTCACAGACGGAGGTAGCGACGATGGTGGTGGACTGGCCGGAGTAATAGTGGGCGGAGGTTTGGTTGGGGGTTTGGCCGGAGCAATAGTGGGTGGAGGTTTGGTTGGGGGCTTGGCCGGAGCAATAGTGGGTGGAGGTTTGGTTGGTGGTTTGGCTGGAGCAATAGTGGACGGAGGTTTCGCTGGGGCAATAGTTGGTGGAGGTTTGGTTGGGGGTTTGGCTGGAGCAATAGTGGACGGAGGTATGGCGGGGGCAATAGTGGGAGGAGATTTGATTGGGGGTTTGGTTGGAGCAATAGTGGATGGAGGTTTAGCCGGGGTAATAGTGGACGGAGGTTTGGCTGGGGCAATAGGTGGTGGAGGTTTGGTTGGGGGTTTGGCTGGAGTAATAGTGGGCGGAGGTTTGGTTGGGGGTTTGGCTGGAGCAATAGTGGACGGAGGTATGGCAGGGCCAATAGTGGGAGGGGATTTGATTGGGGGTTTGGTTGGAGCAATAGTGGATGGAGGTTTAGCCGGGGTAATAGTGGACGGAGGTTTGGCTGGGGTTGGCACTGGGGCTAGGCATGGGTTAGGGGGCTCTTTCCCAAGCACAGTCGAACCTAAGATCAAAAGAACTATCATGAAGAACATTGTAGAGTTGCTTGTCTGTTTGGTTGCCATAGTTACCTATGTCTATGGATGCTTTTAGAGCATGCATCATTCCTGGTATTTATAGGCATCTAGCATGAGTTAGTGTAGCTCAAGTCAATGAAATTATAATCTTTTCTAATATTGCACCCTAATTGATAGGTACATTGCCAGTGTCTAGTTTAGCTTCCTTCCACACCCTTTTTCAAGTAGTACAACTGGTGTCACACACATTGTAGTCTCGCCACAACCACAAATTGCACATAAGCACATGTGGCCAATAATCTTGATTATCAAGAACTCACTTTTTCACTATGTATGTACTCTAAACAAATGTGACACCATACCAATCATAGGGTTGGTGAAAAAGAATGCCCTTAATGTTCCCTACTAGGATATTAGGCCGTCTTTGACTTCTCCCATCATTCCATCAGAATGATTGCCTTTATAGGTCTAAAATTTATATCATGTAGGAGTAATAAACATGGACATTGTCCCCGCAAAAAGAAAGATAGAAATAATTAGTTTTATCCAAAAATATTAAAATTCCTTCTGTTATAGTACATATGAAAGTTCAAAAGGTAATTGGCTAATATTTAGATTGTGCCTTTTGTTTTTGTAGTTGTTGTTTGCTTGATCAACTAAGAGGCACTATCATGATCTTTTTAAAAGTGGATTTTAAGCTCCGGACATCTATCTATGTTTCTTGCATACAATAGATAGTTACTCCCTCTATCCTATAAGGTGCAACCACCACTAACAAACACTGCTAGATAGTATATTTTTAGACAAAGAGAGTGTACCATCTATCACTAGCAACATGGATGAAAAGTTGAATTGGATCTCCATGGAACACATGCTATTTGGATCCAAATAGTCATGAAATAATTCCACTCAGTCTTCCACTCTCAAGAAACATTCAATCCTAAACTCGATCTTCGTATCTGACAAGAAAGAACCAAATTTGGTGTTTAATAATGTAAATACTATTCGTAACAGATTATTTTTTTCTCGTCATTGTGTCAATTGACTTTAAACTTAAAATTTTGTATGATAATACAAGTTTATTATGCATATTTTACAACTGTTTAGGAATTTGTTTTTCAATTATATGACTAATATTTTATAATTGAGAAGCAATGAACGCACGTACACTACTAGGGTTGAAAAATCGAACTCACAAACCTCCATGTATGGATTGTTTTTTTCCAACATGTGTAGGTCATTTTTTACTAAAAAATGTATATTAAAAATAGGTGATTACAACCTTGTTCTTATAATGACAAGAAGACATGTGAGCACATAAGCACAGACATAAAGTTCATCTCCGGCACGCACAAAAGATTACGTATGTATATTAGCAACCATTTGATTACTTCGTTTGGTAACTGGTAATCCCACAAACATCTTTTATGTGTCTTGCATGGATAGCCACTAACAAAGAACTGCTCCCTCCATCACAAAATAAAACAACGAAGGATAGGATATGATATAACCTAATATGATATCTCATCTCTATTTTGAGATGAAGAGAACACATAAATACTTTGGAAGGCAAAACCTAAACTACCTTGTAGATATAAGTTTATGTAGAAGAAACATAAGTTTTACTAGATGTGTCAATTGATTAGTTTGACTCAATACACAAGTCCGAGTCGCGAATAGCCTTGTAGTTGATTTGACATTACAAGTTTATATGTTACTCCCTCTCTCTTTTTATATTACTAGAAAAATACCCGTGCGTTGCAACGGATGAAGTCTATTTTAATCTTATTATTGTTATATGATTTAGTTAAGATGAAATTCACTATGGGAGTACGCTTGGATATATATTTTTTTAGAAAATCATGAGTTGTAGTTAGGAGACCGATCGTCTCAAGTTAGCATGTGAGTTTTTTTTTAAACAGATTTCTTATATGATTCCTTCTGTATTACTAAAAGTGAACGATCTTACAAACTGACTCAAATACGGATATGTATTTCCAAAAGCAAAACGAACTTAAAAACCGACTCATACACAGATGACGTACCAAAATACCAGTAAAAACATCTTCAATTTTTATAATAGTAGAGATAAAGATAGAGAAGAGATATAGATTAAAACCAAAACATAAAATTAAAACCGACTCAAACACGGATAACGAACCATGGAAACATCTTCAATTTTTATAACCGACTCAAATACAGATGACGGACCGCGGAAACATCTTTAATATTTATAATAGTAGAGATGCCCGTTCATTGCAACGGGTGAAGTCTATTTTAATCTTATTATTAATATATGGTTTAGTTAAGATGAAATTCACTGTGTGAGTTCGCTTGGATATATATATATATATATATATAGAAAATCATGAGCTGCAGTTAGGAGTTCGATCGTCTTAAGTTAGCATGCGAGTTTTTTTAAACAGATTTCTTATATGATTCCTTCTGTATTACCAAAAGCAAACGAACTTAAAAACCGACTCATACATGGATGACGTACCAAAATACCGGCAAAAATATCTTCAATTTTTATAATAGTAGAGATAAGACATAAGTCGTTTTGATTTTTTTTTCTAATCAACTTTGTGAAGCAACATCTAAAACACCAAATTAGTTTCATTAAATTTAACATTGTATATATTTTGATAATATATTTTTTTGTTGAAAAATGCTACTATGTTTTTCTATAAACTTAATCAAACTTATCAAACTTAAAGAAGTTTGACTAGAAAAAAGTCAAAACAATTTATAATATAAAACGGAGGGAGTATATTACAAAACAATTCACAATGTCAAAATATTTTACAGCCACTCTTGTTGCTTCCTAGGAATGAGGATATATGGAAACATATCTTATGCATAAATATCACGAAAATTGATATAAAGAAATGGACATGTACTCCTAAAAGTATTACACATATATGCAAAGTCTCATATTCAAATTCTTTGTATTTTAGCCGTAGCAAAAAAAAGTGAAAAATCTGATAATTTTAAGAGTAAAAGTGTGTTACGGTTAAAATATAAAGAATTTGAAGATAAAATTTCACGCATAGGTGTAGTACTTTTAAATTTACGTGTCTAATTTTTTTAAAAAATTTTTATGGTATTTGTTAGTTGGTGTGTACGGAAATTTTGTTTGCATAGGATATTTTTCCAAGGATAAATTTTTCCCGTTTGTTTTAGTTTTTTTCCTGTTATTTTAATAAGATAACCGATCGATTATTGGACTTTGCTTTAAACAAAAATTGCGTGGGCTGGTGACCACGTGGTTTGTACAAAAACAATAACGGAAACACGGAGGGATCTGCCTAACTAGTATCCATAAATTCAATAACTGAACGTGTGCTCAGAGACATTTTCGGATGATCCTAGGACTTGCTGGCTCCAAATTAGGCCAATGACGTCGTTCGTGATTAGGTTTTGGAGGAGGTACGTCATTTACGACTCGTGAGTCGTGACAAACGTGCGCACTGTCACGGTGATGGATCATCATTGGTCTACAGCCTTTTTAATCGAGGCCGAAAGACAAAGCCCATATCAAACATCACTGGAATTATGTCCACTGAAATTAGGCCGTTGTGGCCTCGTTTGGTTACAACGACAGTAAAGACATGTTTGGTCAGCTTTTACTTTGAAGCTACGCCTTAAGAGCAAGTATAATAGTGAGCTATAAATTTATTATAAACTTATGTGAAGAAGATAGAAAACAAAAAATTAAGGGGATTGGCTCTCATGCAAGAGCTAGCTTAACACAATCTCTAAGACAAATACATTAAATATATAAGTGAGAGATAGAGAGAGGAGAAGAAAATTACAGCCAGCCTTATAGCTAATCTATTATATATATTGGTTTTAAGGTAAACTAATAGTAGGAAGTGAGCTATACTATTATCCTTGCTCTAAGGATGATGAGGTAGAGCTGAGGAGTGGTGGTACCTTCGTAGTGTATTATGTAGGATCTGCGAAGTGTTTGATATATCTCCAACTTCACGAGATAAAAATCTCGAAGCAGGAGCATCGAACGGGACCAAAATTGTAAAATTCGCGTTGATGTTTGACGCTAAATAATGTGCCGATTCGGCCTGAACAGTTGGCCTAAAATACGGTGAAATTACGGGGCAATAAGTTCACTTTTACTCCCTTAACTAGTTACCGAATCTGATTCGTATCCCTTAACCATAATACCGGATATCTTGACCCCCTCGACTATTAAACCGATGCAATTTAAATCCCACGGTAGTTTTGGAGAACGGTTTTGCTAACGTGACGGTATTGACCTATCTTCATTCCACGTTGCGCTTAGGTGGCATTAAATTAAAGCATATGTGTGGGACCATTTGTCATTCACACAAAAAAATATTGTAGAACCCACTGACATGTGGGGCCTTCTCTCTCCCTTATCTCTCTTTCTCTCCCCTCCCTCCGGTCCCTTCTCCCTCCTCGCCACTCCCTTCTCTCTCCCGCAGTGGGCGGCAAGGGCCGGAGCGGCACGGGCAAGCGGAGACAGTGGCGGAGCCCCTCTCTTTCTACTGCAGCGTGCGGTGAGGTCCGGAGCAGCGCGTGCAAGCGAAGACGACGTTGAGTAGCGGAGCCACCTCCCTCCTCCCCCTCTCTCTCTCCCGTGGCGTGTGGTGAGGGCCGGAGCGGTGGTAGGCAAGCGGAGACGGCGGCGAGCGACGGAGATGCGGGCGTGGCACTGCGGCCCGCCGTTATCCTACGGTGGCCGCCATGGACAGGGTGAGGTGGGGGCCAGGGATCTCCCTAACAACATCCTCCTTGGCGTCATCGCCCGCCTCCCTTGCTATGTCGACCTCGCCTGTGTGTCAACAACCGATGGCATGCCGCCGTGTCCCCTGCCGCCAATTGAGCTAGACCAGCGTCGTGATCACCTCTGGGATGTGGCTGATCTCCTCAGTGGAGTCTGGGTTGTCCGGTGGCAATGACGATGCTCGGCTCTGGAAGGGTGATGACATTTCTCAGCCCCTCGCTGGTGACCAAGCATGTGCGGCACCCGGCCTTGATCTTCGCTGGCGGCCAAGGTGAAGAGAAAGGGAAAGAGAGATAAGAGAGAGGGGGAGGAGAAAGAGGGGAAGGAGAGAGGATAACACGTGGTTCCCATATGTTAGTGGGTCCCACAATATATTTTGTGTAAATGACAGATGGGTCGCACACGTATTGTAATTCTAATGCACCTAAGTGCCACATCAACGCCACGTGGAACGAAGACCAGGTCAATACCGTCACGTAGGCACCACAAGCCGCTCTCCAAAACCACAAAGGGAACCAAATTGCACCGGTTTAAATAGTTGTGAGTTCAAAATATCCGGTATTTTTGGTTATGGGATATGAATCAGATTTGGTGAGTAGAACTTGTTTTGGGCCAAATACGACTTTCGGGCTGAATTGAAATGCAACTACAGGCCGAAGTTATGCGGACCTACGGGCTGAATTTACGCACTGTTTTGGGCTAAATTAACTAGCAACTGTTGGGCCTGGTTGACGCGCATGGTCGGTCCCAATTGTCCCATGCATATTGACATCACTTCTGGGCCAATTATATGCTTACGTCATTTACGTTTCTTTAACTGGGAGTTCGATGGATTTCTTTACCCTGATTTGTCTGTGTAGACTCCTGTTCTCTCTCCATGCAGTTAAAAGTTTTATTTCCTTTTTTTATATTTTTCGGGGATGCTAATGATGTTGCTTATTGTTGATGGCAGGTAACCTCATAGGAAATGCATAGTTGGAGTAGATGGGAGTGTTTTAGGTAGCCCATGATCAAATTCAAGCCTGATTGGATTGGGTTGGCTATGAGTTCACCTAATTCAACTACCGAGTGATCAAATTCTTCTACAAGGCTACAAGATGACTGACTCGCTAGACTGAACTTGTTCTGCTGAAATGTACTCCTTTCAAAATCCATTCCTCAACCACAACACGTCAGGAATGCAAGTAACAAGAGAGACTGCTAGTACACAGATATCATACACAAACAGCATATGTTACACATAAAAAAGAAGAGAGATCTCCTGATAATTCATGCATTCGATGCTTATATGAAACTTATTACACAAGGCGTCGTGTTCTCTTCAATCACAGCATTGAAGAACGACCATTTATAGCTACTCCTAACACATGCTACTAGTATGAGATTAATAACAGTATCACTACCTAAGTTTTTTTTCTCCTCTGTTTGACGTGAGCTACAAAATGCACTCCTAACATTTTATAACCTAACACTAAGAACACTAAAAGGATGAAAATATACACGAGCAAAGTATAAGCTGAATTGCTGAAACTGAAGCGCGTGTCCTGTAATAATATTTACATCTCTACAACCTCCGATTCGAACGCCTCGAACAGGTTGACGCTGATGCTGGCAAGGTTCTTGCCCCAGACGGGCGACGACCTCGCAACCCTGCGTTGCAGCTTGGGCGCCCCGGGAGCTTCTTCTTCCTCCTCCTCGCCGCCTCTCAAGGCGGCCTTCGAGGATGGCGTCGCAAACGCGAAATGCTGCTCTCTCGCAACCACCGTCTGCACGGAGAGCAACACAGAACACATAATGCAATTTTTAGTCCACATGCAAAGAATTCATCTAACCATGATTCGTATTTGGAGGAGTTAAGGGATCAAAAGAATCCAAGATACGTACTGCTTCGCTAACTTGTTTTGACACTAGGAGCAGCGCCCTCAGGTCACTGTGGTTCACCTTGCACAAGACCTTAATCTGCACGAATATTTCGACGGAAATCGAGGTTAAGTACTAGCGCAACTCATAGAATAATCAGCAACAGAATTGAACAACAAAATCTGAGTAACTAATTGATTCGGTGCTTAATTACCAAGACATCTTGAGGCAGTGATTCGAGCAGGCTGACGGCGTCGTCCATGTGGAGCCTGGTGCTCCGCTGCTTGCGGAGAGTCCGCACCGGCGAGTGCGGGCCGCCGGAGGGGGGCGGAGCCGGCGAGACGGCGACCCTCTTCCTCCCCAGGATCCTCGTGCTGCTGCAAGAGAAGCTCAAGCTCGTGGAGAGAGAGCTCTTCGTCTTCGCCTGTCCAATTGCCATTTTTGTTTCCCCTTCCGATGTCAAATCCTACTCTACTCTGTTTCGTGGTAGAAATTAGTGGAGTAACCTGACCTCAGATCTTCTAAACGCAAATCTGCATTGAAATAGATGGGGATAATGAATAAATGATCGCGCAGAACAGAATTGAAGACCTAGATTTGCAAAATCTCTCGAAGATCGCATTTCAAAACAGTGGAGATAACTCAGCTATAGTCAGATTTCATTTTTTTTTTTTGGGGGGGGGGGGGGGGGGGGGGGAATCGGAACAGTTGAACACAGACCAGCTGTTCAACAGAAATCTCCAATTTTAAACGAGGGGGAAACCACAGCACAAATTCCTAAAAAAGCCACAAACCAAAACAAATCCCAATTAAGCAAATCTTCACTTCTTCAGCACAGAGCAATTCGCGAGAAAGCCATCCGCCAAAACACAACGAATTAGAACAGCTCCGCAACAAAAACAATTCGGACCAAAAATCAGAAATCCCAACCTCCAATTAATCTCCATCAGAACTAATCAAATAGAGATGAAAAAAAAACAGAGATCGCGAGGAATGTGTACCTTTCTCTGCTCCTTCCAAGTCGGAGAAAATCCCCCCTGTAATCTCTCACCCACCCCTCGCAAGAACGAAAACGAAAACAAAAAACCTCGGGTAAATCACTACAATAACAGACTTGGGTAAATCAATCAATCACTCGAGTTCGTCGGATGATCCAAGAAAACCTCGTAGCTTTTTTTCCCCCTAACTCGCTAAGCAAACTGAATGGAGAATGAAGTGGTAAAAATGGAAACAGCTGGCCACCTCTACCGCTTGTTTATATAGGAGCTCCCATTTTTTTCTGCTGCTGCTGCTCGCGAGGCGAACCTGCCTAGAAAAATCTCGCCGCGAGGGGGGTTTCTAGAAAATCGTAGCAACCGCCGGTATCCAAAGCTTTCTGGGTCGCCGGAATCTTCCGCACCAAGCAGCCCACGTCCTAGGTGGAGGGCGTTTTCTTCTCGCTGACGTGTGGGGCCCGGTCAAAGGAGGGCCCACATGTCGGTGGGGTGGGTTGGGCGGAGTGGGGGTGAGTCGAGGGGATTTGATATTTTTTTGTTCTTTTTTGAAATCGAGGTGGGTTGGCGCCCAACCGCGTGCGTGGGGTTAACGCGTGGATCGGACGGTGCGGGAGGGGGTGGTGCGCGTGGCGGATCGGGGTACGTGGCGGGATCTGGTTGCGCGGGGAACTAGCCGTTGGGGGCGGCGGGAGTAGGAGAGAGGGGTATGGACGTTTTGGTGATGTGGCGGCTGAGATCGCCACGCGCGAAAGTCGGTGGAGGTCGGTCATCCAACACCGTTTTTTTTTTTTTAATGCCTCCAACACCGTATTTTACTCGTGTTTTTCCCTCTTTTTGTCGTAGCTGTGGTAGCTGGAGTATTTTGCAAATGGAAAATCTTTTTTTTTAAAACCGTAAATGGAAAATCTTGTGTCCAACTCATAATGCGTTGCGAGTAGTAGTATAATCAGTTGGCGTAATTTGAATTTAGGAGAAACCAGGAAATGCAAAACTTATCGTTTGTTTTTCATTCATTTTAAGTTTTTTTTTTGAGGGAACACCGGGTGATTCATTTTAAGTTCAATAGTAACTAGGTGAAAACCCAGTTTCTTTATTACTAAGAAAACGTGTTTGTTTCGGAGAAGCAACATCAGTCAAAGACAGTAGTTAGTTGCTTCCTACTAATTCAAATTAGTTGGCCACATGTTCAACAAACAGCGCACGGGAGAAACGCCCTCGTTTTTCGCTAGTTTTTTCGATTTCAAACATTGTAATACAACCATTTTTCCAGGGGACAAATTGCATTGCAACTGTTCAGTCATGGGGTAGTATCCGTCCAACAAGGGTGCCGTCAAACGAGTAGAACGAGTCCTCTTCGCCGGCCGGAATGCACGCTCCCTCCACGCGGCAAAAACCCGCCTCCGCCGCTGCGCCTTCCCCTGTTCGCGCGCAGCAACGTGGGATGGGCCTCCGGCCTCCGCGGTTCCGGCTCACCTCGCCTTCTCGTGGGCTACGAGATTAGCGTGGATTTGGGCCCATGGGCCGTTCTCTAGACTGTTCATCTTATTCGAACGGGAAAAGTACACCGAAGGTCCCTCAACTTGTCATCGAGTTACAAAATCGTCCCCCAACCACAAAACCAGATATCGGAGGTCCCTTAACTAACAAAACCGTTCGCTTGAGGTCTTCTGGTGGTTTTGGATCCGGTTTTGTCTAACGTGGCGAGTGAGTCAGCGTGGGCCCCACGTGGATCCCACGTGTCAGGTGTCCACCTCACCCTATCTCTTTCCCCTTTCTCTTTCCTTCCTCATCTCTCTCTAGCGGATGGGGAGCGGTGGTGGCGGCAGGCAAGGGCGACAGGGTCGACGGCGGTGACGTTGAGGAGGTTGGAGATGAAGACGGCGGAGGCGTAGAGCGGTGGGGAGGAGCGGAACGATGGCCCTCGCCCGCGCCACGCCGCGATGACGAGGAGGATGAGGAGGAGGGCGAGCGCGAGCACGACGCCGCCGCCTCAGATTCGCCGTAGCCTCTCCGTCATCGGCGAGGTCGTCAGCCGCTGCCGCCACCACCACCACCAGACGCCGCCACCGCCACCACCACCACTCAGCCCCGCCGCCGACGCCGTTGTTTCCGCGTCGGGAGGAGCGGGCGCGGGGCACGCCGACGACCGGCGGCCGGCGAATAGGGAGCGGCGGCCAGTAGGCGGTGGTGGCGGAGGCGGAGGCTGTGGAGGTGGCAGCCCCCTAGCAGTGGGCATGGTGGTCGTCGGCGTCGGCATCGGCGTGCCCCGCGCTCGCTCCTCCCGACGGGATCCTCTCCTCCTCGTCGGCGTCGTCGTCCCCCTTTTCCCTACCGGATCCCGCCGCGGCGCGGTGGCCGACGTTCTCCTCCTCCTCCGCTGCCGCATCGACGGTGCGTCCATGGCGCGCCCCGCGCTGAAATTGGCGCTCCCAGCTATGCCCCCTAAGCGGCTGACATCGGCGAGCGCCACCGCGCTTGTCGACGGCGTGGTGGGGGTGGTGGCGGACAGGCCGTCGGCGAAGGCGGTCAAGGTGGCGCTCCACGTGCTCTACCGGCTCTGCCCTTGGAGCCAGAACCACGTCAAGGCGGTCGATGCCGGCGGCGTGTCGGCGCTCGTGCGTCTCCTTCTCGACGAGGGCTGCAGCGGCGATTGGCGCGCCTGCGAGCTCGCCGTCATGGCAACGACCACATCTGTGGCTACGCGGAGGGGCGCATGGTGCTGGTGGCACACCCGACGGGGCTCGCGGCGGTGGCGTGCGTGGCGACGCGGCTGTCCGCCGCGGGCACCGAGAGCGCCGTGCGCACGCTACATGCCATGGCGAGGCACTCGGCGACGCCGGCGGTGCTGCAGGAGGTGCAGGTCGGCGCCTCCGGCGAGCGGACGAGGGCGAGGGCGAGATGGCCCGCCTGCCGCCACCGCCGCTCCCTATCCGCTAGAGAGAGATGAGGAAGGAAAGAGAAAGAGGAAAGAGATAGGGTGAGGTGGACACCTGACACGTGGGACCCACATGGGGCCCACGCTGACTCACCCGCCACATTAGATAAAACCGGGTCCAAAACCACCAGAGGACCTCAAGCGAACGGTTTTGTTAGTTTAGGGACCTTCGATATCTGGTTTTACGGTTGGGGGACGATTTTGTAACTCGATAACAAGTTGAGGGACCTTCGGTGTACTTTTCCCTATTCGAACCGTAGTACAGGAGTTTGTTGGAGTCGCAATCAAAAGGTGGTACTAGAAAATCGGGGACCATTTCGTTTTTGAAGAGGAGAGGCGGAATCGTAGCGAAATCGAATGAAAAATGGTCCACGGGGCATCAGTCCATCACGCGGACGCAAAGCGAGCCGCGAGGCTCAACCATGGCCAGTCACGGATGAGCAAATCCAGTCCAATCGATTCCAACTCTCTCTAGTGACCACTCGACGCGAACACCGCACGCTACACTCGCTCGAGCGAAGAAATGGACGCCGCCGCCGTCGCAGCTGCCGCGTCGTCGCAGCAGCCGGCGGCCGCCCCGCCCCTTGCCGGGCGTGTGGCCATCGTGACCGGCGCGTCGCGCGGCATCGGGCGCGCCATCGCGGCCCACCTCTCCGCGCTCGGCGCCAGCGTCGTGGTCGGGTACGCGTCCAGCGCCGCGGAGGCCGACGCGCTCGCCGCGGGGCTTCCCCGCGCCGTGGCGGTGAGGGCCGACGTGGCCGACGAGGCCGGCGTGCGGTCGCTCTTCGACGCCGCCGAGTCCGCCTTCGGCGCCGGTGCGCCGCACATCGTGGTGGCGAACGCGGCGGTGCTCGACGACAAGTATCCCACCCTGGTGGACACCTCGACGGCGGACTTCGACCGCACCTTCGCCGTCAACACGCGCGGCGCGTTCCTGTGCCTCCGCGAGGCGGCCCACCGGCTGCCCCGCGGCGGCGGCGGCCGCATCGTGGCGATCACCTCGTCGGTGGTCGGGTCGCATCCGACGGGGTACTCCGCGTACACGGCGTCGAAGGCGGCCGTGGAGGCGATGATGCGGACGATGGCGAAGGAGCTCAAGGGCACCCGCATCACGGCCAACTGCGTCGCGCCGGGGGCCACGGCGACGGACATGTTCTTCGCCGGGAAGAGCGAGGAGCGCGTCGACGAGATCAAGGCCACGAACCCGATGGGGCGGCTCGGCGAGGCCGGCGACATCGCGCCAGTGGTCGGGTTCCTCTGCACCGACGCCGCCGAGTGGGTCAACGGCCAGGTCATCCGGGTCAACGGCGGGTACGTGTGATGCATAGCTCGTGGATTTATTGGCGGGAATAAAGTTCGAGTGTTCGCATGTTGAAAAAAACTGAATAAAATTTGGGATAGTGAGCAGCAGCACTGACTTGCTAAAACATCACGCACAGCGAACAAATTATACATACACAATGCTCTTCTATTTATTTTGATATTTTTAGTCACAAACGTCAGCGGGTGCCGTTCGTGGCGAGCGTGCACCGCGTCGGTGGACTTCGATTACATGCATGTCAGCATTTACGTACACCGGTGGCGCGTTCCTTCTCCTCGTCGTTAAGCACCATCGCTCGCCCGCGCTCTGCTGCTGCGTCACGTCTGCGTGGGCTCGGTTAATCAGCTGGACCGGGCAACAGCGAAACGCAGTGTCGCACCGGCCCATAACGCTAACGCGCCTCATTTGGGCCGAAACGGGGTTGCCACGAACGTGACAGGTTGAGGGAGTTGGTTTTAGGAGAAATTTGCTACAGGACATTAAAAAACGTGTAATTAGCTCGTGGACACCGCAAGAATAAGAATTTGCTATTGGGCAAAAAAAAAAACCCGTGTAATTAGCTCCTGGACACTTAGAGCCTTATTTTAATATTTTCTGTGAATTTGGAGAGAGAAACACTGGTGAGAGTACGATTTTGCCCCTACCCTCACAAGTCACACTGGCCAGAGCACGGCGCCGCCACCACCTCCACCGCGGTCACGCGCCCACGCAGGCCGCCATCGCACGCGCATCTACGCCGCCGCTGCCGCTGCAGCCAGCCAACGAACGGGCATGCCGCTGCCGCCGCCGGCAGCCGACGCGTGCGTCGGCTGCCTTTTCCCCCATCTGCGCCGCCGCGCTGGAAGACAGCGACATGGTTGACAGGAAGGAGGAGGCCGTGGACTTGGAGATGCTGCGCATCGACCGCATGTGGAAGTCCGTGAAGCCGACGAGCATCCCCGCCGTGTGCGTCCACCGCTAGAAGCTCTACGCCAACACGCGGTACGGGATGGTGTATGCGTTCTCCGAGCTGCATACGTGGAGCGCAGCTTCCTGGTGGAGTCCCCACCAGGCTCTCCACCGGGCACCGGCGACCGCCGCGGGCTGATGTAGGTGGAGCTGCTCCGGCCCGTGGCCGCAGCTGAGGAGGGGTTCAAGGTGCGCGTGCTGGACGAGTGCGGCGAGACGTGGGAGGAGGCGGACGACATCGGCGACGTGGCGGTGGTCGTGGACGCGTCCGGTGCGGGGGCGGCATCCACGCGGGAGTGCCCCAGGCAGAGGCTGAGCACCATGTACTTCGCCGTCGACCCCGCCGGCAAGACGCGTGTGTGCACGTACAGCCTCGCCGTGGCGGGCAGCTCCATGCCGCCCACCTCTCCCGTTGTCACGAGCGGTCACGCTGGCCGCCTCTCACCCCTTTCCCACAGACATCGTCACGCCCGTTCTGCGCCGCTCGCTGCCACGCCCGCGTCGCCTCGCCTCTCCCGTCGTCGCGACCTAGCGCCAGCCTGTCGCCGCGCCGCCGGCGCATGCAAGCCAAGCCGCCCCTACGGTCCCCAAATCCAAGGGCAAACTTGTCTTTATTTAGTGTTCTCTCTCCAAATCCACAAGAAATAATAAAATAACGCCCCGAGTGTACAGAAGCTAATTACACGTTTTTTGTGATGCCCGGCAGCAAATTCTCGTTTTGCGATGTCCACGAGCTAATTACACGTTTTTTCGATGCCCTGTAGCAAATTTTGTCTTGGTTTTATTAGCAGGAGAACAAACTGTAAATTGAGATTTATCAAGGTACGAGTTCCTTGAATACAATGGGATCGTAAAGTTGATCGGGACGCCAACGCTAAAATCTGGGGCTCGCTGTTTTTTAATTAATTGGAAATGCAGGAAATATATTTTTAAAACATAACGGGAAAATATGAGTCAACTTTTTAACGTGTACAGATGGTTTAGATCCATGCAGCCCCTAACCTACCTCCCTATTTCAATTTTACTCGTTGACACCAACACATTCCTTGATTTTCTTTTCGCCACCACAAGCGCTACCGTTAACAAGGCTTGCCATACCACTTCCTCCCCCACCCTTCCTACTCCTCCAAAGTCGAGCGGAAGGTACCACAGTTCTTTCCCTATCTACGGTGGCTCGCACAACTGAGATGCCATATTGTCCATGTCTCCTAAGTCCTAACAGGTGCAGGTATGATGCCCTCTCCTCTAACGTCTCCCCATCGTCTTTTTCCATTTTTGTTGCTCTGTTTCCTTGTCGCCCACCTATGTCTGTTGTCCACCGTTGGTTTTCTACCGCTTTGGCCATCTCTCTAATGTTATCCTCGCTACACCCTATTCCCACCCATCATAATCTTGAAAAACATAATTTGAAGCTTCTCTATCAGAGTTGGGGGGTCACAGGCACCAAGCCTCACTATTGTCGGTTAGTTCGCAATCTCCGTCCCTCTACTCTCTTCCTTCCTCCTCCGGTTTAGGGGTGAAGGACAATGCCTTGGCCATTGGATCTTGATTTAGTGGTCATGGCTAGACGATTGAAATTTTGTTTAATTTCAGTGACCCGATGAATAACTAAGCGTAAAAACCGTTGCTATCCAAACTTGCCGACATCTACGGTAGTAGTTGCCTTGCCGTCACATGGTAAGACAAAATGACAGTCATCCCGGTGAGGTTGCAATCAGCCAATCACTGAACACTAAAAAAACATGATGTTACCGCAAGATAAGGCATGCAATTGACCCCGGTGTTTCGTAAAAATAAAAAAAAAGAAAGAAAGATTCCAGTGGCAGATTCTAACAGAAATTACCCAGCTACAAAACAAAACTTGACAGCTTAGTCGTCAGCTCCCAATATCTCCGGTGAACCGGGAGCACACGTTTCTTTCACACAGCTATAAAACTAACCAATTACCAGTCCAGACTCCACACAATCGTATTCCAAGTTCCAACTTTCCAAGAGAAATCCGCAGGGAAGCTACAAGGCGATCGAAGGAGCCCCAGAAGAAGTCAAGCAGATAATGAGTCCGCTTCAGGATAAGATCTCAGGTCCCAAGGGACGAGCCATTCCAAGTGCAATGACGCACAGCCTCTCGTCGACAAAAGACGATCGAATCGGACGCACGCACAAAGAGCTTCGAGTGACCGAGTCTCCTCCATGGCAGGCCAATCATGCGATCCGCCCAGTGCTCCTTCGACACGGCTACCTACGTGCCTACGTACACCACCTGCTCCTTTCCACACGACGAGACACATGACGTTGCAAGTGCTGGCTGGCAGCGGCAAGAGGCAAGAGCTATAGGAGTAACAAAACACGCAATTGCATGATCGATGATAGTAATCATATCGCTCGTGATTAGACAAACAGTTGGAATAGCCCAGCACTAAGATTCTGCTCTGCAGGCTGCAGCAGTTACCTACTAAAAACAGCCTTAGCTGTGATGATGTGGAGCCTATTTAATTCGCGAAATAAAAATTTTTAGGTGTCACATTAGATGTTTGACTGGATGTCGGAAGGGGTTTTTGGACATGAATAACGAAACTAATTTTATAACTCGCCTGGAAACCACGAGATAAATCTTTTGAGTCTAATTAATTCGTCATTAGCACATGTGAGTTACTGTAGCATTTATGGTTAATCATGGACTAATTAGGCTCAAAAGATTTGTCTCGCGATTTTTCCCCTAACTACGTAATTAGTTTTTTTAATTTATATTTAATGCTCTATGCATGTGTCAAAAAAATTATGTAATGTTTTTAGGAAAAACATTTGGGGAAATAAAAGGGCCGTGATGATCGCAGTGATGATCCTCGTCCTCTGCTCGCATGTGGATGTTGGAACCGATGATCATTCGCGATACAGTCAGCCATACGGGGGGGGGGGGGGGGGGGGGGGGAGAAACTACTATTCGCAAGGCCAACGAAGCCGCAGTTTAGAAGACTTGGCTAATTGACAGTACAGAGCAATCAATCAGAATCGATCGACGATCGGCATCTGGATCGGTGGTGGTCGGCCGCGAGCAACAAGACAAAGCCGCGAGCCGGGCGATTAGTATCGCGAGTCGGGCCCAGCTGCTGCGTCAGTGCGTGATCCGAGCCACCAGCCGCCGCCGCCGCGCGCAGCGACGCGAGCGCGCGGACACGCACGCACGCGTGACCGGCGGAAGGCGAACCCGGTATGGAGCAAAACCAAGCGGCGCGGCGTGGCAAGGCGACAAGGATCAAATGGCCGCCGGGCTGAGCTGGATTCCAAACCGCGGCACGGGTCGTAGTAGACTAGTAGTAATGCTGCGCGCGCTCAGGCTTGGTTGGTTGGTTGCCTGGTGCTTGCCTCCGATGAGCCATGTGTGCCACGCATGCCACGCGGCGTGTTTGGTTATACTTTAGTTTTAGTTTTAAGATGATGACGCGGCTCGTACTGCTCCCTCGAAAAAAAAAGACAACTATTAGAATAAACTTGGATATAAATTTGTCTAAATTTATCCTCAGAAGTTGGTTTTTACAAGAGACGGAGAATATACATGTTTAGAAATAGAACAGTGGTATGATTACATGATATTTGTGCTTTTCTTTTTTTAGCCGCAACAGTTAGGGGAGTGGACGTGTGGTAGCGCGAATATGCATAGCCAAGTACTCCATCTATTTAAGATAAAACACATCTAAAATAGAATAAGTAAGAGTATTTCTAGTAATAGCTTCTATTTTAGAGTCCCTAAAGATTAAATGGGGGCTACCCCCATTTCTCCAGGACTTTAAAAATGGTTCTAACTCTAGCAACAACCCCTATTTATTAGCCGCTATTACATTTTCTCCTCTATTTCATCATATAATCTATCTATTTGTCTAGTTTAACATCACAACAATGTAAATATTAATATTTCCAACGCATTGAATTTAATCATATTTAAATTAATAATTTCAAACAATTCAGATTGAAATTCGATCTTTTTAAAACATTGAAATGGCAATCCTAGTGATATTACATTGACCTGTGCATGTATATACACACACACATTAGTGTGAGTGCATGAATGACTCGCTACAATGCTCGATCAGTGCATCTGCTGCAGCTGCTAGCATTAGCAGTTCATCATCCCATCATCAATATCCAATAATATATATACATGTATATATGGATGCATATATATAATCATATATGATGGATTGATGGGCTGGACGAGATTCAGATATAATTATCTAGTGCGTACACAGTACTGTAGGCATATATGCAAGGAAATGGTAGTAGTAACTCCTAGATCAGCCAGATCAAATCTCAGTTGGCCACTGGCGGCAGATGATTGTTGACAATTGACAGGAACCAAACTACGTCTCATCGATACGCAGAAACATCCATGCATGCGTGCATTCATACAGGTGACCAATACCATATCATGGCGATGGCTGGATCAGAGCAGTCACTTGCAAGATGACCGACGGCGTGCTGTGATCGCGCGGGAGGGAGCGCGTCGTGTAAATATTCCTCGCGCCAAAAAGAAAAAAGTTCGATAGGGGCTGTGGTGTAGAGCCCCCAGGGTAGGGGCTGAGGGAGTGAATTTGAGAGCCTTCCTATTATGGGGTCTAAAGTAGCGGCTCTGCTAGAGTTTATTTTTTGGCCTCAATCTCTTAAAGTTGTTTAGGATCTGTGTTTAGGGTTTTTACTGGAGATGCTCTAATAATATAGTACATTCTATCCAGATTTTTTTTTACTTTTATGTAATATCATATCATATGTTTATTTTTAGAACGGAGGTAGCATATATCTAGATATAAGCTTAATTATTGCTTTACTAGTACGCCCAATCCAGACCGACGTGTGCTTAATTAATTCCTGGCCAGGTTCAACTTGGTTGAATAAACAATTGTGATTTAGCTAACAGAACATTACTAACAAAAAAAATGTATCGTATTATAAGGTACAAGGTGTTTTGATTTTTTTTTCTAAATACTTTTATAAGCTTGACCGAGTTTATAAAGAAATATAGTAACTCTTATAACACCAAATCAATTTTATTAAATTTTACTTTAAATATATTTTAATAGTATGTTTGTTTGATATAAAAAAAATATGATACTATGTTTTTCTATCAATATGGTTAAACTTTTAAAAAAAGATTGACTTAGAAAAAAAATCAAAGTGTGTTACGATATGAAATGAAGGGAGTACTATTCTCAGTTCAGGATGTAAGTACACTATATCGGACGATACATACATGATGTTCTTTCACTACTAGAGAAGTGATCTTTGCTAGGTCAGCTGATTTCCACAATAGTCCCGGTTAAAAAATTCAACCCGACGTATATAATCCCTAGGACTAGGACTTATCCTCGAATCCTCTATCGCAAAGTTTTTCTCTCCATCTTCCTCCTCTCTCCCTCTCCTATCTCTCTTATCCTCTCATCTTTTCTTGCTCTTATCCACTCTTTCCTTGCAGAGACAGTAGCGAAGCGGCAGAACCGGCCTGGTGCGGGCGGAGGCAGCGGCGGCCTGGCACGGTGCGGGGGCGGCGGCGGCCTGGCACGGTGCGGGGGCGGTGACCTGGCGCAAAGGCAGCCGGCGCGGCACGGCGGCGGCCGGCGTGGCAGGCGGGCAACGCCTCTGAGATTTTTTTTTGAGAATTTATGATTTGGATCTGAGATGTATTTGATTTGTATGTGATGTGAATATATGATGTATTTGTGATGAATTTTTTAGAACTTGTGATGTAATTTTTTTAAGAATTTGTGATGTATTTGGAGATGATCGATTTGAGGATTTGGAGAGGATCCTTTTGATATGTGATGTGATGATCAATTTGGGATTTTACAATTTGGGGATGATTTGGGAATAGAGTGAAATCAATATTTATTGTTAAAAAACAATAAAAAAAGAGCAACTGGACCTAGCCTGGCTCAAAAAATAGATTTTTACTCACGGTTATTTTACCCGGGACTAAAGATGGACATCTTTAGTACTGGATTCCTAGTCCCGGTTGTATAACCGGGGGTATAGGGAGTTCCCAACCGGGACTAAAGCCTCCTTTTTCCAGCAGTATTTGTTGGCTTGAGTCTAGAAGAGGGTCGAATCACTAACCCACTTCACATGATTGCTGGGTTCTGTTTTTAAAGATAGGAGTGGATGGATCACTGATTTAGGCTCCCATCGGATGGCCTAATCAACCAAAGAAAAAACCAAATTTTGAATTTTCAAGCTTAATTTGAGATTGATTTTGAGATATTTTCAACGTAGTTTCTTTTTTTAACATTGGCTTTTAAGTCACCAAGAACACATTTATAAAAGTTTCACCTACAAATTTATTTTTATTTCTTAATAAGCCGTTTTGGCTTATTAGGAAATAAGCTAAACGATGGGGACCTTAATTGTAATCAAAATGATGTTTCTATCGTTTGAAGCCAAATTTATGCTCTTATGAAAAATAAAATAAAGTTTCTCGCAAAAGAAAAAAAAAAGGATCCATTTTACACCCTACTGGCTACTGCCCACACTTACATCCGTCTTATTTTTCCAACTATTTCTAAAAAAAAAAGAAGAAGCTATTTTTCCAACTGTATTTAATTTGGTCGATTTCTTCAACTGCTTCTCCTGCAACACATTATATTGATTCACCTGCCAAGATTGTGTATAAGAAGAAGCGTGTAGGCGCATCTACGTCGTCGCCACAACCCACAATGCCTGTAGGACGAGCTACACGTGGTTACTAATTTAACTTATCACCCTGCACGCATGTCCGGCCCGCCGGATTAACGAAACGTACGACCAAGAGGCTAGTTAGAGAGACTTCTCTGGTTAATTAATCTGTTGCAGTGATCAGTAACACGGTAATATAACAGTACCATTAACGAACAGAGCTGATCAGCCATATGTACCAAAACAAACCAATCCCTTGCATACCATGAAACATTTAGTAGCTAGCGACGATAAAAGATTAAAGTGCTCCTTGTCAATAGAAAAATAGTATTGATGGATGAGTTGTAAGATAACCTGAAATTAAATGTTTCAATTTACGGATCGAAGTAGGAAAGATTATGAATTTTTAAGAGAAAAGATTATTATACTGACAACGGATTAATGATCTATTAATTTATTTTTTAAATATATTTTGGAACGAAGTAAGAGTAGTGCATACACGTTGCCACAATGGTGGTAGGACAAGCTACACATGACAATTAATTAAATAAAATGTCACCCTTCACCTCCTGTCTGCCTCATTAACAAAACGTAACTACCTCGAGCGACATCTCTGTTATACTACTAAGGTACTTCCTATGGCCAAGTTTTAGAGGTGAACACGGTTATTAAGAAAATAGGTAGAAGTGAGTAGTTGATGGTTGTAATTTGATGAGTAGTGAAGGTAGATGAAAAAAGTGAATGATAGAGGGTTGTGATTGGTTGGTAAGAGAATGTTGGTAGAGAAGTTATATACTTTGGAACAAATCTTAATTGGTAGAAGTTGTTTTATTTTAGGACGGAGGGAGAGTATGTCCTTTGATAATACATATTTTAGATACCATCTTCCTAGAGTAATTAAGATATCCAAACCACTTAACTATTAATTAATATACTAAAATATTTTTTATTACCTTTGTTTCCTTTTCTTCTCCTCAATGCAATAACTTTTTAATAAATGCTAGGAGTTAACTTTAAGCTGTTGTCATACGTAGCAACGATGTTTGTCTTTCCTCCCCCTCTCTCTTCCACAACACCAAATTTACTTGCATGCTAACCTAAAGAGTCCGTTAATAAACACCGTTGTACATTAGCTCAAGCAAAACTCAACCACCTACCTAAAACCAAGATTGTTAATTTCAAGCCGAAGCTAAACTGAGTTGCTCTTCAAGACTTCAAGCTCGTGCACTTGAATTTCAACAGGACATACAAAATTAGTTTCAACCATGCAGGAATGACACATGAAACAACACCAAAATGGTTATGATATTTTAAATTTGTTGTTCCGGTCGGCCGTTGCTGTAATATTACCGGTCTTTGCCGCCGGTGTGCTAGTACCTCGATGGAGGAGAGTCAAGGAGAGTTGAGGAACGATACCAGAAGGGAACGCAGACGCCATCCTAGGATGAATATTCATTAGACATACAATTGATGATTGTGAAGAAAAAAAAAGTAAAAACAAAAGATCTATAATCCGATCGTAATTGTTTGTTTAACTCCCGTTACGACAACTCGACGAGAGGATTTAGAAGTACATGTACGTTTAATTTGAGCTAGAACCAAATACAACCATAGAGATAAGATACAATTATAACGATAAAAATTTTAGAGATAAAATAAAATCTTAGAGATAAAATGTACTGTAACTTGTCTTATATCTCCTATACATTGTTCCAAAAAAACTAAATGTACTGGAGTACAAGAGAATACAATAGAATAGAACAAATCATTATTGTTATGTTACTCCCGGCATTTGAACGCGATAATCCACCGAAACCACCTCTGTTTTCCAGCGTGCAGATTGCACCGGCGATGGGATACGAACACTGCAAATTTGCCCCTGCGAGCCGCAGAAATTCACGTGTTTGCCCCTCGGCTGCTGGTGGCTGCGGCTCGGTATAAAAATCGCGGCAAGCGTCGTCTCCAGGTGCATCTCGCGAAAGCAGCCAAGAAGAGAGAGAGAGATAGAGAGAGAGTAGAGAGACACTCCACTGCGGCAATGGCCGACGAGGCCACCACCACCCCGCTGCTGGCGAGCTACAAAGCCAAGCCGGCGAAGGCGCCGTCCATCGACGACGCCATCGAGACCTACATCGGCGCCACCGGCGCCGGGCAGCTGTTCAAGGCGATCCTGCTGGCCTTCGCGTGGGCCTTCGACGCGCAGCAGGTGTTCATCTCCGTGTTCACGGACGCCGAGCCGCGCTGGCACTGCACCGCCGGCGCCGACCCGTCCTGCTCGCCGGGCGCGGCCTCGCCGTGCGCGCTCCCTCCCGGCGCGTGGGCGTGGGACCGCCCGGCCGAGACGTCGGTGGTCTCCGAGTGGGCGCTCAAGTGCGCCGGCCCGGCGCTCGTCTCGCTCCCGGCGTCGTCGTTCTTCGCCGGATGCCTCGCCGGCGGGTTTCTGCTGACGACGCTCGCCGACTCCCTCCTCGGCCGCAGAAAGATGCTCCTGGTGTCGCTGGCGTCCATGTCGGTCGCCGGCGTGCTCACGGCCTTCTCGCCGAACGTGTGGGCGTACGCGGCGCTGCGGTTCGTGTGCGGGTTCGGGAGGTCCATGGTGGGCACGTGCGCGCTGGTCCTGTCCACGGAGCTCGTCGGCAAGCGGTGGCGCGACACGGTGAGCGTGGCCGGGTTCGTCTGCTTCACCGTTGGGTTCCTGTCGCTCCCGGCGCTCGCGTACACGTTCCGGGAGGCGTCGTGGCGGAGCATGTACCTGTGGACGTCGCTCCCGTCCCTCGGCTACGCCATCCTCCTCTACTTCCTCGTCCAGGAGTCGCCGCGGTGGCTGCTGGTGCGCGGCCGGAAGCACGACGCCATCGAGACGGTCCGCCAGATCGCGGCGCTCAACGGCGGCGGCGGCATCACGTGCAGCTTCTCCATGCTGCACGCGTGCGCTACGGAGCGCGAGGACGACGCCGCCGGCGGGGCCGGCGGCGGCGGCGGCGGCGTGTTCGCGACGCTGCGGTCGATGTGGGAGCGGCGGTGGGCGCTGCGGAGGCTGGTGGCGATCATGACGGCGAGCTTCGGCGTCGGCATGGTCTACTACGGGATGCCGCTCAACGTCGGCAACCTGGGCTCCAACCTCTACCTCAGCGTGACGTACAACGCGCTGGCCGAGTTCCCGTCGTCCGTCCTCTCGTGGCTCCTCATGGGCAGGATCAACCGGCGGAGCTCGGTGGTCGCGCTCACCGCGGCGGCGGGGGTGTGCAGCCTCGCGTGCGTGGCCATCCCGGAGGGCACCGGCGGGCGGATGGCCGCCGAGGTGCTCTCCTTCTTCGCGACGTGCACGGCGTTCAACATCATCCTCATGTACTCCATCGAGCTGTTCCCGACGTCGGTGCGCAACTCGGCGGTGGGGATGGTGCGCCAGGCGCTCGTGCTCGGCGGCGTGGCGGCGCCCATGCTCGTGGCGCTCGGCCGGGAGCGGAGCTTCTGGTCGTTCGGGGTGTTCGGGCTCGCCGTCGGCTGCCTCGGGCTGTTCGCCGTCTGCCTGCCGGAGACGAGGGGGAGGAGCATGTCGGACACCATGGAGGAGGAGGAGCACAAGGAGGCCGCCGCCGCCATTGGCGACATGGATAGCAATGCCGACCTCGTGTAGATCGATCGCCTCCAACTCGCATCTTGGCGCCGGATATTTGCTCGATCGTGCTGGTCCATGCGAAGCTGTCGCTCGCGTGTAAGCTACTGTCCACTTGCACAATATAAACAATCAATTCATGTCCACTGGTGCATGCATGAACCATGAGAAAAACTAGTAGTAGTACCTCCGTACTAGTAACGTTTAGGACAATATTTAAGTCAAACGTTAAGAATATAAATCATGAATAATTCTCAAGTTATTGAGTTTGAAAATGTAAAAAATTATATGAATAGATTTGTCTTGAAAAATACTTTTATAAAAGTATACATATATCACTTTTCGATAAATATTTTTATATAAACGAGAAGTCAAAGTTGTGTTTTGAAGACCGTGTCGCTGTCCAAAACGACCTTCTTTATTAGTATAGACTGGGGAAGTACAGACTGGGGAAGTACGCTGCTAGTAGTAGTACGGAGGGAGTATTTGCATTACCTGGAAGTCCACATAGCGACCAATTCTTGTCTGCATTGACTTAGATCTGATCTGATCCCAAAATATGCTGGGAACATCTCTCCAGGATTAAAATCCATATTCTCTAGCGCATAGTACTGATCATATCTATTTGATAGTAGTGGAATATTCATTTAGGCTGAGTTTTTTATGACTTTCCCAACTCATCTATATTTGTTTTTCACACAAACGCTTTCGAATCTGCTCAATGATGTGTTTTTTTTTAAAAAAAAATCTACATAAAAGTTGCTTTGAAAACATATTGATTCTTTTTTTTATAAAATAAACTAGTTCTTAACTAATTTATCATGTGCTAGTGAGTCGTTTCGCTTTGCAGACACGAGTGATTAGTTCCCAATCCCAAATGCATGCAGTAAGATTAGATAATTTATAGTATCCAACCCTGCAAGTAAAATGTGCTTTGCGTGAAAGACTATCGGTTTAAGTCAGCTATGTTGCTGCGTTAATTTATTTTAGGTCCTGAACTTTCAGGGGGAAAAAAAGGGAGAAACTACCCCAAAAAGGTCATGTATCTGCCGACTGGTGATCACAGTTGTTGGCTTTGTTGCTATGCAAGGTTTATTTAGTTCTGTATGACAGCCAATTTGGAATATGCTCAAACCATTTGTTTAACATCAATGATAAGCAAGTTGCTTCAACCGCGCTTTTCTTTTCTTTATTTGGAGAACGGTGAACACGCATGGTACACTGGGGACATTTCAATAGTGAGATTCTTTCGTTAGACCTTCATCCGTTGTCTAATTCTGTCAAAATTAATATTGTAACCAAGTTTATTGTGCAAAAATGGTCATCTTTACCGCTAAAAATAACAAAATCTAATGTTGACTTCAGGCCGGTGTCCAGCCTCTAATCAGCCTCTCAGTCCGGCGCATGTCTTATGAGCAGCTTGTGAATTACCTTGCTCGATCCACTACTATACTTCTTTGATTAGTTCCGACTCTATGTTAAACTATTGTTGTGGAAGCCATTTCATTATTAATTTGTAATATAGATGGAAAAATATAAAATTTCTTTCCACCCACCGAAAAAAAAAGAATCCATATATTTTTTCTTTCATAAATTGTTGGATAGTATTGGAGAAATATACTGTGTAACGTGGATTGATTGTATTGAGCCTCAGGGGGGCGGTATATATAGGAGTACATGGGGAGGAGATAAGGAAGAATTATAGATATGGAATGAGTCCACACAAATCAATCCTATCCTAATATGACTCAAACATCCCCCCGTATTCCAAGCGTGAGCAACGCGGACACTTGGACTGGAGAAGAAACCGGCAAGAGTGCTCAACACAGATGATAGCCCTTTGTGCCATTGTCGACGTAGCCAAAATGAAGGAGCCGAAAAAGCCGTGGTCGATGAAGCCGTACGTAGAGTAGCCGTGGTCGATGTAGCCGATGTCAGGAAGCTGATGTCGAGGTAGCCGAGCCGCAGGACGCGCATGGGGCGCTGTAGAGTGGTAGTGGACCAAGGTGCGTGAGGATGTGCAGGGAGATGATGACGATGACGCGATCGCGGCAGTCGTTGAGGAAGTTGATGCCGAAGAGCCGATGTAGTCGAACCGTGAAGGACGAGACGTCACACAGGGTTTGCCAGACCCCGGGACAACTCGGGACGAACGCGCGCGCCGGTGTTGCCAATACCGCGCGGGCGAGACAGGGGACCACCATGAATCATATGCCAATGTCGGAGGAGACTAGCAGAGAAGGCCTCCAAGACGGTCGCGGCGCGAGAACGGCGTAGAGGGAGAATTGCCGGAGTAGCACGCGGTTGTCGGAGAAGAGCAAAGTGTAGTCGAGGAAGATACGGCGACGCTGGCGATAAATCATGTTGGACGAAGTAGAAGGCGATGTAGCGGGACCAATGGCCTGGACAGCGACGTCGGTAGCTATGTAGAGGTAGCTGGACCACCAGCCTAGAGCGACGACAGTGGCAGCTGGGAAACGCGGCGGCGATGCTTGAAGTAGAGGAAGAAGACCCTGAGCGGCTGACGATGACCAATACGGACGACGAGGTTGTTGATGCGCGAACGGTGAGGAAGACGACGAAAGCAGCGAAACTGCGGTCCGAGAGGACAACACAACTGCAGCTCCACGTCGATGCAGCGGCGAGAAGTCCACCGATGATGTAGCCTTGATGAGGAGGGCGCCTCTCAGCATTGCAACAACCAGTGGAGGTGTGAACCACAGGCAGTGGCACTGCGGCCCGAGGGGGCGACGCAGCGGCAACCCGAAGCTTGATGGCGTAGACGCGCAGTTGAAGACGATCGGCGGTAGAAGTCGTCATGTCCGTGCGCTTAATCGGGTGATCAAGCCAAAGTCGCGCTCAACGAGATGAGGAAGTCGAAGCTGTAATCGATGCCGATGTCGGAGACGCGCAGATGTCGACGAGGCGATAGGCGACGCAAACCCGTACTCAGAACGGGAAAAAAAAAGATACAAGCAGCAACACAGTAGTAGGCCAGCAGTCCAGTGCCTCAAACTTCACGGTCGAGTCCAAGCATCACGCCCATCAGCATCAGGCCATCAGCAATCCTTGGATTGTCCAATCTCCACAGTGCGCACGGGCATGATCAAGTCAACGATGCACAGACCACCACCACTATCTCATCTCTCCTGTTCCCTCGTAAAACGCGAGTTCACACCAGAGAAGAGCAGGGAGCGGCAAGCACGTCGTCGGTCGCCATGTCGCAGCGTCCAGCAGGATCCGGGAGGGCGAGGACAGCATGGAGCCGTGGAGGAGGTTGCCGACGGGGTCGGCGACGGGCTGAGGAAGGACGGAGCGCGTCCCCAGGGCGGTGGAGCCACGACCATGTGTAGGGCCACTTCCGGCGGAGCCGAGGACAGCGGAGGGAGCTCGGATGAGATCGGCAGCGGCAGCGTCGGAGGGGAAGCCGGTAGAGTCCGTGGGCGCCCGTCGTCGTGGAGCCAGTTTCCAGATCCGGGCAGGGCGGCGGAGGCGTGTGGAGAGGCGGCCGGAGGGGAGGTCGTCGAGGCGGGCTCGCGAAGGATGACCGGCGGCGGCGCGCAGGCGGAGGGCGGGCCCCGGTCGGCGACGACATGCCCCCGGTCTCCGGCGTCGACGGAGGAGGAGGGCCCGGGAGCCAACGGCGCAACGACGTGGAGAGCCGCGCCGCCGACGCGATCCGTGACATGGAGGTAGCTGCTGTTTGACTCGACGAAAAACGAGCTCCGCCGAGGAGATTGATCTACTCGGTGGCGCGCCTTGACGAAGACGACGCAACGACGAAGACATGCCATCCAAGAAGATCGAGATCGATCATCTCATGACGACGACGAGGAACGGCTGCCGGAGGAGACCGAGATCGATCTCTCTCGGGGCAATCACAATGACCAAAAAAAAAAAAACTAAAACAGGTGGCCGCCCCCGGGAGGGTCCAGGGGCGATGAGCGGAAGCGTGAGCGACGGTGGCCTTAGGTCGTCCGCTCTGATACCATGTTGGATAGTATTAGAGAGATATACTGTGTAACGTGGATTGATTGTATTGAGCCTCAGGGGATGGTATATATAGGAGTACATGGGGAGGAGATAAGGAAGAATTATAGATATGGAAAAAGTCCACACAAATCAATCCTATCCTAATATGACTCTAACATAAATGTTATTTCAATTGATCAAGGGTTATAAATCTTGATGTATCGCAATGGTATACAATAAATTATTCTCTGTTATACAAAACATAGGAAAATGGTGGTGTTTTGTAAGTTTTTGTTATATGGGGGCACAAATTGTTGGGTTTATTACATGTTTTTAATACAAATTTCTATTTTTTTCTCTAATAAATTGCCACTTTTACTACTGATCAGTTGATTGTTTACCAGACTTCTTCAACCTTCAACTGGTGTTAAGCCTTAAGGGTAGGGGTGGACAGAAGTTCTAAACTTGTGGCTTGGATCAACTCAAACTTGTAGACTTAATAAGTCGAGTCAAGCTATACATTTAGCTCGTGAGCTACTCGTTTATCTTGTTAGTAGAACATATCACTATATTTTCACATACATAGTGCTTTGTAACTAGCTAGTGATTAGTCCTTTAATTCCATTCAAACTATTTATATTTAGTGAGTTCTTTATTAGTTAGTGTTTATTATAAAGTTTAGTGTACATTTCACTTTGGGTATATTTATTAGTCAAAGTTGATGTAGACCCCCGTTTTTATAACAGGAATCATTCGTGCAAACAATACCATTTCCCTGGATAAGTAGTCTAGTACACACGAGTTCATAGCTGAAATACCAAAAGCACATACACGAGAGTCTAGTGCTAATTATTACATCATAAGCCTGCAGGCATTGTTTTAAATCATCGAACCGAGCGGTCCGGAATACATCTAAAAGCAGAAATAGATAAGGCAGCGGAATTCAGGCAGCGGCATGCCATTGCCACAGGCAACGACCGTACTAAGACCTACTGAGCGCCATCGTCTTCATCTCCCTCCTGGTAGTAGGCATAGGGATCCTCCGAATCTTCATCTCCCGCTTCTGATTAATTTTATATTTGCAAGGGTGAGTACCAACCGTACTCAGCAAGCCACCACAGCAATAATGCACATGACAAGGGAATCCAAAAGATGGCTATGGTTCTTTTGCGCAAAGCAACTTTTGTAATTCTTTTCACAAGCCTAAGACCTAGCATAAACTGATCAAGTTTTAATACCAGTGTTCACATTAAACAACGACGGTTCTGTCCACCATCCATTGTGATCCCAAGAATAGCTTCCCGCCATTGAGTCATCATGGTTTTCTGAGGACGTCCATATTCCTGCCTCTCAGGAAGTGGCTCCATCAGCATAATAAAAAAAAATCATCATGCAATATCCCATCCCTCACAAGTTAAAGAATTTAGAGTCTAGCCAAGTGTAATACATGTCCCGGTGCTCAATAACCGCGAGCACGGCTATTCGAATAGATTTGGTTTACTCACACTGCAGTGGATGTACACTTTACCAGCACTCCGCAACTGCCCAACACATGAGCCTCGTCCCAACACATGAGACGCGTCACGGCAAAGCTTTTCGATAACCTCGCATTGGCAGTACCCGCTCCATGAACTTTACATCCTCATACACTCTAGGCGTACACGGTTTCTAGCAGTGAGAGGAGTTTTGGCGCTCCAGGGAAGGGAAGACTCACACATGCATTAAGTTATAATTATGTTTAGATTCTCACATGGCAATCCTACCGATGGCGACACCACTGTAGACATCCGCCCCGCGGTCCTACCAATGGCTGCCCCACCATAGAGCCCCTGCCTCACACATCAAGAAACCACTATGCATGGATACTGCCTCCGCTCAGCTATCTACTCCGCTAGGTCTATACCCATTCGAGAAGTACGGTTGTACGGGGGTCGTTTCATGCTTAACTTCATGGCTCAGTCCTTAATTGACCAGGGACGGCACTAGCCTTCTTCCGGATACCACCCAAATCCTCCATCCGCCCCAGTCGAAAACATTTGTTTAGTTTCATTTTCCTTTCACAAATCATGTCATCAATATCATGGCAATGTGGCGCTCATGTCTCCACATGCCGTATCTCAATTACCTTCCCAAAGGTAATTGCCCAAGCATATAGCATTTGATAAATATGAGTATGCATAAATCTAGAGTAGCATTTCTAAGCATTTGTCATAGTTGACTAGGGACTCATACGTAAACATGGTTACGAAGGCATAAGGGGTAAACAATAATCAAAGCATGGCATAATCACAAGTAGGATGTTCATCATTGCATGTAATTTATTTGTAAACAAAATAATTTCGCAATTGGGACCAACATGTTCAAAGAATAGTAATGACTTGCCTTGCTCAAGGTCTTGCGGGTCTTGGTCCTCGCTTGGATCCGCAACTACCTCGGGCTCTACAAGTACGTGCGAAGAATCGATTTTGAATTCGGTTAGAATTCAAGTAAAATCCAAATAAATCCAAATGGGAGTCGAATGCGAAGGTCAATTCTTTTATATTAACTTTATTATTTGCGAACTAAGGCAAACCTAATTTCGATTTTTATATCCTAAACTATTTTGCGGTATAAATATTTTGTTATCATAAGTTTTTAATTTAATCTACCCGAGCATTATATCCATATAATAGGTTGGAAATTTCTATCGCAAGCTAAATATCGGACGGAATCCTAAAATTATCTTATAATATTATACGATTTAATTTTAGTCTAGGACTAAACGATTAAATATAATATACGACTAAAATTCCTAGTGATTAAATCCGAATTTATACCGTGAGTCGATTAGTTCTAGAGATTATTCAAAAATAATCTATAATAGTCTATAAGAATTCAGCTAATTGTTTAGTTATTAATTACGTCTAAATTACTACCGCGGATTGATTTCTTATAAAGATTACCAAGAATAACCCATAATAATCTACGATTATAGTATTATTTTGCAAATACTACCCTTTAGTTAATCCTATAATTAATTCCTAATATTTTTAAATGTCTTAAATCTCCCCCTAATTTCCTATTTATTTCCCTTTTCTTTTTCTCCTCTTTTTTTTTCTTCTTTTCTTTTCTTTTCCCTTTTCTTTCTCTTTTTCTCTCTTTCCTTTCTTTCCTTTTTCCCTTTTCTTTCTCTTTTTCTCTCTTTCCTTCCTTTTCTTTTTCTCTCCTTCCTCCCGGCTTCTTTCTCTCTTCCTCTCTTCTTTTCTCTTTCTCTCTCTCTCGGCTCCTTCCTCCCTCCCAGCGGCGATGGCGGTGGACGCAAGGGGAAAAAGGCGGCGGCTTACCGACAGCGACGGTCGGCGGCGACGACGGTGACGGCAGCGCACGGCGCGGCGGCTCCGGGGCGACGGCGCGGCGGCTTCGAAGGTGGCGGCGCGGCGGCACGACGACGGCGGCGCGTGGGGGAGGGGAAGAGGGAGAGGAGGAGGGAATGGAGTGGGGGAGAATGGAGAGAGGGGGGGTACTTATAGAGAGGAGGGGGAGAAGGAGAGGGGGAGGGGCGGCGGCTTGACGTGACGGCGGCGCATGGGCGGGACGACGGCGACGCGCGGGCGGCGACATGATGGCGGCGCGGGGCTCGACGCGGCGACAGCGACGGCGCGCGGCGATGGGACGGCGACGCGGTGCTCGAGATGACGGCGACGCGCGGGCGGCGAGCGAGCGGCGTGACGGAAGGGCGACACGACGCGCGCGGCGGCACGGGGCTCGGCGCGATGAACGGGCGGCGTGGCAGCGGCGCAAGGCGATGGCGACGGCGACGGTGACGGTGGCACGGGGCTCGGGGCGGCCGGGCGTGATGGCGACGGCGGTGCGGCGACGCGACGGCAGCGCGGCGATGGCGACGGCGCGGCAGCGGCGGCACGGGGCGCGAGACGGCGCGCAGGCGGCGGCGCGCGCGGTTAGGGCCAGGGCGCAGAGGTGGGAGAGGAGGGGAAAGGCTAGGGACTGCATCGAACACCTTCGCCACGATGAACAGTGCATTTTTTTTATTTATTCCGATTTTAGTTTATTTCCCGTATAAATTTGATTCTATAATTCCTAATCTTTGCATCCATGAATTTTACTCAACATTTGTGTTATTCCAACTAATGAATTCACTCAAAATTAATATTACCCATTTTTATTTTTATATAATTTATTTGAATTTTTAATTAGGTTATTTGAATTTTTAATTAGGGTTAATTCTTATTCCATCGCATTTAAATTTAATTGATACAAATATGGTGGCGATAATATTTTATTTATTCCTGTCCACACCTAATCTTTATTTTAATTTATATTTATTTTACGAATGTGTTTTTTTAAGGTTTATTCCTAATTAACTATTCTTTACTCGCGATTAATAAACTTCGAGGTCAAATCCAAATAAAATAGGCGAATAAGATCGGCATGATGCAATTAATTTAAAAAGTTTTTGAAAGTCCGCATTTTTTAGAGTTTTGATTTTGTCGGTCGAATTTTCAGGGTGTTACAGTTGAGTAAACCTAACTTTCTTCGTAACACCACATATAATTACTATTGTTGCACTTTAGACTAGGGCCGACAATTTGGGACTTTATTCTTGCTTTACCCAAGCCATGAAGCAGCAGTCGACTGGAGCATCGTGCGAGATAAAAGATCGGTATGGCAGCAATTGGGTATTGCATCATGCTAAATAAAAGATCAGTGCGATGATTTGTTCTTGCGTTTTGGTATTTTACAAGTGTGAGTTAAAAAAAGAAATAATTTCGTATTTTCATATTTGGTGGCAAGGGCTTAAGTGGTGGTGGAAGCCCTAAGAGCAATTCGACATCTCCTACTTTATGGTAGCAAATATGCAAAATTTTTAGCCAACCCACATTGTTCTTGGGTCAAAGCCATCATGGCAGCTCAGGTTGTTTAGCCCCGGTACAAAGTGCCAAGAATGATAAGCATACGTGGTGTTAAGTGAAAAGATTGGCTTACCCCTAATTCATTGTAAAACTTTGACTAATAAAGATGGCCGAAAGTGAAATATACTCTTATATTTATATATGATAAAATAATAAATTATAAATGTGGCTTGAGCTATTTCGCGAGCCAAGTCGAGCTAAGCTTTTTTCTCGTTAACTTTAACGAGCCAAGCCAAGCTAGCTCATTAAATAATAATGTCGAACAAACCGAGCCTTAACGAGCCGAGCTGGCTCGTTAATCCATTCTTACTTGAGGTGAGGCTATTGGAGGTGGAAACCTAGTGGTGAGTAGTTATCATCATAGGAGCGAGGCGTTCGGGCATCACGGTGCAAGAGGAGGGCGCTAGGCTAACATTGGTGGAAAGTGGCCTGCATATGGCGAAAAGAGATGATCAGGATGGGAAAAAACTCATTGCATCTTTTTATTACATTATTTTTTTTAAATGTAGATCACAGTGGTCAATTGTGTAAAATTATTTTCTTAGGTCGGCACGGTCATTCTTCGCAGTGTTTGAGAACGATTGTGATGTTGGTGGACTTGTCAGTACTACGATACCCATTTTTCCGGGCGGTTAGAATGATTATCCTGTGCGGTCACCTGGCCCGCCTGCAGCTCCTCGTCTGGAAAAATCATTATTTTCACGTGCGGGCGGGCCGACCGCACGGGATAATCATTTTTCCGTGCGGTCGGGTTAAGTGGACCGTATGGGATAATGGTCAAATAATGCAACCCGCACAGAACCAAAAAAACAAAAAATAATAATAAAAAAGAAAATCGCCACCCGCTCGCATCCGTCCGTCGCCACCGCGAGCTGACGAGCCCGCCCGCCTCCCCCGAGCTCGCCGGCGACGGATCCACTTCTACCGCGCCCACCGACGACGGATCCGTCTCCCCCGAGCCCGTCATCATTGTCGCGAGCTCGCCGAGGTCCGCTGTCGAGATCGTCGTCGAGGCCGTCATCGTCGTCGTCGAGGCGGGCCTCCCGAGGCAGCGGCGAGGGCGAGCGGCCGCCGCGCCTCCGCCAGTAGCCGCCGCCTCGCCCGGCCACCGCCTCGCCCGCTCGCCACGCCGGCCCGCCGCGTCGCCCGGCCGCCGCCACACCCGGCTCGCCGCGCCGGCCTGCCGCCGGGGAGGAGGGGAGGGGGAGGAGTGGAAGGTGTGGAGGGAACCATAGGGGGGAAGAGCCGAAGAGATAAGGGAGAGAGAGGGGGTAGTTGAGAGATAATAAAAGGGAAGAAAGTAAGAGATAGAGGATGAGAAAAATTTGAAGTGGATGGGAGGGAAAGGAGGGAGGTATTTTCCTGTGCGGTTCACTCTAAAAGCCCGCACAGAAAAATCGATTTTTCTGTGCGGTCTACTTAAATCGACCGCACGAGATAATGATGATTATCCCGTGCGGGGGCGATAGTCCCACGCTGGTACTCTTATTTTTCTGTGTGGTTTCACTTACGAACCGCTTGGAAACAAAAGGGGGTGGCGTCCAGGATAATCTATCATGTAGTAGTGTGTTTTTTTTATTTTTTTCATGTTTTAAATTTCAATAATATAAAGAAGCGTGTGTAGATGGATTGTTTTCGTTCTATTCTGATCCAAGGGAGCTATGTTTGTCGCTTAGTCTTACCTTGCATGATCATATTCTTTTTGCTGGGTCTCCGAGGCCATTAACCCCCTTTATTAGCTTAAGCACGCTCTGCTACATATATACTTTTGTCTTTGTGTTACTCTACGGCTCAGGAGATGCAGTCCTGTCACAATTCGATAGCACTAATTAACACTATCTAATCAATGCATCATAGTATATGATCCAAAATGCAAATCAATAAGTACGTACTCCCATCTCAACTAATATTGGAGTAGTGTGATCGATTATTGTCGGATATATATGACATGCGTTTCTCTTAAGTTTCGATTATTCTCGTATCCTCAATCTGTTACTCAGTAGGCAACGACTGGTTTGTCGTTAATGCATGATCCCCTTATGATTTTTTCTTTCATGTGTGATTTTCTCATGCATGACTCCATACACTATTACCGCTGCCTCCTCTTTGATCCGTTTCCATTTCGCATACTCATTCAATGAGGTTGTTGCTCACTAGCTTACTATGAGCTAGATTATTATGCAAGCGATCAGTGTGACTGTCATGATTTCGTCCATTTTTTTTCTTCTCTTATGTGCTTTCACGCATTGTTCGATACACTATATTCGTTTCTTTGAGATTCTCTTTGTTTGTAATCTCAATTGAGTCATGTCCTGCTCTCTATTTGCGCTCAGTTGCGTACTTTGTTGCTTGATAGTACAGCCATTTTCATTTGCTGGTCTGTTGTTCGTCGATTCCTTTCTGAAATTTCTCTCATGTGTTTTCACGCGTTAATCTATTATCTACTTTTGCGTATAACTTCTCTTTCATCGCCGCCGTGTCCTTTTCTCTACATTTTCACACGGAGCAACGAAAAAAAAGAAAAAGTGGAGGGGGGGGGGGGGGGGCTAGCCGCGCGCACTCCCCTTAAGTCCCTCCTCTATTAGTTATTACTCCCCTTAAGTCCGTCCTCTATTAGTTATAGTATTAGGAAAAATTCTAAAGATTTTTCTTTTGGAGATTTTTTTACTAACAGATTAAAAATTTGTAAGCTAGATTTAAAATCTTTTGATTTAAGATTTAAATTTTAAAATCAAATTTTGAAAAAACTTTCAACTTAAATTCGAAAACTTTTAACTCAGATTTGAAAACTTTCAACTCAGATTCGAAAATTTTTAAGTCCAGATTCGAAAATTTGAAAACTTTCAACTTGAGATTTGAAAATTTTCAACTCGAGATTCGAAAACTTTTAAGTCCAGATTTGAAAATTTTGAAAACTTTCAACCTGAGATTTGAAAATTTTCAACTCGAGATTTGAAAACTTTCAAGTCCAAAATTGAAAATTTTTAAGTTAAGATTTAAAAATTACCAGTAAACCAATCACTAGTAAAAACAGGATACTAATCACTAGTAAACTAATTACGATTTTTTCTCCTATCCGTGCGATAGCAAACCGCGGAAAAAAAGAGAGAAGAAAACAGCGGTAGAAAAAACTGCTAAAAAAAGAAAAAGAAGAGAAGAAACGCGCACGCGTGCCGTGGGTCTTGTGGGCCGAAAGTGAGCGCCCGCAACCCGCGCGCGAGCTAGCATTCCTGAAAGGAGTAAGTTCATCTGAGGTCCCTTAACTTGTCAACGAATCCGATTTTCGTCCCTCAACCCAAAAATAGCATTCCTGAAAGGAATAAGTTCATCTGAGGTCCCTTAACTTGTCAACGAATCCGATTTTCGTCCCTCAACCCAAAAACCAGACACAACGAGTCCCTCAAGTATTAAAACCGGTGCAGATTAGATCCCTCGGCGGTTTTGAGGGTGGTTTTGGCTGACGTGGCGCCTACGTGGCTAATTTGACTCGGTCTTCATCTGACGTGGCATTGACGTGGTGCTTACGTGGTAATTTGATCCGGAAAAATAATAAAATCTATGGGACCCACATGTCAGTTTCACACACAAATTAATTAAAAATAGTAGGGCCCACGTGGAGCCCACATGTCATCCTCACCCCTCTTCTTCTTCCTCCTCCTCTCTACCTATCTACCCTCTCCTCTCTCCAGGCACGACGGAGAGTAAACTGCGCGCGGCGGCCGGCGGGAGATGGCCCTGGCTGCGGCGGCGGCGGGAGAAGAGCTGCACAACCTCGGCCCCGCCGCCGCCGACTCCTTCTGCGCGGCCGCGGCCTTCTTGGTCCTCTGCGGCGCGCGTCGCCGCCGCATCCTTTCCTTCTCGACAGCATCCTCCGTCAGGGCACCCGGAGCCCCCGGCAGCGGCGGCGGCGAGAGCGGAGGCGGAATTGGGGGAGGTGCGGCGGAAGCCGAATCGGCGGAGGCGGGCAGTCTCCGCAAGTTACAGGCGATAGATGCCGGAGAGAGGGAGCGCGGGGCAGCGACCGGCGGTGGATGACGATCTTGACGCCGTCGAACACGACCGACTCCTTGGGTATGTAGTATGTACACCAAGAACTCGCCATACCGCTTCGGGGCAGGTGCCAGCCGTACTGCCGCCTAGCCGTGGCGTCCTCGAAGAACACGGCGAGGATGGCGTCGAACGTCGAGCGCCGCATCGGCTTGTCCCCTGAATGGGCAGAAGCAGCCAAATCTAACGTGTGTTATGAAAAATCCACACGAACAAGATGTGATGTGCAGGGACATGTGACGGTGTCCTCGAAAAACACTGGGACATGCCGCCGGAGTAGTCCACGAAGACGCATGCATCGATGCGGTTGGCGGCTTGGCGCACTCGGAGAGGAGGAAGAAGGGAGGGCCACCCACCTCGGCGGGTGCCGGGGAGAAGGACAGGCGCGGCGAACGCGACCGGCGGCAAGCGGGGGAGGAGCGCGGGGGTGGCACAGTCGCCGGAGCCGTGCCTCCGCCGCTGCCCGCTCCTCCGTCCTCTCCCGCTGGCCGCCGCGGCGCCGCTGACTCTCCGTCCATCCGTCGTGACTCGTGAGAGAGGAGAGGGTAGATGAGGAGAGAGGAGGAAGAAGAAGCAGCATGTGGGGCCCACGCGGGCCCACTTTTAAAATTAATTTTGTGCGAGAAACTGATATGTGGGTCCCATGGGGTTTATTATTTTTCTGAATCGAATTGCCACGTAAGCGCCACGTCAATGCCACGTCAGATGAAGACCGAGTCAAATTAGCCACGTATGCGCCACGTAAGCCAAAACCACCCTCAAAACCGCCGAAGGACCTAATCTGCACCGGTTTTGATAATTAAGGGACCCGTTGTATCTGGTTTTTTGGTTGAGGGACGAAAATCGGATTTGTTGACAAGTTAAGGGACCTCGGATGAACTTATTCCTTCCTGAAAAAGTTGTAGTTAGCCTTGGTCGTCAGGGTGCCAAGAGGCCGAGCTAGGCTCACCAGGCCTCCACGTACGGCGTCGCATGGTACAGTACCGGTGACGTTTCAAAACTAGATTCTTTTGTTATATAGAGGTCGTTTGGGGAAAGGATTCTAATGGCTTAAGAGCAAGGATAATAATACAGCCAACTACTTACTTATAGTTTATCTATCAGCTCACTTATATAGTGGTTAACTCTTCACTATAAATATATGGTCCACATGTCTGTCTCACAGATTTTCTTGGTTCCTGTGCCTAAGCCGGCTGTAAACTTACAACCCGCTTCTCATCTCTCTTCTCTTTTCTCCCATCCACCTCAGCATTCAGCCTTCTTATAGCCTATTATACTTGCTCTAAGCGGACGTCCACCTACAGCCGTTGCCGTCAGATCGGCTTTGAGATGCGTGCGTACACAGTCCAACTCTTTAAGTATTCCAGTGTATTCTTCTCTTTGATATGTTTTTCTGCACTCCGTACTGATGCATTCAGTCAAATCATATTGACCCACCTGCTGTGCTACTGGAGACAATACAAGTACTTCGTAGTAGCAATTGAGCACCGAGCAGGCGAGCACCCATCTTTCTTCTTTTCTTCACCCATCTTTCTTCTCAGATAGTGTTTACAAATTACACCAACAACACTTCTCACCGAAATCTTAAACTAAACTTGAAACCATAACTTTCTCTCAACTCAAGTCTCTCTAAAACCGATATCGAAAGGCCACATCCTCCCTCTCTATTTATACATGAGGTAGGTTGTACAAAGCCCACGAATCTAACACAACTTAAGACTCCCAACCACGTGTAAAACCCTCTATTACAAGTATACAACTTATCCCTTTCCTTATCTCTATCAATCTTCCCAAATTCGGACTCTTTTCCAAGTTTGACTACTCTTTCTATACGTACATAAACCCTCTTGTATACCATATGGATTCTTCATCACCACATGTATTGTTCTCTAGCCTTCTAGTATCCCGCATGATCTCTTGATCCCTGAACGTCTACTTTTCCTAAGTCGACTAAGATCTATCACCGGCAACACTCTCCCGAGGCCTCAAGCAACACCTGCACATGCAACAACCAAAAAACCATATTCCAAGCACAAGTTCGTCTCGATTTGACTCACATTAGCATCACAATAGTATCCATACGGATAGAAACCATCTAGAAGTCAAATTCTCGAAGGAAACATCCAAAATCGACAATACAACCCGAAACCGACATTGAACCGGAATCTGTCGGTCAGACCATCGGGCTGGCCGGTCTGATTGCCGCAATACCTACAATCTAACCGGCGGCACCCAGCCGGTCTGACCGCCCGGGGTCAACAGCAACATCACCTCACAAAACAAATCATCTATTAAACTCCAAAATCTCATCACAAGAAACCAATCTTTCACATATGAAATATCGCAAACCATCATTGTTTTCATCATAAAAATCTAAATCAACTCCTTAATTTTACACATGTTTAAGGAGTGATATATTTCATATTAATTTATGTTGTTATTTTTTAAAATTTTATTAATAACTATTTAGATGACATACAAATAACCACGGATGAAAATCCATATCCCTGTACAGAAAATATCCAGCACCAACTTGTACAGAACAAACCTGAAAATCATCTACACGAGCTCCCCGTTGTTATTCATGTCGCTCGCGCCAGCGCAGGACAAGATGGCGGCGGCGGCCTCCTCCTCCTCCTCCATGGTGTCCGACAACCTCCTCCTCTTCGTCTCCGGCAGCCAGGTGACGAACAGCCCGAGGCAGCCGACGGCGAGCCCGAACACGCCGAACGACCAGTAGCTCCTCTCGCGGCCGAGCGCGACGAGCATGGGCGCCACCACGCCGCCCAGCACCGCCGCCTTTCGCACCAGCCCCACCGCCGAGTTGCGCACCGAAGTCGGGAACAGCTCGATGGAGTACATGAGCATCACGTCGTACGCCGCGCACGACGCGAAGAAGGAGGCCAGCTCGGCGGCGAGGCGCAAGCCGCCGGTGCCGGCCTCCTCGTCCGGGATGACGACGCACGCGAGGCTGCACAGCCCGGACGCCGTGGTGAGCGCGACCACCGAGCTGCGCCGGTTGAACCTGCCCATGAGGAGCCACGAGAGGACGGACGACGGGAGCTCGGCCGCCGCGTTGTACGCCACGCTCAGGTAGAGGTCGGAGCTCAGGCTGCCCACGCTGAGCGGTAGCCCGTAGTAGACCACACCGACGCCGAAGCTGGCCGTCATCATCGCCGCCAGCCTCTGGAACGCCCACCGCCGCTCCCATATCAACCGCAGCGAGGCGAACATGCCGTCGCCGCCGGCCACGCCGTCGCCGACCTCCACAGCGCACGCGTCCAGCATGGAGAAGCTCGACGTTGTAACGCCTTCGCCGCCGTTGAGCGACGCGATCTGCCGCAACGCCTCGATGGCCTCCTGCTTCCGTCCGCGCACCAGCAGCCACCGCGGCGACTCCTGGACGAGGAAGTAGAGTAGGACGGCGTAGCAGAGGGACGGGAGCGACGTCCACACGTACATGGTCCGCCACGACGCCTCGCGGAGCGTGTACGCGAGCGCCGGGAGTGACATGAACCCGACGGAGAACAAGACGAACCCGGCGACGCTCACCGTGTTGCGCCACCACTTCCCGACGAGCTCCGTGGACAGGACCATCGCGGAGGTGCCCACCATGGACCTGCCGAACCCGCTCACGAACCGCAGGGCGGCGTACACCCACACGTTCGGCGAGAAGGCCGTGAGCACGCCGGCGACGGACATGGTCGCCAGCGAAAGGACGAGCATCTTCCTGCGTCCCAGATGAGTGTCGGCGAGCGTCGTGAGCAGGAAGCCCCCGGCGAGGTTGCCGGCGAAGAACGACGACGCCGGGAGGGAGACGAGCGCCGGGCCGCCGCCGCCGCACTTGAGCGCCCACTCCGACACCACCGACGTCTCGGTCGGGCGGTCCCACTCCCACGTGCCGGGCGGGAGCGCGCACGGCGAAGCGGCCGCCGGCGAGCAGGACGAGCCGGGGTCGCCGCCCGCGGCGGCCGCAACGCCGGTGCAGTGCCATGTGGGCTCCGCGTCCGTGAACACGGGCATGAACACCTGCTGCGCCTCGAAAGCCCAAGCGAAGGCCAGCAACATGGCCGTGAGCAGCTGGCGGGCGCCGGTGGCGCCGATGTACGTCTCGATGGCGTCGTCGATGGACAGTGCCTTGGCCGGCTTTGCTTCATGGCTCGTCAGCAGCGGGGTGGTGGCCGCGTCGGCCATTATCAGCTTTGGTTACTGATCTTCCTCACGATCGATGGAACTTGCTAGTGGTGGTATTTATATGTCAAAAGCCGGTGTAATACTTCAATCCAGGATTTAAACTAAATAAGTGATAATTATTCATAAAAGAAATTACATCACAATACAACTAAAATTGAAGCATTTTACATGGCATACAAACATATTTATATGTTTTTACTGTAGAAAATAATATTTATGTGCCTATTATTTGTAATTGGCTAAAGATTTTAGTATTCTAAATTAAATTTAAGTGCAGAGGTAAATCAAGCATTATCATTTACAGGAAAATGGATATTAGTAGCAGTAAACAACAATATGCGGCTTTTGGAACAGTCGAGCCGTCTAAATCTCTTGTATTTTTTTTTTTGTTTTAGCTTGTATTTCTTTGTATTCAAACGTAGTTAGTTTTGGAAGCTTTAAATGGTTACATCAAATGCTTGATCATTTCAACTAATCACATAACTGGAGAATTAATTACAATTAATTACTTTAGGTGTTAAACAGGAAATGCACTGTTGGGGGAGGCCAAGCCTCCCTCCGCCCATGCGCGCCCGCACCGATTCTTGTTTTAAAACCAGCCCCGAAATCACATCGGAAACCAAACAAATGTGATGTTTCTTTGTGTACCTTTTTCTTCTAAATTTGATATAAATAGTTATGAAAAATTCTGAAAAGAATTGATAATGTAGAGTATAGTGATATTTAACAATTCATCAAAAATTAAGTTCAAATTTGATCTACGCGTCAAGAAAAAAAACAAATTCATATATGTAAATAATACGCTACTACTCATACACTGAATTTGTATTTATTTTTATATCTCGACGTATGAGTTGAATTTAGACCTAAGATTGTACAGAGTTGTATTGATACGTTGTATGAGTGTAGTCAATTTTTTCTAGAATTTTTCTTAACCGTTTGGATGGGCATCTTTAGTCCCGGTTACATACCCGGGTTTAAAGGGGGTTGCGAACCGAGAGTATCGTGGGTTTCTCTAGTATAGTGATAGTCGATTTATGCCGTTGGCTCCACCACTAATTTGTCTTGATGCTTCTTACTTCTCAGTGCTAGGGTGAGTGCCACTGTAGTATTGCAACACACAAGTTGCTACATGTATAGATAACCCATAATCAACTGAAACAACATATATGAAATAAAAATAGATGGGATCTTTTTCGTTTTAAAGGGGCGCGGAAGGTTCAATTTTATATGGCAACATATCCTATGCACACAGGCCCTCACGTGTACACACGTGCACATCAACTAAAAAATGTCACCAAATAATCTAGAAAAATCATACACATACTTTCAATTGTATTACACTTAAGGTTAAAATCTTAACATCAAATTCATTATATTTTAGCCGTAACAAAAAAAACAAAAAATCTGACAGTTTTAAGGTTGCAATTTTGTCAGAATTTTATCTTTTTTGTTATTCTCTATGTAGAATGAATTTGAAGATGCGACTTTGCACGTATATGTAATACTATTTAAAGTACATGTATGAATTTTTCTAGAATTTTTTATGATAATTTTTAGTTGGTGTACACGGTGTGTACACACGAGGGCCTGTGTGCATAGGATACGCTCCCATTTTATATATACTTTCCATCTATGGTCCATGTAAGTAATTCTTGCCGATGTAGCCAGCAAGAGTAATTTCTCTGCTTCATGTAAATTTAAGAGTGTTATATAAGCTCAGGCATGAATACTGAAATGTGCAAATTCCACACACACACATGCACACTGGGATGTAAATATTCTGTAGATATATGCTCGGGCATAAATACTGTAATAAGATACAGTCCCAACTAATTAAAGATAGTTAGTAGTGGAGTACTCCCTCCATTTCAAATTGATCTACATATAGTTTTTTAGTTATTCCTAAATGATCTATATATTTATGTTTATTTGTTGAGTCTATTCGTTATTTGTGCATTGGAGTAAATGGACATTGATGCATGCATCCATGCACACAAGTATTTATAACCCACGTTCAATATCTTGATTTGCTATTGGCTAGAAAATATTGAGGATGGTGCATGCATTGAGTTTATTGCTAGAGTAAATATAGTATGAGAGAGTTATTAGCTTTTCTTGGTTTTGATGTACCTATGAAATATGTAGATTAATTTGGAATGGAGTGAGTAATTAACAAGCTGCTCGTGTTACATGCTGGCAGCTGATTGGAGGTCGGGTTGCCCGCGAAACGATTGGGAATTAATACCAGCTCATATATAAGGTGGAGAGCCGCACAAAGAGGTCTAGTACGCGGATGTTCGCCAGTAGCCAGTCGCGCGAACCGTTCCCACGATCTTTCTTTCATTCGTGCGCCTAACCACGTTTATGCATGCAAATATGGAGTGGAGTATATGTTATGACATGATCACGTGGGAGTTGCTTCAAGATTTTTCCACACATATAATGTTATTTATTTTTTCTGTAATCACGTTCACGGTGGACGTCCCTCTTTTTTATTTTTTGAAAAGGCTCTTTGAAAAATATCCTTTCTTTAACTTTTTTTCTCTATTGAATTTTCTACATTATTCTTTCTAATTAGATATATAAATTCTCGTACATAAGTTAAAGTTGTTTTTATATAGAGAGTTTATATGCATGCATAAAGTATTTATATATAATGTTTATATGTGTAAAGTTTCTATGAAAGGAGTTTCTATATGTAAAGTTTCTATAGAAAATTTTATATACCACTAAATTTGCAAATTGAAATATAAAACATATTAAGCGAGAGCCCTATCGATCTCAAGCGTTGGAAGCAGGGGCGCAACTATAGGGGGTGCCGGAGGGGGCCAACACCCCCCTATCCGACACCCCTCCCTGCTATACTAACTAGCATATTAGCATATTAATTAGTCCATTATCAATAAACATGATATAGAAAATTAATCAATAAGAAAGAGACAACGCAAATCAACTTCTCGTCTTCATTGCTTCGGCTTCCCAAGTCTCTCCGTCCTCCCATTGCGTCTAGATGTCGAGCATGGTGTCTCAGGTATGGAACTATCAAACATCCAATGATACAGCTAAAGAGCTAAATTCAAGCTTTTTTATGGCAGAACACATTGTCGACGGGGGATACCCGTAGACCGGATATAGAGGGTATTGGGGTACGTTGGTACAAGGATACGTAGTACGACATCAAGCAAACAACAAAAGACAGATTATACTGGTTCAGGCCCCTTGGTAGGTAATAGCCCTAATCCAGTTGGTATGGAATTATACGATGAAAACCATAGATTACAAAGGGAATAACAGAACTTGATGATACCGACGAGACCGTAGTCAAGTTGGTTCGACTAGATCACCCGGCAACTTAGCTCCTGTAGGCTTCGGCTTCGTAGGCTATGGTGGATGTGTTAGCGGTGATATTCGATGCCTTAGGTCCTGCCTAGGGGTTCCCTTTTATACCGCGGGTCAGTTGATCTCCAAGTAGGATTCGGAGATATCGGACCCCTCACGATATGGTAAAGACCCAGTCTCGTCCGAGTAGGATTCCTTCCATCCGTGGATTCTGTTTCTATCACGTGATACATTTCCTTAACGCATATAGGAACTATCCATATACACGCGGGCATACCGTATCAGTACTCATCGTTTATCCAAGGATAGAGGGTATACCTTATCTGTAACCCTGACACACATGATGTCTTGTTTTATCGTCGGTATTGCTTACTCTGACTTGTGACGTGTTCGCCCTGCCCACACCCTCCTAACCATAAATCCTGGCTTCGCCCTTGGAAGGGGTTTGTAGCGGTAAACTCAAGCCTAAACTTCTATTGAAAATTCTTCCAAAAGAATAAGAAGATGAAAAAAAATAGAAGCAAGCATCAATAGCATATCTCACAACGGTCAGTCATCACCAATTTTCGTAATTAGGGTGATCATGAAAGGGCAAAGCAATTCATGTATTAGCGTATAAGTATAACATCGAGAGGCTATACGGGCTCAAAGGACCGGCCGGGAGGCAAGAGATCACTTTTAACCTTTTGGGTTTTGAACTTTTGGCGTACTTCATATAGTTGCACCGAGTGAGCAGTGAACTTAGTGGGAAAATAATGTGGGACATCGATTCATTGTTAGGTATGAATACAACTGCTCAAATACGGACGGAAACTTGATCTAACATATTTATTTTTAACTTTTTATTTAAAGATAGAAATGAATACCCCGGATATATAAACGGAACCAAATAATATTGAATACGAATACGGAGAAAATATGAATCAAAGTAAATATAGTCACGAAATACTTATCACAACATAGAAACCCAAACTATTGTTTCGTAAATTATTGAAAGGATTTAACTAGGAGTGGTTCTTTTTTTAAATGAATAATACCAAATTCTCCTAATTTTAGCGAAATAATATCAAATTCTCTTAATTTTAGCAATTGCATATAGGCAAAATTTACGATAGGACATATAAAGTTTGTGCTTTTGAGGATATCGCTAGAATGGGTTCTTGCTCAAGGACATAATTAAAAAAGTGATGATTTTTTGATGGAAACTGGCAACATTATTATATTATATCGGGAGGAAATGGAACTAGAAACAATGGCAAAAAACAATGGCAAAAGTACAAATCTACTCCTGTCTCCATCGGCCTCCAATCTCCTATCTAACTATGCACATGAGAAATCATGATCAACTCAAATTTATGGCCAATTTAACGATCTGATCTAGTTTGATCAGCTACTTATGTGGCTGGAAGTTAGGAATTTATGTTTTCGGTAGTTGGCTGTTGTCCCTCGCGTTCGCTGGCAGTAGCGACGTCGCGCACTTGGAAATGGCCGAGTCTCTGGCGTCTCCGGCCACGGCGAGCAGGACGCTGGCTGGCGGGGTGCGGGTGGCCGCGGCCACAGGAGGGGAGGCGGCAACAGCTAGCCATGATGGAGATGCAGACGGTAAAAGCGCGAGACATCTCTCCGAGGATGAATTTGGCGAAGGGTTAGATTGACGAGTGGACCCGACCTTTAAAATATTAATTAAGAAGTTAACGACGTCAATTAAAAGTTAAAGTTACACTTAACATATTAATAGCGCTTGTCTTTAATGAATGTTTCTCTCTTCCTTAACGGTTTGCGTTGTGTAATAAAATTCTACTCCCTTCTAATATATTGACGTGCAATCCAATTGCGCGTTCGCTAAAAAAATGAATGTTTATCTCTCAATTTCTTTCTTATATATAATAACAAGAAAAAATGTCAGTGCGTTGCAACGGATAAAGACTATTTTAATCGTATTATTGTTATACGGTTTAGTTAAGGTTTTGCTACTGAGTGATATGATACATGACACATAATTTGTTTTACTTGAATTAAGGATATATGCAATGTTGAAGTTAGTGCTAGTTTGGATGATTAATGCTTATATATATGCTTGTCGAATTGTTATTCCTCATATTTCTCTTTTGTTCCACACCACAAGAGTGCATAAATGCTTATTGAAAAGGTCAATTAGGCCTAGAGGGGGGCTGAATAGGCTAATTTAAAAACTTAAGTAAAGCGGAAGCAGTAATTTTCAGAAGTAGGCTGGGAATTTTCGGAACTTTCGAAAGGATTTTCGGAACTTTCGAAAGGATTTTCGAAACTTCCGAGAATGCACAGAGCAGCGCACACAAAATGAAATCTCTAGATCTAGAAGTCTACCACAGGGAATCCAAAGCACAAACAACAACTAGCCCAATAGCGGCACAAGCAAGCGAAGCTAGAGGAGAGGGATGAAGAGATATGACCAAGATGAAGCTTGCAAACTTGTTCTCGGAGTTCAAATCCTTGAGGGGATTCTACTCTCCGTTGAGGAGCTCACTAAGAGACGGGTCTTAGCTAACCCTTTCCTCAAGAGATTGCACTAAGCACTCCTCCTTCCACTAAGAGGTATCTCTTCCCTTGCGAAGGCGAGATCCGGCCTTCACAAACTTCTACCGGCCAACCACAAGTAGATCGGTGGCTCGGGAGCGACACCTAGCCGTCTAGGAGTCCTCAACCTCCAAAAGTAAAAGATGATGCAAAGAACTCCCGGAGATGATGCAAGTGCTAACAAATCTTCACGAAGACCACAAGAAGCACCCACACAAACTCGAATCCACACTCTCACACACACCAAATCCGAATCAAACACGGGTGGAGAGATGAATCAAGGAAGCAAGGCTCAAATGAACTAGAGAGAGAGAACAAGCCAAGGACACAAATAATTGCAATGAAACCAGCAGCCCTCACAAGTGAGGGGAGGTGGGTATTTATACCCACAGCACAAATATGCCCATTGGTGTGCAATAAAAGTGATTTTCGGAACTTCCGAAAATTCTAGATCTGAGAAATATCAAAGTCAACGGCCATTTTCGGAACCTCCGAAAAACATTTTCGGAACTTTCAAAAATTTCCAGTACGAAAAAAAACTGTTCTGAGTATTTTCGGAACTTCCGAAAATTTCCAGAGAGCTCAAAACGGTTCTGTGTATTTTTAGAACTTCCGAAAATCATTTTTGAAACTTCTGAAAATTTCTAGAGAGCTCTAATATGGTTCTGTGTATTTTTGGAACGTCCGAAAATCACTTTCGGAATTTCCGAAAATTTACAGAACACTCCAAGAAGAGAAATGCTTCAAGAAAAATTAGATTTTGAGCACACGCATCACTCCTTATATGTCTATGCATCATCCCCTTAATAGTATGGCTTTCCTACGATACAATGCAAGATAAAAGATACAATATACCATTTGATCATTGCCGCATTGCATCGCGATGTCGCATTCACGGGATATGCATTGTATTACAACACATTGAGGACATAACAACCTTCACATCTGCTTGAATAAAAATGTTAGTCCTCTCTAATCGCATTGTAATCAATCATCAAAATCATTAGGGGCCTAGATGCACTTTCACTTATGCTAAGAGAGAAAAAAAATGAATATTGAATCCTTCAAAACAGTGTTGACGACAAAATGTATTCGCAGTGAGAGAAAAAAATGGGTGCCGAATTTTTTGAAACAGTCTTTACAACAATGACGTACCCGAAATAATTGAGAGATAAAAAAATATATCAAATGAGCTTCAATAAATGTCTCTTGGTTATGATTGGAGAAAGACTGAAAGAGTGATAATATAATGAGTATATATGTAGGGTTTTTCTTTCAAGTTATGTTCTATTGAATATGTTTCATTATAAATCATTTGAAGTCATGAATCTTTAGTGTTGAATTGATCTTATTGGAACTTGATTTTGATTAATTGATATATACATCACTATACTCTACATTATCAAAAAATTTCAGAATTTTTCATAATTATAAACAATTTTCATAACTATTTATATCGAATTTATTAGAAAAAGGTACACAGAAGAACAACCCATTAGAATCGATGCGTCCAGGGGCCTTCGCCTAGCCTCACCCACACTGCATTTCAAGTTTTGCACCTATAAATGGCCAAATGAGCCACGGCCCAGGCACGACCGGGCCTAGTCGGGCCGGCACAATCGGACCAACACTTCGGGTCGGGCCTACCCACGGGCTGCACCCCAGCCCAGGCACGACCCAATAAGACTCGGGCCGTGTCAGCCTGGCCCGAACGCACGATAGCCCATCGTGCTTCTCTATTAAATAAGTTTATTTCTTCTCCCCCATCTTTTTGGGGTTGTCTTATATGGTTGAAATAAGTCTATTTTGTATATCTCATGTCTTTAGCCTATGCCTCAAATCGCTATATTAAGTCTATGATGGGTCCCTCAACTATTTTTCTTTGGTCATGTCGGGTTGTGCCGAGGTAGTAGCCTAGACACGGCCCGGCTATCGGGCCGGGCCGGCACGGGCCCAACCGTTGGGCCGGGCCAAATTGTCGTGCCTTGGGCCGGGCCATATGGCCATCTATATTTGCACCTAGTAGTAATTAATTCTCTAATTATTACTCCCTCTGTCCCATAATATAAGGGATTTTGAGTTTTTGCTTGCAACGTTTGACCACTTGTCTTATTCAAAAAATTTTGAAATTATTATTTATTTTATTTGTGACTTACTTTATTATCTATAGTACTTTAGGCACAACTTTTCGTTTTTTATATTTATAAAAAAAATTAAATAAGATGAGTGATCAAACGTTACAATTAAAAACTCAAAATCCCGTATACTGTGGGACGGAGGGAGTATGTGATTAGTTTAAATGGTCAAGCACTTTGCTGTATGTATTTAAAGCTTCCAAAACTAACTACTCCGTACAGTACGTTTGAATACCCAAACAAATTAGTAGGTATGTGTTTTTCATGGTGATTAACGCTTTCTGCAACAAGCTAGTAAAACAAACAAATAGTACAAGACGTTTAGACGGCTCGGCAGTTCCGATAGCCACATATATATCGTTGTTTCCTGCTACTAATATACATTTCTCCGTAAATGATACTCCATCTGTCCTATAATATAAGGGATTTTAAGTTTTTATTTGTATTGTTTGATCACTCATCTTATTAAAAAAAATTAAAATTATTATTTATTTTTTTACTTACTTTATTATCCAAAATATTTTAAGCACAACTTTTCGTTTTTCATATTTGCACAAATTTTTTGAATAATACGAGTGGTCAAACAGTGCAAGCAAAAAAAACTTAAAATCTCTTATATTATGAGACGGAGGGAGTAATACTTGATTTACCTCTCTACTTTAATTTAATTTAGAATACTAAAATCTTTAGCCAATTACAAATACTCCCTCCGTCCCCTAATACATTATTTGACCATTCGTATTATTCAAAAAATTTTAAAATTATTATTTATTTTTTTACTTACTTTATTATGTAAAATACAATAAGCACATTTCATTTTATATTTGCACAAATTTTTTTAATAAGACGAGTGGTCAAACATTATAACCAAAATGTCAAAATCCCTTAGTAATAGGCACGTAAATACTCTTTTCTACTGTAAAAACATAGAAATATGTTTATATGCCAAGAAAAATGCTTCAATTTTAGTTGTATTATGATGTAAACTTTTTATGAATAATTATCACTTATTTAGTTTAAATCCTGGATTGCAGTATTGCACCGTCTTGACATATAAATACTGAAGTACCCCTAGCAAGTTCCATCGATCGTGAGGAAGATCAGTAGAGAGCGCACTCAACTTCGCCAAATCGCCGATAATGGCCGACGCGGCCACCACCCCGCTGCTGACGAGCCATGAAGCAAAGCCGGCCAAGGCACTGTCCATCGACGACGCCATCGAGACGTACATCGGCGCCACCGGCGCCCGCCAGCTGCTCACGGCCATGTTGCTGGCCTTCGCTTGGGCTTTCGAGGCGCAGCAGGTGTTCATGCCCGTGTTCACGGACGCGGAGCCCACATGGCACTGCACCGGCGTCGCGGCCGGCGACCCCGGCTCGTTCTGCTCGCTGGCGGCCGCTTCGGCTTCGGCTTCGGCGTGCGCGCTCCCGCCCGGCACGTGGGAGTGGGACCGCCCGGCCGAGACGTCGGTGGTGTCGGAGTGGGCGCTCAAGTGCGGCGGCGGCGGCCCGGCGCTCGTCTCCCTCCCGGCGTCGTCGTTCTTCGCCGGCAACCTCGCCGGGGGCTTCCTGCTCACGACGCTCGCCGACACTCTCCTGGGACGAAGGAAGATGCTCGTCCTGTCACTGGTGACCATGTCCGTCGCCGGCGTGCTCACGGTCTTCTCGCCGAACGTGTGGGTGTACGCCGCCCTGCGGTTCGTGTGCGGGTTCTGCAGATCCACGGCGGGCACGTCCGCGATGGTCCTATCCACGGAGCTCGTCGGGAAGTGGTGGCGCAACACGGTGAGCGTCGCCGCGTTCGTCTTCTTCTCCGTCGGGTTCATGTCACTCCCGGCGCTCGCGTACACGCTCCGCGAGGCGTCGTGGCGGAACATGTACGTGTGGACGTCGCTCCCGTCCCTCTGCTACGCCGTCCTCCTCTACTTCCTCGTCCAGGAGTCGCCGCGGTGGCTGCTGGTGCGCGGACGGAAGCAGGAGGCCATCGCGGCGTTGCGGCAGATCGCGTCGCTCAACGGCGGCGAAGGCATTACAACGTCGAGCTTCACCAAGCTGGAAACGTGCGCCGGGGAGGTCGGGGACGGCGTGGCCGGCGGCGAGGGCATGTTCGCCACGCTGCGGTCGATATGTGAGCGGCGGTGGGCGCTCCGGAGGCTGGCGGCGATCACGACGGCCACCTTCGGCGTCGGCGTGGTCTACTACGGGATGCCGCTCAGCGTGGGCAGCCTGAGCTCCGACCTCTACCTGAGCGTGGCGTACAACGCGGCGGCCGAGCTCCCGTCGTCCGTCCTCTCGTGGCTCCTCATGGGCAGGTTCAACCGGCGCAGCTCGCTGGTCGCGCTCACCGCGGCGTCCGGGCTGTGCAGCCTCGCGTGCGTCGTCATCCCGGACCCGGAGGCCGGCGCCGGCGGCTCGCGCTTGCGCCTCGCCGCCGAGCTGGCCTCCTTCTTCGCGTCGTGCGCGGCGTACGACGTGCTGCTCATGTACTCGATCGAGCTGTTCCCGACGTCGGTGCGCAACTCGGCGGTGGGGCTGGTGCGGCAGGCGGGGGTGCTGGGCGGCGTGGTGGCGCCCATGCTCGTCGCGCTCGGCCGCGAGAGGAGCTACTGGTCGTTCGGCGTGTTCGGGCTCACCGTCGGCTGCCTCGGGCTGTTCGTCACCTGCCTGCCGGAGACGAAGGGGAGGAGGTTGTCGGACACCATGGAGGATGAGGAGGAGGCCGCCGCCGTCTTGTCTGGAGGATGAGGCTATGGCGCGAGCGACATGGATAACAACGGGGAGCTCGTGTAGATGACTTTCAGGTTTGTTCTGTACATCTTGGGAATTAAATTTGAAAATATATTTTTCATTAAAAAAAATTCTGAAATATTCGAAATGCAAAATTTTTACAGAAATAATGTCGATCTCGTATAATTGCGAAAAAACGTGGGCGTGTCAGCGTGGGCTCACGCAAGGAAAGTACGAGACCGCGGTTTCGAGGAACGGTATCGCTGCGGAACCAAACAGCTATATCGGTGTCATGCCGATTTAATTAGTGATTAATTATCCTGATTAATAAATTATTAATTAATTGCTAATTAATATAATTAATCACTAATTATTAGTTAATAGTTAATTAAGTAATTAATCACTAATTAAATGGAGCCGTTGGACTATGTCGTTGATTGATTCAGCAGCGAGACTATTTGGTTTCGCTCTTTCATTCCGCAAGATCGCGGTGGTCTCGCACTTTCTTTACGTGATACCGTCTGTGACGTCACGACACTACGCCAGATCCTCACACCTTTGACGGTATATCTGTGACGGGCATAAGTACTGGTCACTGATGAAGGTCACCGTTGACGGGTCCTACAGGATACCGTCATCGGTGAGCCATCCGGCTGCGACCCATCACAGGTAACTAGTCACCTGTGACGGGCCGAAAATGAAACCCGTCATAACCTCACCTCTGACGGGTTCCATTTCCGACACGTCACAGGTGACTAGTTACCTGTGACGGGTCACAGCCGGATGGCCCGTCAGAGGTAAGTTACCCTCACCTCTGACGGGTTTAAGCCCTCAACCGTTTGAGGTGAGGAGGGAAATTTTTTTCCTCCCAGCTGGGCCCACAACAAGAGGAGATAAGGCCGGCCATTTCTCTCGGTTCCCTCTCCCATTCCCCCATTTCTCTCGGTTCTCTCTCCCATTCTCCATTTCTCTATCTCTCCCTCTCTCTTTCTCTCTCTCTGTGCGTGAGTGGCGGCTAGGCAAGGGTGGGACGGGCGGCGTGCCGGTCCGGCAGGGGCGGTGGCGCTCTCCCTTCCGCCAGATCCGGCAGGGGCGGGAGGGGAGGCGCGGTGGCACCAGACGGATCTGGAGCCGTGGCGCGGTGGCGGCTCGATGGCGGCGCTCTCCACCTCCGCCGGCTCGAGCGTCGGCTGCCGCCTACGCCTCCACCCGCGGGCGACGCGGACTCCGACTCCGACCGCGGGCGACGCCGCCTCCGACTCCGACCGCGGGCTCCACCGCCTGTGCCTCCGCCTCCGACCGCGGGCTCCGCCGACTCCGCCTCCGACCGCGGGCGACGCCGCCTCTACTACCGCCCGCACCTCCGCCTACACCTCCACCGGCCCAAGCTTGCAGACGCCGGCCGGATCTAGAGCTCCTAGGCGGATCCAGGCCCCAACCGCCAGATCTGGCTTTGGTGATGATTTTTGTGATGATTTTTTTGATTTTGTTTTGTGCCCAAATGATTGTGAATGTGAAGTGATTTTGTTCTTTGGCCAGATGAATATGATTGTGATGTTTCTTGTGATTCTGTTTTGTGTCCAAATGATTGTGAATGTGATTATTTTTGTGATTTGTGAATCCCTAATGAAAGTCTGCGACTAGCTATGCTTACAATATTTTATTTTTTTTGCCGATTTTTTAGGTCTGTGACGGATCTCAATTCAGACCCCTCACAGGTAAGGATCACCATTAACGAGTTAATATGTTTACCTGTCACAGGTAAAGGTCACCAGTGACGGATTTTAGTTGAACTCCGTCAAAGGTGACTTTTACCTTTGACGGGTCTTTACCCGTCACAGGTGACTTATGTCATCAGTGACCATTGATCTGTGACCAAACGCTTTATCCGTCACAGGTAAGAGTATGGGCCCGTCAGAGATGACGTGAACCAGCGTAGTGCGATTACGGTATTTTCGCGTAACAGTCATGCGGGATTTACGGTATATTTCTGCAAAAAAATTTGCATCCCAAATATTTCTAAAATAAAATTAAATGAAAAGTATATTTTCAAATTTAATTCTACATCTGGGTGCTGGATATTTTCTGTGCAGGTCGGAGATGAAACTGTAACTCGTCAGTCAAACTTTCATCAGAATATAATCCAAACTACTGTTACAAACTTACAGTCCCCGGAATGCGTCTTTGAGCTTTTGGCTCGGGATTGTAACCCTAACTCTATAGTTTAAATAAAGCTTCTTGTCTTTCCTCGAAAAAAAAAACTTACAGTCCTGCTTCATTATCGGTAGGGGTGGTTAACGAGCTAAAAATTTAGCTTGACTTATTATATGACTATGAATTCGAACCGATCTAATTAAGCCACGAATTTTGAGCTCAGCGATATCTTCTCTTGTGCCAGTGACAGCGATGATGGCGACTTACTGGATTAGGATTCGTGATTAGAGCCGGTGTGGGGGAGGGATTGGGCATAGAGAGATGGCTGGAGCGGCGATATTGATGGTCCAAATGGAGGGGCATCACCTGGAGATGGATTCTAATCACTCGAGTGGATGTCCACCTATTTATTATATGTCAATTAAATATTTAAAATTTTAAAAAATTGACAAGATAGATCTATATATAATATATCACTCCATAAACATGCAAGTTAAAATTTAACTTCTACAAATTGTAACAAAAATAGAAGTTGAATTTTAGTTTGAATGTTTGCATTTTTGTTACAATTTGTAGAAGTTGAATTTTAACTTGCATGTTTGTGGAGTGATATACTATATATTGATCTATATTATCACTTATTTTCAAATTTTTCATAAACATTTAGATTACATGTAATAAACGGGTAGACATCCACCCGGATGATTAAAACAGTTTCCCAGCATCACCTTGGCGGTACGTGAGACTAGCGAGGGACTCTAGCTGTGTTGAGTTCCCTTCAAACTTCTAAAAATTCCGCCACATCAAATGTTTGGGCATATGCATGGAGCATTAAATGAGGAAAAAAACCAATTACATGGTTTGCATGTAAAATTGCGAGACGAATCTTTTGAGCTTAGTTACGCCATGATTTGGTAATGTGGTGCTACAATAAACATTTACTAATGATAGATTAATTAGTCTTAATAAATTCGTCTAGCAGTTTACAGATGAATTATGTAATTTGTTTTGTTATTAGACTATGTTTAATACTTTAAATATGTGTTCGTATACGTCAAACAAAATTTTGGGCATGCAACTAAACACTGCCTCTATCCATAGTGGTTAGTATGTGACGGGACCGGGGCAGCGTATTTATTGGTGTGAGTTGCGGGAGTGGTGTCAATGTTACACTTCAATAAGAAGATGACCGGGTGTCATTAATCCGATAGAGATGGGAAATTAAGGAGGGTAACACGGTGGGAGGAAGCAGCGATCGATGAATAGAGGGAAGAAAGTGAGACAAGAGATGTGTCCTTTAATTTTTTTTTTAATTACACAGTACAACGCTGACATTCACAACACGTAAACTTTACCCATATAAACATCTTCGAAGACTGAGCGGCCAGCAAATCGTTGAGATATAGCATGAATCCTAGAGCGATTCTAGCTATTTGAAGGATTGGTTGGTGTTTTACAATTTTTCGATTGCTAGCGCTTACATGGCATGTCGTATGGATGCTAAGTGGCATGCCTAACATTTTGGTTAATTTTTCTTTTCTTTTTTCCCCTCTAAATTCCCTTATCTTTTTTTTCTTTTTTTTTACGCACGATCAGAAAGGAAGAAGAGAAGAAAAGGGGGAGAAAAAAATATAAAATGAAAATGAGTAAATGCCCGTGTTGCATGTCATCTGAATACAACGTATGATCCCAAAAGGGTCTTGGTAATTTGGGACTAGAATACCACACTTTAATAAGTTTTAGGACCTGAATATATTTTGAGAGTTCGGGAATCTAGATGACACAGGTTTATCCAGGCGAACAAGTTTAAGTACCGACAGTGAAATAAGTTATTTACAACAGGTTTAGAAATTTTGGACTGAAATAAGTTTAAACTTAAACCAAATTTGATTAAATTTGAAAAAAAAAGTTTACTCTTAGTAGGGGACCAAGCGCTTGTTCATTTTGTTACCAATTTTAGCAATGCTAAATTTTTATAAGTTTCGACGTTATCAAATTTTGGTAGCGTTAAAATTATTTAGTTCGATGTATTTTTCAAATTTTGGTAGTCTTTTTGTGTGAAGAAAGTTCCGGAACCAACAAACTTTGGTAGAATGGTATTGGTAAGGTAATATTTATAGTCTGTTACGCTACCATAATTTGTGCAGGATAAGATTTTGGTAGGGTTAAAAGTGGCAATAAATCCAACAGGCTCCAAATTAGTACTCCCATTAATCGGACACCGTGGTTAGCTTGTCCGCATCTGAGCTCTCGGCGCATGAAAATAGCCTAAAGGCGTGTACATATTTCCGTCCTCGTACGCATCGATCGATCAATCACATGAAGAGACAGACGGCGCAACCGCGCAAGCAAGATTATCAGTTGCTTCGTCCCTCGCAGCGCCGCCCCCCGCCGTAAACTAGGCCACGGAGGCTCAACGACGACGGTGAGGAAGCTGGAGGTGGAGATGATGGCGGCGGAACCTCGACCAGCGCCTGGACAGCATATGGATCGCCTCACGCGGACCACATAGAGCGGAGCCTGGACGAGATCAGGGAGAGGAGCAGGAGAAGCTCGAGCAGGTGTTCCCGGAGCTGCGGTCGCCGTGTGGGGGAGGGCCCAGGACTAGGCCATCTGCGCCGGCGATAGCGGACGACGAGGTGATCGTGCCTGATCCGGGCCTGACGAGGCTGTTCGTCAGCCAACGCGAGACCCAGATTTTGGAAGAGATCGAATGGCGAAATCAAGCAATAAGGCAGCGGCAAGCACGCGTCGTAGTTCCATTGTAGGCTTGTAGCAGCTGGTTGGAGGAAAAAAATTGTGAATATACCTATTTTTTCAGTAATTTACGTTTATATATCTACATGGAAAGAATTTACATAAATATACCTATCCCGCAGAGAAGAAACGCGGGACCGGCCGAGTGATTGGCGCAATGCAAAAAACGTGGGTCCAACAGTATTGCAGCACCGCGCGGTTCTGGGGCTGGGCATGTGAGACCGGCCGTGCATTCATTATAATAATAAAAATCGCTGACGTGGCGCTCCTAATCTTGTGGCGCTCCCACGGCTTTTAGGTAAACAAATATGCCTGTTACTGTGTTCATTTGATACACTATTTAGCACCGTTAAGACATTGTTTAATACTATTAAGACACTATTTAGCACTGTTGAGGCATTGTTTAGTACTATTGGGCACTGTTCACATAGCCAGTGCCACATGACTAGGGCTGGACGAAAAGCTCGTGACTTATTGGCTTGCTCGGCTCGTTGCTAGCTCGGCTCGGCTCGGCTCGACTCGGCTTGTTACATTTTCTTAACGAGCCGAGCTAGCATCTTAGCTCGTTACTCATAACGAGCCAGCTCGAGCTGGCTCACGAGCTCAACGAGCTAAGGGCAAGTAGCAGGCCAGCAGCCCAACAACCACGTTCGCGAGTCGCCCGGCCCATTTCCCAGCAACTCATCCCAAAAATGCTAACCCTAGCCTTCGTGAGCGCGTCGCCCAGTCCTCCTCTCAGGTCTCAGCCGCACAACCGTGCGGCGGCGCTGAAGCTCATCTGCCCATCTCGCCGCTCTCCTCTACCGTAGCAAACCAGCTGCAAAATACTCTCTGCATTCTTCGGTCTCTCCACTCAGGAGCACCAAGACCATGCTAGCAAAATCGCAATCACGAAGTCTTGGAAGGATGCCATGCTCGTGGAGTCCGCATAGGGACAAGAAGGCAAGGCCCCTGCCTCACATCCTCGAAGCCCCACCTGGAGTCCTGGAAAATTGGTTCACATGTAAGAGATTTTGGTTCTCACACTTCTCACTGAGTTGGTGTTCGTCATGTGTTTCGTTTGTTTTGTTTCAACTGCAAGATTCAATCAAATGTTCCTTTGACCTTACAAATTTAACCTTCTTTCTTTACCTTTGCTCGGGCTGGGATTTATTTTGGCTAATGAAGGTTGCTTGCTGCTTGTGCCAGATTCATGTCAAAACGTGTGCTTGACCACGCCGCCGCTTGCTGCATAGCCTGCTGCCCTTGCCCTTGTGCCGTCACTCGCAGCGCGGCCTGCCCGTCCCCGTGTAGTCGCTGGCTCGCGAGCTAAAACGAGCTAGCTTGAGCTTGTAGCGAGCACGAGCCGAGCTGCGTTTTCTGCTCGTTTAGATAGCGAGCCGAGCCGAGTCAGCTCGTTTAGATTAAAGCGAGCCGAGCCGGCTCGGCATCCACCCCTACGCACGACGAAACCACGGGACCGCATCGGTGCCGCGTTTTCGAGCCACGGGACTATCTCGGTGCCACGCTGCCACACTCCCGGTCCGCGGTGTAGTTTCAACCCGCGGGACCGTCGCAGTTCCACTCCCTTGTTCAGCGGGAACAGCTCAGCCAACGCTCCCGCATTCCCGCGTTTTCACTTTGCGGGGTGGATATATTTATGCAAATTTTTCTCGTACAGACATATGAACGTAAATTAGTTTTAAAAAGATTGGTATATTCTCTTTTTTTTGCTGGTTGGACCGACCTGATCATGCCGGATCCACGCGCTTGTCTTGTGATCTTGGGTTTGGTTTGAATTCAAAAATGCTTTAGCAAAATGTCTTGCTATATGAAATAGCTATTACTATGCAGCTGCTCGCACAAACTACGCTCCATGTTTGAAACTTGATTTAGGACATGTTTATTTTGATGCCTAAATCAACGTGACTAAATTTTGGCGTTGTCAATATTTTGTAAGGTTGTTGATGTATAGGTTGTATTTAATTAATTTACTACATCTATCAGGTATTTTGGGAAGAAGATTCTAAAAACACCAAAGTTTGGTAGCGTAGGTAATTTTTGATAATGTTTAGATTGTTGCCTTGTCAAATTTTGGTTTTGCCAAAATTTAGTAGGATTAAGTCTGGCAACAAAGCGAACAACACTTTAATTTGACGATCTACACATGATTCTGTACCTGCTAGCAATATTGCTTCATCAGTTGAAGCCAACTTGTTTTTTTTTCATAATCGAACTTTCTAACTCTTTAAAACCTCCTACAATTGCGTAAAAAAAACCTCCTACCTAGAGAAATCCGTTGAAATAAAGTTGAACGAGAGCTCCATAACAACGCCTTCAAAAAGGTAATCAGCGTCTAAGAGCTTCACTGTCACCAGCACCGGCAAGCCGAGCAAGACTTTCGTCTCGAAGTCCCATCCGAACATAGTGACCACAATGTAAGCAGCAAATGCCACATGCACATGGAAGCTACCTGGAAGCTACCTGTACTATGTACACCGTAACGATCTGCACGATGGCTGGACAGCGTTGTTGATGACCTGCTAAGTTTTTCTCTGCACTGGATTAAGTCTAAAGAAACTCGATTTTAGAAAAAAAAATTAAAACCTCCTGCAAAATAAAAGAGATGGAGTACAACTACTATACTCGAGTCTGAGACGGATCGACCGTGGCGCGTGTCCGCACCTGCATAATTAAAAACGCTAGGCGTGTACGTACGTAGTTTCGTCTCCTTTTTTTACCTAAATGATGCATCCATCTACGCATACGTCCTCGTAACAAGATTAGACGATGAAGCTAATCAAGCTCCTCATCGGCTGCTTCGTCCCCCGCGGCGGCGAGACCGAGGCTCAGATGATGATGAGGGAGCTGGATGAAGAGCTCAACGAGCTGTTCCGGGACGTGCTGCCGCCACCACGGTCGCCGTGGAAGAGGGCGAAGGAGGCCATCCGCCGCCGCAGGAACGGCGCCAAGGTCGCGCCGGCGACGGCGGACGCCGCCGTGATCGTGCTTGGCCCGGCCGTGACGAGGATGCTCGTCGACCAAGGCGCGACCCATCTTCTGGACGAGCTCGAATTGCTTAATCAGGCAATAAGGGAGCACTACGCGTCGTCGTAGCTTCATGCTACCTGCTATGTCTTGTGATCTTTGGCTTTGATTTCGTAGTACTCTCTTCCTTCGTATTATAATAAGTCGTTTGACTTTTTTTCCTTAGTTAATCTTTCAGTTAAATCAAATTTATAGAGAAAATTAGCAACATCGATGACACCAGACTAGTTTCACTAAATTGAACATTGAATATGTTTCGTTACAATGTTTGTTTTATATTAAAAATAATATTATATTTTGCTACAAACTCAGTTAAATTTAAAAAAGTTTGATTAAAAAAAATCTAACTATTTATAATATGAAATGGGGGGAGTATTGTAGAGCTGCAGAGGCTTGCTTTGGCTGTACAAGATTATGTACTATCTAGCATTGGTTCATTAGCTGAAAGCTCTGGTTTCCCATGCATCCATGGCCAAGGCCAACAGAACTCATTATGTGCTGAATCGCATTCTGAAATCTACGCAGAAGTTACGGTTACCAGATCTGATAAGAGGTACTAAACACAACACCCAGCTATACCCATATGCTGATGTTATTACGATGTTAGTATTATGTCGTTGTAACATTATAGTGTTTTTTAAAATATATTTTTGTCCTTTTTTATTGATCGACGTTATATAATAACCTTTTGAACTTTCCCTAAACTTCCAATAACTCACATTGCTTACAATTTTTACGACGAAACGAACAACGTCCAACATTCGAATGTTTGCTAGGCAATCCCTCTTAAAAATAGAAGATACTCCTATACGGATTCCATCGCTTCTGGATGTGGGTCCCAGGCGCTCTTCAGCCCGGCCCAAAAAACACTGCTGGGCCGAAACCTGCGATAACACATGAGATAGGCAGGCATCCGACGTGGCAGCGCCACTATCCGAAGCCGCGCCCCGATTGGCCCCGCCCAAATCCAGAAATCTCCACCTCACCCGCTCACCTCCGCCACAAACTCCCCCGCTACATATACGTTACACGTAGCACCTCTCCTTCTAGAGTAGTGTTAGTCTTAGCGAATCCAGCAGCAGAAGCAGCAGCAGCAGCTCAGCCGCCGCCGATGGCGTCCACGATCATGGCCCCAACCTCCCGCGTCCTCGCCGCCAAGACCCCCTTCCTCGGCCATCCCCGCCCCTCCAATGCCCCCCTCCGCGACATCGCCGCCGCCGCCGCCACCGGCCGCATCACCATGGTACGTACACACTTACTCTACTATTTTCCGTTCAAGAATATAACAACCTAATATCATCAGATGTTCGAGAATACATCATAGTAATTGTTATATTTTTGGACGGAGAGATTGCAGATTAGCTAAGTAGCTATTTTTTGGTTGTGGGGGTGCAGAGCAAGGAGCTGTGGTACGGGCCGGACAGGGTGAAGTACCTGGGGCCATTCTCGGCGCAGACTCCGTCGTACCTGAGGGGCGAGTTCCCGGGCGACTACGGGTGGGACACGGCGGGGCTCTCCGCGGACCCGGAGGCGTTCGCGAGGAACAGGGCGCTGGAGGTGATCCACGGCCGGTGGGCGATGCTCGGCGCGCTGGGCTGCATCACGCCGGAGGTGCTCGAGAAGTGGGTGCGCGTCGACTTCAAGGAGCCCGTGTGGTTCAAGGCCGGCGCCCAGATCTTCTCCGACGGCGGCCTCGACTACCTCGGCAACCCCAACCTGGTGCACGCCCAGAGCATCCTCGCCGTGCTGGGATTCCAGGTCGTCCTCATGGGCCTCGTCGAGGGCTACCGCATCAACGGCCTCCCCGGCGTCGGCGACGGCAACGACCTCTACCCCGGCGGCCAGTACTTCGACCCGCTCGGCCTCGCCGACGACCCCGTCACCTTCGCCGAGCTCAAGGTCAAGGAGATCAAGAATGGCCGCCTCGCCATGTTCTCCATGTTCGGCTTCTTCGTCCAGGCCATCGTCACCGGCAAGGGCCCCTTGGAGAACCTGCTCGACCACCTCGCCGACCCCGTCGCCAACAACGCCTGGGTCTACGCCACCAAGTTCACGCCGGGCTCGTGAATGGCCCAGCCGCCATTGTAGACTACTCTCTCTCTCCATCGCTCGATGTACCAATGCTTGCACAGATTGTACGATGCTGTGATGAATCTGATATGATCCATCCAGAATTCAGAAACTGAAAAAAGTTGGGGTTTGCAACTTATGTGTCAGCTGCTGCTTTAAGCTTAGTTAACTCTTTTGATGTTTTAATTTGTACATTTGTGTACTTTGTAATGATCCATACGAGACCTAGTGTTTGATTATTGCTAATTTGCTGTGGCATTTTCTTGCATCAAGTACTGGATACAGAGTTCATCATTCAGATTTCTGAAGATACAAACCTTGCAGACTTCAGTTGAAGCAGAGACAAAAACATTTGCAGACAAAGGCAGAGATGGAGTAAAAACGCCTTGCAAATTCGATGATTTCCTTGCTGTACACATATTACAGAGCTGGTGTTGCATTATCTCTATTCGCTCATGGCGGATAATCTGTATTTAATTACCCTTCCATATCTCAGGTTCATCTCTCTACATACAAGATGGCATACATACACTGACAACAAAGAACTAATATACATGTACAGACTTCTTGCTTTCACCTATATAAATCTTTTCTCTGATAAGCTGGACACCGGACGATCGAGTGCCAGCACCACCGCCATTGATGATGGAGCTCATCATCGTCATCAACAACATCACCATCATCTCGTCAGGCTTGCGATGAAGAGGAGAGAACCTCGAAGCCTTGTTTTTCACCTCCCAGTCTCTTCCATTGTCTCTTCTTGGATGCAGTAGCAGGGAATGTAGGGAAATGCACTTGGATTCAGATTGAATGCATTCACTTTGAGCTCTTCTTCCCCCACCATCTTTTCCGGGATTTCTCCTCACCAACCTTCTGAAGATTTACCTTGGTCTCCTTCAACCGAGACTTGTAGTCTTTCTTCCATGTCGCGAATCGGTCCTTGAGCTTTCGGAGTTCATCGTCTGGGTTCATGTTTGAACCAACTTGTCCGGACTTCACGGCAACAAGGAAGCCAGCATCGTCTTCGAACACCTGCCGCCTGTCCTCAAACTCCTTGGCTAGGTGGTTCACCGCGTTTATCCGCCTATCTGAATTCGGTGCTGCCACTCTAGCCTCAGAGTTGTGGTTTTGATATTTGAACTCTGTCCCTTCAGGGGTATGGGTCCCGGTCGACGTATCTTCAGAATCATAATGAGCATGCATTGGAGCAGCGTCGGTTCGAGCTGCTCGGCTGGCCACATCTTCTGCAGTTAGGCTCTTCTTGGCTGCCACAAGGCTCAACTGAAATGAATACAGATGATTTACATTTAGACTCCAAAGGAATGTAATCTTCTAATGATAATACAGGAAAACACTATTGCAAGACACTCTTCTCTAAACACTCCAATCACTCAAATCTTAGCCATATCTCGGTACTGCATAATTTAGCTCATGGGTTGGCATGCCAAAGTACAGAAGTGCATGCCATATAATACTGGTGTTTGAGATGGATGAAGATGAAATCAGTGCACATAAAACGAGAAAGCCATTAACATATGATTAATTGAGTTTTAATTATTACAAACTTGAAAATTGGATTTATTTGATATTTTAAAGAGACTTCTATATAGAAAGTTTTTTGCAAAAAAAACGCACTATTTAGCAGTTTAAAAAAACATGCTAACGGAAACCAAGGTAAAATATTCATCTTATTCAGAAAAGAATAGGGCATTAAATATGAGAACATGTTTTAAAAAGTGTTTATGTGCTCCCTCAAACAAAAATAAGCAATCATGAAAAATTAACAGGATACAATGTAGATAATTACCTGCAGAGAGGAGAGCTGCTTCTTCCATGCCTCTTCCATAGATTTCATTTTGGCCTCATATTCTGACCATTTCTTCTCATATTGATCCAATTGTTGCTTTAGCATTTCGTTTTCTTCCTCCTTATCTCGCAATGCAGCCTCAGCTTTTGAAACACGTCCCTGGAGTTCCGTGATAACTGGTTGCCGAGGATAATCTCCATTCGTTTCCTGCCATGGGATGCTAATCGTTAGAGGATACACCTTTGACATTTATGCCACTAGAATGTTGAATCAATTCAAAGCTTGTACAGGGAGGACTTCTCAATAGGGAAACTTGGATATCACAAGTAGTGAAAGTTTTCAATAGCTATGTGTTGGTGATTAGGTCAATATTGTGCTCATGCAAATAGCAGAAACAAAATCTCTAACATCAATCTCAAATCCTCGGTCAGATCATGTACTGCCCAATTGCTCACTCAATACTGGATTAAAGCAGTAAGCAGCTTGGGAGGTGAGGGAGGATTACATAATATTGAGATATATAAATCATTTGCAGAGAACTCACATGATACATCCGCGCTTGTGAAACATTATTCCTTACATGTATAACTTTTCTGTGACTAGCCTTTGAGTCCTTCTCTTCCTTCAGGCACTTATATTTCTTCCTGGCCAAGCACCCACGCATCACTGCAGACGCATACAGAAGCACATGATTAGATGGATGTGCTACATATTGCAACATGATGTCACTAAAGCCTTCTCACAACTCTTAAAGTACCTGATTGTAGAAGAACAACATATTTGAGCTGATCAATAAACATGGTAGCTGCAATTCGACGCCTAGCATACTTCTGTATGAGAACAGATGCCTTCCATCTCTTTACAAGATGATCAAAGTGAACTCTTGCCTTTTCACCTCTTATAACTGCAAATTTGCAAGGCAAAAATGTTAGACCAAATATCTGGCATCTCCGAACTGATAACTAAAGCCAGGGAGTGGTTTGAAAGTCAAACATCCCACACATGCCAGAAGGTCAATTTATTAGGAATATTAAAAACTAAAAACATTAGAAAAAATAAAGAGAATTACATGATTGCAAAGTCATTGCTCCTTTCTTCAGTCCCTGGTATTCTTGTCTAGTACACAACCCACGGAAGTTCTTCTGAATCCGAAGGGCTCCATGGAGCATCCGATTCTTAGCATTTTCCAGTGCAGCAACCTACAAGTTATCAATGAGAACGACAATCCATATCAAGCCAGTGTGTGCTATTGGACTGTTGAAGTGTATTTTATCCAAAAATGTAAGAATCGTTGTACCTGTCCTGTACGAAGAAACAATTTTGTATAGCCAACTTGATACATTTCTGGTGGAATATTGAACTGTTGTAATACAGCAACCGAAATACTAAGAGGATCCTGCGATGCAATGGAACGCAGGAGAAGACACCCATATCTGCAGATTATAAAAACAAAAATGGAATTTCGAAATCAGCTAGTACACTAGTACTGAACATTGTAAACAAGTATGCTCATGAAGTCTGATTCTGCAAACTAGCAACCTTTCAGCAAACTGTTGGTGAGTCATCCTAGTTGGATAGCCTGCTCTTGATATCCGCACAACTTCGAGCACCCCACAACACTTAAGCTGGTGTGAAACAAGATCATGCTCAAATAGCATGGGACGTTGTTTGCTATTTGGCTGGATGCATCGAATGAAATGAGGAGTTGTGTTCTCCAATTGCTGCATCAGCTTGAACAGTTGAGCCTGATAACATAATAGAGCATGAAGATGGTTACATGTAACATCAAACTTTATAGAAATGTGCACAACATTATGCATTAAGCTGTCATGGACCAGGAGCTAAAAGCATTGCCATGGAAGTAAATACAAAATATTGAGTTAAAAAGTAGAGGACAAGAGCAACACTCTTGAACAAAATTATCTGATCCTATGAATACATGAATGATTGAAAGTGGTACCTTAAATTTGGTCACGACACTTTGCTTTTGTGAATCAACAGCTGAGTGCCATGACAAGGTTGATTTATTCTGAGAATCAGCAACCATGACAGAGGCAAAGTATTTTGGGAGTTCAGATTTACATGATGAGAGTAGTTGAATTAACTCAGAGTTCAACGGATCTCTGTTCTTCTCCAAGAAACCAGTTGTATCATACGTCACCTGGAAACACAACTTGTACGATTAATCAAGTTGTATAAAGTAAAGCTTCAAAAACAAATGAGATAATTGACGGTAAACGGACAAGTTCACACAGATGGAGAAAGTGATGGCTACAATGAAACAATGGAAAGATAGGTCAACACAGATCACCAACCTCTCCAGCATAATGGCAAATCTTAAAAGCACCTTCTTGTTCACCCCTGAAGGCAGAGTTTCCCCTCAAGTGCTGCTTAAGCTTGTTAGCAAAAGAAAAGTCTGTTGCCTTTGGGAATGTAGACTCTTCATCCAGTAATGATAATAGCCCTAGAGGTTTCTGTAATGCAAAGAAATTAATGATACAACAGTACATGCACAGACAAAGCATGTAAAATTAAGTTTACATCACAAGGTATTAATATGCAAAACAATGATGATGTCAGTCTTTTTAATAATTGCACATAATTATTAATTGCATTTGATTTATGACCAATGGAATTTTCCACAGAGACATTCCTCTTGAGGATGTGCTTCTGTCTGTCTGGTCAAAATCTTCTCTCATTTTATCTTGGAAAATGTTCACTAAACTAGAATAGCTCAGAATTGTTGAATAGAAGGTTGGACGTTATTGTAAGGTCTGCTACAACAGTTTGTAGTACCTACTCTAGTACAATTTTTTTTTTTAAAAAAAAAGGCAACTGATGGATACATGGAAAGACACAGGCAAAAAAGAAGAGAACAGCGAAAAAAAACTTAAAATATGGTATTGCGGTTTTGCCTGCCTCTACCATCTAAGCAAATAAAAAGGATTCACGTTAAAAGAAAGAGTAAATTTCAAAAAAAAAAAGGCCAAATAAAAAGGAAATTGCATGCAAATAACAAACTCAGAAGTCAGAACATTCCAAACTGACCATGTACATTCAGAAAAGTTATGGGATTCCATGAAAGTAACACTAGATACCTTCTCAAAGAGAGTTAAGCAGTCAGCATTATCCACAAATTCCACATTTGCCCAGTCAATTCCATCCTCTAAGTATTCCTGAAAAAAGTGTAGAGTTAGCACTGATATAGGGGATAAAAGCATGAGACTACCAGCTTTAACACACACCCCAAAAAAAAAAAAAAGATAAAAGCAATTGTGCTGCCAAATAGCAAAATTCAGTAGCAGCTTATGAGTGAGCAGAGTCTGATATTACACTAAGAATCAAAGCTGTCCCTCAAGCTTCACCCACAAACTGGTTGTGCCAAAGGGAGCCAAAGAAAGATAAGGCAATCTACACAGATCCTAAATAACTGAGAGATACAAACTTGCACGGTTGTAACCAATCAATAGAAGTTGCAACCAGTGTGATGACCATATTGGAACAGGTACAAGACTAAAAGCACTCAAAAGTTGAAAGACAATGGCAAAACAAATAGCATAAGATGATATAAAAAATATTGGCATCTGATCACATGCCAAGTTCTGAGTAAGAAACTCATTTACACCTTTGCTAAAAATGCAGAGCAAGCAAACCAAAATATATTCCAGAATTGGTTTTCAAGAAAGAATTTACATGTAAATAGAACTAATAATTATTTCAAAACTTTGGCACTGCCACAAACAAATATTCCTTGAAATGTTAGAATCTTACCTCCTGTTCTAGCTTGAAAAGATGTCGATTGAAGTGCTGTTGTAGCCTTTCGTTGGCATAGTTTATACAAAATTGCTCAAAACCATTCTTCTGTAGTGGTATAGTTAAATGTTAATAACTGAGATATTAGAAGAAAAAATTCATATTAAAAAGAATGTGTTTTGTTCCATACAATGAAAGACTCGAACCCATAAATATCTAAAATACTTATGGATCTCCATGTGTGTTCTCTTCCAGTTCCAAGTGAGTGGTTAATTTGCTCAACAACCCAGTCAAACAAATGGGCGTAAATGGACTTTGCTAGAGCATCCCTTGCATCAATAGCCTAGAGAAAGTAGAAAACATACAGTAGAAACACGATGGAAAATATAATAAGGCGCGACCTATGATCCATGCTGCTAAATTTGCCAGGTAACTTACCTGAGTTAATGTCAGCTTTTGAATAATATTGTCCTTTCCAGCTTGGATTTTACGTGTAGTGAGGGCATTCATCAATTGAGGAGCGCTGCAACCTAACAGCTTGGCTGCAGTAGCCAACCCTGAAAAACATGTTACACAGCAGTCATTCACTAAGCATGGTGAAAACCAACTGGCACCTATACAGCTATACCAAATTTTCTTTACAAATGCAGGATGAAGACAATGTGGCTAATAGTTTTACATTTCTATACATATTTTCCCCAGTGCATACCATAAGAAAAGAAAAATGCCCATTACATAGAAGGGGAAAATTGTACCTTCATTTGAAACAATATCCACATGATTTTCATTGTCTATCACAGTGAATGAAATGTTTCCAAGCCACAAGACAGCTGCGAGCATGGAAAACAATTTCATTTGGTCTTCTTTAGATATTTGAATAATATCGAGTGCATCCTGTAAATGGAAAAATTGACATAAATAACAGATATTGTAAGATAATAAGAGAAATTTGGATAGAAATGATGGTCAAATCTGCAGCAACATTACCACTAGCATTGAAAATCTTTTAGCATCATCAACACCATCAATTCTCAAGCAAGCACTCTGCTTTAAGTAATTGTAGTAATCGGCTTCTTTCAAAAACAGTTTTTCTGCAGTAATAAGGATGCAAGAGGAATATTAAGAGATGAACCATTATCTAGGAAATATATATTTTTGCAAAGACAAACAAGCATGTAAACAAATGCAATGTAATTACTCTTTAAAAGGGGATTAGCTCCAGAGCACAGTTGATAGAAAATATGGAATGACCTCTCCCCTGTTGCTCTTCGAACCACCCTCGACTGCATAGACAAGATACAGGACATTAGAACTTTCAAAGGAGAAATCAGATCAGAGTTTTGATAACAACTGAATCACCATACCTTCTCTAACAGGACTGCTCCATGAGATTCAGTTTGAGGAACATACATGCCCAAAAAAACACGTTATCAGGAAGTTCAACAGTTTTATCGCTAGACATCTCAACAATATATTGTACAGGAGACTTACATGTTTGAATTTTAGCACCAGACAGCTTTCCAGTTTCAGAGAAGTGTATTTCGGTAAGTTTACCCTATATATTAAAATCATCATGGCATAATGAGAATACTTAGAAATGATTAAATGATGAACAATGGAAAGACAATTTTTTTACATGAAGATAAACTCACAAATCGACTAGAGTTATCATTTCTTGATGTTTTTGCATTCCCTAATGCTTCCAGAATAGCATTTGTCTGAAGAACCTCAGACTCCATTCCTCTGGCATCCCCTAGAGTGGCCAAATATTGCATTGCAATTTTAGCTGTCTCAGTCTTTCCTGCTCCACTTTCGCCACTGAAATAATACAAGGACCACAGAGAGTGCATTAAAATACTGGGCTACACGGTCTTAAGAGAATTGTTGTTATTGTCATGGAAGCACAGTAACATGTCCTAACCTTATTATTATAGATTGGTTTACGCCATCTGCAGAGAGGAGTTGCGTCAGATTATACTTGTTGCGAAAAAATAGTATAAATGTACTAATCCCTTTAGCACCTACCTCTTCGCATTTCATTAAAAGCCAAGTCAGCTATTGCATACACATGTGGATCATCATTGAGTTTTTTCCTGTATTGCGAGATGAAATCTTTCCCATAGAGAGCAACTTCTTTTAATGGATTAACAGCAACCAGAACAGGCCCTGCTTTTGTCTACAAAGACAAGAATACAAATGAAGAGACAAACTAGACTATAAAAACATAATTAATTTGCAGGATAGACCTTACATAAATAAGATCACGAGAATATCTGGACTGCAGATCGTAAAGAACTGAGGGTTCATTTAAATAGCTGAGATGGATTAAATTATCCACTCCATCAAGAATATCAGGGTTCGCCGGCAAGAGTCTGTCTGGTGACAGTGTCAAAACCTACACAGAGAAACCATTAGATAAGAAACTGTTACAGAAATTCACTCAAATAAGTATGCCATTACTTTAGCATGAGACTCACCTCTCCATTAACCATGAGTATTTCAACATCATCTCCAGAAACTGATTGAATCTGTCCAAGTTTCCATGTTGCATCTGGTGAAGAACACCAAACTCGGAGCTTCTGAAGAAATAAAAAAAATCAAATGTTATGGCTTTGCCTGGTTTTTTAACAACTATTTGAACTCAAAAGCATCATATTCAAATCATCAAGGGAAAGAAATTTGAAAAAAAAAAAGAGAAGTAATCCCAATTACATGTAAAATTGTTTTGATTGTCCAAAATATCCATAGTTCCATACTTCTAAGGATCGGAGTAACAATAACATGCAAGGTAATCATAGGTGTTCTTGACCCACTAGCCAAAACAAGTAGAGGGTCTACTTCCCAGGCAAGGAACAAGCACAAAGCAACAACTGCCTAGATATACTGATTAATACTGCAGGACAACAAACAAATGTAACATATAATCAAATTGAAGGATCAATTTGACTAACGATTCTCAGCCTTAACTCATGAGTGATTTCTTGCCATCATATAAGAGCAAGCATTCAGTTCATGATACTTCCATGTAATAAAGACAAATAGATCAGAGAACTTGTTGCCAAGTAGTACCATTTGTTCACATGATAACAAGATAAAATCTTATCAAATCACAATGAACAAGCTTCTCACCTTCTGGAGGACATAATCCATGGTATCAGTGAACACCGGCTTCCCATTTGTCTTTGTCCTTGGAGAAACAGAAGGGAGCTCCTTAGAGACCATCATCTCCTTCCTTTCCTTGTGAATGTTATCAGCATACGGTGACTCCTCAAGAACCTCCCCATTAGAGAACTTCCTCTTGGCCCCAAATATGCGAGTTTTTACCACATTCTCCTCCTTGGCCTCCTGAACACAAATCTTCATCTCAACCCCTGGCTTCTTGTCAGCCATCACCATATCCGCCACAGCGCCTTTTGCCGCGCCATTCTCAAGCTTAACCCCAGCCATCACCGTATCCGCCACAGCGCCTTTTGCCGCGCCATTCTCGAGCTTAACCCCAGAAGGCAGTGATGGCCGTCTTGCACTGGGCAAGCGGCCGCGGCACGTCGGCCGCGCTGGCAATGCCGGAGGCGCATCCTTGGGCTGCTCATCGCGCTTCTTTATCGTCTCCAGCAAGACCTCCAGGGAGCTCTTCGCCGCGGCCGGGGCTGGCGCCATCACGGCGGCTGCAGAGAGCATCACCGCCGTGGGAAATCACACAAAAGCCACCAGATCAGACCAGTGACCTACACGCAGCCTCACACACCAATCCGCCAAATCCTGCCGCGGGGCACCATGGCAACCAAAACCTTCTCCATCTCGCACCAATATTATCTCCAAATTTAGGTGCACACGCCCCTAACTCAAAAGCAAAGGGCTCGAAAGTGACAGCCCTCCCAAACCCCCAAATTCTGCCGCCAAGGGCTCAAAATCCCCTCAACAATCTCTCAAATTCCCACTCCCCCAGCACCGAATTAGCACTCAATTGCACGCACCAAGAACAGATTTCGGCGTGCACGAATCCAAGGGACGGGGGGGTAAAAACCCAAACTCCGCGCGATTTTTGAAGGGGGGAAAAGAACCGGGGGCCAAGCTTGGAATCGGCAAGGGGCGACTGCAAAAGCTGGCGAAAGAAAAGGGGCAAAAGAAGCCCGAAACAAAAAAAGCAAAGCCTCCCGAATCAAAGGGTCGCAACACTAAGCAGCAGCAGCAGGAGCAGCAAGAAGAAGATGCGCAGAAATCATCAAAAGAACTAGAAATAAAACGGGATTTATTTTCCCCCCCAACCCAACGGCAAGAACAGCCAAACCGAAACAAATCAAAACCCAAACAGAAAAACAACCAAAAATAAAACGCGATTTTTTTCCTCCTTCTCTCGGGGGCTTTTGCTTCAACCTCACAATTCAAACCTCCCCAACCCCCCACATTTCTCTGTCTTTTTCCCCCTTCCGCCTTGATCCGTTACTTAGGCAGTGGAAAACATTAGGACAAAGCAAACCGAAATGACGATTATGCCCTCGCGTGCCCCTCGTATTACGGTTGGGTTGGGCAGTGGCATTCTCGTTAATTTTGTGAAAGATGGAGGGTAGTGTGGATGGTGGTGGCTGATTGGGGATTTCGGTTTGGACCGTTGGATGCGAGCGGCTGGCGCTCTTCCCCTCCACGACTTCAGTTGAGGCCGGTGGAATTACCAAACTACCCCTGGAAATTAGTGCTCACGCACCAAGCCCTACTTTGTTTTTAGACTTATATTATTGTGCTCCTTAAAAAAAGGGAGCTTTGCCTGTTCCTAAATACTAATCTAGTTTTATCTAAAAAAATCCTAATCTAGTTTTATCTAAAAAAATCCTAAACTAGTTTATTATCTAGAGAAATATAAGTAAACGGATTAGTGGATTTAATTAATGGAAGCTTCTGTTTGGCAGGTCTTCATTGTATGCATTTTTTGTGTCATTGTCAATGGGAAGATCAATCAGGGCATCATAAATTCATAAGTTCTCCTAAAGAAGTAATGTTTAATGACAATAGTCAATAGGAAGTAGATATTTTCTTTAGATTTGCCCATTTCAATGAACCTGAATAAGTGTGCCCATTAGTGGATTAAGTACTAGATTAGAAAATGGTTAATCATTAATTATTGCTTTAACATCCTTCCATGAAGGTTTCTGTGGACTATGTTCCATTATGTATTTATGTCAACTCCCATTTGCTCTGAGATCCGTGCAGATTTTTCATATGATAAAACAGCAATTTTTATGAACCGCTTTTTGTCTGAAAATCCAGGCCACTCCGACCTGAGCCTGAATTCATTTTTAGCCCAGAATAATGCCCTGCAAAACTTCTGAACGGACATAATACTACTTAAACTGTACCAAACCTTCATGGAGAAATATGTGGCTACTGCGTTGAACAAAATTCCATGGCCGTCAAGGACGTTTCATCAAAAGTCCAAGATTTATTACAGTACGGTAATTACAGCTAAGCACTCCACAGCTTATCTCCAACGCAAAAGACCAAAAAAAAGTGAGCAAGATTACGCCAGTCATCAAGGACTAGAATTAATTACACACAGTAATTTTTTTATAAAAAAAAAAGTCTCTAGATACCAAACGAACGGAAACCAAACATCCTTTGCAGTAAACACGAAATCCCTGTCATTGCCAGTACATTAATTTTATTTTACTATTTACTGTCAAGGAAATGTCAACGCTACCCTCGTGGCATGGCACCAGCTGCCAGAGTGCCAGCTCGTTTCTGGAGAAAAAAATAACAATTCTTCAGGTGGCCAGGAGGTCGAAGCAGAAGAACATGGCGTTCGTCAGGGTACAGAATTCCATCCAAAAAGCACCCAGACCCATACTACACGTACAGACGCCTCGCAACGGTCACTGCAAAGTGGGCCCGTGGTAACATCGTTCATGCCAACCGGAAAGAAGGTCATATTTGAGGGAGGTTCTAAGTTCTAACGGCTCAGATTTTTAATCGGATTCTAAGAAAATATATATAATCTAGAAAATAAACTAAAATCTAGAAACTGAGTTTCTCAGCTTATTCAGATTCTCACCATTTAACTTCTAACCGTCTACTTCTTGAAATCTTAAGGTCTCCCAAACAAGGCTGAAGTAATGATCGATGTAAGGCGACTAAACAATGAGGTTGTTTAGTTGAAAGCTACTCTTACAACTATATAAAAAAGTTGTCACCCTTGACTAAAATGAAACATTCGTTTTATATTTAATCGTATATCGCTTTGATTTTTTTTCCTATTCAAATTTTAAAAAGTGTGATCAAGTTTATAGAAAAATATAAAAATATTATTAACATAAAACAAACATATTATCAAAATATGTTAAATGTTAGTTTTGATAAAAACTAGTTTGGTGAGATAGATGTTGCTAATTTTTTCTATAAACTTAATCAAATTTAAAGAAGTTTGACTAGAAAAAAATTCAAAGCGACTTATAATATGAAACGAGGATAGTATTTATTTCAAGAAAACTAAAATGAAATATATTATTTGCCACATCTAAAAAAATCATACCACAATTTTCTGAGTCATTTACGTGTGGGGTCTAATTTGTTGGAAGAGAATTTTATCATAACTATAATAACAACTAAATAATTGCCAAGTTACTCAAACTTATCTAATTTTAGACGCGACAAACCGTGCGACAAGATATCTAAGGCTGTGTTCCAATCTTATAAAGATTCAGAGTAAATTCGGGCACGCAAACCAAGAAAGTTATTAGCTCAAGTTAATTGAATTTTAATTATTACAAACTTAAAATGAATATATTTGATATTCCAAAGCAACTTTCATTTAGAAAGTTTTCATACAAAACACGTCGTTTAATTGTTTGAAAAACGTGTTAACGAAAACCGAGATAAAATCTTCGTCTTCGTGAGAAAAGGACGGAAACTAAATGTGGCCGGTAACTAAATATCCCTACATGTATTATTCTTGGTATGGTAAGAGGAGGTGATCAGGCTTTTGCTTTGGTACGCTTTGCTTTGCTATCTTTTTGTGTTGGTGATAACCTCTGTGGTAATTGCGTGCTGCTGCTTTAGCTTTCCCGTGGTGATGGTGGGTGCAGCAGCAGCAGCTGCATGCAGGAGCTTTCGACTTGGGCTGCTCAGTGACGGGGAAACACACGAGCGCAGATCTCCTGGCCGCTGCTGCGACCGGCGCCAACATCCAGTCCAGCTTCCTATGATTCCATCGACCTCGCTTGCGAATTCTTTTGTCTCAGATCTCGAGGCACACGAGATGTTGCCGTAGTCTCTTGCAGAGGCTTCAGGTTAGATTTCACAGTTCAGTTACGAGTACTATTTCCGACATGTATTTTCAGGGTGTGTTTATTCGCGCCAAAATTAAAAGTTTGATTGAAATCGAAACGATGTGACGGAGAAATTGGAAGTTTGTGTGTGTAGGAAAGTTTTGATACAATGAAAAAGTTAAAAATTTGAATAAAAAATTGGAAACTAAACCAGACCTTAGTGGTGTGGTTTAGTACTCGGAAAAGTTGCATTGTCATCTAGGAGTATTGATTTCTATTCACTCCTGCTCAAGTGTTAGGTTGTTAGAGTATAGTATTATCTCATTTTTGGTGTAGGATAATCCCAAATGATAGAGCTGTATCAACATCCTAGCTACTGTAGTGATGCTGTTTTTTTATGACAGGCAAACGGCTAGTGACATGATCAGATCATGGAATTAATTTAGTAGTACCATATACCTTTTCAATAAGTTTATTCCTCGTAGGCCTTTCTGCAATTTAATACAGGGAACTGAACTCCACAAAACATAAGAAAATCTGAAGGCCCACACTAGCAATTAGCAATATCAGCAACACAATGCAGGATTTCCTGCTTCATTATCAACTCATCATCCATCCATCCACACAAGTGGCCACAGAATGATGAGGTTTTTTCCTCTGCATCAAGTACTCTTTGGAGCACATACACTGCTGCAGTGCTGCACTGCACAATGTATGGGCAATTAGCTTTTCTTTTGCTGGTCTTAAGGCGATGATTAGGTGTAGCAAAGCTTGGTCAGGCATCATGGGGGGTGACCCATGATTGCAGGCCTTGCTTGCAAGTGAGGGTGCACTGGGACGGCAGTGTCAGGAGACAGCCAACCAACCATGCATCCAATGCAAACTAATCCTGCACATTGAATGGAGAATACTACTTACTCCTACATTGATTCTTTGGGACCAGGAGTATCTGTAGGATGTACGCTCCTGGCTTGTACTGCAGTTCAGTTCTAGTACTAACCATCATTGCAATGTTAATTGGGTTGCCAACTCTTCCTTGCCTTCAAATGGAGGATTTTGCACATAGTATGTGTTGATTCACCTATTAATTGAAAAGAAGAGATGCATTATTGTGGCAGAATTTGTGCAGATATCTTCAATGCTCAAATGTGGTAGGTGCTTAAGGGTAGTGATGGAGTTGGAAAACAAATATGAGCCTTACATATATTTTTTGAGATGGGCTTCTATGTTCTTCAAAGAAAAAACTGCACATATTTTAAAGAAAATGAAGGTACTTAACAGGACTTATAGCTATTATCCTCATATATATATTGGTATCAATGCCATTATAGATGCATGTCTCATACCTATTATCCTCATCCAAAAAACAGGACTTTACTGTACCACGATAGCTGTCAAACTTATCAGCAATAGGGTCTCATTACATGATACATCAACACCATAATTGAGTGAAATGGCAGGAGAAAACACTTTCCTTTTTTTTTAATTGAGCGTGAAAGAACATCAACCCCGTAGGCCATACATAAGAAAGGGCAGGTACATCCGCCTGAGCTCAGATCCTCAGCACAATACAATAGCTAGACGCCGGCTGGATCGATCCATCGATCGGAAAAAATCAATGTCGGCCACATGGCATGCATCCACATATCACTGTGTCACTTACTCAGCATGCGTGTGTTTTGTATGCAACTACAACTTATTTACTCTCACGTACACGCTTGATGTCCCATGTAGGGCAATGACATAGTATTATGAGCGACATCTCAACGATCACCACTACTCAGTAGTTTCTATTCTCTCCACCCCGAAATATAAGATATTATAGCACTCAAAATTTATTGTACAATACAAACATATCTAATTTCTTCATATACTTTCTCATTCAAACCAGTCATTATCATTTCTCATTCAATTTCACTTACTTTCTTAATGTCCACGTAAAACTTTCAAAATGTTTATATTTCGAGACGGTGCGAGTAGTATATATGTTGGTGCTTTGTTTTTCCTCCATTGAAAAATACTGTTATTTCCTCCCTGAAAAACAGCATTGTCCCACCTGATCATCCAAATTGTACCAAGATAGGTTTGGTCTCATGCAAAATATTGGAAAACTTCATGAGAAAATATGAAGTAGAAATCACATATGTAGTGATAACCTGGATGAAAAAAAATAGACGTATGAGATTTACATCATACAATAGTTTTTCGGTTTCCACTACATATACGTAGTTTATACTATTCCTTTCGTTCCAAAATATATGTATTTTTAGATTTCGACACAGTCTTCGATATATTACTTTTACCAACAATAAAAGTAAAATATTTTAAATAAAAATAGTTGCATATTATGATAGTTAGTTCGATGTTAAATCTAGTAACATCAATTTTACACGATTGATCTTTTTATTTTTTCTATTAATAGTTAAAGTAAAAAATGTTTGACTTGACACTATTTTTAAAATGCTTATATTTTAGGATGAATGGAGTACATAATTTTTTGAATATGGTAGGTATTATTTCTGAGAGAGAGAAAACATTTTTTTAACAATTACTAATACAGTAACCACACTACCAGTTTCCTTCCACTGCCGTTCTTCTACCAACGAGCAACAACGACCCTATGCATGGTAACCTTTTCTTTTCCCAATCAATTAACCGCCTGTTCCGTAAGCAGAAGATAACCGGATGAAACAGCCCCGAAAACGACGGCAAATATCCCCATCAAGAGCGAGCGTCCTGCCGTCCGCTGCGTGCGTGTTTCCAGGGCCCTATTTATTACGCCATCCGCGTCTGCATTCGGGCGGGCGTCGTCGCCACTTGGGCTCATCAGCATGCTTTGCTTCGCTTCGCCGTCTCGTTGCGTTTGTCGCGGTCAGTGGCCACGACGACGACGCCGGTGAAGCGAGGAGTTCTTCTGATCCATCCTGATCTATGGCCTCTGCGTGCAGGCAGGTTGGTTGGTGAGCTTCACCAATCCGTCCCAAGCCCGGTGGCTCTGTCAGGTCGAAAGCGACGCCCATCGACGATCGGTTGTTGCCTTGCTACTACTCATTGTTACTAGCGTGTTTGGTTCATATCCACGCTTTATCACATTAACTATCACAGGTTATTAGTTATGTGTTTGGTTTACTGTTGTGACTTATCATTTTTTTTCAATAACAGTCACACATATCATAAACTCAATATTCCTATCAACTTATCACACTTTATAGCTAGCAATTTGTATTGTCACCCACACTTTTGTATCTGCTATAACTTGTCTAATCTTAGTTATGATAAAGTGTGCCCAACAACCAAACACACCTTGCCTACAACTTTACCTATAAAATATAATTATCTATAAATACAAACGCTAACATCGAATTTTAAGCCTGTTTAATCGAAAGCGTAACCCTCATCAATTGATTGTTGCCTTGTTACTCATGGCTTTATTATCTTTAGAACGAGTACTTACACCATTAATTGCCTATAACTTTATTATTTAGAAAGTAATTAGTTATAAATACAAGATTAGTATAGAATTAAGATGGAATAGACGGATACAATTGTGGTGTCCCTTAAGGGTCTGTTTGGCACAGCTCCAGCTCTAGCTCCACCCCTCCTGGAGCTGGAGCTCAGCCAAACAGTTTCAGCTCCACCAAAACTAGGAGTGGAGCTGGATGGAGCTCTCTCACAAAATGAACTAGAGTTGTGGAGCTGGGTTTAGACAGCTCCACAACTTCACTTCAGACTCAACTCCTAGAGTTAAAATTAGGAGTTGGAGCTGTATCAAATAGGCCCTGAACTCAGGTCACAGCTGCCTACAGCTTCCAGCTAATGCTAGTGCTACGAGTATTTGGGTAGTGGAAGAGCAGAGCACTAGCTAGGCCCCACACACACAAAAAAAGACGAGAAAATCCTACTGGTGCTAGTATTTTTCATCGTCAATTTGGAGCCAGTATGATGTGCGGCAGCCGGCAGCGTCCGTTTTTTCCTGAACCTGAAAAAATCCGCACAAGGTCACACCAAGTGGAGGCAAACACAGCGATACACGTTCTACTGGTTCAGCTGCGCCGTGTTTGTACGCCTGATGGCGATGCGGTGGCTCGTATTCGGCTGCAGCCTCTGCTTCGCTGGAGAAGAGTCTGACGAGAATTCGTGGTAGACCGTAGATGCCACGTATTGGGAAGAAAATAATCCAGAATATATATATACCGTTTTCTGGTTACTGTGACGTGGATTCGACGTGGCAGCGGTATAGCCATCATATTTGACTATTTTCAGGTGTTAGTTTGGACGATTGTACCGATTGGTCGTGTGGAATTTGGTAGCCATCTAAAAAAGGAAGATGTACCGTGGCTTCAGGGAAACTGGGTACTTGTGGTCTTGTGGACAGGCAAATACTACTACACAATAATGGAGGGATGGTCTTTACTAGGAGAAGAGGGAAATAAAATGTTCGGTATCAGTTCTTCTAAAAAGTTGTTGTCGCCGGTTTTTCTTAAAAAAAAATACTTTCACTTTATGGACCCTTAGATCATCGTTGAGATTCATGCAAAAACTAGGATGAAAATTTTGACACCGTGCGCTTGAGGTAGGGCCGCAGGGACAACCATGTGAACTCACGCACATAAGCATGCACAGCTATCCAACCAGTCCTGCAAGTTTTTTTTTTATACAATAGTTATATATAAGTTATTACACATTTATAGTACAATTACAATATAGTTATACCCCGATTAAACTATAGTTATATTTAAAAGTTTTCCATAAAAAAACTATCGAGTGTTATATAGCCACTCCCAACAGAAAACAAATGGCAACATCAGCAAAAAGAAAAGGAATAATGCTCTCCTCAACAAAGCCCACGCCTGAATTCCATATATTACCAGACTATGGGCCTTAATAGTCCAGAAATTGGTCCGAAAATTGGACCTTAGACTATTGGACCAGAAATTGGACCTTAGTACTAACGGGCTGGATATTAAGCCTTAGGTCTACTGGGCTGGAATTGAGCCATTGGCCTACTAGGCCGGTAAATTGGCCCTAAGGACAATTGGACTGGAACTTGGGTCTTAGGCTTACTGGGCCGTAAATTGGGACTTAATTACGAAAAGGCCATACTGGGCCTGTACCTGCATCTCCGTTAATTACAATTCAGCGCTTCACATCGGAGACGACCACCACCGAGCCGAAGCCTCCAAACCCTAGGACTAGCCATGGCGAAGAACCGGAACAAGAAGAGCAAGAAGTGCGGCGGCGGCGGGGTCGCCGCAATGGACACCTCCGAGGGCGCCCCGGCGGCCTCCACCGCCGTTGGCGCACCAGAACGTAATCTTGCCCTTCCGTTTCTTCCTTTTCCTAGAGTTTTCAGTGGTTTCTGGGTGTCCCACTTATCTTTCCTTGTGATTGCAGCCATGGATACGTCGGAGGGGAAGCAGACGTCTTCAGTATCGGTTGCGCTCACTTCGATTAACAAGTGAGCAAAGCGATTCCCAGCAGTTTATATTTTTCCTCCTTTTTTTTTTTGCTCGTTTGGTTATTGCAGCATGGAACTAACTAATTTTCGAGGTTATCTCAATAATTAAACTGCTAGAATTCGAATTAGAACACCAATGAGGGTTATTGTGGTCCTTAGTTCGATTTTGTTGGCTTGAGGGGTGAGGAACTTCGACTTAAAGGGCTGTACTTCAGTTTATCAGACTATCTCTTTAAATAATGTGCCGATGGCACAATTAATTAGAAGAAAATAGTGGTACGGTGGATATATGCAAGAACTACCTCTTTCACTCTGTGTTTATGTGGAATCATGTAGTCCATGAATAATTTTTGGCATGCAAATATTTAATGCACTAATACCTTTCTGACTGAGTAGGAAATTGGAAATGACTACATCTTGTCCATGCTTGGATTGGATGATAATATTTCTGTGAGGGTTGAGGATTTTTCAAACTGAATATTCTGACTTTGTTGAAGCAGATTTTTCAAACTGAATATTCTGACTTTGTTGAAAACTGGCTTCCTTACATATGGAATATGTTAGTATAAGGCGTTGCATCCATTGCTGTCAGTCGGCTTCCATCTGGTTTGATGGTTCACAATGTCATGGCCTTCTATGAACGTACAATATTTTAAGTTGTCCAAGTCAAATGAAGTTTCGATATCTTTTCTGTGATTTGTTTAGAACAATGGGATATATTGTTTATCCTTTTCCAGAAAAACAGAAGACATACCTGTCCTGAAACGCTTAGACCCAAAACAAACAGCTCAGTTCTTTGTGTCCAGGTAACTAGGTTGATCCTATCTCCTCTAAGTGCTAGTCACCATCACTTCCAACCACATGGCAAACATACTAGTACTTGATAATTGGGTAATAATTTGGCACAGTAGACAAGCATTGCCCAAGACGTGTCATCTTTTCTGGGATAAATGGGTTGAAGTAAAAGCTGCTGTAAAATTGAGAAGAAAAGTCAAGTTGCCGATGGTATGAATGCTAAACAGTACTAGATGCTGACACTGGTTATTGACTATTATCTCTTGGGCCTAGCTGCGTGCTAACGGTATGGTTTCGCAAAAAAGGAAGGAAGAATTATTCATTATGTATGTCTGTTTACATTTTTGGCTGTTCATTTGCTATTAGCATAAATCTGTCAACTAATTGGGAAAAAAACAGACATTTCACTAATGGACTATATTAGGACAGCGTTTAGTATTCTGGTCTATTTTGAACTCCAATTTTGTTTTATTATATTTGGACAGGCTAACTATTAGTAATATTTTTGATTCGCGACAGATTTTAACTTGAGTTGTTAAAGAACTTTAGTTACTATATATTGCAACATCCTAGGCTCAGGAATGCCCGAGACCCCTAGTTGCCTAGAAAAATGTGTTTAGGAATATTTTTGTTAGATATGAAAGCAGCTTGTGTGTTATTGTAGATAATTTTCTGTTCTACTGCTCCAGGATGATTCAAAACATGCTGTTGGCCTTTCATATTAATGTATTAAAAATTTCAAGCAATTAACGTCATAACACATCCAAGTTACCATGATATTTGAGAAAGTTATAGTTCAGTTTTGACAGTGTGGATCTTTTTCTAATTCAATCATTCTCCATTCTTTGGGGCATCACGATGGAGTTTGGTGAAGTTATTCTTCCTTCTCCTATCCCCTCTCAAGACTTCCTGTTAAAGTTTTCTAAGATTCCGCTTAAAGTGAGTTAATAAAAGTTCCATAGAGATGGAGTTAAATATGCATATATCTTTACTTGTGGTGTGAGTTTGCTGTCTTGATTGTGCACTTTTTCTTGGTGGATATATATTCTTAGTGCATGTTGAATGCTTTTTAATTATAGCTGCCTTTTTTTACTTTAACCAGGAAAATTAAAAAGGGAGTGCAAATTAAAAGGTCTCAAAACGTGAGGAAAATGAAAGCTGTTGCCAGGGCCATTTCAAAAAATGAAAAGGCTGAGGAGAAGGTCCTGAAAGCCAAAAGCAAGAAGTCAAGGGTCCAATCTGCTAAGTCTCTGTATGACTAAAGGTTCAGTGGGTTTAACCCAATTTTGTGTTCCTATATATCTCCATCCTTCAGAGCAACCAAATCTATGTGTTTTATAATACAAGCTTTGCCTACAAATATTGTGATGTGTGGTAATAGTAGAATAGTAGGATTGGTTGGTTTTGTACTGTCACGTTCTTTGATATTGATCATCCAATAGCAACCAACCCACTCTACATTTTGTCGTATAATAGCAAATATTCTGTTCCCCTCTATACTATTTTCAGCATTAATGTGTGTTCATTTTGAGCCCTACATACTGTGAGACAAACTTGGTATTACCAAACTATTCAGAAAATCCTCTGAAACTGGGAAATGGTCTGTGGTGTACATAATTTCCATGGAGCAAGATAGGAAAAAGAAAACTTAATTGGGTGTACAATATACTCTTCTTGTTGACAAGCTACTTTACATGTTTCCAACAATTTGTCTGTTTTTTTGCTAGTTCATATGCAGTGGAGAAAATAGTGTATCTCAAGTCTGAACTGGCATGTCGTAAAAGAAATAATAGGATCCAATTGTTCCTTTTTGTTTTTCTTTCTTCCTTTGTTGTTGTTCCTTCTCCCTTTGACTTACAAACCAAAGAGTTTTCCTTGAAGTATGAGGTATTTTAGATGATGGCATATACTCCTCTCCGCCTTATCTGGACTTTGGTGGTATGTTGTCGCTATGGATAACGTCATTTGCCTATATTATATTACTATATACTACACTAATCTGATTGATTTGGATAGTTGGCTGCCAACTTGCTGGATTGGTTGAGAAAATGAAGTGTGGAGAATCCATCTACCTGATCTGTAGCACCTTTCCAGTTTCAGTTCTTACGCAATACGGCAATAGAAAAGCCTTCATGCCCCTGAGACACACACGCTAAGCTCTTAGTATTATAAGTAAGTGTGCCTTTCTATATGAATCTAATAAACTTAATTTTGTGTTATAAATATTATATCCTACTAAAATAATCGTTAGTCACACTTGTTCTAATAAAACAAAATTGCATCCTATATTTTAAAACGTAGAGTGTAATATGGCATCTCATTCTGGCTATTGGGTGGGCTCATTTTACAAACAAAACAAGTGCAGAGGTCAACCATTTGAGTGCAAAAACTGAAGCATCACCAAATGGTAACAAGGAGAAGCTTTGTCAATTGTCACCGTGTGAGTGAATTCTTCTGGATGCCCCAATGGCGACGTCGACAGCGAAGATGAGGCTACCCCGTTTGCATCGTGAGAGCTACGGTGGATAGATCATAGATATACCCAGGGTTCAAGATCAACCCCCCCCCCCCCCCCCCCCAAAAAAAAAAAATATGGATACTATTTTAGCCAAAAAAAAATTAATTTAGCAATATTTTGTTCAAAATTTTTGGTATATCAGTACCCTCGTATCGACGAAAACAAAAGTTGAACCCTGGATATACCTCTGTGTTCCTGTGAGGCTATGAACGAAAACGACTCCTTTTCCTTAGCACTCATGTTTCGCCTTCATTCATTCGTTTTCTGGGAAGGGATTGATCCGACGGTGACACCGTGATAGTTGAGTCTAATTCATTGGAGCTTATGCTTATACAAGTCAAAATTTAAATTTTAAAACTTAAGTTTAAAGTTGATTTTATGGCATACTTTTTCCATCGTAGTTTTTTTTTACAATAGTGACATGTATATATAAATTATTATTTGTTGGTTTATTAATAACAGTATGGATAAATATAGGTGAAACGATGGGTCTGTTTATATAGGTACAACTTGAAAAAAAAGAAGCATAAGAACATGTGTTTTTTTTTATATCCATGACAATAAACAACTAGTGCTAGATGCCTAGCTAGTTCACCTTTTAACCACCTTCCAGGCACGAAACAACAACTTTGCGCGACTATTTAATTGCCCGTCGTGTGCGTAATCAATGTGTCTGGCCGGTTTGATCTACGCGATTTGCACGAGGTTAGCCGACGTGTGTAGCGTCCATGGTTGATCCATCTTCGCATCACGGTGACTTCTTCTGGTAAGTCACTGTGAATTGTGTCCACTCGTCCAAGAACATGTCATACTGTGGATGGGCTCAAAGTCTCAAGCAGACGAACACTGCAAATTAAGCTTGTTATAGTGAGTAGAGGTTACAGCCCCTCTCTCCCTCCACTCCTCTCTCATTTATCCGCCTTTGTTCCCTTGTGTCACTCCTCTCTCATTTATCGGCACACGTTGGTCTCGTCTTACCCCGTGTGGTTGGCAAGCAGTACGTCTGTCCTGTATGATTGCGGATGGACCCCCCACTCCCATTTCAGTGACGGATCTAGAAAATTTAAGCCAGATGAAATTCACTATGACACATTACTAGAATTGTACGAATCTGTTATGCTTGATGTGCTGATGATTCCTCTATGTCAATAACAATTCTAGAATTTTTTTTTAAAGATCAGATGAAACCACTTAAAAAAAATCACCTACCTAGTTCGTTACCAACGACATGGCATTTCCACCTCATGTGTTGTGTGCTGCTGCGCTTAAGCAATTGCTCACGACAACCTATTGTTAGCTTCACTAGTGCATTTACGATGATCATTCTCCTATCCAATTCTAATAAAACCCGCGATGAATATAATTCCTACTTTATGGACCAATCAAATTATATATAAAAAGATTTTGTACTAAGAGGCTTAGCGTCGATGTCCCATGAAGGAGGTGCTCTGAAGGAGCATTCTTGTTCAGCATGACTATTTCCTCCGTATTCTCCTTTAGAGACATTAACCTTTCATTAATGTGAGGGTTTCATTATATGAAACCAAAGCTGACATAAAAGCTAAGTTGAGCAATCAGATTTTTTTTAAAGAAAATTAGGGCAAATATTAGAACCTTTAGTGTTATTTATCTTTCTCTACCTTCATATCCTTAAAAAACTAAGTTGAGGAACATAGGTTTTAAATGATTTTCGGAGGTTTGCAATCCTTTGGAATTGTTTCTTATGAGCTTGTTTGGAAGAAAGGAATAGGTTTGTTGGATTCCTTCGGAAAAGTAGCAATTTCTCCATTCATAGGAAATAAAACATCTACTTTGATCCGAAGGAAAATATCCTTTGCTTCATGCTTGCATAAGGGGACATGATTTAAACTGCCTAAATTGCATCTTCCCGACTTTTGAATTCCTTAGTTTTCAACTTTACACTATATCATATTCATGTATTTTCATTTTCGGATTTAATAATTGTGGGTCTTTTATTTTGTGTTGTTGCTTATTAGTTTGTGTCTGTTTTATGTTAACTTGGTGTGTTTTTTGGTCTCATTACATCGTGAATGCTTTTGATGATTTGATATAACAATTGGTTGTAGCTTGTTGAGAAAAACAAGAAATATATATTCCATTCTTAAAAAAAATGTGTTTTTTGTTATCATGTTTTCATTTCTTTTTTCAAACATGACCTAAAAACTGTTTTTTTTCTTGGCCCTACTCTAATTTGGTGGTGCGCTGGTGCCCTTCACATTTTTTTCAAGCTGAGAAATCAATTTTCAAACACAAGCACTGTTGAAGGTGTCCACATGAAGAATTGCCACGGCCCACGTGCATAGAACCACTGCACCTAGTAGTAGTACTAGAAGGTAAAGTACCACTCCATACTTCTAGAAGCGAAGTTCCAATTCCAAGAGGAAAAGAAAAAAAGCTTACTCCTTCTAGAAGCCTATGATAAGATGGACGGCATCACGGCAACGTCAATATATCCATCCATCCCCACACAAATCCCCCAAAATACAAGGACCTCCAAAAAAAAAAAACAAAAAAGGCCTCCAACAATACAGAAATCTACTACCTCATTTTTTTAATAGATAACACCGTTAACGATTTATCACATATTTGATCATTTATCTTATTTAAAAAATTTACATAATCATAACTTATTTTGCTGTGTGTTATTTTATCACTTAAAAGTACTTAAACCATGATTTATATTTTATATATTGATACAAAACTTTTAAATAAGACGGAATAGTCAGACAAGTGTTCAAAAGTCGACATCGTTATCGTTTACTGTACGGTACACCAGGGGTATACCGTATACGGTACACTATATACTCCAGTGTGTACATACGTCACACACGTATAAATACAACCCCCCCCCCCCCCCCCCCCCCCCCCCCATACGGATATACTACCCCACTAGCTGGAAGGCGCCATTTTTATAGTAGTAGCCCACACACACACACCCCTCATCACTTCACCACGTCGCCTTCGTCTTCCTCCTCCCCAACACAAACAAACACAAAAAAACCTTCGCCGACTCTCGCTCAACTCACCTCACCACCGGAGGCAGCTTAGCTTCCTTCCTTCCTCCGCCATCCATGGCGGAGGAGCAGTCCAAGGCCCAGGCGGGGGCGAAGGCCCTGTCGGAGCCGGTGCGTGTCGGGGGGTCCGCGGCGGAGGCCACGCTCTCCGGCGGGGAGCTGGCGTGGCGCCCCACGGGAGGCGGCGGGGGAGGAGGGGAGGCGGGGAGGATGGAGCTGGAGTCCGAGGTGCTCGGGGTCCGGGTGGACGGGAGGGCGCTCAGGGTCGCGACCTTCGCGAGGGGCGACGACGCGGCGGCGGCGGCGGCGCGGCCGGCGACGTGCGGGGGCGGGGAGAGGAGGAGGGAGAGGGAGAGGGAGGTGGTGGTGGAGATGGAGAGCGAGGAGGCCGCCGCGGCGTGGGGGGACGCCATGAGAGATCGCCTCGCCTCGCTTGGTAAATTCACTGATTAATCACTAGTAGTAGTAGTAACTCGGTAATCATCTGCTCTTGATTTGTTCTTAGTAACAGAAATGTCTACTGTTCGATGATCTTTAAGCTTGTTTAGGTTATTGTTTGATTCATGGTGTGATTTGGTCACGAAATGTCGCCTTTTTTATTGGGATTGGTCTTTGATCAATTGGGCGGTGGTTGCGTTGACTCAGTCGGAGACTCGGAGTAACGTAGTGGGGAAAGAACCCCCAAATATCGATTATTCACTTTGTTTAGTTGATCACCTTCATAAACAAAAACTTAATGTAATGAGTTTTTACAATCGACGGGAGGGATGTACAGTACTGCATCTCTCTGGATATTTCTTGGTGTCCGTGCTGTTGTAACGTGGCCTGTCAGCTCTGTTGCACAAATTTGTCCAAATCGTCAATTGTACAGTACTACTTTATATGTACGGATAGCGTACAATACTTCCAATAGGGAGTTCTTTTTACCCCATTGTTTCTTCAAGTTTCACTGACCATAGATCAACTTTTACTAGGTAGTTTAAATTGTGTATGAGTTTTTGTTTTTTTTAAATATATTTTGAATCAAATGGACCAGCTCCTGGTGGCATAACAAAGATTGTGGTGTTTGAACTTGAAATTTCAGCCAGGTCCAAGAATCATACCATCTGATATCCTGATGAGCTCTTTTCATCTGCTGCTGATTAATGTAGGAGAAGATATTTTTTGTAATGATCATTTGGATACTTCATTGATTTTCATGTGTTGGTCAAATGTCCTTCTCAGTGTCGCTATTGCTATTAAATGTCACCCTTGTGTATTTCATTAGACTTCAATAAAAAAATGAAGGTGGTTTTTATGTTTTCACTTTTCCACCCATTAGTTTATTATAGGATTGTTATAGGACTTCAAGCATTTTGCTTCTACTGCTCTCACGCACACAATGTAATTCTATCCTATCTCTAAGCATTGTTCTTCTGCACTCACACCAACCGTGTCTTATGCATACTTGAAGCAGAGACAATGACCCTCTCTTTGGAATTGGGTTTTTTGCTGGCAAAGTTGGATTGAATTCTTCGCTTGCCACGGTTGGCAGGCTGTTATTTCCTGGCAACATTCATATGTCCCAAAATCCAGAATAACAGTCTGTTGGTAATTTGTAATGCAAATAATACCAAGGAAGAAGGAATAGAATTTGCCCCCCTTTTTTTAGATAATAGGAATCCCGCATGGTTGGAGTGATTATATACACCTGTTGAAATTTGTGAAGGAGTGAAATGTAGCCCTTTTTGTCAGCACTAGGTAGTCCATCCAGGTCTTCAGGAGGTGTTCTGTTGCATCAAAGAAGATGTTGAACTTAGACAGAAGGTCCTAACTCTCCTAAAAGTTAGTTTCTTTGGTTTGTCATGTTTGCTCCAGTTGTTGATTTCCTTCTGGTAGTAAATTCTTTTTTCCCTGAACCTATCCTGGACATCCTCCATAAATTTCCAGAGCCCCTCTATTAGTGTTTTTTTAGGAAAAAAAGGAAAAAGAACGTGTCATCTCTAATTTGTTCTTCTTCATGCATATGGAGACAACTATTTAGGGTATTGACACTGCAACTAAAGCTGGACTTCTAATTATTCTTGACATCTATCTTATTCTACCGTGATATGCTGTTGAATAGGTCGGCCAAAGAGATTGTTCATCATAGTTAACCCTTATGGTGGAAAGAGAGGTGGGCGGAAGATTTTCCAGACTGAGGTCCTACCTCTCATTGAAGCTGCTGGCATCCTTTACACCATGCAAGGTTGTGATATCTGTTCAAAATCTTCCTATTTTGGTAATCTTAGTGTGACACCCAGTTTCTCTGTATACAAAGTTTCTGAATTATGAATTGTGTTCAGAAACCAAGCATCGGCTTCACGCTCAAGAAATTGCTCATTCACTGGATCTTAGGAAATATGATGGAATTGTTTGCGTCAGTGGAGATGGTGTACTTGTAGAGGTTAGCAAAAAAAGATGATTCGTACAAAAACCTGATGCAAATTATAGGCAGTAGTCTTCTTTATCCTCAGATATTTTTAGAGAAGGGTGACTTTCCTTTATTCTTCTTACTTGCATTTAATTATTTTATTTTGGGTTTTTAGGTGGTTAATGGTCTGCTGCAAAGAGAGGACTGGAACACAGCAATAAAAATACCATTAGGCATCATCCCGGCAGGTATTTGAATATGTGATCACAATTCATAATGCTATTCTTTATTGTAGTGATGCAAAGTTACACCTAGGAGATCTGTAATATGCCTTAGGTTTGTTCTTTCTGATCACTGCAGAACATCATAAAGTTGTGTTACACTAGAGAGTAGCTTGTGATTTCTTATTTATTTTGTTCAGCCTTGTGTAGCTTCTTTACAGCTCAATACTATAAGTTCTCTGGGTAGAGTTTTCACCCATTACAAATACCATAGGTACCGGAAATGGAATGGTGCAATCACTTGTGCATTTTGCTGGTGAATCCTTCTCTGTTTATAACGCTGTGCTTGCAATTATCAGAGGCAAGTCTCTACCCCCCCCCCCCCCCCAATCCCCACGGTTAACATAAATAGTCATCTGTGTTTCCATATTGTAAATCCTCTCAAAATATTTCCATTTGCTGTGTTATAAAGTACTGATGGCAGCTTCTGTTGCACAGGTCACAAGCGTCCCCTTGATGTTACCTCTGTTGTGCAGGGAAAGACAAGGTTTTTTAGTGTCTTGATGCTTACTTGGGGTATGCCATGTATTAGCTTGATGCTAAGCTTTTTTCTCTCTTAAACTACACGTCTATACCCCCATAACACTGACTGTCACTCTCAGAGCTTGTTCTCCCACTATCTATTTCTGGGGCACTAAGAGAAAACGATTTATGAACTGCAGGTCTGGTAGCTGATATCGATATTGAGTCAGAGAAGTACAGGTGGATGGGCAGTGCTCGTCTTGACTTCTATGTATGCATTCTACCATAACTCTATCAAACACTCAATTATATCCATATGCTTTCTCTCCTCTCTCTTTCCTCTCCTTTATTTATGTGGTCCTCATGGTCAGTCATGTGCACAATGCTGTAATGTGCTTCCAAAATTAGATGATCATAATGGTTAGGCTTGCATCAGTGTGCTGATGATATAATAACAATCAACAGATACATTTGTTTATGACGTTCCCATCGTGGAGCATGTTCTTTAAATGGAATGCATGTTTATGCATGCATTATTTTGCTTTGAAAAATGTTGTGTACTTTTGAACACAAAAATATGCCTTGATGTCTAAAAAAATGTCATCGTGAGCTTTAGTACTTCATCGAGCATATTTAGAGGCTGTCTAAAGTATAATGCAAAGATTGTTGTAGTGTCCTTGTATTCGCTTATTCAGCCCCTTCTGGATACTTAGCAATTCATTCTATGCTCTGACTTTATTTCAGTCCCTTCTCCGTGTGGTGAGCTTGCGGCGGTACAATGGGCGTGTTCTTTTTGTTCCAGCCCCAGGATACGAAGGACTTGGTGATCTTGTAGAGCAAATTAGCAGTTGCAAATCAAATGGGGCTAGCACTGGTGTACAAGAGGACAGATCAAATGATTTTAATGACGAAACATGTGCTTACGCAGGCCCTTCAATTGATGAAGCTGATCATGAGTGGAGATCACTGGATGGGCCATTTGTTTCGGTTTGGGTCAGTGGTGTTCCTTTTGCTAGTGAAAATGTCATGACAGCACCAGAAGCAAAGGTTAATCTCACTCTGTTTTGGTTCTTCATAATCTTTTAGTCCGGAAAGGCCAAAATATTGTTAAAAGATAAGCTGGAAACTTAGGAATTCAAGTGATTTTAGCAATAGAAAGCTGGCTATTGGGTTAGTAGCAATGAATATTCAGACGCTTAAATAAATACTGTATTTAAAAGTGTCTACATCCTATTAAGCCCTAAAGCTGTCTCTTTAGTTTTTTTTAATACAAGTGTCAAAAGGTCGCCAATCATTCAGTGGCGTTGTCAATCATTTTCTGCTATTTCTACAAGGCTCTTGATTGTCCACAGTCCATACCCTGACTATTCTTCATTACATTGCAGTTTGGAGATGGCTACTTGGATGTAGCCATAATCAAGGACTGCCCTAGGTCGGCTCTTGCTGGGCTGATGTTTCAGATGAAGGATGGCAGCTATGTCAAATCCCCCTATGTGGAGTACTTCAAGGTACTGTGTTTACTTACCCCTCTGTTTCCTGACCACTCCATCTCTGTTCCTCAGTGTAAAAGAAAATGCCATGCTATCCACCGAGACATTTTTTTTAGATAATGGAAATGGTTTATATCTTCGGCCTCTGCAGTTTCACACAGCAAAATCCACCGAGATAATGCCATTCAATCGTTTGATTCCGTGCCACTTTCTCCTTTTTTTTCTTTCTCAACCCAATGTAAAATCTCTGACAGGTGAAGGCTCTCAGGATTGAGCCGGGAATGCGGGTGGGCAGCACCACCAAGGGCGGCATCATCGACTCCGATGGCGAGGTGATCGCGAGAGGGGATGGATCACACACCGGCGACGAGATAGAGCACCTGATGGCCTATGGCCCTCCCATCCAACTGACGGTGGATCAGGGCTTGGCCACCATTTTCTCCCCTAGATGATGATGATCCTTGATCCTGCCCTGAATTCTTCGCTTCTTTCACAGCATATGCTACATACTTACATTACACCTGTAATTACTCACACACCACAAATACAAGGAGAGCCACCCAAAAGCGCAATGTCCGGCGAGATCTTCCTCTCTCTCTTTTTGGCACTGATCAGTGATAGCTGCTTTACTCAAAAGTGTGACAAAGAGATTTGTATACCACAAGATTCCTGATCAATGCTGCTACTATGCTTACAAGCCTACAGCTGCTACTATACTTATCAATACAACTGAAACTGCAGTTTGCAAAGACAAGTAGAGGCCAACCTGCGAACCACCAATATCCTACTACAGGTGTGTTTACGGGCTGGGCTGTTCTGCTTGCATCTCATTTCAGAGGCTCCAACCTTCCTACGTGAAATGCGAATGGTCTTGTTCAACTGTGATTTTTGCAGCAGCTGCGCGTCATTGCTTACAGCATGTGGATACTATTCCCTCCATTTCATATTATAAGTCGTTTGATTTTTTTTATCAAGTTTATATAAAAATTTAGCAACATCCAAAATATCGAATTGCATTAAATCTGACATTAAATATATTTTATAATATGTTTATTTTGTGTTGAAAATACTACTATATGATAAACTTGACCAAATTTAAAAAAATTTAACTAAGAAAAAAAAATCATACGACTTATAATATAGAATGAAGGGAGTAACAAAACAGCTTTAGCAGTAGTAAAAAATGACAACCCAACATTGGTCAATTTTTTTTTTCAGCTAGCTGCAGATCATCTGCCTCGTGATGCCGATTGGCACCACGCAGAGGGGCATGTGGTCATAAAGAGGAAGGGTGAAAAATTAAAAAGAGAAGAAAAACGGGTCCTGTTGTTTTGACGCACGCTAGCTTGCTGCTGCTGATGCGGTGGCGCCGGCCGGCGTGCACGCGGCATTATTGTACCCCGAGATGGGGAGAATCTTTTGGGAGGGAAGGGGAGTCGCCGGCCGCAAGCAACCGGTCGATGCGTTGCATGCGTTGCGTGGTACCGATCGAAAAAAAAAAGGGTGGTTATCTTGCAGCCATCGATTGCGATTTGGGGATGTTGGTGTGAGTGAGAGTGAGTGACGGATGCAGTACAACAACTGTTCATTGCGACCCTAGAATTTGGTGAGGGATAGATATATATAGAAAGTTTCAAACACCCTTTTATCTCAGTTTTCGTTATCACGTTTTACAAACTATTAAACGTTACGTTTGGTACGAAAACTTTTCTACGTATAAGTTGTTTTAAAATATCAAATTGAGTATGTTCATTTGATAAGTTTGTAATAACTATAAGTTAATTAATTATATGCCAATGACTCTCATTTTACGTGCGCTAATTTAATATTTATCTTCAGCAGTCTCAAACAATGTCATATTTCACGTGGTAGGAAACTATCCTCTTCGTCTCATAAAAAACCAACATAATACTAGATGTGACACATACTAATACTATGAATCTGGATATACCTATGTCCAGATTCATTGTCCTAGAATATGTCTATTCAGTACTAGATTCGTTTTTTTCCGGAACGGAGGAAGTAGGAATTATTGATCCAATGAAATCGTACCGGTCTCTAGATAGTACTTCGTGCTCACCAGTTTTAAGGCTCGTAGGAATTGAAGATGGTTTTATCCGACCTATAAAATCGTTTATTGAACTGATTTTATTTTTTTTGGAGATGTGAAATTCGTCGAGCTTCGACTGAATAGTGTTGAGATTTAAACATTCTCGAATCCCATAATATTATCTTTAGAACACCGGATTCCTCTTTCCAACACACACAATAACCATTTGTAAATTGAACCGATCTATGCGAAAACCTTATACTAAGATTTTGAAGAAATTCATGGTTTACAATCATAAAAAGGCAGGGCTCAAATAAAGTACTCCTACTACTTCTACACAGGAAGTTTGGAATCGTCTGGTAGTAATAAAAACAGAGCATATGCGCACCAAACATCACCTGCTCAGCTCGTACGAAACCGATTAAAGAGCAGTTTTCCGTGTACACACAAAAGCGTGCCTGGATCAAGCGAGACCCCACCACACACACACACACACTACGCTAGCTAGGTTGCTGTACGAGAGAGAGAGAGAGATAGAGAAGTGATCACGATTCACATGGCACATGCAGATGCATGCATGCCAAGCTCGTTTTTAAAGGGCGTGCCATGCATGCATGCATCCATCCATGCCAGCGTCCTCTCTCGTCTGAATGCAAGATTCACAATCCATGTACTCCCTCAGGTCTTAAAAAAACGATCCCTAACTATGTATCTGGACATACGATTATATTCAGATACATACCTAGGAGTTACTCTTTTTGGGATAAAGAGAGTACTTAATGCATCTCAAAATATAGCAACAAATTTAAATTAGATAAATCTTATTATGATAAATCTGAATATATATCCATCCAGATTTACTGTGATAGGATATGTTTTATCCAGTCTTAGATCTATATTTTGAAACGGGTAGTACCTTTTGCTGAACTTAAGTCCATTTTTCATTCATTTCACACGGTTCCACAAAACTGAAAAGATTATAATACCTCAATTTATTAAATTCTAATACAATTATTTATTTCCCATTATCTATCCTTAATATATATTCTTTATTTTTATAAACTACGATACAATAATTACTAACAAATAGTATAATCTAAAAATGATTGTATTCGAGAGAGAAAGCGCCGGGGGTGAGGGAGAGTAGATACACCACTCACACCAGTGGCTAGCTGCATCTGCATGGGACCCCTGCATGCGTACGTCGTCCTGCCTGCGACGACGGTACTGCGGGCGATCGATCGATCGATCGGCGATCCCGTGCATGCATGCACGCGCCGGTATATATTACTACCTTTATATTATATTTTAATATATAATGTCATTGACTTTTCATTCAACGTTTGACCATTCGTCTTATTAAAAAAATTTACGTAATTATTATTTATTTTATTATGACTTGATTCATTATCAAATATTCTCTAAGTATGAATGGAACTCGATTTGAGGAGGTGAAAACGTTGAGCGTCGTTGGACAACATGAATGAAATCGATCATATTAATGCAGTAGTAATATTAGACGACGCATATTTAATTATGTCTCTTCGCTTCGAAGGACGTTATTACTCCCTTCACTCTACGGTCACGCGCATATGATACATCTACACTACAAATAGTAGAAATTGTGTTGGGTTTGTTGCTGTTGTGGCTGCACACCCGTAGCAATCTCTCCTGATCAATCTCAACATACTCCCTCCGTACTCGTAAAGGAAATCATTTAGGACAGCGACACGGTCTCCAAAACACAACTTTGACTTCTTTTTTCTATAAAAATATTTATTGAAAAGTGATATATGTATACTTTTATGAAAGTATTTTTCAAGACAAATCTATTCATATAATTTTTATATTTTTAAACTCAACAACTTGAGAGTTATTCATGATTTATATTTTCAAAGTTTGACTTAATATTGTTCTAAACGACTTTTTTTATGAGTATGGAGGGAGTAGGTTATTTTAAGTCTTTTCTAATTAAGTCCAACTCCTTTAAGTTTGATTGAATTTATGAAAAAATTATAACAGCGTCTAAAACACATAATTAGTTTCATCAAACCCATTACATAATTTCAATTAAGTGGGTCATATTTTGATTTTTCTTTTGCTTTAAAAATTTATGATCTTCTAAAAACTAAACACACAGACGGTTTATTATTTGAATAAGTGATTTGCTTTCGATTATGCTCTTGTATTAATTTTCACCGAACATATTTTCTCCCATAAAGTACTTAAAGTTTTCAACAAACAAATGTATACCTATAAAGAAATAAACTCAAATGTACTACACACCTATAAAGAAATAAACTATTTCCTGTTTTCTCACAAAGAGAAAACGGAAGAATTAATAGCGAATCAGTAAGGGGTTATTTGGATGGAGCTAACTTCGCCACATCTTTATTTTATCGTAAGTGCTGTAGGCAGTACGTTGTGCCTCATATTGACGAAATTTAACTTAAAAAATTAAAAATATGAAATGTGAGCCAAACATACTCCGTGACACTTAAAAAATTATGGCATACCTAATCTTTTGTGCTTAGCAATCTTCGACCAACTAACCAGACAACCCCTAAACTTCAGCAGTTCAAGCAGGCAGTACAAAAACAAATGGACGGCAAAGCCGCAAATGCTCATCAGTGACGGCAAATCGGCAACACGGATAAGCTGCCACTGAAAATCCGCGCGCTGTAACGCACACGCATGCATTCATTTGTTTTTTCCCCCCTCCTCGCCACGCTGCGGGCCATGCACGCACGAATTATTTGGCGCGCACACCCGGCCGTCTCCTTATTAATCCATCACTCCCATTTTGTATTTGCACTAATAATTCAGTTTATTTTAGTTTCGTGATTCCTTTTGGCGTGGCTGATGGGGACAATTAATTAAAAAAACGAAACTGGCTAAGAAAGGACTAATATAAAAATAAACAACTCCGTAGACGTACATCGATCAGCTGAGGTGAGCATGATCGATCGCGGTTACACGAGCTCCACTAAATTATTGTTGATTAACTTGCGTTTTCATCGAGCTTAATTATATAATCCGTAATTCCGTATGATTTACATGACTTTTTATTTATCTGTATACAGTTGATTGTAACATCGTAACCGGTTCGATTAATTTACGTTAACTTGTACTCGTACATATGTGCTCGCTAGTGTGATTTTTTTTTAGAGTTAATTTCACTTTGCACCATGTTTTATTTCCAAAGTAAAACTTTGGACCACTCTTTATCTAATCTTTTCACTTTAGTCTAGGTAATTTTATTTTTATTGCACAATGAATCACCCCAAACCACATCTCTTCAGCATTTCAATGACTTCTACTCCCTCCGTCCCATAAAAATTACATTTCTAGCTAATTTAGGACAAAATGATAGGATTAGAAAATGATCACAATGACCTTATTTAATGAACCCATTGCATGCACACATTCCATATATACAAATGATTAAAAGGAAGTTTGAGAGAATTAACCCATATAATTAGCATACTTAAATTACAAGCTGAGAGAACTTAAGGAAACTTATAATGAATCAACTTGTTGGCCCTACATGGCTAGAAATACAATTTTTATGGGACAAAGCCTTAGAGCTAGAAATACAATTTTTTTAGGACGAAGGTAGTAGCAAATTGTTAACTAACGACATACCGACAAACTTTCATATCTATATATTCATGCTATACCTTCATCGAATGAGACGTTAAAGCGGATAGAGTTAGGCCAGCAAAAAGGAAAACGAATAGAGTTAGGGTGATCTATTATGTAACAAAAGTAAAGTTACCTAGTTCAAAGAGAAAACGTTAGATATAGGATGATACAAAGTGAAACTTTAATAATAAAACATAAACCAAAAAGTACATTTCACTCATTTTTTATACTACTTGGGTTAATTATGGGAACAGTTAGTACAGAACTTACGTTTAGTAAACAAATTTGTACCATTAAAGTATAGGGGCACCTAATTACTTACGTGTGCTTTACTACTACTCCCTCCTCCGTTAGATAATAGAAGAGATTTTAATATTTTATTTATTATATTTGACCATTCGTCTTATTAAAAAATAGAATTGTTATTTATTTTATTTGTACTTACTTTATTATTGAAAGTACTTTAAGCACAATTTTTCGTTTTTTATATTTGCACAATTTTTTTAACAAGATGAGTGGTAAAATAGTACAAACAAAAATATTAAAATCACTTATATTATGGGACGGAGGGGTACTAGTTAGCCACGATCATTGATACAGGCATGAAGAAAAATACTATTATACTACTACAACAACTACTAATTAATTAATTCAGAACAAGGCATGCAATAAAAACATGCATGCATGCACCAACTAACCTATACTATGGGATTATATTGGAGTAGTACGTCGTAGCAAAAGAGCAAATGGCGTCCAGCCAGCGTCTGTGTCATTGGACGGGCCCTTTGCGTGCATTTGTAAACTGCACGTATGTGAGCCCACTGGATATATGATTACGAAATAGAGATGTGTAGTTGCTATCTATAAATAAGTATGTAGGACATTAGGACTATATATAGGTAATAATATTGTTGAGCCAGAGGCTACCGTCTCTATGAGCCATCATGAACTCATCCCACACACATATAACACATGTGATTAATTAAGTATTAGTATTATTTTAAATAATAGTTAATATGATTTTTTAAAACAACTTTTCTATAGAAAAATTTAGAAAAAACACAACGTTTAGTAGTTTTAAAACGTGTATGCGAAAAATAATGGAGAGATAATTAAGTTGACGGCCGAACAGTCTAAAATTAGGGGCAATTCGAAATTCGATTCATGTACAAGACATACAAATTAAAGAGACCACGCAAGAGGAAAATAAAAAAAAAGACCATATTGCCATTTAATATCATGCATCTCTACTCTCTTTTTAGAGCCATTGATTCGCAAGGAAAACAATCTAACCATATCTTCATCGAAATAAACCATGTATGAACATAAGCAGCTCATAAAAGAACGGAAGGGCAACCCAACATTGCTACGTGCATGAACCAACGAGGCTAAGGCACAAGACGGTATAGCCTATTATATATAGATCTATGCTAGACCTATGATGGTGAAAAATTGTCCAAGCCTGTAGGTCGTCTTTTAGCCCAAACCCTCGGACCATGACCCAAATAAGTTGTCCATATCACTACAACAAAAAAAAAAACTCATATAGAGGAACTTTCGTTGAGACGTTTTGTAAATTGTTTATATGATGAGTAGTTTTATAGTGTAAAGACACTTTATAGAGGCACTTTAAAAATGGAAAAAGCACAAATTACACCCCTGAACTATCGCGGTCGTCCGAATTACCCCCCTAACCATAAAACCGGATATTCTTCACCCCAACTATACAAACCGAACGAATAACCCTCCTTAACCTAATCCGCTGTGGTTTTGGTCTACGTGGCGTACGCGTGGCAGTCCAGTCATTATTCTATTTATAAAAAAAATATATAGGACCCACATGTCTTCCTCTCTCTCTCTCTTCTCTCTCTCACTCTTCCCCTCTCTCTCACGGGTCGGCGAAGGCGGCGGCGGGAGATGAGGAGGACGACGAGGATGTTGACGGGGTAATTCGTACTTTTTCCTTTAAAAATTGCCTAGAAAACTTTTACTCTAGAGATATTTTCAACTCAGTTTATTAGATTTTATCTTGTAGAGGCATTCTTTCGGCATTGTAAAATGAGTCTAATATGTAAAGACATTTTCTTGAGATATTTTAAACTATGTAGAGACACTTTTTAGAATGATAATGTGTACTAAAGGACTAAATATAAGTAACTAAAGGCACAAACATACAGGTATGTCTATAGAAAAATGCCTCTACCATCTTATAGACAGTTTACAAAATGTCTCTTCGTTTGTAGAGACAATTCACCATAAGACACTTATTAGACATTTTTTAAAATGCCTCTACAATATTGTAAAGGCATTGGTTTTATAAGTTGTAGTATGTCTATAGAAAATGCCTCTACCATCTTATAGACATTTTATAAAATGTCTCTTCGTTTGTAGAGACAATTCACTATAAGACACTTATTAGACATTTTTTAAAATGCCTCGCATTTGAAAAGTGTCTCTATAGTACTAGAAAAATATCTCTACAAAGCATTTTTGTTGCAGTGTATGTTTGCCCTTGTGCAGGCATAGGCACATATAGATAGATCTAAGAAAAAAATAAATTTGCGTTATTCCATCCATATTTGCGTGCAAAGGAAGCTGACATATATGAGATATATAGCTGCCATCGTAGCTTCTTTCGTTTTATAATCGCTTCTGTTACTAAATTGATATTTAGTTCTTTCTGTGTGCAACAAGGCAAGATGACACGTGAGGCAAACCTCCCTCCTAACCTCCTAGGTGGACGGGGTGACCACCTACGGTGCATGTCTCGTGGCACATATGACGCGTGGGACTATCGTGCCAACCTCCCTTCCATGTAGACTCACCGCTTACGATGCATGTGTCTTCCTAGAACAAAGTGACGTGTAGAACTGTGGGGCTAACCTTCATTCCATGTGGGGTGCGCCGCTTATGGTGCATGCGTCTTGACATGTGGAATGCGCGTCCACGATCCCTCTCAGGGTATGCATCAAGTGCGAATGCCATGTGGACCATCCCTCCATCCCTTCATCTCACGTGGACATCATGTATGCTATGAATATAGCTGGCGCCTATGCAAAAGAACGGTGTGTGTAAGATCATTATCCTCTCTCTTATAGATGGAAACATCTAGCTATTGTGACGCATACGCGTCACCAGAAGCTCGGTGCACACTTTTCGATAGTATGAAATAAAATATTTTATCAATTATATATATAAAAAATCAAACTTAATTTAGGACTATTTACGATTGTCAGGGTTATGGATACCACATACCTAATAGTAGTTGACTAAATATCGGCAGGACCCACCACATACCATGTCTTATACGAAAACAATCTGTGGATATAGGAGGAGTTCCGGATAAGGAAAGACAACCAGAGTTCTATATGGAAACGACAAAGACTACTCGGATTGTATCCATATTGGTTTCCTTAGTTCTAATTGGACAAGAGAACACCTATGGGTATAAATACAAGGCTCCCTAGTAAGAGAGGGGACAGAATCAACACCCACCACAATCAACATAGACGCCACAAGCCAATACAAGCCAACATACGTCAAGACAAGACGCCGGATATCGACATTAGAGATACGCCTGGATCGACCCTATCCGGTACCTACAGAGGCCGGCCATAGGTATCTAGCGCTGTCTTTGATCTCGCCGGGTACGGATTCGAGCCGGGTACGGATTCGAGGAGGAAGACTACCCTGTTGTCGACTACGAGTCAGACCTTCAGACCGCCATGTCGACAACAGTTAGATAGGCTACCCCAAATATTGTACTGGTGTGATTATGGTGAATAAGAGCAATACCGGCTTCGGCCAACAGGATGTGGGGTTATTACCTAACAATTCAGAGGCCCGAACCTATATAAAAATCCCTGTATCTGTCTCTTTTATCTCAGTCTCGCGTATATCCTAGTACCAACGATCATCATACTATGCAAATACCGGAATCGCAACATCAAACGTCGACAACGATGTCATAAATATTCACATTGTGAGACGATTCAGATCATATTTATTAGTGCTACAAGTTTAATTACCTTATTTTGTGCCTTCGCAGAGCCCATAAGAGCAAGTTCAAGTTCAATAGTATAGCCAACTAATAGCTCCAAATCATCTATAGCCAATGTAATAGCCAATTCATACAATAGTTGCTTACTATACTATTAATACATGGTACTACCTGTCATACACATAGTACGTCTTGAAGTCCGTGCTGTAGCTGGCTATAGATTTATAGCCCGCTGCTTTTCTCTCTTTAAAATATGTTTATAGCTGGCTTATAGCTTGTTACTGTACCTGCTCTAAGCATAAGCATGCATTGCATATATCCTTCCAACGAGAAAAATCCACACGAAGAGGGAAAAAACCAACGTGCGGGACACACGAAGGGAAAAGGAAGGGACGCAAGCGCGCGCGGTCTCCTCGCCTTATCGTCTACTCGATCCGGTGTTTATCCTGAGGCGTGGTGTGTGTGCGCGGAGACTATTTAGCGTCTAATCACACCACTGTTCTCGCGATCAGGACGGCATAAATTAAGACGCAATACAACGTACCCACGCCATAGTACGTCCGTCCATCCTCTCTAGCTCTGTAATGACTCTGATCTGCACTACACGGATGCATGACAGTAATTAAAAAAACGCATCAGCGCTACCTGCATGCAGCTAGTTGGTGATACAGTGATTTACGGAGTACATCTCTAACACTAAAATAACATCATTAAGGGCCCTTTGAATCGCAGGCAGAAAAAACGGAGGAATAGGAAAAACACATGATTCTGATAGGAATTGAAGCGTAAAACAGAGAATTGCAAAACACATGAAAAATACAGGAATTGTCGTTTGATTGGAGCGCAGGAAAAACACAGGAATCGGATGAGAGAGATAGACTCAAAGGAAATTTTCCAAGAGGTTGGAACTCTTGCTAAATTTCCTCCAAAATCCACATGCAATGTGCCATTCCATAGGAATTTCATAGGATTTGGAAAGCTTCAATCCTTTGAATCAAATGGCCAAATAGAAAATTTTTCTATAGGATTTGAATTCTATAAGGGCCCATTTGAATCGTAGGAATGAAAAAACAGAGGAATATGAAAAACATAGGATTATGACAGGAATACAATTGTAAAACAGAGGATTGCAAAACACAGGAAAAACACAGGAATGACTGTTTGATTGGACCACAGGAAAAACGCAGAAATCGGATAAGAGAGATAGACTCAGAGGAAATGTTCCAAGAGGTTAGACCTCTTGCTAACTTTCCTCCAAAATGTGCATAGGATTATCCATTACATAGGAATTTTAAATGATTGGATATGATTCAATCCTTTGTTTCAAAAGCCTTCATAGGATTTTTTCCATAGGATTGAAATCCTCCAAAATTCCTACATTTTTCCTACAAATCAAAGGGGCCCTAAAATTCCTATATAAATATTTGATTCAAAGGGGCCCTAAATAATATGTTTCTCTAGTACTACTACTATACTGTTGGTTCGGAGTACGCCCTTCCATTCTATAAAAACCAACCTAATACTCGATATGACATACTGCCTCCATTCCAAATTGATCTACATATAGGCTTTTTGAGGTTATTCCTAAATGATCTACATATTTGTGTTCATTTATTAAGTCTATTCGTTATTTGTCCATTGGAGTAAAATAGACATTGATGCATGCATCCATGCACACAAGTATTTATAACCCACATACAATATCTTAATTTGCTATTGGCTAGGAAATATTGGGGATGGTGCATGCATTGAGTTTGTTGATATAGTAAATATAGTATGAGAGAGTTATTAGCTTTTCTTGGTCTTGGTGTACCTATAAAATATGTAGATCAATTTGAAATGGAGGGAGTAGTATACAACATTGTTTCCGGAAAAGTTTTAACCAGATTTATTAGAATACATTACATCTGACAGATCTAGATATAAGTTTGTGATTAGATTTGTAGTACTATTAGAGCAGGTATAATAGCAGGCTATAAGCCAACTATAAACATATTTTAAAAAGATGAAGGAAAAAAAGAAGAGCAGCGGGCTATATATCTGTAGCCAGCTGCAGCACAGACTCCAAGATGTAATGTGTGTATGACAGATGGGACCAGATATTAATAGTATAATAAGCAACTATTGTATGTATGGGCTATTATATTAGCTATAGATAATTTAGAGTTAGTAGTGGGCTATACTATTAAACTTGCTCTTAAACATTATATTCGGTACTAATTAATGTTTTATGGGACGTATATTTTTTCTTTTTTTTTTCTTGTACGACGGAGGAGCCAGGGATGAGAGGAGGGGGCGGGGCCCACCACGGCACGGCGTGTTCCAAGCTGTTTTTACGCAGGTAGTAGTAGTACGTACTATTAGTACGTAACGAGTACAGCTAGAACGCTTTGTTTTTCTTGCTGTTGTAGTTGTACGCAACTTTCGGCTTTGATAATATTTGTTATTTGTTATTTTAGATAAAAATACGGTCTCTAAAAATAACTTTAAATATTATTTTCTATTATAATATATAACAGTGTTAACAAACATATGATTTAATATGTTTTATTAAAGTACTTTTTAAAACTAATCTATGTAGTTACTATATTGAAAGATAAATATTTTTAAAATGATTTATAATAAAGATTTTAAAGTTTAAACTTATTCTTATCTAAAACGATAAATATTATCGATACGAGAGAGTAGTATATTATGGTTATATCAGTAGTACATACCAGTAGTATAATTATAATTGTAGCAGTAGTTGTAGCAGCAGCAGCATACGATATTTTTTTTCTCTCCCGGCCCCTTCCGTGATGGGGAAAACCGATGACCTGCTGCTGTTGTGTGCGGTGGCGTGGCGTGCTGCGTGCATGGGCCTGCGGCTCTCGCCGGTAGGCTTACCGGCCGCGCGCGGCGCGCACCCACCCACCGCCCACCCCCCCCCCCTCCCCCCCCGCGCCGCGGGAGCGTACCGCGCGCCCCCACTCTCCGCATGCATCTCGCATGCATGCACCGCACCCTATAAAACGTTCACGGAAATTCCCCGAGAATCGTTTTCGTATAAAGTGTATCGTTTTTTATAATTATTGTTTTTAGTTATATATAAATTTTTTTCTCTAATTTATTTATACATCGCATTGACGTTGATAGCGTATAGTTGAAATGATAAACATTATTAATTACCGATCGATCGAGTATCGTTTCTGAAAAGGATATTGATTCGGATAGTTTTGGACCGTTGTCAAACACCCACACACCCACCTCCCTCCCCTCGTCGGCGGCGAGCCATCCGCCGGCCGCGCCGCGCCGCGCACCGACGCGTGCATGCACCGGCCGGCGGTGACGAGTGACCACACGTAGTATAGTACAACGTTACGTACGCGCCATAATGATTCTGTCAGTGACCGTGGCGGCTAGGGACGATGGACGAACGCACAGGACATGTCGTCGTGTGTGCTGTGTGGTGCAGTGCAGCTGCTCACCGATCAAGATGTTCAGATGCATGCATGCATGCATGGTGGTGATCAGTGTCGCGGTCTGGTTTGGTTTTGGATTGATCGAATTTTTGTGTATGGCGGCCATGCATGCAGGGTGGGAGGTGAGGGCCGAGAGAGGGGAATCGATCGGGAATTCGGAACTCGCAACGTGCATGCAGAGAGAGCATGGAGCCAGGCATGCGGCGGTTGACTCCACGCCGATATAAAAGAATGGTTAGTGTTAGATTAGATTTAGATCGACCCTAATTAAACACATCCATCGATCGATCTCTAATTAATCTCTCTCTCGTTCCAAGTTGGACAGAAAAAAAAGAATATGATTATTCGTCCATCACGTAGACAATCACAGTACAACGATGAGAGATTAGTATATAAAAATGAGTAGTTATGAGCGAGATTACGAATAATAATAAAATTGGGTGAGAGAGTAGTAGAGTGTGTGTGTGGGGGGGGGGGGGGGGGTGTCGTGTACACGTAGCAGGAGGAGGCGCTGGTTTGAGTAGTAATAGTAGTACTACTACTACAACAACAACTGCAATTTTTTTTTCTTTTCTTCTGGGTCTCGCTTTAAAAGCCTCCTCCTCCGTCTCGCTTCCCCTCTGGCTCTCTCGTCTTATTCCGTCCGTCCCCCACGATTCCCACACACCCCAAAACCCCCCCTCCTCTCCTCTCTCGCCGCGCGGCGCCGCGCGCCCCGGGGGGACTCGTCGCGGCCGGGCTTAGGGTTTCGAGGCCCATGTCGTCGCCGGCGCAGCCGCCCCCGACGCGGCCGCCGGTGGCCGCCCCGCCCCCATCCCTCGCGGCGGCGGCCCCCATCTCGGTGCAGCCGCCCCCGCTCCAGCCGAAACCGCCGCCGCATCCGCAGCAGCCGCCTCAGGCGGTCGTCTCGGTTGGGGTTGGGCCGCCGCCGCCGACGCCGCAGCATCAGCAGCAGCAGCAGCAGCAGCAGGGGCCCCCCGGTCACGCGCCGCCGCAGCAGCGGCCCAGGATCTGCTTCAACGCGCACTGCAAGGACCCCAAATCCGACGGCCCGCGCCGCCGCGGATGGCGACTCCGCAACGGCGACTTCGCCGAGCTCTGCGACCGATGCTAGTACGTACGGGTAACCCCCTTAATCGCCTCCCTCCCCCTTCCCCCTCCCGCGCGCAATCGGCGGCGCCCCCCCCGCGTGCTCGATTCGTGCGGGGAGGCCGGCTCTTCTCCTCCTCCTCCACGCGCGGGCGGATTCGCCTATGGCGCCCACCGGATCTACGTGGAGTGATCGCCACGTCGTTGTAATTTCCGCGGAATACGCGGGGGTTTTCTGTAAAATTTCTTTGGGGTTCCTCGTGGTGGTTTGACTCGCGTGCGACTCCGAGAGAGCTCTCCTGATGCCATGCATGGTGTGTTCTGTTTCAGTCACTCGTTCGAGCATGGGGGCTTTTGCGAGACTTTCCATTTGGAGGTTGCCGGGTGGAGGAACTGCGAATCCTGCGGGAAGGTACGGTGCCCCATGCATGCTCGTTTCTCTAATCTTTCGAGCCTTGTGGTGGTGTTCGTGATTTGTGCTTCCTGGCTGATCCCTCCCTTGTATCTCTGTTCTTATCCTGCAGAGGCTGCACTGTGGGTGCATTGTGTCGGTCCATGCATTTGTTCACCTCGACGCCGGAGGGGTCGAGTGCGTCATGTGTGCTCGCAAGTCGCATGCTGCAATGGTATGTTTGTGGTGGCTGTTGCTACTGTTGCGTGAATATTGGCTGTAACAATTGGATTGACGGTATAATATGGGGGATAGGTGTCTTATGTAGTATTGTGCTCCCTTCATGTGTATTTTGATCCTTGGTTGGTGATTGATAAAATTGCATGCATTGCTTGGCAGAAACTTCATAAGTACTGGATGGTTCGTTTTATCACTTGTGTTCCACTTATTGTCACCTTCTGGCATCTATTTTTTTTTCATTGAAATGGAAATCTGAGAAACATCCATCATTAACTAAATTGCAGTCTATCTTGGTTGGCAGCATTAATTAGGGAAAGTCTGATGTATTATGTAGCTGATGTTCTGTTGATATATCTTTCTTGCCATTTACTTTGAAGCTGTTCAGTGAACTATGTAAAGGGTGTTTCTCATCTACTTCTATGCATGGATTTTTTTTTTTTTTTGAATTCAACAGCTTTTGCAACCGGGTTTGTTTTCTTTGGGAGTAGTTCGTACTTTTTACTTATCATTATACCTTGTAGTTCGTACTTTTTAATTATCATTATACCTTGTAGTTCGTACTTTTTAATTATCATTATACCTTGATCCTCATGTTTGTCAGGCACCAAGTCAGATATGGTCATCTTCCATGCATATGGCTCAAAATGTAGCTGATAGAAAAGACAATTTTGTCAAGAGCTGGAGACCTCCTGCCGGGCAATTTTCAAGCCAATGGCGGCAGAATAATATGTGGAGTATGTCCACCATGCAGTCTGACTTGCAGCAGCGCCTAGCTTTTGAGTTTGATAGGCCTAGTGGCAGTGAAAAATTGCTTCCAGGGCGCACTTTTATTCATGCCCATGAGAAGAAATTTGATGACATGCATGACAGATCAACAACACCTGCTGGCATGAACCAGATTATGAGGGAGAGGTATGCCAATGGGCATACTCAGCACACCACCCTGGATCCGACGTACGCTTACACTCTCTATCACAGAGAAGGAACAAATCCAAATCTTCATGACCATAGTCACCATGCAGGAGAAAATGACCATTTGACTGCAAGGAAAGGAGTAACTTCAGATCCTTGTTCCTCTGTATCTACTACCTTCAAGCTTGATTCACACCATCCGTCCATTTTGAAAGATGATCCATCAGCTGTACCAGCTGGGTTGTCTCCTAATTTTTCATCAGCAAATGGCCCAAAAGACCATATCAGAATTGGACCAACTCAGCAGCAGCAGCAAATGGCTTCCTCCTCATTGCAGAAACAATTCTATTCCCATAGTGTGATTGATAACGATTTTCAAGCGCAATTGCGCAATGGAAGGCCTAGAATGGATGCAAAGGCGAGATCTCAGTTGCTTCCACGCTATTGGCCTAGAATAACAGATCAAGAGCTACAGCACCTATCTGGAGAGTATCCAAAAAATTCTATGTATCTTCATCAGCAATTTCCTCTAGATAATATAGATTTACTAGTAAATACTGTCATTTTTTTCACGTGTTTTTTTTTGTTTAAACTCTTGCCTGTTCTTAAGTGTTTCCTTAACCCTCCAACAGCTCAAATTCTGTTATTACCCCTTTGTTTGAGAAAATGTTAAGTGCTAGTGATGCTGGACGGATTGGTCGTTTGGTGTTGCCAAAGAAATGTGCTGAGGTGAGTTATTCAGTTATCGTTTTAAACTGTCTTTTCTTTTATTAGATTGTATTACTGAACTGTTTATTATGCTAGGCTTGCCATGCATGGAATCTGCCCTTATTAGTGTTTACTAATAACCCATGTATGATGTATGGTTATATAATCTGTCCTTTTACTTTTACTAGGTTTTGCAACTTATCCCGAGTCATGCACAGAGATTTGACATAATCTCGTGATTTGGTTATATATATGTGAATAAGCTTGTGATTTAAAACTAATCTGATGTATGGGAACTTCTATAGAAATGTGGGTTATTTAGAATTACCAGCAACTATTGCCTTCATTTTAGTTGTTTTAACCAAAAGTGGGTTGAAATCAGTTGATGCTACATTATAATTGGATGTGCAGTCATTTTACATACTTAGCTGATCACCTCCAATTTTGTTTATTTTATTGCATAAATACTCTTCTAACAAAAAAAAAAGTTTCGAATAGGCGTACTTCCCTGCCATCTCTCAGGCAGAAGGGCTTCCCTTAAAAGTTCAGGATGCTACTGGTAAGGAATGGGTGTTCCAGTTCCGCTTCTGGCCCAATAATAACAGCAGGATGTATGTATTGGAGGGTGTCACACCTTGCATTCAATCGATGCAGTTACAAGCAGGCGATACAGGTATATATCTTCTACAGAAGACTCAGTATATAAGTTTGCTAATGTGAGTTAATGGTATGCTGCAAACCTATTTCTAACGCATAGAGATTTGGCATGCATGTAGTAAATCATTAATATTTTTCTGCACATTTTATATTAGGGCACGTCTAATCCATTTAGATGCGTTATGTTCTAATGATTTTATTGTATTTGCTGTCTTATTCCAGTTCCAGTTGTGCTACATTTCTTAAAAATGCTATCTGTGTGATTCCTATATCTTCTTTTTAGTATACACATGATTGTGCTTATCTTTCTCCATATGAGAAACATTTTTGTTTCTTTTAAAATTGGCTTATGATTTTTTTGACATCCTAGTTCATGTTGCCATATTTTTTCAGTAACCTTTAGCCGAATAGATCCAGAAGGGAAGCTGGTCATGGGATTTCGAAAGGCAACAAATCTTTCTGCAGAACAGGTAAGAAAGTTTTGGACTTTGGGTTCTTCAATATATTTGTTGTACTGTACCTCTCATTAGTTCCAGCTGAAACAAACATGCTATTTGTATATTTGTCTCTAGAAGTCTTACTAGGCGACCATATCTGACATGCTCACTATTAGATGTTCTACTTCTGCTGCATACTATATTATTTCTCAAATTTTGAGATCTGCTTGACTCTAGGAGTTCTTATCTATCTACTGATGAAATGAGATAATTATGGCAACACATGTTGGGCTTCAAGAACACAAAAAAATGATGTGTTTTTAAAACCAAATTTAGGTGTATCATATGTTAGGTATCACACAATTTAGAGTGTTTTGTTACTTACTCCTGGAGAGAGTGCTTATTTTTTAGCGTGTTATATCATGCTGGTTCTACACTAGCAAACTATTTGCAACGAATATGAGATCTGTCGAACTGGTAACTAGTTTGTTGAAGTCCTTTGGTTCATTTGACAGGACCAACCTACAAAGCCTGCCAATGGTGTACCACCCCCTCCAGAAGCAAATAATAAAGTTGTTGTCCCAGATTCTAGTCCTAATGCTGCTGTACCTCGACCAATTAAAGTCAACACAGAGAGCAAAAGTTCCAGCCCTGTGGAACAAGCCACTGCCTGTAAAATTGACAAAGGTGCATTACCACAAAAGGAAGGGCCAGGAACTTCAAGTTCCTCCCCACTACCTGTCAAGAGAAAGGCAACTTCTGTTGGTCCGAAGATCAAACGGTTCCGCATGGACAGTGAGGAATCCATGGAATTGAAGATAACATGGGAGGAAGCTCAAGAATTACTTCGTCCTCCTCCTAAGGCCCCTTCAATTGTTGTTGTTGATGGCCATGAGTTTGAGGAATATGAGGTATGCTGTGCATTTTATTATTTCTTTTAGCATTCAGATCTTGGCTAGTGGGCACAGGCCTGCAAACTTGAGCCCTATTCAGCTGTTCAATGTTATGGGACAATTACTATCTGAGACATAGTTTGGAGCATGCTTAAGCTTATTTGCATTTGTGACTTGCTTTACTGTGTTCTTGGTATAGAAGATTAAACACATATCTTCTATATTGACGTCCTATAATTTTCAGGAGCCACCAATACTTGGGAGGAGGACATATTTTGTGACAGACCAATCAGGGTAATGCTCTTAGCTATGCTATCTGCATTTGTTATATATGTGGAAAAGGACCCAGACAGACCATTCCAGTTCTTTCTTTTTAGTAACATTTATCTCAACACTTTTTCTCATAATGCTTAACTTATCTAGCTACCTTAATTTTTTATGTGTTTTTTTTCAATGTTTTGGAAACTTTTAATTGTTGAAACCATTAATGGTCTATCTGAATAGAATTATCCTATTGGTGCATGATGAGACGACAATATAAATTCTCTTGACTTCCATTTGTAGGACTCCCAACAGTTTACTTTTTGGAAAGTACAGTAGCATCTTTTTTACTTGCTTACAAATGATCATCATTTTTTACCAGTGAGAATCATCAATGGGCTCAATGTGAGGATTGCTCTAAGTGGCGTAAACTGCCGGTGGACGCCCTTTTGCCCTCTAAGTGGACCTGCTCTGACAATAAATGGGATTCTGAAAGGTGACCTGCTATTTTAGAACCATTCAGCCTTTTGTATGCTGTATTTATGATTAGCTACAATAGAAAAACGTATTTACAAATGTTCTAGGTAGGGATGCAAGTGGGCTGACCCGTGAACCCACATATAGGTCAAATAAGTGGGTAACCCGTAGGTTCCCGTGTCATGGCCCAGCTTGCCACACCTAGGGCTGCAAGTGGGTTGACCAGTGAACCCACTGGGTTACCCACTAATTTGGCCTATAATAGGGTTCGCGGGTTGGTCCACTTGCATCCTAAGTTCAAGGATAGCTCTTAGGGTTATGCTTATGGTTCATTTTTGTTACCGAATTTCAATTCTATTAACCCTATTTCCACCCATCAGTTCTTTATAAATATTGCAATCACGAAGTTTGAGCTGTCTGTTTCTTAAATCTACGGTGGAATTTAGCATGTTTGAACACAAGAATAGCTTTTTTTTTTCTTTCTGTTCACGTGTGGTTGGTAGGATGGTGGGATAGTCTCAATTTACTTTACACACGTAGCTAATAACCACCACTACTTATCACTAGGTCTTCCTGTGATTCTGCCCAAGAGATAAATATGGAGGAGCTTGGCGAAATGATTCCTATCAAACCTGGTATGTATATGTTCTAGTGATTTATCTATGCTGATGTAGAAGCTCCATTTCTGCTAGTAGTTCTTTTTAAATAGCATGCCAAATATGAATTCCAAAAGGATAATAAATTGGAGAGGTTCACTACGAACAATTGGCTGTATAGAACTATGTGCTACTGTGCTACATGCCAGAGCCTACAAAAGTACATCCTGAGGCATGTAAGGCTGGTTGATATCTATCACTACTGATGGCTGGATGTCACAATGAAGCATCATAGTATTAGTACATGTTATAGTTGGCAATGGGCCGAACTACAAAAACGACTTGCCATGATCCAGCCTGAGGCATGTAAGGCTGGTTGATATCTATCACTACTGATGGCTGGATTCACAATGAAGCATTGGCAATGGGCCGAACTACAAAAACGACTTGCCATGATCCAGCCTGAGGCATGTAAGGCTGGTTGATATCTATCACTACTGATGGCTGGATTCACAATGAAGCATCATAGTATTAGTACATGATATAGTTGGCAATGGGCCGAACTACAAAAACGACTTGCCATGATCCACTGTGTTGAGAATGCCATCTTGAACCAACACATCCCCAATGTTACTTTGGGGCTACATTTTCTATCTGTGGTACCAGTATGAAAGTAGTCAATGTTTGCATAATGCCACTATATTTTCTTTGCTGTGTGGTAGGCTATAACTGCACTAAATGATCTACTATAATTACTGTTCTAGCATTTACTTAAAATTCATGTTGCTGCATTTCAGGTGCTGCAAAAAAGACCAAAGGGAAGGTAGATACTGACAATATTGATGTTTCAGATGGGCTGGACACACTCGCAAATCTTGCAATTCTTGGTGAAGGTGAATCTCTCCCTTCCCAGCCAACCACAAGGCATCCCCGCCATCGCCCTGGCTGCTCATGCATAGTCTGCATACAACCACCCAGCGGAAAGGGACCAAAGCACAAACAGACGTGCACTTGCAACGTCTGTATGACAGTGCGACGCCGTTTCAGGACGCTCATGATGCGGCGTGAGAAGCGCCAGCAGTCAGAGAAGGACTCTGGGGTGCCTCGCAAAAGAGAGCCAGGTCAATCCAGCGAGCCAGTTCCACAATCTGGCTCTGGTGCTCATCCAACCAGTACTAGCTCTCCTCCCCAGAGAGCAGATACCAATGGCGAAGGTCCTGAAGACATGTCCATTGACAACAAGAGGACCTCCTCTCCTGTCAAGAACCAGATTGACCTGAACAGTCAGCCTGAGCGGGAAGACGAGCAGTCACCGAAATCCGATGCGACGAGACTCCTCAGGGACAACCCAACCTAGGGCTGCCTGCCCAAAAGGGAAGTCATACTGGCGATGGTAGATAACCGATGAAAAAGATAATGTCTATACCAATGGAGAAATGCGGCGGGCGGATTTGTAGTGTAGCTCTGTAGATGTTACCTTTCTATACCAAAGATCTAGTTTATCCTGTGGCAGGAGAGATCCAGTTTTAATGTTATCATACCATAGAACCAGGCGTCGGTGTTGTAGTAAAACCCGTTGCTGTTTGCCTAGGGCCCGTTGCTTTACCCTGTATGTAGCGTGAGAGCGGCGCCCTTCGGCAGCATGTACCTCTGGGCAAATTTATTTCATGTACCGGATCATCCATCCCTGTGCAAGGAGAGGATTTACTATGTTGCTTACCGGGGTGGTTTCCCTTTGGCATTATAGCATGCATTCATATCTATAGTGTGATCTGACGTGATAATGTTTACCATCAAAGTTTACCCGTACTCAAATCACGGAATTCTGACGTGATATGTATAGTGTCGGTGTATTCCGTTCATATGATATCATCTCATCCTCTCTTTCCTCCACGCTCTAGACTGAGGATTGCTTCTCTTAGCTGCAGTCTTACAGAATCATCGGCTTTTGTTGGATACATCAATTTATTGCATTTTATGTTGGAATCTATTTTTTAAAACTTATTCATCGGATTATTGAAAAAATTGTTTACTACATACTTCGAATAAAGATCTCAAAATACTTTACTCTCTGCATGTTACACCAGTTTGTTTGAGATGTTTGTTAGGTTTATTTTTAAAATTTATTCCTATAGTCAAATCGTCAATAATCAAAATGAAACCGGGCCTCTAAACATACGCTCGGTTCTTTGTTACAGTTGTGGCTAACCGTACCTTTTATCAATACCACCACATATGACATGCTAAAAGCTCATATTCTTAACTAATTTTGTCAAAGTTGTGGTTAACATTTTGATACCGACGCTTCTCGTGATATGTACAACCACCTTGTGTAAGCTACTAGTAAACAACCAAACAAATACATTGAATATTTGGTGCATTTGTGAAGCCTTGGCAGTTCACCTTTTATGTAAGACGCACACGAAACAACATACACACCCTCGAGTGTAACCTATAGCAGCACATCTAAGAAACAGGTTCATATGCTACACATGAAAACAGAAGAACAGAACATGTGCCATGAACAATCTCAGTAAGCAAAGGCTAATTAATATTTAATACCCAAGACCCCAATAGAAATTGGGTTGTTCTTTTCTTCACTAATCTATCGCCCCTAATATGAACAGTCTTGTCTTTTGTGTACTATCACTATCATCCTTGAACAAAACCATTTCTTACACAACTGATAGTTGAAGGAAGAAATTAAAAAAAAAAAAAGGGAGCCCAAAAGAAGAAAAAAAAGGCCAAAACTACAAAACAAAACAAAAAAAGCAAGCTCTTGCTTGCTGCTATTGCTGCTCTGCATCGTCAGTAGACGCTGCCTCTGCTGATCATTTCGTTGTAGTGCTTGAGCGACTCCTGCCGCTGCAGCCGCATCTCCATGTTGAACTTGTTGATGAACGCCTCCACCCTCCGGTTCAGCTCGTCCTGCCCCAGCGACGGCTCCCGCCGCACTTTCTTCCCTCCTCCTCCTCCGGCGGCCTCGTTGAACGTCTCCGCCTTCCGCATCGCCGTCGCCGGCGGTGGCGCGTCCTCGCCACCTCCGCTGCCGGACTGGCGGCGGCCGGGCCGGGTCTCCCAGGTGTCCGACTTCTTGAGATGCCGCGCCAGCGGCGGCGCCCGCCCCTCCGTGATGGCCTTCCACGTGCTCTCCAGCGTCTGCTCCTTCCGCGGCCGCGACACCCCCAGCGCCCTGCTGCTCCCTGCAAAACCCAATCCCGCGAGCTCAATCAATGGCGAATTGGCGAAAGAACCGAGACGGGATTAGAGGAGAATTCCTGATTTGTTGTTTACCTTCTGGGCTCGCCTTGACCGGCTTCCGGCCGAATCGAGTGGACACCAGTGGCTTCTCCCTCGAGTTCGTCAGGTCCGCGAAGGGGGGCAACGCCTCATGCTCTGCCTCCGCCTCGGCGGTGCTCCTCCGCCGTGGCGTCCATGCCGACCTCGAGATCGTGAAGTTCTCCTCCGCTTCCTCCGCCTCCGGCGCCGTCTTCACCACCTCCGGCACCGTCACCTCCACGGGAATGGGCTCGGGAGCCATCGCCTGCGGCACCGGCACAACGGGCACCTCCATCGGCATCGTCACCGCCGGCGCGGGCACCGCCACCACCGGGACTGGAACCGGAACCGGAGCCGGCCGCACCAACGACGCGTCGGCGGAGGCGGCCTGCGGGCGGTTAGGCTGGAACCGCGACGACGCCGCGATGGACAGGATGATGGCGTTGATGACGAGGTACAGGTACGGCGGCGTCAGCCACGTGGCCGCCGCCGCCTGCGCCCGCGGCAGCTCGTCCGCCACGAACCCCGCCGCAGCCGGCGCCGCCATCCTCACCCCGAACGCCACCAGCACCGCCGCCGCCGCCGCCGTCGCCGCCTTCACCGTCCGCGCGTACCCCATCCCTCAACCCCACCACCGCCGTCGCCGCCGCCTCCTTCTTTACGTCTTCGCGCGGCGAAAGCGGAAACGGCAATCGGAAGCGGAAGCGAAGGCGAAGCAGAGCAAAGCGATATGCGTGCGAGTCACGAGGTGGGGTGCAGCGCAGCGGCCAACTTATAGCGGGCACGGCTCGCTCGGGGAGACGCGTGAGCCGTCGGATCCGGGCGCTTGGACGGTGGGAGATCCGTGTGGCTTAGCGTGCACCGCTTTCTTCTTCCGCACCGGAACGGTCTAGATAGAGCCAGCCTGTGCGGTGCGGTGCGGTGCGGTCCGTGTGAGTGACCGCGCGGTGTTTGGCCGGTGGTGGCGACATGTGGACGTCACACACACGTCGTAATCACCGCGCCCCCCGACTTAATCCCTAATTAGCAGGGGCTAATGCACTAAAAAATTGTAAAAATGTAATGCGGCCGCTTCGAGATGCCACGTGAGATGATCGGACGGCCAGGATTGGAAGGCTGTGGGGGAGTACGGGCCACGTGGGGGAGTACATGTGTGTGTGAGAAATGATGGGAGAGGAGGGGGGGGGGGGGGGGGGCATCATGCGGCGTCGCAAAGCTCAAACGGTCAAAAAAAGAACCGTTGGATGCGAACCGCGCGGCGACGGTGGGCCCCCACGTCCTCCTGCCACGTAGGCCGGCCTCGGGACGCCGCCGCTCCGGCTTTTGTCTGGTGCTGAGCTGGACCGCTCCGGGGCGCCACGTCAGCTGACATCATCACCGTTGGGTTAGCTCGTCTCCCGCGCCGCGACCCGAACAAACAAGAACGAAACGACACACACGGAAAAAAAAAAAAGAAAGAAGAAACGGCAACACGGTCACGTATCGATACGCATTTTTCCCCCTCTTTCACATCGCGACGTGTACGGGAACGAGACCGAGAGACGAGCGTGCATGTGAAGGGCACGCACAGCAGGGTGCAGGCCTGCAGGGTGCAGCGTGCACGTGTACACGACCACGTCCCGCAGCTGGTACGGCCGCACGTCGACACACGCCGCCACACGTAATGCGGCTCCGGCGACGGCATACGGCAAATCGACTTGTAGTACTATGTGCTGCCGATAGTAGTATTATATATCTGCTGGTGTGCACACTGCGCTTTGGCCTAATTACACGGCAGTTTTGTTGAACTGGTCGTGTGCCCTGGCCGGTCAAGAATTAGGTGAGGGATATCTGATTAGTCTCTGTGTTTTTCAGTAGCCTGTAGCTTTGGCCTGCCTGCCTGTTCATCGGCAACCACACAACACGCGTAGCAAATGTTCGTGTGCTCGCAGTCGCATGGTCCCTGGTCGTCATATAGCTAGGGAGATCGATCGTGAGCACACACTAATTCGTAGTGTAGTAGGCAGCATTATAGCACGCAACTGCACGTCTCTCTAGTAGCTTCTATACATGCACAGTTGCACACCACACAAACAAAAGCGGTTTCATGGATGCATATTGCCGGCCACTACCACTAATCTCTGCATCATTAGTTACATGACTCATAATTAATTCCTAGCTTGGTGGTTATTGGATATCGGTTAAGTAGGTGGCGATGGGCGACGGATCACTGCATATCTCGATCGAGGTTAATATGGGCGATTCGACGACGGGTGCACGTAGCAGCACAGGTGTTGAGCGTTTTGACTGACGTGCGGTGGACGGCACGCGCGCGCGGTGATTTCATACGAGGGTGTGTAGTACTCCTACGTACTACCGGAGTACTCCGTAATTGTTAATTTCCACCGTGCGCGCGTGTCCATGTACGACGCACTACGTGGCCCGATCGGTCACGTTCTACCTACGTCGCGCAATCGTGTCTCCGTCTTAGGCAAACATCTCAGCCGGTGATCGACGAACTGTCCCCGAAATATGGTAAACAACTACTCCCTGCATACGACGTTGCCTGTAACCATCCCTTCTTTTATCAAGGCAGTCAGTACTCAGTACACAACCTCAGTACATAAGTATTTTTTACTGTAGCTTAATTGAACATAGTGTGTTAATCCCTCGTTAACGAGCTATCTATCCACGAGACGACTCTGTCCCATATGTATATATAAAATATATAATATATTACTTCCTCCGTCCCATAATATAAATGATTTTTACTTTTTGTTTGTACTGTTCAACCATTCGTCTTATTCAAAAAATTTGAAATTATTATTTATTTTATTTGTAACTTACTTTATTATCAAAAAGTATCTTAAGCATAACTTTTTTTGTTTTTTTATATTTACACAATTTTTTTAAATAAGACGAGTGGTCAAACAGTACGAGTAAAAAATTTAAATACATTATATTATGAAACAAAGAGAGTAGTTTCTAATCAGGGTAAGCTAATCTTAGCTGCTACCTAGCCAGCGGCCGGCCCGTGTACATGTTGGACCCGGCGGATCCCGGTGACAGCGACGGTTCATCCAAAGCTGCCAACCCCGAGCCCGCGAGGCGCGCGGCTGCGACGTCGTACGGCGGCCTCGCGAGCCGGCGAAATGTCGCCGCGGCATATCATGGCGCGCCACCACCACGCGTTGCTTCGCGAGACGTTTCCTTCCCGTACGCAAACTCCCGTGTCTCCCAAGGCGTGGGCGTGCATGTGGTGCAACACGGCCGCACGAACGATTTGGAGATTCAGAGTACAAGACCGTTTCGGCCGAGCGAGCGCGCGCGCTCCGCCTCGCAAATGAGCCTAACTTTTATTTTTTTCAACCAGACCTAACTTTTGTAAGTATACTTCCAACTCTTCATGTCCTCTCGACGAATATTATTGGCTTAGCTATAGGCTCTAGCTTGCCTACTTGTCGCAACCTCGGTGGTGTACCAAAGGAGAGGTTCAAAGGTTCAAGTACTAGCAGTATGTACTGATCCGGCCATCTGGTCTAAAACGATCAACTTTTGCTTTTAAATCTACATATAGACTATGCTCAGATTCAAAATCAGTAGTTGATTAAATAGGTGGCATAAATGACCGGAGCATGTATATGTACGTTGTTACGAGCATCAATCATCCATCAACCATATAAATCTCTGAGCATGTATGTATTAGAGGGCATATAGTATGACATGTGTGTCTAGTGATATGTTTGAATGTGTGTCTTCCGTGTGATAAAATTTGTGTATTTTTATTATGATTTTAGTGAGGTAGAGATTTATTGGTTTCTGTTTCTTTATTTAAGTATGTACGAAGTATTACGAGGCATACTCGCATATGCAAGAATATAATGTGGTGTACGTGTGTGTGGTGATTATGTGCATATGCGGTTACATGATTAAAAAAATCCCCTGAAATTCACTAGCCAAAAGCCGTACACCCAGCTCGATCGTACGGCCTCTAAAAATTGCTGCGAGAGGGGGCGGCAGATCAGATCCTGCCGCCCGGCTAGGAGCAAGTACGTCGGCCGGTTGGCACTTGGCAGGAGGGCTTTTTTTGGAGGCGACGTGTAGACACGCTGTTGGTGCAGGTTGGTATCCTTGTTCACCGCCATTTGTAGAAAATTTCGAGGAGCGTGCAGCTGTATGCGCTGTGCAGTGTGCGCCACCACACACGCGAGAATCTATCGATCTCCCGATTTCACGCGGCCTTACCTACTATACTCATCTTCACCTTGTCATTTCTGCCATGCATGTGTGCGTCCAGTAGTACGAGTATCAGCAACCGGCCATGGGGGACAAATTCAACTAACCATGTGAAGGTGATCGAGATTAAAGTGCAACTAATAGATTGTTGGATGTATCACGATGCAGATTAAGATATACTAAGATTCAGGGGCTATTCAAATCACAGTCAAAATAAACATTACCAAATTTCAGTACCGCCAAAAATTTGATAAGTTAGCAATACTACCAAGTTCTGGCAGGATTCCTTATATATTTACCAAAGTCTGGTAAAAAATTTAAATATATGCACATCTTTAACAACTTAAAAAAAGAAGTATAGTTTGAAATAACATTAACCTAAACAATCTCTTATTTTTGCGTGGATAAGACACGAGAATCAGTTAGTTAAGTGAATAGAGCAAAACTGCAAGGTCAATATAACTAGAGAGTCAGATTAATTATCAGTGATGCTGAGAAGATCTATCTTACGTATGACTTAGGTGGTGTTCTTTTCTCCTGAAAATGAAGATGAAAATTAAGTTTTTTTACACAAAACGAGGTGGTATTAACGTATGATTAATTGAATTTTAATTATTACAAATTTGAAAAAAAATATAATATTTTAGAGCAACTTTCATATATAAAGTTTTCGCATGAAACACACCGTTTAGCAATTTAAAAAACGTGACACAAAAATCTGATTCATCCAACTCTTGTTGGAGAAAAGAACGGGCCTAACCTCACTCGTACTCACGCATTTGATGCAACGGGATCATCGGTGCACACTGCACGTAGCTGAAGGCCATAGGAGAGAGGCGACGGTGGAGACAAGATAAGAAGAAGGATAGGAACACATGGAGTCAGGGTCGTCCCTGCAACTGACGCCATATATACACATCTGTCATGGATATATTCGTGCTGCAGGTCAAAGCTAAATTAATGCCAGGTGCCGTTCATGTATGTTAATGTTATCCTTCTCTATCTGCTTCACATGCATGCAAAGATATATCCTGCACATTGACCATGGAAAAAGGGTACATACCAATTGATGTTACGTAAGTAATTAATCCTGATCAATCTTTTTATCCAATGCTTAATTAGATCCTTAATCTCACTGATAATTTCGTCGCCCTCGTACAGTCGTAATGTCCCCTCTGAGGCCCTGACTTCCTGGCAGCCTGGCCTCGCCTAGATCGCCGGCCGGCGAGCCAAACGCTGCCCGACACCTGCATAATCTGAAGCTTCCGGCCGGAGGCGCCGGCCAGCCCAACTACCAACCCAGGTAAGTTTCTCGCGTCGTCGACGTCGCAAACGAAATTTCCACTCATCCACAGCTGCAAACGTAGCGCCGACGATCGATCGATACATCTCCCATCCATCGCCAGAGTGATTGCATCGAGAGTTCAATCCAATAATATGGGCATATTTGACACGGTTCTAGTTTTAGTTTTATCTCTCTTCTAGAGCCAGAATCCAACTAATTAACGGCTTCAGCTTTAAAAAAAAAAGAGTGAAGTTAGCTAAAATATTCTTACGAAATCTCCACCCAGAAAAGGAACGAGGTTGGCTAAAATGTTCCTATAAAATAAACTAAAGATGTTAAGTTGGCTTTAGGTTGTTTTACAATTCTACTTAAAACCTAACTATTGAAGTTAAATTTAGAAGTTAGAATCGTACCAAACAAGCCCTGATCACGATCAGTTAGCTGTTACTAGTACAAGAATACGTGTTTGGTCAGCAACGCTTCGACACACAGTAGACCGTGTCACCGTGCTAGCTGGGAGACATGTACATGCATATATACGACGAGATTTCAGACAGCGAGATCAATATACGGACAGTGAAACGAGGTCTCGTTGCTAGCTCTCCGTGTTTGTTGGCTTGCACCGACTGTGCGCGTGTTGCAATCGGGCGCACTGCCGCACATATATGACCAGTAGTGCATATATATACATACGTATAACGTATATATATACGCTGTTCGCGAAACCGCGTTTCTGTTTCTATGTGCGTCTGTGTACTGTACAGGGGTGGTATGTACAGGAAAAGAACCATCGTGTCAACACGCGCAAGGTTGCACTGGGTGGAGGATGTGGGGGTACGTACAGTATGCGTGTACTCGAGCAATTAGTGAGAAGAGAATTAATGGGCACATATATATGGGTCGGTGACAAGGACCGGTCCGGATTTGGATAAGGTGAGTGCGGTTTAGTGGCGGCACCTCGGACCATCAAATCCATACCAACAGTTTCATGCTTGATGCTTAACACACAAAGAACATTATCTAAGGATAGGAAGCAACGACGAACTGAAAAAGAATATAGTTACTTTCCCCATATTTATAACCCAGTATTTTTCTGGCAAAATTTCTCATTTTTTTTCTCTAAACTTGCAGTCTCTTCTATAACTACATCGGATAGAAGAGACTGCAAGTTTAGCAGTTGGAACCATTTTTCATCATTGGATCAAAGCAATCAACGGCTGAAACAAATGCTACAGTTGTTTTAAACAGTAATTGCTACAGTACCTGCTACAGTAACGAACTTTGTACGGTCATTTATGAACAGTATCAAGGAAAGATCTAGGACGTTGATTTATAATCCAATGGTGTACTTAGGACTGCTTAAGTTGCAGTGGCTATAGCCACTGCATATGATCCCAATCCCGTACGTATAGTACCTGAATTAGTTAGATAATTTTCTAAAATTCTGCGTATGTTTGTTCTCTCTCTCTCTCTCTCTCTTTTAGAACCGGTTCACCGCCACTTGTAGAAAACTTGGGGGCACCGTGCCGGCTGCTCTGTTTTGGAAACTGGAAAAAACAGAGACAGGAGAATCCGAGAATCCATCTCCAGATTTCACGCGACCTACACTACCTACCCAGCTATCCTGCCCATGAATAGTTTTGTCACTTCCGGGATTATGAAATGGCCGGCTCGCTAGGGACAAAACGCCCATGTGAAAGGTTAGAAACTGAGCAGATCAGCAGAATCGTGAGATGGAGCAAGCAGCTGCATGCTGATCAGCAATTCAGCATAGTATAAACAGTACATCACTCCGTTCCAGATTCATTTTAGAAAACACGTATGAATGTTTATATTAATTTTGGAATGGGTTAGTAAATAGTACTACTACCACTATATTGCAAGAACAATTAGTTAAGCTAGCTAGGATGATACGACGATCGATGATGACGACGGTGGAAAACAGTGGAGGATCCAATCACAATCACGCATCATATATATCGTACATTTTGATTGATTGATTTATTTTTTTTTTACAAAAAATGATAGCCGTATTAAGATTTGTCTGGCCTCAAGAAAATTTGGGCTTCGTCACTAGTGGAAACAAGCAAGCTTTGGCAAGTATAGCTAGATACTATATGTACGTACACGTTTCGTCGATCTGTATACGTGTACGTACGTGTGTGTATATCGTTCGGTATTTGTAGCTGCTGCCCGTTTTAATTATCGGCTTGCAACTTTTGACGTAAGAATTCCGATCGATCCGCTTGCACATGGATAGGCATAGCCTTCATTCCTAGCTATATCTAGCGCGCGCGCGCACACACACAGAGTAGCTTTGCACGTACGTAAGCGCGTACGTATATGACGTGCATGCGGCTAAGCTCGCTCACACGTGTACACGTTATACAATGGGGTGATCATGCATATAAAGGTAGTCCAGATTCATTAACCCCTCCGTGATGGCTTTGTAGATATGGTAAAGGAGGTCTGGTCTAGTGTACATGAGGGTAATACTCCTATAGAGCGATGGCAGGCGAAGATTCGCCAATTAAGACAACATTTGAGAGGATGGGCTAAACATACACGTGGTATGTATAAAAAAGAAAAAAAAAGGGAGATTTTGATAGGTTGGATTTGTTGGATAAAAAGTCTGAATCTGTTCTTCTAACTCAGGAGGAAATTGATTTTAGATGGTTTTGTAGGAATAGATTATCTACTCTTATGAGAGAAGAAGAAATTAAGTGGTATCAAAGGGCTAAAACTAAGGATATTTTGGAGGGTGATTCAAATACAAAGTATTTTTATTTGGTTGCTAACGGCAGACATAGAAAAACCAGAATTTTTCAACTTCAAGATGGGGATCAATTGATAAATGGTGATGCAAATCTAAAATCGCATATTACCACTTATTATAAAGGCCTCTTTGGTCCTCCTGATGATTCTGATCTCTAGTTTGATGAAAATAATTTTGTGGACATCCCACAAGTATCTCAATTAGAGAATGAAGCTTTAATACAAGAATTCACTGAAAAGGAAATTAAAGAGGCTATTTTCTAAATGGAACATAATAAAGCTCCGGGTCCTGATGGATTTCCTGCTGAGTTTTATCAGGTCTTTTGGGATGTCGTTAAGGATGATATGTTGGATCTTTTCAGAGATTTTCATAATGGTACTTTGCCTTTATTCTCCCTTAACTTTGGTACTATTATTCTTTTGCCTAAGTGTGCTGAGGCCATAAAAATTCAACAATATAGGCCTATCTGCTTACTTAATGTTAGTTTTAAGATCTTTACCAAAGTTTCTACGAATAGAATAATGAGTGTTGCTCAAAAGGTGATTAGCCCTACTCAAACTGCTTTTATACCTGGGAGAAATATTATGGAAGGTGTTGTTATTTTGCATGAAACTATGCATGAATTACATCGCAAAAATAAAAGTGTGATTTTTAAGATCGATTTTGAAAAAGCCTATGACAAGGTTAAATGGTCTTTTGTACAACAGACGCTCAGAATGAAAGGTTTCTCTCCTAAATGGTGTGAGTGGATAACTTCTTTTATTCAAGGGGGACATGTTGGTATTAGAGTAAATGATCAGACCAGTAATAATTTTCAAACTTACAAAGGTCTAAGGCAAGGAGATCCTTTATCTCCAATTCTTTTTAATATAGTAGCAGATATGCTTACTTTATTAATTAAGAGGGCTAAAGATGCTGGTTCATTGAATGGGGTAGTCCCTCACCTAGTGGATGATGGTTTATCTATTTTACAGTATGCAGATGATACCATCATTTTTTTGGAACATGACTTACAACAAGCGAAGAATCTTAAATTGATTTTATCTGTGTTTGAAAAATTGTCTGGCTTGAAAATAAATTTTCATAAGAGTGAATTATTTTGTTTTGGTCAGGCAAAGGAATATTATGATGAGTATTCTAACATCTTTGGTTGTAAGTTTGGCTCTCTCCCTGTTAAATATCTTGGTATACCAATGCATGTTAGAAAACTGAATAATAAAGATTGGAAAATGATTGAGAAAAGAATTGAAAAAAAACTTAGTAGTTGGAAAGGAAAATATTTATCTGTTGGGGGTAGACTGGTTTGATTAACTATGTATTTTTAAGTTTAGCTATGTTTATAATATCTTTTTTTGAGATACCGAAAGGGGTTCTTCAAAAAATTGATTATTATAGATCACGGTTCTTTTGGCAAGGGGATGACCATAAAAAAAGTATAGACTTACTAGATGGGATATCATTTGTCAACCTAAGAATCAGGGAGGTTTAGGGGTTCATAACTTGGAAATACAAAACAAGTGTCTCTTGAGTAAGTGGTTGTTTAAGTTGATTAACGAGGAAGGTGTGTGGCAAAATCTATTAAAGAGAAAGTATCTCTACAATCAGTCTATAACCCAAGTTAATAAGAAAAAGGGCGATTCTTATTTTTGGTCAGGTCTCATGAAGGTCAAAGATACCTTCTTAGATATAGGTTCTTGGACTGTAAATAATGGGAAACAAATAAGGTTCTGGAAAGATAAATGGCTAGGAAACCTGGCTTTTAAAGACAAATATCCATCTTTATACTCTATTGTCCGAAGGAAAAGTTCTACTATTGCTAACGTTATGAGATCTGTTCCACTCAATGTTTCCTTTAGGAGATCATTAGTTGGTCAGAATCTTGCATATTGGCATGAATCGTGTGCTTCTATTGTACATATTCAATTGAATCAATCCCCTGATAGCTTTAGATGGAATTATCATTAGAATGGAATATTTTCTGTTAGGTCGATGTATCTAGCTTTAATTAATAATGGTTATATTGAGAGAAACAAGATTATTTGGAAGCTTAAGATGCCACTTAAGATTAAGATTTTTGTGTGGTACTTGCTTAAAGGGGTTGTGCTAACCAAGGATAATTTGGCAAGACGAAATTGGAATGGTAGTTTAAGATGTTGTTTTTTATGAAAAATGAGACTATTCAACATCTTTTTATAGAGTGTCATTATGCAAAATTTGTTTGGAGAGCAGTACAGTTCTCTCTTGGTTTATACCTTCCTACTACCATATCTAATATGTTTGATGGTTGGCTCTTGAGGGTAGACAAGAAGAAGAGTAAACTCATACTTGTAGGAGCTTCTGCCATATGTTGGGCTCTGTGGTTGACTAGGAATAATATGGTTTTTGACAAATCACCATCTATCTCATATATGCAGGTGATTTTCAGGGCAACATATTGATTCCGATTTTGGGCACAGCTGCAAATGTGTGAAGATGATTGAGAGCTTATGGAGGTTGCATGTCGTAGGCTTGAGACAACGGTCATGCAACTCCTTGCAAACTATGGATGGAGATTCACAAATAGACTTGAATAAATATGCTCTCCTTATCTTAGTTTGATCTTTTATTTTGTTGGGTGTGTTTAATTCATTTGAACTACACTTAGTGTTTGGGTGTTACTTTTATAATAATTGGTTATAGCTTTGATGAGCAAAGGCCGGGATGTTTTATTCCATTATCTAAAAAAAATTAACCCCTCCTACGTTAAGTGTTTTTTTTTGGAACGGAAGTAGTATGTCGTGCGTACACAAGTACAAAATATTAGGATGTGATGTTTAAATTTGTTGCATTAAAATGCATTATGTTATAATACAAGGTTAGTTTATTTTGGAATAGAATGAGTATATCGCAGCGTGCCATTATATCGATCATATCGAAATTGTATAAAGACGGAGTCAAGGATAACTGGATAAGGTGCAGTGCTCCATATCGTTCTATTGACTTAGCTTTGTTGCGGGTGAAAAACAAAAGGGAAAAAAAAATCAACGCCCATCTTATATGTCAGACGTGTACACTGCAAGTTACACTTATCGCATTGAGCCATTGACCGTGAAAAATATATACCAGCAACCGCAGGTAAAATAGTTGGTTAGTTAGGACGACAAAGTGACCGTTTCAACGTCAGCAAACCAAAAGTAAAGAGTGTTTATCCGATACAATCTCAAAAAGTTTTTTCTTCTGAATCTTATCGACAGTTTGACTGTCACTCGAATTGTCTCCCAGCTGCATATGCTGCTTATAACATCCTGGCCGGCCGCCTCACGTACGTCGCCGGCCGGCAAGCCAAGCGCCGCCCGACACCTGCATGCACGACGACCTAGCCTCTGCGTCCAACCGGAAATCGCCGCGATTCGGGCGCCAGCGACAGGCACCTGGCCATGCATTAGCCGGCCGACGCAATTGCGCGTCGTACGTCGTCGTCGTTGCATCGCGACCCAGGCAGAGAGGAAAGTCAGGAGATTCAGACGTTCAGAGCTAATAGCATGCAGCAGGAGATGAATCTCGACGACTACCTGCTGAGAGTGTTGGTCGGATCAAGATCGAGCATGCAAAGTATTTCAACACGGCAGAGTGGCAAACAGACAGTTGGGACGATGTAACCTACTGCAGCTAGCTTGGAAGCTTCTGCCGACGGAGTATGTAATATGTTCAGCAATTAATGGGACACAATACGTACTACATGTCGATTCTAGCGTGTTCTCGTGATCATGTGCTAGCTTAGGTTAGCTTGACACTGCTCGTTAAGTTTGGCTACGATTAATGCCACTGATGCAAATGCTCCCTGTCGTCATATATATATATATGCTGGTGATTAATTTCTAGCCGTTCACCGATCAGCTAGCCGCCTAGCCGTCATGTCAACACGGCTGTGCAGATGGGCACGGTCGTCTCGCGGATGTAACCCATGGTGTATTGTACATGGGAGAGATCGATATACATCGAGCTATAGCTAGCGAGAGGCCGGCCGGCAGGTCACACGTAAACGTCGTCGGCGACAGGAGTGGGATGGACAGAGATATGCTATATCTGTCTTTTAATATATCTTTTAATATATGGTTTCGTTAACTTTTTCTAATAAACTTTTGATCATCCATCTTATTTAAACTTTTAATAAAACTATGAAAACCTTTTAAGTCATGCTTAAAAAACATAAATCAAGTTACAATAAAAATAAATAATCATTACATATAATTTTTTAATTAAGAAAATGGTTAAACGTACCTCAAACAATCAATGATATCATACGCCAATACTTGAGGTTATATTCACCGGGATTTAATTTGGATAGGCTTATCTAGTGGCACGCGCCAGCGAGCCTGGACTGTCAAATCAGGGAGGATTGCGTGCTAATCATGTAATTAAAACGGGAAAACACTGCCAATACTCAATAGGGACATGCCCCGCATGCTGCCCATTCCGAACTTGATCGAGCATTAAACTAGTAGCAATTTAGCATGACATGGTACACGTCTACACGTGTCTGGCCACTGTATTTAGTACAGTATTCGGTCTTCTCTTCAGACACTGCACTTTGCGAAACCGTAAGCACGAACAGGGCACTTCGTTTTGAAGAAACTGCACCGGGTTTGTTTCGAGATTAGTGCACAAGATCAACGGCAGAGGGTGTCTGCTTCAGTTGCGATTTAACTCGAATTTTTTTTATTTTTAATTTTTTTTATTAAAAGTTTTACAAAAATAATTTTCCATTTTGAAAATTGACAGAAGAAGTCGCCTGCTGCCCTCTGGGAGGCCGATTTTTAAAAATCGCCATCCCAGAGGGCGGCGAAAGTGACGTGGCAGACAGCCGTTCGCTCTCGGGCGACGGCCGTCAACGAAATTTGCAGGCGGCCCCCTTGCCGCCCTCCGCTAGGGCGATTTTGTACTGTGCGGGGGCCGCCTGCAAATAGGCGGCGAGGAGGCATGGTGGCGAGGGGGCATAGAAATTTGCAGGCGGCCCCCTTGCCGCCCTCCAATAGGGCGATTTTGTACTGTGCGGGGGGCCGCCTGCAAATGGGCGGCGGGGGGCCTGGAATTTTGCAGGCGCCCCTTTGCTGCCCTGGGGGAGGGCGATTTTATACTATGCTTTATTTGAGAAATAAATTTTTTTATAAATATCAATAGTTATCAAATCTTTTTATATTGAAAACTATACAAGATTAAAATCTCCAAGACTGGTAAAATACAATTTTATTATTTTTTACGGCCTATTTGGAATGTCACTGTACAAATATTTTGTTAGTGCCAAAATATAAGCAAGTTTTGGCACTACCAAATCTTTGGTAAGGTAAAATTGCATTTGATCATATTTGGTTTGCTGCCAAAATGTAAAATTGTAGTGAAGAATGTTCTACATAATCTCAAATCTAGATTAGATATTACCAATGAATAGGCTTCAATAGAAATCAAACACAAGTACTATTCAAATTACCAAAATATTGGTAGGGCATGTTTTTGGTAGCAATCCAAATAGGCCCTTAGTCTTATGCATACAAAAATTCACCACCATAATTAAACATTGTAATGATAAGATAGATAAGAAGTGCCATCGATACACGGTACAAATTTGTCGATCCCGACGAATCAAGCATGCGGTAACCTATCGGCCCCTTCTAGGTCGGTCAGAATGCATTGCATTCTCGTGGTCCTTCAATCGTTGATACTCTACTTGTCTTTCTGACTCTGTTATCTTTTGGCCATGATATGATGGAGTGACATTGTCGATCCATCGAGTAAATCCACACATCCTTGGATTGCCCTGTAAAAATAGTAATGTTATTCAGTTTGGGTAGTAATTTTGTGCAAATCATAGCGGATTTTGTAAACGGTTCGACATACAACGAAATCGTTGTCTACATTGGGCAGACAAAATATCTCCTTCCAAATGTTTGTTCAGCAAAGGATGTAGCCACCTGGCAGCGATCTCTGCACCCACACTTTGGACGCTCGGACCATTTAGGTAACCCTAATGGATTGTTCCTCCAGTCTAAGCTTGCAATTTCCACCCGACGTTCGTACTCCATCCAAGCATGAATGAACTGTATGGTCGGTTCAGGTTGCGTTATCGGCCCGCCACTTGAAGTAACTCTGACTGTGTCAATCCATTGTACGAATTGACATTTCCTTACATCCTCCTATGTACATCCATTTTGGGATAGTTAAGTTAATGATAGTACTGAGGAGTGATGAAAAGAATAGTTGTAATTACCACGAAATCATCGTCGACAATGTTTGGACACACGAAACACCTTTGTCCTCGAGTTTGGTGCCTTACGAACCTTATGACCTGACAACGGTCACCACAACGACACTCCGGACGCTCACGCCACGTGGGGAGTCCTAGGGGATTTACCTGCCATTCTAAAGCCTCAGCAGCAATTCGACGTTCATGCTCATCCTTCCGCCTTAGGTAGTCCGATCTTGTTTCACTACGTGGGTATGCACGTGTTCCGTCGTTTTGTGGGTTCTCCATGTCTACCCACTCAATGAAGTTGCACATTGGACGATATGTCTGCGTAAGATGTTACAATTGTGTACGAAGAAGTTAGTTTTTTTATCCATTTGAACTTCGAATAGATGAAGCATACCTGATCAAAGTTCGCGCATTGGAAGAATCTCCTGCCCCGAGTTTGTATCATGAGGGAAGACTTGAGTATGCATCCATCCCCACAATCGCACAAAGGACGGTCACACCATGGTGGAAACCAACCAGCAAAAGGATCGCTTCGCCAGTTGAGACGCTCAAGGAATGACGCTTCCATTTTCGTTAGTTGTGTGCTAGTGGGAAAGAAGATATGAAGAGGTTGCCTTCAGATTGTCAATTATATAACGTCGTTTTCAGTGCAATATATGTGAACTCAATGAGATACATTATTCATTAGATGTGACAAGACGAGCACGCGCGGGCATGATTCACTTTGTGTCAGCAGGCAGTGCTGAAAGTTGATAGTGACTACTCGAGCTACCGCTTTTCATGTGTGCTGTTGCGGACTGTGCGCACTACTGGATCTGACACTACCGTGAAGCGCCGAAAGTGTGTTGTCGTGAGCATAAGTTGTTCTAGCACCATATGAATGAAAAGAACTATGTAGACGAGACAAACACAAGTAGTACTGCAGTAGTAATAGCAAAAGTAGTACTGCTTTACAAGTTTGTAAGCCAAACGAAACGGTCACATAAGGACTGAAGAGGTAGAACACTACTGACGAGGCCTCTTACCCCTGTCCCTCCTACCATGCGCCCTAACGTGCCCCTGGGAGTACGTGAGTCGGTCCGGGGGTATGGCACGGCCAACCCGTCCTGCCTGTACAGGTGTGACCTCTGGCTGCTCCTGAGTGTGCGCCTCTGGAGCTCCTCCAAGCTGAGAGGAGCCTAGTACGTCGTGGTGGTGTGCACCGTGCAAGTCGTCGTCGTAGAACTGGCTAGTAGGACCAGTCCTACCGGCGTGAGACGAAGATGCCCCAGTACCGAAGATCCCGGCTGCAAATCCTGCTGGACAAGGACCATCAGTTTCATACATGTATTTAATAGTATTAATAAAAATTAAAGTACCGTGTGGGCGAGGGATCGACGCTCCGTGAGAGGAAGAGCTGGCGAACGCGCCCGAAGAGGTGGCGAACGCACCGGAAGTGCTGGCGAATGCCCCTGCGGAGATCACGGAAGCGCCGGTCGTGGCTGCGAACGCGCTCGAAGGCAGACGAGGTCCTGCGATGAGGAAACGTGTAGTTAAAACATGGTGACATATTCGTGCAAAAGCTGAAACAAAAATGAACTAACCTCTGGGCTGAACTGTACCGTGCGAAACCGGTGCTATAGGTCGCACTGCTCCGAAGCTAGGGGCGCTCGAAGGCAAACGAGGTCCTGCGAGGATGGAACATCAAGTTACGACGGGGTGATGTGTTCGTACAAAAACAGAAACAAAACTTAAGAAACCTCTGGGCTGAGCAGTACCGTGCGAAACAGGTGCCGTAGGTCGAGGTCGTGCTCCGACGGTAGGCGCGCGAGGCCGTGGTTGTACCGGACCAGCTGGAGGTACGACGTCCACGGCGCTGCGACAGGAGAAGACGCGCATGACCGCACGCATCTTCTCCTGCATCCGGTCGAAGGTCACCCTCTGCTCAACGTCAATCAAGTGCAAACCTCTGTTCAACCTCACTTGGACTGCGGTGATATCAGCACTGATATCCCGTGCGGCATCGGCCTATGCAAGATGGAAATTTGAAATTCAGTAATTGTCCTATATTATGAAAGACAAATGAAATAATTGTAAAAACTAATACAAATTCGACGTACCCCCACGAAGTAGTCTTGGTCACGGTGCGTGGGATACGCGTCCGTGACAGCGGCAGCGTGCGGCTCTGGGGCGTCTGGAGTGAAGGTCACACGCGCACGAGTGCGAGGAAGGTACCAGTGAAGGTAGTCACGGTAGTTCTCCTCCGTGTGTGGGAAGAGCTCGTTGATCACCTCCTCTGTAGCTAACACCCAGTCGTCAATGTACTGCTGTACACGTGGAGCCCAAAGTGCGCCTGCTAGCTGTCCCCGTCGAGTCAACCTGTGAAGAGAGGTAAATTATATGGCTCGATGAAGTAATTACCATAAAATTTTTGAAATGAACAATCCGAACTCACGAGTGGTCGGCAGGGAGGACGGTCGGCTGCACGTTGCCCGGAAATACCTGCCTAAGTCCGAACTGTCTCATCACACGCTGCGGGCAGTGAGGCTCAACGAAAATGTCGAACACCATCGGCAGGATGGTGAGCCAGTAAGCCTGGTCGCGTGTGCACAAGGACGAAAGTCCTAGCGGTGCTCTCGCAGCGACGGCCTCTTCTATGTACGGCTCGCAGATGACGTCGCTCGGCTGGATACGGTCAAACTCAAACACGAAGTCCGGGTAACCTCGTCTCACCTGGACATGAGCGTAACGATGCTGCAATAAACATGTTCGGAATTAGACATGTTATGTGATGATAAAAAAAGAAGACGACTGATAAACTGGAGACGCAGTGAAGTTGCACTAACCCCACGTCGACACCAGTAAGTCCCCATCATGGGACCGTCCTCTGGCCACTGCGCGCTGCGACCAACCCCGTAGCGTGCGCTGTCCACCACTGGTCGACCTATGGCAAACCTCTCGGCTGCCCAAAGCTGAAGCAACATAGGGCAACCAGCGATGATCGCTCCAGCGTCAGTCTTCGTGCACGCCTCACAGAGGGCACGGTACGTGGCTGCTAGCACGGCAGAACCCCAGCTCCACTGCGGCACGTCTTGTGGCTGAGCATCCGCGATGGACCGTGCATAGTGGACCAGCCGGCAGTCCACAGCGTGCCCGTGGGTGCTAGTGAACATCACCCACCTGAACAACCACAACAGGTACGCCTCAAGGGAGCGTCGGACCGAGTAATCATCAGCGTCAGGGTGCAGAAGGTCCGCCTACAATTAAGAATGAAATGTTAGTACAAAACACTCTGTTGACCGCAAATAAGCATGTATGATAATAACAACTTATTTACTTACAGTGAACTGGAGCAACCAAGCCTTGCTAGGCCCGACGGTAGAGTACGGAGGAAGGGTGTTGGCCGGTCCTAGGTGTGGAAGGCGCATCACCTGCTCGAAGCGCGCAGTGATATCCTCCTTCCACCCAAAAACACCGTCCACGGGACCAACTGGTGCTCCGGCCAGCGGTAGCCCGAGCAGGTACGACATGTCCTGCAGTGTCGGAGCCATCTCCCCACAGGGAAGGTGGAACGTGTGCGTCTCAGGTCTCCAGCGGTCTACCAGAGCGGCAAGGAGTGACCGGTCTGCATCCCACCGCTTCGCTGGGTCACGGTCATCCGCCGCCGCCTCAACAAGCCTACAAAGTGGTAGAAGGCCTGCCGCACGCAACCTGTATAGAGCAAACTTTAAACATAAGTACAACACAAAGCAAAGTTGAGTTGAAATGTGAACATACGCGTACCAAGGAACGTGACGGGGGTCGACACGCAACCACTCGCGCGACGTGCGTGGACGGAAGGTGCCGAGCTGTGCACCCTCGACTGCTGACAGGAACGAGCGGTGGTTCCTGTCAATCCCATGGTTCAACAGCGCCGGTGTGTCGTACGCCATACTTGCAGCAAATAGATTGATCAGAAACATAGAAATAATTAGTTCAACATAAGTAATAAATGTTCATAAGCGAATTACTAACACATATTAAACAAGAGTACAAACAAACAAAAGTGTCACAATACCGAATATTTCTGATTACAACAATAACTGCAGTTACACGATATGAGTACTTAGTCCGAACACTCATCACGATAACATTATGATACAACAACGAGTAGTTCGCAATACTACTAGTACAACAATAATCGGAGGTACTCATTACAACAACATTCAATTGAAATTACACGATAGAAGTATTTAGTCCGAACACTCATCACATCACAATAGCATTTTATTTCCTAAATCGATAGCATTGTTACACCATGGAATCGCCTGCTGCGCGACGACGCCTTGGCCTTGCGCGCCTGCTTGTTGTTCCTTCACCAGGTGGTCGCCTACCATCACTTGACTATCCAGATGGACTAGCATCTGCGCCGCTTGGAACTTCTGCATTCTTCGGGCATTTCTTGTAAGTATGGCCGCGCAGATCACACTTGCTGCAGCGTAAAGTCCTCCCACCTGCTTCTGACTCATCCATATCATTTCTGATGCGTCTAGTTTGGCGTCGACCCTTTTTCGCCCTTAACTTAGATGGATCTGGAATATAAAAAACTTGGGCACTCGGCGTTGTGTAAGATCCTGAGATCCCGAACCCATATATCTCCTCACTCCATGTATGAAAGATTGCTTCTTTCTTGAAATAATTTGAGACGTACCCATTGGGAGATATGCCACAATCACCGGCAGCAGCAAGAACGTGTGAGCAAGGAAGGTGATGAAGCTTCGGCTTCATACAACTACAGGTACATCCACCATCCGCCTTCAAGACACATTCCTGCACGGCTTGCTTGCGATAGATACCACGCCTGCTCCTATCAACACACATTATTTCATACCGATGCACTTGTGTGCCTTGAGCAACAACTCTATGTCTCCGTGCCTTTTTGATTTTATCTTCCATGTACTTTGTCACTACGTTGCCAAACACTATGTTGTTATCTGCCATGGATGGACCAATTTTCTTGTATCGATCCCTAAAGTAGGCTTGCGTGCCGTGAAGGATGAATTCAACAATAGCAACCAATGGAAGTACCCGAACTCCTCGCATTACCCAGTTGTACACCTCTGCCAAATTGGTTGTCATTATGCCATACCGAGATCCATCGGTGTCGAACAATAGAGACCACTTCTCCTTAGGCTCATTCTCAATCCACTGAGTGAAATTTCTGATGGACGACCCCGACCTCCTTCTCATTGTTGGTGGGTCATCATGTAATGCACCAAGAGGTATGGGAGGCTCGTCACCTTCAATTTGTGGTTTGCGAGATTGCTCGTCTGTTTGCTTCGTTGTCAACTCATCCAACTTGTCCCATAACTCATTAAATTTCTTCTCTTGGTTCTGTGCACAGAGCCTCTTAAAGAGCTCCATAAGATGCTTGTTCTTGAATTGCTTGTAGAAATTTGCACCCATGTGACGCATGCACCACCGACTCCAAACATCAGGCCACTTAGCTGGAAGTCCCTTCTCATCCCAACCATTCTGCAAGTAGTCAATAGCCCGCAACATGCCCGCATGACGATCATGTATAAGGCAAACGTTGGGCCTCATACGCACCACTGCAATGTGCACTCTCTCTAGGAACCAGTACCAGCTTTCAGTGTTCTCACTCTCTACAAATGCAAAAGCCATAGGTAGAACCTGGTTGTTCCCATCACACCCAATTGCTGTCAATATCTGACCTCGATATTTACCTGTCAAAAAAGTTCCATCTATGCATAGAACAGGTCGACAATGCACAAAAGCATTGATGCAAGCACCCAATGAGAAAAAGGCTCTTTGCAGCACACTCTTTGTTCGATCATCAACCGATGTAAATGTATGTAGGTCATAGTAAGTATTATTATTCCTCTGGGCAATGGTGGCTAACAAACGAGGCAAATTATCATAAGAAGCTTCAAATGTGCCATACCTCATCTCAATAATCTTTTGTTTGGCTCTCTAGGCCTTTGCATAGCTTATGGTGTACTTGAATTTGTTCTCGATGTGCCTAATAATTGATTTTGGTTCAAAGCCAATGTTACCAACAACACTGCTGTACATCTCACTTGCAACAAAAGCTGAAGTGATGTTTCGGTGATACTTCTCCACCCCTTGTAAGTAGCACTTGTGCTCGGTCACAATGCTAACTTTCCAATAATCATTCCATTTACCCTTATAAGCATGGACACGCCACGGACAATCTTCCTTCATGCACCTCACTTCATACACATAATTTGTTGACTTGACCACCTTAAACTCTCTCTGCAAGGAAACTGCCCAATGCTTCACCGCCTCCTTCATCTCATCCTTATGAGCATACCTTGCACACTCAATTACCTCGTTCTCCTTATACTCCCAGGTTACATGATCACCCTCTGATATAACAAGTCCAGAGAAGTCCTCATTTGCCCAATCAGTGGCCATTACATCACCTTCCTCATCGGATGATGCGTCGTCGTCCGCTTGCTCATTATCCGAATCTTCCCTCTCCATGTCATCAACAATTATACCGACTCTCTCCCCCTCATCCGCCATGCCCATGGTCTGCTCCTCCCTTGGTTGATTTTCCTCATTTTGCATCGATGGTCCAACAACATCCCCTGCATTGCTAGGACACTCTACATCTTCGGTTTGCATTGAAACATTTATATCTTTCTCTTGTACCGACACAAATATAACGAGGGGCCATGACCGTTCAAAAGCCATTTCCACATACCGTCTCCAAGCAGCAGTGCTGTCCATCGGCATTAGTTCCCAAAAATAACCTTCTGTTGCACGACTCACTACAACTGATACTGACATTGTGTAGACTTCTTGGTCTATTCTAAATCCTCTCAACTACCAACTATAAATTGACTGAAATGTTCTCTCCGCAGGCCTATCGATGCCCTTAGATGTCATTACAAAATCTGACAGATCAACACCATCTGGACCAAATCTAATATTTCCTTCACCGTGAACTATCTGAAATGTGACCTTATTTGACATTGTGCCTGATAAAAACAATAACTACGTTAACCTCGTATTTCTGTACTACGCCCTAAGTTACATTCTCTACAATATTGTTATCCAAAATTCTAAAAGTAGGTTACATTCTCCAGATCAAACTAAACTACATCTTACAATTAACACTACTGTCTATGTCTCAATTCATACTATTATATTCTATGCTCTGGATCTACACATATGTGCTGTGTGCTACAGATCTGCTAAAATATATGGAACTAAAACTAAAATGCAACATATATACTCAAACATAACATATTAGTACAAATGCAAAAGATGTATGGGAGCAAACCTGTGATGAAGTGAGCGAACCAGCAGGGCTTCGCCGCTCCCCTTCTGCTGCCCTCCCCTCTCTCTCTTTCGTTTTTTTTTGGATTTTTAGTGAATATAATATAATGAAATTTCAGAGAGGGGGGACTGGGCTTTATAGGGGGGAGGCAAAAATCGCCCTCCCCCAAGGCGGCAAGGGGGCCGCCTGCAAAATTCCATGCCCCCCTCGCCGCCCATTTGCAGGCGGCCCCCCGCACAGTACAAAATCGCCCTAGCGGAGGGCGGCAAGGGGGCCGCCTGCAAATTTCGTTGACGGCCGTCGCCCGAGAGCGAACGGCCGTCTGCCACGTCACTTTCGCCGCCCTCTGGGATGGCGATTTTTAAAAACCGCCCTCCCAGAGGGCGGTAGGCGACCACTTCCGTCAATTTTCAAAATGGAAAATTATTTTTGTAAAACTTTTAATAAAAAAAATTAAAAATAAAAAAAATTCGTTTAACTCACGATCTGGGCTGATGCTACGGCCCACTTTGCTTTTGCGTGAGGCCCATATATCCGGCCCGTGGGTCCACGCGGTGTGGATTTCGGCCCAATAGCCCATAACTACCTCCCTTACTCCTCAGCCCGGTTGTCCCCAGATCCCCCTCTTGTCACCGAGGCGGCGAGCGGAGCGAAGCGCCGGTGGCCGGCGGCGCAGCGAACCGCGGAGGAGCGAGGCGGACGTGCGGCGGCGCATCGAGAGGAGCAGGTGGCTGCGGAGGCGCGACCGGCATAGGGAGCCCCGCTGGAGAGGGGTCAGCCGCGCGGGTGCGTGTCATCCGTCGGCCGCGTCTCCATCTCGGATCGCCGGAGAGGGAGGAGGGGTGGGGGTGGTACAGGTGCGTTCTTTGATTCCCCTGCGGTGAGATGAGCTAGCCTGCCATGGATTCGCTGTGCTGTTCCTACTTAGCTCGGTGATCTTCGTTGTAAGCGTGGGCAAATTTGACTTTACAATTTTACATTATGTGTGCTGCTTCTAGTCTCGCGCCGCCTCTAAGCACATTCTTTTTCCCCCTTTCTTTATACTTCTGACCCGTCGAGTAGAACTTTTTTGACATCAATCGTGCTTGCATTCTACTACTAGAATGTTAGTTCTTGAGGATAGATAACAGATTGTGCATTTGTTCATTCCATTTCTTTTGTTTTTTCATTCCATTTCTTTTTTTGACAAGGAGGAGAGAGACGGGCACCTAGGAGAAGCTTCACCGGTCTCTATCAAGTAAGCTTGTTGTATGAGTGAGGTTACAGAACACAATGTCCAGCAATAGCGGGGGTATCGCGAAGGAGAAAGATCCTGAAAATGCTCCGGAGCTTGTGGCACTGCCGTTGGTCCGGACCCTGAGGCCTGTTCATGCAGTGATTGATCCTGCCGCTGACCCGAGATCAGCACAGCTGTCTTGGCCGGGCCATGTAGTCCTCCTGCCTCCATATGCAACATGGCCTCATCATGTGCCGACCCCGCCACCAGCGGTGAATCCTGCAAATCCACAACAAAACGGGGTACTGCGATTTTATAGTTGCCTATGTGACTTTCTTGATCTAGGTGTTGAGGGATATGTTCATATATCGCCTCCTTCTTATTGATTGTGCTGTGCTGCAATTTGTGATTGGCAGGATGTGGCGGCGGCTGATGTTAGTCCTGACGTTGGTTGTTGTGATGAGAAGATGTTGCCAAAGGTAGATATGCTGTTTGATGGCGAAAAAGAGGCATACGATTTCTACAATGCGTATGCAGAGATGGTGGGCTTCTTTGTCCGGAGATCAACACTCTGGACAACGTCAAAGAACATAATCACTAGGAGAACTTTTGTCTGCTCGAGAGAAGGTTTTCGGGAGAAGAAGAGGGGCACCAAAGAAGCAAAGTGCCCGCGGCCTGAAACAAGAATTGGGTGCCCTGCGAGCATGACCATTAGACTTAATACCAACGGCAAGTACCGTTTGACAGAGTTTGTACCAAACCATAACCATCAACTTGCAACAGCATCTACAATGCATATGCTGAAGGCTAAGAAAATCAGGCTTAAAGCACGGGCTGCGAGAGAAAATCTGGTTGATGATACTGTGAGGACGCCAGAATTTGGGAGTGAAGATGAGGCATATGAATTTTACAGCATGTATGCTGGGAAAATTGGTTTCAATGTGAGAAGGGCAAGCATGACTATGAATGCTGAAAATGTCATCACAAGAAGGATGTTTGTTTGTTCAAAAGAAGGTTTCCGTGAGAAGAAAAGAGGGGCAAAAAGAGTAAAGAAGCCTCGCCCAGAGACCCGAACTGGTTGTCCAGCGTGTATGGTCATTAGACTTACATCTAATGGCAAATATCATGTAACAGAATTTGTTACCTTCCATAATCACCAGCTTGGTGCAACAGTACCTTCTGATCTTGTGGCAACATCACAAAGTACAGAAACTGGTCAAGATGATGGACTGGATTTGGTTGATGGTTCAGCTGATGCTAATATCCACAGGCAAAATCTTATAATTGGAAATATCATGGCAACATCTCTAGAAGGTAGAAGTAACAAAAGATTCAAGTGTACAAAGGTTCCTCACTATGGTGATGTAGGTGCTACTCTAGAGTACCTGCAAAAGATGCAACATGATAACCCTTCATTCTTCTTTGCAGTAAAATCTGATGATGATGGGAACTTGACAAACTTTCTATGGTCAGATTCAAAGTCTATCATGGATTTTGTCCACTTTGGTGATGTGGTATGTCTTGATTCAACGTATGCATTGCAGGGCTATGGTAGGCCACTTGCTTTATTTACGGGTGTGAATCATCACAAGCAAACTGTTATCTTTGCTGCTGCATTGCTTTATGACGAAAGTGTGGAGGCTTTCAGATGGTTGTTTGATACTTTTAAGATGGCAATGAATGGAACTCAGCCCAAAACATTGTTAACTGATAGATCTGATGCAATAAGTGAAGGTGTTGCAGCAAGTTGGCCTGCGACAGCCCATCGTTATTGTGTCTGGCAAATTTACCAAAACGCTCTTCAGCAGTTGAGTCAAGCATTTCATGGGTCAAAAACCTTAGATTACTGCTTCCAGAAATGCCTATTTGACTGTGAAGATGAGCCTGAGTTTTTGACAGCATGGAGAGAAATGTTGGAAAAGTATGACCTAGAAGATAATCAATGGCTAGCAGATTTGTTCTCTCTTAAGGAGAAATGGGCACTACCATATGGCCGCGAGGCATTTTGTGCTGATATGAAAAGTGTCCAGCAGAAGGAGAGCTTGGGCACTGAGCTTAAGAAACACTTATCCCTAGAATTTGACCTTTTGAGTTTCTTCAAGCAGTTTGAAAGAGTATTGTGTGACCGCCGATCAACAGAATTGCAGGCTGATGTGGATGCTAGTCAGAGTACAAAGAAGCCACCACCTATGCGAGTGTTAAGGCAAGCTTCCAATATATATACACCTGCTGCCTTTAAAATGTTCGAGAGGGAGTTTGAGTTATACATGGATTGCATGTTATACAACTGTGGTGAGATGGGCACAATTTCTGAGTATAGGGTAGTCATTGAGGACAATCCAAAAGATCATTTTGTTAAATTTGATTCGCTTAATTCCATGGTAAACTGTAGCTGTAAAGGGTTTGAATTCGTAGGCATTCCATGCCGCCATATGCTAAAGGTACTTGACACCAGGAATATCAAGGACCTTCCTCCTCAATACTTCTTGAAAAGGTGGAGAAAGGATGCTAAATCAGGATCTCCAAACTGTAGTTATTCATTCCCACTTGATGGTGATCCTCAGTTGGTTCAAACAAAACGTTATAACTTGCTGTGTCGGATGTTCAGCATAGCAGCAGCTAGGGCTGCAACCTCTATAGAAACTTTTGCATATATGGAAAACCAATCAAGCATATTTATGGACCAAGTAGAACAAGCTCTTCAAACAAGGCCCCCAGACATCGCTGCCATGATTGGGGCTCATTGTGATCAAACACAAAATCCAATTGACAATATCGTCGCAGGAGGTCTACACAGCCATACTAATTTCATCAATGGCCCTGCTGATGGTACTTATTATATTATTCTTTTACCATTAAAAACTATATTGCTGGCTTGCTGCCATAGATCTTATTAATGATCTTATTTGCATGCAGGTTCCCTAACCTTTCCATTTACATTGGGTGCTGGTGTGTTGGATTACCGCTAGATAGTGACTAATTTCTTACAAGTACTAGCCACAAGGAGCTGCGAATTCTGTACAGTGATCTTTTCGTGGAAATGCATTTTATATATCACCAGAAAATTCCAGGTTATGTCCCTCTGCTGACCCACTTCCTCATCCAGGTGATTACATGGTAATATTGTGCATCTTGCTGGCTGGCAATTTGACAATGCTTACACATTATACCGTAGAGCTGAGAATAGTGATGGCTAGCCCATCCATTGTACATGTAATTTTCAGATAAAGTTTAGAGAATGATGAAAAGTTTCCATCGGTGTATTTACTGAAACAATACTAGAAAATCCATTTGGTCACTTATTAGTTGTTATTACTAACTAATAGTCATTTCAACTCAACAGCAAAAGTCTGTAGCCTTTAAGTTGTCTCCTGCAGTCATTCCTGTTTAGAGGAAGTTGGCAATCTATCTTCTGTCAGTGTGGTGGAATGTCGAGTGATGAATTTGGGGTTCCTCAAGTGAGAAGAATTGCTTTGGTGACTGATGGGCTCCTTACTAGTGATACGTATGGTGCAGCGAAGCCGGATAGGATGTAACAGTTTCAATTTTGATGTACATATGATGTCGAACCAGTATTTTGATCACCTAGAGTAAACTGTTTGATTATGCTTACTCTCTCTTTGTGTGTGATGTGCTCAAAGAATTTTGAGAAAGATGTCAGGATGCATGGAGCAAACGAGCAAATAATCGTGCTCGTGCAGGTGAAATATTGTCGAAGTTTGTCTCTCCCTTAATCAGAAGTTTGCAACAAAAGAAGGCTTTGAAATCAAATACCGGTAAAAAAATTATCGAAATACTCCTACCTGCTTAGATTCTGTGAGATTTCTACGTTGTGTAAACAGCCCCAAAATTGGAGACCTTTGTTCTGTTGGATTTTTCCAATAGGCTTTCTGCACGATTGTACTGAGTTAACAATTTAACATGCTCGCACGGGAAATAATTCTCCGTTTCTAGCTTAAAGTGAATCGTTCATCGTGAAATTCCTACATTCGAAATGAAAATTTTAAATTCGTTTTGAGTGTGTTTTGATTTTCTTTTCTTTAAAGGGAGGGCGCTTTGATTTTCACTGCTGCTCGGTACTTCGGGTGTGTTCTTATCTCTCGTACCCAACATCCAGTCACTTATTTTCCACGTGCACGTTTTTCAAATTTATAATTAATATGTTTTTAAATTATATAAAATAGTTGCTTCAAAAATCATATTAATTTATTTTTAATTTTTTAATTAATACTTATTAATCATGTACTAATTTGTAGCTCCGTTTCCGAGTAGAAAGGGTTCTGAAAAGTTCCAACCCTCTAGAACACCACAGCTCAGCCTCATCTTTTCGCTTATACTTATATGAGTAAATATATTTACAAGCTAAAATTTGAATTTCCAACCTTAAATTTAGAGTTGATTTTGAGGTTTTTCATCGTAGTTTATTTTTCATTCTTTGTTTTAGATCACTAAAAACACATATATAAAAGTTTTATTCCCAAGTTATTTTAAGTTTGCAAATATGCCCTGGTCGTTGCTAGCAAGAACCCTTTTGAAAACATAAAAACGATTTTAACAGTAACCCTCGGATCTTCCGTGGACGGCCCAGATCGACACGGGTGGGGGATCGAGCCCCCCACCTTGAAGCTCTCCCAACTCATATTTTTGCCAAAACCTCCCCAAACCCTAGACACCCGCCGCCGCGGCCCATCAACTCCGGCGAGCTCCACCCGCCGCCCTCCACCCTCCTCCCTCCCTCCGTCTCCGTCTCTCCCCGGATCTCCTCCCGCGGCCGGAAGGGATCCACCGGCCACCGGCGGCGGGGGGATGAAGAACCTAAAGGTGGTTACCCGGATAGCGCAGAAGCTTCAGCTCCAGCTCGACGGGGAGACCGTGGTAGTCTCCGCCGTCGACGCCGAGCGCCGCCGCGCCTTCTTCGTCTCCTCCGAGAACTTCCTCTACTCCGTCGACCTCCCCGCCCCCACCCAGGTACGGTTCCTCTGCTCACCAATTTGTTATACTGCTTGAAATCTTCGTTTTATTGTTTGCCTCGCAACGTAGCAATAGTAGTACCACGCTCAGTACAAGAGGGATACACATATTATATGGTGTTAATTTACCATGCGTATGATTCTCAGATTCCAGTTTTTTGGGTCAATACACCCGTTTATACTGCTAACTAAATTTGGGCAGAACACTATGATTTTTTTTTTTTTTGTACAACGAAACAAACAAACACATCATCATCTTCAATTTGCTATGGTAGCACTGAGCGTGTACCTTCTAACCTAAATATTTGATATTTAGGACAAGATCCTTTTCAAACATTTAAAATTCCAACCATCAATAATTTCTCAAATTCTTAGTTTAAAACAAAAGTAATGGTGTTTGTAGATTTTCCTTGGAAAGTACTTCCTGCTTCTGTTTATATACGACGTCGTCATATATAAATGGAAGGAGAGTAATATCATAAACTTGCTATATTTTATAAACTTTTTCTAGTATAAATTTTATGGTTGGAATTTTGAAAGTTTGATCAAATCTTGTCCTAAACGTCAAATATTTATGGCCGAAGGGAGTATATAATCTGTTTTTTTAGTCGATATGATTATTACCTTTTCTTTTGCTAGTATTTCTGTTTTGCTGATTGCCTATTTTGTCTTTCAGCAATCACTGCAATGGAGCGAAAGTACCCTAGACTCTGATGCAGAGGAGGTTGTTCTTGAACCTGGAGATTACATAGTTGCCATGGATTATCTAATGGAGAAGGAGTCTTTGCTGCTTGGTTCATCAACTGGTTGTCTATTATTGTATAATGTGGATGAGAAAACTACTGAAGTTGTGGGACGACTGGAGGGTGGTGTGAAGACCATTGCTTCTAGTCCTGATGGGGCCCTTATTTCTGTTACGACCGGGTTTGGACAATTGCTCATCATGACAAACGATTGGGAAGTGCTGTTTGAGACTTCTCTCGACCCTCATGTAAGTTTTTGTTTACATGATCTGACTAAAGATATGACTAAAATGTTCTCATTCTACACATGCTTGTTTCCAGTGTGATCTTACAGGTGATATCAACAGTCCCAATGGTCACATCCAAAGTTCTATTTCTTGGCGGGGTGATGGAAAGTTTTTTGCTACTCTTGGTGGGCTTGAAGGGAGCTCTCAGAAACTTACTATTTGGGAACGTGAATCAGGAAATATACATTCTTCTTCAGATACCAAGGCTTTTATAGGAGCATCACTTGATTGGATGCCAAGTGGAGCCAAGGTTGCCACTGCCCATGACCGGAAGACAGAGGGAAAGTGCCCTCTCATTGTATTCTATGAAAAGAATGGCTTAGAAAGGAGCCACTTTTCCATTGATGAGCCAGCAGAGGCTGTCATCCAAGCTTTAAAATGGAACTGCAATTCTGAACTCTTAGCTGCTCTAGTCTCTTGTGGCCAGTATGATGTTATCAAAGTATGGTCCTGCAGTAACAATCACTGGTACTTGAAACAAGAACTGCGATACACAAAGAAAGAAGGGGTGAGGTTCTATTGGGATCAAACAAAACCAATGCATCTCATCTGCTGGACATTAGGTGGTCAGGTTATTACGCACAGGTTTGCTTGGACTACTGCTGTCAGTGAGACTTCGATTGCGCTTGTTATTGATGGTTCCCATGTCCTTGTAACTCCTCTCAGTTTGGGTCTCATGCCACCCCCCATGTCTTTGTTCCATCTTACATTTCCTTGTGCTGTGAATGAGGTTTCTTTTCTATCCGATAACTCGAAAAACCATATTGCTGCTTATCTTTCTAATGGCAGCTTGTGTGTGTCGGTACTTCCGGTGGCAGATACTTGGGAAGAGTTTGAAGGCAGTGGCATAAGTGTTGACCCTTGCTTTTCTGAGTCAACACTGAATAACTATATGCACCTGACTTGGATTGATACGTGTACCTTGATCGGCATTTGTTGCCGCGCTGATGCCTTCTCTTCAACACCAATGAGGTCCAGTGAAGCTAGTAGCCTTCTAGAGAAAAATGACTCGCCATATTTTATCAATGAGATTGAACTTGTATGTTCCGAGGATTCTTTGCTAGGTTCAGCCTGTTCATCAGGTTGGCAGGCAAAAATATCGAAGAAAATGCCTCTGGAGGCTGCAGTTATTGGAATATCTCAAAATCCAGCAAAAGAAGGTTCAGCCTTTATTCAGTTAAGTGGAGGAAGGGTTGTTGAATACTGCTCAAAAGTGAATTTGTTTAGAATGTCTGCCCCGGTACAAGTTAGTGAAACAGGTTCCGACCATACTTTTCCAACATCATGCCCTTGGATGACTGCTGTTCAATGCCATGAAAATGGAATGGTTAGGACACTTCTCTTTGGACTTGATGATAGCAGCAAGTTGCATGTGGGCAAAAGGTTATTAAGCAGTAACTGTAGCAGCTTCACATTCTATTCCAGTGCTTATGGAGCAAAAGAGCAGGTTGTGACCCACTTGCTTGTGACTACTAAGCAGGATCTTTTATTCATCGTGGATATCAGTGAGATTTTACTTAAAAATGGCGAAGTGACAACCGATAGCCATATCAGGAGTCATCCTCGAGGAAAGCAAAGCAAAGAGCATATCACTGTATGGGAAAAGGGGGCAAAGCTGATTGGTGTTCTCCATGGTGATGAAGCAGCTGTCATAATGCGAACCACCCGTGGTAACTTGGAGTGTATCTACCCCAGGAAGCTGGTCCTTGTTTCAATTGTTCAGGCACTGGTTCAGGGACGTTTTAGAGATGCATTTGACATGGTAAGGCGCCATCGGATTGAGTTCAATATGGTTGTTGACTACTGTGGCTGGAAATCTTTTATGAAGTCAGCGGCAGATTTTGTTAAACAAGTCAATAACCTTAGCCACATCACTGAATTTGTTTGTTCAATAAAGAATGAGAATGTCAGCAGCAAATTGTATGAGACCTACATATCATTTCCTGATCACTGTGCAACCTCTGTGGCTGATACTGTAAATTCTCATGGTCTGTTGTCAGACAACAAAGTCACATCTGTACTGATGGCAATTCGAAAAGCCCTTGAGGTGCAGGTGGAAGAAAGCTCATCAAGAGAACTCTGCATACTGACTACTTTAGCCCGTAGCGAACCTCCTCTGTTGGAGGAAGCACTGAATAGAATAAAAGTTATCCGAGAACTGGAACTTCTTGGGGTTGATGATGCCAGGAGAAAGCTCTACCCATCTGCTGAAGAGTCCCTGAAGCACTTGCTATGGTTAACCGAACCAGAAGCTGTTTTTAATGCTGCTTTGGGACTGTATGATCTGAATCTTTCTGCTATAGTAGCTTTAAATTCCCAAAAAGATCCAAAAGAGTTCCTTCCTTTTCTCAAGAGTCTTGAATGCCTCCCTCCTGCTATTATGAAGTACACAGTTGATTTAAGACTCGGAAGATATGAAAGTGCTCTCAAGAACATTGTTTCTGCTGGCGACGAGTATCATGAGGACTGTATGAAACTCCTCAACGCTAACCCTCAATTGTTCCCTTTGGGGCTCCAGTTATTCACTGACCCAGATAAAAGGCATCAAATTCTTGAGGCATGGGGTGATCAACTTTCTGAAGAGAAATGCTTTGCAGATGCTGCAATAACTTATCAATGCTGTTCGTCGTATCAGAAATCTTTGAAGGCGTATCGTGATTGTGGGGATTGGAGAGGTGTGTTCACTGTTGCAGGTCTTCTGAAGTTTAAAAAGGAAGAAATTCTTCAACTAGCACATGACCTATGTGATGAGTTCCAAGCACTTGGGAAACCAGGAGATGCTGCTAAAATAGCACTGGAGTATTGCTCAGATGTCGATAGAGGTGTTGGTTACTTTATCACGGCAAGAGAATGGGAAGAAGCTCTTCGGGTAGCTTATATGCACAGCAGGCAAGATCTGGTTGATACTGTTAGAGATGCAGCTTTGGAATGTTCTGCTTTGCTGATTTCTGAGTATCAGGAAGGATTGCTAAAGGTGGGTAAATATCTGGCCCGTTATGTTGCTGTACGGCAGAGGAGACTGTCACTTGCAGCCAAGCTCCAGTCTGAAGACCGATTTATGGATGTTGAAGACGACAGCATTTCAGAAGTCAGCACTAGCTTCAGCGAAATGAGTGCATATACCACAAGGTGTGTCATCTGCCATTTTTATCTGCGCATCCTCTCTGACCCAATTTTATCTTCTGTTTTTAGTTCTTTTTTTCACTATTTAGTTCCAAGTCCTCCTGCTTTAGGATCAACTGAAACTTCAATCAATGTTGAGTAACATTGTTGAACCCATACGAAATTCTAAATGCTGCTCGTGCAGGTCAACAAAGGAATCTAGTGCTTCCGTCATATCTAGCAGTGCCAGCAAGTCAAGAGGGGCAAGGCGACAAAAGAAAGGTGGCAAGATACGAGCTGGAAGGTAGGCGGCTTCTGTTGAGATTTTTTTTTTAAAAAATAAAATAAAATAAAATCCGAGTGGTTTCTTAAGACGTCAATTCTCCGTTTGTTTTTTCAACTCACCGTCAACTTTATTTGTGCAGCCCTAGGGAGGAGATGGCACTTGTGGAGCATCTCAAAGGGATGTCTCTGACCTCTGGTGCTCTAACTGAGCTTAAAAGCCTACTTGTGGTTCTAATACAACTGGGAAGAGAAGAAACCGCCCATCAGGTGCAGCTGGCTGGAGACAATTTTGAGGTATCTCAAAGGGCTGCAGTCAAGTTGGCTGAGGATACTGTATCCAACGACAAGATAGACGAGAATGCACATACGCTTGAGAATTACGTGAAAATGCTGAGAGCTCATCAGTCAGCTGATAGTGAAACCACCTGTTGGCGAATCAAAGCATTGTCGCCGCCTTGGACCGGGGTATACTCCAATTCACATGAGTGAGTCATTATTACTCTGTTAAGAATAAACTAGTACTATTAGCCCATCTTTCCCTTCAGAGTAAATTGACAAGGAGTTGACTGTGTTGTGGTTTTGAAAAAACGTTTACAGGCATGCTGAATGTTGATGAGTGGTAAGCAGCGGTAACTGTTGGAATGGAATTGAACGAGAGGCCTCAACAATGATTGCCATATCATTCTGTGGCGGCTGTCAAGGGTAACCCGGCTATATATCGATCGCAGCCAATTCAGGATATTTATGGTGTTCTGCCACTTGGGTGGATTGTTACGTCAGAGTGGTGAAACATTTTTGCTTATAAATCAGGATGTTGGAGGCCGCAGCCGAGCCCGCTTGAGCTTTTTGCTGCTTCCATTTGTGGTATAATTTTGATCGAGTAGTTATATGCATGGAGGAATAAAAAGCTACATCATCTGTTCATCTGAAAATTGGGTATTGTAGACTTGTAGTGAATAGTGATTGTGAGACATTTAACTATTTGCCACTTTTAAGATGTGGCATTTAACAGTTGGAAGAAGTCGTGTTGTTTTCCTGAAATTTGTAGTATCTCTTTTGTAGCGGTTGAATTGTTGAAATCCGTATTTCGATTTTTTCAATATTTCAGAATGGGTAATTTCATTTCCTTCAAAAGTTTGAGCAGCCGTGCGGAATTTCATGTCCGGGAAATTTCGAGTCGTTAGTACCCAGAATTTTCGCTCACTGCTCGAATTTTGACCCATTGGTCCGAGGACTTTTGACCCATAAGTCCGCGTAAATTTGGCCCATATGTGGAGAGATTTAGGCCCACTCGTACTCAGAATTCCGGCCCATAGATCGGTTGAATTTCAGCCCAATAGTGAGAGTGATTTCGACCGATTAGAGCACGTGTCTTGGGCCCCATGATTCGCGTGCTTTCTGGCCATTCGGCTCATAGGTCCTGGATTTGGGCCGTTTGGTCCGCTGAGTTTTGGCCCATAAACTTGGCTTTTCAGTTGATGGCTATCACGTTACGATCTTAGAACATTCACCACACAAAAAATCAAGTACACATGAAAACAGTTCTTTACTGTTACATCCTACAAATAAATAAAGTGACTTCATCGCAATGCCAAACGGAGCCTTAGAACATTCGTCACACGAAAAATCAAGGACACGAACAAATGTCAGGGAATTAAGTTTGGTTCAGTGCGTGTAATAGCTCACTTGGCATAATAATACAATCAAATGTTTTGTGAATAACAAAATCCAAGTATGGTACAGTAGAAAATAATCGGCGTCACGTATTGTAACTATGTCATGAACAAAGAGAATAAAATAGTTGCATTATGCTCTTATAAATGTAAGTCCAACAAAGCCACAAGGCGTCCTCTATTCAAAGAGATCGGCATCATGAACAATATCAACTCTCTTCAGCTGTAGGAAACAACATATGCAATTAGCTGCTATATTCTTCCTCTTATTTGTCCAGGACAGCTACAAGGTGTCGTAATATCCACAAGAAGAAATGCTGCCTCATAAAAGAGTGTACAAGGCCCCCGGTTCCCCCTAATAAAATCTGCTGTGTCCATCGTTGCATACAGGCCCATTTGTTTAATTTCCAAGTATAGCAAGTGTTCATCGCTTGGAGAACAGTCCTTGAGTTAATGATGAAAAATCATACTCTTTGCCTGATTGAGAGGGGAGGGAAGAAGAGGTCGGGGATGTGCTCTTGTTAGCAGCTGCACTTGCGGCCCCATTTGCTGGGACAGATGAGCTAGTGTTGTATGCTCTGCATCAAAACAAAAGTAAGCATCAGAAAAGCTAAGCCATGATTTGTGACCTCAAAGCACATCTAAATTTCTTTCGCGACCAAGTAAGCTGTGGTATGAAGTTTTAATTGCCAAAAACTAGTCAAGCAATATTGCTTACCCAGGTGTACTAAAATTGAAATTCCCAAAAGAGAATTCCTGATTGTTGTTCGCAACCTGCCAAGTAACAAAGACATGAAAAGATGAACATACAGTAAAACACATTTATACAGATGATCTAAAAGCCCTTACCTTGGTGGCACCATTCTGTGCTGCTACTGGAGCCAACCCAGGATTCTGATAAGCAAGATTTGTCCAGCTTTGTGAAGGCAAGCCTCCATTGGCAGGATTAGAACCATTACCATTTAGCAGACTGGCGTTCCCTGGAATCATTTGGGGTGCATTTCCAGCTTTAAGAGCAGCCATTAGTAAAGCTTGCTGCTGAGACAGAAGTGCAAGCTGCTGGGGGGTCATAAAAGCAAGTTGCTGCTGCTGGACAGCATATGGCGAAACCATACTGGACTGCAAAATACACGTATTTCTTCAGATAAACCATAGATGTGCTCTTTCTTTTAAATGACAGAGCCATTTCACAAAAGCATTAGTAAAAGTAATGCTGGCGCTGACCTTCTCAAACAGACTCATGATATCATTCTTCACATTTACTTGTGGGGCAGCTGGAGCTGAGGATACTGTCACAGCTGGTGAATCTTTAAACAAGTCCTCTATGCCTGATGTAGACTGGGGCTTACTTTCTACTGGCTTAGCAGAATCCTTTTTGTCTGAGCTAGGTACTGGCTCTGCAGCTGAACAATTGAGAAAGAGAACACAGGAGCCCAAATTAAAAGATACTCCACAGTATGCAAGTAAGGAATATGGTGAAGCACTCGCAGAACATTTCATAAAAAGATGCTCATATAACAAGAATAATTCCTCAATAGAAATGTTAAGTCATAATATCTTACACTGGAAGCCCTCCCATGCACTATCATCATTTGAAGATGACTCTGCTTCTTTCTCGGTTGTTCCATCCATTGATAACATGTTGAAGAGATCAGTTGCATAGTCAACCTTAGGAGGTGGTGCAACTGATGGCTTCTCAACCTTTGGTGGTGTTGCATTAGGAGGTGATTTCTCGGGTTGAGGAGGTGAAACCTTGGGAACTGATGGTTGTGCTTTTGGCTGATGTGGTGCCTGATTTCAATGCAGTTGACCAGTTGTACCAGATTAAAACTATTAGAAGCTAGTAATAAATTATTACACAACAAAATGCAGCAAGTATAAAATAAAACTTAATAATAACTTAAGTCTCCAAATTACTTGAAGTACTCAATGGATATTGTGCCAACTTTAACTTAACACTTATTAACCTAATGTGGAAAATATCACTGGTTGTAAGAATGTGTTTTCAATCATGTAAGCAAGGTGAAACCATTAATTATCATCAAGTTATCAAGGTCAGGCACAAGAAACAAAACTATAAACATGATCATCCATTAGCATGATACACGCTATCACATGATCATTTTCATTTTTCAGTTTGGAAATCTACAGTTTGTGCGCAAGGCATATAACACACACATATATGAAACTTATAGATCGTTCTCCATTTTCGATTAACTATTGAAGTGGCAGATAGTAATTAAGAACTACAATTTGGAATATATATAGCTCGGCTTCAAGAAAAGAGTGTCGATCCCTCAAGCTGTTTACATCTAAAGATGCTACTACCAAAGGCAAGTATCAATAAACTTAACTGATAATCAACACCTAGGAAAAGCTTGTCATAATCCAGTAGGATTACCTGGGTGGGCGTCCTAGAAACCACTGGAGCAATTTTGCTCACTGCAGCTGGTGAAGTGCGGTGTTGCTCAAATGAAGATCTTTGATTATGGCCACCCCTGTTAACACTAGTTTGTGACTCTGAGCTCTTCTCATCTCTAGCACCAGATGATGGTCTTGATGACCCATTCCTCGGTATCCATCTCTTGTCCTCGTATCTACATTTTAGACATAAGTTAATAACATTAGTCCAACACATTGTTCCAAAGGTTAGATCCATAAACACCCCTACAAATTACTCCCTCTGGTCATAAATGTTTGACACTTAGCACAAAGATTTGGTCAACCTTTTAAAATTCCAGCAACCAATTTTATATTAGGATAAGTTTATAAAATCCAATAAGTTTATGATATTATGACAGTACATTTCAAGTCAAATCTATCGATGGCCATTTTTTGTGTTTAAAACTAAGCATTTTAGAATTTTTTTTAATGGTCAGAATTTTAGAAATTTGACCAAATCTTGTCCTTAGAATTAAATATTTATAACCGGATGGAGCAACTGCCTTTTCATTCCCCCATTAATGAATGGTAAGTATTAAAAAGCAAAATTAAACCTTTATTTTGGTTTTGTATTTGTTTGCTTGCGCGGGGGGATGGGAGGCCTTGGATAGGCAGGTGATTTACATTGGTGTACTAGATTTATAGCAAGACAAATGGATTGTACTAGATTTATAGGTACTGAAAGTTGGAGAGGTTCATTACTTTGCACGGATGAAGTTCTCTATCCCAACCCTATCATAGTTAGGGGGCAGCTCCGCTTCCCAGTAGCTATTTGACTTTTCATTCCCCATTGCTGAAAGAAGTGAAGACAGGAATACAATCATCATTGAGAACTGCATTACCCCTTTGTTTGATGGCAAATATTAAAAATTTCTGGTCAGGGAGTAATACATACATTGAATAAATGCAACTTGCTCTGGCAGCCATGTATCCAGGGTAGCCGATCTTACCTGCGTCAGGGAAAAAAATGGTTCATTAAATAGACAAAAACCGCATGCTGTTGATATAGATTTGAAGGCGAGGCCACATGAAAGAAAGAAATGCATCTCAAAGAATTAAACATAAAACAGATACATAGCTGTTTCACGTTCTCTGTTTGTAATATACACAAACAATTTGGTGCAATGATGACCAGTAAAAAATTGTGAGCACGAGTTCTCAAAGTACATGAAAAAGATAAGCCAGCCAGCTCAGAAGCTTCGAAGTCAAGGTTGTTGCAGAATCCAGATAGCTAAGCTTATTGATTGATGACTATCTTTGCCACAACTACCAAAGGTGTGGTTTGCCACACAAAGTGTGGCCAACAAATCGTTGGCCACAAGTGTGGCAAAGTTAGGCACCAAATTGAGTGTATGACATGTGGGAAGAGCTAATAAAGTGTGGCATATCACAGTTGTAACAAACCAGGCTCTAGGCTATTAAAGTGTAGCACGCCTAAGGTTTGGTATGGCAAACTCTGGTCACCAAACCAAACAGCCCGGTTTCGCATATGATGGATTGATGGCCATTCTACCATGTTGAATTTATGTTATGTTTATAATCTTATATAAACTTACAGAATGCAATGAACTGAAAGAAACAAGCATAATATACTTTGATACTATAAAAAAAATGACACTGATAGAGCAGCTACCAAATTTTCATGAAAAGTTGGTCATTCAAAGTACTCAAGTTGTGTTTCAAGCCAAATTTGTCAGAACTTGTATGAAGGAGAAAAAAAAAAGTGGGCATACTGAGTTCGAAAATAAACAGTTGAACTCATGCACATAATTCACTGACCTTAGATATATGTACCCCGAGGCTTCTATGAATTCCAGAACACTGCATGCATATAAAGATCCCAAGATTTACACTTGCCCATCGAGGACCCCTGAAAAATGGGGAAACAGTCAGTTGACAAGAACTATGGCACATGCAAGTGTCTACCTATCAGTTCTAACATTACATGCTCAGAGATGAATTTACAGGTAACATTAGACATGATGGAGAGGAGGTTTAACCAACTATACTGACTATATAAGTCAATAAATAGAACAGAAAATTTTCATTTCCAGGAATAGATGGTTAACATGTTGGATGCAACAAACCAGTGATGAAGCAATAAGAATAAATATCTTAAATAATTGCTTCTAGATTACTAGAGGCCCTCCAAATGCCATAGAACTTGCTCAACACAAATCAGCAAGCGGACAATGAATCAGAATGTTAACTTCTAAAAAAAAGGACGTCATCAAGTGAAAGTACTCTTAGCAGCAAAGCTAATGATAAAACATAAACTTGTATAATGCATCAATAGCCATCTTTTGGAGAACCAATTGCACAGGATCACTCACTTTGATTTGCAGTCTGCACATTCTCTATTCTGAGGCAGCCGCAGGAGGCCTTCCAATATCTGGAAATCAAGGACGAGCCATAAACATGGTAAATAAGACAGGGTACTTCATGAACAATACCTAATATTGTTGAGGCTTGAGCGGGTCATGAAAAAATCAAAATGGTAACAATATGTTGTAGCAACGAAGATAGCTAGGTTGCTTGTACAGTTGACTGCGAATTGTTTAACTTTTTATTGCCACGATTGAGAAGGATACCTACTATAAAATTACAAACAATTTTTCAAATAACGATTTCCACCAGTCGAACAATTCACAAAATCCATATAATCAAGCTTAAATTAGCAAAAGCGCCCGCTCCCCGATTCATAATAACGGCAAAACAAAGGAAGCGAATTCCGATCTGCGCCACGCTCTTCCTAACGCCACAAAAAGAGTTGCAAAGCAACCGCGCGCAATTCAGGAGCGGGGAGATCAGGAACCCACGAAATCGCGGATCCCAAATCTCCCTCACCTAACAACAAACGAAATCGCACGCCGAATCGACTCTGCCGTAGCTTTCCAACCCAAATCGAAAGGGCCAGCCTCCGATCCGAACAAATCGACATATAACGGAACGGGAGGATATACGAACCTTCTTGTGCTTGGCGTTGAGCTCCTTGGAGACGGAGGCCTTCTCGTTCATGGCTGCGCGCGCCCCCGAAATCCCTCGACCCCGAACGGAAACTCCTCCCGAATCCGGGGGCAAACCAGGCGCCGGACCAGGATTCGCCGTCTCCGGTGGGGGGCCTCGGGATCTCGGCCTCCCTTCCTCCCTTCCCCCCTCTCCTCCTCCTCCTCCTGATCTCGCCGCGTCGAGGGGAAGAGAGAGAGAGAGATGGGCAGCGAGGAGAGGGGAGGGATCTGTGCGTGCGTGTCCTCCCCGGCTTGACCTTCCTCGCTTCGCTTCTCCTCCCCTCCTCCCTCCGATTTCCTTTCCTTTTCCTTCTATATTTTTTTAATTAATTATTTAAAACAGTTTGGGTTTTTTTAGAAAAATAATTGTGTGGTGTGATAATGACGGCGCGTTGGGTTTGCTGGCCTAACCAATGCAGACCACGTTTTACTGGTGTTTTAACCCGTGATATTCTTTCGACCGGAGTAGTGATTAGCTGTAACTAATATTCTCGGTAGCCATCCAGCTTGTTCTCAATTTCTATTTGATGGTGAAAGGAATTATTAGGATATTGTGTATAGTTGCTATGCTGTCGAAATACCTAATGTTTGTTTTCTGTTCGTGACTATTGCACCAATATAATAAATAATAAATCATGGTGCTATAGTTTTTACAATACAACAACAAACATAACATCACTATGAAAATTGCAAATGAATATTGTGATCGCCCGAAAAGTTTTCAACTGATCAAACAAGCTTCAAAACACAATGACGTGATTTTTTATCTTATAGTCCCGTGTATGTGTATGTTTTATTCAGTACAAAATAGATGCTCGGCTCTTTCAAGTTTTTTTTTCTTATACTCATCGTATTCAATAATTAATTGCACGTGGTTATTTTTGGAGGTCAGATAATAATATAGGTTATGTACGTTATCCCTCATTATATGTTCTGGAACAACATAAAAGAAAATAAAGGTTGAGATAAATATTATGAAGATCTTACATATATTGATCGTTTCTAATATAAGAATTTTACAAGATTTTTATGAGATTCATTTTATTTTTATTATAAAAAGAAGGCATGATTTGTAAAGGTTTTTGTCATGCTTTGTTAATGTTTAATTGCGCTTCAAACCGCTGTACGTCCCAAAATCAACTATTGTAAATATAGTAAATTTTATCTTATGTTTTTGTTATCATTCGTTGGCAACCACTCAAGATGAAAGGAGTAACTTGAGAGAAGAGAGTGAAAATGATTGAAGATGACAGGAGCATACAGTAGTCCAAAGTGGGGACTCCATCTTGAATTGTCCAAAGCTGAAAGCCATTGATGAAGTGTGACCTGGAGTGGTGTACTATTGCCACTCTTTGATCAGCCGCATGTAATCACCCATGGCTTTGTTAGTCAACCATCCACTATGTATTCCCCTTTCCATTTTATTTCTAACCGACAAGACAGTGGTAATGATTTCCCTTTTTTTTTCCCTTTTGGTTTATTTGGTCTTCCATGTAATGCATAAATGCATTTGATTAGTTGGAACCCATGTCAGTATGTTGCTTATGCATGATTGGTCAGGTGCAGTAGTTGGTCCTCCATTTGCATTTTTTCTTTTGTTTGGCTTCCCATTAGTTTTGGTTTGGTGGACAGCTGTCGGATACTTGGGGTTAGAATTTTTCTTTTTAAGTTTAGAGGCTTATCTCATCAGAGTGATTGTCAGAAACTAACGATGATAAATTGACATTAATCCAAAGTCTGTGATGTCACGGGCTCAAACAGTGTCACTGTTATGTTTGGTTTCTTATTCCTTTCGCTTTGTGCCGACTGAAAACTGAACATTGGATTCGGTTCAGTTTTCAGGTGAAGAAAAGCACACATGATTTTCGGACAGGCCCATCTCCGTACATATTGAAAAATCTGAAATGAAACCGATGCATCCTCGCAAGAGCAATTCCGTTTTCACACATTTGCTTTCCTTTTTTTCCGTTTATGTGCTATGGCCTCAAGTTTCACATATTCTTTGTTCTCTTGAAGCTGCTACGGTGTCAAAAGTTTTCTTGCCAATGCCGTCGACTACATCGTTTACTTTATAGCTGATAAGCCCAGAGAAAATAAACAAAAAAAAATTAAAATAATTTATGAGTAAAACTTGTATAGAAGTGTTTTTATGACTTAAAAAACCAATGCTAGAAAAGGAAAAAGTACACCGAAGGTCCTTCAACTTGTCATCGAGTTATAAAATCGTTCTTGGACCGCAAAACTAGATACAATGTATTCCTCAACTTACAAAACCAATACAAACTAGGTCCCTCGGCAGTTTTGACTCCGGTTTTATCCGACATGGCAACTGACTCAGCGTGGGACTCACGTGGGCCCCACACGTCAACCTCTTCTTCCCCTCCCATCTCCACCTTTCTTTCTCTCTCCTCTCCTTTCTCTTCTCTATATTGACCACAACCCGCTCGTCATGCCGCCTAAGGAGGTGGTGGCCGGCGGCGTTGCCGCTGTCAAGGGGTACATGGCCAGGTGGTGGCGCGACGCCCGCGCCGAGGCAGCGCCATCGCCGAGAGCCCCAAGGTGTCGACGCCCAAGGAGTGGCTGGTGTGCAGCGTGTTGTCGCTAGGCAGCTAGGTGTCTGACGTCACGAGGTACGGCACCGGGCAGGCGGCAGAGGAAGGAATTGCGCGGGCGGCAGACGGCGGGGGAGGAGCGGCATGCGGGCGGCAGGGGAGCAATTGGGCAAGGGGATAGCGCGGCGAGCCGTTGCCTATGGCGAGGATGCGCGTTGAGGTCGGAGGGTGGCACGGAGGACAGCGGAGACGGGGTGCAAAGGACGGTGAGCAGGTTGGAGGGATGGCGCGGTGGCAGCGGATGTAGCGAGGGACGACAGCACGAAGATGGAGGAGACGGGGAAGAGGAAGAGGTGGTGCGCGACCTCCTCCTCCTCCTCCTCCTCCTCCTCGAACCCATCGCCATCGTCATTGTCGTTCGCCACCGCTCTGCTTCGTGCCGTTGGCTTCGCGCGCCATCGCCTCGTAGGCCTGCCTGCTCCGCCCGCGACCACCCCGCTCCGCGCCGCCGGCTTCGCGCGCTGCCGCTTTGCCCACTGTCGCCCCACTTCGCCTACCTGCTCTGCCCGCCACCACCCCGCTGGCTTCGTGCCCCGTCGTTTTACTCCGCCTGGCTTCTCCGCTCATCGCCACCTCGCTCTGCCCCGTCCACTGTCGCCCCATTCCACCTGCCTTCTCCGCCTACCGTTGCCCCACTCCATCCCGCTGGCTTCGTGACGCGGATAGATACAGAGAAGAGAGGGGATGAGAGAGGAGAGGAGAGAGAAAGAAAGGTGGAGAGGGGAGGGGAAGAAGAGGCTAACTTGTGGGACACTAGGGCCCACGTGGGTCCCACATTGAGTCAGCTGCTACGTCGGACAAAACTGGAGTCAAAACCGTCGAGAGACCTAGTTTGCACTGGTTTTGTAAGTTGGGAGATACGTTGTATCTGGTTTTGCGGTTCAAGGATGATTTTGTAACTCGATGACAAGTTGAGGGACCTTTGGTGCACTTTTTCCGCTTGAAAATAAAATACAGGGAAAAGGTACACCGAAGGTCCCTCAACTTGTCATCGAGTTATAAAATCATCCCCCAACTGTAAAACCAGATATTGGGCGTCCCTTAACTAATCAAAACCGGTCACAATAGGTCCTTGTCACGCCGGCTCAAGGACAAGACCAGCTCAGGAAGTCTAACAGAGAGAGGCAGCCCTCGAGAAGGTTCCCTGCAAGCGAGTGGACCCGGTAACTGTCACGGGGCCACTGTTAGAGAGTGAGTGAGACCTTGTAGTGCTGTGCTATTTGTAAAATCAAAGGTGTTTTTGATGATTATTCTATGATGAACAATTGGGCATCGGAGATTATTGGTTTTGTTATTTGGAATTTATTCACGAAGTGGTTTTGGAGATGATTGGATTTCACAGGTGATCGCAGGATTCATTATTTCATGTGACCGGTCAGACCGGGCTCTGGTAGCCGGTCGGACCGGCGGTATGCGCGCGGTCAGACCGGCCAGCCCGCGGTCTGACCGGCCGACACTGTGTCGGTTTCGATTTCGGGTCGTTTGTTTGGATATCCGTGATTATTTCATGATTATGACTTCTAGATGGATACTATACATATGTAATACTGTTGTTTGCTACTAATGAGTCAAGTTGGAGATAGCTTGGTCTCAGAATATGATTTCTTTGTTTGTTCCATGTGTAGGTGACTCGATGTCTCGGGAGAGTATTTGCGGTGATAGACCGGGAGTCGGCTTGGGGATAAGACGACGTCCGTGGTGATCAGAGATCATGCGGGATACTTAGGCTAGAGTTGATGCACGTGGTTGATGGAGATTCCATATGGCATACGATGGAGTTATTATGTGCGTATGGGATGTGGAGTCAAATTTGGAAGGAGTCCAAATTTGGTACGATTGGTTATGTAATGTTTCTTTCTTGTACTAGAGGGTTTCCTAAGGTGTTTAGGACTCTTAGTATGAGTTTGGTTCGTGGCTTTAGGCTGCCTACCTCATGTATAAATAGAGGGGGAGCGTGAGGCTTCCCGGTATCGCTTTTGAGAGCAATTGAGTTGAGTTTTGAGTTAGAGTTTCGAGTTTAGTCGAAATTTTTGTAAGGAGTGCTGTTGGTGCACTTTGTAAACACAGAGAGAAGTAATAAAGTCGTCATCCACTTTAAGAGTTCTTCGATTTGTGTTTCACCGGGTTTCGGCGGTCTAACCGGTGGCGCACCGGCGGTCAGACTGGCGGCATCGCGGCGGTCCGACCTGCGGGCACACGGCGGTCAGACTGGCGGCGACAGGAGTCGATAGCAGGCGTTCTCGGCGGTTCGACCGATCAATCTACATCGGTCAGACCGACGTTCATCAGGCGGTCAGACCGACAGATCAATCTCGGTCAGACCGCGATCCATCGATTTCGAGGGTAACTTTTATTTCCGCTAAAAGTTTTCGGTTTTTGGGTATACCAACCATTCACCCCCTCTAGTTGGCTTAGTTCTTGTGATTCGATCCTACACTATTTAGGTCGGCAGGAGAGAGAGAGATTAACTTTGGAGCAATGTACAAACAACTTTCTCCAAAATCAATTCCAATCTCTCCTCCTCTTACTCTGCAACTCTCTGTTCTTTCTCTCTGTTCTTCCTCTCGACTCCGTTCTATCTCTTCTGCTATCTCCAAATCTCTCCAAAACGATTGAATCGCAGTTGAGAAAATCGAGTTCGTGACAATTTGGTATCAGAGCAACCAATCCTGGAGAAACCACGCTACACATCCCGGCTGCAACTTCAAGTGGAGGCGATGGAGAAGCAAAACGTGGATTTCAGCAAGGTGCTTGTCGAGATCCAGGAGTCGCTGTTGGCGCTGAATCGAGCACAAGGCAAGACGCAGGCCACCGTCATCAAGAGAGATCAAGGTGTGAATAATTGGAGGCCACAAGTGGAGGAAAAGATGCAGGAACTGCGCGAGGAGGTTGGCGAGCTCCGCCAGAAAGTGGACTTCCTCGGCAAGACGAAGATGGCTTCTCCATCGGCATCTTCCCCTCGAGTTCCGCTGACGGACGAGGAAAGGAAGGCGCCGCTGCTTCCCACACCTCCGTCGCCGACGAAGTTGACGACCGCGGTGGAAGAAGCAGAGAAGTGGGCCTATGGCCACCGCTTTGCACAACATCACCGGGGTAGGGCATCAGGGATGGTCACCACCCTGATCCCAACTCCGGGCAAGGGTAAGTTCGAAGTTACTCCTGTTTCAATGAATTCTCTAGGAAATTTTGATTCGGGAGGTGGGAAATTTGATGGGGATCCTGATGAGAGACAGTATAATCACCGTGTGCCTAAGTTAGATTTTCCAAAATTTGATGGTTCGAATCCACAGGATTGGCGTATGCGTTGTGAGCACTACTTTGATGTGAACAACACATATCTAGGTCTGTGGGTTCGAGTCGCCACCATTTACTTCATAGGACGAGCAGCATCATGGCTGAGATCTTCTAGAGCTCATGTGAGGTATCTTGTTTGGGAAGAGTTTAGTGCCGCTATGTCTAGTAAATTTGATAAGGACCAACATGATTTACTCATTAGACAAATGGATCAAATTAGGCAGACAGGAATAGTTTGGGAGTTTTATGAGCGTTTTGATGAGTTGATGAATCAGCTGTTGGCTTATGATCCTGAGGTTAATATGCGATACTTGATTCATCGTTTTACTGAGGGATTACGTAGAGAAATCAGAAATGCTGTTTTGCTTCATCGTCCTCGTGATCTCGAGACTGCTCTGGCTATTGCGTCTTTACAGGAAGAGGTGCTGGAGGTGGTCCCGGAGTCTAATCACAGTAAACCCTTTCGGCGCTCGGATGGTGGAGTGCAACCGAAGAACAGTTCTGCTTTCAAGGGAGCATTTCCACTTCCTTTACCTCCAGGATCAGGAGGTGTGCGTGCTGATGATAAGAAACATCAAGATGGCCAGCGTGCTACAGGACTATTGGACAAGATGTCATCTATTAAGGCTCATCGTCGGGCTCAGGGGTTATGTTACATTTGTGCCGAAAAATAGTCGCCTGCTCACAAATGTGCCACCACTGTGCAATTGCACGTAGTACAGAAGTTGTTTTCCTTGTTGCAAGATGGTGAACAATCTTCTTTGATGGATTCTGAAAATTTAGAGGAGCAATCTGGTCCATCAGTTATGGCTGTGTCTGTTCAAGCAATTGTGGGGTCTGAATCTGGTGGAACCATGCGCTTGTTGGGGTGGGTTCAAGGTTTTGAAGTACTCATCTTAGTGGATTCAGGCGGTTCAGCCAGTTTTGTCAGTTCTCAGATTGCTGCTTCTTTGGCTGGGGCTCAATGATTAGCTAAATCTGTTCAGGTCAAGGTGGCTAATGGTGAATTGTTGTCTTGTGACCAAGAGATTCCTGGTTGTGAATGGAGCTCTCAAGGGTACTTATTTTGTACCAATCTGAAGGTGATACCTCTGAGCAACTATAATATGATCCTCGGCATGGACTGGTTAATGCATCACAATCCCATGACGGTCGATTGGACCAGAAAGTCTTTGACTCTCGCGTGGAAGGGACAGACTATTTCATTACAAGGGATTACATCTCAGTTAGCCACTTGTTCCAGTGTCTCTGTTCAACAATTGAATGGGCTTATTTCTCGTCGTGCAGTTTCAAATCTGGTGCAGTTCTGTTCTCTGTCAGTATCATCAACTTCAGAAATCATTCCTGAGGCAGTGCAAGTAGTGTTGCAGGAATTTGATTCTATCTTTGCTGAACCTGAAGGTTTACCACCTGATCGACCGTATGACCACTCCATTCCATTGATTCCTGGGGCTCAACCAGTAAATGTGAGGCCATATCGTTATACTCCCACACAAAAGGATGAAATTGAATTACAAGTGAAAGAGATGCTTTCTAAAGGTATCATTCAGCCCAGCTCTAGTCCATTCTCTTCCCCTGTTCTTTTGGTAAAAAAGAAGGATGGATCCTGGCGCTTTTGTGTTGATTATCGCCATCTAAATGTTATAACAGTCAAAGATAACTATCTCTTGCCCGTTATTGATGAATTGTTGGATGAACTCAATGGAGCGCAGTGGTTCACTAAGCTTGATTTACGCTCTGGTTACCACCAAATTCGTATGCAAGTGCAAGATGAACATAAGACAGCTTTCAAGACACATAATGAACACTATGAATTTCGTGTGATTCCTTTTGGTTTAACCAGTGCACCAGCCACTTTTCAGGGCGTCATGAACAGCATTCTGCACCCTTGGCTTCGCCGCTTTGTGTTAGTCTTTGTGGATGACATTTTGATTTATAGTTCTACTCTTGAGGAGCATATTCAACACTTGAGAACTGTGTTCCAGGTTTTGCTTAAGCATCAGCTCAAGGTGAAACGTAGCAAGTGTTCTTTTGGCCAGCAACGCCTTGCTTACTTGGGCCATATTATTTCTCCTAATGGTGTGTCCACTGATGAGGATAAAATTCAGGCTGTCAGGGATTGGCCAGTTCCTACCTCAGTCAAAGAATTGCACTTCTTAGGATTAGCTGGCTACTATCGCAAATTTGTAAGACATTATGGAATCATCAGTAAGCCTTTAACTAATTTGTTGAGAAAGGGGCAGCTCTTTGTATGAACAGCTGACTCTGAAACTGCATTTCAGTCATTAAAGCAGCTCTTATCTCAGCTCCTGTCTTGGCCATGCCTAATTTCAATCTACCTTTTGTGGTGGAAACGGATGCATATGACAAAGGAATTGGTGCAGTCCTAATGCAACAAAATCACCCGGTGGCTTTTCTCAGTCGAGCTTTGGGATCTCGTCATCAAGGCTTGTCCACCTATGAAAAGGAGAGTTTGGCTATAATTCTTGCCATTGAGCACTGGAGCTCTTACTTACAACATGCTGAATTTTTCATTAAGACAGATCATCGGAGTCTATCCTTCTTAGATGATCAGAGACTTACTACACCGTGGCAACATAAGGCTCTTACCAAGCTTTTGGGTTTATGTTACAAGATCATTTACAGGAAGGGTGTTGATAATCGGGCGGCCGATGCTCTGTCTAGGTGCCAATCTTCTGACACCATTGTTTTATCTGCTCTGTCCGTGGCCATTCCAGCATGGATGCAGGAGGTAAGGGATGGTTATGTTCAGGATCCCGATTCTCGCAGTAAAGTTCAGACTCTTAGTATCAGCGCTCATGATGTGCCTGATTACACTCTGAAGGATGGCATACTATATTTCAAGCAGCGTATGTGGATTGGTCATAATATTTCCCTTCAACAGAAGATCTTAGCCAATCTTCATACTGCTGCAGTGGGTGGTCACTCTGGTATTCACGTTAATTATCAGCATATTAAGCAACCGTTTGCTTGGCCAGGGTTGCGCTCGAGTGTGGTCCAATTTGTGCAAGCCTGTTCGATCTGTCAAAAGGCGAAATCTGAACATGTCAAATATCCTGGTATGTTGCAACCTTTACCAGTGCCCGAACATGCTTGGCAAGTGGTCTCGTTGGACTTTATTGAAAGTTTACCACGCTCATCTTCGTTTAACTGCATTTTGGTGGTCGTTGACAAATTTTCCAAATACAGCCACTTTGTGCCTTTGTCTCATCCTTTCACGGCCTTGGACGTCGCTGAAGCCTATATGCAATTCATTCATCGTCTGCACGGATTGCCTCAGTCCCTTATCTCCGATCGTGATCGCATTTTCACTAGCACATTGTGGACAACTCTGTTTCGTTTGGCTGGTACACAGTTGCGCATGAGTTCATCTTATCACCCTCAAACAGATGGACAGACGGAACGTGTCAACCAGTGTTTGGAAACCTTTCTTCGCTGCTTTGTTCACGCCTGTCCCTCTCAGTGGAGTAGATGGTTGGCTCTCGCAGAGTACTGGTACAATACTTCATTCCATTCTGCTTTGGGCACAACTCCGTTTGAGGTATTATATGGTCATAAGCCTCGCTATTTTGGGTTGTCAGCTACTGCAGCTTGTCAGTCTTCTGAGCTTCAGGAGTGGCTACATGAACGCGAGAAAATGCAAGTACTGATTCGTGAGCATTTGTTGCGCGCTCAATCCAGGATGAAATTTCAGGCTGATCATCACCAGTCAGAGCGCTCTTTTGCTGTGGGCGACTGGGTTTATCTCAAACTACAACCCTTCGTCCAACAATCGGTAGTGACCCGCACAAATCACAAACTTTCGTTTCGCTTTTATGGTCCTTTTTAGGTTCTGGCTCGTGTGGGAGAGGTGGCTTATCGCTTGGATTTACCAGCGTCAAGTCTGATTCATCCTGTCATTCATGTTTCTCAACTGAAGAAAGCGCTGGCACCTACTGAAACGGTTCAACTTGTTTTGCCTGTACTTCATCCGACAACTGATGCTGAAGCTGAACCTGCTCACATTTTGGATCGTCGCATTATTCGCAATGGCTCTAAGATGGTTGAACAAGTGTTGATTCAGTGGTCTAGGGAAGAACCAACAGCTGTTACTTGGGAAAATCTGCAAGAACTGCGCCATCGTTTTCCTCACCATGAAGCTTAGGGACAAGCTTCGTTTCAAGGAAGGGGGAATGTCACGCTGGCTCAAGGACAAGACCAGCTCAGGAAGTCTAACAGAGAGAGGCAGCCCTCGAGAAGGTTCCCTGCAAGCGAGTGGACCCGGTAACTGTCATGGGGCCACTGTCAGAGAGTGAGTGAGACCTTGTAGTGATGTGCTATTTAGGTCGGCAGGAGAGAGAGAGAGAGATTAACTTTGGAGCAATGTACAAACAACTTTCCCCAAAATCAATTCCAATCTCTCCTCCTGTTACTCTGAAACTCTCTGTTCTTCCTCTCGACTCCATTCTATCTCTTCCGCTATCTCCAAATCTCTCCAAAACGATTGAATCGCAGTTGAGAAAATCGAGTTCGTGACAGTCCTTCGGTGGTTTTGGCCCCGGTTTTGTCCTACGTGGCGGCTGAGTCAGCGTGGGACCTAGGTGGGCCCTACGTCAGGATGCCACGTCAATCTCTCTCCCTTCCTCCTCTCTCTCTTCTCTTCTCCTCACCCGACGCCACGAGGAGGGCAGCGCCGCGACGGTGGCCGGTGGCGGTGATGGCAGCATGGCGGCGGAGAAGCAGCGCACGGGCGGCTAGGGAGCATATGAGGGAAGAGGTGGTGCGCGTCCTCCTCCTCAAATACACCGTCGTCGTCTTCGGCGGCGGCGACCGCCCCGGCGGTGGGAAGCAGATGGGGAAGCGGGAGCGGCGACCGCGGCGGGAGTGGAGCTCGGTGGAGGAGGCACGATGATGACGGCGGAGGGAGTTGGGGCGCCGAAGCTGTGGAGATCGGCGGCGACGACGCATTGTCGCCCCACTCTACCCGCCGGTAGTCGCCCCACTCTGCCCGTCGGCTCCGCCCACCACTATCGCGCTCCGTGCCACCGACTTCGCGCGCTGCCACTCCGCCTCGTCGTCACCCCACTCCACCCGCTGCCGCTCCACCTCGGGGTCGCCCCACTCCGCTCGCCGCCGAGCACGCGCGCCTGGGGATGGAGGGGAGGGTCTCGACGCCGAGGTGCCCTATCGTCCTCGCTCTCCCCTCGCAGTGTTCGCCTGGGGATGGAGGGGAGGGTCTCGACGCCGAGGTGCCCTATCGTCCTCGCTCTCCCCTCGCAGTGTTCCTGCCGCCGACGCCCTCCCCTTCTCCCGCCTCGCCGCTACTGCCATCCCTGTGTCGCCGGCCGCTAGCTCCTCCTCTCGGCGTGGCAGAAGGGAGAATCCGACCTCGGCGCGGCGGCCTCCCCTCCAGCGTCACAGCCTCCACGTCGCCGCCTCGTGTTAATGACCAAATTTGGTAATATCAGTATCGGAGAAGAAGATTAGATCGAAGCGGAATCAAAGATGAGGATTGTCGCGGAAACAGAGTAAGAATCGGCTGGAGTCCGAATTGGCTACGATCGAGATCGACTAAGTCCGAGTCAGACTGGGTTAGGTGATACAGCCGATTCCGACAATACGACTTGGTGTACGACATTGGGTCGAGTTGATATGCTTCAAGATGATTGCCACGCATGGATAGAGTCCTGAGAAGGCAATTGTATCTATTAGTTAGGATATTTTATGTAAATTCCTTAGAGATATGTTTGGGAAAAAGTCTGCCGCAAAGACTTATGGTATCTTAGAGTTTGTTAGGGATAAGAGTCGTGTCCGATATGGACATGTTGTGTAATTCTCGGGTATAAATAGACCCCGAGCCCTATGTAATCAATTTAACACACACGTTCAATACAATCTCGGCGCATCGCCACCCTTTTTGCTTTAGTTTTATTTCGACGAGTTCTTGCTTTCAGGTTGAGCTGCATCGGTTTCGATCTTCAACAAGAGGTAAAACTTGTTATGACGGCTTGCGTTCTCGGGATTAGTGCTTCCATCTTTATGATACTCTAATCTTGTTTATGTAATTCGTCGAGTTATCATATATCTTATATAATCTCTGACAATATCGCTATCTAACCTACAATCGGCTAACATCTATCAATAGAGGGCAGCCGATTAGGTTAAATATCGATGTTGGCTTAGATTATATATGATATCCACCACTCTATGAAACTTCCAATGGCTTGATTGTCTAGATATTTTCCTTCTTTTCATACTTATAACTGCATCAATTGAGTTTAATCTTATGAGTCGTGATTAGAATCTCAATCTCTAGCCTGCTTCTTGGTTGCCGATTAGGGTAGTATCGGGGTTTCAGCCGGTCTTACCTGGTTTAACTATATTTGTTTTATATGCTTTACTGACATGTTAAATCTGCCCTTTATGTTAAGATCTTGCCGCATTTAAGTATATTAAGCTCTTTGTTTGGTATATCCTATTTGCGTTGATATCTTAATATAGAGCGGTATCGAAGTATTAGCCGGTACATGCTAGATCTCTCTGATCGGCTATGCTATGAACATATATAGTCTTGTTGTTAGTATATATTTCAATCTAAGTGATTTATACTGTCTCGGCATGGCGACCGATCTATCCCAATCACTTGATTTAAGTATATATCAATATAAGGATTATATATTGTTAATATCTACAGCCGATCAAATAGATTTAGTTCTTTATTATCTTTTTGTAACTGCCGATCGATACATATTTGACATCGGCTCAAAGATAAATGATATGTCATCGGCACCTAGCCGATCGGCTATCATTTATAGATTTAACCACAGTTTTTTTGTCTTTATTTCTTGTTGATTGTAGGATCAAATCAACTGGCACGCTAGCATACCCGAAGACGAGTTTTGGACCTGCACTGGAGTTAAGCAGACCTCCCAGGGCTCGTGTTTTTCATCAACACCTCGTCACCCGCCGCCTCCTTCTCTCCTGCCTCACCCCGGCGACCTTTTCCCACCCATTGGCCGGCTTGCTGCTTACACAGAAGGAGAAAAGTGAGATTGAGAAGGAGGGAGAGGAAAGGAAAGAGAGAGGGTGCTGACGTGGCATCTTGACATGTAGGTCCCACGCTGAGTCAGCCGCCATGTCGGACAAAACCGGGGATAAAACTGCCGAGGGACCTAGTTTGTATGGTTTTGTAAGTTGGAGGATGCGTTGTATCCGGTTTCGTGGTTGGAGGACGATTTTGTAATTCGATGACAAGTTGAGGGATCTTCGGTGTACTTTTTCCTAAAATACGGTGAGAAAAACTTGCATGCGGCCTATAATAGTTGGGCCTCAACGGGAATGCGGGCTACGTGCGGCCCATATAGTTGGGCCCAGAGCTAGAATGCGGCCCATATTAAGTGGTGTTGCGCATTGCTGCTTTCACAGTTCGCACCATCCGGCGGAGGAAGATGGAGGCGCAGGCGACCCACCGGCGAGCCGGAGACCGCGGCGGCGGTGGCGACGGCGGGAGCTCCTCCGCCTCCATCGCCAAGCACCTCGCAAACCAGAGCCAGGTACCTCGTGAGCACGCGCCCGCCTTTCCCTCTCCATCAGATCATTTGCTGCTTGCTGCCCCGGAGGTTCTGTGATGCTGCCGATTCCTGCACACGTTTGGCTCAAATTCTCCACGAATTCGTGGCTTCTCCTCTCGGATTTTCGCCCATACTCATCGCAAGAATCAAGCGCGCGTAGCCAATCGCACCATCGCGGTTACAGCTCAGCGATTGCCTCCTCGATTGCGGCTGCGGCTGCTCTTTTGCGCTGCTAGATCCACCTGAACCATGCCGGCTCACAATGTTCTGCAGAAACCTGAGAATGCGTGCCTGCATGCTCGATTTCGTTGTCTGGCTCTGATTTCTGGAAGGCTCTGATTGCAACTGTACATCTCAGTATCTTGGCTGCTCTCTTCATGTGTTGTCGCGTTTCCTGCTCAGGTCTTGAAGTGGCTGCAAGATTTCTCTGATAAGGTGGAGGAGAGAGCTAAAGGAGCCGCTGCAGAAGTCAATGGGTTGTTAGATGAGGCTGGGGCGCTGGAGCTGGATATGAAGACCGCGATGATCTCCTTCAACAACCTGACCCGCCAAAGGTTCATTGAACATGCAAGTAGTGGTTCCAAATCTGTATATTGCACTTGTCTTTGGATGCCTCTAGTCTAGAAAGTTATGCTTGCTTTGTGATTGATTTGTTTATATCAGATGACAATATACTTAACTTTTGGCTGTAGTACACCCTTCTATGGTCAAGTGTCGTATACTTGTTTTGATTACTTTTGTAAAAGACATAAATTTCAAATTTACATAAATTCAAATTTATGATATCTCCTCATTCCCTCAGTGGAAATTGCTTGGGACACATTTCTGTACTTTGCCTCAAGGAGATGAATAACATATCACCGCTCACTGCTGCAAGTGCGTCTTCAACTGCAGAAAATTTCAGGTGAAGATAGTATGCATTTGAAAACAACGGAGAGTATGCATGGTTCTCTGCAATCCCAAGTGCCAGCTCAGGATTATGAACGTGATATTTTACCAAGATACAAAGAAGCATTACACATAGGACTTTCTTCCTGTAAGGACCACTTCCGAAGCAAGGGACGCTCTACCACCTCTGTGTTCAGGGTAATGGCCTTACTTGCAGTTCTTGATGAAATATTTACCCCCCCCCCCCCCCCTTCAAACTTTTCCCTGCAAATTAATGCCATAATTTGTCATTACTAAAATTTTGTTGCGGAGGCTTGTTTAGGTTGATGCCAACTAGTTCCAGTTTTTAGCTGCCAAATATTATCTGAATCTTTATTATTTTTCTTCCAAAATTCTGTCAAGATTCCCATCCTTTTGGCACATTATGGTAAATTCATTTTCTTGCCGAAACACTTCCAATTTTCAGCGACCTATTAGATGACCAAATTTTGGAACACATTGCCAATGCAATTTTTACCACCAACCCTCCCCCTGGTCACCCAGATTTCAGAAGCAAATTAACTAAAAAAGCTTGCTGTGAAGTAAATATTGCCAATGTTTTTCCAGCAAACTAATTATATGCCAAAACTGACAAACCAAATTTTGGTAGTTCTGTTTGGTAACTGCAGCTGGCATTATTTCAGAAATTCTATAGTTCACAAGCGTTTGTTCTATGGTAGCATTTCCAAATTATCTTTGTTGCTTGACTCTTGAAGGCTATGTCTGCATATGGCCCTCTTCCACATATAATTGGTTCTGAAGAGTACATTCATGATAACAGCTGTGGTCTGGCAGGTATAAGTATTATTCAATTGTTTTTCTTTGGAAACAATTTTATACTTTGTGAATATACTCATGTGAGCTTTTCAATTTTGTTTCAAATAGATGATATGCAGCCTCTAAGTGATGACTTCAGTTGGTTGCGGGAGTTTCAAAGTGAGTCTTCAGACTCACGGACTGCTGATATCTCTGAGTCTCAAATTTTCGGGGCTCAGCGAGGTTATGAGAAGGTACAGTGTATTTATAGTTTGCGGCAAGAATGATGTGTTCTGGTACTGATTTGTTTGCTGTTTCATATGGAGTTTGTTTAAACTCTAATCAATATATAGTACTCCTAGTTGACGTTGACACTAATAGTCTTCCAGACCATTAATCATGTGTGCGTGTTTCAATCCAGGGGGAAACTGACTCTGTGGTTTCTGCTGCACGAGAATTCAAGGCAATGCTGGAGGCTGCACTTGTTAATCCCTATAAGTTCTGTATGTGATTCTTTCCCTACTTCCGTCCTAATTTTGACATCGTATAATACCTGTATAGTGTGTTAACTATAATCTTCTTCATTTATTATGCTTTGTCCTCTCTTTGAAAAGTTATCTTTCTTTCTTAGTCCAATTTAGATGTAGTTTTTTTATAAAAAAAAATCCGTTATGATTTTCCTTTTCATTGATTTTAGTAGACCGTGCTTTTCACAGATGATGATGCAACTATTACAGCGCAAGATGCTTCTGTAGAGAAGAAGATAAGCACAAGTGAGGTACAGCATAACCTTTCTGTGGCATTGTAGTTTGGACTATGGGTATCTTCAACCGATATTTCTGTCTGGCTAAAAGTTGTGTCATAACCCTGAGTCCCTGATGACTTGTTCACATGACTCACATCTGGAGTCCTACTCCCAAAACATCAAAAAAAAAAACTTGCATGTGTTAATTCTTCTCTCATCTTTTAAATTTCCCTTTAGTTGTAAGATTTCATACAAAGCTCAACATGTTTCTAATTGTGAGCTCTTGCTTTTGATTGTTCACTCTGGTCCAGTGGATGTGTTTTTTTTTGTCCAAAAGTATATGCTGATATTGCTATTTGGGGAATATGATACCAATAAAAGGAGATATTTCCCTCATTCCAAATTTCCAGTTTTAAATAATTTATGACCCTAACAAAGTTGCCTTGTGATGATTCTAGGACCAAGTTATGCTGACAGGGACAAGTGAAGCACCGAGTGGAAGATCAGCACAAGAAGATAACTCTGAACAGACAGGACTTTTTGCAAGCTTGCAAAGCGCAGATGCCAATCCTCATGACATCTATTCTGCTTTGGTTAGAGAAGGCCTGTTTGATACTGGTGATGAGATTCTGTCTATGGATAGAGGGGAGTCTGCTGATACTCCTATTTCAGGCCTAGCGTCAGGTTTAGCAAATCTTGGCACTGCTGATCCAGCTGAAAGGGGCTACTCAATAAACGAGACTACAAATGAGGAGGGATACTTGATTGAAGAGGATGATCCATCACCATCAAACAAAGATGAACAAGATGACCAAACTGATGCACATGGTGTGTCTTCGCCAGAGCCAGAAGATGGTGTTTCTAGACCATCCTAGCCATGCTGATATTGGTCGATTTCTTCTCGAGTGCAGTTCATTCTGTCAAAATCTACTGTAGACGCTGGTGAAGCAACTGAATGGCAATGATTTAGACGAGGAACACACTTTTGCTGCCATGTGCTGAGTGCTGTAGACTAAGAAATTATATATTCCCTTCGTTTCAGGTTATAAGACGTTTTGATTTTTGGTCAAAGTCAGGACAAATTTGTAGAAAAAAATAGTAACATTTTCAAGCCAGGACAAATTTATTATGAAAATATATTTAATTATTGATTTGATGAAACTAATTTAGTATTATAAATATTACTATATTTGTCTATAAACTTTGAAATAGTTTGGTTTCAAAACATTTTATAACCTGAAACGGAGGGAGTACCGTTGCTCCAGTGTATCAAAACAACGCATTGAAAACATACCATTACGATTTAATTCCATCACTAGCGCAACTTATTATTGACGCCGCGCTTATTAGCTCTTTTTTCTCCCTGATGAGGATCAATAATTCGTTACCTCATGCTGAAATCTGCACTGTAGAATACCTAAGACCGACGTCGAGGTCTCGAGGATGAAGAATTTGGCACGCCAAAACCATCCTAAGATCGAGAGGCTGTGGCTGTGCCTGGTGGCATATTCAAGATGTGATCAGGTTGATGAAGACAGCATTGCACAGAAATGTCTTCGATTGAATCAATGAGCACGATCATTGGCGTGTTTTGCACGAATGACCAAAACAGAGACGATGATCGGACGAAGAGATGAAACGAATGCAACTCTTATCGATCAAGACATCGGCACCGTTACTACCAAAGGTTCTTTTATAGGAAAAGTATTGGTGGAGACCGGGTGTCTTATAACCGGCCTTATCTACAGCCTCGCCCCGGATGAATGCCAAAACCATCCTATGAGCGAGAGGATCAGATTGATGAAGACACTACCATTGACGTGTTTTGCATGAACGACCAAAACAGAAAAGATGATCGGACGAAGAGATGAAACTAATGACACTAGCCCATTCTTTTCTCCAACAAGAGCTGGATAAAGATTAAGATTTTTATGGCACGCTTTTTAAACTGTTAAATGATATGTTTCGTGTGAAAATTTTTTATATGAAAGTTACTCTAAAATATCATATTAATATATTTTTCAAGTTTGTAATAATTAAAACTCAATCAATTATATGTTAATAATACCACCTCGTTTTACGTAAGAAAACTTATTCTTTATTTTCATCTTAAGAAAAAAAAACATCACAAGATGACCAGAAGTAGCCCTCGGGCGTGCCTAGTTGTCTCTCTCTCTCTCCCCCTCTCTGTCGAACACTATGCCAGAATATGACCAGTGGAACGAACACAAGGTGTTTGGTGCTGTCAAGTGGCAGCATTTCTGATAGTGTTGATTGCAAATGTAAAGGATACGTTAGCGGGGGCTTTAACCACGACTCCAACTTTGGATTTGTTTGGAGAGCTTAAGATTTTAAGAAACTACTGATTGGCAGATATTTTATAAGAATATGGAGAAGTTTCGTTTCTTAGATTATGGCTTCTAGTTAGTTTTTGAATTCTATAACTACAATTTATCAGGATTTAGACGAAAAGCTAAATTGTTTGGAAATTTTAGGAGAAACTGGAGCTACCATAGACTCCCCAAACAAAACCCTTTGTGCGCCACGATCGGTTCGCAGCGTGTGCCATCCCACGCGCTCGGTTCACACACCACGCAGGGAGGCTCTGGCTCTTCATGCGATTCTAACAAACCTAACAAACCTTATCTAAAAGAGAAAAAACGAAATAAAGAAAGAGAAATACCGAAAATACTGGTTTGACACGCACCAGGATTTTCTAAAAAAAAAATCCAACAGTATCGATCTAAGACATCGTCACCGTTATTATAAGAGGCATTTGCAAATTTGTTATCGATTTTTTCAATATTGTAAGGATGCCACTCGAATGATAGTTTTAGTAGTATTTTTATAATTTTCTAGTGGCAGTCTTCTAATAACAATTCAAAGTAGTGGCAAATTTGCAATTGCCCGTTCTTTTATACGCAGAGACTCCGAGAGTCAGTGCAAGCAAGCAGGAGCTCGTCACTGTCAATTGACAAAATTCAGTAGCAAATCCTACTCTGTCTGCATCAATGGCTGGCCCAACCATCGTCCTCCTCCCGGCCTGGGGATCCGGCCACTTCATGTCCGCGCTGGAAGCCGGCAAGCGGCTGCTCGTCGCCAGCGGGGGCGCCGTCTCCCTCACCGTGCTCGTCATGCAGGCGCCGACGGAGATAGAGGCGTCGGTGGTCGAGGCCCACGTGCGCCGGGAGGCGGCTTCCGGGCTCGACGTCACCTTCCGGCGGCTCCCCGCCGTCGAGCACCCCACCGGCTGCGAGGCGACCGAGGAGTTCATGTCCCGGTACGTCGAGCGCCACGCGCACCACGTCAAGGCGGCCATCGCCGGCTTGGCGTCCCCCGTGGCCGCGGTCGTCGTGGACCTCTTCTTCACGCCCCTGCTCGACGCGGCGCACGAGCTCTCGATCCCGGCGTACGTGTACTTCGCCTCCACCGCCGCGTTCCTCGCGCTCATGCTGCGGCTGCCGGAGCTCCGGGACGACCTGACCGTCGGGTTCGACGGCATGGAGGGAACCGTGGACGTGCCCGGGCTGCCGCCGGTGCCGCCGTCGTACATGCCGGTGTGCCTCGTGAGCAAGACGGTGAAGAACTACGACTGGTTCGAGTACCACGGCCGCCGCTTCACGGAGGCGAAGGGCATCATCGTGAACTCCTCCGTTGAGCTCGAGGGCGCGGTCCTCGCCGCGATCGCGGACGGCCGCCGCCCCGCTCCGGCGATCCACGCGATCGGGCCGGTGATCTGGTTCGACGCCACGCCGCCGCCCGAGCAGCCGCACGAGTGCGTGCGGTGGCTCGACGCGCAGCCGGCGGCGTCGGTGGTGTTCCTCTGCTTCGGGAGCATCGGCTTCCTCGACGCGGCGCAGGTGAGGGAGCTCGCCGCGGGCCTGGAGTGCAGCGGCCACCGCTTCCTGTGGGTCCTGCGCGGCGCGCCCGCCGGCGGCGTGCGGTACCCGACGGACGCGGACCCGGGCGAGCTGCTCCCGGAGGGGTTCCTGGAGGCGACCGCCGGGAGAGGGATGGTGTGGTCGAGGTGGGCGCCGCAGAAGGACATCCTGGGACACGCCGCCGTGGGCGGGTTCGTGACGCACTGCGGCTGGAACTCGGTGCTGGAGAGCCTGTGGTTCGGCGTGCCGATGGCGACATGGCCGCTCTACGGCGAGCAGCACCTCAACGCGTTCGAGGCCGTGGCCTCCATGGGCGTCGCGGTCGAGCTGAGGAGGACGACGGCGAAGGACGGCGACGCGGCGAGATCGCTCGTGGAGGCGGCGGAGGTGGAGCGCGCGGTGAGGAGGCTGATGGCGCCGCAGGGCGGCGGGTCGTCGGAGGCGAGGGAGAAGGCCGCGGAGGTGAGCGCGGCGTGCAGGAAGGCCGTGGAGGAGGGCGGGTCGTCGCACGCGGCGCTGCAACGGCTCGTGCGTGAGATCGTTCGTGTCGTGGCAGGCCACCCTATGCCGGAATAGCTGGCTGGTTGCGGTTGGTTGGCCCATCTCACACGGTACTCGGCCCAGTCTAGACGAGAAAATTTTACTAGAAACCAAGACGTCAACCACGTGATGCGGCTTAAGGGTGTGTTTGATTCGTGGTAGGGTATATAGCCATCCCTACCCCTATGAGCAAATCCCGGAGAGATTAAAAGCACAGGCGCTTCGCTGTCGACGGATACGTCACCTACCACTGAAAGCACAACGCCGTTAAATCCTGAAAAATTCGCTCCCATGGGGAGTCGAACCCAGGACCTCATGTACTACTGAGGCTCTTGTAACCACTAGGCTACAGACCCTTTCACAGGTATAGCCATTTATATTTGTAGGAATATGGTGGTTCTGTTTGTTTTATGGATATATGACCATCCGGATAGGAACGGATAGAGTAAAATCAATAACATATTAATCAATGATAAATATGTTAATTATCATCAATATAGTCATATCTATACTAATTAACAATAAAATGGACTAATTATATAAACAACACTAATTTTGACAAGTCAATTACTCCATACGCTACAAAATATAAGAAATCTATAACCGGATGAGATATTAATCATTTACTAATGATTAAGATTACCAAATGTGGATATCCTCATCCGGTCAATTTAACCCACTCATCTAGTATCTTCGTGAAACATTTTCTCTTTAGACCACCCAATCCATTCTTACCCATCAACCAAACATATTTAAAAACTGGATCGTCATATCCCATTTAGTGATATCACTCTAACCAAACACACCGTTACCCTCCTCCCACCCTTAACCCCCATCGCATTAGAAGCTGAGAAGTAGCTGGTTGATAGCTATTCCCTCCGTCTTATAACATAGTAATCCAAAACTGGATAAGACATTTCATATTAGAACAAATCTGGACAGGATGGTATTTAGATTCGTTATACTATAAAATGTTCCATCCGATTATAGATTATTATATTATGGGACGGATGGACTAACTTTTGAGAATCTGGAAAAGTTGAAAAACTAGAAAGGCTAGGTTTCCAAATTTTTATCTTTATTTATTTTCTATATTCTATAACTACAACTTCTTAAATCTAACTTAAAAATTTATATTATCTTAAAATATAACTTAAAAATTTATATTGTTTAAGGGAGCTAAAGATTTAAATAAAAGCTATAGCGGTTAAAAACTCATCAAACAGAGATACTCCTAGTTAGCAAAGGAGGGCGGCATTTCGGCTTGGGAGGCCCATCGACCTCATATCTCCGGCGAAACGGTATAAGCCAACAAGGCAACAATGTACTACTACACGTCAAGCGAGGACGGTGACTTTCGTGGAGGTAGAGGACTCTGTCTGAACTGTTTTCATTGAAGAAACGGAATTGAATACAGGCCAAGTGCGCAGGTACACCATAGTCACCTATTGATATATATACGTACAGAGAAAATGAACTACACGTCTATCTACACTTCAACCGTCTCTCAACTCACATCAGTAATTTAATTTCCGGTTTATCCCACCGCATATCCGTTTGTTGACATTTTTCCATCACAACTTATTAAGTGCGAAATATGATGACTGCTAGCTGTAAACTGCAAGGACCATTTAACAGGCTTAGCTGGAGCAGGATGAACTCAGTTGCTCGTTTTGCTCATTTCTCATTTCCTTCTATTTAATTTTATTACCTGTAATTTTTCTCATTTTTCACTGAAATTTTAGTGAGTCCTTCAAAAATTAAATAAAAAAACAGAAAAACCAGCTGGAGTCGAGGAGTGGTCGCTGCATGTTTGTGTGCAGTGGGCCAACGAAATTAAACCAAGGTTTTCTGGTAATGAAGGTCCACATCAAACTATCCTCTCGCATGGCACAGTTAATGCTACCAACGGGTGGTCGGGTACAGAATTTAAATGCTGTGTGCTTTAAGCCAAATGTAGAGAAAAATGGGTCTTTATTTATTTCGAAATATCTCATGGCCAGCCGCTCTCAATGGTGTGACTAATCACGTTCAAGCCATGATATGATGGATCAAGGCGAGACAAGAAAAATGTATGAGCAGTCATGCGAGCAAAAGTAGTAGTACTGATGAGTGATGCCCCTTCAAATATCATAACCTCCCTGATCTTTTCTATAATTCTATTAGAAGAAATAATTAAAAGATCGATCACACATAGGCTCTGCTAATGAAAGCGGTAACAAAAATTTAATCAACTTCCTCTCTTCATCTCCAGCATATGTACAACATACTACATGCACAGGGATTACAAGCTGCATGCAAAGCTTAGCATTTTGCAAGAAATCAACAAAGCCAATTAATTAATACTCCTCCAATAGTAGTACTAGTAGCCAAGGCCCAACGCAACAAGCACACCTCGCAGAGAGCACAGAGACGTACGCAGCAAGTAGGTCGCCTCCTCCTCTCTCTCTCTCCGGCCATCACCGTCGGCGGCCGGCGATCGTAGGTAGCGTAGAGCTAGCTGGTGTAGAGCCTGTAGTGGCGGTAGGACTTGAGCATGGCGCCGCAGAAGGTGCAGATGATGGCGCGCCACGTGGCCCTGTGCACGGTGAGCAGGTAGCAGAAGCGCGTCGCCGTCTCCATGTCCGCCACGCTCGCGCACCCGCCGCACCGCGAGCAGATCCCCGCCGCCGGCTTGCTGCTCCGAACCTTCCTCCTCTGGTCCACCAAGAAGCAGAAGAACACCATCCTCCTCGTCTCCGGCCGGCCGGCTCGCCGGAATCTCAAATAACACGATGTGTGGCGTGGTGGTCTCTGATGGCGGCGGCGGCGGCGGCGGAGGTGGTGGTGGAGGATGGCGCAGGGGGGTTTTAAGGAGGAGAGCATATGGATCGCATTGATGGCGGTGGTAGTGGGGTAGCGGGTAGGAGAGGAGAGAAGGGGGTGGAGGTATTAATGGCATGTCGGCTTGATGGCTGGACGGCTGGACCATGATGCATGGGCATGGCGCGTTGTATGCCACTCTTGACTCCCGGACTCCACTTGTCCGGAGTAATACAATTACAGTTGTTGTTTGTTAATTTTTTTTTTCTTTTGACTTAATGTTTAGTACGAGATGGATCAGAATTGAACACCGCCACTCCGCCACCTAAAAAAACTGACTGGCAATTCTGGATCTTCGATCAGCCAGAAATAAACTGTCTGAATCTTCTTTTTTTTTTAGAAAATTTCTGTCTGAATCTTTGATCAGCATGTTTGTATATATGTGATGTGGAGAAGTAGGTTACGATGTTTCTCATCAGTTTTATACTAGCACATTTAGGCTTCCTTTAGAATGGAGGAATCTGGTGAGAATTTTATGAGTTTTGAACCGATTCCTGCTAAACTGTCGTAATAAAATCCCTAGTAGTACATTTTAAATGAGCCGTCAGTGTCTTTTTCTTTTCCAGAAACAGCACTAGAGCGACTGAGTGGCAGCTATAAACATCGTCCAGAAATTAAAAACAGGGACAGTTAACACGTCGGTGTGAGATAGGAGTAGATCGCACGACGCTGACTGCCCACTGGGAGGTAAGAGTCTGGGTGCGAGCTAGGCTGCGAAGGAGGAAGGATGATAGCCAGTTGGTTAATGGATAGATAGCAGGAGCTAGCAGATGGATCGCAAGTATCCGTCAACCAATTTATTAGTTGTGCCTTCGCCAATTCCATTTGGATTTCACACGAAAGCGCCTCGTGAAGCAAGCAAAATATGGGTAGAGAGAGCCTTCCCTGCTAAGCAAGCGAGCAGTCGATCGAGCAATATATTCATTTGACCGATCACTAACTTCTCTTTCGAAGTAAATGATGGGTCACTAACTAACTGTCTAACTGTATAGTACCATTTGTAATTGCAGATCGTTTCAGAGTATGACAAAGGCAATCTCCATCAGAAAAGGCGCCAATCGGTCTCCTTTTTTTTATTCTTTTTGAAAAAGAGAAGGCGCCAGGCAACGGTTCTTTTACCAATTCTTACAGGTTTCTCTTGTTTCAGCCAGGGATCACCCTGGAGCTTGGGGAGGAGGACCACCTCCTTTGATGTTGGATGGGATCATCACTCCAATACTCAGCATGTTCATCAAGTTTGATTTGATCCCAGGGGCCAGGGCTCACATTAAACTTGGTGACCACTTCTACGCAATGATAGGTCCATATGAACACACTACTCTTACGGTCTTGCCCCTCAAGCGGTCGATTAGTTGGGTTGCCGTAAATGAAGTACCCTTTGAAAAATGTAATTCACATAGATGATGGAATAAGATCATTCTTATACGGTCTCTAATAGAGTATTTATAAATATCAAGTTTTACATGACATACAAATATGGTACCTCCCGAAAACGATAAAATTACCTATGGAATCATAATGAAAGTCAAAATTATACGTTTTCTTACTACTTACTTTTTTAGTAATGGAGGAATGTACGTAGTCTGTCTCTGTTCTTACTGTTTAGTGTACTGCTGGTGGAATCGAACATTAAAAAATAAAAACACCAATGCTAATGATCTTATATAAAAAACATCTTTTTGAACCAAAAAAATGCTAAGAAAATATCATTTCCATCACATTTTGCATCCCAATAGCATGGGACAGAAACATATACTTTAACTTTAAATGATTGACATGTGAGCCTCACAGCTCGTAGGCTCATAGGTTAGCGACACATGTCGGAGAACTGTATGTTAGAGGAGCTTCTTCGGTATGAGATGGCATTTTCCTCCTCACCGCTTCTTTAATTTCATTTTCATACACTTTTGTTTTTACTACAACATTCAACTATTGTATAATCCCAAATTTAAAACAGCGTTCTTAATTAAGCTTATCCAAACCTTTGGGTATTAGCTAGAGAAGAATTATGGTATGGAGAGAAGCTAGAGAGTTCAAAGAACCAGGTGACTAGTCGTTGTCTTTAGTAAAGGTGGTTCTGGCATCTCTAGATGTTCTTCCAGGTTTTGACTGCCTTCTGTTGCGTGAAAAATATACTGGTGCTTATGTATACAGTACATAACTATAAGTATATCTTCTTCAAATCTTAATACAATCGGTTGTCCGTTTCTTCGGCCAACCCGGCCAAAAAAACTAGAGAATAATTAATTAATTTTCAATAACTAGAAAAGGATCCATAATATTTAACAAGCAATAATGAATTTTATATATTAAATAAAATATATAAATAAATGGATATAACTTTTATTGGGTTCTATATATTTGCTCACAAGTCACAACTGCTCTCTGTAATTTTGGTCTTCACTTCATTTATTTATTTTAGCTGCTTAGAAGGCATGACGAGACATAACTACCATAGGGTATTGATTATTAAACTTGTCTGAAATGTTATGGCACCAAAAGTAGCTGTAAGAGTTGTTGCGGCGATTTAAGATGTGAAACGTGTGATGTCATTAGCTTTCTTATAAGAGTGTGTTAATTTTCGGTAGTAAATCATGGCTGTCACATTTGTGATGTTATGTTACGTACAGGTCAGCTACCGCAATACCGCAAATAGGATGAAGCAAATGAATGATTAGCACACCCACCATCGTCCTTTTTTCATCCTACTAGCCAAGAGCCAAGAGAAAAAAAAACAATGAGTTTTAGTATTAATTCGATTAAACATATATTTAAGTTAAATAGTTTTTTTATGATTTTCCTTATTGAATAAATAGGTGATTCTATAATTTAAGAAGAATCAACAGTGAAACAGCCAGGAGATGACCGTTGAAGGGTGTGGGTTGATTAATGGAATCTATTTGCCTACTCCCTCCGTCCCAAAATATAAGAATGTTTTTATATTTTGGGATAGAGGAAGTAGTCAGTGGTGTAATATAATACTCCCTCTGGTTCTATATTAATTGACGTTTTGGATAAGATTGAGGTTAAACTTTTATAACTTTGACCATCAATAACATTAAAAATATTTAGTTTAAAGAAACTAGAAAAACATATATAGATTTGTCTTTCAAAACACTATAATAAAAGTAAACATGCATTTATTTATTGTATATATTATAATAGAAAAATAAGGTCAAAGATATATCTTGTAGAACGTGTCATTGTCCAAAGCGTCAATTAAAATGAAACTGGAGGGAGTATTATATAATACTAGTAGGGATGGTCTGGTAGAAAAACCACCACTACATATACATATAGTATAGAAATTCTTCATTGTTTACATTATTAAGGACTACTCATTCGTACCATTCAATCTTATCTTCAAAGTTTCCAACCTCATGTATGCCAAGCCAATCCTTGCTCCACTACATGGAGTGCAAATGCTACCCAATGTATGTCAATCAATAAAGTGATTAATGTAGCCATGTAGGGCAAGTGATACAAGTCATGAACATATCGATATTTATTGCTTTGCTAGTTGCTACTGCAATATACATGCTCAAATAGTCTTTAATTATCATCTTGATTCTTTTACTATACCTAGCATATTTCCCAAGAAATTAAAGAGGGGAGCTATGCTGGATGTTGTTGCCCATGCTGCTGGCAGTATAACTTGGGCTGTGTTTAGTTACACGCTACTAAAAATAGAAGTTTAAAGAAATTGGAACGATATGACGGAAAAATTAGAAGTTTATGTGTAGAAAAGTTCGATGTGATTAAAAAATTGAAAGTCTAAAGAAAAAAAAGTTGGAATCGCCTTGAGCCATGACTGCCTCCAAAATCGGTGCTTCCTTAACTCGGCTGCATTACTCCGTTTGGCTGCATTGCTCCGTTTGTCACGCTCGCACTGATTGTCTTGTCGTTGTAGATCAGTCAGTTAATTAGGACCACACGCAGGCAGCGCAATTAGAGCAAGTTTAATAGTATAACCAACTACTAGCTCCAATTCAACTATAACCAGTCTAATAGCTCGTCCATACAATAGTTACATACTACACTATTAATATCTGGTTCCACCTGTCATACACACTGCGTCTTAAAGTCCGTGCTACAGCTAGGTATAAATCTGTAGCCCGTTGCTCTCTTATTTATCTTCTTAAAATATATTTGCAGCTGACTTATAGCCTACTATTGTACCTGCTCTTAAGCGACAAATGATGGATTTGCTGCCTACTCATCCTCATATCCTTTCCTTCCTTCGACTACAGGGAATTAGTAGAAGATGGGTCGGTCTGACACGTAAACACGGGTACATTAAGTTTTTTGGCCCATGTAGTATTTGCTGACAACGACAAGTTGCCAATCCTGCCATCGATCGGGGCATTGTACAAAGTCTCGAATACTACAGGAAAAGTAGGTTCCATGACATCGAGGTTTAAAAGTTCAAATTTATACCATCAACAGAGCAGATCAGAGTACATTTAAAACATTTCTGAGAATAAAGCAGTTTAAGCGGCAGCAGCGACGGCAAGGAATCACGGCGCTGATCCCCCAACGCCGGCGACCGGTCGATTCCTGAAGCCGCCGGCCGCCACCGTACTCGTATATTCCTCTCCACCCGTGTGTCGCGTCGATCGCCGTCGGCGGCGGGCGGCGGCAACTTCTGGTTTATGGAGAGGGACAACTAGGGTGGGCCGGTGATTGGTCCAGTTTCGACTAAACGGCCCAATTGGTTCATGGCCCAGGCGCATCTTAGGGGTTCGGAGATTTCTTCTCCGTACCCCGTCGAAACATACGCATTCGCCGTTATGGTGCCCTCGTATCGTATTACCGGACACCTACGAGGAAACATCTTCACTGTGTGATGCTTGGCAACTCGCCGGTGTTCTTTCCCTCGAGGGTCGGCGCGAATACGATGTTGTCTACCGTTCATATCGACGTCGATCATAGCTCCACAATAGATTAGGGCACTATGTGAAAAAAGAAAAGCAAAATTATGCCAAAATTAAGATTAGGCCAAGGATTTTGAGTAAGAGGTGTGTACAATTCTCGAGTCATGAATTCGTGATCATGGGCACTTCACCTCGTAGAAGTTGAGATTACACACTAGGCTGCGTTTGGATCCTCGGCAATAAACATACTAGCCTCGCTTAGTAAGGTGAGCTGTTTGGCACTGCAGCTAAAATGTTGCTACCGTGGGCAAGATTACCTCATTTTAGCTAAAATGTTTATTGGGCTTTAGCTGCAATGGGCTAGCTCATGCTTATCAGGCTAGGAAAGCCGATCAAGGGATCTGCGCGCGCATGGCACGAGTAGACACCGACCTGCTCCCATCAATTCCATTGACCCACGGCCCAGGCAAGCCCACTGGCTTAGCTAGTTAGCTTCTCCCCAATCCTGCAGATCTTCTCGTCTTCTTCGACGGTTCAATCCAACGCCTGGTGGTCTCTCTTCGTAGGGGTTCGGGACTTGGGAGGTCTGCGTCGTCGCCGTTGCTGGTCGACGAATCGCGTCACCCATGGCGCATAAAGGGGTAAGCCTACTGTTTCCATGTATCTAAAAATTAATTGAGAACTTGTGTCAGTATTGGGACGACCTCAAGGTGTTCGATAGAATGCCCAGAAGACTCAACATGCCGCTGCTTCGTCCTATGCGCCAACACAAGCTTCACCACGAACACCAAACACACGAATTCCACCACTCTACCAATATAGGTTTTAGCATTGCACGCGGCCACTCCATGATGCGCTTATTCTACGGTGACTAACGACCAGAACCGATTGATTGCAGCCCGACGCGCCTGTTGTCGGTGGCATCAACAGCGGCAGCACGGTGAAGCTCAAAGACCTCGTCCCGGCGGCCACCAACAACGTGAACACGACGTTCATCGTGCTCGACAAGGCGGCCAGGGCGCCGCCGCCGCCGCACGGCCGCGCCGACGCGAGGGAGGAGACGTGCCTGGCGCTCGTGGCCGACGAGACGGCGGCGGCGCACTTCCTCCTGTGGGGCGCCGAGCGCGACGCGTTCGAGCCGGGCGACATCGTGCGGCTGACCGGCGGCATCTTCTCCTACCACAGGAGCAACAGCCTCGTGCTGCGGGCCGGGCGGCGCGGCCGCGCCGAGAAGGTGGGCGAGTTCACGATGCTGTTCGTCGAGACGCCCAACATGAGCGAGGTGAAGTGGGTGCGCGACCCCGGCGACCCCAGGAGGATGGTGCAGGAGGCCGTCGTCTCGCCGCACTCTCAGGTCTTCAAGCCGCTGCAGTGACTGCCTGACTGACCAACCAACCTAAGGCCTGGTTCTTCTGTCACTGAATTTTGTGGCTCCGGTGAACAATTGCTCAATGTCGATTAAGGTGTGATTAGCTCATAAAACCCTGCTTTGATTAAGGGCAAATTAAACTGGATGATTGAGAGAGAGAAAAAAAAAACTCATAGGGCATGTTTGGCATAGTCTCCATCCTTTGTTTGGTTTCACATCGAATTTCCTCCAAATCTCACGAATTTACAGACCTCCCTAGGTAAGAGATTGGTGGGAATTGGACCCTTAATTCTCCAAAAACCCTCGAATTTTCAAGTATTCCAACCAAACTACAGACTTATACTCTCAGAAATAATAAACTCCCATTTCCCATCAACAACTCCCTCCAATCAAACTGCCCGATACGGATACTGATGCAGGGAGTTTTTAGAGTTATTGTACTTTCTAGAAGCGTGGAACGAATAACCATTAACCAATACGAAAAATATCGTACTTCTAGAAGCGTGGAATGAATAACCAGTATGGAAAATTGTTTTCATCATTGAAGAAATGTTATTTACATGTCAGTCAGATAATCATCAGAAAAGTATCCCCATGGTGTCCGTAGTCTAGTCTAAGATAATTTTCTCCATTACCTACTACTCATAGAGTACAACCTTACATAGTAGTTTTTAGTGTAATAACGGGCGCACGGGCGCGTGTCTGCCCGCACCGCTGCTAGGGGACACGCATGTAATAACGGGAGCCGTAGAGATCGCCTCACCCGCCATGAATTGATTGATGAGCCCGCAGAGATAATCTCTTATCTGTTCATCATCGTAAAATTGAAGTTACGAATTGGGGGAGAAAAAGATGGGCCTGTACTTTGACACCTACTTCTCGTATGACCATGTCCATGTAAAGAAGCAACGGGAAGAGAGAGAAGGAGATGATGGTATTTTCGTCCAATACATATAAAATACGTATCTTAGTGGCACCACTGAAATTACAAACAAGTAGCAGTGGCATCGTTTGAAATACGCAAAAAGTAACGGTATATTTCAAAACCAATAAAATTTTAATGACATAGATCTAATTAATCCATTAATAAATCATCACTTACATAGATGAAATTTAGTTCAGAAAAACAAGTAGTAAGAGAGAGAATCTTCCAATCCCTCTCTTCCAGAATGTGTGGATTATTCAGAGAACTGAACACACGTCCAGCCAAATCCCGACCAAAAACCATCATCAATCAGCCGATCCTGATGTTGTCCCTGCCGCACACGAGCGTGGTGGCCCAGTTGACCGCCACGTAGAACCTGTTCCTCCAGCTCACCACCCTCGGGCCAGACACGCCCATTGGCTTTAGCTTCTTCCCAATCCAACGTCTGGTGGTCTCTCGGAGGTCTGCGTCGTCGCCGTTGTTGGTCGGAGCATCACCTGGGCGGTGTTTCCCTGTCTGTCGAGCTTCACCCATGGCGCATAAAGAGGTAAGCCTACTACTGTCTTTTCGCATGAATGTAAAAACTCTTAGAGAACTTGTGTCAGGATTGGGACGACCTTAAGGTGTTCGATAGAATGCCCACCAGAGGGGAGTGGGTTATAATCTCTCGAGACGATAGCTCCTTATTACCAGAGCAACTAGAGGTTGGCTGCCTTCCACTGCTGTGCTGTGTGTTGCAATATTTAATCACCAAACAAGTACTAATAATCTATTGATTTATCTTTGCACACAATATTTAAGTATTCTTGTTTCTTCGATATTAAATAGGTAGATTATTAATGATAAATAGATTGTTGTGAGTTCAAACATATTAGCAGGTGCTTTGGCTTACTATGCAGTGTGGTAGGGGAGCATATTTTAGAGGGTATGCACATAAGGGTACACATATGATCTCTTTTTTTTTTACGAAAGCCACCTTTGGATGAGCATAGAGTATAGTTGTGTGCGGGTTACCTTGCCTTTAAGGTGTTCGTTATTTTCTATCAGCACAGAGTATGAAACTATCTTAAGGTGTACGTTCCCTTCTTGCCTGTTCCGTGTCGCACCCATGCGCGAAGGCGCGAGCTCAGCTCGTGACCACGACGCCGTATCGCCTCGGCCTAGCCAGCTCGCAAGTCGCAACCGATCCCCCATCTCCGCCTCTGCTCATCTCCACTCGCCCGCCGCCGGCCCACCTCTCGGCGACCCGGCCTCAGAAAGCGTCGGTGGAGCGGGGCCGGGGGCCCGTCAACCGGCCCATCAAACAAGCCGTTGGCAACAACGCGTACAGGAAGAGGGAGAGGTGTGGGTGTGTGCAGTTAGGTGCGGCGCCGCCGCCGGGCGGAGTACATCACTTCGGCGGCGCTCTCCCGGCTACCGAGCATCACCCATGGCACACAAAGGGGTAACCCCGCAGTTTCCTCCCAAGTACCTCACATCTGGGATTTGATTTTGTTGTTGTTGTTGTGTCGAGGCGTTGAGAAGTTGTGTCGATCTTGGGACGACCTCAAGATGTTCGATGGAATGCTCAGTAGAGCCAATGATCTGCTGCTTCGGCGTACGCCTACACAAGCTTCAGCAACAACACATCACTCTACCGATATAGATATCGACTGTGCAAGCGGCCAATTCTTGATGTTTTACAGTGTAACTTTGACTAACAATTAGAATGGATTGACTGCAGCCCGACGCGCCCGGTGTCAGTGGCATCAGCAGCGCCAGCACAGTGAAGCTCAAGGACCTCGTCCCGGCGACCACCAACAACGTGAACACGACGTTCATCGTGCTCGACAAGGCGGCCAGGGCGGCGCCGCCGCCGCCGCCGCCGCGAGGGAGGAGACGTGCCTGGCGCTCGTGGCCGACGAGACGGCGGCGGCGCACTTCCTCCTGTGGGGCGCCGAGCGCGACGCGTTCGAGCCGGGCGACATCGTGCGGCTGACCGGCGGCATCTTCTCCTACCACAGGAGCAACAGCCTCGTGCTGCGGGCCGGGCGGCGCGGCCGCGCCGAGAAGGTGGGCGAGTTCACGATGCTGTTCGTCGAGACGCCCAACATGAGCGAGGTGAAGTGGGTGCGCGACCCCGGCGACCCCAGGAGGATGGTGCAGGAGGCCGTCGTCTCGCCGCACTCTCAGGTCTTCAAGCCGCTGCAGTGACTGACTGACTGACCGACCAACCAACCTAAGGTTTGGTTCTTCTGTCACTGAATTTTTTTGTGGCACCGTTGAACAATTGCTCAATGTCGATTAAGGTGTGATTAGCTCACAAGACCCTGCTTTGATTAAGGGCTAATTGAACTGGATGATTGAGAGAGAAAAAAAACTCATACGGATACTGATGCAAGGAGTTTTTAGAGATATATTGTACTTTCTAGAAGGTGGAACAAATAACCAATACGGAAAATATCGTACTTCTAGAAGCGTTGAATGAATAACCAAGAGTAAAATGCACCAGCGGTCTTTAAACTTGTCGGGAGGTTTTACTTAGGTCTATAAACTTGTAAAGCGCACATCGAGTTCTCTAAACTTGGTTTATTGTATCATTCTGGTCCAAAGCCGCGTTTGACCCTGGTCTTGCTTACGTGGCACGCCACGTGAACGATAACATGGATTTTTTTTATTTTTTTCTCCCTTCTTCCTTCTTTTTTCACCACTGCAACAACCCCTCCCCTCGTGCCGCCTCTCACCACCAACGAGAAAAAAGAAGGAAGAAAGAGAAAAAAGAAGGAAGAAGGGAGAAAAAAATAATAAAAATTCCATGTCATTGTCCATGTGGCGTGCCACGTAGGCAAGACCATAGTCAAACGCGGCTTTGGATCGGGATGATACAATAAACCAAATTTAGGAACCTCAATGTGCACTTTGCAAATTTGTAGACCTAACTGAAACATTCTGACAAGTTTAAGGACCGCTGGTGTATTTTACTTAATAACCAATATGTGAAATTGTTTTCATCCATTGAAGAAATGTTTTTTTACATGTCATTCAGATATAGATAATCAACAGATTAGAATCCCCATGGTGTCCGTAGTTTAGTCCAAGGGTTTGTTCACTTTGATGCTATTTTCAATCATACCATTTTTTTGTCGAGTTGCTAAAAAAATATCTGCGTTTAGTTTGTTATCAAATTTAGTTAATACATAAGAAATCATGCTAAAATTTTAGCAATCTTGCCAATATTTTGGCATTGCCAAAACTTGGTAAGGTTTATTTTGGCTACAATCTAAACAGTCCCTAATTTTCTCCATTACCTATTAAGGTTGTGTTCTTTTCCCCTCCACCCAACTCACTTCCCTCGTTTTTCACGTACACACTTTTCAAACTGCTAAACGATGTATTTTTTATAAAAGTTTTCTATATGAAAGTTTTTTTGAAAAATCATATTAATTTATTTTTCAAGTTTGCAGGTTAATACTTAATCTCACCATAATCACATGCTTTGTTTTCGGGAGGCAACGTTGGGAACCTGGCCTCTTGAACGCAACCTAAGAGTACAATCTTACATAGTTTTAGGCCTTGTTGAGATCCCAAAAAAATTTGGCAAAAAACGTGGGAAAAAAAATCACATGCATTGAGCATTAAATGTGGGAAAAAATCAATTGAACAGTTTGCATGTAAATTGCAAGACGAATCTTTTGAGCCTAATTACGCCATGATTTAACAATGTGATGCTATAGTAAATATTTGCTAATGACGGATTGATTAGGCTTAATAATTTCGCATCGTAGTTTACAGACAGAGCCCCCTAGGTCTTCCTCTTCCTTCTAAACTAATTGCTTTCGCTTGACTCTTCCAGTAAAAAAGTATACTTCTGTAATTTGTTTTGTTATTAGTCTACATTTAATACTTTAAATGTGTGTTCATATACTTCAAAGTTTTTATACCCAAAGAACTAAACACACCCTTAGTCTAAGATAAATTTTCTCCGTGTAATGCTGCCTTTTCAAAAGCCTTATCTTATCCGCTAAAATTTAAATTTTCAACTTTAAATTTGAAGTTGATTTTAAGATTTTTCATCGAAGTTTTTTTTAGTCTTCCCTTTTAGATCGTTATGAACACGTATATATAAGTTTTATTCACAAATTATTTTTCATTTGCCTGTTTTTCTTATTCCACGTACCACGATGGAGCCACAAGTGTCCAGACTTGAATGAAATAATTACCCCCTCCAGATCCAAGCAAGTTCAAGAGCCATTCAACCAAAAAAAAAACTCAACCTAAAAAAACTTAACCTAGCAGGGGTCATCCCCTTCCTGGATATATGGTAGTCAGGGTTGATTTTTTTTTTTTAAGACGGAGGGAGCGAAGCAAACGAATCTCCACCGTCCGATCAAACAGCGTCTCATACTTAAGGTGGTGTTTGAAAGTCCTACAGGTAGACGAAATGAATCCTACCCAGGAAGAAAGAAATTAAAGCGGGGCCCATCCAGCCCGTGCCGTGGGACGTGCGTTTTCTTCTTCTTGCAGCACAAGCCGCGGCCGTGAGATCTTCCGGCAAGCACGGGGAAGGCTCGCGCTTATAAAAAGAAAGAAACAGATCTTTTCGGTTAAATAAATTTTAATCAAGAAAAAGAGAGAGAAAGGCTTCTCTTCTTCTTCCTCGTATTGCTGCTGCTGCTTTTGGTCTCCTCCGGTGAAAGCGACGGGCCGTGATGGTGCAGCTGCCGTCGCGCTCGTGGTGAAATCTTGGACACTGCCGGTAATTTCTTGTCATTTTTTCCCCTTCTTTTCCTCGAGTCTGGGTGGATTACGCACGCACACAAAAAAAGAAAGCTGGGGTTTCTCTTCAATGCGATTCGAGGGCGAATGGGGATGACGCACGAAGCCCCTGCGGCGGGCGGGCGAGACGACGAGCGATCGAATATCCTCAGGTTTTATTTTCTTTCCACGCCGTTCGCTTCCCGCAATCTTGTTTCCTACGTACGACGATGACGAGTCCACTCGGAATATCCCCGGAGGAATCCATGGTGGATTCAACGAATCATCAAAACTACCAAACCGTGGAGTAGTGTGTGTGTGCCGTACTGTTGAAGTCTGGCCGTTTCGCTGGGTCGCGATCTTGTGCAGCACACGCCGGCCCGAGAGAAGGTTCCGATTCCCATCTCTCAGCCAGTTTTCTTGGAGAAGAAACGTTGTTGTACACTTTATTATGTATGGCGTGATAAATTTGGAGAGTTCGTTTGCTCCAAAATTCTTGGGGGAGGGAGATTGGTCAACACCGATGTGCTTCTAGTACTTCTCTTTTCTCACTGGGCTCCATTTTCCAAGGAAGAAAAATGCGAAGCCAAGTCTCGTTTCGTTCGTGTATCATGTTTTTTTTGGGTCGCTTTCTTTGTGTGTGTGTATATATATTCCTCGTGCTGTTGTTGCCATCAGATCAGTTATGTGAGATTCAAATTGACAACTCTTTGAATTGATCTGCAGGTTCTCGTGGTAATTCTGTAGTTGTTTTTTTTTCGAGTTCTTGTGTGGGGCGAAGCGAAGCAGATGGCGTGGTCGAGGATTGCGAGGGGCTCGCAGCTCACGCAGCCGCTCTCGAGGATTCTCGCCGAGGGCAACGCGGCCGCCACCCCGGCGGCGTACGCGCTGCGCAATGCGGCGGCGCTGGGCCAGCGCGCCTCGTCGGCGTCGGCGTCGTCGTCGTTCCACAGCCTCGCGTTGGCGGGGCTTGCTGACAAGTACGCGGCCGGCGCTGCCGGGCGGCTCCAGCCGAGCAGGGGGATCAGCACGACGTCACCTGCGCTGCGCCCCGCGGCGGAGGCGGCGGCGAGGGTGGTGGAGTGCTCGGACGCCGCCGACGAGGCGGCGGCGGCGGCGGTGCCGGACCTCGGGCCCACGCGGCCGGGGGAGAAGCCGCGCGTGGTGGTGCTCGGGACGGGGTGGGCGGCGTGCAGGTTCCTCAAGGACGTGGACACGCGCGCCTACGACGTGGTGTGCATCTCGCCGCGGAACCACATGGTGTTCACGCCGCTGCTGGCGTCGACGTGCGTCGGCACGCTGGAGTTCCGGTCCGTCGTGGAGCCCGTCAGCCGCATCCAGTCGGCGCTCGCCACCCGCCCGGGCTCCTACTTCTTCCTCGCCTCCTGCACCGGCATCGACACGGGGCGGCACGAGGTGCACTGCACGGCGGCGGACGGCGACGGGCTCCCCGCCAACCCGTACAACTTCAAGGTGTCGTACGACAAGCTGGTGATCGCCAGCGGCTCCGAGCCGCTCACCTTCGGCATCAAGGGCGTCGCCGAGAACGCCATCTTCCTCCGCGAGGTCAGCCACGCGCAGGAGATCCGCCGCAAGCTGCTCACCAACCTCATGCTCTCCGAGAATCCAGGTACGCTTTCAACAACACCTTGCATTTGCACCTCGTCCATGGCGTCCATGGCGATGGTTGCTCGATCAGTTCTTGATCGTTTTGGTGAATGATGGTGTGTAGGCTTGTCGGAGGAAGAGAAGAAGTGCCTCCTGCACTGCGTCGTCGTCGGCGGGGGTCCGACCGGGGTGGAGTTCAGCGGCGAGCTCAGCGACTTCATCACCCGCGACGTGCGGGAGAGGTACGCTCACGTCAAGGACTACGTCAAGGTCACCCTCATCGAGGCCAACGAGATCCTCTCCTCCTTCGACGTCGGGCTGCGCCAGTACGCCACGGACCACCTCTCCAAGGTACTACATGACCGAGACGATAGGAAAGATTAGTCGTTCTTCGTTCCGCTATATCGACTAACTTTTTTTTTTTGGGTTTTAACACTAAATCGTTGCAGTACGGCGTGAACCTGGTGCGCGGCGTGGTGAAGGAGGTGAAGCCGAGGGAGATCGAGCTGAGCGACGGGAGCCGCGTGCCGTACGGCGTCCTGGTGTGGTCGACGGGCGTGGGGCCGTCGGAGTTCGTGAGATCGCTGCCACTCCCCAAGTCCCCCGGCGGGAGGATCGGCGTCGACGAGTGGCTCCGCGTGCCGTCGGTGGAGGACGTGTTCGCGCTGGGCGACTGCGCCGGGTTCCTGGAAGGGACGGGGCGGGCCGTGCTGCCGGCGCTGGCGCAGGTGGCGGAGCGGGAGGGGAGGTACCTGGCGCGGGTGATGTCGAGGATCGCGGCGCAGGATGGCGGCAGGGCGGGGCGCGCGGTGGGGAGCGCGGAGCTCGGGGAGCCGTTCGTGTACAAGCACATCGGGAGCATGGCGTCGGTGGGGAGGTACAAGGCGCTGGTGGACCTGAGGGAGAACAAGGACGCCAGGGGGGTGTCCATGGCCGGGTTCGTCAGCTGGCTCATGTGGCGGTCGGCGTACCTGACGAGGGTGGTGAGCTGGAGGAACAGGTTCTACGTGGCGGTCAACTGGGCCACCACGCTCGTGTTCGGCAGGGACAACACCAGGATCGGCTGAATTTTTTTGTCGGGATTTGGCTGGAACGTGTGTTCAGTTCTCTGAATAATCCACACGTTCTGGAAGAGAGGGATTGGAAGATTCTTTTTTTTTACTACTTGTTTTCTTAATTAAATTTCATCTATGTAAGTGATGATTTATTAATTGTTTTATACGGTTGAATAGTAAGCGTCCATGGAAAATATTGGATGCTTCACCAGTCCACTGCACTCACTCCTCCACCAAGTATCAACATATAATCATCGTCTACACGACTCGAAATGTTAATGGCCGTGATATAACCCTTTCTACAGGGTAAGATAATAAGAACTTCTCGAGCATAACTATGTGGTGCGTCACAGGAAGAGATGATTCCCCTTGTTCTATTTGGGTCGATCTGTTTGGATCAAGGCACACTTTGCAGTCCTCGGGCGTCCATAGTCTTTGTCCCCAACCTGCCATGACCTGGTTCTTGGGTGGTGGCTTTGGTCCCATGTATGTGATAACATAGAGGACGTGTGGCCATCTCCGAACAATCTAGGGGCACACTTCATCTCTGAACAGTTCTAGGACACACTTCGACTCAAGCCGGTTGATCCAAACAGAGTTTCGAGCATTCAACTTTTTTTAAAAAAGTTTGGATCGAGCCTAGAGCTCTAGACTAGGGAGGTGTTAGCCCACAACCAATACAGTCTGACATCTTGACTTTTTTCCCACTGTCCAACCCCCAACCCGGAATATTAATCCGTATGTGCAATGTCGTGTTCCAATGTGGTCGCAGGCATGCGGTAGAGAATTAGGAATTATGCCGGCCAACCTATCGGCAACAAACATTGTGCGCAATCTCAGTTTCAGCTACGACGAGTGATCCCGCGGCGATCGTGCAGCCTTGCAACCACCATATCGAACAAGAGATAGGGGAGGCCAACTTGGGCTGGGACTTGATACGGATGAACTCACCAACAACTTGGGCCGGAACGGGATTACCGTGTATGGGAATAGGTCCACATGCCATCCCTCAACTTCACATTGAGTTTACATCCTTTATTCCCAGTACCAAAAATTTTTACCTTTAAACTATACAAAACCGTGTAGGAAGAGTCCCATGGCAGTATCAACAGCTGGTTTAGCTGACGTGACGTCCTAGTTAGAAAAAAAAATGGTGGGATTCACATGTCAGCATCTACTCGCCAATGAGGTTTGCCTCGGCGCCTCGCTTGTGTTCTAGCTCCAACCTTTTGTTCCTGTTCGCCCGCGGACCAACCTGATGAGGCCAACCAAGAACACAAATCCCCACATCACCAATCCACACAACTTACACAAGCTCGCAGCTTGCGCGGGATGGGAGAGAGAAAACTCTTCTGAGATTTTCTCTCTCTGCTTTTGTTTCTTGGATTGGTCCACGATTCTTGGGGCAGCGGCGCCGTCGATCTGGTATTGTGAGGAGAATAAGAATCAGAGGCAAGTTTCTTGATCTGATGATGGCAAGCACGACGTCGATGACGACCGCTACCTCTGCCGCGAAGACGTAGGTAGGGTTGGCTGCGTCTGCAACCGCGGCGGGAGACGTGTGTACGAGGGTCACCCCAGTGACATGGTGCAGTGCGGCTGGCAACACATGCATGGGGCGTGGTTCGGCGTGGGAAAATGAAAAGAGAAAAAGAGAGTGGGCGATGGGCCCCACCATATTTTTTTTATTTTCTTTTTTTTACTATGTTAGCTAAACCAAGTGCTGATACTACCATGGGATGATGGGACTCTTGTTGCACGGTTTTTTACAATTTAGGTGTGAAGATTTTTGGTATTAGGAAAAGAGGTACTATCTCCGTCCCAAAATAAGTGTAGTTTTACACCGTTTATGTCGAACGTTCATCTATTCGTCTTATTTAAAATTTTTTTTATGGTTAGTATTTTTATTATTATTAGATGATAAAACATGAATAGTACTTTATGTGTGACTATTTTTTTCTCATATTTTTTTTTTAAATAAGATGGACGATCAAATGTTGTACACGTAAACCCACAGCTACTTATTTTTGGACGGATGTATTATCAATTAAACTTTGATGTAGAGTTAAGAGACAACAAGTAGACTTATTCCCCATGGACGAGTCACCAACAAATAGCATTTGATTGCCTATCTGATTTGTTTCCTGTACATATAACAAAGAGAATTCTTTCATGGGCTGAATCATTCATTGGTGTCGATTTATACTTTTTTAGCCCAGACGAAAACGAAAATGTTCTACGCTAGTAACACCAGCTGTAAAGCCTGTAACAAGTAACAACTGCACATTCTCTATATTGATGAATCAAGAGGACAGGTCATACAACGTCACTGTAACCTACTAACAATTTGAAATTGTAGTCAGCAAACAGGGAAAACATATATGTTCGTTTATACCACAATCTATCCATTCCATCAGAGATATGAGTCGGACCAATAATCTTTTCTGATAATTAAAAAGCTGCCCGCATAGCACCCCTAGTTGCATCACGCTTCATCTCAGCAGCTTTTCCACTTCCTCGGAAGTACATGTACACTTGCTGCATTCACAAATGTCAAAACGGCTCAGATAGACTACTTGAGAATTTATTTCATAAAAACATACTTTCTCCGTTTTATATTACAAGACTTTCTAGACACATATGTCTAGATTTATTAACATCTATATGAATATGGGCAATGCTAGAAAGTCTTATAATATGAAACAGAGGGAGTATTTGTTATTCGCAGGACTGACCTGGATAACCCAGATGCTGAGCAATGATTCGACGCAGAACAATCCAAATCCAACAAAGTAGAAGATCTGCAAAGAAAAATTACACCAATTACTTGACCGACAAGATCAGAAAGAGTTTTTTCGGTAGGCATCTGAAAGGTAAGTTGATTATCTTCATGAATCAAAAACTGCATATCTAACCATAGTTACTTAGCATCTAACAATAATGCGATGCACACTTACCCCCACCAAAGCATTCTTGCTGATGAGATCAATTGCTGGCAAAATCCCCCTGCGGGAGTATAAAATAAGCATTAGTTCATGCAAGTTCAACTCTCACAGACACTAGAGAATCCTTAGGCCCACCCTCCTCGCTACACTAGCTAAGAAGAAATCCATCCAATCATATTTTTTTTAGTATTTATGTATGTGTTAAACAGAGGAGCTTCAGATCCCACATATTGAAGTGCCTATTTTTGTTGTTTCTATTGAAAAGATGAATATACTACCACTTCATGAATCATAACTTAAGCTCAACTAAGGAAACTCCAACATCCAGGGAAGTTAAATCAAATAGTACAATGTTCTTATGCGTCAATATTATATTGCTGGAAAGCAGGTGCATCAAAACTTGCATAGACAAGCAGACCACTTCACTGATAAAAAAAGCCATTTGTACAACATGCAAGTAGGTCACCCTTTTAGTTTCAGTTTCCATATTCCCATTGACAGAATATGAACAAGCAGGGAACTTACGCCAATGATTTCCCCTCGAAGACAACAGGAGGAGCCACAGCAGAAAATACACAGAAAAGAATATGGAACTGCAAAGACAGGAAATTCAAGAATTATGTTCCCACACATTCAAAATCACCGAATATCTTACAAACATATAACAAGGACTCCTCACTTACCAGGTAAACCAAGAAGAACAATCCAAACTTCAAGGCACTATCAGTCCTACAAAACAAGTGTCCAATAAATGTTACTTACTCATATACACAAGAAAAGCATGGAGAAGTTCGCAGAAACAATACCTCATAGCATTATACAGAGGTCGATACCATAAAACATATGCACCAGGAACCCCAGAGATGAAGTAGATGATTGCCAGCAACCATATCTTCACGCCTGAAAATGGACATAGCATTATTAAAGGATTACAGCCTTAAAGAACTGGTCAATATGTACAAGCAACGCCAGAAGTGTCATGAGTATACCTTCCCCCTTGACCCAAGCTGAAGTAACTGCTATGACGTTCCAGAAGAGACAGCAAGCCAATCCTACTCGACACCAAAAAAAGTTGTCTTAATTTTGCATATAACAGAATGGAATGTTGAAATAATTCATAAGACAGCCTTTTATTTCTAACTAGAAAAATAAATGGCAGAACTTGAATATAATTAAGAAAATCTCAAAAGCTCATCCCTATTGTTTTAGAATTCTTATTAACTTGACTTGCAATGCAGACAGTCACAAAATCTCACTAACGAAATTCTAATGATAAAACATGTGACTAAGATCGTAGGAGACTGGAAAATTTGCCTTTCCAGTTTTACAGTTGAAGGTGCAGAATTTCTGAAAGAAGGGTGAAAATGCAAACTTTGTAGAAGACTAAAATGCTTGTCCATTATGCAGTTAAAACGTTACCGAAGTGCAAGAGCATCAAGATTTTGGGAATCTGACAATCAGAAGCATACCAAGAAATGATGCAAATGCAACATATTGCATTCTTTGAAGGTGACTCGGTATCTCATTGGTGATATCATGATGGATGAGTGGCAGAAATGGAGGCCAGTTTTTCTCCTCAATGACAATACCAGCTGCAAAAGTGTTATACCAATAAAGTAGCATAAGTTTAATAGCCCGTGAGAAATGTTTAATGCATAAGTTATATTAGTCTGAACACCTTGTTATTCTAAAATGAACTACAAGGATCTACAGCTCTATCATGAAAGCTACACGGTATACGGATAACATTTTTGAAAAAAATAGTAAGATACACTTGTTTTGAGATTCCCTTTTATCTGTCACTTATCCTGGCCGGGGTGTGGCCTTTCTAACCTGTGCTACACTGTAAGCTGGTTTCCCCCAGCGCTGCCACTTTGGCTTTCAGTAAAAGCTGGGTCCTTTGGACCTTTCGTCTAAAAAAATACTTGGTTTGAGAAACTCTCGCTAATGACGTTACCAGTACAACATTGCAGTTGCATTTCACACAATCGCAATTCACATGTAACAGATTAAGAGTCACATATCATTGCCACATTACCTCATAGTTTGTACTATGTAATATCTTAAATGGCATAGTTCTAATATAAGGAATCCTTATGATCACATGAGTCAACAGAGAATATTACAAAGCAACATTGTTTCTATGAATTAGTGAGTAAAGAAAATGAGCTTTTACCTCGCGCTGCAGCCTCCTCCCTCCTTTTTAGCTCCTGGTCAACAAATGAAGATAATAATGTATAAATGTAACAATCACAAACTAACAAACCATCATGGATCAAACTAATTATGTCTAAGTAAAGCATAGAATTCCTTGTGCAGGTAGTAAGCTGATTTTTAGAGAGGAAAAGAACACTGCATTACAAATTTATGATTCTGAATACTTCAGGCTAAGGACTAATGTCTGCTGTGTTTCGCACAAAAAATTAAGACCAAGAAGCATCAGATTACAACAAACTCTTTTGTTGACCTATCGTAATGGACACAACTAATGGGTGATACAACTGCATATGTTCATGGTGTACCTTCTCCCTCTTGTTCAATTCCGCTTCCCTAGCTTGCAGCTCCTTTTCCCTATTCTTCAGGTCCTGAGTATCCATACATCACACATTAGTAAAAAGCGACATTAGGTACTATTCCATGAAAGATCCTCTACTGTACTGCAGTCTAGCTGCAGTTCAACTGAGACGGATAAACTACACATTCATACAAACCTTGGAAGAGTCAAGAGGGATATCCACCGTAGCCCCAAAAGCTGCGGGCTCAGGGGGAAGAGGCGAAAGCCGCGAATTCGACGACACAGAAGGCACATTCCGTGGATTCTGCATTGCAGTACAGATTAAACAGTTGGTAGGTAACAAACCAATAATTGCGAATTCAAGTATTCAACCCCCACCGAGGCACCGACAAAATGGTCCAACTGAGAAGAACAGAACACCGAACAGCTTACCGGCATGTAGAACGCGCCGCCGCCATAGCTGGGCTGCCCTCCAGCCTTACCACGCGCTTGTTCCTACAGAGAAACAAACGAAAACAAATTCATCCGTGCCCGCACAAACGAGGGTTTAGGCACCAATGCAATCATCGCAACACCCCCCAAATAAAAAAAAATCCCCCTAAATTTAGCGTCGGTGATACTACAATGCGAGAAAAAAAAACAATAAAAACGGCCACCGATTCACCCACGGCACACGGTTAGATCTGCGGCCGCCAACCAGATCCAACCACGAACGAAGAACACACACGCCACTCCTCAGAACGCGCACGGAGGAGAAGGGCAAGGAAACACGAAACCAGATCCGCTGCGCCCGGCGGGAACGTGGAGAAAGGGAGGGAGGGAGAGGATGGGTTCCTCACCGAGAAAGGGTTCACGTCGTCCTCCTCGAAGGGGTTGCTGTCGTAGCGCCCCGCCATCTCGGCCCCGTCTTCCCCTTCCCTCGGGGGTCGGCTTGGGCTTGGGCTCTCGCTCGCGCCGACAATGATGGCGGTGGAGAGGAGTAGTGGGGTGGGGTTTTCTCGGGGGAGAGGGAGACGACGAGACGAGGAGTCCTGCCAAATACAGCGGCCGCGCACGCACGCACGCACCGCCGCCCCCACCGAGGCAGATACGGACGAGTGACCGCGACGACTCTCGGTGAAGAAGGGGAGGGGGAGGCGGGTGGACGCGCACACACGCGGAACGGAATGGCCTCTGCACTTCTGCAGCTTGTAACCGCTCGCGGGGCCAACCCTCTCTGTGTTTTTTATTATTTTCTTGCTCCCAATCTTATTGGTCCCACGGTTTATGGAAATATTGGGTCCACTCACATTATGTGGGCGCTTTTGTAACTGGCGCCTCGTCGCCATGGAACAGCCAAAAGAGCCCAAACCGTGTGAATTATCCCAGGCTCACAGTGCCCTACACTTTTGTCTCGTTTTTTTGAAGAGAAACACGTTACAAACGTAGACGCTTACAACACATACGTACTTAGGCTCTGTTTAGTTTTCAGAAAGTTTTTTCCAAAAACATCACATCGAATCTTTAAACACATGCACGAAGCATTAAATATAGATAAATACAAAAACTAATTGCACAGTTAGGAGGGAAATTGCGAGACGAATCTTTTGAGCCTAATTAGTCCATGATTAGCCATAAGTGCTACAGCAAACCACATGTGCTAATGACGGATTAATTAGGCTCAAAAGATTCGTCTCGCGGTTTCCATGCAAGTTATGAAATTAGTTTTTTTTCATTCGTGTCCGAAAACCCCTTCCGACATCCGGTCAAACGTCCGATGTGACACAAAAAAATTTTCATTTCGCGAACTAAACGGGGCCTTACCATATCCTTAAGAACATCTCCGAAATATTAGGTTAACATATCTTAAAATTAACGAAGTCACCATGGGTCTATGTCTACCACTGAAAGAATAATTATTTGTAAACATGTCTACTAGTAAAAGAATAATTAACCATACATACAAGTACACAAGTCTGGATTTAAACTCGAATAGTCTGGTTCCACCATAGGGATCCTAACCAATTGGGCTACGATCACTTCACACTTTTTGGCTCATGTTTGCTCTCTTTTCAAACGTTTTTATCTCAAATTAGGGTAAAACATAGTTCTACTAAATTTCGGTCTAAAAATCTACAGCTCTCCCCAAACGGTCTCATATCTTGTAAGGACTAAACGTTTTTTTATTTACGATCTCAGTAAAAAGAGGGCTAATCCATACTCCTTCCGTACTCGTAAAGGAAGTCGTTTTGGACAGCGACACGGTCTCCAAAACACAACTTTGACTTCTTTTTTCTATAAAAATATTTATTGAAAAGTGATATATGTATACTTTTATGAAAGTATTTTTCAAGACAAATCTATTCATATAATTTTTACATTTTCAAACTCAACAACTTGAGAGTTATTCATAATTTATATTATCAATATTTGACTTAAACATTGTACTAAACGACTTCCTTTATGAGTATGGAGGACATCCAGAAATACTCTTTTCACAATTTTCAGCTCACCCAACCTATGAAGCACTGATACGGCAAAGCAGCCGCGTGTTTGTGTCCGACACGGGATCGGATACGGACACGTATCTGACACGGCCAGATACGTTTTAAAATAAATAAATAAAATAATTCCTGATACGTTTTTGATACGTTCCGATACGGTCCCGATACGTATCGCATACCCAACCAACCTATGCCGCCTCTCAGCTCTCACTCTCGCCTCTCTTCCGCAACGCTCCAGCGCCGCCGCCGCCGTCGGGCTGCCCCGTCAGCTGTTGCCGCCGCCACGCTGCGCTCCGTCTCCACCTCCGACGTCGGCACAACACCGTCACCACCGACACCCCTCACACGCTCCAGTGTCATCGCTGCTGCCGGGCTGCCTCGTCGACTGTCGCTGCCGCCGAGCTGCGCCGGTGTCGCGCGCTGGGCTGCGCCAACGCCGGCACAACACCATCACCACCGATCTGTTTTCTGTTCGTTCCCTTGTTGAGGTAAATAATAAATCCCCTCTTTTGGCCTTCTATGCACTGCAGCAGTGCAATACTGCAATGCTCTTCTTATTTCTTTTAGAGATTTAGTTGATCTGCAACAATGCAATGCCCTTCATCTTTTCTTAGTATAAGTACTATCTTTTTTTCTTAGATCCCATGGATTATCGAACTGGAAGCTCAAGTGCTAGTGCATCTAGCCATCCTAGTGGTAGTCCGGCTCCTAATTCTGCTGCTGATTTATCAAGAGGAACTAGTGGTTCAGCAAGAGCAAGCAACCTCTTTAATTTGTCGTCTACTCCGTATGCACTATTTGTGGTCTAGCACTTATTCACAATCTATTTTTGCCCTGTTCAATATATATATATATATATATATATATATATATATATATATATATATATATATATATATATATATATATATATATATATATATATATATATATATATATATATATATATATATATATATATATATAGGACACTCATACGGGGCACCATGGTGCCCGGGCACCATGGTATCAAATGCACAAAATCACTCAAATTTTTCAAAATTTTCAAATTGTGAGTATATACCTAGTTATAATAATTCGATTCATACCTATACCTATCAACAAAACAACTCAAATTTAACTTTATTTCACAATCCATGATTACATACCTAACTAATTATATGTATGCATGCTATATACCTAGAATCAAAATCTAACAAAAACAAGTTCAAATTCAGTTCAAACTTGCTTTGAACTAGTTAGTAAAGTAGTTAATGTTAATATCTAAGTAATTGAAAAAGTTTCATACTCATTTGAATTGGGTATATACTCAATTTCAACAATGGTGCCTGGACACCATGGAGCACCAAACAAATTTACTATATATATATATACATATATATATATATACATATATATATACATATATACATATATATATACATATATATATATATAACGTATTACCGTATCGTGTATCCGTGTCCGTATCCCCGTGTCCGGGTAACATAGCACCCAACTACCCAAGTTCGTTCATCCAGCAACCAAGACACCAAGTGCTTGGCATGAGGCAGAAAACTATCGTCCTAGACCACCGTTTCGTGAATCATGTGAGTTCATGACTCGTGGGAAATGGATTCTGCTTTCTCTTCACATGCTTGAAATGTGCTTAGCAAAACAGAGTTCGCTTACTGGTGAAGGTCGCCATCTCCACCGCACTCCACCAATTTCGCTTTCAAACGCTTCTATTGGCCGTCATACGCTTGAGCTTTCCCAGATTACTCATTATTACTATCTTTGTTTATTTGTCATGGTGTTACTACCAGTACCAGTTAGAATTAAGCTGGCAAGCATGAGATTAGTTGGGTTAGCTTCTGTTTATTTGTCATGGTGTTACTACTAGTACCAGTTAGAATTAAGCTGGCAAGTATGAGATCAGTCGGGTTAACTTCTGATGAACGGGGGCACATCTATAATCGACCTCTGTCGGTCTCTGGTGTTCTGTTTGTCTATTTTCTAGTTATGCAATGCACTAACGCATGATGACTAAACAAGCACCAATGCCCTAGTTGTGGATGATTCCTGTTCACAAGCCAACTGAGACCTGTACGAATAAGCAATAATGCAGCTTTAATCCGTGGCAACTAACTAGTGACTTGACAAGGTACAACGCCCAGTATCACACAAAGGGGCACATCACTTTTTTCAGCTACCACTTAGCAACTATACAACGAACACCGTGTACTCAGAATTCTAGTAACTTCACACCCAGCACCAGCAGGGCACAATGATATCAACTGCTTCCTCCGTCCCAAAATATAATAATTTTTAGGTAAGGTATGAATTTGGACATGTGTGCATGTCCAAATTCATACCTAAAAATTATTATATTTTGAGACGGAGGTATGTAATCTACTACCTCCGTTCCAAAATAAGTGCAGTCATGAATTTCCACGTCTAACTTTGATCGTCCGTCTTATTTGAAAATTTTTTATAATTAGCATTTTTGTTTTTATAAGATTATAAAACATAAATAATACTTTACTCATGACTTATGTTTTTATTTTTTAAAAAAAAATTTAAATAAGACGAATGGTTAAAGTTAGGCGTGGAAAACTATGGCTACACTTATTTTGTGGGACGGAGGGAGTAGTGAAGAAACGAGCAAAGGAATTCTGCAACAATCGCAGAAACAGATATGACAACAATGATGACACAACTTTTATTGAATGCACCAACCTAGATGCTCTACCAAGAGTAATCTAGTATTGCCGTATAACAACACGCCTCGAGTACAATATCCTGAACAATGTATACATAGCACTAGCCAATGCTATTCCCTCGCCTCAATCCTCTACTTGCGTATAGAAGCATAGTTCCAGTCCCCGCATAGATAAATAATAATACATAGAACGAAAGTGGCAAGGAAAAATTTCATGCGCAACATGCAAAGCTAATTTTCTTGCGTACTTAGAACACCTGCAAAAACCTGAAGCTTGTCAATTTACAGCCTACCGAGCTCAGATGTGTGCCTTTAAGGGCGTTAAGCTTCTTTCTGACGCTCCATGTTTGCACAAAAATGCTAATAATACTGAATATACTCCAACAAGAGAAGATATATGCAACAGAAGGAGGTACAATCAGAACTCAGGGCATGAGTGGGGTAAGTTGTTTGCTGAAAAGGTCACCAAGGGCACCACGAACATCCATCTGCGGCATAACCACAATATTAGTACTCCACTACTACTAACGCCTTTAATGTGAAAACATACATCTATGATGGAAAAACATATACCTGATCACAGCAAATAAGTTTTGTAATTAATGGATAGAACTCTCTGATGTGCTTCTTGAATATCTGAGCGTCCATGATACACATTCCATTCAAAACCTGAAATTAAAACAGTTGAGAATGTGGGAATATAACATTATACGAAAGGATGAGATTTCGCAAAAGGCCCTATACACTACTATTAGAAGTTTAGAACCATATGCACTATACCTTGACAATAACTGGTGCTCTTAGGTCCAGTACACGGTGTATGTCTGCACTTGCAGCTTCCCCAGTGCTTGGCTGGAGATCAGAAGCATCTTTCAAGATCTGCCCACAAAACGAAACAAGCTTCCCTTCTGCGAGGCTCTTGAGCTTTTCATGTTCATCAGATTCTATGACGTGCCCATTTGTATCCTCACTTGGGTCATTCCCATCATGTTCCACAGTTGATTTCTGAAGAATCTCCAAATAGATAGCAGTTCCAGCTAGTTCCTGGCGAAGAAGATTCAGTGGAGGCCTACACAATTAAATTTCAACTGTTAGAGAACTCCTTTGGGAAGTTAAATTGCATGTAGTCTTTAAGAATTACCTTTCTGGGGGTATATGGTGCATCCTGGTTCGAAGATTTGAAGTTGAGTTATAGGAAGAAGCAAATTCTAGGAGTGATAGCAAAATATCCATTATTGCAATCTGCTGTGTGGTTTTTAGCCTGCTCCAGTACCTCTTCTGCAAAGTCCATCAAGAAGCACAAGTTAGTACATGTTCACAAGCAGAATTTGTTCATACATCAGACTAATAACCATCATATGGAGTACCTGTATGCTGTCAATGGCCCCAAGTAGCAGTAATTGAGTGATACATTTACTCCTAACAGTCTCCATCATAGGATTCTCTTCATCGTCAGTTTTGTCAGCCCCGTCAGCATCAGGTGCCTTCGATCAACAAACAGGAAAATTAAATACATATGAAAAACAAGCCAACTATGGAGAAAATCCCATTCAGTACTTCAGTACCAAGTGTAATGATGGTATGTTGCTGATATTATTAAGTTCAAAGGTGCATGAATGTCACGCCAGATGAGCTAGAACATGACTTTCAGCAAATAGTATAGTATTAACGATGGACAACAGCCAACATGTCAGAAGAGAATACATATATTCAAAATTATGCGTTGATTACTACTTATAATATGCGAACAAAATTGGCTAGCATATCAACGAAGTAATACCATTTCAAAAGTTTATAACTGTGTCTACAGATTTACTGATTTCAAACATTCCAGCTAGCTCTGTTCACACACAATGAACTCAGGTGTCCAGAAATTACTGCACGGTTCCATATTTTTGCCAGATATATAGGAACCAAAACAGGAAAAAAATATTACTAGTGATTTTTGTAAGGATACGCAATTGCATATGTATTGATATAGCAAGGAAAGGTACCAATGACAGTACGATCTGCTAATGTTCAAATCATAATATTCATCAATACCTAATCAATATGTGCAAGAGGAAAAACATGTACCTTCACAGGTGAGGGTGGCACAATATCGTCTGTACGACCTTTTGATTTGGAAGTAAGACTCCTGACCAAAAGATTGTCCATCATATTCCCCATAATTCTTTGTCCAAAGGTCTGACCCCGTGGGGAAACTGCAGGTTGTGCTCTCCCTGATGGAGATGGCAAACCTAGAGAAAGACAGAATTAGGTTAATTATCAGTATTCCAGTTCATATGGAAGCACTTGTCATTGTATAAAACAATTAATGGATATTTCAGGACTACCACACCTTCTGAATTGTCTAGGCTAGTCTGTGCATTTGTTTCCTGATGACCATCCTGTTCATCAATATGACGACTTATTGAAGCTCCTCCTTCCCTGCTATCATGGTAACTACTACCAAGACCGTTGGTCTCTGCTTCTCTTGAAAGTGATTGCTGATTGTTTGGTTTCTGAAATCCTACTGAATTGAGGAGTTCGAGAGGTTGGGTTGTGTATGATGCATCTCTGACAAGTGATATTAACATTAATATGTGAACAACAAAAGCACAATTAATTTTAATGGGAAAATAGAACTTGAGGAGATACCTAATGCTCTTTAGAAGTGTTTCCCAGTCGCTGTCACTGAATTGGTGACCACCAACCTCTATGAGATGAACTAAAGCTCCAAGAGCAATTGAAACAACAGTCTGGTCTGTTTTCTTGGCACACTCAAGCAGCAAGCCCAAAAGAGGTGGAAGCATAAATGACACCTCCTGCAAAGACCACAATAAGAACCAACAAACAACTTTCCAATTGGATCACTTGATTTATGTGCAGGACGATTGAATTGTATTGCCTTAAAGATAAAGGAAATAACTAGAAAATAAAATGTTTCAGCACAGTTGACATTCTAATAGACCCACACAATTTCTAGGAAGCAACTAAAATCAGCAGGGGAGAACAACATACATTACCTTGTAGAAAGTATTAAAAAGGTTGCAGATTAACTGCAGAGAATGAATGCTGGTATCACGAAGCCAGTCATCCCCAGAAGAAAGGCCATCCCTTCCAGCATGCCTTACATGATCAAATATGGGAAATAGTACACGATGAAAAATGCTCTCCCAAAAAGGTGAGGAGAATTTATGACCTCTCTCATTCAGAAGATCAAACAACACTTCAAGTGCACAGTGTCTAACTTCTGGTCTGGGGTCTAAAGTTAAATCTGATAGGCCAGCTAGCATAGGAAACCAATAATGCTCAGTAACATCAAAATGGGCCTCTGGAACATCATCAACAGGTTTAACAGCACCACCAGGAATGCAACCCTGCAAATGAAAAGAATGAGGCCAAAAAGATCAGGCCAAAAAGATCAAGTGTCCAGATGTGAATATAAGGGTGGTCACCATCCTAACCTCTGCCAAACGGTCTTCACATATGCGTAGGAGAGCGATAGCCTTTAAACTAATTCGAGGTGTGCATTTATTATTTGCGAAACCAATAAGACAGTTGACACAGTCCATGAAGCAATCACCAACAACTTGATCAAAATGCTCCAAGATAACTGCCAAACACATCCATTTAATCAAAAAACAATGATGATAATGGAATTTAACATTTTTGGAGAAAGTAAGAAACACTTCTAATGCTAGCAATTATATTCCTTTAAACTTACCTTGTTCTACATTTTCAAAAGCACTTTCAACAATATGTTCATTCTCATCATCAGCTGCCGCGGTGAATATCATGAACACACAACGCCAACCTGACTTTATGCTGCCAACTTTTGATTTGATCAACTGCATGTTCATATGGCAAGATTTTTCATTACAACATCATTTTATATAAAAGCACCAGATCATCAGATTTCAATTGTTTGATAAGACTTATGAAGGCCTACCTGAACAATGCAATCAACAATTAGACCACGGATTTTTTCACTGTGACTATTTCTCATTAAAATAACAAAAGGCTTCAATATGTCATTCTGAAATGTGAATTTGTTCAATTCTGCACGTTCCAAGTACTTCATACCAAGCTGCCTCAATGAGTCAATTGCATACATGGCAACTTTCTCCTCGTGGTGGCTCCCAGCAGCAATAAAATGCTGTGACAAGACAGACCATATTCTCGCCCACACCTACATGCACATGCATAAATGTAAGTTACTAGCTCAGATGAAAAAACAAAATATTTAGTCATGAGTTCAAGACATTGTATATCACAGCTAAAATTTAATATTGGGATGCCTCCCAGTTATAAAAAGATCCTGATGTTGATGTGCATTGCACTTGCACTTCAAACAGATGACAGGCTGGTGTTCAGTTACACAAGTCAAAATGGCTCCAGAAGTACAGGTATACTACTCTAGGTTTTCTTTAAGAACATGGAAACACATTTGACCAACTAGTTTTGCACTTCTGCAAAGATGTGGTGAATCGAACTCCAATGTAACAGGAATACCAAACAAACAATAAGAGACAGGACATACCAAACGTATCCGAGCCATATTATAGTAGCTTATCTCGACAAGCTTTTGTAAGCTAAAGACACGAGCAGGTGTCTGTTTCAGTTCTTCTGCAGAAACACCACAAAGAGCAGTGAAGAATTCAACAATGGAATCACTTGGTAATTTTACACTGTTTACAAAGACTTGTTCAGCAGGCTTCCCAGACAACTCTTTCAGTGACTGGACAACAGATTCTCTCGATATTTGATTTGATCCCTGCATAACAGTTGCAGCAATTGAAGGATTTGAAGTGATATATTCAAGCCTGGAGACACATTCTAAAACAGCATTCCAAGTATCTTGCAAAGCATCCATATCTGTGTCAGCTAAGCCAAGGAGGGTCCGTAAAGCCTCAACATTTTTACTACGCATTTCCTTAGGAGCATGCAAAAATGTAAACCTGCAAAAGGTTAAGAAAGAAACATAAGATATTGCATTCATATAACTTAGCGCATTACATTCATAAAATTAAAAAGACAATAAATGAATTTACATATAGAAGTTTGCCCAAGAACAACCAGTGTATATCCATAAATAGAAAAAATAATTTGCTTACCGCACTAAGGATGTCAAGAAAGCATAGCGCATGGTGTCCATCCCAAGAACACGAGTAAGATGGATGCCAGCCCTAAACCCTTCCATGCAAAGCACAACCCTAGGCTTGCTGTCACCTTCCTCCATGGTAACAGAAAATGTTGCAAGCAAAGGCCATCCTACAGCTTCAAGCATTGGCCTAACAAGCTCGACCTGCTGAGCAACATGAAAAACACCTCTCTTCTGTCCCTGATTTTTGAAAAGTGCTTGAGTCTGCTTAATGATTTTCTCACTTTCTGCTTTGGTATCACTTGCTGACTTCAGTCTTGGAAGAGCTAAATTGAGGATATTGACAACACCCCTTTCTTCTGTTTCTCGTCTGGGTTTATTAGATTTTGCTGAATCAGGGAAATCGTCTTTCATCTTTATCTCTTCCTGGACAATGGAATCATAAATTTCCTCCAAGAGCTCCTTTGGGGCACATTCCTCTGCATCACTCGCAGTGTTCATTCGTACGAAATCTGATTTTGACATTTTAGGCCACACCATTGGGTTGTGGGCGTCAGTATTCAACATTATAACAGCATAAGCAAGAACATAAGCAGTATCTGCATTTTTGAAAAGTCCAGGGTTATCAGCACAGTACCTGCAAGTCATAATATACCATTTGAGACCAGTGGTTGACATGTCAAATAAAAGTAGCATTAAGACTTTATACACATACCGCTCAGCAAACTTTTCCATTATGCGATCAATCTTTTGTGCCTCCCCAGGAAGGCGAAACCCTTTCAAGAACTCACGAATTGCAGCATCAAACTTCAATCCCGAAAATTTCATTGAATCAACATAAGCATGCATCACAGCAAGAGGGAACTCCTCATGTTGTCCCAAATATTCACCAATCATAGCCTGCAAAGTTACAGTTCACAAAAACTAGTGGTTAGTCCCACCTAGCAATAACAGTAAACTAATCCTTCTTTTACACTTGAGAAAAACTGCAAGAAGCTCATTATGTTTCTTGAATCACCTTATCCAAGCTAGAATTGCTCTTGAGAAAGTGAGCTACAGATGTTGCATTATTTTCGATCAACTTATTTAATAACAAATACTCAATCCCCCTTGCTGGTTTGCGATTGAACTGAAAAGGAAAGGGAAAAATACTTCAGTTACAATCAGCAATGCAGTAACAGCAAACTAGGTTAACTGCTACAAGAACATGCATGTATTTGGTAAACATCATGAGATAAAGATTCTTGATTGCAAAATAAATAAAACAAAACAAAACAATTAAAACAGCAACCTCCCTACCTCTGAGATTGCAGCCTCCATTGTTGACTTATGAGCTTTAGCTATCTCAAACTGATTGCGACCATCCTCTTGGCTCTTTATTTCATCACTTGTTATGCTCCTTGCAGAAGAATCATTTTCACAAGCTTCGGCAACACTCCCCTGTTTCGAGGAATCTCTTCGAGCTTGCTCCCAATCAACCAATGACTTCAAAATACTCACCAAACACTGCAATTTGGGTTTTACGAGTGATTAACATTATATACACTAAGGACAAAGATATCTTAGCAATTTGGATAACAGTAACCTGAAGAGATGAGCCTTTCACAGAAACTGTTTGAGAAGATGCGGCAGTGTTTGTATCCGCATTTTGAGATCCTTGTGCAATCCTTGAGAGTGCACTGACCTGATAGTGATACATGTTCAATCAGATATATCATGTGGAGATAGTTAGAAGAGATACTAGTTTTCTAGTGTAAAAATAAAATTCATCGTGCTCACCATGCGTTCAAAAAGGTTTGGCCCCTCAAGGTCACAATCATAATTTACAAACATGTCTGCAAGCATTTGTGAATCCTTGCAGACTTTCTCCAGCATCCTGGTTGACAAATAAATCACATAATATATAATGTGCAGCACCAAGATGATCTAAGATAGCAAAACAAATAGAAAATGAATATGACAAATAGGATTAAACATCACTTTTGAGATTCTACAAATCAAATGAGTCATACCTAAGGACACTGGCCCTTTGGCTGAGTGGACTGTCAGAGCTATCGAGAGACCTTAAAACTATCAGAGGAAAGAAGACACCGATCTCACCCTGCATAATTATTTGAGAAAACAGAAATTATCATGATACCAGGAAAAATCCAATACTGTAAAGTGCAAACAGTATGTCCATAATGTGAACTTAATTAAATATTATTTTACCTTCAGACTCTCTCGAAAACGAAGCAATAGAACTGCAAATATCCCACAAGCGTACTGCCAAAGAAGTAAAAGACGGTCAATATGATAATAACAGACAAATAACCCTTATTATAACTACAAGTCTATAATGACAAGGTAGTATGCATAAAAAATTGAAAAAACGATTAAGAAATTACCTGAAAAACAACCGCAGATGAAGACACAGCCGCTCGCAGAATAGCATAGGAAAGATAGGCTTTAACTGAATCGATGAAGTGGAAATTTTTGGTAAATGAATCACTGACTCCTTCTAGCAATCCCTGAAGGCTAAAGAGTTAGCACAGACCATCGAAACAAACAGGATTAGCAACATCCGAAGAACAAAGATGTGATTGAACCTGTAACAGTTCGAGTGATAGCAGCCTTGTCTTTGTAGCAACCTCATCACTCTCTTCCTTCATGCTCATCTACAAGGATGTAAATGATATTCAACTCCGGTCAAAGTAACATTATGTACGTTGTAAGCTATTCAATAAGAATACAAACCTTGCAGAGAGTCCGGAAGAGCAATAGTGCATCACGCTGTATTATGTTCACAGTGTCCAGGTCTATTCCACTGGAAAAAGAGGAGGGTTAGGGGTCATATGTAATCCGTAACTACAACCTATGAAGGACAGGTAAGTAGCATCACAGATACAGCACTAAAGACAGGTTAAAGCTTAACGAACCCTGATACTTTCTTTCCATCCTCAAGTTCAACAGCCTTGTCAAGAACAGCCTCCAACCCCTGCAAAATGATTTTTTGGATCAGATAGAACTAATAGAATACATATAAATTAGTGTGAGATGTCCTGATAGTAACATTAAACAATAAGCAAAGCAATTTCACTACCTTAATATCAGCTCCTCCTGCAAGACTCTGAAGCTCTTCAACAGATGCTGGAGATGCTTCTGTAGCTCGATTCAAGGATAGCGCATCTCCAAGAGTAATTTTTTCATCAGCTTGGTTACCAGTGGATACTTCACCATTCTCTGATTCCTCTGTGCTAGATGATGGTTCTTCTTTCATTGCAGAGCTGGCAGGTGGTACAGAAACCTGACAAAAAAGGCAAGGCACACACCTCGTTCCTTCAGTAAATCATCTCCCTTTGCATAATGACAATAGAAGTTATGGGGAAAATTTTTTGCCTGCTCAGATTCCATCCGCCTGAATACGATGCTGATCATCTGGGTTAACATGGCCTTTGAGGTAGCCTGGTTCACAGGGCTCTTGCTATGGAAATATTGTAAAGTATCAGACAGGTTTCCAAGTCAAAATACAGCAGATCATGAGGTGGTTATATAACATGTACCTGTTGAGAGCAATATTATAGCATACTCTAATCACTCCAAGCAAAGGTTCTCCATGTACTGCACTCAAACAAACAGCTCAAAATTATGTATGGTGTCTCCCGTTATTCTTCTATATGGATACGGAAAAGGGAGATACATGAAAGTCCCATCACAAGCCTTGTAAAGGCGATAGCTAGATTAATATCTTCCACTGTGTTTACTTACAGGATTTTTGTAAAAGACAACTGCAATTTCTTCATGAATTCACCAAAGAAAATGTAAGAAACAAAATAGCATCGAAAATTAGATAATCCCTGTTGCAGTGCTATGTACACAAAGTGTTTGATATGTTCATCTAATTCCCGTAGGCACTATTTAGTGGGTAAAACTTCAGGAGAAGGTCTGCCCACAGGGACCAACCCATAATGGATAATAAGATTAGCATTTGCCTAGCATGCCAGCATGATTCAAAGATGCCATATACAATATCGTGTTAGCTCCTAAACTTCCTAATAAATGGAAAGTTTGAGCAACATGGAAAATAAGCTTAGCAAGGTAAGTAGGTCACCTCTAAATCTATTTGAAGCAACAGCATTGAGAAGAACTTTCAAGACTTGGAGAACAGTGCTGCAACACAGATGTCACCCAGTTCAGTGCATGTGCAAAAGTGTGATCCAACATAATATCATCTTAAAGTGATGTGTACCTGTCAGAGGAGGTGTTATCAACACAACCGCAGACCATGTTCAGGATGTCAGTAAATAGAGGGGAATTTTTACCACCCTCTAAACCAGGGTCGCCTTCTAGATGGTCATAAGCAATAAGTTTCTGGTAATTGAAAATGGAACAGGTCAATCAGAAAATACATTTCAATTCCCGCAAAAAAAAAGAAAAGACATTTTTCAATAATTGTAGCATGTAAAAGAAAAGGTAAAACCTTGTTGGCAACGTAAAGGTGGTAAACATATATTACGGGCATGATTCTAGGTCCAAAATTTGATGTAATGAAAAGTAGTGGCAATTAGGGAATTCATATGGTCTGCAACTCAGCCAGGATGAGAAGCACTGCCTGACCAAACGAACAGGGAAATGGATCTTACACGTCATACGAAGACGATAACTAATAAACGGCATACCTGTATATCTATATGTATAGCAGCATGATGAGTCAAACTCTGATTTTCATTAAACGCTACTAGCAAAATGAATTGGCACATTAACCAAAAAAAATCCCATGAAGTGTTAAACTTAAGTAGGCATGTGTGTCCACCATGTTTGCGTTTTTTGATTTTGAACTATATGTAGCATTTTAGTGAAGTTAGTTGATGTGGATCTTGCAGTGCTGTATCAATTGTTATTCAGATGCTAACTATTAATTCTGATGCATTAATTTACTTTCTAAATCGCACTCTATATACAGTTGAAGTCTTTAACACAGCCTCTTCAAAGAAAGCTCATTACTGTATTGCATACTTCGATGATGCGTCTGCAAGACCCGTAGACTACTAGAAAAATTAAGCAGTCCCCCACCTCCAACCTAAACAACTACGGAGTATATAAAAAACTCGAGAAATTGTGCAACGCATCTTTAAATGTGAAATGAGGACTGATCCAGTCCGATATGAACGAACTATAATCCTAGACGGTACAAAGTGGTTGCCTCACGCGATGGACCAATGCCGTTCACAGGAGCTTTGGTGCTAAGGTGAGAGATCTCCCCACGCATCTCAACAATGATCGGCGCTAAGCGATAATGTAACACACTTTCTGCTACATGAGCATCGGGCCGGGTAAACAAGTACTAGCAAGGAGAAGATGAGTTACATGGAGGCAGTCGAGCGCGGGCTCGACGAGCTTGACGTGCTTGGTCTCGAAGGCGAGGCGGAGTGGCTGCAGCACCAGCTCGGCCTGAGTCCCCTCCAGCACGCGCCCCGCCGACGCCAGCACCTGCGTGATGGGCGCCGCCGCCGCGTCGCCGCCCTCCTCCTGTCCCGCCGCCGCCGCCCCCTTGATGGTATCTGCGACCCGCACAGCTCACAGTCAACTCACCCCGCACCAAACCGAGCGCCACGGCGTCGCGGCAGGGAGATCCCCCCACCCAATGCCCGGCAGCGAAGAGGAAGAGGAGGAGGAGGATGGGGCACGGGCACGGGCACGCACCGAGGTAGGACTGGATGGATTGCTGCAGCGCGGCGAACTTGCCGCGGTTGGCTGTGCACTCCTTGAGCATGGCCTCGAAGGCCCGCGTGACGAACCCTCCCGCGGCGCCCGCCATGGCCGCAGATCTCCTCCGTTGGGTGGCAGAGGAGAGAGAGGGGGTGGGAATGGTTTTAGATCCGAGGAGAGGGAGCGCTCATGGGGCGCGAGATCTGAGCTTTGGGGGGGGTTGGAGGAGGAGGACGAGGGGGTTGGATCTGTTTGTCTCGCTTCAGGCTCAGGCTCGGCAGCAGATCGCGAGGACCATTTTGCGAAATTGGCTTTTCCACGCCGGATTTGATACCTGCCTTGATCGGTGGAACGGTGGATCGCTTCGCTTCTCCTCTGCTACTGTTTTGCTGCCAGTTGACTGCCCCGCGGTGGATACCTGCGAAATTTTGTTACAGAATCCGTGTGGAAGGTGAGTGGGCCAGTGGGCCTGCCAGAAGACAAGCGGGCTCTCGTATAGTATTCCACCTCGTACTTCCTTCATTTCACAATATAACTCATTCTAACATTTTTCACGTTATATTGATAATAATAAATCTAGATAAATATATATGTCTATATTCATTAACGTCAATATGAATATGAAAAATGTTATAATGACTTACATTGTGAAACGGAGAAATGCTAGAATGACTTACATTGTGAAACGGATGAAGTAATATTTTTCTATAACTTTTGCAGCGCGTGACATGATAGAAAAAAAACAACAATGTTTAGATCGGCACCGTGCATATAAAGTGTTTCTTCTTGCGTTCGGCGAAACATTTTCATGCATATTATGTCATAGTTTTGTTCATGTGAACCATGTCAATATAAGTATACTCATGTGTTTTTTTTTTGTTTTCACCATGTTTTTCTATAAATTGTTTTTTTTATCGTGTGATGGTCAACAAAGCTAGCATATTCATTCGTGTATTAGTTAACTTCTTGCTCTTATTATTTACTGTCACCTTTCAAGGATAGTCATCCTTGAATTCCTCTAATACCTATATATCGTTTGTTGTAATATCTAAGTTTCATGTATTAGTATTAACTAACTTCTAACTTTTAGTCAGGATTATCCATGAAATTTGATTCTTTGTTGCCTTTCAAAGATGCTCATCCCCCTCACCCTCTAACTCCTCCATTGTCGACTGCCCCCCTCACCCTCTAACTCCTCCATTGTCGACTGGTTGTTTTATCTTTTTGTTATAATCGAGATTGTCCATAAAGCTACATCTATTATTCCCTCCACCTCTCCCCCCTATCCCTCAAACTCCTACTCCATTGACCTTTTTTAATATTACATTGCAAATTTGCAGTAGTTGCCATTTGAGGCTTCTACTCTCCTAGTCTGCTAGTTGCTTCTCGAAACACATATTGATCGAGATAGATAAAGATCATATATCTTTAAAGTCACATGACTTTTGTTATGACATGTGGACCTGATGACCCATGGATCCACAAGTTAGCAACAAAAAGACACCAAGTCAAAGTGAGTTGGAAGGTAGATGACCTTGATATCTCATGTAGCTAACTCACAATAGCAAAAGCTATGGCATATGTAGAAAGGAAATGTTGGAACATACATTCAAGCACCACTATTCAAGCTTGGTAAAAATCTGTCCATTTCACTGCCGTTCTTTTTCTATCAATGCATACATTCAAGCATGTTGAAACATATTTGTTCACAAAAAAAATATTACCTAAAAAGCCACGAGTGCACAATAAAAAAGAAAAAAATAAATGATTATAGAAAGATTTTCTGTTTTCCTTTGAAATGGAATCATGGGAAGTTCAAAGCAGCAAGACAAGCGTAGCTGTAGAGAGAAGAAAAACCAACACAACAATTGTACTACATGACCCTGCATGATCGACAAGCGAGCAACTAATTCTACTAATCTGACATGCTAACAGCATCGCACGTTTTTCGTCTTGTCTCCGCTTATATTAGGCCCAACGACAGCGGATCCGAATAGCAGCCGTGTAGCGTCGTGGGACAGGGAAGGAGTTGAGCAGCTGTAGCGGATCCGAATATCAGATTCAGTTTCAGCTTTGGAGAGGATGTAACAGGGTTTACGATTTCGAAATGGTCTTCCGTTTTGAACTCTGTGGCGAAATAACGGTTTTCGCGAAATCCGGTAGAAAGCCGGTAGATTCCAAACAAATTTTATAAACCAAAATTTGAATACAAATTCCATAAGTTTACTGATAAGCTCATGAAAACCAAGGGCTTTGGCGAAATTCTGAGCGAAATCACTGAAATTTCAATCCGTATCTAGAAAAGGAGGTAAACTGAAATTCTTTTCCTTTTTTATTTCATTATTTTTTCCTTTCCTACTGTAAATTTCAGTAAATACATGGAATACATCAATTTTTTCAAAAATTTATATCCCAATAGATTCTATAAATATCACACTATTTATAAGATTTTATTTGATTTTTCCTTTTTTATCAATTTAAATTTGAATTTGGATGAAACTCATTGAAATCTCAGACGGCTTCTGCTTTCGAGCCTCAACAAAACCTCGAAATTTCACGGAATTCAACCGATTTTTGTCAGAATTATGAACCTGGACGTAATAGACCACGCTAGCAAAATCCCCATGTCTGGAACCAGCCACAGTACCACACGAAGGGCATGTTTGGTTTTGGTTGGTTGATAAAACTTTGTTACATAGGCACGCTATAATTCCTTAAGCGAGTCACTGCCATAACTGTGGTTTGCCGCACCTGTCATAGACCTAGACCTATTTCTTTGCCAAACTTTGTTAGCTACAATTTCAAGCAAGATTTGACAAAAGATAGTGTGTTAATATGTGGAAATGAACCAAACATGTCCATACAACCAAACTTTTCCTGCTCAAACTTTTCGGGAGTTTCGTCATGTGTTACCTTAAAAAAACTGTAGATACCACCTGTAAAGAATTCACAAATTTTCTACACATAATCTGGCGACCGAAAACTCTACGCTCCAAAACTGGTGTTGCAAAAGAAAAAAAAATACAAATCATGATCGAAACACTCGCTAACCTATTGTCTATCAGTTCTCTTCCTTTTTCTTCGTGGGCGAGCAAACGGATCGACCCATGCTCTGTCTTCCCTGGTGGCCCGCTCCCAACGCTTCTGGAAATCCCGAAGCTCCGATCGTGAATATCTCCTGACCTACAAGACCAAACAAACCATGGTCATCTTAATGCAAGAGAATAGAATGCTGCATTGATGGGTAAAACTTGTGTATTCTTGAAAAAAAAAATCAAATTATGGTAAACTGCCAAATAATGTTTGACTTGTAGTTTTAACCCAGAGAAATGTTCAGTTTACAAGTGAAATATCAGTGATTATTTAGCTTGTTTCGGTTCCAACTCTTGGTTCTACTGTTTTAGCTTGGGTCATATTTCAAATAAATGCCATATGGAAGCATTCCCCAGATTATAGTTTCTTAGCTTACCTTTGTCCGCATATCAAGGCCTGCCTTCACCTGTTTACAAGTAACGTCATATGCATTATTGAGAGGTTGCATAAAGAAATATAACTACAATGTGTATTCTAAGGATCTGGCAAAGACAGCATACTCTCATCTGTTGTTGCGCTTCTGCAGTTTTCTGGTGAAGTGGATCATTGTTTTTGCCATGGGATCGCTGATACCAGAATTCAAAATAAATTAATATATGAAACAGTTATTAAGGTGCAATGTAGTGTATATAAGAATTAAGAATGGCATCATCCCTAAATTATATACAAGTATGTTTCTATTGTCACACTTAGTACACTTTCCACCCAATGGTAACTATTAGTCAATCATCACATGCAGCATTTCAGTTATTAGTCCTGTGTGGCTGTGTATTCATGTCACTATGACTTAGCTAGTAAAATATCAATAACAAGGACTTCAACTCCCCAAATTCTTTTTTTAAAAATAAAAGCTATAGCTATATGGATAGGAATATCAGTCAATTAAAACTCAAGAAAGTGAATGAGTGCATCGAAAAAGTTGATGTGTTATCTTCTTATATGTGCCCAAAGGCATTAATATATGGTCTGATAGAGATTGTCGTGCAGTACAAAAATAATAGATCTGTACAAACCTTTACTGAAGGACCTCCCAATGTCTGTACCCCTCGATGAACTATGTATTCACTATCAACTACTCCAATGTTCTTTGTTCTGTCACCCTAAAAATGATGAAAAAGGAAGTATGGTTGGTGGTAAGGTTAAGGTAAAAGTATTATTATAGTGAAACATCACTTAAGGAAATGAAGAATTAAGGGAAATATATGACTATTCCTCTAATAAAACTTCACAAAAGAAATTTCGAGACATGAACTACAACCCTGCATTGCCAATGCCCACGTGTAGCCAAAGAAATCCTACCTTTTTATAAAGTTACATCCTAAAGCTCAACATGCAAAGATGCCACATTATCATCCACTAACAATTATTACATCTTAAACCTCATGCAAGCATGTTATATTATCTATATAATTTATTAAATTCTAGAGCTCTAAAATGCAAACATTTAAATCATCATCCCACATAATTCACATAATATTTCAATATATATCTCCATCATTTTTTACAATATCCTATATATCTACACAGTTCATCCTCACCCTCACTTAGCTAATGTTATTTCTCTCTTCGCTCATAAGCCATATCACCTTAATTGTTTCTAGCTCTTATATGATTAATCTATGGTCCAAATTATATCCCTCCTTTTTCCTCTCATAAAGCCATATCACCTTACTTTTACATTTGGATCATCATTACCATTTAAATTATCATAAATCACATTAACTTATATAAGCTTATGTGGTCTAGCTATCTTACACATTATTTCTACTTATTATCATATTAAACTCGTGCAGTAACACACGGGGTTTCACCTAGTTTAACTATAAAGAATTCCACATCTATTTAAAAGCAACATCAAACCTGAGCACAGTACCCAAATTTGTAATCAATGCCCCATCCGTGGATAAGATCATTCTGCAAAAAATGAAAAATATATATATTAGTGGCTGCAAAATAGTCCACAAAAGTCATTTAGGTTAAAGACAAAATGTAAGTTTCAGATTGTGGTAACCAGGTAAATTGACGGGGGTGTTTTTTGCCAAAAAAAAAACCAGGTTGATCATATATTAATTCCTTATGGCAACAAGTCATTTTATCTACAATAAACTATGAACTTATAATGGATTGGTCCCTTTTCCTCACAACTGCAGCATTAGCAATCCCGGGACTATGTAAAGCTAAGAGAACTAGAACCACATAAATAAATATGATTCAAAGCATTTTGTGAGTAATGTGGAAAAACGGAGACTTAACTTTTTTTAGAATAAACGGATCCAATAAAACAAGTTGCTATAAGCCTATAACAGCTCTTTCCGCAGTTTTTTTTTTGGCAACTTTTTCCTCCCTCCCTCCCTCCTTCCCCTATCATCCAAGATTTGATATTTGCATGTCTGAGCAGAACTATTCTGCCAAAAGGGGATAAAAGGATGCCATTCAGGCCCTGAACGGTCCTTTTTGTATACTAAAAAACAGTCCTGATCACTTTGCCCAATATGGCTTGATGTTCATAGGATGGGTCACTGGCTCAAAATTTTAACATTGAATGGGTCTCTGAGGTCTATTCCATCTTGTAATACCCCTGGCCGAATTAAGCACTCAGAAGGACAGTTTTATAGCCAGGTTCAATTATACATTCAAATATGAGACATGGTCAGAATCTCATTGCTATTGAAAGATACAACCATTACCTGGATAAGATGCCAAGCACATCGCCAAGCAGATCTCGAGAAAACTGGTGCCATGCCCTCAACCCATCTATAGATGATATAATCGTTACACCAAGCAGAAATATGATCTAGGTTTGTTGCTAAATGCTAGGTAACAGAAATGTAGTTACTGTGTTTACTGTGCAGTAAGACAATACTATTGAACTGCACTAGACCAAACAGTAACCAATGAAAACAGTTACCCAGCGAAGTAGCTGTCATATAATGAGAAATAACTCAAGAAAGAAGACATACCCAGAACAAGGCGGTCCCTCTTTTGCACAATCTTTGTTTCCCCGATTAACTTTTCTATCAAAGTGCATATGTTATTTGATTTAGTCAACAAATCAATAATAAAAAAGTTGCAGCACATGAAAAAGTTACCTGTGGAAACTCCACCCCTTTTTACGAACAGTTATCCGATGATGAATTTCAGACAATTTAGGATCAAGACCTGGTTGAGATATCTCTAGCCCTTCTGATTTAACTATATTCAAGTACCTGCATGAAATTCATGCGTTAGCACAATTGTTGCATAGCATAAACTAAAATACTCGAGAAGAAAATTAGCATAAGATCACATTATTGCCAAGATTAACTTTTGCAGCCTAACACATACCAGTCAGTCAGTAGTTGATTCTTACATTTAAAGGATGCACTGATAATTTTATACAAAGTTTCTTGAACCAGGATTACGGGATTCAGTACATTGTACTAGGAATGATTCAGCACTTCAGTATGTCTAACCTCAACATCATTTATACAACAGCTAGGCAATGTGAGGCTCAAAATCAACATCAAGTATTTATGAAATACCATACCTCCTTGGGTGAAAGTTATCTACTTCCAGATCTTCATCCCAAAGAAATATATACTCGTACATGGAGACAACAGAAGGATGGAGGAATCTTTTTGCAAACCACCTAAAAAATAGATGCCTCATTATCTTATCTTGAATTAAGACGACACCAGATCAGTAGAAATCGCAAGGTGAAGCAAAGTATATTCAACAGCAAGAGCACTCAAAGTCAGGCTCTTCTCACAGAGGAAGGGCAGAAAGATGCCATACCATTTTGTCTGGTTAGAAGCAGCTATATGTATCACACTTTTGCTCCAAGGTAGATCGTTCCACCCATCAACATTACCATCGTAGTGGAACAACATAACTGTAAAATTCTCTGGAAGAAACTGAACATTCAAGAGTTACCATCATGAGGAAACTATCACTTCCTGAGGTAGCAAATTAAGTACCTTCTTCATAATAGCATCCACACTTCTTTTCTGATCTATACCAGCAGGAATGGCAAGCAAGCACCGATCCTTCTGGCTAGAATCCTGTGGAGCCAAAATTCGCAGAGCGTCAGATAACTAGATATTCAGGCCTCGTACTCAGAAAGGTGGAGCAACTAAAGCCTGCTTTATGTATGAAAACTGAAATAGAACCAACAAATATATTGTACTGAGCAACACACTGTATACAAGAATAGGCTTGGTTTTCAAATTACCTTTGATTGCGCACTTCTTGTGAGCCATAATGGCTTCAACTCCATGTCAGAGTAAGGTTCCACTATACCATGGGGTAAAAAACCAACCCTATTGGCAGATCTTTTAGACACCTTAGAAGACACTTTGTCAGACACCTAAATATTTACATAGAAGACAAAATCAGCGTCCCAGCAACAAATGAAAATATGCTTCCAGATTAACATAGCACAAAGTTCTTTTCCTTCTAGTGGAGCTGATTGGTTTACATACCGTAATTGTATCAAATGGACGGGATTTTGCTTCCAACTGCAACAACCCTTAATAAGGTCAGTCATATCTGTCAAGCAAACTACAGGGAGACATTTCGTAGATGAGTGTTACCTTTGTCTGTTTATGTTGGTAACTCGCCATGTTATAAACCAGAAATAAAATGATCAAGCAAAGAATCAGCAGATGCAACCGCAGTCTCATCTTAGAACAGCTATCTCTCCTGCTACCATTCTGTGGAATCAAGTGGGTAGTATCATCATTCATTACTTTGCATTGAGCCAGCTTAGAGAGTTCGGCAAGCATATACTTCACCAGAAATGAACAAATAAAACAGCACAAGCGAACTCACCTTATCCACAAGGCACTACTATCTAAAATTCTAAATATGTGGAATAAAGGCGGACTGTCTCATGACATCAAGAAGAAAGGCCTGATAAATTCATAGCATCCTGTATGCAGAGAAAAAAAAAGTCAGATTTTCTCTTTTGGGGTAAAAACATGACGCATGATCCCTAGTGGTCCCTCACAGAGAAATGCATAGGCATGAGGCGTACATAAATTTGGATGCATACCTCACGAACCAAAAGGAGGGAAGAAAACAAGAAAAGTAGTATACTCCAGCTTTAGCATCTGCTTTCCCGTGGATTGCTGGTAAAAAAAGGAGGGGGGGGGGGGGGGGTGGAAATTCGAGGAAGCGGACATAAACGGGAAAACTGAAAAATCTAATGTACGCGTCATGCGTGATTCGCGATGCGATACGATTTGCAGTTGCTCTTTACTGGAGCCTGAGGATGGCACAAGCACAAGATGCGCGATGAAGCATTGGGTGGGAATGATAATGCATCGGCGACTAGACTAGGGGAAAAAAAAGGCGTGCTATGCTTGATGACGAAATGACGTTCGACAGTTCGATCCTCCACTCGCAGCTTCGCGAGCGCTCGCCGCCGTCGCCGGGGGCTCGCTGGGATTACTCCCAATCAAAAGCGGAGGCAAATCTCACGAGCACGCGATCGGATAGCAGATACCTCCGAACCCCACGCAGCAGAACGATCTAGGATTCGTGCGGAGAAGGGGACAACTGAGGAACTTACCGCCGTGGCCGCTGCGGCGGACGCGTCTGCAGGAGGAGCCGGAGCCGAAGATCGGCGGAGGCGGCGGAGCGCGTTAATGGCCGCCGGTGCTGTGTTAGTGGTTGGGAAGAGAAAAAATGTTTTTCCAGAGGAGACCGGAGGGATTGGGAAAGGGGGGCGGGTGGCACACCGCACACCACACTGGCACGAGCACGGGGGCGCGGGCGGAATGGAGCAACGCAACGAGGCAGCGCGCGACGGGGGTCAGAGGAGGGGGCACGGGTGGCGCCTCGCCCAGATTACACCGGATTCCACCGCCCACACCCCCCTCGCCTCGCGCCGCGCGGTGATTTGCCGTGATGGCGACGGGTGCGAGCCGCCTCGGCGGCTTTTTTTTCTCCTTTTCTTTCTTTTTTTTGGGCTAGCCGCTGGCGACCGGGTTTTCCGCACGGTTTGTTTGTTGGCTGGCTCCTCCTCGGGCTCGCTGCTTTTGGGCCGGCCCGCCGCGGCCCATCATAACGACATACCGGCCCAATAACATCATCAATCAAAGCACCGGTTCCCTCCCTCAAACAGGGAATGAGGGGCAATTTAGATTGTAGCCAAAATAAACCTTACCAAATTTTTAACAATATTGTCAAAATTTTAACATTATTTCTTATGTATTTATTAAAGATTGACAAGAAACTAAATGGATGCACATATTTAACAACTTAAAAAATATAGTATGGTTTGAAATGGCATCAATCCTGAACACGCCTTGAGTAAGTATTGACTGTCGTCTATACAGATGCAGATCATGCAGTTACTGGAGACTGACAGGTACTATACAGATCATGATTCTTGAGCAATGACAAGCCACTGTACATTGTACTGAATATATACCCCTAATAAGTTCAAAATTTGCAGGTAAACTTTCTGCGTTAGTATCATAGCATGCATTTGATCAAGAAACCATCAGCATTGCACAAAGCAAGAGATATACTATATATATCTAAGTTGATAGTTTCTGCCTATAAAAATGTTCTTTCCTATCTGTCCTTTTAAGACAACAACAGGAAATACACTACTACTCCCTGCTACAACATTCTGATTTCCGACCTAGTCTTTGCCAGGTAACAAGTAAACACTGAAAGAGACGACACTATGTGGTCTAGCTATACGCTGTCTGTACACAGTTTTGTATATTTGGGCATTTTGAGCCGAAGTTCAGCGTCGGGTCCTCTTCCTGCCTTTGTTAGGGATATCTTGCTGTGCAGCAGCACGCTTCTGCCCATTCTTTGGAGGCCGCCCAACACCTCTCTTCTTGGCCGGTGGATTTCTCTGTATAGTTTTTACATTAGCTGTCACTGATGAACCACCACGCGATCCCTTGGCCTCACCCTGCTTGACAGTACTTCCAGTCCCCTTTGAAGAAACTTTGCTTCTCTTTGCATCATGAGGCCCATGACTTCCAGGCTGCACGGGTCGGGTGTTCTTCTTCACTAAAGGGGCAGTTGCTGCTCCTGTTACTCCACAACTCTTAGAGGGCATGCTTGCGCTCTCTTGCACTGTTCTGAATGCAATATTTCGAAGTTCAATTGCAGCCATGTGCTCTAACGTAGCCTTTGGATAGAAGGCAAGGACATTATTCACAAACAGTAGAATGTCTCTTAGAAGCTCCTTGGTAGAAGATGTTGTGCCACTCTTGATCTTTGAATGAAGGATACGGAAGTCTATATGCCGGCGAATCATCTTCTTGTATCTAGCCCGCTTCCGCTGCAGGTGTGACAAAAGTGACAAATAAGATAGAATGTAAACATACCAGTGTCTGCTATTTTTTCATCTTGAAATGCATAAACTGCAGAAAGGCACTGAAAGTTTCTTCCAGCACAAACAGTTATATAAACATGTATACTTTATTTTGAAGTCGCTAAAATGGGTTCTAAAAACTCTTAGTATCCACAAAGGTTTCATTTGCTTGATACCCTATCAGAACAAACAGCGTGCAACTCTAATCAATTTTCCAGAAGTACAAGACTTGACTGAATTTACAAGATCTATCCATCATACCTGGACATCAAGTCGGCGTTGCAACATATAACAGTCACTTTGAGTAGATATAGTTTTCAAAATCTCTGCCAAGTTTGGTTTTGCTTTCTCAACGACAGACACACCAGATTCTAGATTTGGAGTTTTCAAGCCCTTCTTTGCATAGCCTTCAGAGGAACCATCTGTCTGTATGTGTGATGTAGATGTATTCTCGCCAGCTCTGCAACTATTATCAGCCATCAGAAAAGTCCTCCTATCCCTCACGGCCCTTTTCTTTCTAGAGCCCCAAAGCAAACCATCTTCAGCACAAACCTTTTTTTCAACAAGGGGTTTTACCAAAGTCTCTGCTGAAGTATTGTTCACTTGAATTGAATCAGTATCGCAGTGTTGCACCTTTTCAGATTTCTGACTGTTGCTTGCTTCCTCTGTAAAACTAGCAGCAGATGATCTATCTTTGGACAATGCTTTGCTTGATGAATTGTTATCAGCTGTATTTTCATTATTTGAACATGATTCAGTATGACTAGTGTGACATTCAGAGTTGCCATCATCATGCTTGCTATTGCTGAGGCTTTTGATCATGGACTGCAGGGATCTGGAACAGGAAAAAGGAAACCAGATTTCACATTATGTAAGTGTACAAAAGATGAAAACCAGATGGAATGACCATTTTTCTGAAATCAATAATCATAGGCCTTATATTCAAACTAAATTATTGTGAAATTAAATTTGAAATGCTAAAAAGAAGATCAAGAATTAGACATATACTGAAATGTAACAACATAAACACTAACCCAATAAAATTTTCAGACTTCTTCAGATCATTTCTTAATTCAGCAACTCTCCGCTTACGGAGCTCCTCAAACCAAGCACTGCAAAGAAGCAAGTTGAATGAATATGATATGTTCTATCAATGGCCAACAGGTGAGTTGTTTTACTGCAGAACAAAACACTATGCATACTAGACCACAGCCAGTTGAAATGTCTTGGGTATATTGGCTCTAGGTAAAAGCTGAATATGAGGAGAGTAACTTAAACTCAGCACATCTTATTAAAAGATGTTTAAGAGTTGAATCGACTGTTCAAATTTCAACTACTGCTTTAGGCTACGTTCAAATCAGGAGTTAGGCTGAGCTTATCGGCGGCATTTGAAACGTGGCGAGTCATTAGCACATGATTGATTGACTATTAATTATTACAATCTTGAAAAATGGATTTATTTTGTTTTTTTAAAAAATACTTCTCTATAGCAAGATTTTTTCTTTTTGTAAAATACGCACTGTTCGAACTGTGCCCAACTTGAGAGGCTTGCTGTTTCTTTCTTTGAATCTCATGCTGATGATCCCAAAGCTAACTCAACAATGATCAATTGATCATAAAGTATTATCCCTACCTCTACGGCTCTACCCCAGATCCACCAGTGCCCTTGCCCTCATACAACAATTTCTAAAATCTAAGCCAGTTCACTGCTAGACAGCAAAACACCATTTTACCACCAAACTTGTCCTAATTGGAAAACTATATCAGAGAGTAGGAAAAAAATCACCTGCTGTAATTCTAATTGTAGATGCTAGAAATCATAGGCCAACTTAAAGAAGACAAATAATATAAGGTATAAATCATGTCTATTTAGCTTTTATGTGCCATGAGACACAAATTATGCATCTTGTGTAATCAGTTTCAGAGTTCATCCAGTTCCCGCATGAAAAATACAATAGGCAAGACAGGAGACTCAACACAGGTTAAAGTTCAAGGTTAGCAATTTACTAATTTATCGTCACATACTTACTGCAAGACGTTATAAGACTGAATTCATGTGGACAAGCTAGTACAACATAGAAAGAATGATGCAACACTTACTCGCATGCAGAGTAGCGTGCTTGTATCTCTGAAAATTTAGCTTCACATTCCTGCGAACAAGAATGGGTAAGCTCATAATTAGTATGGAACTCTAATATCAAGTAAGCAAATGTCTACCATAACTTCCAGCAGGCATCAGACATGCAGGCGGATAAAATGCATTGCTCCTTTTTGGAAACTAGAAACAATTTGATCTGTAAAACTGATTGTACTAAGCTCCAAAATGTTTCAGACAATGGGCTCAATGCTCTCACATACCCAAACTATTGTAAGAAAGGCATGAGCTAACAACAGCATTCCATCAAATTAGTTTGCCGCAAGTGTAAGACGAATCACCCTTGGCATTGCACAAACTGTCAAACTTTGGTATCGAAGCAAGAACAAGGTATGCAATGGGTGCTTTACTGTAAGGCCAATGGCTGTAAGGTTACATTTTCATTCCATTCCCTCGTTGCGAGTCAAAATTACAGCATGTGTTCCTTAACATTTGCTTCATTTTGTTTGGAATGTAAAGCTCATTCCCGTCCAAGCAACACGACCACATATTCTCAGCATCGCTAAAATCACAACCTAAGACCATTTGATGGAAATGTACCAAATCCTCCAACGATGATAATACTTAAATTAAGCACCCCTAAATGGCTAAATCCATGCCCTAATGCATAGTATCCTACAACTACCGACAATACAGCCATTGGGCACGACTCATGAGCACTACCACCAGGTTAGGGTTGGAGACGGGGAGGGGGGAAGCACGGACCTCAGGCGAGAAGGCGCACGGCGAGCGGGACCGGACCTCGGCGGCGACGGCGCCCCACGCGACGCCCCCATGGCGGATGACGGCGCTGCCCAGCACCAGCTCCTCCCACGTCCCCCACCCTCCCACCACGCCGCCTCCTCCTCCTCTTCCCCTCGCCTCCTCCTCCCCCTCCTCCTTCTTCACCCCTCCTCCTCCTCCTCCTCCTCCTCCGCCTCCGCCTCCGCCTCCCACCACCACCACCACCATCGGAGACGCTCTCCTTGGTCGTCTCTGGTCTAGGTTATTCCTTCGGCGTGCGGGGGGAGTGGATGGATGAATGCGGCGATCGCGAGGATGACGATAGGCGTGTGGGAGGAGGTCGTCGTCGCGGTGGTTTCTCTCTGTCCGAAGGCGGTTTCTTGTTTCACTTTCGCCGGCTGTTTTTTTGTCTTTTTTTTTTTTTTGTTAATCTTTTGGGTTGGGTCGCGTGGTTTTCGGATTTGGACGGATTCTATCTACTGGCTGGCTCTCTCGATAGCAATGAAAATTGCTAATCTCGGAGAGGGGGGGAACGTGAGGTGGTGCGGGCCCACGCAGCACTGCAGTGCTTTTGCTTTTGCACGCTTCGCACGTTTTTACTCCTGCAGAGGATAAAACGTACTCCTCGCAGAATACTCGTGTGCTACTGCAAATGTACTATGGGCATTGGATTAGAATGAGTGTCTAACTAACTTTTTAACATTTCATTAAATATTTTAAATGTATAGGGTCATCTACAACACCAACTTAATTTCATTAGAAATCAGCCATTGAATATATTGAATATTTTTTTATTATACTTATTTTTGGTTGAAAATACTGCTATATTGTTTTACATAAATTTGATTAAACTAAAAAAATTTCAGTTCGGACAAAAACTAAAACATTTTAAATATGAAACGGTACAATATGAAACGGACAGAGTAATCAAGTTAACAATGCTATGCTAGAAACTTACTAGGGGTGTGTTTAGTTTACGCCAAAATTGAAAGTTTGGTTGAAATTGTAACGATGAAATGGAAAAGTTGGAAGTTTATGTGTGTAAAAAAATTTTGATGTGATAGAAAAGTTGAAAGTTTGAAGAAGAAGTTTCGAACTAAACTCGTTTCTTTTCCTGGAGACAAACAAGAATCTACTTAAGTGCTAACCAGGGTTCACAATTCCGATACCATCTTCCATGTTGGACATTGGCGGTACGGCGGTTTTCGCATGGATGAAACCCATTGAAATTTCAGAGGAGAACCACTGCGGAGCCACGTTGAAACGTCGGTTTTTCACAAAATCCGATTGTATTTCATCAGTTTTATGAACCCTGGTGTATTCCCCGGTGCTAACAGAGCAGATAAGATGTGCAATGCAAAGCAAACCTTTCTCATGCTAGAAGAGATCACGAAGTGTATGACCAGAATGCTTACATAGGGTTTATGATGATCTGCTAGAAGTTGCATATATAGTGTATGACTAGAATGCATATATAGTACACAAACTTGTGAATGCTCAGGAAAATATTCAGATTTCCTAGAGCTGATGTATCTGCGCCTAACCGTCATCATAAACTCGACATACTGACGTACAAAAGTTTCTTCACTTCTGACTTCTGAGTATATTTACATATCGTCTAAAAAACTACGGAGATCACGTCATGTGATCTGAAACCAAGCACTTCGAGGTGTTGATAGCAGAGTACAGTCTAAAGAATTATAGAGAGATCACAGAGGAGCATTATTGTCTAAGGATGGGGAACCTATCAGGGATAAAATGGCTTGGAGAAAGGGGGGGGGGGGGGGGGGGGGGGGGAAATGCAGCAATCTGCACATCGCCACTTCACAAGTTCGCTGCTTGAACTTTCCTTGATCTGCCTACGCCTGGTCGAATGCTTGAGCGATCAACTTGCAAGCAGGTAATATGACTAGATAACTCTTGAATTTTCAGCAATGAGCTAATTGAGGATTCTGGGATTTTTCTCCTTTTGGAAGCGCCTACATGGAAGCCTTTGTTGCATCACTCACCATGCGAGTTAAATCTTGGACAACTTCAGACATTGAGGGCCTAAACTCTGGCTCATGCTGCATAAGAGGAATCAGGTCAGCCACACCGATCCATCTTGGTGTTGATGGTAATATCAAATATCTTACCTGAATACAACTGCTGATAATGTCAACAAAACGCGACAACGCCTTTTCAGAACATTGGCCTCGAATAGAGGGATCTACCATCTTTGATATAGCATCGATATCGTAAAGCTGGGAAGTGGCCCACCGCACCAGGTGTTGCTCAGCACGTGGACGTGAACTGCAGTTCCGTTTCCATGAGAAAAATTAGAAACCATCTTCAAGCAAAACAAGGATACTTAGCTAAGTGGAAGTGGGTCTGGGATATTGTCCTTTTGGAATGTTACCTGTCATAAGGTTTACGCCCTGTAAGAAGTTCCAACATGACAACTCCAAAGCTGTAAACATCACTTCGATCACTTAATAATCCAGATTCATGCACTTCGGGGGCTTCATAATGGAACAAGGTGCGCATACGGCCAGACAACTGACATAAAAAAGAGTACACTATTTATCAATAAAGAAATAGTAAAATTCACTCAAAAAGTCAAAAATAAACTAGCAACCTTATTCTGTTGCGATCCAAATTCCAAAGTGTATAACTACTGCTAAACATGACAGTATGTGTTTCGGAAACACTAGCAATTCCTAAGCAGATTAAAAGAAGAACAGCTTCACAAGTTAGCAATGTCAATTGACACGGGGGGCGTCTATACTGGAATACAAGGATGGCAATTAAAAAATGAGATTGAGAATAGATCTAGAAAGAAATATTATCTGAAGCCTAAATTTGTTAGCTGCTGTCAGCTAAGCATCCCTGCGAAATATAACAAGATCACTTTTCTATAACAAACTCTTTCATCTCTCCTCGCAAACAAACAAACAAAAGACTCTGTCATCTCAATTGATGCAATGTGATGAAAATGCATAGCAATCAGCAATACCCATTCCTAAATACAATTCTTTCATTTACACTAGCCTTCATTATAATTACAAATGCACAGCTATGCTATAAATACTTAAATAGCAGTGCATGAGGGCATCCGAAATACTGAACATCCAGAGCATCACCAAAGAGTCTGATGCCAAAATATTTTCATTAACATTATTGTACCTGGGATACTGATCTTGATGACAGTGCTGCAAGACCACATTCAGAAATATGCACAACTAAAGTGCTGTTGAGAAGAACAATAGACGGTTCAAAATTTTGGTGTACAATTGGAGGTTGACAACCATCATGAAGATATCTACAAAAAAAAAAACACATAGCATTTTCACAAATCAATAGAATCACTTCACAAAATTGGGAAGAAAAAAATAGAAAAGTTATAATTTGCTTACTGTAATGCTTTTGCTGCCCCCACAGCGACTTGGAGGCGAGCATTCCATGATAATCCCTTGTTTGAGTCATCAACATAATGAAGTTCATCATGTAAAGTCATCTTGCTACAGTGCTCATATACAAGTAATTTCTGATCAAACTCAGCACAATATCCAACAAGCCCGAGTATGTTAGGATGCGTCAGTTCGGAGATGTTCACAACTAGCTCTAGAAAGGCATCCGCTGGTATTCTTGAGTTAGCAGCATCAATCTTCAAAACTTCCAGTAGCTGATGCAAAGCAAATATCACAGTTCAGAAGTGACGATGGTATAATCAACAAATTCTTGCTAAAGTAACTACTAGAAAATCTGCCCAACAGTTTTGTACCTCTCCATCCGGAAGCTCTGCCAGATATACCTTACCAAACCTGCTATCTCTTATCAAATTTTCTTCGTTGAAACTATTGGTATATTGCTGAAGGGACGCAATAGAGAACGACTTGACGGTAGTTGTTAAATCCAATTTCCCAGCTGAAGGTACTCTTCCCTTTCTAGTACGCACGCTGGGATGTACAGTGACCTTTTCAGTACGCAGTACAGCAGACTGTGGAGGATGCAGTTGTTCATCCACAAAATTATCTTTTTTTTCCATATCAATCACATGCTCTTTTTGTTCCATTGTAACCACCCTAGGAGCAGCTGCCATGTAAGTTCTCATGTTAACTTTGACATACTCAAACTCGCAGAGCAGTAAAATAGCACTTCTGCATGTAATTTAGTTTCGAGTCATTTACCTGACATTGATGAACCTGGCTTCCGCTCTTCCCTTGAATCATAAACTGCATCTGAAGCTGCTGCAAAGAAATATTGGAATGTCAAAATCAAGAGAGGAAGAAAGCAGCTGCCATGCCAATGTTTCTATTAAGCTTTACCATACTAAAACTTGCAGAATAGTGACGAATAAAAAAAGGGCATGTGCACTTTTTTAGGCATAAAATTGTTCACCTGCTGTTGATACATTCAATTTCTGCTCCTCCCTTGTATGAGAAATCACATTTGAAGCTGTCACCGCCCAAGAGATCAGTTTAGTCAATGGGCAAAAAATAAAGTAAAAAAACTGGAAGTCATTTGTTTGCCAAGAGAACAATGACAACCTTTTCCAGCATTATTCTTGAGTTTAACTGGTGGTTCCTTGATGTCTGAAACTTCCTTGATTTTAGGTTCTCCAAGCTTTTGAGGAGACCTTCCTAACTGGTTTTTTGTATACACATCATCTCTTGATTTTCTTTCTTTGTACTTGGATAGACAAAACATCACCATTAGCACGAGAACCACCGCGGATACCACCCCAACAAGAATGTATCCAACAAATTTCATTGCAGAAACATTGTTTTTTCTTGATGGGGCATTCCCTGCTGGTGCAATAGAAGAATTTGAAGGTTCTTTTGTGGGGACATGCCCTGCTGGAGGTGATACTGATGGTAATGGTGTCGGTGCAGCAGGAGGCAATGCTGATGGGGCTATGCTGGTATTGAATGGGTTCCCATCCTTCCTGTGTGGTACATTAGTTTGAATGAACTTTTCTTCTTTCGCTAAACACAAATATGCACATGAAAAACTAGTTGATTCTTAATATTAAAAGAGTATACGAGCAATGGAATTGATTTTTAAACATTAAAGTTAGAGCAACGATCGACAGAAACAACTCAATCAAGGGGAAGTTCCTTACTTAAAATTTGGTATGTTCTCTAGTTTCACAGGCACAGGACCGGAGAAAAGATTGTTTTCTATGTTCCTGTTGAATTAGTCACCACAGAAAACAAGGCGTGAAAAAAGAGAGAGAAATTATCTTTACTGAAATAGCAGGTTTCCTGAACTTCTTGGAGAAAAGAATTAAGTAAAAAAAAACTGTAGTTTTGTGTACATACAAATCTTGGAGAGGGAGATCTTGCAGCACATTAAGCAACCCAATTATTTGATTGTTCTGAATATGCCTGTGATCATAGTATAACATTAAGTACTTGACACTAGTGAAAAGTCAACTTGAAAGACAGTGCAATAAACTTCAATACTCACAGGCTAGTCAATGCTGTCAAGTTTCCCATTGAAGGTGGCAAAGGACCAGTCAAGTTGTTGGAAGAAAAATCTCTATTCAAGAAGGTTGATCACTTTGGTAAGAAACTTCACATTGTCAACAAATGCTAGTATAGAATAACACTTAGAGCAAACTTAAACTTGCTCTTACAAATTTGCAAGTCCAGTTAGAGTTGAAAATGCATCTGGTATCTCTCCAGATAAATGATTGTTATTGAGGGACCTGCAAATGCAAGAATTATCACTGAAAGCACTAACTTTATGAAGTCTTGTGAATGTGTAGGCAATAATATACTTACAAGCCTGTCAAAAGCGTAAGTGTCGACAATGTACTTGGAATGCTACCACTTAGCTGGTTACCAGAAAGGAAACTGTAATTGACAAGCAAAACCATAGTAAAAAGATTAAAATAACCACATAGATGGTTTGGAAGAGTAACAAAATGATCAAATGGGCATACAAACGCTGCAATGTGATTGGCAGATTATCTGGTATGGTTCCACCGATATTATTGTTGCTAAGATCTCTACATTGGGTAAACCAAGAAGCATTAAGAACCAAGTCAATAACAGTGTCAATTCGAGAGGAAATCACCAATAATCTTAAACTTCACGAATGATCAGCTTACAAGGTGATTAGCGATGTGAAATTCCCTAGTGTGTTACCCAGTTGTCCGCCCAAATTTGCAGCATTGAGAGTTCTACCAGAAATATCACATTGTTCAGATAACCAGATAAACAGGTAATCAAACAAACAACATTAACAAAACGAAAGTGTAATAGCAGATCATACATGGAGGTAATATTTGAGACCACGCATTCAACACCCTGCCAGCCTTCATTGCAGGGGTCGCCACCGTTTGTAATCCATCCAGGCACTGAAGGTGACCCAAGTGCAGTGTACAAGCCATTTATTGCAAACACTGATAAACACAAACAAAGCACAAAAATAAGGTGCCACAGAACACATTTTTGGAGTAAAATGTGATAGTACAAGACAGCTCCGTCATCAAACCATAAATAATCTGGGTCCCTAATGATGTCATCAATTCATGATCATGTACAGCTATGAATTCTGGATCTTTGCAACAGTCAAAACCACCAAAAGGACAGTACATACCATCTTGCTCATAAGTGTAAGACTGCGAGAGCGGCAGCGCGGCGGAGAGCAGCAGCAAGAAGACGGCGGCAGAAGCAATCATGGGCAGGGACTTGCTCTTCACCACGCGAACATCCATGAAGGATCTTCCAATGCGGGCATCACCTGACGAGCACTTCCGAGGAATGATCAAGAAAGTAATCGCCAACTTTGCTTTGATCTCTGAGCGCCCAGCCGAATGATGAATATCTGAGGATTGCAGGTGCAGCCTGGCGTCAGAGAGGAACAGGACAGATAAAGAAGAAGGGAAAAAAAAACAAAGTTGGCTAATGGCAAGCAATGCCAACGCTGGAAGAATCTCGCAACGGAAAGAGGTGCCAAAATTCGGCAAGAAATCCACCACATCAAGAAAAAAAAATTCCCCTTTTAATCACTCGCAACAGCACAGTCTCCAAAAGAAATCCGTCGAACACGCCAGATATAACCCAATAACATGTTTATTTTACCTCCAAAAAACAGATTGCAACAGAGAAAAGGGAAGCCAGGAAGCGAGAAGATGCAGAAGAAGACCGAGAACAAAAGAGAGAAAGAAAGAAAGAAAAGAAAGAAGATTATAATCCGATACCTGCAGATTCTTGTCGCCACAGCACCCCTCCTACGACGACCCTATCTTTGCCGCCGCCGCCGCTTTATGGAGACGCTCGCCACCGAAAGCTACTACTACCAGTCCACCACCACCGAGTGCGCCCTCCTTTCTCGCAATCCCCCCCCCCCCCCCCCCCCCCCCCTCGTAATAATGCGTTTAAAACTTCTCACCGAGCCCGGAAGCCTTGGCCGCTAAGGATTTTGCTGCTCTGCTCGCTGGAGAACAACGGAGACGACGGGAGAAAGGGGAGGGAGGAAAGAGACAGATCTACACTAGCCTTGCAATCTCGCAGAGCCGTCGCGCGGCAGGGGATTGGATTGGGGAGATAAGCGAGCGGCGAGTGAGGAGGAGAGTGTGAGAGAGCGTCTGTTACGCTTGTGTGCGCGTAGGCGGAGATGGGGTGGAAGGGGAAAAAGACAAGTGCAGCAAAGCAGCCGCTTTTAAACTTGCTTAGCCAGCGCTAAGAATGAGCAATGATTGTGACAGCACCATTTTTTTTTTCAAAAAAGATTGTGATAGTAGTAGCTCTCTGATTTTTTTAATACGGTATAAGAGCAGGTACAGGAGCAGACTATTAGCCAGCTGTAAATATATTTTAATGAGATAAAAGATGAGAGAGAAAAACAGCGGGCTACAGATCTGTAGCCAGCTGCAGCACGGACTCCAAGACGTAATGTGTGTATGACAGGTAGGACCATATATTAATAGAATAGTAAGCAACTATTATATGAAATGACTAATAGATCGGCTATAGACGAATTGGAGCCAGTAGTGGGCTATACTATTAAACTTGCTCTAAACGAAAGAAAAATAATCTATGTAAGCACTTGTAACACTACACTCTATGAGATTGACGAAGTGACTATGAACGTCTCGTTGTCGACGTTTGCGAATATACACTTTGATTTACAAAGTCACCATGGATATCGTGTCGATAGATACATCGTCTATCGATGAAAAAATAATTAGACGTATATATAATTACGCATGTTAAGTTTAGAAATTGAACCTAAGTGAGTAGATTCTACCAAAAGGAATTAACAAGTTATGGTCACTTCGTAGCTCTCTGATTTTCTTTTTAAAAACAGAGAAGAAATTTCACATGTTTTTTTTTCATTTTTTGAGTGGTTTATTTGATTTCCAAAAAAAAAAAAAAAAACAAGTGAACTCTCATGTTATAAAGGGGGCCTAGATTTAGGATCTGTGTGAAGTTCATGGTACAAACAGTCTAACAACTTATAAAATAACTGTCTAACAAGAATGAGGCAATGAAAGTGTGACTATACATCCATGGCTTTTGCTAAAGACGTGGTTACAGATAGCTTTGTTTTTCTTTTTCTTTTACACCCTTTAACCTTACAACCTTGTCCATGTGAAACAATGAAACATGAGTGCGCCTTGCAAAGGCATGTCCACTCCCCCTCAAAAAAAGACATAGTCACAGATAAATTTAGAATTGGTGAATTTGGTTTTGTTACTACTATGCGCTTTGCATAATTACTCTGTAGATCTGTTTTGTGATTGGGCTTTAAATGACAAGAATTGCGATTTATCATGATAGAATCTGTGTAAAAAAAGAAGCATCTCAATTTACTGAGATACCACCGTGGGTATAAGAATGATGAACCCTTTGATTTTTGGGACGCTGATGACCATGGATTGGAGACTAAAATGATGTTGAGGAGTCGTCTGGTACAAGACTGCTCCATCCCTCCTATTCCTGTTTCACGGCGGAATCCAAGGAATGCCTTTTGCTGTAGAATTTGTCCCATCCTTTTAGCCCATCGTATGGATAAAATCATGAAAAAAAGGGGTGAGCTTTGGTAGTCCTAGAGTTATGATTCCGATCATGTCATCCCAGGATCTAGAGCCCAAAATTTCTGCGTCTACAATAGGCATCGCATCAGATACGCTGCCTCGTGTCGCCTCAGTAATCTGTACTTGTACACTAACAGAAGGACAATACGCAATTTATTATCCATTTTTTCTCCTACTTGCATTGCAGGAGATTGGCATGCCAGCAAGCTGAAGGCTCACACAATCCTCCCGTTTCTATGACTAAGGGTGTGTTTGAGGAGAAGGGGATTAAGGAGATTGGGAAGATACGCAAAACAAGGTGAGCCATTAACTCATGATTTATTGAATATTAACTATTTTAAATTTCAAAAATAGATTATTATGATTTTTTAAAGCAACTTTCCTATAAAATTTTTTTTTGGCAAAAAACGCACCGTTTAGTAGTTTAAAAAGCGTGCACGCGGAAAACGAGAACCAATCTCCCCTATCTCCTCAGAACGAACAGAGCCTAAAGGCCGAAGCTTTTCTCAGTTTCTGGCGGCACACTGGACACTGAGCACCAACCATTATTCCATTAAGCAACTGTTAAGCGCAACACTAATTGACTAATCAAGTAATCAACAGCACTAACCGGTAACGGCTACTGTAACGTGGTGCCCCTTTTGAAAGGAGTAAACAATTAGTAGGAGCACTAAATAGGGGCCTAAGTAGCCGTTGTAGCTGCCGCCGTGTCAGCCAGTGTCGCCACCAATCTACCTCGAGCTGAGCCTCAGCAACGCATGTCGAAACTGATAAAATAAATCGACAACGACGATGTCCTCACGTGCATGAATGCCTCGCTAATTTGGTACTGTTACTAACTGAACATCTTGGTGGTACACCAGCAAAAGAAATCATCCAAGTTGATCTACTAGTGGTACTAATAATAAATTAACTGTCCAAAAGCAAGGCATATGAAAGTATGAAACTCCTGATCGACAAGAGCGTACGTGTGCAGTACGAGCCGAGTAAATGAGGGCACATGAAACGCAGCAAAGAGAGAGAGGCCCACGAGAACGGACAGGTTGGGAACGGAACAGCTGCCGGATTCCTCTTGTCGCCGTCGCCGCCGGCGTCCAGATTCCGCCGCTGATCCGGCAGCTAATGGCACACACGCCGCCGGCTCAGCATGATGTTGACGCCGTAGCCACCACAAAAAGGAGAAAAAAAACTCATCATCGGATGAATCGCACAAGTTTTCTCGAGTGGATTTTGCGTTGCATGCATGGGGGGGTGTCGTGGTGGTGGTGGTGGTGGCCATCTCACCATCGTGACAGCGCCGCTTTGTTGTCTGCGCGCGAGGACACCGGGTTGCCACCAAGGCTAGCTGTCACCGTCCACCGGACGGCGACTGCCTGACAAGGCAAGCTTAACGGCTTTTCATCAGTTGCATTGCACTGCTGCAGCCTGTGCGGTCCACATCGCGATCTTGACCGGTTTCAGATAAGTTACTACAATCGCCGTCTTGCCGAAAGGGAGAAACGACGCCATCCAAGCGAATTCTTCAGGAGAAAAGCGGGAAGAATTTTTTAGGTGTCACATCGGATGTTTAACTGGATGTTAGAAATGGTTTTCCGACATGAATGAAAAACCTAATTTCATAACTCGTATGGAAACCGCGAGACAAATTTATTAAGCCTAATTAATCTATCATTAGCACACGTGGATTACTGTAGCACTCATGGGTAATCATGGATTAATTAGACTCAAAAGATTCATCTCGTGATTTCCATGTAAACTGTGCAATTAGTTTTTCTTTTTATCTATATTTAATGCTCCATACATGTGTCTAAAGATTCGATGTGATGTTTTTTGGAAAAAAATTTTGGAAACTAAACAAGGCTGCTTTGATTAGCCTGTTTTTTTCTCAGCATCAAAGGTCACTGGCAAGCAGGAAGAGGCAGGCACATGGGAACAACCAGGCAGAACAAGAATGGCTTTAACAGCTAGCTTCACATTCCCCGACAGAGTTTCTACAAGATGTGTATAGTCCATCCTTCCCTCCATTGGGGATCTAGCAAAGAAAGGTGTAGGATCGACAGCGAAAACAAAGGCATCTAACACTAGCAGAGCAAGTGGGATCGGTAGCCAACTCCATCGATCCGCCGGCTGCTCGCCCGCCACAATACGGCAGGGGCAGCAGAACTTGCTTTAGAACAAAGATACAAGACCTGTACATATGTGGAGAGAACCTGCCTGAATTCTGCTGGAGAGGCAGGAAATACAGCCAGAGAAGAACAGAAGAATTACTTTGCGGATCGCTGTGACGCAGATGGCATTTAGCATTTGAATGCTACTAGCTCGGATTTGATGAGGAACCAGCAAAAGGAGTGGGCTGGTGTGAGGGCCACTGGACCCTTTCTGGAGGGCAGGGTGCTGGGGCAGGATGAGCGATGAATGTTGGTACATCGTGTCCTGGCATTAAAACTGAGACACCTTTGGCGTAAACAGGTATCTGCGAAACACGTGAGCAAAGTAGTCAATGAGGATGTCCCACTTTCATGATCAATGTATGCACAAACTGGTAATGGAACTTCAAAATACAGAGCATTGGTAATGGAATCGATTTACATTTTTATATACTAGTAATAGAAACGAGTAACAAACATGTATTCCATACCGGAACTTCCCCAGGAACCAGTCAAGTTGAAATTACCAAAACCCAACAGCAAAACTGATGCACATGAAGAAAAACTTTTGATTTTCAGACCATCTAAGAACTCAGGGATTGGAGTGACATAGGGTCATCAAAGTTTCAGATCCGTTTGCAGGATTTAAACTTGATTTTCAGGGCTGTGTGCCGCTGTTGAGTCTCTTTAGTCCTCAGTTGCTTACTGTTTAGTGCTGTAAACTCTCTTTTCTATCTAATGGGAATGACATGCAAAGCTTTCTGCATATTCCCTATAAAGGTAAAGAAAAACCTCCAGGGCTACACTGGAGATCTTTAAGCTGGAAGAAGTTCCACAGATGGCTCCTATGAATGCAGGAACTCCTATAGTTACACAGATGGGTTTTAGTAGTCCGTAACTTTGGAATGATCAGTGCAGGGACTCCCAACTCCCAACTCCCAAGATGCCAGGCCTAGCAGATGACGGTTCTATCATGCAACTATTTTTTAATTGGGTGAAAGATTCACTATAGTTAAATCTAAAAAACAAAGTGCAGAGAGTTTTAATCTGTATAGTAAGTACTCCCTCCGTTTCATAATGTAAGACTTTCTAGCATTGCCCACATACATATAGATGTTAATGAATCTAAACACATGCATATGTCTAGATTCATTAACATCTAAGTGAATGTGAGCAATGCTAGAAAGTCTTACTTTGTGAAACGGAGGAAGTAGTCTGCAGTGTAAGTACCACAAGCATACACCACTAAAGAACATAATAGCCTTATAAATCTTATAAGCCAAAACGTAATAAGCCAACACAATAAGCCAAAACGGCTTATTAAAGAATAAAAATGAATTTGTAGGTAAAACTTTTATATATGTGTTCTCGGTGACTTAAAAGCCAATGCTGAAAAAAAAACTACGTTGAAAATATTTCAAAATCAATGTCAAAATTAAGTTTGAAAATTCAAATTTTGGCTTTTTCTTTGGCTGAATAGGCCATCCGATGGGAGCCTACATTTTCCTATAAAATATTTCCATGTCAACAGTTCTGAGTGAATTTTGGAGCCACACTACAGAAGCTGCTAAAAAGAATTCTAGTTTGTATGAAAGCTTGAATCAGTTGTCCATGTTTAAAGCTATCGTGAAAGATTTGGCATCAAGAAAAAGAATATTTAATAGCTGCATGATGTCATTTAACAGGGAACGTTGCTAGTGAAGCCTTGTTGTGATCCACAACTATGAAGCTGATCTAAATATTTCTCGACCGGGTTAGTAAGCAAGTTTTCTAGTACACCCCCCAAAGATCTAACCGATCAAAAATCTCGATCACATGACCACATACTTTCCACTTAAGGCGAAACAGATGCATAATTAAAGTAGTCCAGTGGTAAGTGGCTGGTTTTTACCCCTCCCACTCCGCACCCAAAAAAACCCACCACATATGCATGCACACAAATAAAAATCAATGGTAAAAGATTGTCAGTATTCCTATTTCCTCCACTAGCTTCACACCGTAGTGAGAGAGATGATTTTTAGCAGGTGATCCTTCAAGTATGTGGTGGCTCCTACTGCAGTTACACTAAACAGCTAGATCAGGTAATCTTTTTGTGGAATAGATTGGGTAACAGTTGCTCGGGTAATTTTTTTAATAATACAGTGACAAGAATGATTTATTGGTAGGCTAACAGATTAAATGGCAATAGTGAATTTTTAACATTGGTGATGCCCATTCAATTGTATAGTAAACCTTATCTCTTCCATGGCAATCCTTTGTTATAACAGAGCACACAGGAAGTACTACCTCCGTTTTGTAATAAATGACGATATTGACTTTTGGCATAATGTTTGGCCATTCGTCTTATTAAATATAAATACACAAAAAATATGAATCATGCTTAAAGTTTACCTAATGATAAAACAAGTCACAACAAAATAAATGACACATACAAATTTTTTGACTAAGGTGAATGATCAAAAGTGAACGACGTTATCTATTAAAAATGGAGGGAGTAATACACATCTATATTTTGAATAAGTATGGGGATTCGAAACCATGGACTTTTGCAATTCAGTCTAGTGTTCTATCACTACAATACAAGCCAGCCCTCTTCTAACACAGTCCAAATTTAAACATTTCAAATTTGCACTAGCATCTTAATAAGCAGGAAACAAAAAAAATTGTGAATAGAGTAGAAAACAACATGCAGCAGGGCAATCCACTTCAGGGGAGTGATTGCCAACTATGAGTGCACCAATTTCATTATACCTATTGCTCTTTCAACCACTAGACTACCAAAAACAGAAGCATATGCCAGAAGGAAGCCATTATTATAGTTTCCTATGATAGGAAAAAGATCAGCTCAATGTAGACAACACAATGAAGTAACTTAGCATACAGAATAGAGCATAGTCCTAATCACTAGTACTAGTTCATAAGTGTGGATTCTGCACCAGCAAGGAATTCATAAGTGTGGATTCTGCACAAGCAAGGAATGAACTTCAAACTAGCAAAGTTGATGCCAGCAGTTGAACAACAAAGTTTAACGTCCCTAAGAGAAGGAAAGCAATCACTACAAGTCTACAAAATTATATGAAGTATACAATGCACATTTCACATCTAATTGAAGTTACTGAGTGCTTTTGATCCCTATGATGTGGACCATTATAACTCAATCAAATTCTGCTGCTGATCTATCTTAACAAGATGTTCCACAAATGCTAATAATTCTCAAACAGCAATGAATGAGACCTCTGGCTGTGGACAGCTAACATTGCAAGCCAGAGGATGATTCAGACCTTGGGGTGGCTGCAGACAGGGATGGGCCCTTGTCTGCTTGCTGCTGTCTCCCATATTCCCCTCTCAGGTCCATTACGCATGATATTGATAATCTAGCCTCTCTTGAACAATAACGCTTTTAACCCGTTCTTTTCACAACACAACAAACCAACATAGCCTATTGAAAGCAGCAAAACACTTCAGACCCGCCTGGAAGCAATCCTAAGGATTAGGATCCAAATCCCAAGCTTCCAGACAGGATCTTAGATGACAAATCGATACTAATGTACTACAGTAACATTGGGACGAATCCCATATGCAGCTGGTCGGGCTCATCGTACATGACATATGGATATGGCTTGTTGTGATCAGACACGCCGTCCAAACTAATTAATGAGTTGTCTTGGAACAATGCTGCAACACCTATTTCTTCAGAATGACCGTACACCTATGAACGGAATTGGAAAGATCTAACTTAAGCTCTCAAATGCTGCACCTCGCTTTTATATGTGAGGAATCGTCAAATCTTTCAAGATCATCCTAATCGTCAAAAGAGTTTAGAGACTACGAATTCACAACCGATATTCAAGTCAAGAAATCTAAAAATGTCAGGGTTTGACTTCTCACTCCCTGCTTCTGCTTCTTCCTAGTGAGAGAGTGGAAGATGTGGAAGGAAGGTGGCGGGACAAGTTGCGCAACCGGGTCATCAAATGAGCAGACACAATGCGTGAAAAGGCAATACGATGCGATGCGAAAAGCGAAAGCTGCGAAAAGGGCGAGATGACGGAATCATTAAAGCGATGGACGGGAAGGGGGGGAGAGCGTGCGGGAGCAGTGCGCCGGTGCGGCCATACCTCGGGGGACGCGCCGCCGTCGAGCTTCCTGGCCGCCTCGAGATCCGAGCCGCCAGGGAAGGCGGCCTCGCCGGCGCCGCGGCGGTGGAGGAGTAGGCGGAGGCGAGAGAGGATCCCTCCCGGCGGCGGCGGGTGCGGGGGCGGCGGCCCCATCCCAGCGTGGCCGCGGTGGGCCGGGGAGCGGAGGAAGTGCTCGAGGATGGCCATGGCGAGGAACATGGAGACGAGGATGGCGGTGGCCACGAACCCGAACGACACCGCGCTGACGCCGCTGTCCAGCTGCCGCCACCGCATCTCCTCCTGCGCCGCCAGCGCCGCTGCCGACCCCACCACCACCGCCCCTGGCCCCGACCCCGGCCCCGCCGCCGGAGCCATCGCCGACCCGCGCTCCATGCCCGCACCTCCCACCTCTCCTCCCTCCCCACCACCACCGATCCCACCTGCCTCACGCCAACCCACCGGCCGCCATTGCCGACCTCTCGGCGGCCCGCCCTCTCCTCCAACGCAGGCACCGCACTGCGCCGCGCCGCCGCCGCCGCCGCCGCCGACGAGTGGAGGTGATGCAGGAGGAGTGGAGGAGACGAACTGGGAGGAGAGGAGGGGGTGGTCAGTGGTGGTGTCACGCCGTCACACGGCCTACGCGCGACTAGTAGGTCCTTGTCTGCAGCGTGACGAGAGACGGGGCCCGGAGGGGCGCTAGTACACACACGAGGAGCAGGGGTAGAACGGGCATTTCCACCGTGACGGGGCGCGCGTGGCGTTCTCCTCTCGCGAGAAGCGGCTCGGTGCGGTTTCCGCCTTCCCATACTGCCCCCGGCTCGGGCGTGCGTCGGACGTGTGGTTCCAAAGCTTTTTTTCAACGCTTCAAAGAACGCTTTAAAGCCAAGTGCCAACGCCGAAATTTTTCCATCTCTTGCAACTGTATGGAAGTAAGAGTATTATCAATTTTTTGTGTTCGAAAATCTTAGTTTTGAATCATCTCCTAATTATGTTTAGCTAAGCTTTATTTTTTTCCAGGATGATGATCAGAGCAAGGTTCTCCTACTGACACTTGTTGCTTCCGCAAGGCAGAGAGACACGCCATGTGTGATGCGTCCTTGACTGGTCGATCACTCGGGTTGCTGGCTCGATGCACGGCGTGGACAAGTGCAATCTTGGGCGGGCTCGAGGACGACACAAGTAGGAAGCAGGTCAAAGGCCCCAGCATTTCCAAGGAGTACCCATCAGAAAACATGCGAGTACTAGTATTTCGCTTATTTTAGGACGTACTCCATTCATCTACTAGTACTAAAATTCAGTCACCTGCCCATGCATGCTCAGTGACTTACACAGTACTACAGCATTGCTTATTTCTATTATTGTACAGTACGAGTACGTTCTAACAGATATGGGCTATTTCCTCGATCTTGTGCTCATTTACACCGAAAATGGTTACCTACATCTAGAAATGGAGAGAGTGGTAAACAGAAAGTATAGATACGGCCACTCCTACCAAGAAGTACTCTTCCTCGTTGCTTCTGAAGACTGTAGTTTAAAAGAGACGCGTAGGATATATATGGGGTTGTTTGGTTCACTACCACAATTTGCCTCATCATGCCACAACTCAAGTTAGCCAGGTTTGACTTAGTTAGGCATTCGTTTGGTTGGTGCCACACGTTTAGCAAGATTCCTTCACCATGATGTGGGTCCCACATATCATTGACACATAAAAGTATGATAAGTTTACTCTCCTATGGCTGAAGTGTGGCTTTAATTTTGTTGGTCACATGTTAGACATGTTAGCTAAATGAAGTATAGCAAGGTTTGGTAATGTGAGTATGCCAACCAAACAACCCCATAGTCCCAACAAACACATGCCTTGTTCGGAGTACTCGCAAGTCGTAACAGCTGGAGCTCGGACGGAGGCAGGGCTCGAGGAAGCTCGGTAGCATATCAGCTAAGAGCTTTTGTCCGTTTCTGCTTGTTACCGTCACGACATAGCACGGTTCCGGATGATCGAGGTCAACAAAGCAATCAATGATGGGCCACCTATTCGTTGTCAAGACAAATGTTAGTGCCCTTTGCATTGGCCGTCCTCGTTCACCGAACGCAATCACAGCGTACTAATCTTGCTACTAAACTATTCAAATACGAGCTACCACTACATTAGTACTTATCCAAAACAATTATTGAAACAGTAAGTACTACTACAGTCACTACTAGTACGCTAGCTTCGTGCCATCTTAAACGTATCTTTGCGTGCAAGCTAACTTCCCTCGAGTGGTACGGTGCCACCACCATTCTTATAGCGCTGCGCGGCCAAAACAATAATCAGGTCGCGTTGATCTAACTTAACCTATCAACGAGAAGAAACTTAAGTCGTCGTCATCATCCGAATGAAAAAAACCGCTCGTGCCGATCGAGCAGTAGTAGTACTAGTAGTTTAAGGGAGGCGGCATGCAGGACGGGGAGCACCCCTCGTGCCCCGATCAGCGCCACCGCTCCATGAATCCCGCGCTGTCGAGAGCACCTAACACACGCAGCATACCCCAACGACGACGCTGCCAATGCGCGCGAGGTCATAAGCTAGCGTGCGCCGAATACTACTGTGGTCCGTGGGTGGTAGTGTGACTGATGAAACCGTCCTGGATTTTACGCAAGTTATGGTCGATACTAGTACTAGCAAAGCGCGCGCTACGTGAGCAACCTCGGCGAGACGGCGCGGTGGACAGAGGGGCGGGTGGGGGCAAGCCGGCAAGGCGAGGTGGCAGCTGCAACCGCAAGGCGGTTTGATGGAAACGGTTTCTTTGGGGCCGTGCGGTGCGGGAGCGGAGCGGTGTGAGGTGTTGGCACTTGGTCTGGGGCTCGGGGATGTGGCGGCGGGCCGGCGGCGGCGTCCAGCGTGGCGCGAACGTGACCGTGTCGCGTACGTGAGCGTGCGGTGCCGGGTGGGCTGCTCGGATGCTGGTTGGAATAGGATTGCGGGATGATGGCATGTCTGCGGGTTGCGGCTGTACGCTCGTGCGGTGATCATGACATGCGTGCATGTCAATAGATCTCTCCAGCTACTTCCGTGGTCTGAATTATTTCAGTCTTTAATTTAGCTACAGCACCTAGCAGTAATATTATTTAAGAGAGGGATGATTGTGACTACATCACCTGCCGATCATTAAGCATTTACACCGTGAGTCTTTTTTAAGAGAAAAAATACACTTCGATTTTTTAGTGGAAAGTACACTGAATCTGGGTATGGCAGTATATGTGTGTGTGCTTTCTTTTGGGATAGAGTCTGAAAACCTGTGATTAATGCAGTCCTATTACCATCTCAGGCCTCGTTGACGTAACAGGGCCGCAAAAGGCATTTCAGCCTTGTCTCTTTACGGGACAGTATTGGGCTTTGGGCTCTTGTATCGTCCCTGGGCCGTTCACCGCTGGCCCAAAATTAGGCGGTTCGGAACCGGATCACAGCTCACTGGCTGGGGATAGACGAGACGGCGACCACGACGATGACGATGACGACGACGACGGCGACGGCAGCAACGGCATCCCCACCACCACCCCCATCTCCGGTTCCTCCCCTCCCCGCGTCTCAACCCACCGGAAATCCATTCAAAAGCACCCGCGCTCCCGCACCAATCCACCGCACGCCATGGCGTCGCGAGCGGCGGCCGCGATGGTGCTCGCCGGTGCCCTTCCTGTGTCTCCCGGCCGTCCCCTGGTCGCAGCCGGCGCCAGGTGCTGCGACGGCGGCATTCGCGGGAGGGTCTCCTGCTCCTCCCACCGTCGCTCGGACCATCCCTCCTGCGCGGCTGAGGTGAGCACGCGCTGGTTGCTGGTCTCTCCTCATCCAAATGGCTTCCAAAGCTGTAGCGTTCGCTTCAGTTTAATCGTGTGGTTGTCTGGTTTGGTGCAGGAGGGAGGAGTGGTGGAGCTGCTCAAGGGCGCGGTCGCGGCGCTCGCCGTCATCGCCCAGATTTCCGTGTCGCTCCCGGCGGACGCGATCCTCTACTCGCCGGACACGAACGTGCCGAGGACGGGGGAGCTGGCGCTGAGGAGGGCCATCCCCGCGAACCCAAACATGAAGACCATACAGGTAAACTGCATCAGAATCGGCGGCGATGCATATCGCTTAGTACGGTTGGCTGGGCGTTGTTCTTAGATTGTGCGAGCCCATTTGCCAGGAATCGCTGGAGGACATTTCGTATTTGCTGAGGATACCGCAGAGGAAGCCGTATGGCTCCATGGAAGGAGACGTAAAAAAGGCCATGAAGGTAATAAGTTGACTCTGTGTCTTCTTCATAAGCATTTTTCTAGCAACAATGTTTTGCTTCTTCTATGCATTGTGAACTTCTTATTGAACTTGCTGAGCTGTTGTCCTGAATGCTGATATATAGAACAAATGCGCTCTGGATGCAGATAGCAATGGACAACAAGGATGCGATCTTGGCAAGTATACCTGTAGAACTCAAGGAAAAGGGCTCGAAGTTATATACCTCCTTGCTTGAAGAGAAGGTCAGTAGGTTCTAGGATGTGCTCATGGTGAATTGCAGTTTATGAAACAGATCGAATTCTGGTTTTCACTTGTACTTATTTATAAATTATATCTGAGCTACTTTGGAATCAACTGCAGGGTGGTTTGCAAACTCTCTTGAAATATATAAAGGAAAATGATCCTGACAGACTTTCGGTTGCACTTGCTTCTTCTCTTGATACTGTTGCTGAATTGGAGCTGTTACAGGTAACTGTACTAAACTGAATAGAAGTTTCATTATGTTTAAAGGAGGATGATTATACTCCGGCGATGATCGGATTACTTAAAGGGGGAAATTTCTTTCAACAGGCTCCAGGTTTATCCTTCCTCTTACCACAACAATATTTGGAATATCCAAGGTAACTTTTGTTGATCTCTCCAAAGCTTAAAATCTAAATGTTTCTTTGTCTCTAGAATTATTGTGAGGGAAGGGCAGAGATAGGTCCGAAGATTGAAGGTGACATTTGATTATACTGAGTTACTGACATGCATGGTTCTATGTCCTGCAAACAAGTATAAGTTCTATGTCAGTATAAGTTTTAAGATAACCAGGTCTCTGCCCCCAAGTTCTTGATGGTAATAATCAAAGCTGCCGCTATTAGTAGGTTTTCAAAATGAATTCAATAGAAAACTTACCAGTTTTTCCATTGTTGCAAATTAATTGGTTTTGACAAACTTGCCATTTTATCATATTTGCAAACTCACTATTTATTGCTGGTGTCACCCTTCATATATTTCATGGAGTAGAAACTGTCGAATAAAAAGTACTTTCTAGTTAATTCCAAGTGGGAACTTATTTTTATTTATAACATATATCATCACATAGTATTATAAAATCATTAAGGCCAGATTGGTACAGGGTGGCAAGAAAACCTCACAAGCATTTTTCTTTTCGAACTCTTGAGGAATGGTGAATTTTTCTTGGGTTCTGATTGGCTGATCGCTTCAGCAGCAATGTCGGTAAATTTGAGCGCATGTTTTTAGTTTACTTAGTCGTCCTTTAGGTCCCCTGTTTTTCTTCTGTTTTGGGTCTTTGGGGTCGGTGAAGTATGGGCCCAGGTTGTTGTCCAAGTTGTCCATTTTAGGTGCGCACGTTTGCGCCAGAGCGAGTCGTGTCCTTGTCGCGCCCGGCACATTCTGATCATGTGGGATGGCACACGACACAGTGGAACGTGTCATGTGCATGAAGGCCTCAATGGAAACTACTTTGAGCCTCCTGTAATCCGTATAAACAACAGTGGAGAAAACTGAGAAAAGCTACAGCGAGATTGCGCAGCGCCAAATTCATTCGCGTCTCTGTTCTTTGTTCTTGTGAGTGTTCCTTCAATCCCAGGGGGATCGCTGACAAGCAATACACTCAGTATGTGTAGCTGATTAGCAGATTATGTAAGGTGGTGTTTGGATGGGAGGGGGACTAAAATAAGTCCCTCCCATCCCAAACAGGCCCTAAGTGTAATGGTGCTTTGAACATTCCATCCCTGTGGCACTTATATTAAGCATGCAATCATTCCTCCAGTCTGTAACGAAATGTTCATTTGTACATTTAATTTAAACAGCTCGCTTTTAATAGGCTAGCAGGAAGAGGAGTTGTTGAATTCTCAGTGGAGAAAGGTGATGGTTCAACATTCTTTCCAACTGCTGGTGGTGAACCAAAAAGTGTTGCTACAATTCAGGTGGCTTTGAATGGCTGTGTAATTGTCTGGTATCATAAACTGCAGTCTTTTGACATTGAGAAATAAGAACCTTATCCTTGGTTGTTATCTTTTGTCATACCATGGTGTGCAAGAGTATGGTTCTGTATACAGTTGCAGTTATAAAATTCCACGTGTCAGCTATTGATTTCTTTACTAATTTCCAGGTAGTGATTGATGGATATTCTGCCCCACTGACTGCTGGAAACTTTGCGAAATTGGTAAGGTAGCTTAACTCCAACCTCATCTCACTATTGATTATTTCCTGCCAATAGCTCTGCCTTCTGACATATATGATAAAGATCATCGAAATGATTGTGTTCATCGACATAACATCTTCGAGAACATCAATTTAAGATTTCATGGTTCTGCGATGTGCTAAAAAAATTTCCTTTACTAGCTCTTGATTTTCTTTTCAGTAGTTTGGTTACATCATCTGATCCAATGAAATGAACTTTTCTTCAGGTGTTGGATGGGGCATATGATGGGATAAAACTGAAATGTGCAAGTCAGGCAATTATTGCAGACAACGAGAATGGAAAGAAAGGTTACACTGTTCCATTAGAGGTCATGCCTGCTGGGCAGTTTGAACCGTTATACAGAACTCCGCTAAGTATTCAGGTCAGTATTCCACACTGTTAGGTCTGTTCTGAAGGGGTATTTGGATCTAAATCGTCAATCAAAATCCTTACGATTTAGTTCAAACTGGAAGTGTATGTAAAAAGGATATTAAAGAAAGCCCACTCATCTGGACTACCCTGTAAATGCCAGTGAAATCTGAGAGTTACCGTCTTTCGTAAGTCATAACCCAGTTCCTTTGTTACTTGATCCAATACAGGATGGAGAATTGCCAGTCCTTCCGATGTCTGTATATGGTGCCGTTGCTATGGCCCATAGTGTGGATTCTGATGAATACTCGTCACCAAGCCAATTCTTCTTCTATCTGTATGACAAGAGAAATGTGAGTAAATGGATATATCTTTAGAACTAGACATATTCGCTAGCACAGTATTTTAAATTCAGATTGCATAAGTGCATGTACCTCAACAGTGCACCCGTCTACCTCTTGTGTTGTGAACCATATTTCTGAATGCTTCTGCTTTTCTAGACCCATAGCGTGCCCTATGTATAAGAACTAATTGCGTAAATATTTTAATTTGTGATTATTTTCCTTTATCTTGTGCAGTCTGGTTTAGGAGGAATATCTTTTGATGAAGGGCAATTCTCAGTATTCGGGTAAGTAGTGATTGCCATTACAGAACTGTGACCACTAGACAGCAAACTTGGTTTATTTTGTGGATTAACAACAGAGAACTGTGTCGATCAAACATCTGCAGGTATACCACAGATGGAAGAGAAGTTCTGTCGCAGATTAAAACTGGAGATATAATTCGTTCTGCCAAGCTTGTACAAGGTAGAGAGCGCCTTGTACTGCCTCCAGAAGCGCCGGCAGAGAGCTGATACAACGGCAAGCTTCGCAAACTGGAAACATTCTTTCATTGGTCAGGAGACTTAGCATATTTTATACCATAAATCATGTAAACCTGACTGAGCAGTTCATCAAATTTATATATAGAATCACTGCAAATGTTCATCAAATTTATATATAGAATCACTGCAAATTTGCACATTTAATCATTCTTTTTGTGCATTTGCTATTTCACAATAATCTGAATAGAGTGGAGTGAATCCTGGATACTAATCTTGTATTGTCAGGAAGCTGCCCTCCTCCCTCGGCGTGCATCTCTCGTTGAGCCACGCGAGAATGTCAGCGCGGACGCGCTCGATGTTCTCGTCAGGCTCCCCGAAGAGCATGGAGTGCATCATCCCGTCGTATATCTTGATGGTCTTGTCCTTGCTGGCGGCGGCGTCGTACAGCGCGCGGCTGATGTCCGGGTCGGTCACCTCGTCGGCGCTGCCGTGCACGACGAGGAACGGGACGGTGACTTCGCCGAGGCGGGCGCCGAGCTCGTCGGTGGCGCGCAGCAGCTCGACGACGGTGCCGAGCCTCGGCCGGCCGCTGTAGCGCATGGGGTTGCGCGCGGCGATGAGGCGCTTGGCCGGCACCTTGACGGACTTCTCGATGAGGTCGGCGGTGGGGACGATGGCGAGCGTGGGCGCGAAGCGGGCGACGAAGGTGAGGATCTGCGGCAGCGGCCATGGCGGGCGGATCCGGTCGGAGATCTTGCACATGGGCGCCACCAGCACGGCGCCGGCCCACTCCTCCGGCGGCGTGCGGAGGTGGATGAGGAGGCAGATGGCCCCGCCCATGGACTCCCCGAACAGGAAGCACGGCAGCCCGGCGTGCTCCTCCCGCCGCCTGACGGAGCGGAAGAAGGCGAGCAGGTCGGCGATGGCGGAATCGAGGTCGGGGACGAACGCGCGGAGGCCGTGGGAGCGGCCATGGCCGGGGAGGTCGGCGGCGAAGCAGGCGAAGCCGGAGCGGGCGAGGAAGACGGCCGTGGACTGGAACGTCCAGCTGATGTCGTTGCCGTAGCCGTGCACCATGAACACGAGCGCCCGCGGCGCGCCGTCGCCACGGGGCCGCCACGCCCGCGTGAAGAGGCGGCGCCCGCCCGGCGGGGTGAAGTAGGACGACTCGCCATCCGCGCCGTGCGCCGCGTAGTACTCAGCCTCCGTCGCCGGCTGCTCGCCCCAGAAGTTCACATCCGGGGCCTCCTCATGCCGCTCGCCGTCCGGCATGGTGGGGAATCGGTTGGGCCGGTGCGTGGCGTGCGGATGGGAAACAGGTGGTGGTGGTGGCCGGAGAGTTGGGGAGTCGTTGCGTAGCAGCAGGGGAGTTTACGATTCGTTTCGTTCGGCGTTTCGGTTTTGGGGTTGGGTGGAACTGCTCGTTCCTCCGGTCTAACAGGCCCGTTAATGCGATAGCGAAATTATCGACAATGTTGGGCTTTCTGAAAAGAGAGCACTGTTACACGGACTAAAATTTTCAAACTAAACTTTTACTGACAAATCTTCTCAACTGTTTGATTTAGATAGATGAAAGTTATAAAAAAAATCTAGATACTCATAGCACGACGAATTAGTGTTAGTAAGAATTTATAGTAAAAAAATTGAAAAATACATCAATATGATTTTTAAAGCAATTTTCCTATAAAATTATTTGTAAAATACACATTATAAATAATATGTGCATGAAAAACGAGAGAATAGAAGTTGGGAATATATATATATATATATATATATATATATATATATATATATATATATATATATATATATATAAAATACAATTCTTAAAATCTGAATAAGAATGTAGGCTGTATGAGGAGAGCTGGAGGCTCTAAGATGAGCTGCTTATAAACTTCCAATATAGGGGTCTTGGTTTGATTTGGAGCCAATTTAACTTTTTTTCAAAACAAATTTGGAACCAAAATTTAGGGGCTGTTCAGATTGATGATATTTTCAACCATACCATTTTTTTTTCAAAGTTGCTAAAAATGTGCCTTCATTTAGATTTTTTGCTAAACTTTGATAAACACATAATAAATCATATTAAAATTTTGGTAATATTGCCATCCTATCAAAATATCACTTTTCACCAGACGTCATTCTTTGGACCGCTAAGTTTACCGAAAACCTGAGCCGTATGGCCCACATACCAACCCTTTTGTTTGTACCGGCGAATCCTGCTGTCATGGGCCTCAGCTCTCATGGGCCATCTGCTCTCTTTACTCCTTTTTAACTCGAAGAAATTAAGCCGGTGAAAAGGCGTCCGATCCGATGACGGACCGTCCGATGAGTACAACATGGAGTATGCGGTACGTAGCCTAGCTGCCTTCATTCTGTACTTGCATGGTCCTGCCTCCAATGCACACTTGCACAGTGTTTTGGATATACCGTCCTGCCTGCACGATGAATACACACAGACGTATAGCTTCCAATTGCATCTTAATTTAGTACGTGAACAGTAATTACTTTACCGAGCTCTTGCATAATCACTCACCAATTAATACATTATTACGAGTTCAAAGCTAACAGAAGCACGCGAACGATCAAGCCAAACATCTGAATGCATCCTACGCATCCACACACAATTGAAAAACTAAACGACTCCACTACGGCAGCCGTGCACCGACGGGGACACGTGGGATCACACACATTATTACTCCGGCAAACCGCCGCCTAGCTAGCTAGCTAGCTCGGCGACGACGGCGAGCCGGCGGGTGATTCAGGGAGAAGACGAGCCGGGCTGGAAGGGGTTGGGCACCTCGAAGCCGGGGTTGGGGACCCATGTGTCGTCGGCGCCGGGGAGGAACTGCCCGTGCTCGGCTGCCGGGACGCTGTGGTCGACTCCGGTGATGTCCGGCACGTAGGTGCTGCCGAGCTCGAACCGCCCGAGCCCAGGGATCAGCACCGTCCCCTCGTGGAACGTCTCCGGCTGCTTCACGTCCGCCGCCGCCGCCGGCGCAGCCGTCTTCTTCTCCTCCGCCGGGACGCTGCGCGCCGCCGCCGTAGTGGAGCACGCCGCCGCGGCCACCACCAGGACCGCGAGGACGAGCAGCGACGACGATGACCTGGCCATGCCTATATCACAATGATCGCGACGGGAGCTAGATCACAAGACAAGAGAGAGGGAGATGGCTTGTGATGCCGACGCTCGCTCGCTGCGATGGATGCTGATGTGTGTGGGAAGTTGGTGACGCCGCGGCGACCTTATATAGACCACGTCAACGCAACGCGCATGCACGTACGTACGGGACGGGGCAGTTCGGTGATTCGATCGGCCGGGGAGAGAAACCGAGAGGGAAAAGGCGGCGCGTTTAATTCCTGGATCGCACGGTGCGCGAGCTGCCGTGCGCGACAACACGATATCCCTCGGCTTGGCGCGGTTTGTTACCACCGCGCGCGACGTCTCACTGACGAGGCGGGGGAGCGTGCGTGCATGCGTCGCGCGTGTGGTTGTCGTCGTCGGGGTACTACTGACTCCTACTACGTATACTAGCTAGGCCGGTTACCCACTCGATGGGGATGGATGGAACCATGGGAGATTTGGGAGGGGCCCTCGATCGCGCGCTGCCAAGTTATTCAGCTGGCAGTTATGCCGGCCAGGGGGTTCTTCCAACTACCCTGGCATGCGCGTTATAGCGCCGGCGCCGGCCGGCCGCGATCATGGCATGGAGCGGCCAATTATTTCCTCGAGGCTCCATTGTCTCGAGATAGATCTCTTACTTGCGAATCCTGTCTAGCTACTGTCATCTACTGCTAGCTGATTAATTAGTACTGTAGTATAAGAGCAGGGATAATAGAGGAGCCTGCTATGGGCTTATGCAAGATGTTATAGCCAGTGCATATAATAGCATGCTCTGTACACATACTCTATTATAAATAAATAATTATTTTTATATGTTTGGTGGGACCGACATGTCAAATTACTTCTTTCTCTTGATATGGGTCCAAACTGTCAGCACGTCTAGGCGCTCGTGCCTAGCGGGCGGCTGCAGAAGCGCCGGCTTCCTTCTCTCACATCGCTTTTTCTCTTCCACGTCAGCTCGAGACATCATCTGCTGGCTAATCGTCTACTTATTAGACTTGCTCTAACAAGGCTGGTGTTTGCTTGACACGCTGTCACACGAAACGTACTAAATGTTTTCCCGTTGAACGTTGAATGGATCGGAATCGGGATGATGCAAAACAGAATCAAGGCCATTTTGGGAACTTAATTAAGATTATAAGAAACAACTTATAATTAGTAGATACTGATAATTTAAAAAAACTGGGTTTCTTAACTTCTGATTTCTTATTTATTTTCTAGATTCCATAATTACGTATACTCAGAATTTTAGGTGAAAAATCTAAACTATTTAAGGTAACAGAAGATTTTGTAAGAAGCTGCAATTTCATATGACTTAAATCGCTACTTGCAACCGTTGAGGTTTGGAAAAGGCAAAATAATAGTATAAGTGATAGGTCTGCATTTGTTTTCTCGGCTATATATGTTCCTGGTCTGATTTTGGTCTCTAACTACGAAGCTCACCATGGGTAACCCGGCTCTTAAAAAACAATCCTAGGAATATTAGGCTACTATAAAAAAGAATTGTTTTTTTTTCAAAAAGCCTGCACTATTAATTGTTCCATCAAAATCCGCATGAATTGATAATTTGATATAGACACTAGTTCTAGTTCTTCACAACAGAGATGTTGATTGATCAACAAATTAATTTGGGCCAATTTATTTGTCGGAAAAGAAAAAACTTATTAAGGTACTATGATATGTTGGCTCCAAATTGTCCCTTTTGGCCGGTTGGACATGAAACAAGCTAAACACTAGAGTAGTCTAGACGCAGCTTCCAACTAATTTTGGTGGCTTGGTACTAGGACATGCCACTAATGATTGTGCCATTGATTAATCCATGCCGGAGAGAGCTTAATTATGCATGATCGATCTTGCCCCCCATTTAATTGGTACACATACGTCTTTTTCAATTGTTAGACCACTAGTTAACATGTATACACATACTCACATGCATATTCTACACTTGCACTACTTCAATCTTGATCTGGCACGCATAATGGACTGCTGGGTTTTCCTTTAGAACAATCATGGCCTGTTCGATTCGATGCTAATTAAGCGCACTGTTGGATTATAAAAGTTTTAAAACTATATATACTTTGAGTAATTTGCTACAAAATTAAAAATCTAAATCGATGTATAAAAAATTAGCATGCATCAAATCTACTATCAAACATGTAGTTTTACAATACAATATTAAATATGTAATTTTATAGTAGTTGGATCAAAACATCTATAGTTTTGTGAAATCTACTCAATTATTTTCGTTGGTGCGAGCGCTTCCCGCATCGTCCACGTGCAGGCAACACTGGGCGAAATCCTAGCCGCCGCCCGCCCCTTCCCTCTCCGCCACGTCGCTGTCGGAGCACACTACAGGAAAAGCCGAGTGACATGCTGAGAAGGCGATGGTGGGGCCAAAACCCAGCTAGGCTCGGTCTCCGGCGTGGGGGAAAAGAGCGAAACCGGCAGCGGCGACACACCTCGGTGAGCGCGGCAACGGATTCGACGCTAACTCCACCGGATCCAGTCCCCCGCAACTAGATTCCCCCCTCTCACAGACGTCGAATTTAGCGGGGGCTGCAGTTAACACTACGGGGCAAATGACAGCGTGGCGCGGGAGGGCTGGCACAGCCGATGATGGCAGGAGGCTGGCACGGCACAAGCAGATGTGATGTGACTCCAACATGGTGATAGTGGTGGGATCGGAGCGGCAAGGCGCGACCGGGGAAAAAGAGGTCACGGCTCGTGGCAGGCAGTGTTGGCGGCGACAAGGAGCAACATGACAAGGTGATAGCAATGCAGACGGGTGGATTGAGAGTGGGCAGTCCAGCCGAGGTGGCGGCAACGATGGTGCCCTGAGGTGGGTGTGTAGTCCTGCCATGGGCTCCGATCTACACACTAGTCGTCTTGCGGTGGCGCCTTGCCGCCACAAGATGGACACGTTGGCGGGCTAGTGTTGGGTAGAGGGGATCCGTTCTTATCTCTCACCCTCTCCTTTAGCTCAACTACATGGATGGTTTTGGAGCGCGTCAGATGTTAGAACTCCTACTTGATGGGCGACTGGTGGGGAGGCGCTAGCGCGGGGCTACTTGTTGAAAGGTTTACAGTTGGTGATGGCTTCTTTTTCCAGGAGGAGACCTCGGTAAGGGTTGGCAGAAAAATAACAGGCGAAAACCCGACTTCTTTGTGTGGGCAACGGCCACGCTTGTGGGCATCGTTTTCCCTTGGGGTGTTGTTGTTTGATTTTTCCTACCCTCCCTGATGGATTTCTTAGAGTGAAAACCATGTCCTAGGTCTCAGGGTGAGCAGCAACGATAATCTCAGTGTCATATTCTTCTTGAAGACGTTATGTAGAGATCCATTCTCTTTGAGGTGTCGTGTCCCTCTGTTTTCAGTAGAGGGTTCTAATCATAGATGTGTCGTGTGGTTGTCTTTTTGTTTTTTTAGCTATAGGCTTACAGTTATAGTATAATTTTTATGAGGGTTGTTTAAAGAAAACTATTTTCGCCGGCACCATCATTCTCTTACTCATGAATTAATTATGATGATTGATGATGGCCACGCTGTGAACACAAACACGCAATGCACAGGACGATATGGTGCAGCTATAATTACAAGTGATTGATTGAACGGTAATTATATATTTAAGTACACCGTAACGGAGAGACAGCCACGACCAGTTGCTCATTTCCATCATTTTGACGAGGACGTAACTAGAAAACGAGATGTGCAACAAGAAACGCGGCCATGTCATGATCAATGGAGGTGGGTTTCTGTACCGTAATTGCGCTGCTCGCTGGCCCGTGCCATATGCCTCCCCGAATCGGGTGGAGAACTGGAGGAAAGACTAGAAAAATTCAGAGCTAGAGTTCAGTACATCAGTACAAGATCAGCTTGAAAATCGCAATGCTACAAGCTGCAATTCCCTGTAGCAGATAGATCGAAGTGCATGTGAAGTTTTGTGATCTTCTGGACCAGTACGGCAGAGTCTCACGGCGGTGTATGACTGTGGGTTACCTTCCCGGCGGTGCGGAATTTAGTGCGAGCTAGGGACCAATCCTTGTAGACTACTTGTTGGATTTCGTTGGTTTTGTGATTTGTCCTCGTTGTAGTCGTCCTGTGGAACTAGTCCCACACAGGACTCTGTAACGGGAGATGTTTAATTTGTCCCCGCCGTTTTACCCGGTACATGTTACATGTAGCAACCATTTCTCGTAGTAAAATGGCGAGAGAGATTAGAGCCAATTTTGTTCCTTGATTGCAGATCGAGTATATTTCCGGCCTATGTATTGCTTGGCATTATTTTTTTAGAAACATGGATGATAATATTAAATATAACTATATAAGAGACTGTTTACTGTTAGCATGTGTTTGGTTTGGAAACAAGGTGAGATGGTTTGGACTCATCCGTGTTTTTAGGATGGGATGATCCGATCTATCTGTTTAGCATAAGGGATCAGATGATCCTACTTTTAAAGGAATAACTCACAGGTCAGCGAGACAGCGATAGAAAAAAGTGGGTTGGATTGGTCAGCCAGTTTTTTTATGGACCATCCCAATATAGATCCTATGGGAATATTCTCTGTTAGGGACCATCTATCTCGCCTGTGCTCAAACCAAACACATCGAAAAATACGTTCAACCCAACCCAACCCATCCCAACCCTTAAACCAAACGCATGCTAGTGTCATGGATATAGGATATTGGAAATATTTATGTATTAACATTGGTGGAACTCACCATATACCAAATCTTATATGGAATAAAATCGTTCCGGATAAGTAAAGAGAAACAGAGTCTAACTTAGACACTACAAGGTTACTCGAATCGTATCCATACATGGTTCCCTAGTTATATTTGGACAAGGGAACATCTGAAGATATAAATACAAGACACATAGAAAAAGAGGGGACAATCCAAGGTAACCCAATACAGATCAACACAAAACTATATAACCTCAATACGGAGTCATAAAAACCGATAAAAGGAATCTAGAGCTACTTCCAATATCACTGAGTTCTTATTCAAGAAAGTTGACTACCTTAACCTCTAGCTGTCAACCAAATATGAGAGCTTTGCGTCTCTAGGCTGATAGAGACTAGATTAGCCCATCCTGTATATTGTACTAGTGTGATGTTGATACTCCCTCCGTTTTATATTATAAGTAGTTTTGATTTTTTAAGTCAAACTTCTGTAAGTTTTATCAAATTTGTAGAAAAAAATTAGCAATATCTACAACACTGAATTAGTTTCATTAAAACTAATATTTAATATAGTTTTCTAATATTTTTTATAAAGTTAGTCAAACCTAAAAAGTTTGATCAATAAAAAAGTCAAAATAATTTATAATATGAAACGGTGATAGTATATAATGGCAACACCGGTTTCAGTATAGGAGTAGAGCTATTATTCGTAAATAGGAGACTCGAAGCTGTATAAAAGATAAATCTTTGTCCACTGGCTCTTTTATCTCATCACATATACCCTGGTACTAATGATAATAATACTCTACAAATACCGTTGTTGGGTATAACCAACGGAGAGTTAAGAGACCAATACAATCTTATTGTTGCAGAAAGAACGTTAAACATGTCAACCAAGAACAAAGATACTTTATTTTTGTGAGCAGGCGAGCACAACCACAATACTGAGCTCCCCACACGCACAAAACTATTTGAACGAGCATCGGATACCATCTTTGCTCCTTTTGACAAATATACAAGCCGGCACAATAATAAAATTGACGATCCGCGCTGTAAGTAGGTGCTATCAATTGAATCATTGACAACCCGGCAAACAAGAATCCCTATAACTTCATCAAAGATCACATGATTGAAGTAGGGCGAAATCTAATTCGCGCACGCTCTCTGTTTTGCCTTATCACGTGACACGCTCATCGGCCGTCTGATCCCACAAGCGCTGGTGCGTCTGTACATGGCCTGGTGATTCACGAACGTGGCATCATCCAGATGAATCCAAATTGGAAGCCATGTGATGCTCTACGCTACGCCGGCTTGAAAAATGATTTTATCTTAAACTAATCATCCGATCTACGATCCGATTACACCGGTGTGTTCGTAAGAATTGAATCTTTATAACAAGATCTCACATGATTATATTTTGATGAAAAATTAGAAATTACTTTTATAATATATCTAAATTACTTTTAGATTTCACTAAATTACTTCTTAGACCCATAAAAGTAAATTCAATAAAGCCTAAAAGTAATTTACATATATTATAGAAGTAACTTAGAACAAAAAGAAAGTAATCTTATCACGACATTAAAAGTAAATCCGTTATGGAGGTAAAAACATGAGTCTATATAAAAATTAAATTTAATCAGCACAAATTACATCATTGACTAAAAATGATTATAAAATAAACAACTCACAACATGAATGTAAGATTTCTTTTAATGCCGTAACAAGTTACTTCACTTTTGTTTTAAGTTACTTCTATAATATAGGTAAATTACTATCAAGCTTTATTAAATTACTTTTATCTAAAAGTAATTTAGATATATTATAAAATTGATTTCTATTTTTTCATAAAAATATAGTCATGTGAGATCTTGTTATAAAGATTTAATTGTTATGAACACAATAGTGTAATCGGATCGTAAATCGGATGGATAATCTAAGAGAAAATTCCATAAGAAGAAAAAAATACATGCACTTTTGAGTATACTAGTAGCAATTAGATATGAGATTGAGATAGCTGGTTATGACCATACAAAGAACGGTCTCGTTGTAGACACGTCCTTGAAGTAGCTATGACCAGGGTTTACAAAATCGAAAAAAAAAATTCTCGGTCTTTCGGACTGGCTGGAGGACACAAGCCGCTCGGTTTTAAAATCATTTAAAAAAAATTCAAACTGGATTAGATTTTTCTTAGAGTCAACTTTTTCATGAAATATATAAAAAAAGTAAACCCAATTTTTTTTCAAAGATGTAGGAAAAAACTCTAGACAATCCCCTCTCGAAAGCTAGAAGGAAAAAAATAATTCAACAAATAAATCTAAAAATCTTTATTCAAGTGGCAAGGGCGTGTGTCAGGGTTACGGGTAAGGAATACCCTCCACCCTTCGATATACGTTATATATCGATATGGTATACTTGCGTGTATACGGACGTTTTCAGCATACGTTAAGGAAATTCATTATGGAGTTCATAGACGGAAGGAGTCCTACTCGGATAGAACTGAGTCATCATTGTATCGTACTGGGTCCGATGTCTCTGGGTCCTATCTGGAGACCAGTTGACCTGCGCTATAAAAGGGACCCCCCAGGAGGACCTAAGGCATCGAATCTTACCGCCAACACATTCACCACAACCTACGAAGCCGGAGCCTACAGGAGCCAAGTCGCCGGGTGATCTAGTCGAATCAACTCGACTACGATCTCGTCGGTATCGTCGAGTTCCGCTATTCCCTTTGTAACATGTGGTTTCCATCATATAATCCCATATCAACTGGATTAGGACTATTACCTATCAAGGGGCCTGAACCAGTATAATCTTTGTTTTCTGCCAACTCGATGTCGTATTACGTAGATCCTCGTACCAGCGTACCCCAATACCCTCTATATCCGGTCTACGGGTATCCCCCGTCGACAGTGGCGCGCCAGGTAGGGGGACTTGGTGCTCAAGGTTCTACTACTACGTCATCCAGCTTCGTTGACAACAGCGCCAACACCAACCTCAACCAAGGAGTTCCTACTTCAACAATGCTGGTGTGAACTCAAGTCGGCGAAATCGTCTTCCCGGTTTATACCACGGTGCCAATCTCGGCTGGTCTATCAATGGCTGGAAACGAGAACGCAGTGGCTACAACCCAGGACGACTCCATGTCGAAGGATCCTCCCGCTGAAGCGGAGATCGGAACGTCGACGACATCCGAGCATGAGAAGGATCCTAGTGCGGCCAAACCTTGTCTTTTCGACAAGAATCACGAGCCGACGAGGATGACTTCCGAGGTGACAAGGTCCTGGTGTCCTATCCACAAAACTAAAAAACACACCTTGCAAGCCTGCTGGGTTTTTCTCAACGTCCATGTTGAAATTCGTGCCTGCAAAGAGCGTGGAATTCAGCGTACTTCTCCAACTCGTGATGTCTTTTGTCCTATTCACAAGACAAAGAATCACGACCTCTCAAGCTGCAAGGCCTTTCTCAGCGCCATGAAAACGTCACCTCCTAAGGTCCAGCAGTCACACATCCCCCTCAGGGATGAGGACAAGGAACAAGGAGCGACACCGATTTCAGATCGATTTGTTGGGGTAATCGACATCGATCCTCACGAACCATCAGTCTTGCACCTGCTCGAAGACTATGGCTCATCGTCAACGAGTACGCCGCACGAGGTACTGGCTATCGACGAGACCGGCACGTCAGCGCGCGCCAATGCGGAAGCGGAGAATCAAGTGACTACACCGACCCAGCACATCAGGGCCGTCAACGCAATACTGAGGGAAACCCCCTACGATCCCGTTCTGAACGACGATCTCGCACGATGGACAGAATGGTTACGGGAATCAGTGACCAACCTCAGCAACGCGTTCGAAGAGGCCGCTGCTGCAGCGCACTCGGAACAGCCACCAACTGGCGATGCTAATGGTGAAAACCCTGAACAGCGGGAATCACCTCATCGAGCCACCCCTCCACCTCGCGGCACCGGCGATCTCCGCGATCACCCGAATGGCCGCCGAGAGGCGCGACACACACGAGACAACGAGAACCGTTCCCGACATCGTGTCTCTTCACGGCGTCACGATAACGAAGAACGAGGAGGCCGTTCGAGCGAAGACCGAGACCGTGATAACCGCCACAACCGCCACGATCACGACGATTGCGAACGGCGGGTGCCGGGCGATACTGGTCGAGGACGTCGCCATAATGACGACGATGATGGAGATCGGCGTTGAGACAACAACGGGAAACGACAATAGGATTCTCGAGAACTCGGCCGACGTCCTCGTAATCGTACGCCGGAACCAAGCGACCCATCGTCATCGTCGTCATCTTCCTCATCCTCATCATCAGATAGACATCCACGAAGGACGTACGATCGCCAACAACCCACCGCCCCCAGCGCTAGGTGTAGAGCTTTCGGTCGTTCACTTCGAGATGTCCGATGGCTTGAAAGATTCCGACCAGGAGCAATAGAGAAATACGATGGGAGTACCGACCCAGAAGAATTCCTTCAGGTTTACTCCACGGTACTCTACGCTGCCGGAGCGGACGACAACGTGTTGGCGAATTATTTGCCAACCGCATTGAAAGGCTCTGCGCCTTCATGGCTGATGCATTTCCCCCCTACTCGATTTCTTCGTGGGCAAACCTGTGGCAGCAGTTCGTCGCCAACTTCGAAGGAACTTACAAGCGCCACGCGATCGAAGACGACCTACATGCGTTGACACAGAACCCGGATGAATCCTTGAGGGATTATGTTCGGCGCTTTAATGAGTGCAGGAATACAATCCCCGAGATCACCGACGCTTCTGTAATCCGTGCCTTCAAGTCCAGTGTCAGAGATCGCTATACTACCCAGGCATTGGCAACGAGGCGCATCACGACTACTCGGAGATTATTCGAAATTGTCGATCGATGCGCTCACGCGGACGACGCACTAAGACGCAAGAACGACAATTCGAAGACCGGAGGAGAGAAGAAACCAATCAAAGACGCACCTGAGTCGAGCGAGAAGAAAAATCGCAAGAGTGGGAAAAGGAAAGCTCAAGCGGATGTTCTCGCAACAGAATACGCGGACTCTCCCAAGCGCCCAGACCCACAAGGCAGCGACACGAAGAAAACATGGTGCCCTATACACAAGTCAGACGTACACTCTCTAGAAGATTGCCTCGTCTTCAAAAAGTCTCTCGCAAAACACATAGCATTGGAAAAAGGCAAGCGGGTACGTGTGGTCGAGAAGGACGCTGAGGCGGCTACTCAGGAATCGGACTCAGCATACCCAGACTCCGATCTCCATGTCTCGCACATCTTCGGAGGTTCCATGGCATACTCCTCAAAGCGAGAATACAAGAAGGTGGAACGTGAAGTCCGTTCGACGTGGCAGAGGGCTGCGCCCAAGATGAAGTGGTCTGAGCAGAAGATAGAATTCTCAGAAGAGGACCACCCAAGACTGCTTTCATCCCAGGGCGATATCCGATCGTGGTCGAACCCACTATTCGGAATATCAAGGTCGCACGAGTTCTGATCGACGGCGGCAGCTCAATCAACCTTCTCTTCGCCAGCACCTTGGACGCGATGGGGATCCCACGAAGCAAGTTGATACCCACCGATCAACCCTTCCATGGAATCACTCCTCAGTCATCGTCCAAACCATTGGGCAAAATTACGTTGCCTGTGACTTTTGGCCAAGCAAATAACTTCCGAACGGAACAGATCACCTTTGATGTCGCTGAATTCGATACAGCATACAATGCCATCATTGGGAGAACTGCACTCGCGAAGTTCATGGCCGCATCTCACTACGCGTATCAAGTGCTCAAGATGCCGGGACCGAAGGGAACAATCACTATTCAAGGGAATGCTAAGCTGGCAGTGCAATGCGACAAGCAGAGCCTCGACATGGTCGAGCACACGCCCAGCCCACCCGCCACAGCCGAGCCACCCAAGAAACTGAGCAAAACAAACAAGACGCCGAAACCGGACGGCGCAATCAAGATCGTTCCACTCTCCAGTGCCAACCCTGACAAGACCGTCAAGATTGGGGCATCACTAGGCGAGAAATAGGAACTCGCGCTCATCACCTTCCTCCGCGACAATGCTGACGTGTTCGCTTGGCAGCCGTCCGAACTCATGCCGGGGGTACCCAGGGAAGTGATTGAGCACAAACTCATGGTGCGACCCGACGCCAAGCCAGTAAAGCAAAAACTGCAGAGATTTGCACCAGATCGAAAACAAGCCATACGAGAAGAGCTCGACAAGCTTCTCAAAGCTGGTTTTATCAAAGAGGTACTCCATCCAGAGTGGCTAGCCAACCCAGTCATGGTGCGGAAGGCCAACGGGAAATGGAGAATGTGTGTCGATTTCACCGACCTCAACAAGGCGTGTCCCAAGAATCACTTCCCTCTTCCTCGGATAGACCAACTGGTGGACTCAACAGCCGGTTGTGAGTTGTTGAGCTTCCTCGACGCTTACTCCGGCTACCACCAAATCAGCATGGCGAAAGAGGATGAGGAGAAGACAACATTCATCACGCCGTTCGGGGTATTCTGCTACGTTAAGATGCCGTTCGGACTAATAACCGCAGGAAACACTTTCCAGTGCACGGTCCAAGGCGCACTTAGCGACCAACTCGGAAACAATGTCGAGGCCTACGTCGACAACATTGTTTTCAAGACCAAGACAAGCGACTCATTGATTGACGATCTGCGGGAAACGTTTGACAACCTCCAATGATATCGCCTCATGCTCAATCCAATGAAGTGCACGTTCGGAGTACCATCGGGCAAGCTACTCGGCTTCCTCGTCTCTGGCAGAGGAATAGAAGCAAATCCCGAGAAGATCAAGGCAATCGAGAACATGAAGTCGCCTACAAGACTCAAGGAAGTACAGAAGCTAACCGTTTGCATGGCGGCACTAAGCAGGTTCGTCGCTAGGATGGGAGAGCGATGACAATCTTTCTTCGCTCTGCTGAAAAAGCAAGACAAATTTGTATGGACACAGGAAGCCGAAGAGGCATTCATTGCACTCAAGCGCTACCTATCAAATCCACCTGTACTTGTTGCCCCCCAACCTAATGAAGAATTATTTCTCTATATTGCCGCCACGCCATATTCCGTTAGCACTGTCATTGTTGTTGAGAGAGAGAAGGTGCAACGACCAGTCTACTATGTCAGCGAAGCTCTCCACGACGCAAAGACAAGATATCCACAGATCCAAAAACTGCTTTACGCGGTAATCATGACATCAAGAAAGCTACGCCACTACTTTCAAGCCCACAGGGTCACAGTTGTATCCTCCTTCCCTCTCGGTGAAGTAGTGAGAAACATAGACGTTGTCGGCCGCATTGCGAAATGGGTAGTCGAGCTAAGCCAGTTTGATGTCCGCTTTGTGCCACGAACAACCATCAAGTCCCAGGTACTTGCCGACTTCGTAGCCGATTGGACTATGATTGATAACGGGTCAGACAACCAAATCGACAACGAAACGTGGACAATGGCGTTCGACGGCGCACTCAACAGCCAAGGAGCAGGGGCAGGATTCATCTTGACATCACCTCTGGGAGATCAATTCAAGCATGCAATTCACCTCAACTTCAGGGCGACTAATAACACAGCCGAGTACGAAGGACTAATCGCGGGGATAAGAGCTGCAGCTGTACTCGGAGTCAGGCGACTGATCGTGAAAATGGATTCTGAACTAGTCGCGAACCAGGTGCATAAAGATTACAAGTGCTCTAGCCCCGAGTTATCCAAGTATCCCACAGAAGTCAGGAAGCTGGAAAAAAGGTTCAATGGGACCGAGGTCCAACATGTATACCACAAAGACAACATCGAACCGGATGATCTAGCACGGCGTGCGTCCAGACGAGAGCCACTTGAACCTGGCACCTTTCTGGACGTCCTGACCAGGCCATGAGTGAAAGAGGCAAGCGGCGAAGGTAGCCCGGTCGCCCTCAACATCAGCTCGGGGGCTACAGAGGCAGAGCGCGCCGTTGCCGATATCGAGACCATAGACGACTGGCGCACCCCACTCATTAAATTCATAGACAGCGAAGAGTTGCCCGAGGACGACGCAGAAGCCGAGAAAATATTCCGTAAAGCAAAAGTCTACTGTATGATCGGTAACGATCTATACAAGAAGGCACCAAACGGGGTACTCCTAAAATGCGTCTCGTCCGACGACGGCAGACACCTCCTCCTCGACATACATGAAGGGATCTGTGGGTCGCATGCCGCCGGTCGGACATTAGTCGGAAAAGCTTTTCGACAAGGGTTCTTCTGGCCAACCGCCCTCAAAGACGCCTGCGACATGGTTCAGCAGTGTGAAGCCTGTCAATTCCACAGTAAACACACAAGGCTACCAGCGCAAACACTCCAGACTATCCCTCTCACTTGGCCGTTCTCGTGCTGGGGGCTAGATATACTCGGGCCATTCCCACGAGGACAGGGCGGCTACAGGTTCCTATTCGTGGCGATCGACAAATTCACTAAGTGGATTGAAGCGACACCCACGAGGGAAATCAAGGCCGACAACGCCATCAAATTCATCAAAGGGATATTCTGCAGGTTTGGATTGCCCCACCATATCATAACGGACAACAGCTCCCAGTTCATCAGTGCTGATTTCCAGGATTACTGCATCAGGTTGGGAGTCGAGATCTGCTTCGCCTCGGTTTCTCACTCTCAGAGCAATGGACAAGTCGAGAGGGCAAACGGCATAGTACTATAAGGAATCAAGACCCGCGTCTACGACAGGTTCATGTCACATGACAAGAAGTGGGTCGAAGAACTTCCATCAGTACTATGGGCCGTGCGTACCACACCGACAACGTCCAACAAGGAGACACCCTTCTTCCTCGTGTATGGCTCAGAGGCCATGCTCCCCACCGAGCTATGGCATTAAAGTACACGAGTACAGAAGTATTCCGATGAGGATCAGGAGGAGCAACGAAACGACGATGTGAATCTACTCGAGGAACATCGTGAACGAGTTGCCGTTCGAGCAGCCAGCTACCAACAGGCCCTTCGCCGTTACCATGAGAAGCGCATCCGAGCACGCACACTTTCGATCGGCGACTATGTCCTCCGACAAGTTCAAAGTCAAGCAGGGCGAAACAAGCTCTCACCCAAATGGGAAGGACCGTACATGATCACACAAGTTCTACGGCCAGGCGCATTCAAAATTGCAGACGGTGATGGTCGCGAGTTGACAAATTCCTGGAACATTGATCAATTACGTAAATTCTATGTATAAGTCAATAGTATCCATGCTTGTAAGACATCTTACAGCTTCAATAAAGCCTATTTTTAGGTACAGACTACAATCAAAGTGTTCCTTCCCGATGATCCCTTACCCAGATGACACCTGGCGTTGAAACCTATCATCATGTCCCTTTACGCCGTCTTGACAAGGCCTCCGAGGAACCTAAGGGAACTTCGGCTGGAGATGCCCAGAGCCGATAAGGCCTTGTCGGATCCTGTAGAGATAAAAGACCATGTAAGATCTGGTCATGTAAGAGTTCTCGCCGTGCGTATTAACCAAGCCGTGTAATCGGAAATAAACTTTTCAACTTCACGGCTGGGGGCTAGGATCAGTGCTTGTTCAACCGAGGCAGGTCAAAGGTCAAACGACTGATCGAAGTCACGAAGTGAGAAGACACTCATACACGCTACATCCAGAGTAAGAAAGCTTAATTAGATAGATTTCTTTTCTATTTCACAAGTACTTCTTACAATTCTATAAAAATCCAAAATTATATTACACTTTTCCTCTAAGACATTTGTCACAGGACACGGAGACTACCAGAAAGGCCAACGCCAGTCCATAGACTGGAAGACCTCTTCCGCCAGCGGCGCCATCGACTTCGCCAGGCCATCTATCTCCGTAGGAGTTCTCCGAGAACGAGAAAACCCTTCGTGGAGGAACTCGAGGTGCAGCTGTGGACGATGATCTCGTATACAAGCCAATACATGCCCCCCGGCATATCGGCTCGATCGACGACACTCCTGCTTCAGGGCCTCGTCGATACGCTGGCCGATGCCCTCGAGCTGGGTGCAGGCCCCATTCAGCCACGAGATGTATCTAGCCGCCGATTCCTCGGGATCCCCACGGGGTACTCGGAGCTCTCTACAGACCCTTGACATGGAGGTGCAGCAACTCTTCAGATACGAGTTGAACCACACCTCGCGACCCCGGAGTGTCTCCATGGCCTGGTCGTTCTTCACTTCCAGCATAGTCCTCTCGAGTTCCGCGACCTCAAACTTCGTCCTCCAATACTGGATGCGACGATCCTGGTCAGCAAGCGCACTCTCGAGGTCTGCTCAGCATGGAAACGACTAAGTCAAACTGCTCTTCTCTCCCGAGAATACAGCAAATCAAATCGATCCAGACGGAAGAGTAAAGGAGATGAAAACAGAGATAAGCAACCTAAGGGAGTCATCGCCATGCCCGTTTCCACATGCGAATTTTGAGCTACATCGCCCTCCGGAACATGTGGCTCGAACGCAAGCAACGGAACGACCACTAGCAACTCAGGCTGCCCGCGCTGCTGGACATCCTTGACATCAACATCTCTACGAATGGCAACAAAGTACTCAAGATCAAAATGCTAAAGAAAGCTAAGGCGATGACTACACACACAAAGGCGGTTGGAACCAATGAAAGTTTTACAAAGCATGACTAAAGAGTACAAGAGAGTCAAAATCCTACTCTTCAAAAAGTGGGAGAACAGACTCCCCCAGATCGCCGACTTCTTCCATCACATCCTTGCGCGCGTCGCTAGCCGCCCCCTGATCCAAGATCTTCCGCAGATCGAGTTCAGGGTGCGCCAGCCTCACACACGCAAAGACATGGCACGCCCCGGTATAGATCCCGTTGGACGTCTCCTCTCCGATCCTGGCCGCGTGCTTGGAGGGGATCTCCTCCATCGCCGTCGCTAGCTCCGCAAGAGAAGACGTCAGCGAGAATTCATCGGGATTCGCCGGGATGGTAGACTTGATACCGCACTCCCCGGCGAGCTGGTGCAGACCAGTATAGGTGACCCGCAACGAGCCACAGATTTCTGACAAGTTGTTCTCGAGCTCCGACATGCGGTGCTCTAGTCCCTACCGTTGTCGCTCATTGCCGGCCACCAGTTCCCTCATCTTCTGGAGGTCCTCGCAAACCTCCAAATCGCGCGCCAGCCGGTCGGCGCGCTCATTCGCCGACGACGCCGCCACCGCCCTCGCCTCCGCGATCTCGCGACTAATGCCGCGAGCACCAGCCTTGAGGAGGCGCCCCATCTCGACCTGGAGCTGCTCCCAGGTGAGGACGACAGCCGGCGAACCACGACCAGCCACGAGATCGCTGGCTGGGCCGCTAGGTGTCGCCTCGCGGCTCCTGGGCACGACCACGACATCCATCGAGGCCACAGCAGGAGACGCGCTGGAGGTCCCCCAGACCCGTCCTGCGCTGCCTTCACCCGCGCCGCCCTGCGAAAGGCTGCAATTGAGACAGACTGCAAGAGTTTGACGAAGTCACGAAACCTCAAATTCATTCACTTACTTCTCGCCGAGCGTCACAAGCCGCTACCGTCGCGGAGGCGGGGGAGACGCATCCGAGGCCTGGAGTATAACGTATATGAGGTGAGGTGGAAGTTTCCTGACTACGTGATGAAGGACCAGGAGAGCTTACTGAGGGGGTGGGCGTCTTCCAACGATGTACGATCACAGAGGAGAATTTCCTCCCCTTTTTCGGAACGTTGTCGCCACTCGTTGTGGCAGCAGCGGCAGCAGCGTCAGACGCCTCCTTGGCGACTTTCTCCTTCAGCGACGCCGCCACCTGATGGTCCACGAGCGGCCCGATGATATCAGTCAGAGGGAGAGCCTACGCTTCATGAAGTCATAATGCGATCCCGGAAGAATAATGCAAAAGGACCGCTGAGTACACTTACATTGATGGCAGCTTCGCGCTCGGCTGCCCCTTTCTCGCAAAGGGGGACGGGGACGTTGCTCGCCGTTGTCGGGCCACTGATCATCAGTTGGCCGACGCGGCGCTCCAAGGTTGCGCTATCCAAGCCTATAGATCGAGACCAGAATTCAATATGTCGGGAAGAACACGCACATAAGGGAGTCAATTTAACTAAAAAGAAAAATACCACAAGGAGAAACCCGGGTCGCGTCCTCCGGCCTAGAATAATCAAAGGCTGGGTGGGCTCGAGCCTGGAGTGGCTGGATCTGCCTACCAATGAAGTTGGCAGCGATTTCATACCCCGACAACCCCCGTACTCGGAGGTCATCAATGATATCGATGAAAGATTGGAGGGATGGGGTCAAGGCGGGTCTGGCGGTCCAAGATGATATATGAAGATAGAACCACCTCCCCCACCATTTGCTGCGAGATGAGGGGCACTGGAAGGGGATGTATCGCGACTTCAGGCCATCCCGAAGTCGAAAACCGACACATCCGGCACTACCCCTATGTAGGCCTCACAAAGATGCGAAAAGATACTCAGGACAACTCATAGTAAAAGCAGAAGAGGTCAAGAAACGGCTCTACCCCAATGTAGGCCTCACAAAGATGCGAAAAGATACTCAGGAAGGCGATGGAATTGGGGCTCAAATGGAGCAAGGAAAGGCCGTAGAAATTCAAGACCAAGAGAAGAAATTCAGAAGGCGGAGGAAGAAAGCCACAGAGAATATAATCCTCGATCGCAACCATGCGACCCAGGACAGGTTGGGGTTCAGTACCTCCTGCTTCTCTCTCCATGGTCCCGCGACCAGGAAGGGCGCCATCCTCCTGCAGCTTCTTCAGCGACGCGCTGGTGGTGGTAGACTTGTCGAGATCCATTGCCGCCGGGGATCGCCAGAGGAAGGACCGAGATGAGCTAGCTAGGGTTTTTGCGGGAGCGCAGAAGACGAGGGACGCTTGGAGGCTGGACAGTTTTTTCACAACAGGCGGACTTCAAATTGGATCCCCAAAACTCCCTTAAATAGACGCACTTCCGATGTTGAGAATTCCAAGGAAAGGAGAGAGATGGCCGCCGAAAATTTCTGGGTCCGTTACGCGCGGCAGTTTTTCGGACATCAATTTAAATTCACTCATGACCGTTGAGCTTCACCTGGCATTGTCGATCACTCCTTGTCTCTCACTCCTCACACTGAGAACGACGACAACCTCGACATCGGAAGTCGCGATCGGTTTCACGAGTTCATTTAAGCAGAAATCGGGGGCTACTGTCAGGGTTACGGGTAAGGTATACCCTCTACCCTTCGATATACGTTACATATCGATATGGTATACTTGCGTGCATACGGACGTTTTCAGCATACGTTAAGGAAATTCATTATGGAGTTCACAGACGGAAGGAGTCCTACTCGGATAGAACTGGGTCGTCATTGTATCATACCGGGTCCGATGTCTCCGGGTCCTATTTGGAGACCAGTTGACCTACGGTATAAAAGGGACCCCCCGGGAGGACCTAAGGCATTGAATCTTACCGCCAACACATTCACCACAGCCTACGAAGCCGGAGCCTACAGGAGCCAAGTCGCAGGGTGATCTAGTCGAATCAACTCGACTACGATCTCGTCGGTATCGTCGAGTTCCGCTGTTCCCTTTGTAACATGTGGTTTCCATCATATAATCCCATATCAACTGGATTAGGGCTATTACCTATCAAGGGGCCTGAACCAGTATAATCTTTGTTTTCTGCCTACTTGATGTCGTATTATGTAGATCCTCGTACCAGCGTACCCCAATACCCTCTATATCCGGTCTACGGGTATCCCCCGTCGACAGCGTGGAAATGGTTTAACCTTTTATTTTGGAATTTAAAACCGCTTCTCACCGGTTTATCGAAAACCAATCGATAACCTGTAAAATCAATGACTTTCAACCAACGTTGCACGAAAATTGATCCAATACCAGAAAACGACCATCGACAGTTTCATGATAACCGACCAGTTTTCTTAAACCTAGGGTGTGTTCGCATGTCATGGTGTTGACGAAAAAAATCGAATACACCGGCCTGGGAGATTTGCTTAGCTCCAGTGCAGGTCCAAAGATTGATGAGATGCGGGCGTGCCAGTTAGTTTGATCCTGCAACTGACAAGATATGCAAATAGTAGATCAAAACAGCAGATCGGCTAACAAGCCGATGGAATAGTTCTAGCCGATAGCCGATAATAGCCGATGCCGATACCAGCCGATAGCGATAGGGTGTAAGCAATCGGCTATATGTCCAATGTAGATAATGATATGAAGGCAATCGGCTGATGATAATATAATATAGCAATATAATCCAGTATAAATCAATCGGCTAACAATAATATGATAGAATAAACATTGATCCGAAGGTTAAAGCACACATCGGCTGGAAGACCGATGTCAATAAATCCACAGATTAGATTAAACAGTGAAACCTTTGTTGTCATCGGCTAAATCAAACTTATATGTATATGCAATCCTTATGAGCCGATGCAACGTCCAGATAACTCACCGGCTAAAACCCCGATGAAACCCTTATTGGCAATCAAGAAGCAGGCTAGAGATTATGGTTCTAAGCACGACTTAGTAGATCAAACATAACTGATGCGGCACTAAGTATGAAAAGAAACATAATATCTAGACAATCAAGTCGATGATTGAGTTTTCAGGGTGGTAGATGTCTAAGCTAATCTAATCTAGCAACACGATTTAGCCGATACCGGCATAAACCCTAAAACGAGAAGCAGCCGATAGAGCTAAATTGATATGCTAAGACTAGATTAACAGAGACATATGATAAATAGGTAGGCAAATATATCATCCAAACCAGAGTAATCTAAGAGGTCGAATGTCCTGATGCAGCCTTGAACGACGCCGATGTAGATGAGACAATTGCCCGGGCCGGCAGAACATTGGACTTACCCCTTCGCCGGAGATCGAACACCGATGCAGCCCCGCGTCGGGTGCCAAGTCCCGCCGGACGATAAAATTAAATAGAAAAGGTAAAAGGTGGCGATGCGCCGAATTGTATTGATCGTGAGGATAGATTACATAGACCCCGGGTGTACATATTTATACCCATGGGTTGATACAAGTCCTTGTCAGACAAGAAAGAAACTAACCTAAAGATAAAAGGAAAATATAAAGTCCTTATCGGACACTAAACACACTTTCCTAAAGATAAAAGGAAACTAACAAACTATTCCTAATTAATAGATAAACTGCCATGCCGCATCCTCTTTAAACTCGGTCACTTAGGGATAAGCTTCCTTTAGTAGATTGATTTCCTTAACTGAATATAGCAGGAATCCGACTATTGGCGACTTGATAACTCCCATCGGCTGATTCCGAGATTCCGAGATGCTGTAGCCGATAATGATTCTAAGCTGATGACGTCTTTGCCGATTACCAAATTTCACTGTTAACACATGGTTTGGAACCCATCTCCCCGCACGAAAAAAGGAGCAGTCCATTAGCGCGTGATTAATTAAGTATTAACAATTTTTTTAAAAAAATGGATTAATTTGATTTTTTTAAGCAATTTTTGTATAGAAAATTTTTGCAAAAAACACACCGTCTATCAATTTAAAAAGCGTGCGCGCGGAATACGAGGAAGAGGGGTTGGGAACATGGAGCAAAGACCACAGCCCTAGCCAATGAGGGGAACTGGAGGGGCGTCTGAGGTATAGATGGCCAAAAGGCCCGAGGCCCGACGGCCCGGCCCACGGCACGGCGTTTTGGCCCGGCCCAAGCACGGCACGGCCCGTCAAGGGTCGGGCCCGTGCCGGCCCGGCCCGACCACCGGGCCGTGCCTGGGCCTCTCCGCCGGCACGTTGGGCCGGCACGGCACGATGGGCCGCATGCCAGGCCCGACACATAAACAATAGGGAGTAAAATAGACATATTATATGCCACGGTCGAAAGAATAGGGACATAAAATAGACTTATTTTCACTATATATATATATGTCACAGCCCAAAGTGGAGGGACGGAAAATAGACTTATTTTCGCTATATTATGTCACAGCCCAAAGACGAGGGACGAAAACTAGACTTATTTAAAAAAGGCACGGTGGGCCACCCGCGTCTTCGGGCCGGCCCGGCACGGCCCGACAGCTGGTGGGCCGTGTCTGGGCGGGAGGCGCAGCCCATGGGCCGGCACGGCCCGGCACGAAGTGCCGATCGGGCCATTCCGGCCCGATGGCTGGTGGGCCGTGCCTGGGCCGGGCCATGCCGGGCGGGCCTTTTGGCCATCTATAGTCTGAGGTCGCCCTGCCACGACCAGTGAGAGAGAGAAGGTTGCCTTTTCAACTCAATTTTGATGTTTGATACTACCTCCGTCCCAATTTAAATGTAATTGTGGGTTTCCGTGTTCAACGTTTGATCGTCCGTCTTGTTTCAAAATTTATGAGAAAATATAAAAAAATAGTCACACATAAAGTACTATTCATATTTTATAATCTAATAATAATAATAATACTAATCATATTTTTTTAAAAAATAATATGAACAGTCGAACGTTGGACATAAACAATGCAAAACTATACTCTTTTTGTGACGGAGGTAGTACTGAAATTGCACCGTGTTTAGATCCCAATTTTTTCTTCAAACTTCCAACCTTTTCCATCACATCAAACTTTTCTACTCACGTAAACTTCTAACTTTTCCGTCACATCGTTTCAATTTCAACCAAACTAAACACAGTCCAGGTGTACAAGTAGGTATAATATGCATATAACGGAAAAAATTTAGTAATGCCACTCAATTAACGGCACTTTCAAAACTTACCACAACTGATTCAAATTGTTTCATTCTATACTACTTCGTCAATTCGAGAAGTCGCGTCGTCAGTTGTGTGTGTTGCGCCGTCCGTTTGTCAGCATCGTCGGTCGGTCGGAGTTGCCGTAGCCATGGATGTGAGATTGTGAGGTGCGACAGTGTGGAATCCCGGGAAACCGAGCAGCACCACGCGTCGTCCTCCGGTCCTGACGTCCACCCAGCGCATGGATCTGATCGCCGTCGGCGAGCTCCTCCTCACACATGCCGTCGGCTGTCGATGTCCTCCTCGCGTGCATCTGGCCACTGTCAAGCGTCGCCAGCCGCTGAGGTCCAAGCACGACGAGCTCGTCCTCGTGCACGCCATCAACCGCCAAGGTCCTTTCGGCACGCGCTGCCAGCCAGCCAGCAAGGTCATCCCGGCGCGCGCATCCGGGCACCATTGGCGAGCTCCTCGCTCACGCCGTTAGCCACCAAGGTCTTACCGGCACACGCATCGGGCCTCCGTCGACGGGCTATTCCTTATGTGCCGCTTGCCACTAATTAAGGTCCTCCCAGTGTGCTGAAAGGAGAGAATCGGCGGATCTTTAACAAAAAGAGGTGACAACGAGTTTTTTTCTATCAAAAATTAAAGAAAAGGCTAGCCTTTGCGCTTTAGTAGGGGCTAAGCGGCTGCGTGAGTTAATCCCGCACTCTGTATAGTGTATAGCTATAGTGTTTCTACTTGTTTCATTTTGTCTTTAGGGGTTGTATTTTCTCCTGCTCTATTCAATGAAAAGGCACTATAGTGCTGTTTTCTATTCAAAAAGTGTGTTGGAGTGGGAGAGTAGAGTAGCAACACGAGGAGAAGCTAACCGATGGTGATGAGAAGGGCCAGGGATTCCATGCCATCGTGCCCGACCTCCGTGGCTACAACGACTACGACAGGCAATGCTAATAATCGTACGACGTGACTTCCCGATCACTACCAGGAAAACCATTTTTCTAGACGATGGCATGTTTTTCCAGACGAGTAGGCCTCTCGGAGTTAAATGACCACCTACAAAAATGACAACCGTGGGTGAGTTCGTCGTCTACCTGGGATCTCTTAATAGATCTGCCTACGAAAATACCTAAGCTCATAAAAACTGTCACATGTAGTCAAAAATCCTAAGTCCCTCTCCCTCCCCTCCCACCTCTCCTTGCCTCTCTCCCCGGTGCTCCCCTCCCCTTCCCTCCCACCTCTTCTTCCCTCTCTCCTCGGCGACAGCAGTGGCTAGCGGCGGTGGCGGTGGCGGCTCCCCTCTCCTCCCTCCCAGATCCATCTGAAGGGGGGAGGAGAGAGGGCGGCGACGGCGGCTTCCGTCCCTCCTCCCAGATTCGGCCGGAGGGAGGGGATACGCAATGGCGACGGCGCCAACGGCTCCAAGCGGAGGTGGCGTCGCACCACCCCCAGCCCGGATCCCCTCCCCTCCCCTCCCTTCCCAGATCCGGCTGAAGGGGGCATGGGGGAGGGCGTGTTGGCCGGTGACTCCCCTCCTTCCTCCCAGCTCTGGCCGGAGGGAAGGGGGAGGGGGGTGGCGGCGGCTTCTCTCCCAAATCTGGTCGGAGGGGGGAGGGCGGCGGTGGCGGCTTCCCTTCCCTCCCCTCCCTCCCTCCTGGCAGCGTCGACGCGGCTCCAAGCGGTGGCGACGGTTACCCTCCCTCCCTCCCAGATCTGGCTGAAGGGGGGAGGGAAGGGTGGCGGCGTTGCCCCTGCAACAGCCTCCCCTCACCTCCTCTCCCTCTCCCTCTCCCCCCAAAACCTTAACCCTAGATCCGGCCAAAGGTGCGAGGATTGCGGCGGCGGCGTGGCTGAATTGGGTAGGGGGGTGTGGTGATTTTTTTTTTCGCCCAAAATATTTTCGCAGGTGGATAGCTATGGCGCCTCATTTTCACAGGCTTATGCGTGTAGTCAGGCCTTCCCCTCGTCCGGGAAAATGATTATTGGCTGTTTGGAAAACCGTTTTTGTACTGGATGGATCGGATGGCACGGAATGCAACACTTCGTGCCCTCGGCAACAAGTTCTGAAAAGTGTTATGAATCGAGTAGCACAGTGGTGGAGTCAGCGACGCCATCGATCGAGTCCGGCGGCTATGGTGTTTCTCGGTGATCTACCGATCTTTTTATACTCCAACGGCGAATCCACAGTGAAGGTGGCAACGGCGGAGCTTGAGCTTACGGGGAGATGCTTCGGCCGCTTGAATGGCATATACTGAAATTTCTCGCCTATACAACAGTGCATTTTTCATCAAGCCTGTGTTTATGTGTTTAGTTCACTATAAAATTGAAACAATATGACGAAAAAGTTGAAAGTTTGTGTGTAGGAAAATTTTGATGTGATGAAAAAGTTAGAAGTTTGAAGAATTATTTTGGAACTAAACACAGCGCAAGTGTAACTTAACCTGATCAAAATTCATTTTCCCAGTGTGAAAGGGCCTGTAGCCTAATGGTTACAAGAGCCTCAGTAGCATCTGAGGTACTGGGTTCTTCAGTGGCATGCGATGTACCTGTCGACAGCGAGGCGCCTCTTCGAAAATGCTCATAGGAGTGAGTGCGCGTGCGTTGTGAGTATCTGCGTTGTACCGTGTAATTCTCAAAATTCATTTTCCCAGTGTACGTGTATCATGTCAAAAGAATTAATCTGGAACTACTAATTACAGAGGATCATCATCTAAAAATTAAACTTTACAAACTACTACTCCTAATTACAAAGGACAGTAATCTCCGGTGCCTACCCCAAGTCACCAACGGAAGAATGCCAAAATCCGGTCAGAACCGCCGCCATGGCGGCAGAGGAGAAAAATCACGGCGACCGTGGCGAGGCAGGGGAGGACGGCGACGACGACGCGTTGCGGAGCCGGCTCGGCGCCGGCCGGAAGCTCCACCTCCTCAGCGCGCCGGCGCCGCGGCTGCGCGTGGCGGGCGGCGACAGCGCCCGCCGCACCACCTCCCGGTTCCCCGTCGGCACCCGAGCCATCGCCGACGCCCTGCCTGCCCTGCCGCACGCCTGCCGCCTCGCCAACGGCGCCGTCGATGCCGCCGCCGCCGCTCGCCCGCCCGCGCCCCACCAGTTGAACCCCTCCGCTCGCCCGGGGAACACGCCACCCCCACCGCCCGGCCTCGGCGTGTTACTGCCGCCGCCGCCGCCGCCGCTGCTCGGCCTCCTCGGCCGCGGCACCCCTCCTCGCGCCGCCGAGCGAGAACTCATCGTCGCTAGTCGTCCCTCGCTTCACTGCCGCCGCTACGCTACCTGCCTCTGCTTCCGGCGTCTTCTTGTCGTCGTCTCGTCTCGTCGCCTCTTATACGCACGAGCCGCCTGCCTCCTACGCGCGCCGCGTCGCGTGGCGGAGTGCGGCCATGAGCGCGCGGGCGAGCGGAAGAAGAAGCCGCAGCGAACCTTACATACGGCTCGCGCCGTCGCGCGCGCGCGCGCGCGTTCGCGTTCGTGTTGACGTCTTCGTGGGTGGGTTGGGTTGGGTGGTCGTGACTCGTGAGCCGCAAGAATGCAACGCGGTCAGAGAGGCTTCGGGAAGAAGAGGTTTGGGTGACAGGACAGCGAGTGCGTACGGGGGATTGGGCCCGCATGTCAGTGTCGGTGGCGGGTCGTTCGGCGATTCTCACGTGGAGACGTGCTCCGGACAGCTGGGCGCAACTGGCATTTTTTCTCTTCTTTTTTTGCTCCATTTGGAAGACTGCACCTGCTAGCTAGCAGCCTGAAAATGCTGAACTGTTCTCTGCTCTGTCTCGCACTTGCAGTGCTTTTCCTGAGATTTGACCACGCTAACTTGTGGCGTATTCTCGCAATTGGTCCGTTAAAAATGATCGGTCTTCCGGCTGCTGGTTGGATGGTGGTACTACTACAATAATACTCCAGCTGTCTTCCTTCACGCAATGTTACATGGACAGTGAACAAGTACGAGTTCACCTTTCCGCTCGAATTTCGTCGAATATCCTCAGATTTTGGAGCTCCCTTGATCAGCTTTGGTTTGTACGAGCATCTAATTTCTTTTGAGATTGGTTAATTTTTGTTAAATCTTACAAATTTGGGCCTTTTACTTCCTAGCCATTTTTCGAAAATTAAACCTAGAATTTAACTATAGAGTTCTAGACATGGAGGATAAACATCTTAGTGTTAACGATTATGGGTTGTTCAGCTACAATTTACAGCACAGCCATATAACCCCTGGTACTTATGGTATAGAGTCCATTACAACTAGTGTCGTGAATGGGGTTGCTGCCCATTCTCTTGGGTTGTCGAAGGTTGGCACCACCCTCGTTAGCGTTGACCTCCCGCACCCTCATCTCAATCTCAAGAATTAGTGTTTGTTTAGTTGCTAGTCAGAGCCTTACAAGTCGCCATCGTTTGTCAGTCAATAGTAGTTGTCAAACTTCTCTAAGGTTAGATGCTCGAAATCTTTACCAAACCTTAATAAGTCTAAAAGAATTTTGGCACATTTTTCTAAGTTATTGATGCATCAGACCTAATTTGTTGGAAGAGAATATTATCACAACTGTGGCTTCAACCAAATAGTTGTATAAATTGGTCTTGCTTAATATTAAATGCGGCAAACTGACCGTCAACCAAATTGGCATTATAAAAGTAAAAATATATTATGAGAAGTGAAGCAGTGTACCCTGCTTTATCAATTCCCTTGAAAGTCTAATACCAACTCACCACACCATTGTTTGAAGAGCGGGATGGAGCAGAAAAGAGAGTTTGTCCCCTCTCTACCACACTTAAATCCCAATATCATAAATTAATTATAAGATTGAAAAAAACTTGGAAAATCTAACATCATATCAAATAAAGATGCGACTTGTCCAGTTTATTGTCAAATAAAATTGGTAGAGTTGAAAGTTGTAGCAAAATGAATAAGCCCATATATGAAGAGGGATAGAGGGAAAATGTGACTTTGTTTGGAGGTGTGCACCAAAGAGATTGGCACCAACTTCTTGCCATTTCAGTGTCTAGTGTAGTATCGCTTCCACAGTGCCAAATTTCGAGTTGATGCGGAAAATGATTAACTTCGACATAGCACTGAGCTACAAGTTTGTTTGTGAAAAGCACTAAATTATAGAGACCGTCTACCTATCATTGAATTGTTTCATGGGGAAAATCAACCGATTTTCAATGGATGAAATCTCTTTAAGATTTGTGCAAGAAACCTTATCCCTCAATCACACTCGTCCTCCTTGTCTCCTAGAGTCCTAGTAGTAGTATTGTTCTCACTAGTTGTGCATCGCCGCTATCCCACCCTCTTCATTCTGTCACCCCTGCATCCATAGCGTCACCACTGTTCCTGGTGAACCCTGCTAGCCATCTCCTCCCTACCACTTCTCCAACTGCCAAATTGTTTTATGTTTGAAGTCAATCGTCCTCCTATAACTCCAGTGAGATGCTCCCACACTCTCGAGCCTCCCTCATCTCTTATATGTCTCCCGTTGGAACCAGGATTGTCTACCTTCATGGGGGTGACTGAAACGAGCGTGCAATCAGTACTCATCCACTATCCAAACCATATAACATCTCTCACATGACGTGTGCCCTTAATAATACTACCTCCATCCCAAAATATAAGTGATTTTGAACGGATGGGATATTTTCTAGTACTACGAGTCTAAACAGGCTCCATATCTAAATTCATAGTGCTAGGAAGTGTTACATTTCCATTCGTTTAAAATTCCTTATATTTTGAGATGAAGAGAGTACTGGCTAATAGAACCAACCCATGAAAGCTCAAGCTCACTAGTGATAGCAAACACATCTCCAGAGTTTGATGACATGCGTTCACCCCGCCGCCATCGTCCGCGGCGGGGAATGACCCGGAGCTCGTCCGCTAGGATGCGCCGCCGAGAAACGTTGCTTCCTCGCTGCCACCTTGGGCGCAGTTCTCAAACTCCGTCGGTCCATCTTCCTGCTAGTATTGGGTACAACAATCGGCAACTATTCAGCATATGCTTGCTGCTTGTGAAACTTGGGTAATATGGATGCACCAAGACCAGGTAGTAGCATAGCACAATTACAATAAGCAGCAAGCAAAGCATGCATTTGATTTGACCGTGCAGCAAGCAACGTATGAATTCTTTTTTTTTTATAACAGCCGATACAATTGGAACGATACAGAGAAGATTAGCATGCCCCCTGCGCAACGTATGAATTCGATTAGGTTTCTTACATAAACACAGTGAGGAACACCTTGTGATGCTTACCTCCGACTGCTACTGTTGTTGCACCGCCGCTGTAGTCTTGTCCTCAAGGGAAGACTGAAGATGGACTAGCGGAGCTCGAACATGATGCCACTCCCTGGCGATGGTGGTGGCAGGCACGTTTTTGCTGCCACTTGCTAGGATTTCGTGGGCTTCAATGGCTGGTTCCGCCAACTGAAAATCCTATTTTCTGAATGTGCGCCTGAATTCTTTTGTTAGGGTTTCGGGGCAGGATGTGGTGTGTGTGTTGGGGGGGGGGGGGTGGAGAAAAGAGTTGGCCTGGTTCCCGGATCGATCTTGTTAAGGGAAGCTAAGCGGAGAAAGAAAGGGCTCGACTACATCTTCTCTTCTCAGTCAGAGGAACGGGCTAGCTGGAGGAAGTTCGTCATCGAAGGAGGCTGCTCGTCCACGACTTCTCTCCTCGCCGTGTCACTTGCTGGGGGAGGGGTGAGCTTTCATTTTGCTTTCGCAGACCACAAACGTTCACGATCCCCTATAACCGCGGAATTGAGATCCGATGCAGTCGTTACTACTACTATTACTTTAGCAGTCACAACACGTTTTGACCGTTGGATCGATAAAGCCAAGGGCTCAGATTTGCTCTGCTACCATGTTACACCTTTGACACTCTACAGTAATCGTTACAATAGAGTCTCAGATTTGCTCTGCTACCCTCTTGTACCTCTAACACTCTACAATAATCGCTACAGTATAGATTCTTCACATGTAATTCGTGAATAGTGTTTTCTAGCTATCTGAGCCGTTCGTTTTGTATCAATCAGGCTGTGTTTAGTTCACACTGAAGTTTGGAAGTTTGGTTGAAATTAGTACGATGTGATAGAAAAGTTGTGTGTGTATAAAATGTTTGATGTAATGGAAAGTTGAAAGTTTGGAAAAAAAAAACTTTGAAACTAAACAGGGCCTCAGTCGAACCGCAACTCCTTATTACAATTGCACCTCTGATCTCAAACCACAACCGCGTCATGCAAATAGTGCTCAGCGGCCAGTGATCGGTGAAGGACCGAAGGTACCTTGTTGCGTGCGCGGCCGCTCGACCGCTGAAACTACGGTTGTGGTGAAAAATCTTATTCCTTCGATCACCTCATCTTTTTTCGGTTTTGCCTCACGCTACCGCCCAGTCACCGAGCGGTCACTTCGCGTCCACCCATGGCTGGCGCACCGAGACAGGCAACAGCAACGAGCCACGTATGAACAGCGCGCGCGTGCGTGAGACTGTGCGCGTGAATGTGCGTGTGAAAGCCCAATAAAAGCTGTAAGATTCGTTAAATGGTCAGCCACAGGATGGACGGCAAATCTACTTCACGTGATAGGTGCCCGTGCAGCCCGTCGGTAGTGGTACGGTGCCGGTCTGCCGGATGCCTGTCTCCCCCTGCATCTCTCTTGCACGGTGCACCCGCCCGTGCGTCGGCCGGCCACCGTCGCCGGACAAATTTTGCTCACCAGTGCACGCCTACAGCGCAGCAACGCTCGGCCGGTCACATGCCATTTCAGACAAGATGCAGCGTGTGCCATGTACGGTGGTGTACGGATGCACCATCAGTCACCAGTTCACCCCCATTAAGGCTAAGGGCCCCTTTGAATCATAGGAATGGAAAAACAGAGGAATAGGAAAAATTCACCCCCATTAAGGCTAAGGGCCCCTTTGAATCATAGGAATGGAAAAACAGAAGAATAGGAAAAATATAAGATAAAAGACTCAAAGGATTTTGATTTTTTCCATGAGGTTCTACCTCTTGTTAAAATTCCCCCAACTCTTCCATAGGAATTTCATAGGATTCCATAGGGTTCACTTTTTTGATTCAAAAGGCTTTGTAGGAAAAATTCCTATAGAAATAAAATCCTCTAAAATTACTATGAATTTCCTTTGAATTAAATGGGGCCTAAAAGTATTGAGACTGCCATTTTTCTCGGTGGCATGATGGCTCCAGGAGAGTAAAAGCAAGGGCACAGACCGCGAACAAAACAAAGGGGGCAAAGATTGGCAATCCGACATCGACAGAGCGCACCGCCCTGTGTCAACAAAAGCTAAGCATGCAGCGGAGAAAATGGTCTGGACATCACCTCTCTACAAAAGCAAAGCAAGCGCCGGTGGAGAATTTACAGGTCACCCGACAATATCATCCCAGGGGTGACTGGGGCCTGGCGTGCGTTTAGCCACTGTGTTTGGCGTCGTCTTTTGTTCGTTTTAACCCAACAAAATTGCAGATTTGGAGCAATGGCCTGCTCTTTTGTGCTTCATCTTCGAGGTATGGAGTTGACATGCCTCAAGATGGGTGAAAAGAGAGCCTCTGTCCTATGCAATGTGCAGTTTTGTTGGGCTAAAACGTGCAACTCGACTTCTATGCATAGTGGCTGAAACGCTTGCCAAGTACCGCACCAAATCACAAGATCGTCCCACATCTACCTTTCTCTAGAACAACTACGCTAAAATTCAGAACAATAGGTGAAAATAACGGGGGTAAATATAAGATGGGCAGCTCAGCCAATTGCCCTCTCTTCAGAAAACCTAGGAAGCTGAACAAGTGAGTTTACCCGTGTCACTCCATCGAGACCTGACCAATTTTGGTCGTTCGCTACACCAGCAATCCTCGCATCCACCCCTGCTAAGGTCTTCTCTTGCGTGCTGCCTGCAACTGTCCTAACTGTGAAATTCCGAGTTAAGGTGGGCTCCTGCTCCTGAGGTTCATTAGGATCTGCAACTGAACCCTCTTCAATACTGATGTTGTCCAATGAGGCAGTTGAGTCACGCTCATGGTCCATTTTTCCATCCAAATATAAGCAAACAACCGCGCAATCATCGATTTTGGATGTTGGATATTTGGTTTTCCATTCACGAGTGGCTGCCTCAACAAGGGATTTTGCAGCCTTTGATCTGCTTGGGGACGCGGACACTATATCAACAGCCTCTTGATTGCTGAGGACATCCCATACCTGCAAGATTTTTGTTAGTGCAAACTCTACAAAGGCAGCCAAGTATGTGCATAGCTTGTGTAACTTCAGTAAGAACTATACATGCAAACAAGGGATATATGACATACATGAAAAGACAATGACAAATTGAGAGCTTCTATGGCATGAATAAGCAGACCAAGTAACTTATCTGTTCTTTTCCAGATTCCAAACTAAAGTCTTTCGACTTTTCAAACTACATTCAATACAAAAAGGAACTAAAGAAGCTTGCTCTCCTCTGGCACAGCTGCAATATCAACTTGGTAGACAGTGATTGACATCGACCTAACTATTTTCTTCTTATAAAATCATTTTGCGTGATACTAGATACCATTATTACATGGGTAAAATGGACATCTTTCCTCGCCAATTGCAACCATTTCATAATAGGTTAAAAAGTTCAAACATCACTTTTTGGCAGTATACATTAGATAGTACATTCAAGGATAGAAACTTTTGATAGATGGTTACTAATTATAAGTTTTCTCAGAATATAACCTTGACAAGTACATAACACACATAACAACAGTATTAAAATTGACATAAAAATGAAAAGGAAAGTTGATTTGCACAGTGCACACATTCACTTGTCAATAGAAGTTGTCAGCCCAGGAGACTAGGAGGGAAAAGACCAAGAAGTTGCAGCTGAAGTAAAGTAATATGTGTAACAGAATAAGGCTCTGTTTGATTAGATATGGACTACCTAAACTATATTAAACCACAATGCAATAGTCTGCACAGCTCTTTCATACTGACAGATTGCCACTCTATAGCAGTGACCTTTAAGATACACTAACCAGTCTTCATGCTATATGATCATGCATGACACCGCTAGTTTATAAAGTCAATACATATAGGCCTTAATTTGGTACTACCTATTGAGAGTCACCAAATTCAATCCCCCTAATAGTAAAAAATTTGAACATACGTGATTCCCACCTAATGCTCAAAAAAGAAAGGAAAACCATCCACTTCAAGTGATTGACAAATGACAAGCTTAAAGCCACTCCATTACAAAGTGGCAGAGATTAATTGGTGAAACATTTAAGCAAAAGTAGGATGTCCTACTATACCACTGAATGATTCAGTTTTGGTATATATCACAAAAAAAAAACCCCAGTTCATTTTAATACCAGAAAAAAAAGATACTCCATTACTATTGGTGCTGAATTTAATGGATAGCAGCTAATTGTGTCCACCCTCCATTACTATTGTTGCTGACCAGCACTCTATGTTATCATCTCATCTGTTCTTAGCAATGACGCTACCACAACCACTAAACAAAATGAGCACTGCCAGCCCTGCATCGCCCATGCTCCCCTTTTATGTTGCTGCTCTGCGCCCCCCCCCCCCCCCCAAAAAAAAAAAAAAACCCATCTTCCAACACGCTGTATTTTTAGTGCACTTTTTTCTTGAACTGTAGCAAAAGATTGTTGTGGATGCAGGTGGCTGCACGTAGACACTAGACAAAGGTGTTGACAATATTGTGAACAGTCATGGTCACAGCGGTGTGGCCTGTCAATGCCCTAGCGCAGTCATGATTGGTGACACGAGGTACTAGTATGCGATCACGATAAGGAAAGGAGCATTACTGGTTGGGTCACGTTTTATCCGCAGGGTGAGGCGGTGTGGACCAGTCAGCAGGCACATGATGCATCGATGAAGAAAGATGACAACATGTGGATGAACAAGAGGAGAGGTGAAGATGATGGAGTTAAGTGAAAGTCAACAGTGTGGTATATTCTAGGTATTATGACATTTTCGTGGAATTGAAGTGAACTGGGATCTATCGTGTAATTTCCCCCAAAGTAGTTTGGGTTTGTCTGGTAGAATACCCACATTATTCAGATGGGTAGACTATTGACAGGAAAACAAGTTATTGACCATTAGGACTTCCTAATTTTATTGGCTACTCCATATGCCATTAGCTTAATGTGCTCACTTCTAACTGCTACAGTTGAAAGGTGCACATGATCTCATCAACAACAATTAAATCAATCAACCAAGTCAAGTTGAATAAGGATAAGATTTAACAGTTTGAGTACAGCTGATAACAAAAAGTGGGTGACGATGCAGGCATGCAGCAAAGAAGACTGTTAAGCTGGCTAATCATTATTTATGCCGCAGTCACAAAAGGCACAAATGGAGGATACTTAAATTATTTCACCTGCAATCATGATAGTTTTAGAAATAAATCCTGAAAGATACAGCATTTTGAAGTCAAAAGCCTAAACCATTCGTGGATATGTTAATCACGTCTCTTTTAGCTTCTAAAGAAATGCACGAGATGTCATGGATACGCAAGGCCCGCCATGTGCAACTACAACATGTGGAATGCGAAAGTGTGACAGATTGACACTACATCGCAACTAATCTAATTCCAGCGGAAAGAAAGTAGGATTTTGCTGGGACAGAGATACTCATTCGCTGCACGGGCAAATATCCAACAACCAAACAGAGAACAATGAATGATCTGTTCAAGTGATAGGTTCGAGCAAATTACCCCATCCGATGCAAGAATGACGAACTGGTCCTTTTCTGTGAGAGACCAGTGGAAGAATTCCGGCACCGAGATGACCCCGTAATCTTTCAGGCAGAAGTCCCCGAACGCTCGCGCCATCGCGAGGCCCGGCGCGTCGTCGAACGGCAGCCAGACCCTTGGCACCTCCGGCTCGTCCTGCAGCGCGAACACCCTGCCCCTGCACTTCTTGATCCTCTCCGCTTCGCCTGAAATCACAACCAGCACCATAAGCGCACGAGCACGACCTCCTAACACGATTAGCGGGTGAGTGGAAGCAGGGGAGTGGCATACTGGGGACATCCGGCTTGAGATCAACGGTGAGCTGCACGGCGACCATGCCGCCGCCGGTGGCCTCCCTGGAGCCGAGCACGGCGCGCGAGTCCCCAATGTTGGCCATGTAGAGATCCGAGCCCTGCATGCAGAAATCGCCCCGTGAGCCGCCGTGCGTAGACGCATAGTAGGCAGATTCGATTTGACATTTTTGCGAGGACGGGGGGGGGGGGGGGGGGGGGGGGGTGATGGACAGGAGATGCGTGTCATGTCCGGTGTCCACGGCACGTACGAGCTTGAGGACGGTGACGGCAGTGCTTCCGCTGCAGAAGCAATCGAGGGAAGGGTGCGACCGGAGGTCCTTGTCCATGGCCTTGTAGGCGCGCGCGAAGGCCTTCCTCCATGCGGCGGCCGGCATGTCCGCCCCGCTGTCGCGCGCCGCGGACATGAGCCTCAGCGGCAGCGAGTCGCGGACCCTCCGCGCCACCACGTGCCCGTGCGGCCCGTGCCCGTCGAACACCCCGCACAGCACGCCGTCGTCCTCGCCGCCGAACCCCTGCCATTCACGATCAATCAAACGAGAAGTCAGCCAATCGCGCCGAGAAAAGCGGGAATTAGATAGGGGGAGAGAGATAGAGAGAGAGAGCCGAGAAACCTTCCACTTACATCCCAGACGAGCATGGCGTCCTGGTTGATCCCCTTGCGCCCTTGCTGCGTGTACACCGTCGCCGTCCGGCTGCGGCCGTCGTTGGAGAAGATCCGGCCGGGCACCATCCCGAGCTGATCTTCCCGCGGCGCCTTCCACCTCCTCCTCCGCCTCTTCCCATCCTCCCCTCCATCACCACCCGCATCCACCGCCGTCCCGCTCCTCGCCACGCAGTTCCCCATCCTCCTCCACCACCAACACCAATGCCCAAATCAGCACAAACACACACACAAACACAACCCCGTCCTCCGCACGCAACGCAAACCCAACGAAATCAACGCCGCCCTCCCGCCCGCCGCCACCACAGCAAGGAAGAGAGATTCCCCCCTCGCACAAGCTTGCAGATGCGGGACTCAAACCCAAACCCGAACACGAAAAGTCAAGGCGGACCCCCTCCCACCTGGGTGATGCCGAGGTGAGGTGACGAGGCGAGACGGAGAAGAGAGAGAGAGGGGGGTGGGAACATGGAGGTAGGCTTATTTATTGCGGGGGGCAGCGGACACCACCACCTCCACCTCCACCTCCTGCAGCGCACACGGAGGAGGATGGGTGGGGAGTCTCGTGTGAGTCGTGTCTCGCGGTTGATGGCGTGTGAGAGCGTGGCCGCCGATGGTCTCGTGTCTCGCTTGCTCAGCTCGTCTCCCGACGCGCTGCCGTTGCCACGACCATGGACCTAGCGTAGCGGTCGTTGTTTTACTCCTCGTCGATGTTGTTTGATCGTCTGTTTAGATCCACGTTAAAATTTTACATCCCTGTCACATCGAACGTCTGAATACACATACCAAAGTACTCCCTCCATTTCATAATACAAGGGATTTTAAGTTTTTGCTGGTACTGTTTGATCACTCGTCTTATTAAAAAAAATAGAATTATTTTTTTGACTTACTTTATTATCCAAAGTACTTAAGCACAACTTTTCGTTTTTTATATTTGCACAAATTTTTGAATAAGACGAGTGGTCAAACAATGAAAAAAAACTCAAAGTCCCTTATATTATAGGACAGAGGGAGTATTAAATATAGGTTGAGTTTAGTTCCAAACTTTTTTTTCAAACTTCCAACTTTTCCATCACATCAAAACTTTCCTACACACACCTTCCAACTTTCCCGTCACATCGTTCAAATTTCAATCAAACTTACAATTTTAGCGTGAACTAAATACACCCATAAGTTAAAAAATATACCCCCTCCGTAGCAAAATACATATAATTCTAGGTTGTTTAGCATATACTAAGATTAAGAGAAAAAGACTGTAATATCCTTGAGTAACTAATGTGCTCCCTCCATAAAAAAAAGCATAGCCAGAGTTTACTTTTTTTTTAAAAGACGGAGGGAGTATAGTTGGATGTAAGATGGTGGTTGGGAGTATAATGAGAAGAAATTTGAATTAGAAGTGGTTAATGTGGCAAGTACTACTTTCAAGTGATAATATTTTGGACAACTTTTAAATGCTAGAAAGACAAGTATTGTGGGATGAAGGAAGTAACTACTCCAATTACATAGATTGCGACTAATTTACGAGAAATATTTTAATCATAATTGCTCCATGATTTGATAATATGATGCTATAGTAAACATGTGCTAATAAAAAATTAATTAGGTTTAATAAATTTATGTTACAATTTACTTACGAATATTATAATTAGTATTTTTTTTATTAATGCACACACACCACATGCGACAGACGTTTTTCCTCGGTTGATGTAGCGGTAGGAGTAGCCTGCAGGAGTCGTTTGTTTACCGGGAGGAGGGAGCGCGGACTGCGAGGAATAAACAAGCGGCGAGCAGGGGAGACCGCCGACCGGGTCGCCTTGGCGGCAGCGGCGGTCAGAGCGGGGGGCAAGTGTTGAACGGGATGGACACGTCGTACTGGTACTACTTAACCCGTGCATTTGGTTCGCTCTGTGTGGAGGCAAGTGTTCGTCCGGATTATGCTAGAGTTGCGCCCCCTTGCAATGGAAAATCGCCGTATTGCGTATCTCGAAAATTTGTATATGGCCTCTTTGTAGCTGTCGCCGAGAGTTAGGGCCAATTTAAATTGCTACCCTACCAAAATTTGTCCTATCAAAATTTTAATAGGATTGCAAACCAAACACCTCTGCTAAAACTCTACCTATGCTATAAATTTGGCTTTGCCTATAAACTTATCTCTTATGGGTAAATTTTGGCTTCAGTCCAAATAAACATTTTCAACTCTACCCTACCAAAAATTTTAGTAGTACCAAAACTTGCCTAAGATTTAGCACTACCAAAATTTTTGTAGGGCATCAATCCAAACATGCCCTTACTTTTCTATAAAGAAGAAAGAACAAATCTATGACCCGGATCTAAAATGCACTTTTTTCCAACTATGGCTTTTTTTTCTTCCTAAACCGGAATGAGATCTTCTACATGAAAATGCAACGGAGAACAGTCGGATGCGAGAGGTGGCAAAAGCTCTCGACTCTAATTATTCGGACTATATTGCTACAGTAACATATGACAGTTCAAAAGAAGCTTCACAGTAACTATCGTTCATTAGTTTGTAGCGGACTTAATTGTACTGTTGTTAGAGAGACTCTATGTAATAGTGCTGGTCTGCTGCAATTTTGATCCCTCCTACTCTCTCCGTTTCATAATATAAGAGATTTTAAAGGGATGTGATATTCCATAGGACTACAAATCCGGACAAAAATATCACATCCTCCAAAATCCCTTATACTATGGGACAGAGGAAGTAAAACCTACTCTCTCCGGTTCTATAATAATTAACGTTTTGGATAAAGTTAAAGTCAAACTTCAATAACTATGACCATCAATAACTTCAAAAATATTTAGTTTAAAGAAACTAGAACATATATAGATTTGTCTTTCAAAACACTATAATAAAAATAAACATGCATTTATTTCTTGTGTATATTATAATAGAAAAATAATGTCAAAGGTACATTTTGTAAATCGTGTCATTGTCCAAAACGTCAATTAAAATAAAACCGGAGGGAGTAAGCTTCTATACTTTTCTCCCTCTTGTTATTATCCATTGCCCTACCTGGCAACACTATAATCATTCCTAATTTCTTCTTCTTATGCTAAACTGTATTACCTTTTTTTCCCAATAAGATAATACATGTACAAGATTTTTGGATAAATGGTTAAAAATCAGCTCCAACAAATCACCTTTTATATTAAAAATTTAAAGTTTCCTTCTTCATATTTGTCGTTCTCGACTTGTAGGGGTGTCCGAGGGCTCTCAATCCCTTCCATCTTGTTGCTTTCCCACTGTTCGCGACTTCTTACCGTGCAGTGCGAAAATGTTCCCACAAGGTAGTTTAATGTAGCACCGCATTGTCAAATCATAGCGCAATTAGGCTTAAAAGATTCGTCTCGCAATTTACACACAAACTGTGTAATTAGTTATTTTTTTTATATTTAATACTCCATACATGTGTCCAAACATTCGATGTGACATAATGTAAAATTTTATCAGGGGATCAAAACAGGCACTATGTACTTAAAAGCGTAGTCATCCTCTTTATATCCCCTTTTCGCCATGTGTAGGAGTTCGTCCGGCGTCCGCTGTAAGTAATCGTGATAGGAATCAATACTTTATCTTCAATTCACCCACTCAATTCTTAATTATATCAGTATGGTCCATTAGAAAGTACATACATATTATACATATTGCTATAAGGAGTGAGCGTTGATGTGTGCTCAAAGTATATAAAGATAGTGTTGAAGGTATGCACAACTGTACAAGACCATCACATGAAACATACGTAAACCAACCACCATCACTACCAATTAAAAACCCTTGAAGTAGCGAAGTAAAGCACCGAGAGAGTGACCATTTTCCATCGCAAAACCTGTGGTCCGGACGTGAGAGAACATCGATCGATCAATCTGCCCGGCCCCAGGAGGTAAAGAAACATCCACACAACCGCATTGGTCACGGCCCGTGCCTTTTCAGAAAGGCAAGTATATATATCTGGATTGGACCCAAAAGGGCTCGGCGACTCCAGCTCCAATCAACCGCCGATGAGCCTACCACAAGACTTCGCGTAAAGAGATCCCCAAATCCCAAACGCGATCGACCGGAAAGAAATTCCGCTCGCGGCGACGGCGGCGAGGCGGCGCACGGCGTAGCCGAGCCTCGTTTCGGCTCAGCTGCAGGGCCGCTCGCCTTTCGGCGTCAGAATCGGCGCCTTTTCCGGGTCGCCGGATCGATCCCATTCCCAGGGGGGTTCCCAGGGGAGGCAGCTAACGTGAGCTGTTTGTTGGTAGCCATCGATTTTGCGCCGTTGGATCGAGGGATGGACGGCTCGGATTCCGGCCTTCATTCCAAGGAGAATCTAGAAAAAAAAAGGCGTTTGCTTGCTGGTGCTAGGATGATCCACGGCATGATCACGTCCACAGCGGATGGCTCCTTTGTTTAATGCATTGGCCCAACTGCTGCCTACCGTTTCTGGCTTGCACGCTTGGATGATGGGCGTGGATGGGATCATTAGGGGGGCAACAATGGATGATGGGGTTTGAATGGTTAGTACCACTTGTTTCTTAATTAGCAGATTATAAATAATAACGCAGCGGGCCAAGATTCTGACGGAGTACGATATTTTTCTGTAGCTGGAGTGACGCGGCTGATGGTGCTGTGCTGGCTGCCTGGCTCGCGTTTGCAACCTCAGGCAGCCCATGCTCGCACGGCGCAGCACACGCAAGACTGACAGCATCACTGCACCAAGCCGTTCGCTGTACCTTGCTGTATTATTTGGAGGATGATACTGTGCGAGCTCAGTTTCCCGAACTAAACCTCAAATGTCTATTTCGGCCGTAAAAGCCAGATTAAATCCTTGCAACTAATAATCCTATTGATGCTAAACTGGTTTTTGGAGTATTGCAAACTCTGCAAGTCGTATGCTAACATAACACGGTGTCACATCAGCAATATCAGTGCTGAATCAGCAAAGAAAAAACTATTTGAATCCATCTGTCAACGTCATGTTTATCTAATTATCTTCTTTCTCTTTTTCTGGCTGTTGCATACTAGTAAGTCCCAACTTGAAGTGGCAATCATAGATAATTCCGCATGGGCTCAGGCCTTGTATTTTTTAGGAATAAGTCCATTTTGCCTCCCTCAACTCATGACCCTGTTGAATCACACCCCTCAACCACAAAATCATGTATAACACGTCCCCTAACTCCCGAAACAGTTGCAAATCAACTCCTCGAGCGGTTTTGGAGGCGATTTTGTTCTACGGTGGCACTTACGTGGCGAGTTGACTTGGTCTTCATCCTATGTGGCATCAACGTGGCGCTTACATGGTACTCAAATAAAACAAACATAAACGGGACCCACCTGTCAGTGAATAAAACAATAAAAATACATATCGGCCCTGAAGATGCACTTAAACCCCCTAGGGGGTTTTGGTGATTAATGACAAGGTGGTTAAAGGGGACTAACGTGTTTATCAAGTTTATTCACAGGAGTTTAGTCCCAAAGCGAGTTGTGATGGCTAAGAATGCAAGGAGACCCCCCAATTCAAATGTTCCTAAGTGCAAAAATCATCGAAGGTGATTAGACTAGGTTTTTCACTTTCGAAATTGAGTTTAGGAAAAACCGTACTATTAAGAGTGGTTTCAAGTGTGGTTCTAGGGTATACAAAGTGCTCTTAGTCATATCTATGAGTCAAAAGATTTTTTGGAATCATTTTTGAAAAATGATTTTCTCCCCGGGACAGAGAGGGCTACCCGGAGGTTCTGGCCGGAACTTTTGGGCACCGTTTATTTGCAAAAAATTTCCTAAGTGCTGCCCGGAAGTTCCTGGCACTTTTGTCCGGAACCTCCTGGCAGGTTTCCAGTTCAAACTTGTGAGTAACGGCTAGATGACGTCACCTAGCCGTTATATATATGAATTTCGTCCCCAGGTCACCTTTTGGCCATTCCACTTCTGTTCATTCATGTTCTAGGGTTTTCTAACCACTCCCAAGCTTCCTTTGCTTCCTCCACTCAAATCTAGAGCCTATCTTGTGAGATTGAGAGATTAGATGAGAGTGTAGGAGTGTTTTGGAGATGGCTTGAAGATTAGGTTTGATTGAGCACTTTGGATACCTTGTGGGCTGTCACTTGGGCTTATTACTCTTGGAGATCTTCTCCTAGACGGTTAGGCGTCGCCCATGAGCTTCCAAAGATCTTGTGGATGTCCCGAGAAAGTTTGTGAATGTTTTCCTCACCTCCGCAAGGAAACGAGGTAAGTGAGTAAAGTTTCTTGTGCTGAGTTTTCAGAGGTTGTCCTAGGTAGAGCAACTTGCACTTGTGGTCTTTTCTAGAAGGAATTGTGAGTTGGATCTTGGTGGTCACTCAATTCTAGAAAACGACCTAGAAGTGTTGAGTTGAAGGCTGTGGACCTCTTCTGGGATCTTTGCATAAATGAGGCAAGGGGTTAATCGAGACCCGGCTCTTTGGAGCACCTCAACGGAGAGTAGGATCCGTGTGATCCGAACTTCGGAAAAAAAATCGCCTTTGTCTCTCTTGTGCTTGATCAGTGTTTGAATCTGCTGGTATCTTGTGATTTTCATCTTGTGCAACCCTGTGCCTGATTTTCACTAGCTAGGATCTGTTATACATCTCATATTTCGTTTTTCTCTGTTGCCCGGAAGTTCCTGGCTCAAGAACTCCGGAAGTTCCGGGCTACTCATCACTGCCAGGAAGTTCCGGTGTTCATCACCAGGAGGTTCCGGGCCCTGTCAATTTAACCGCTGCGTTTGTTGAGAAAATTTCAGGAAAGCCTATTCATCCCCCCCTCTAGGCTACATCTCTACACGTTCAATTGGTATCAGAGCGAGGTGCTCTTGATTCAAGCTTCACCGCTTTGAGTGATCCACGATGTCGGACTTAGGGGGAAAGAATGGGGAAAACGGAAATGAAGATGAAGCAAGCAGCAAGGGAACTCCACCACCCTAGGGAGCTACTATACCTTTTGATTATAGCAAACTTACTATTCCCTCTCACTACTTCATCTCCATGCCTTCCGGACATACTCCTCAATTTGATGGGACATATTATGACGCTTGGAAGCACAAGGTGAAGTTGCATCTAATCTCTTTGCATCCAAGTATTTGGAAAGTTGTTTGTACAGGTATTGATATACCCCATGATGACATGGAGCTCACTTCGGAGCAAGAACAACTCATCCACCGCAATGCTCAAGCTTCTAATGCAATTCTCTCCGCCTTGAGTCCGGAGGAGTTCAACAAGGTTGATGGACTAGAGGAGGCCAAGGAGATATGGGATACTTTGCAATTGGCTCATGAGGGATCACCCGCCGTTCGTGAGGCCAAGATTGAATTATTGGAAGGAAGGCTTGGAAGATTTGTGATGGATGACAAGGAGACACCACAAGAGATGTATGATAGGATGATGATTCTTGTCAACAAGATTAAAGGACTTGGGAGTGAGGACATGACAAATCACTTTGTGGTCAAGAGACTTCTCCGTGCATTTGGTCCAAGAAATCCCACTCTTTTTTATCAATGATACGGGAAAGGAAACACTTCAAGAGACTCACCCCAAGTGACATTCTTGGAAGAATTGTGTCTCATGAGATGCAAGAAGAGGAAGCTCGTGAAGTGAGACAAATGGTGAAGAATGCCGCCATGATCAAAAATCAAGAAGTTGCTTTGAAGGCAAAACAAGAAGAAGAGTCAAGTTGTGAAGAAAGTGAAGATGAAGAAATGGCTTTTATTGTCAAGAGATTCAAGCACTTTCTTCGCAAGAGTGGCTATGACAAAGGGAGGAAGGATGATGACAAGGGAAAGAGGCAATCAAAGAGAGCGTGCTTCAATTGTGGCGAATATGGCCACTTCATTGCCGATTGTCCCAAGTCAAATAAAGCTAAGGCTAAGGGAGGCAAGAAGAAGCCGGAGCGTGCTCATGTGGCGGAGGCACACATGGCGGAAGTGTGGCACTCCGGAGATGAAGAAGATCCCGAGGTCAAGCCCAAGCCCAAGTCAAAAGACAAGGTTGAAGGAGAAGGTGGTGTTGCTAACGTCGCCTTCAAGTCATCCTCTTCAAGCAAGGAGCGTCTCTTCAACAACTTGAGTGATGACGACGACGACTCCTACCACTACTCTTGCTTCATGGCCCAAGGCCGCAAGGTGATGACTCAAAAGCCCTCTCAAACTTCTCTTGATGTTGATTCTAGTGATGAGGAAAGTGATAATGAATTAGATGATGTGCTTAAGAGCTTTAGCAAACCCGCTATGCAACATTTGGCTAAGTTAATGAGAGCTTTGGATAGTAAAGAACAATCACTCGAAAGGCAAGAAGAATTGCTTATTCTTGAGAAGAAAAGAAACCTTGCCTTAGAGGAGAGCTTAGATAAAGAATGTGCTAAAAATAAACAACTTGCTAATGAGCTTAATTTGGCTAATGGTTCTTTAGCTAGCCTTAGGGATGTCAATGAAACTCTTCAAGAAAAATTTGCTAATTTAGACAAAAGTCATAAAGATCTTGAAGTTCAATTTGACACTCTTTGGAATAGCACCTCTCAACCAAATGTGGTTTCTAATTCTTCTAACCCTTCTACTAGCAATGGTTGTGCTAGCTGTTACGATACTGATTTGAACTCTTATGCTACTAATATTGATGCTATGCAAGCTCTTAAGAAAGAGAATGAAAGGTTGGGCACTTTGGTGAAATATGGATGCATGAAGACATACCATTCAAAAGATGCCCTTTACAAGACCATCACCGCTCATCCTAACAAGGATGGACACGGGCTCGGGTTTTCGGGTGGAAGTCCTGTGCCTAAGCGTGTGATGGTAAATGGGAAAGAATGCTTGATGTTTGTGCGAGAAGGTAAAGCTCCACAAGCAAGTGAGGTGATTGGTCTTGTGAGCTGCCAGGGACCCGGAACATCCGGACGAACCAGGCGAAACCTCCGGGTGGGAGTCTCTGTCTCTCAAAAATTCCCACCGGGAAGTTCCGGCCGGTTTGCCAGGAAGTTTCGGGCCAATGGCCGTGCACAAGACATGACCGGAAGTTCCGGGCATAATGCCAGGAGGTTCCAGCCAGATGGTCTTTACTATTATTCATATGTAATTTCCACAAATTCAGAGGGCAAAGTGGTTGCTTATTTTAATGGGAATTACAATGATGAGTACCGCACTTGTGTGTGGGTGTCAAAGGCTTTGGTAACTAACATCAAGGGACCCAAACTTAGACAAGTTTGGGTTCCTAAATCCCAAGCTTGATTTCTTTTGTAGGCATACTCCTCCAGTGGTTCAAGTTGGGTTGTGGACAATGGTTGCACCAATCATATGACTGGAGAGAGGAGTATGTTTACAAGTCTTGATGAGGAGAACGGAACTCGTGAGAATATTGTGTTTGGAGATGATGGTAAAGGAAAGGTAATTGGTCTAGGTAAAATTGCCATCTCCAATAATCAATCTCTCTCTAATATTCTTCTTGTCAATTCATTAAGCTACAATTTATTATCTGTTTCTCAATTATGTAAGTTGGGTTACAATTGCTTGTTTACCGATGAGGATGTGACCGTCTTTAGAAGGGATGACTCCTCCGTAGCATTCAAAGGCAAGTTAAAGGGTGATCTCTATCTTGTCGATTTCGATGTGGATAGAGTGAATCCGGAAACTTGTTTGATTGCTAAATCCTCCATGGGTTGGCTATGGCATCGTAGACTAGCCCATGTTGGAATGCGGAATTTGGCAACTCTTCTAAAGGGGGAACACATCCTCGGGCTCACTAATGTCACATTTGAGAAAGATCGTGTGTGTAGTGCTTGCCAAGCCGGGAAACAAGTTGGGAATCCACATCCTATCAAGAACATCATGACTACAACACGTCCTCTTGAGCTTCTACATATGGATTTATTTGAGCCCGTGGCTTACATAAGTATTGGAGGTAACAAGTATGGTTTTGTCATTGTTGATGATTTTTCCCGCTTCACTTGGGTGTATTTTCTCTATGACAAGATTGAGGCTCAAGATGTCTTCAAGCGCTTCGCCAAGCAAGCCCAAAACCTTTATGATCTCACCATCAAGAGGGTACGAAGTGACAATGGAGGAGAATTCAAGAACACACAAGTGGAGGAATTCCTTGATGAAGTGGGAATCAAGCACGAGTTCTCCGCCCCTTATGATCCTCCTAAACATGGCATTGTTGAGAGGAAGAACCGAACTCTTATTGAAGCCGCAAGAGCAATGCTTGATGAGTACAAGACTTCGGATATCTTTTGGGCGGAGGCCGTGAGCACCGCATGCCATGCCATCAATCGCCTGTACCTCCACAAAATTCTAAAGAAAACTTCATATGAGCTCTTAAGTGGTAAGAAACCAAATGTTTACTATTTTCGTGTCTTTGGGAGTAGATGCTTTATTTTGAGTAAGAGGCCTCGTTCATCTAAGTTCTCACCTAAGGTGGACGAGGGATTCTTACTTGGCTATGAGTCAAATGCACATGCCTACCGTGTCTTCAACAAAACCTCCGGTATTGTTGAAGTTATAAGGGATGTGACATTTGACGAATCTAATGGCTTCCAAGGAGAGCAAGTTGTTGTACATGTTGTAGGTGATGTGGATCCAAGTCAAGCTATAGGTACTAAGGCTATTGGAGACATACGACCAGTCGAGACGCAGGATGACCAAGAAGATAGGGATCAACCTTCGTCATCGACATCCAATAGCCCTACATCGAGTCAAGAGTCAGTTGACCCGGAAGTTCCGGGACCAGATGATCGGATCCTCCGGACCTCCCTAGGCCAGGAAGTTCCGGGTCCATCTGCCAGGAAGTTCCGGGCAGAGGACAGTCAAGGCGTGCCTACGGCAAGTGGATGGGATTGATGCCGAGGGCACTGTAGAGCATCCTGATCAGGCTCAGGTCCCCTCGGTGCACCATCCAAGAATACATCACACTGTCCAAAGAGATCATCCCGTCGACAACATACTTGGTGACATAAGAAAGGGGGTAACTACTTGTTCTCGTGTCGCTAACTTTTGTCAACACTATTCGTTTGTCTCTTCTTTGGAACCAACCAAGGTTGAAGATGCACTTGGTGATCCGGATTGGGTGATGACTATGCAAGAGGAGTTGAATAACTTCACTCGCAACCAAGTATGGACGTTGTTGGAGAGACCCGACCAAAATATTATCGGCACCAAGTGGATCTTCCGCAACAAGCAAGATGAACATAGAGTGGTTGTAAGGAACAAAGCCCGGTTAGTTGCGCAAGGGTTCACCCAAGTCGAGGGTCTCGATTTTGGTGAAACCTTCGCACCTGTTGCTCGCCTTGAGTCAATCCGAATCCTTTTAGCCTATGCCGCTCACCATGATTTCAGGTTATTCCAAATGGATGTCAAGAGTGCCTTTCTCAATGGACCTATCTTAGAGTTGGTCTATGTGGAGCAACCACCGGGGTTCGAGTATCCAAAGTTGCCAAACCATGTGTACAAGCTCCACAAGGCGCTCTACGGGCTCAAACAAGCCCCTAGAGCTTGGTATGAATGTCTCCGAGATTTTCTTTTGAAAAATGGTTTTGAAATTGGAAAGGCAGATACTACTCTCTTCACTAAAAAAATTTAAGAGTGATTTATTCATATGCCAAATTTATGTCGATGATATAATATTTGGTTCTACTAATGCCTCTTTTTGTGAAGAATTTAGTAGTATCATGACTAAAAGGTTCGAGATGTCTATGATGGGTGAGTTGACCTTCTTCCTCGGGCTACAAGTGAAGCAAGCACAAGAGGGCACTTTCATCTCTCAAACCAAGTACGTGAAGGACATTCTCAAGAAGTTTGGGATGGAAGATGCCAAACCCATCAAGACTCCTATGCCTACTAATGGCCACCTAGACCTCAACGACAATGGTAAATGTGTGGACCAAAAGGTATATCGCTCCATGATAGGATCCTTGCTTTACTTATGTGCATCTCGTCCCGATATCATGCTTAGTGTTTGCATGTGTGCTCACTTTCAAGCGGAGCCTAAAGAGTGCCATTTGATTGCCGTCAAGAGAATTCTAAGATATTTAGTTCATACTCGTAATATTGGCTTATGGTATCCTAAGGGTTGTGACTTTGAGCTTTTGGGCTATTCCGATTCGGATTATGCCGTGTGTAAGGTTGATAGAAAAAGCACAACCGGGACTTGTCAATTCCTTGGGCGGTCCCTTATTTCTTAGTACTCCAAGAAGCAAAATTCCATTGCCTTATCCACCGCCGAAGCCGAATATGTCGCTGCCGGTTCTTGTTGTGCCCAACTCCTTTGGATGAAACAAACCCTAAAAGATTTTGGCTACAACTTCACCAAGATCCTACTCCTATGTGATAATGAGAGTGCCATCAAAATAGCCAACAATCCCGTTCAACACTCAAGAACCAAGCACATAGATATTCGCCACCACTTCTTGAGAGATCATGAAACCAAAGGAGACATATGCCTTATCCATGTGAGAACCGAGAGCCAATTAGCCGACATTTTCACCAAGCCTTTAGATGAGAAAAGATTTTGCGAGCTTAGGAGTGAGCTCAATATCTTAGATTCTCGCAACATTAGGTGATGGGTGGTTTGCTAATTTATAGCCAAACATATGTCACTAAAATGTAAATTAAAAAAATGAGCTTTTGTGTCTTGAGATCACTTCTTGTGTAGAAGATGGTCTTGATACTAGGAATAAAGCTCAAACATTCCCTCTTTTTAGCCAAAAACCTTTTTGAAAATCTTTGCGAAATTCCTTTGTGTGCCTTTTATTGCGAAAATTTGGTTTTTATCTTCTCCTTGTGATGTATATCGACCATAGTTTTGTATTGATTGCTTGTTGGCTGGTTATATACATCACAAGTCTCTGCATGTCCATAGTCCTCTATTCCTCCTTTTGATTCCTTGTCTCTACCATGGTTTTGGGCCTGACTGCCCTTTATCTGTTAGGCCGGAAGTTCCGGGCCTCCCTGTCCGGAACCTCCGTGTGTCGGGGAGTATATATTCTCAGGGGGAGTTAGAAACCCTAGTCTCTCTCCTTATTCTTCTCCCTCCCCGACGCCAGCCCTAGCCGCCGCTACAGTGCCCCGAGTGGTGATTTTCTCTTCCCTCCAATCAAATTCAATTATTCTCCGTGGATTCATCTACATTGGTGGCTGGGAGGTTCTTTCCGTGATCGATTCGCAGTTTCCTCTCTCAAGGTAGCACTTTTGATCTTCTCTTTTGGTTCATCATGTTTTTGCCCCGATCTCTAAATCTGTGAACCTAGGGAGAAAACCACTTGGATAGTCTTGTTTCTGCTACCTTGTAGATCACCTATCTATAGGATTTGTTCACATGCACTGGCTATTTTTGAAACCTCTGTTCCTCTTTTTTGCCGGCCGGAAGTTCCGGTGTTCTTGCACCCGGAACCTTCGGGCACTGTCCAGCCAGCCTGCCATTCTTGATTCTCTCAAATTTTGCCTAACTACTGCACTCCAATTTGTTGATTCCTGTTGCAGTAAGCACTATGCCTCGTGAGAAAAGACAGAAAGCCTCTCAGGATGTGTCCGGTGATAAGAGTCCTCCTATTCGTTTTCCTCGTGGTCGTTTGGGTAAAGAGAAAGTGGTTGAGGCAGCAGTGGCAGCAGCACTCGTACTTGTCCTAGGTTTACCAGGTAATCCAACAACCGTCCAGTTAAGATTCGGGATGTTGACAGTGGTCAAGGAAGTGATGCTTCTAATACAAGAGGTCGTGGGAGAGGTGGTGGTCGCAGTTCTGGGGCTGGAAGGGCATCTCATGATTTCCCTGTTGGATCTCGTGAGAATCCCGTTCGGCTCTACAAGACTCTTGGATTTGACACCACTCCTATGCACCACATTGGAAGACCCAAGTCCAACTACCTTCATCAGCTTGCCAAGTGCAGAAGGGACCGTTTGATTGATCCAGAGACTCAGCCTAAGGAGTCACAGGATCCTCGTTTCAGGACTTTCACTCAATTGGATTGGTATAATTCAGTGATTATGGCTAGAGAAAATCCAGTGGTTGAGATGAAGTGGATTGATTGGGCTTACATGAGGAAGAAGAACAATGAAGTGTTCAACCAAGTGATGCAAGTGTGCCACAACAAGAATCTTGGAGATATTCTTGCCTTGGAGTATGATTGGAATGAGGAGGTCATTGCACAGTTCTATGCGACAGCATTCTTTGGTACTACAAGGAAGGGAACCCCTTATGTGAAGTGGTTGACTGAGGGTGTTAGGCACAAGATTTCCATGGCATAGTTTGCTGAGATGTTGGGGTTAGATGATGAGGATCTCAATAGGCCCAACATTCATAGTGAAGCATCCCTCCCCATGATCAATACCAAGTTCATGTATGCAAAGGATGCTCCTAGGACTTGCATGGGATCTACTCATGGATTGCATCCCAACTACAAGGTGTTGTACTCCATCTTTCATTGGTCTTTGCTTCCAAAGGTTGGAGATGCTACTGCTTTGCCATCCAAGCATGCCCATCTTCTCAGTCGCATGCGTTACAATCAGCCTCCCTTCAATGTGATGAAATTGATTTGGTATGAGATCGCCAACACCATTCTTGAGCCTAAGCAGGGTTGCATCTATGCTCCTTTCATTATGAAGATGATTGAGACAGTCACCGGGGTATTCTACATCAAAGATGGGCACCATAATCCTTTTCGCCCTCGTGCTCCACCTTCCTCTTCTCCAGTGGTCCCTCGATCTGTTCCTTCTACTTCAGCTGGTCCTTCTACTAGTGCCCCACCAAGTTCCTCGAGTTTTTCTCCCATCAAGAAGGCACTTCAGGCAATTTTCTGTATGTGTGCTAAGACTGCCAAGAAAGTGAAGAAGATCGAAAGGCGTCAGAAGGAAGATAGAAGAGAGGCTAGGAAAGAAGTGTCAGATGATTCTGAGGATGAGGTCTATGTTGATCCATTTGAGGCTTATGAGGCAGCCCGCAACGTTGCCGGTGAAGGTCCATCCACCTTCTTCAATGAAGAATCTTCCCATTCTGATGATGATGATGATGATGATGATGATGATGATGGTGATGAGGGTGACACCGAGGCAGCTGCTGAGGATGCTCCCACTGATGTTGATGAGGGTGACACCGCTGCTCAGTCCGATGAGTCTCATCTCTCCGGCGATACCGAGATTGTTCCCTCTGATGGAGATGAGTGATCCTCTTCTTCTCTTCATAGTTTCTCGCCTTTTTGGTGCCTTGATGCCAAAGGGGGAGAAATTGTGAATTGAAGGGGGTCATTTAAATCCTTTTTGCTATCTTGACTGTTGTCTGGTCATTTGGCCGGAAGTTCCGGGGCCTGTGATCCGGAGGTTCCGGCCAGGCAGATTTCCTCTCTTTTATCTCTCTCTATATGGACATGTAATCGTATTCTATTATGGTTGGATGTAATGACTGTTAGATGCTTTATTATCCTTTTTATCAGTAAGTTAGACCATATGGATGTTGCATTTTGATGTGATGATGTGTTCTTTTCATCTTTTTGAGTGATTGCCATGTCATCTAGTCTTTCTTCTTGCATATTACTCATCATTCAAGCACTCACTTCTGCATCTTATTTGATTGAGGGTAGTGTGAAGTTTCTTTTGAGCTTTCCTTTGTTTTTATGCATATTGTATTCATCTCATTTCATTATATGCATATCTTTAGGAGGAGCTTCACACTTATCTCATCATTCAAAATTTAAATTCTATTATCTTTTTGTGTGCTTTAACCATGTTGTCATCAATCACCAAAAGGGGGGGAGATTGAACATGCACTTAAACCCCCTAGTGGGTTTTGGTGATTAATGACAAGGTGGTTAAAGGGGACTAACGTGTTTATCAAGTTTATTCACAGGAGTTTAGTCCCAAAGCGAGTTGGGATGGCTAAGAATGCAAGGAGACCTCCCCAATTCCAATGTTCCTAAGTGCAAAAATCATCGAAGGTGGTTAGACTAGGTTTTTCACTTTCGAAATTGAGTTTAGGAAAAACCGTACTATTAAGAGGGGTTTCAAGTGTGGTTCTAGGGTATACAAAGTGCTCTTAGTCATATCCATGAGTCAAAAGATTTTTTGGAATCATTTTTGAAAAATGATTTTCTCCCCGGGACAGAGAGGGCTACCCGGAGGTTCTGGCCAGAACTTCCGAGCACCGTTTATTTGCAAAAAGTTTCCTAAGTGCTGCCCGGAAGTTCCTGGCACTTTTGCCCGGAACCTCCTGGCAGGTTTCTAGTTCAAACTTGTGAGTAACGGCTAGATGACATCACCTAGCCGTTATATATATAAATTTCGTCCCCAGGTCACCTTTTGGCCATTCCACTTCTGTTCATTCATGTTCTAGGGTTTTCTAGCCACTCCCAAGCTTCCTTTGCTTCCTCCACTCAAATCTAGAGCCTATCTTGTGAGATTGAGAGATTAGATGAGATTGTAGGAGTGTTTTGGAGATGGCTTGAAGATTAGGTTTAATTGAGCACTTTGGATACCTTGTGGGCTGTCACTTGGGCTTATTACTCTTGGAGATCTTCTCCTAGACGGTTAGGCGTCGCCCGTGAGCTTCCAAAGATCTTGTGGATGTCCCGAGAAAGTTTGTGAAGGTTTTCCTCACCTCCGCAAGGAAACGAGGTAAGTGAGTAAAGTTTCTTGTGCTGAGTTTTCAGAGGTTGTCCTAGGTAGAGCAACTTGCACTTGTGGTCTTTTCTAGAAGGAATTGTGAGTTGGATCTTGGTGGTCACTCAATTCTAGAAAACGACCTAGAAGTGTTGAGTTGAAGGCTGTGGACCTCTTCTGGGATCTTTGCATAAGTGAGGCAAGGGGTTAATCGAGACCCGGCTCTTTGGAGCACCTCAACGGAGAGTAGGATCCGTGTGATCCAAACTTTGGAAAAAAAATCGCTTTTGTCTCTCTTGTGCTTGATCTTTGTTTGAATCTGCTGGTATCTTGTGATTTTCATCTTGTGCAACCCTGTGCCTGATTTTCACTAGCTAGGACCTGTTATACTTCTCATATTTCGTTTTTATCTATTGCCCGAAAGTTCCTAGCTCAAGAACTCCGGAAGTTCCGGGCTACTCATCACTGCCAAGAAGTTCCGATGTTCATCACCAGGAGGTTCCGGGCCCTGTCAATTGAACCGCTGCGTTTGTTGAGAAAATTTCAGGAAAGCCTATTCACCCCCCTCTAGGCTACATCTCTGCACGTTCAGGGCCCACACGTTAGTTACCCTTTCTCCTCTCTCTATAACTTTTCTCTCCTCTCAGGTGCATAACACTGACCGGCATCGACGGAGGCGGCGGCGGGATGGAGCACGAGGGTCACGCCTCCCCTCCTCGCCGACCGTCGCTGCTGTCGACGTGGAGGGGTTTGCCTGTGCGGCCTCTGCCTCGTCCTCCACGACCATCTCCTTCCCCCTCTTGGACAATGCCCCGGCGCCCACCCACCTCCTCTGCGCGCTCGAGCCGGGCCGATGTGGAAGATCGACGAATTTCCCTGTGTGTGGCCACCATGCTGAAGTGCCCCTCCCCGCGCTTGGCAGGCCGACGAGATCCTCCCTGCGGGCGGCCGGCGGACGAGCTCTTCCTTGCGCACGGCCGGCTGATGACCTCCTCCCCATGCGTAGTTGGCTGCCTCATCCTCCACAACCCCCCTCTTCCCCCCTCTCAGACGATGCCCCGACGCCCTCCCGCCTCCTTTGCGTGCTCGAGCCAGGCTGCTCCCCCGCGTGCGGCGCAACGCGGCCAGCCGACGAGCTCCTCCCCAATGCGTTGTTGCTGCGCGCTGCCTCTGTGTCGATAGAAGGTGAGAGAAGAGAAAGATGAAAGAGAAAGAGGAGGAGAGATGAGGTGGAGACCGCTGACAAGTGGGTCCCGCTTGATGACTCAGCAAGTCAACTACCACGTAGGACGAAACCGCCTCCAAAACCATCCTAGGAGTCTGATTTGTAGCGGTTTTAGAAGTTAGAGGACGGGTTATACCCGGTTTTGCGGTTGAGGGATGCGATTTAACCAAGAGCATGTGTTGAGGGTGGCAAAATAGACTTATTCCTTTTTTGTATGGACCGACTTCAAAAGCCCATCAAGTATCAACACATCTTAACAGTCTCTCTCTCTTTCTCTCTCTTTTTGAAAATTACTTCTTAACAGTCTCATAGTCATATGATCTTGCTACGTTAGCTGGACCTTTGAGCAGATAGCATAGCACTCCTGTTATTTTCTCCAACAAAAGTTGGATAAGATTAAGATTTTCGTGGCACGTTTTTCAAACTGCTAAACGGTGTGTTTTGTGCGAAAACTTTCTATATGAAAGTTGCTTTAAAATACCATATTGATATATTTTTTAAGTTTGTAATAATTAAAACTCAATCAATCATACGTTAATACTATATCGTTTTGCGTAAAAAACTTAATCTTCATCATTAAAAGAAAAGAACACCACTATATGATATTTCAAAAACACATATATACATAGATGTACTCTAAAAAAATTATATAGATACTGGCAAGCTTACGTCCCTTCGTCAAAAAAAACTTAACCTAAAAAGGGATGTAATGTGATCCTCCTAGAACAACGAATCTGACCCCTCCTAGATGAACGAATCTAGACTACGCTCCTAGGTTGATTTTTTTTTTATTTTATTTTTACAGAAGGAGTACGTGAGTAACGTGACAAATAGTCTTCTCGTCATCTCGTGTATACAAAGCGTATTCCTATGGCCGTGTGAAGTAAGCTTCTCAGTTTTTTTTTTTTTAAAAAAACTAAGCTTCTCAAATACTGTTGCGATCCGCTTTTTTAAGGAAAAATTTGCTTAAGGATATCAAAAGGCATGTAATTAGCTGAGCGATACTGTAAGAACCTGTTTATATTATAGGGGCATCGTAAAAAATGGTAATTTTATTATTTTTAGGAATTGGAGAGAGAATCCATAAAATTATACCGTGAGTGTCAAGCAGCTAATTTTATGATACTCTACAGTATAAACACGTTCTTGAGATGGTCCCTAACTAATTACATGTTTTACGGGTGTCCCGTATAGCAAACTTTGTTATTTTTTAATGACTGAAGGCAGCTAGAGAGAGGCCATGCAGAAATCATTATCATTGTGAGAACCCAAATTTTATATATAACACGTATGATTATTTCATCAAAACGTACAAACTGTATGGCTCATTGTTTCTTTTATGCTTATGCTTATAACTCAAAATTTAAATTTAAGAATTTAATTTTAAAGTTTAGTTTTTCATCGTAGTTTATTTTATAGCATTTATTTTTTATCGCTAAGGACACATATATAAAAAATTTACTTAGAAATATTTTTTATTTGCTCATAATCTATTCAGATAAGCATATGAATAAACAAACCAATAGATATCACCGATAAAATAAAGGAACTATTGATACCACACCATCACAGCCGAATTGCCTAGTATGGTACCGAGGCGTTGTTTGCCCTCTTCCAAGCTGTGCGCTTGCAAGAGGGAGAAAAAGGAGATCGAGGAAGAGAGTCTGATCATTGGGGCTAGCTAGGGGCATTTCTAACCTATAGTCCTATTTAACTGGAGATAAATATTTTGACAGTGTCTTTTCTAGGCATCAACTTTTGTCATGTCTAAAGCTAAAACCACAACATCAGAATATCCGGTAGTAAATTTTGGCTGCATGTTTTGATTGCGTATATAGATCATTTTGACTTTGGTTTGCATGTGACTACGCAAGCAAATTGTTGTCTGAAGCGAACAATTTATATAGGTTGTTACACCTGTTTCTATTGCACCTAAGTTCGTGCACCGTAGCTGTAATTTACTTATTAGAATAACTGCAGATTTAAAATATGTTCAAGCTTAAAATACCAATTGTGCTGAACAATTAATCCTCTTCAGAGTTCAGACCCATACAGTTGCTCCAATGTCCAAACAAAACATGTCAAGTCTTTGCGAACAGTACTTTTTACAGGAAAACAGTACTTGCACTTGACAAAGTGGGCTACTAATCGATCGATTAGCATACTAGTGCGTGCTTCATTGGCTGATTAGCTGCGCTAAAAAGAGATTAGTTGATTTGCTCTCGCTTTTGCGGTTTCGGCAGACCGGCGGTGCAACCTCTCTAATCTGCCATCTCTTGTCATGTGCCCTAAAATGCCCTGATTCTGCAGGAAGGTTATCAGTCGATTTGAAAACTGAAAACGAAGGCAAACAGAGTAATTAGTTATCGTTCCGATATTGTGCCATATACGGGACAAATTCTTCAGTGAAGTAACCCTTCTTGTCCCGCCCTGGTGTCCTGATTACGAACAGTGTAATTTTATCCCCTGATGTTTACATACCATTGGCTCGAGATTAGCTTTTAGATATGGAGCATAAACCTCATCAATGAATCAGGTGAAGCAGAAACAAAAGACAGATAATGCCAACCAGTCATATCAGTTGCAGTGCATGGATGGAGAGGTGCAACCTTAGGTGGATCAGTTCCTATCTATCAGTCACAATTTTTGTCAGGGAAAAAAGGCTTAGATTCTTTGACCATCCACCGTATGATATCCATGTAAAAAGAACGGGCTTTCGACCAGAGGTACAAAGTAAAAATTGTTTTGTCGCTTCTTTTATCGACGTTGATTGGCCGGTAGCTACATTTCACGCGGTCGATGGAGATAAGATTTATAGCGCCCTGCGACTGCGAGAGATGGGGATAAGATTAGCTGGGATCCGCGGGTTTAATAGCGTCAAAGACGATTTGGTGATCGCGCGCCTCGATCGTCCGGTTCACATCAGTGCACGCGGTATCGTAGCTGATTCTTTTTTTTCTTGGAGAAGTATCGTATCCTGATTCAGTGATTCCTGAATCGGAGAATTATTAGGAAGGAGACAAGGCCTTCCGAGCTCGTGCAGAGCTAGTTTTTGCATTGGGCCTCCGCTGATCCGTTCGCCACCGCCAGGTGCACGGAGCGCAGAAAGAGCCACGGCATGAGCAAAACCCACTTTTATGGCAAACAAAATAACAAACTAAGCTTATAGCCAAGTTAGACAACAAAATAAAATGTATGACATGTGAACCAGGTAACTAAGGCTAACGGTTAGGCAAAGTAGATTTATGGCATGAACCAAACACCGCATACTAAAACTGTGACATGCCTAATTATAAGGTGCGGCAAATTTAGTCACCAACCAAACCTGCCCTTAAGGCCTCTCCGTTGGGAAATTAATATGCACATATTAGTCATGTCTTCTTGTTTTATGTGAAAATATGTAGCACAATATATATCTAGTGAAAACGTGAAAAGTATTATTGGATTAAAAGGACACCTAATATTTATTCACATCACCGAGGATAAAAATTTTACTACCAAATTCAACATGAGTAAAAGTTTTACTTGGAATAAATTTGTTTACTCTTAATGATGATAGTTTTTAGGCTTTTACTATATTTATGATTTGCACTACACACTTTTCTCGTTTTATAGCATGTCCATGTCATCCAAAATGTTACTGTGAAATTTTGAAAAAAAAAGATATATCAATATATGGTACTCTCTCTTCCAGACTATAATCGTTTTGACTTTGATCAAAGTTAAATTGTTTCAAGTTTAATCAAATTTGTAGGAAAGAATAGTAATATATTCAACACAAGACAAATATACTATAAAAACATATTCAATCATAGATTTAATGAAACTAATTTGGTGTTGTATATATTAATATATTTGTCTACAAAATTTGTCAAAGTAATTTAACTTTAACTAAAGTCAAAACGACTTATAATCTAAAACATAATTAATATATCAATTCATAAATACGCAGGTTCAAATTCAACTTATACAATTAGAAAGATAAAATAATAAATTTAAATTTAAATAGAATGTGTAATTCAGTATTAAATTTATTGTTATAATATGTGTCGAATATATTAGTCCTATTTAGTTACGGATGGATTTGGAGTTGTAATAGATGGTTAGGGTTAGAGTTAGAATCGGACTTTGTAACCTAGCAAATCTCTTAAATAGAGAGGGGGGCACCACAATGTAACCATAGAATGACTCCATAATGTAACCGAATGAGGGGGGCACCGAATGAGAAAAAAAACATCTTCCTTGTTAAACTATCTTAGGCTGTTGAGTACAATATTAGACGCTCGTGCCCTCACCCACATACTACCCCTACACTTACTAATTACTATCATTTATTTTGCTGTGAGTTGTTTTATCACTAAAAGTATTTTAAACACGATTTATATCTTATGCATTTGCATAAAAAAGTTAATAAAACGAAAGATCAAACATGTGTTTAAAAGTTAACGGTGTGTTACCTATTAAAAGCGAAAAGATGGATAGATTAGAGCATCCTGTGATTAAAAAAAAAACAATTGGCATCAATTCCCTTTATTTGCCGGGCAACTGCTTTGTGTACGCCGCCATAGTCCCTGCTGCCATATGTATCGAGCTCGGTACACGCCGCTAGCAAAACACATTGTCGGCGGATATATATAGAGACATCTTAACGGGGAGACTAAATAACTATAAAAAATAAAGAAAATTGATAAGATAAATTGATATGTAATATATTAGTTTAAAAATATAAAAAATATGTATGTTCAAATTTGACTTTTACAAGGAAAACAACAAATTAAATTATACTCATTCCGTTTCATATTATGAGTCTCCTTCCGTTTCATATCATGAGTCGTTTGATTTTTTTTATTAGTCAAAGTTCTTTAGATTTGATCAAATTTATAGAAAAAATTAAAAACATTGATAACAACAAATTAGTTTTATTAAATATAACATTAAATATATTTTGATAATATATTTGTTTTGTATTGAAAATATTAATATATTTTTCTATATGTGATCAAACTTAAAGAAATTTCACTTAGAAAAAAAATCAAACAACTTATAATGTAAAACAAATATTCACGTATAAAATTTATTATTTTTTGTTACAGTTGGTAAAGTCGGGTTTAGATTTACATGTTTTTACACATTAATATATTTTTTATTTTTATTTTTTGTTGTAATCTTATTTAGTTTGTATGCAATAAATGATTTAACGTCGAGTTAATTAAGTCTTAGGTGATTAAAAAGCTTTACCACAGTTATCACACATACACATACTCATCCTTGACCGGCCAATCTCGCGCGCCGTCTGCGCAGAGGTGCACATGCAAATTTACCCCCGCACAAACCACGCCGCAACACGTAGCGCGCGGCCAATCAAAAACCGCGTGCTGGAGGTTAAAACCGCTCCGCGATCCAGCGAACCGCGGGGCGACGCGTAGCACCCGGCGTCACGCGCGTACACAAGACGACGAGCCAAAGCCAGCCACCCGCGCTCGAGCCGCGTAAAAACGACGGTACCATCTATCCCCGCGATTAAAGGCGGTCAATTCGCTGCAGCTGGAGATAAGATCGATTAGGAATTATAGCTAGGAACCAGCAGGGGGTTATTATCGTGCGTGCTCCAAAGCCGAGATGTGATTAGCTCGCTAGCCTTGCCCGGCCCCGTCCCGTCCACGTCGTCGATCGATCGCTACTTCTACATGTGCCATCACCGCAACCATCCAAAACCGGGGAACCAGCCAGACGACAAGGCCGAAAGGCGCCGAGAGCCGCATGCATGCGCGCGCGCCGACGTCTCGACCGACCGATCGCCCGTACGCGTACGCGCTCGCTTACATGCACCTTTAGCTTTCGATCGCTCGCGAGGCGAGTAAGCGACCGCGACGGCTGTCCCGGCGAAACTGGGAGGCGGTTTGTCGCGCGGACGACGGGGGTGGCGCTGTTAGACGCTCGGAAAAGGGAAGGTCTCGCGACGAGTTGGACGGAGATCGTTGGGAGGATTAGTGCTGTTGTTACAGCCATGTTGCTGGGGGAAGACATGGTCACATGGCATCGACAAGGGCTTGGTAACTAGTCTAGCTTTAGCCTGACAAAAACTCGTCTACGTATATATATATGCACTTCAATGATTCAATCCATATATAATACATACTGTTGCTAGCACATGCATCATGCATTTGTTTTTGAGTGATCGTGGATAGATGCTTTATTTCTCCCAGATGGTTAATCTAGCTATGCAGCGTGTCTATAATATCGTTTTTTCTTATAATATGTAAGTTTTTGTTTACATGTACAGTACAGCGTACTATGTAAGTGCCGTTCTATCAGCGAATTACTCCTACGTATATACAAGGATATATATCAATTATATATATGTGCGCATGAAACATCAATGCATGCTATTACCAGGGGGGCTCTAGATGCATGACTTTAGAAGGGCAACCCCAAAGGTATATAAAGTTCATATCTCATGGGATAATGATGAACAGTGCAACTAGCTACTTTCTGCATCCGCTATATATGGTACAAACGCATGAAGCTAACACCATATCTATGTGTTAGCTGCAGCACTACTTTCTGAATGCGATATATATGATGCAAACGCATGTGAAGGCAAAGCCATATGATCTACGTGTTTGCATGCGGCTTCTTCTCCTTATTCTGAACATGATCTAGCTGGTTAGGTCACTTACCTAGTTCGTACAGGTACGTGCCCTAGGAGCAATGCGGCCATATATATGTAGTGCATGCATTAGTGTTGTGTTCATGCAACTACTCGATCAGTGCTCACTGAATGCGACTGCCACACACATTAGTGTGATTAATTACTAGTAATGTTGTGCTACTACTTGAAAAGCCATGCATGTATGCATGTGCATATATGTGTATGCATAATGCCGGCACCTTTTATTTCAGGAATCCCAATTCACCCTGGAGAGTTGGAACGGATGCTGGAAATTGCAGGCGGCTGCTGCTGCTGCTGACTCCGATGGCAACGAGGCACCCATGATGGCTTGGTGTTGTTGGTAGGTTGCACCCTGCACGCCGAGAGGATTGATAAACGCAGGCATAGTGTTTGCGCCATTGGCGGCGTCGCCGGTGTCAATGGCCACGGCGCCAGCCTCAGACAGGCTCCTGTCCACCGTCGATGACAGCGACATGTCGCCGATGTCTCTGCTACTCCTGCTTAGCCCACCAGGAAACTCCTTGGCCCGTGGAAGGAATGCCTCGAACCAGTTGAATGGGGTTGGAGACGGAGCAAGAAGCTGCTTGGTGGCGTCGCACGGTGTCGCCGCCGCCCTCGCCGCCGCGGCGAGCTGGCTGAGAGAGCTGGCGCCGGTCGAGAGGCCGGCGGCGTCCTCCGCGGTGAGCAGGCCGTTTACGAGGAAGGTGTCCTCGTGGCTGTCGTGATGGAGTAGTGAACTGTAGTCGCCGCCGTGCGCTGCAGCAACTCCTCCGGCGCCGTCCGAACCGGCCATGCCAGCAGCAGCCGTGGCATGCTGCTGCGACGACGGCGCGTACGCGGCCACCGCGTCCTCCACGGAGTCCTCGCACTCCATGCTCCTCTGCCCCCCACCGGCCTTGTTCGTCTTCTTGTATATGCGGCACAGCACCCAGTCATCCAGCTGAGACACTAATCAACTTGATCAGATCAATCAGTCCAAGACTCCAAGCGAGACTGTCACGCACAAACGTATATACGTACGTACCCTGAGAGAGACGGCGCCCCTGCTACCGCCGGTGATGGGCGGCGGCGGCCGCCTGGTCGTAGCGACGGCGGCGGCGGAGCTAGACGTGTCCGTGAGACGGTACTCGTGCATGATCCAGTTAGTCTTGACGCCCTTGGGTGGCTTGCCCCGGTAGAACACGAGCGCCTTCTTCACGCCGACCTTCTCGCGGGTGCTCCCCGACGCCATGATGGGCTTGTCGGTGCCGGTGGCCTTCCAGTACCCCGACGTCGCCGCCCGGTTCGGCCGCGCCCCGTTCGGGTACTTGCGGTCCCTCGGGCTGAAGAAATACCACTCCTGCTCCCCGAAGTTCGCCTTCTCTGATACAAACCGATGCATGCACGCATAAATCGCACAAACAAGTAAACGACACCAGATCGATCGATCGATCGATCGAGCACTACACATCCAAGCTAGCATGCTCACATGCATATGGAGATTTGGGCTGATTTTTTTTAGATAATATACATGCATGATAATAGTATATATAAGCTGTAATAATAAATTCTTAATTTATGATTGATATGGGTGTAAGTGATTAAATTACGTACCGGGGAGCTCCCAGGGATCGAACTTGTAGAGATCGACCTCGGCGATGATGGTGACGGGGAGCGGAACGGAGGCGGCCTTCTTCTTGAGGTAGTGCACCACCAGCTCCTCGTCCGTCGGGTGGAACCGGAACCCCGGCGGCAGCTCCGGCGCCGAGCCCGGCTGCTGCTGTTGCCGCCGTAGTACTCGCGGTGGCGCCGAGCCGGACGACGAGTCCGGGCTCTCCATCGCTCGATCGATCGATCACCCTCCTCACACACACGCACACCACCACCACCACCAACACACGCTGTCTAGCTAAGCTAGTTAGCTAGATCCCTCATCCACCGGGTGTATATACAGCACGCACAGTAAAGCGAGCAACAGAGAGAAGCTGTGTGGCTGTGGTTTGTTGCGGTGTCGGTTAGGCGGGCGGGCAGGCAAGGCAGGCGAGCGATCTGCGCTGGGAATTTTGGGCGGTTTCGGCCGCTGCGCTGCATGCATGCAGGATGATAAGCTAGCGAGCGAGAGGGATCGAGGAGGAGGCGATGGATGAGGTGCGGGCTGGCAGTGGCAAGGCAGGCAAGGGGGGTGCGCGCGGCGCGCGGTGTGGGGAGAGGCGCCGAAGGCATTGGCCCCGAGAAATACGGCTCCGTTGTACCGAACGCGGCCGCCACGGGCCCGTCGCCGCTGGACACGTATGCCGGCCGCCGCTCCCCCACCGCGTGTCGATCGATCACCTCGCCACCCGCCCGCCCGCCCCTCGCGCGCCAACGTCCACCCATTTCCTGGGCTACACACGGCCCAGCGTATGGTAACCTCTTCCACCGTCTCCCAATTTGCACCGGCTTACTAGGCCTCCTTTTGTGTTGGCCCGTTTAGGACACTGTCTCGCTTTGGACAACGCGAAGCAGTTTGGGCCATGGGCCGCGAGTCGAAGAGTAAAAGTATACTGGTAACTTTTTTCCCTGAGAAAAAGCACAACCTTTTGGACGTTGATTAGCATGAAAATTCAGCGTGTAACCTTTGATTATTATCATTTCTTCCGTTGTTTTTTACTGTGACTGGTTGCATACCAAATTACCAATAGAATGTTCTATCTCTGCGATATACCCGGGAGACACGGTACGGTTTAATAGAACTATGACCCCAAATGCTAAAGGTTCACACACTGTAATGAGTGGGTTTGAATTTCGGACAAATGCTGCTTCTGGATTTTGGTTCTAGATAAGCAGGAGGAGTAAGAGCACGGATAATTGCGGATCGATGAACTCCGGTCTAATCGGTGCGAAGCGACACCGAAAAATGCACAAAGTAGTTTAATGTGTGTGCTTTCTGGACATATGTACGTTCTTAATCTTCTGTTTTGTCTGTTTCCCTTTCAGAAAATCAGGTTTCAGAGTAAGTTCATCCATCTGCATATAAAATAATTAAACTGATGAAAACTTTCCTGGTATTCCTAAATTGCTCGCCGTCGCCGAGTTGAAGGTTTGAATTTCTTCCGTCCATTTCTGCTTAATTGGTCTTCCAAATAAATTAACTAAGTAGGATACTAATTATTATTGCAACATTACTGTCATGAGTCCCTGATTGCTGGATAAGACCAGTTCTAGATGTAAGAACCGTCGTAATCGGAAATTCAAAGCTACCCCCCATTAATTCATAGATTTGTGACCTGAAATTGACTGCCGATGATGCCCGTTGCAACTATTACACGGGCAACTCGAATAATAATTGGCTGATCATGAAAAAAAAACGCAGAATGCTGTACACACATTAATGACTTGGCTGCGTTTGGAGCGATTCAGCAACTGCTGCATGCTTCCCTTAATTTGGTTGACCTTTGATCCTGTCAATTCTTGATCGAGACGGACCTCACGAATTAAGAATAAGATGGCCAATTTGATGGTGTGTCGAGAGATTAGTCAAAATTTCCCCTTGAACATGGCTGCGTGCTTCTTTTTTTTGTCCATGGCTAATAGAAATGTTCGCCGTGTCTGACCTATGAACAGATCCTAAACTCGAATTAATGTTGAAGGAGATAGTACTAGCGCTCTCTGGATCGGATTAGTCAGAGGGTCAGACAGCGGCAGCCAGTCTTTGCGATTTCTGTTGCTCCGTGGGAAATAGAAACAACAGATGGACTGAACCTACAGAGAAAATTCGGATAATTTGATATTTCAGAAAAATTCAGGATTCGACACTTACCCATTGAGCAGGGAATCGTAGTATACAAGTGGGAACTAGAAGTAGAATAAAAGCAAGTACTATCTCTGTCCCAAAATAAGTGCAGCTATAGATATTCATGTTCAACATTTGACCGTCCGTTTTATTTAAACAATTTATGAAGAAATTAAAAAATAATCACATATAAAGTAATATTCATGTTTATCATCTAATAGCAATAAAAATACTAATCATAACAAATTTTTAAATAAAACGAATGATCAAACATTAAATATAAATAATGGAAAACTGCACTTATTTTGGAATGGAGGGAGTATGGATTAATTATATCAGATATTAATTAATGCAACAGATTAATCTGTTTCCTGTTTCCTGTTTCCTGTTTCCTATATCTTTCTTCGATTTGCTCTGCTCAGTTTGATTATTGTGTGTAGATAGCCAATAGCCGTGTACAAGTGGCTGGACTGCCGGAGGAACGGGAGCTTTGTCTGAGCCACATCAGATTGTCATTGTCAGAGCGAGCATGCTTGGAATTAAACTGGAACAGGTGAATGGGTTCATACAAATTTCAATGGCGTGTGTTCTCGTCGCATACATCACAGTAAAAAAGAAAATCTTGCACTTCGGTGGACGTGACAATGCAGGCTTTAGTTGCAAGTAAATTCTTCTGAACTTCATCATGCCACTACATTTGTCAGGACCGCGTCTTATGTTGCCTTTGTCAGTCAAGTTGTTTTGCTGTCACGTTTTTTCTCGTACCAGACGGAGTTACATTTCACACAAGCGCGCCTGCAGCCGATCAGCAATAAGATATTACTCCCTCCGTTTCACAATGTAAATCATTCTAGTATTTCCCACATTCATATTGATGTTAATGAATCTAGATAGATCTATCTATCATCAATATGAATGTGAGAAATGCTAGACTGACTTACATTATGAAACGGAGGAAGTACTGAACATTTGTAGACTAGATCATGGAAGACAGAAAAACTGTGACATGCAAAAAGTCCTTTTAGAAGCACAGTTAAATTTTACCCTTTCCTACTGCAACTGCTATTTCCATATGCAAACAGGAAACCGTACTTCGCCGGCCTCTTGAGCCTCAAGTACGGAGCAGTACAAGATCAAAGCAGCCACCGTCACTAACTCTGACAAGCTTGAGTTGTGGCGCATGCAGAAGCTGCTTTACAACTTCCCAAAATAACAGTGCAAACTTAGACCCGTTCTGTCCGGGGGCTTCGGACAACGCTGTCAACGCACAAGATGAGTCCTTCCTCAGTTAATCTTAGATCATGCGCACTGACCACACGATCGACAGAGAGGAATAATGGTCAAAACGTCAAGCAGACGGCCCGCACGCACGCACCGACGCACGCACCGGCGCGCCGCGAGGGGGTGTCCAGACAAACCGGCGTCTGTCACCTACAGAGAAATCCTGCGGGGATCGAGCTAGGCGCGGACGTATATGCAGTGCAGGGCAGCGAGAGACAGGTAAGTATACAGTAGGATGCACGGATGGATGGATGGATCGGTGGCGCCGGTGCCGTCGCCGGCGGCGTCGTCGTCGTCAGAGTCTCAGAGATGGACGCTGACCGGGGCGGCGCACGCGTGCACGGGGCCGGGGGGGGGGGGGGGGGGGCAGACCGGCAGAAGGCGTCAATGCTCTGTATCTAGCACGAGATAAACGCGCGGTACGTAGCAGTTCGTGGTATTCGACTAATACTCTGCTCTCGCTAGCGCGCACGCGCCAAACAGGAGAACAGCTCGAGCAGTGGATGTAGCGGGTGAAAACGGTCACAGAAATTCCTATCGACTGAGCGCCGTTTCTGCATAAGGGGTATTGTTTATAACCGTACCATTTCTGCTATTTTTAAATTTTTTTTCTATCGTATTAATATCGATACAGGGTAGTTTGAATGATAAATATGGTTTACCGATTCCGACCGTTCACCCCGGTAGCTGCCTCAGCCCTGCCTTGGCGGTGAAACGCACGGACATGCATGCGGAAGAGATGACGCGGCGGATAGGGCGTCGAACGGGATTTGGTTAAGCGGAATCTGATCCGGGATTCTCGACCGCGACTCGGTCGTATATATTCGTACGACGGTACGAGGAATCAGCGATCGAGGAGCCGAGGAATGTTATTCTCCAATCCGTTTTTTTTTCCTTTTTACAGTTTTTGTTGGTCTTGGCGCGAGAATTGATATTGATTTGTGCGCACGGTAGTCGTAGCGACGAATTCTGTGCTTGTTTCAACGTTATATCGTTGTCGCTCTGTCAGCAGCAACAAGCTAGGCCGGGAGGAACGGGAAGACGTCGCGTTCCACGGAGAGTTGGAGATCGATCGGTGCACGTCGCGTGGACCGCGACAAGGCCGCAGGGACAGCGCCGTGCGTGACCTCCTGTCGCTTCGCGTAGGGTCATGCATTGCTGTGCCTGTGCCAGTACGCGACACCAACCTTTGCCAATATAGCGTCAAGGCCGCCCCGCGCGTGATCGACAACTGGTGCCACTTTGCTCTCAGTTTCAGGCGGCCATATACAGTCGCAAACCGTGACGGCTTCATTAATTACGTGCTTCCATTTTCCATTGCTAGTCTCGGAATGCCATTTATATTTAGTAAACTTTAGCCACTTCTACTTCAATAAACTAAAAAAATATTATAAAAAACATACTATCTTATCAAAGTTATCACCGTCGTTCGTATAGAGGTTGCAGTTTCGAAGTGGAAACATTAAGAAACTAGGTGGCTGATATTTTTAACCATGTACTGTTGCCTTTTCGACCAAGAGATTATTGTTTCTACTTTTTTTTTAATCTTCGATCATCGTCACTCATGTGGAAGTTAGAATTTCAGAGTGAAAGCATTAAGAAATAAAGTAGCTGAGTGTTTTTAATTTGTACCCTATTATTTCAGATCACTGTCACTTATGTGGAAATTGTAATTTTCAAAGTAAAAAAATCAAAAAATAATTAGGTGACTGAGTTTTTCCTTATCTATGCGTCATTGCCTTTCCGATTAATGTTTACCTATCCTTTTTTTCATCTCTAACCGTCATCACTCATGTGGAATTACCGTTTTCGAAGTGAAAACATAAAGAAATTTAGGTGGGTAACTTCTTACTTTTTTCTTATCTACATGATATGCCATTGCCTTGTCAACCAACATATTAACTAGGTGATACCCCGCGCTTTGCTGCGAGATTTATGGATGAGTATATATTAAATATTGTCGAAATGATGAAAGTTGAAATGTTGAAAAAATAATGTGAGTAAGATGATTTGACATATGTTTGTTGATGATGTGTTATGCTTACATGAGATTTAAAATAGGCTAGAATAGTACTTCCTAGTGAGTGAAGATGTTGCATGCTTGTATAGGGTTTTAAATGGGCTAGAATAGTAATTGCTAGTGGGTGATGATGTGGCATACTTGCATGTTGAGTTTTAACTTTTAATAATTGTTAGTGGGTACCGACTATATAGAAAGTTTCAATGTGTAGCAGCACTCACTCATGCTTTGCCAGGTGAAAGAGAAAAAAAGTTATTCCAACTTAAAACAAAGTATTGTAATTTGGCAAATATCTACAAGCTAGTATAGATATAAAAAAGCTAATGTGCAAAGGCATTCATAAAAATTAAAATACATCTAGGTGAATCCGTACATGTAAAAATCCACACTAAACTTAAATCAGGTTGCAATAAAAAACTATCAAATTAATTTGAAATACAAGCTTATGCATGCATGTTACTTATATGCACTACAAATTAAACAGGAGTGTTTTTCTGAAGATAACTTCCATATGATGCATGCGACTGTTAGTATAGGGTATATAGCCCATTCTTTGACTGCCAAGTGCAAACGGAAATGTTGGAATAGTGTCAACCATTCAGGGCATGCGTGGACTATTCCAAATCTAATACAGGCCATTCAACAGTCTTTGCACGGTTATTCTAAAATTAAAGCACCTAGAGGGTGACCATAGTTATGCATCGAACAAAATCTAATCTTATAACTAGGGCAAGAATTCTCCAGTGAAATTCAAAGCATTGGTCTTAATTCCATGGTCTAAAGAATGTATGGATTTAAAAATGTGAAACATTTGTTTTCTTCTAAATTAAGATCCAAATTAGAGGTATTATGAAACCATGTGCAGTGTGGTATAGCGTGGAGTGGAAACAAGAGGGGGCCGGGTCAATTCTTTTCCATTGTATCTATGCCGTCCTTTTCCCTCTTACACGATCCATCTCTCCTCAACTTTACATTTAATTACACAAGTAACTAATTAATTAAAGGAGAGAGAAAAGACACCATGAGTGCATGACCATGAGGGGTGCCCTTTGTGGAGGGGTAAGGTATTTACGTAGTTAAAGGCAGCTTTGGAACATTTAGATTTAAAAATACTCCATTCATCCCAAATTATAAGACATATATTTTTTTACACGGTCTCCAATGATATACTTTGATCATTAATTTATTCCATACTATATTCCAATAAATATGAAATTAGCATCACACGAAAATAATTTAAATTATAAAACTAGTGATATAACATGCATAATACTTAGCATATACTATATGATTAGTATGATTAGCAGTTAAAAGTTACCGAGTTTAATTTTTATTATAAAAAAAGGGTGCCCTATAATTTGGGACGGAAGGAATAATAGGTATTAGTGTTCAATTACAGATCAATGTAAAACTAGAGATATTTTACCGTCTTTAAGGGAGTATTATATATAGTTTTTAACGTTTACCCCAAGGTATGTACTCCCTTCGTTTAAAAAAAAGACAACCTAGTACTAGAATGTGACACATTCTAATACAACGAATCTAGACATAGAGTATGTCCAGATTCATTGTACTAGAATGTGTCACGTCGTAGGACGAGGTTGAGTCTTTTGGGACGGATGGAGTATACATGTACTCCTACAAGACATGATTCATGCACGCGTCTAATTTAAGCAGCATTATATCTAAAGTAAGTTTCTTTTATCTAGTACTTTATATACAAATCTTGAGTACTACTGCAATATCTTTAAGTAAATTCAACTCCATCGATCTGTTCCTAGCTAAAAGAAAGTCATTTTAGGTTATTTTGCATAGATTAATGTTTGAGAAGAGAATAGACTTAGGCTCCTTTTTTTTTTTTGAAAACATAGTGCTTCTTATTAAATGATGTTTTATGGGGAGTGGGAAGGTGGAGAGGTAGAATGTAGAGAAATTTGAACTTAAGGGTGTGTTTAGTTCACGCTAAAATTAGAAGTTTGGTTAAAATTGAAACGACGTGATGGAAAAGTTGGAAGTTTATATGTGTAGAAAAGTTTTGATGTGATAGAAAAGTTGGAAGTTTGAAGAAATAGTTTGGAACTAAACTCGGCCTAAGGTGATTGACATGATAAGTACTACTCTATAGTGATTATATAGTAACTTTACTTTTGATCCAGAAACATAACCAAAAGTTGATATATTTTTGGGTAGAGAGGAATTATTCTTTTTAGGGTGGAGCTTAGATACACTAGTTTTTTTCCCCTTGCAGAAATGATATGGAAATGCATGCATCGTACGTTAATTGCTACTGATGGTGGAGATGAATTTTTTAGAAGTACTCAACGGCTTAATAGGACTCATACCGGTGAATTGATCTGGTATTACCGCCTTATGTTTTTTAGTGAAAGTGGAATATATTGATGTAATTCTCCTTGCAAATAAAGGAGAGAAATAATGTACTACCGGCCAGTGGATTAACAGCATTAATTAATTAGTTAATACGGTAAAACCTGGTCAAGTAGCTAGTTGCATAGAAGAAACATTAATGCGTAGTTAAATTCTCAGGATATCACCTTGTGCTACTTGACTTAATAACTGAACTTAAATATATTCCGTACAGAGTTGAGAGCATGCACGCGTGTATAAGAATTTTCAAGAGCTTTGCATATTTTCTCATATACGTAGATAGAATTAATCCGACACAAATTAAATAAGTACGAATACTTTTGAAATTTTGACTATCGATAATTTCTTTGAAAATATTTAAAAACGTTTGAGCATTTTATATTTTTTTAAGAAAAAAACTATATCATAATATCATATATACTTATTTTCCCAAAATATATTAGATTTTATAAATTTAATTTAATATAAAATTGATCAAAGTTAACTTAAAAAATTAAACCAAAATTGTCTTGAATACTATTTATGAGTGGAACGAGTATATTACTAAGTATGGTTCTAACAAAAGATATGAAGCTAGGGGCCTGTTCGGCAAGCTGGGCTGCTGCAGCCCCTGCTATCTTGTGGCTTGCCGGACTGTTCAGGTCCTCGGCTGCCGAACATGCCCTAGAGCAATGGCTGCAATGCAGTAGAGGCTGTAGGTTAACCTAATTAACGCTGCTGAAAGTATTGCTACGTGCAGGAATTTATTTTTGAACGAAACGTGCAGGAAAATCAAACTGAAGAAATTGAAATGTGAACACTAATACTAGTTCAAAACGACCATATCCATGCATGAACGCTTGAATAAATACCAGTAGACAAAAAACAACGACGACATTAATAAAGGCGGGAGACAGAAGTTTGAATCCAGTCCTGCCATGCAAAGAGTGGCAGACTGTTAAAAAAGCACTGTATTTTTAATTTATTGGTGTAATCATGTAAATACATATACACATATGCACATAATTATTTGCAAAACCCTATTCTCATGCACATATCGGCATGGACTGCCTAGCTAGCTAGTCACTCAGTGCTGCATGCATTGCTTATTTTTACGTATAGTACCAATTCAATCCTGCAGATTAATTATTTACCCAAAAAATAACTAACTAGAAAAAAAAATGAATGAATCCATCCCAAGTTAAATGTTATTTGTTAAATTGCCCCCGGTTTTTCTTAGTCTCGTCCTCTGAATTGTACATGGTGAAGCCGCGATGAACCATTCAAATTACAGCCTGGACATGATCATCTGTCTTCCTTGCGTGACCTCATGCTTGTCTATGTTCTCCAAAACTGCGGTAGCCGCCGATGTTACGAGCTCTGCAAGATCTCTGTAGAGGCAGATCACCATTACAAATGCGTCAGTTGCGATCAAACGAGCAGCTAACCGAGCTTAGCTACTAAGTATGAGAATATAATGGCGCCAAATGGCTGCAGCATTTTAAACCTACCCTGTGGCTGGGTCGTAGGTGAGGCCGACTGTGTTCTTGACCTCGCGTAGCGCGAATTTGAAGCGTTCAATGTCGCGGGGATGGTGAGCGACGGACTCGACGACGGCCTGCGGGAGGACGAGATCCGAGGGCTTGATGTTGTAAAACACCGGGATGATCTTTTTCCGTGACTCGACGAGGAGGGCGAGCTCGCGGAGGCAATACTCGGAGTCGCAGTAGTGCGGCGAGAAGATGGCCACCGCGACGCCGCACTGGCTGATGGCCTCGCCGATCCGCTCGTCGAGACGATCGCCGGGGCGCATTGACTGGTTGTCCAGGAAGGCGCGGACGCCCGCGGCGACGAGGCGGTCGTAGAAAAGCCGCGCCACCGTCCTCTTGGTGTCCACGCCCCTGTGGTTGATGAAAACGTCGTAGCGCGCCTCCCCCCGCGCATCCTCCTCGTCGTAGTACTCCACCCGTCTCGCTACCGCCGCCTTCTGCTTCTCCCCCCTGCTGCTGCTGGTGGCCGCAACCGCCGCCTCAGCCGACGCGTTTAGCCGCGACGCGATGGTGCACCGGCGGCCGCGGGAAAGCCCGGTGGACGACATGATCAAACGACCGATATATAGCTAGTGATATCGATCAAGAAATGTCTCCTAGAATACCGCGAGAGCGCGGAGAAATCCAAGAGTCCAAGACGTTCTCTAGTTAGCTGATCGAGCTGCCGCGATCCCGATCAAGTTGATCTTGATCGATCGAAACGTCTCTGAACAATTTGAGTGGAAGCAGCAAAAACTCCAACAAAATAGAGATCGATCGCTACGAGTTAGTTTGTGAATTGTGATGCCTGATATGTGGATGAGGGGATGGGCCGGCATGCATGCGTTTATATAGGATTGGGTTCGGGGTGGTCATGGTCGCATCGCGCGCGCATGGGAACATTTTAATTATGACATGAAAGTACTGAGTAAGTTATCCGCGCACAGTCCCCGGGCGGGGAGAATTGTTATTTTCATAGTCAGATTTCGCTTTGAGTAGTATTATCAATCCAAAGATCAGACCGTCGTCAGTCCACCGTCAATCCACCCCGTGGCTTATGCTAAGACGAACTATATAATTATTATGTTTTCTGGTCCCCTATATATGGTACAACAAACAGATATTCTGCATGAATTCAGACCAAATATTATACAATCCAAAGAGCGATTCGCTACTTTGCAAGCTCTCCTCTCCAAGCAAAAGCATATACATTACTGGATTTTCTTCGCTCGAGCGTTTCAAAAGTTTGAATTTTCCTCGCTCGAGCGTGCACACACGCGTTGCGTTAGACCTGCAGATCTTTGCAGTATGTTTGGCGAGACTCTGCGCAGCGTGCAGCCAAAGGCAAAAAACACTCCGTGCAGAAGATTGAAAGAAACTTTGTGGAGGTGAGAACCATTCAAATACTTAAACGACGGGGCTACGCTGAACTGCAGCAATCAATGGGACAGGAATACTACTGCAACGATGTTTGGGGTCGGGAGGAGGATCGGAGGAGTGGGGAGCCGTACGATCGCCGGGTGACGTGCGAGAGTGATGACGTCACACGTTGGACTGTCCCCCTCTCATCTCACGTGTCTGCCCCACGGTTTGACTTATTGATGCGTTCAAAAGTTCCACGGGCTGAAGGGCTGGCTGCGCCACCGGTACGGTCGCTGTAATAAAATACGGAATTGCTAAACTACAGTTAATAGAAAAGCTACCTCCAAATCTTACAAATTTTGATTCACTAGATATGCTTCGCGATTCGTGCTCCAGCTGCTTCTTCTCCAACTCCGACAAACTCCTCTTCTTCCCCGACGCCGGCGATAACCCAAACTCCGGCGAAGGGCCGACGAATTAGGGTCCCGGGGTAGGGTGGGGTTCGAGGGGTGGGAAGGGAGGAAGAAGGGGGAGTTCGCCAGGCTTAGAGGGATGGTTGTGGGTGGCGGCGGCCCGGAGGTGGGCGGCGGGTCAGGCGGGCGGCGAGGCGCCGGCGGCGCCGCCGGAGCCACAGGGCTGGAGGAGGGCGGTGGGCCAGCGTCGGTGGCGGGGGCATCTCGCCGCCGACAGCTCGAGGAGGAAGGAGGGGAGGAGGGAGGAGAGGGAGGGGGAGGAGGATGGTAGGGGGGGAGGGAGTCTCGCCGGCGCCGTTGACGCCCTCCAGCCAGCCGGCGAGGCGGGCGGCGACGCGGTGGGGTGGTGGCGGCGGAGGATCGGGTGGAGCTGCGGAGGAGCTCGCGAGTGCGATGGGAGGGAACGGGAGGAGGAGTTGTAGGGTTAATGTATCTTCACGAATCATAAAGCACATCCAATGGTTCAAAAATTGAAAGATGGGAGGTGGAATTTTCTGTCAACAGATGTATAGAGTCCCAATATAATAATAATAATAATAATAATAATAATAATAATAATAAAGAAAAGGTGAACTTTAACCGCACCATCGTCGAGTTGAAATGAAGTCCACGAAGATTAATTTTTGGCGGTTTCGGGTGTACTTCTAATTTCGATAATCGTTTCCTTTTGAATGTGAAATTAATTTGATATATAGTCGAAGGCACGCGATCTGCTTGATAATGACTTGTTTGGCCAGAAATTAATATGAGGAAGAGACAAAGTGTAATTAAAGACTTAGGAGTACGTGTGTTCCTAGAAAGTAGACATATGTGTACGAGTGTACACCATGTCTATTGATGTAGTTCAAAAAAGCCGACGTTGAATACTTTATTTGTTCATGCAAATACAATGTTATTGATATGTTTTAAGGGAATACTTCAAAAATGTTTGAATCTCAATAGCCTTTTAGTCCTATTGAAGATACTTGAAATTGGTAAATTGATGGATTATGTGGTATTTGTGATAGCTGTTTGAGGATATAAACGATTGAATTAAATAGCATAAAGTTGAAAAGTTAGGAAACATGCAAACGAAAATCCCAAATCCAGAATAAGAAAAGAACGTGGCTTTAAAACTAGCATTGGATTCATGAGAAACTTATTTGTGTATTTGTTTAGAAAATAATATTGTTATATTACCAAGTTAATAAAATAATTATGTTATGGTAATTCCTTCGTTCCAAAATTTGACTCAGTCACGTAACCATTTTTTAATTTTAAGTTCGACCAAATTTATAGAAAAAGCATAAAAACATTTAGGGGTTATTCATATTGCAGCCAAAATAAACCTTACCAAATTTTGGCATTGCCAAAATTTTGGTAATTTGGCTATTATGTATTTACTAAAGTTTGACAATAAACTAAATGAACGCATATATTTGGCAACTCTATCAACAAATGTTATGATTTGAAATGGCATCAATCTGAACAAGCCCTTAGAACATCAAACAGATTATATACATATATTTAGCGGTGGATTTAATAAAACCAACTTGGTATTGTATATGTTGCTATATTTTCTAAACTTAAAGATGTTTGACTTAGCACAAAACCAAAACATGTTATATTTTAAAAAGGAAGGAGCAGAAATTAGTTGTTAAAATTATATTTTCAAGACTGTATTGATACCCAAAAGACACATTTCTAAGGATAGATGGAGTAATACACTAGGTTTACATATAATTAGAATAACCACTAACACAGTAAGTTTATATGTAATTAGAATATCAATTAATTAAATGAGAACATGCACTGGCCCAAAATTCTGTATTAGACTTGGACTATAATTTAATATGACTTATATTAATTTACATAAATATGATTTTCCATCTCTGTATAAATTAAGTTGGTTATCCATTGGTTATATAAGTTGGTTGTTAGGATAGTGGTAGAGCCGAGCTCTTATCCCAGTCCCTGTTCTTAAACAAATACTCCTAGGTACCATCAGTCCTTAGAAAAACGTTACCATCATTAATAGGTACCATCAGTTTGTGCCTACATGACGACTAGTATATGAACTGATCACATCCTAACTAGCTCATAATCATCACCTAGAAGTGCAGGTTTTGGCATAACTTCGTTAACAAATATTTCATCTCGATATTATCATCACTTGGATTTTCTACTATGTTCTTACTTGTTTCAACTACCGAGATTTATATCAATTCATAGCTTTTATAACACGTTTCTTTACTATCTTCGGTGTTCCTTCTTTACTGTACTCTTACTATCAATAGGATTTAATTTACATACTCCCTCCGTACTAGTAAAGGAAGTCGTTTAAAACAGCGACACGGTCTTCAAAACATAACTTTGACCTTGTGTTTCTATAAAAATATTTATTGAAAAGTGATATATGTATATTTTTATGAAATTATTTTTCAAGACAAATCTATTCATATAATTTTTACATTTTCAAACTCAATAACTTTAGAGGTATTCACGATTTATATTTCTAAGATTTGATTTAAATATTGTCCTAAACGACTTCTTTTACGAGTACGGAGAGAGTATAACCGCTACAATTTGTAAGTTCTAATAATGCCCTGGCTTTCACTTTTAACATAAATAAATCCACTTCCAACTTAAGACTGTGTTGTTCAGTGTTTATTGGGTACCTACTACCTCATTTTTCGTAAGCACATATTTCAAAATGCTAATGCTCAACTCAACTAATCCTATGCTAATAGGTCTTATTGTTTTGTGTGCTGTGAAAAAGCCTAACCATTAAGCCATATGAAATGAATCATGATTAAGTGGTTATAGTTCTTGTTGAGCAGTGCAAATAGTCATTCCTATATTTTTTTTTATAGAAGATCCATTCCCTCTTAAAAAGTCAAATCCTAAAAATGAATTTGGATATATAAGATTCATCTCGAGGATTAAGGTTTTTTTTACAGAGGGAGTATGTTATACATCTCTACTATTATAAAAATTGAAGATGTTTTGCCAGTATTTTGGTACGTTATCCGTGTATGAGTCGGTTTTAAGTTTGTTTGTTTTTGGAAATATATATCCGTATTTGAGTTGGTTTTTAAGATCGTTCACTTTTGGTAATACAAAAGGAATCATATAAGAAATCTGTTTAAAAAACTCGCATGTTAACTTGAGACAATCGGACTCCTATCTGTAGCTCATGATTTTCTAAAAGAATATATATGCAAGCAAACTTTCACAGTAAATTTCATCTTAAATAAACCATATAACAATAATAAGATTAAAATATACTTCACCCGTTACAACGCACGTGCATTTTTCTAATACCATAAAAATTCTCAGTCATCCGAGTAAACATATCTAATTTTTACTACTACTAAATTGGTTGTACTAGATGGTTGAACGTCGGGGATTTTATTGGCTTGAATTCCTGCACGCATACATTTCCTAAGTTTCCGATAATTAGTTGACAACCCATTTTCCAGGCAAACGTTAAATCACTAGTGCTGGAATCTGAGGATACATTTTTGGAGAAGTCAAGGGACATGTTTGCTACACGCGCTGAGTCACCGACCAATGGGACCCACCCCTAGCCCGGCAAGTCGGAAGGCCACTACCGCAGTGTGCGCCCCAAAATCGCCGCCGTCCCCCGTCTCACTCCCCGCCGTTCTCCTCCTCCTCCGCCGCCGCCGCCGTCCCGCCCGCCCGCCGCCACCGCCCACATGTGGGAGCGCGGCAGGCTACCCCGCAAGCCGCGACCGTCCCCTATCCTCGTGCCGCAGCCGCCGGCGTCCCCGCCGCCCCCGCCCCGCCTCCTCGCCTTCCTCCTCCCTAGATCCCTCCTCTCGCTCGCCGCCCGCGCCATGCCGTCGCGCCGCCCGTCTCCCCTGCTCCTCCTCCTCCTCGCGCTCGCGCTCGCCTTCCTCTTCCTCCTCCTCTCCCCATCCGCGCCCTCCGCCTCCCACCTCTCCAGCTCCCTCGCCTCCGCCGCCGCCGCCGTTTCCACTCCCGCGTCCTCCCCTCCCGCCCCCGTCAAGATCTACATGTACGACCTCCCCGCCAAGTTCACCTACGGCGTCGTCCGCAGCTACATGGCGGCGCGCGCCCGGGCGGGGGCGGCGGGCGCGGCATCGGCGATTCCCGACGACGAGCTGCGGTACCCGGGGCACCAGCACTCGGCGGAGTGGTGGCTCTTCAAGGACCTCAGGCGCCGCGGGCCACGCGACCGCCCCGTCGCCCGCGTCGGCGACCCGGCCGACGCCGACCTCTTCTACGTGCCGTTCTTCTCCTCCCTCAGCCTCGTCGTCAACCCGATCCGCCCATCGGCGGCCGCCGCCAATGCGTCCGACGCGGCGGAGCCCGCGTACAGCGACGAGTCCACGCAGGAGGAGCTGCTGGTGTGGCTGGAGCGGCAGCCGTACTGGCGACGGCACCAGGGGAGGGATCACGTGTTCATCTGCCAGGATCCGAACGCGCTCTACAGGGTGGTGGATCGGATCAGCAATGCTGTGCTCCTGATCTCCGACTTCGGGCGGTTGCGTAGTGAGCAGGCATCTCTCGTCAAGGATGTTATCCTGCCCTACGCGCACCGAATCAACTCCTTCCAAGGCGATGTGGGAGTCGAAAGCCGGCCTTCATTGCTATTCTTCATGGGCAACCGGTATCGAAAGGAGGTGAAATTCTTAAATCTTGGGAGAAATGTGATGGCTTGATCAATTAATTTGCATTGTACCTATCATAGAGCATCTGCATTTTCAGAAGGGATATTGTATGCTATAGAGTAGAGAGTGAATTTTTTTGCCATATCCTAGATAACATTAGCATTGAATTTTATTGGTGGTTATATGATTTTCCAGAGCACTCCAAAATCATGTTAACTTTATGTCTTAAGTTGATGGTTCTGTCTGAGAATTTTTAGGCAATCAGAAAAAAAATGAAGCTTAATATGCCATTAGCTCATTATATATTTTTTGTTACCATGTGCCTTTGATTTAGCTTGTTTAGATGAGTTTTCTTACATATATTATAAATAGGAAACTATCACAAATGTATCATGTGCAAACACATTAATCGATATGAGATGATTATTAAAAAAGGTGTGATTGATTTTTCAGTTTTTACATGCCTCCTTCTCTAGCGAACTTTTGGTTCTGGATATATCTGTTGACTGGTCAACAACCTTTCTTTTAGAATTCAAGTCAAATTGCATGATAGCTTCCACATTTTGCAAGCCATATTCACTTAGAAAGTTCTAGCCTTTCATGCACGTTCTTGCTGATTGATTATTTTTGGTGTTCTGTTTTGGAGAGATCAACTCTCAACATGAACTCGTCCATTCCTATATTTTTCTACTTGTCCTCATAATTTTCCTTCTTTCACACATGCAAAACTAAGTTGGAAGGCATGTCTCATACTATTAATGACTGAAGATTTCTGCACATGCCCTGGAGCCTGGGCATATTTATTGATTGGTCAACACATTTCTTTCATAATTCAAATATGATTGTATGATAGGTTTCCACAGCTTTGCAAACCATAATATTTAGAACATTCTAGCCTTTGGTGCACTTTCTTAGCTGGCCCATCCATTAGTTTTTCTTTTAAAAATCAAGTACGATTCCATGATATACTTCTACAGTTTTGCGAGCCATAATCTTTTAGAAAGTTCTAGCCTTCCGTGCACATTCTTGCTGATTGATCCATTAGTCTTCTGTTTTGGAGAGATGAACTCTGCCAACATGAACTCTTTTGTTCCTATTTGTGTATACCTGGTCCTGATAATCATTCGTCTTCTGCACATGTAAAACTTTAATGTTTGAAGGCATGACTCGCAGCATCCCATTGCTAAAGCTTTCTACATGTGTACCTAATTGTATAAACTATTTGTCTCTCTCTGTTCCAATATAGTTGTTTGGAATGAGTGCACTCAATCTTGGTTTGGAACAACAGAGAAGTTAAGAACAGTATCATCTGAAGCAGTAAGCTTTGGAAATGACCAATTATGGAAATGTAAAAATGTTTGATTCATTTGCATAATTGTTCATCTTTGTTTCCTTGTGAGTTTTAAGATTGTTAGGCCCTGTTTAAGATTATACATATGATTCATATTCATCCTTCCCTTTATTTTTGCTGTATTATTTAGAGCACTGCTACACGCACTAAAATTTTCTTACAAAGCTCTTACTAACAAATTTCTCAACCATTTGATTTAACTAGATGGAAGTTACAAAAAATCTAGATTTACTTACAGCTTGCCACATCAGAGTTTGTAAGCATTTTGTAAGAAAATTTTAGTACGTATAGACTTTTCCTATTATTTATGTTATTGCCTACAGAGTTTACTGTCAGTCTGTCATTTTCTTTTCTTCCTTTCACACTTTGTTTATGAAATAACATCTTATACTAAGGTTGTTAACCTTCTGATAATTTAGGGTGGGAAGGTGCGTGATACGCTGTTTCAAGTTCTTGAAAATGAGGCAGATGTAATCATAAAACATGGAGCCCAGTCAAGGGAGAGTAGGCGTATGGCTACACGAGGAATGCACTCATCCAAATTCTGCCTCCATCCTGCTGGAGATACTCCCTCGGCATGCAGATTGTTTGATGCGCTTGTCAGTTTATGTGTTCCTGTTATAGTCAGCGATTACATTGAATTACCATTTGAAGATGTTATAGATTACAGAAACATATCAATATTTGTTGAGACAAGCAAGGCTGTACAGCCTGGATTTTTAACATCAACACTTCGAGGAATCAGTTCACAGAGGATTCTAGAGTACCAGAGAGAAATAAAAAAGGTTAATTTCATCTCTCTCTCATAGTTGATGCTGCCATATGCATATTACATTCAGAATTAGCTTCGTGGGTTACATTGCCAGGAAAAGAGAGTGAGAAATACATAAATATTTAGTATCTGCACCTTCAGTTAATTTTGTGAGCACATGATTCAGGTTTAACTGCTTGGTACATTTTTCCAGGAAGATAACCATTTTTCTCCTGGCATTTAGTACGAAACATTGGCAATATCTTGAATCACCTAGTTGTTTGCAGTTATTTTGCAATTTTGGCATGTTATAGTTTTATAGGCATGTTATACATGATATTTTGGCACGTTTGTCTTAACTAGTAAAACCTGAAATTTTGTTTCAGGTAAAACATTATTTTGAGTATGAAGATCCAAACGGACCAGTGAATCAGATATGGCACCAAGTTTCTTCAAAGGCACCATTGATCAAGCTGTTGATTAACCGCGATAAACGCCTAGTTGAAAGAGGTACCAATGGAACAGATTGCTCGTGCATCTGTTCGACCACGAAGGAACTTCTACGTAAATAAGATGGTTCTCATCGCCTGGACGAACCCAAGTTTTGTGGACGACCCTTCTGATTGAGTACAGTACCTGAATTTTGGCTGACGCTGAGCTCTGTAACTATGTGCAGCGAGGATCCTAACAATTTGTTTTGATTGCTAAGCGCCCATTTCCTGCTGATTTTTCTTCAATTTTCAGTAGATATTAGAATGTTGTGAACAATATAACACCACTGGTGCCCCTGGCTAAAGCAGAAGTATATCATTGTTTTCTTTTGTACGTGTGACTTATATACATCCTACATTCCTTTTTCTCCCAAGGATGTTACCCTCAAGTTTACATGCCTCTGTGTTACCCAATCGAATTGTGCAAGGTACTTGTATACATAGAAGCAACAGAGACAGAGGGCCTCATGGAGGCTGGAGTGTGACGGAGAGCCACAAAGCCCCATGAGCAGCTGACACTGCTCGGTGTGCTTCGGCGTGCGAGAAGCCGTCGAGCACCGAGAACTACTCCGAATGTGTGAAGAGAAATTATGGAAAAGATTAATATGATTTTTTTTAAAACAACTTTTCTATAGAAACATTTTAGCATCGTTTAGCAGGTTAGGGAGGGTGAACGTGGAAATCGAATACTTTCTCTTCTATCATTCAAATGAACGCACTCTTAGTTATTCATAAAATATATGAATAAGATAATTTAGTTAACACCATTCAATAATAATTGTCAGACTAAAAACATGTAATAATTACAATTTTACAACTTTTAGCACAGAGAAAATTTAGAAAAAAAAGCAAGAGTTCAAATAAAAATACAATTTAAAAGAACTGCAATTTGAAATAAAGAATAAAATAAGAATACATCTAATCCAACATGAGATTAACTAAAATTCAGAATAAAAAATAAAATAAATTCTGAACTTAGTTTTTTCAACATGAATCTATCCAAAAATCAGAATCAAAAGGATCATTAAAACTTGAAACAAAAATATATAATAAAAATAAACTAGTAAAGACAACTTACCAAGAAATACAATTCTATAAATATCCAAAAGTAAGATTAAATACAATTTGGAATAAAAATAAATAAATTCCAAAACTGGATCAGATAAAAAGAAAAATAAGAGTTCAATTGTTCAATTAGAAATATAATTTGTATACAAATGCATAAGTTATAGATCATGCATGCTCAAAGTCATTTTAGTGATAAAACAACTTAAAGAAATGATAATTACATAATTCTTTTAATAAGTCGAATGGCAAAACTTATGTCCAAAATTAACAGTGTTATTTATTAAAAAAATAGAGATATTATTTAAGAGTTTTCCCACCTAGAAACTAGCGACAATTTTTTTTAGCAATTTCCTTCGTGTAAACTAGCCACCTCCGTGGTAGAACGGTCACGTACGTAATGAAATGCGTGATGAGCCTTGGCGTGTGGTGTATTGTACCGTGTACATGTCCGTCGCCTCGTTTTTTAATATATATATATATATATATATATATATATATATATATATATATATATATACGATTTAAATCTTACAATTTTTGGCGTTTCTTCCGGTACGTCCTCCGCGCCTTGTTATTACAGGCTCTGCCTGTACATACGTACGTGTTGGTATGGACATGGCCGCAGCCGCAGCCGCTGCCGTCTGGTTCTCCGCCATAGCCGCCGTCCTTCTGGCGGCCAGCACCATCGCCGTGGTGGTGGTGGCGAAGATGACGGGGAAGAGAAACGGCGGTGCGGCTGCAGCGGCGGCGGCGGCGGCGGAGGCGGAGCTGCCACTCCCGCCGGTGGTGAGCGGCGTTTCCCTGATAATTCCGGTGATCACCAGGGGCCCCATGGCTGTGGCCGACGAGCTGTACGTGAAGCTGGGGAGCGTCTTCACGGTGAGCTTCCTCGGGGTGGTGAAGGCGACCTTCCTCGTCGGGCCGGAGGTGCAGGGCGGCTTCTACTCGCGGCCGGAGTCGGAGGTCCACCAGGGCGGCACGTACAGGATGACGGTGCCCATGTTTGGGAGAGGGGTCATGTACGACGTCGACGTGGCCACGAGGTCGGAGCAGATCGCCGTCTGCTTCGAGGCGCTTAGGCCGACCAAGCTCAGGAGCAGCACGGTGACCATGGTTCGTGAAACCGAGGTGTGTACGTATACAGTACCTCCGTTTTTCATTCGATGTATCGTTAACTTTTAGGTATGTTTGATTATTCGTTTTATTTGAAAAAAATATGTAATTATTATTTATTTTGCTATAAATTATTTTATCACTAAAAGTATTTTAAGCACTTTTTATGTCATACATTTGCATAAAATTTTAAATAAAACAAATGGTCAAATATGTATCTAAATGTCAATGCGTCATCTATTAAAAAATAGAGGGATTATGCTTCGCCGCTCCTCTTCGTATGACTTTTCTGCGACTTTTTGATGCTGGTTATTAGAGGGGTTAGACCAAGGTTTTAAATCTCTGTTTATAACTATCGATATTTCTTCGATGATAACTGTTTGAGTAGGATATAGTTATTTGCTCTTATTTATCTCACCATTAGTCGTTTGAAAGGTCGAGTGCTCAATATCTTAACCCTTTTACCATTTTTGAAAAACACTAGGCTAGATAGATGCCATATCGGATTGAGGGGTTATTATTGGAGATTTGGAGGGGCATTTTTTTTAGTTATTTTTTTTCTAAATTTTTTGGATGGTGAGGCTATATGAGGTGCTCTTGAAGATGCTCTCCCTTTATGTCCGAGTGATTGAATTGTATAATTTGCAACACACAAGCTTTCTTTTACAGAACTCATGGACTTCTTTACTTATATCGTATAATTCGCAGGAATATTTCGCGAAATGGGGAGAGCAAGGCACGGTGGATCTGAAACGCGAGCTCGACCTCCTCATCCTGACGATCGCGAGCCGCGTCCTCCTCGGCAAGGAGGTTAGGGAGACCATGTTCGCCGACGTCGTGGCATCCTTCCACGAGCTCATGGACAACAGCATGCACCTCATCAGCCTCTGCTTCCCCAACCTCCCGATCCCGCGGCACCGCCGGCGCGACACGGCGTCCGCTAGGCTCAAGGAGCTCTTCTCCCGTGCCATCCAGCTTCGCCGCGGCTCCGGCCGCGCCGAGGACGACGTGCTCCAGCGGTTCTTTGAGTCCAGGTACAGGGACGGCCGCGCCATGTCCAACAACGAGATCACCGGCATGCTCATCGCCCTGGTCGTCGCCGGCCAGCACATGAGCTCCAGCGCGAGCACCTGGACCGGGGCGTTCCTCCTCCGCGACCCCAAACACCTGGCCGCCGCCGTCGACGAGCAGAGGCGGCTCATCGGTGACGACCGCGTCGACTACGACGCGCTGACGACGGGGATGAGCACGCTCCACCGCTGCATCAAGGAGGCGCTCCGGATGCACCCGCCGGCGCCGGCGCTCGTCCGCACCGTGCGCAGGGGCTTCGCCGTGCGGACCAGGGAAGGGAAGGAGTACAGGATGCCGGCAGGGCACAGCGTCGTGTCGTACGCCGCGTTCAACCACCGCCTCGGCTACGTGTACCGCGACCCCGACGAGTACGACCCGGAGCGGTTCGGCCCGGAGAGGAAGGAGGACAGGGTCGCCGGCAAGTTCTCCTTCACGGCGTTCGGGGGCGGGAGGCACGCGTGCCTCGGCGAGCACTACGCGTTCCTGAAGATGAAGGTAATATGGAGCTATTTGCTGAGGAATTTTGAGCTTGAGCTGGTCTCGCCTTTCCCCGAGGTTGAACTCAACAACATAATGCTAGGGCCGCGAGGGGAAGTGATGGTTAGATACAAGAGACGGAAGCTGACAAGCACCTAGTGCATTAAGTCGTAATTACAGTCAAAATTATTTGAGAGCAGACGTACTCTTTACTACTACCTCCGTCTCAAATAATTGCAGCCATGGTATTCGTATTCAATATTTAATCGTTCGTTTTATCTAAATAAATAAATATAAAAAAATAGTCACGCATAAAATACAATTCATGTTTCATCATCTAAGAGTAACAACAATAAAAATACTAATCATAAATATTTTAAAAATAAGACGAATAGTCAAACGTTGAATATGAACAACATAAAACTACATTTATTTTGAACAACATAAAACTATATTTATTTTGGGACGGAGTGAGTACTTTCAGTCATAAATACTGTAACTGAGAGTCTCTTCCATGATGGAACGTGTTTTGCAGTGTGTTTTGCGTGCATATGTAGTGTGATGTATAAGTAAATCTTTGAGATAGCAAATAAAAGAACAAGCAAGTTCTCACGACGAATTTAGTCAGAACTTCAGAGATGGACAGTGCTGCACCTCAATCAGCAAAATTGGGATATATGCACCTCGGTGGAGGAGTGGTGGTACCTATACTCTCGCACAAACTGCCAAACCAAACAAAGGCCCTAAAATCCTTGATAATCCTCATCTCTTGGGAGCTTTGGTGCGAGCGCAATGTAAGAATCAGCAGTAGGCCCCAGCAGCAGTGACTGCAAAGATAAAATAAGAAATAACCGCTTGGGTCCATGCAGGGGTGTCTAGTCTGCAAGTGTTTACCGTTCTAGGAGAAGTCCCATAATATGCTCTCTTTTGCGGTCTTTTGCCGTTGCAAAGGTCCTATACATATTTATTTTTCATATATCTTCTGCTCTATTAATATATAAGAGCCAAAATTTTTGCTCTCTTTTTTTTTAAAAAGGAACAAGCGAGAAAACATCGTTACTGTAGTTGCACAGCGCGTGCACAGCGCGTGCAATTTCTCCACATGAAGGTGACCTTCTTGGTTGGACCTGAAGAATCGAGCCATTTCTTCACAGGGTTGGATTCAGAGATCAGCCAAGACGAGGTTTCCGGTTCATCATTCCAACCTTTGGCTCATGAGTGGCCTTCGATGCGAGCAGGGCCAGCCCTAGGGGGGGGGGGGGGGGTCAGGCCGTGCGGCCACCCGAGGCCCCTAAAATCTAGGGCCCCCCTATACACATATAATATATATATACTATGTATTGTATAATTTTAATCCATAGACCATAGGCCTATATTAAGTTAGACAGCTGAATAACCCAATTCAGAAAATGAATTTTAGTCTATCGCCAGGCATGTTTCAGCGAAGCCGAAGCGATATTCATCTGACTCCCGTCGCTTCGCCTCGATCACATCACGCCAGTCGCGTCGCGCCGCCTTGATCACATCATGCTACTCACTGCTCTTGCGCTCGCGGCAACTTCTCGGTCGCGTAAATGGAAACGGCAAGTGGACACAGCAAATCGTAGCTCGCCAGTAGCCACACTCGTGTCAATAAGGACCTCCATACAAGTTTTTGCCCTGGGGCCCCAAAACCCCAGGACCAGCCCTAGATGCGGGTTATGCCACTCAGTAAGAGCAGTTCCGGTTCTTTGGTGATACAATGAAGCCGGCCAAGCTGAGGAGTTATGTAAGTCACATGGTTTACGAAGTGGAGGTATGCAAAAAAAAAAACCCCTACTCCGTTTATCTTAAAACGCAGCAAGTTTTAGTCTTTGACACAGGTATTAAGGAGAGGGTCGAGTAAAAAACATGGTTGCCTTCTCGGGGTAGGTAATTAGTTGTGGATATAATAAAGCCAAGGAATAGTAACAGTAGATAAAAAGAGTTACATATTATGATAGTTTGTGAAATAATAAATCTAGTAACATCAATTTTACATGATTGATCTTTTTAATTTTTTTTGGCTATTAATAGTTAAATTTGAAAATAGTTGACTTAGCATTATTCAAAGATACTTATATTTTAGGACGAAGGACGAAGGGTTTACGTCGTTTCTAAAGTTGTGAGGAGTACCTTTTTATAGTTAGTGGAAAGTCATATGGCTCAATTATCAATCTTGCTTTTTTCTTTTTTGAAGAAGGAAAATCGGGCCCGAAAACCATACAGCTGCATGGTTAATTGCAGGAAAACCGGTTAAAACCCACCGCTACATAACTAATAACGACGGCAGAGCCCAATTGCAGGTTGTCGCCACCAAACTAAACACAAAAGCAACACAACAGCCCCCACATCACAGAAAATGTGTTATCGTTGCCGAGTTAGCCGCCCAAGCGACCTAGCAGCACCGACTCCACAACCGCAGCGATACTGAAGCCACGAAAGTCACCACAGCGAAAAGCAGCTCCGACATCCAATAATGGACATCAGCCAAGCTACCGAGGAGCAACTTTCTTCACACGGCCAACACCAGAACTCCTTGGAAGAGACTGCAACATGTCATCGTTGCCGAGCGTCGCCGCACCCCATCAGCGAGTAGCTTCGACTTCATCAGCAGAAACAACCGAAGAGCATGTCGCCCACCACAAGAAAGAAGCAGACCCAAGAAGACGAAGGCCTCGCCGAACACAAGGTATGAAAGCTTTTGAATTGAAAAAGACCATCGACAGTCATCGATGCGTTGGAGCTTCGGACGATGCGTTGGAACTTTTTCGAAGCGACGCCCCCAAAGAGGACACGACGATCAATCTTGCTTGATCTTATATAACTTATCATAAGTGTTTAAATAGGCTCTAGAAAATTTATGAATCCTGCGAAACAAATGCAACGTCTATATTCAGGGGCGGATGCAGGCCTATGACAGTTATGATTTGAGCCCTAGACTTGTCTCCAAAATTAAGCTTATATTTCTCAAATCAGCATGTAAATTTTAAAAGAGAATCTTAACAGTCCATTGGTTAGACCAGAGCTTAGTCCCAAGTCTTTAGTAGTTTCTAGCTCCGTCACTATGTGCAGGAGTATTTTGAGAGATGGGAGCAATCGGGGGTGGTTGATCTGAAGCACGATTGCTCCCATCTTCCAAAATACTCCTGCACATAGCAGTGATGATAGTCGTAACGCTCATCGCCACTAGGTGCCTGTTCGGCGAGGTCCGGTCGAAGATGCTCGGCGAGGTCCCGACGCTCCTCCGCGAGCTCAATGACAGCATGCGTCTCATCACCATCGTGTTCCCGTACCTCCCGATCCCGGCGCACCGCCGGCGAGACAGTGCGCGCGCCAGGCTCGGCGAGATCTTCGTCGAGATCGTGAGGTCCCGCAGGAGCAGCCCCGGCGGTGGCGGAGCCGGCCACGACGACATGCTGCAGTGCCTCATCGACGCCAGGTACAAGGACGGCCGCGCCACGACGGAGGGCAGGCGGAGGTCGCCGGGATGCTCGTATCGGCGCTCTTCGCGGGGCAGTACACGAGCTCCAGCACCAGCACGTGGACCGGCGCGCGCGCCTCCTCACCCACCCCGAGCACCTCCGCGCCGCCGTGCGGGAGCAGGAGGAGCTCGTACTCGTGCGGCACCGGCACGGCGGCGACGTCGTCGACCACGATGCCCTGCAGCGGATGGGCCACCTCCACCGCTGCGTCAAGGAGACCCTGCGTCTCCACCCGCCGTCGCTGATGCTGCTCCGCCACGCGCGCCGGAGCTTCGTCGTGAGGACCAGGGGGAGCGGCGATGCCGAGTACGAGGTCCCAGCAGGGCACACGGTGGCGAGCCCGATGGTGATCCACAACGCGCTGCCACACGTGTATGAGGACGCCGGGTCGTTCGACCCGGGCAGGTTCGGCCCCGCGAGGGAAGAGTACAGGGCGTACGCCGCCGACCACACGTACACGGTATTTGGCGGCGGCCGGCACGCCTGCGTCGGCGAGGCGTTATCAAGGTGATCTGGAGCCATCTGCTGAGGAACTTCGAGTTGGAGCTCATGTTGCCGTTCCCGGAGACGGACTGGAACGACGTCATGCCAGGGCCCAAGGGAAAGGGGATGGTACTCCCTCCCTCCAATAATAAGATAATAAGCGTAATCGTGGGTTTTAGTGTCCAACTTTGATCATTCGTCTTATTTGAAATATTTTTATAATTAACATTTTTATTGTTATTAGATGATTAAATATGAATAGTACTTTGTGCGTGACTTAACTTTTAAAATTTTTATAAATTTTTCAAATAAGACGGATGGTCAAACGTTAGGCACGGAAACTTATAGCTGCACTTATAATGGGACGGAGAGTAAGCTACAAGAGAAGGAAGTTGCAGACAAAAGAACGAACATTTCATAGAAGCTACTACACCTTATCATTCAAAACATTTGATATAATTGCCTGTGCTTGCCTAAGAGTTCAAATCGTTGGGATATATAGTTAACCCTTCCCTTAGGATGTCCCGAACAAACAAATGCTCGTTCGGTAATGAATATGCCGAGTTAGAGAGTACGATAACTACAAATGGCACACAGGTGGAATCAACTGGTTAAACATCTCAATTTCCAAATGCCTCTAGTTCTTGAGTTGAGTGTTTCCAGTAAGCAAATCTGCTGTCAAAAAGTGACAACGGGTAGTTAGGTCAACACAATTGTACATGCCTGTAGCACCAACACTGCAGCCCTGTTGAAAAGAATATATATCTACAATGCCACCATTTTATCCCCCCAACTAATTTTTGGGCAAAATTCAACAATATACTACTAGCCATATTGTCGCCCATTAAACTCATGAATTTCTTCTGTATATGTATTCTAACCCAAAATGAAGCTCTTCGTCAGAACTTCAACTCGCTACAAACTATAAAACATCAAGGCAATGAAGACAGTAACGGTTAAGGATTCTCTCAACAAGAGAGTTGGGTTCAGGAACCAGCGAAGAAGTAATGCTGTTCCAGAGGTGGAAAGTAGTAGAGTCATTCACAATCCTAGAAAACAGAGCATCATGTTGGGCTCTTTCATCCGTGCTATCTGCTTCTGAAAAGTACCTGCAGTACATGGATATCATAATGAGAGTGCATATTGCAAATTTGTAGCCACACATCTAAAGAGTCAACAATTACTTGAACAACAAAAATATGTGAAAGGTTGACTTTTAAGTTACTTGAACAACAAATATATGTAATAGGTTGAGTTTTAAGAGGGCTGGGGTGCATCTGGTTTATCTCTAGTACTATAAAAGCGGTGTAGTTGTCCTCCCCAACAATCGCACCTCCCCCACATAAAAAAAACCACCCCACCCAAAAAACTAGTGTTCCCATGCGAAAATTGACCCATCAGAAAAACCGGATACAAAAAACCGAACCCGGTAAAACCATTCAGCCATCTTACTGAGTTCCTTCAGATCAATGGCATGACACTAATAGGTTGAACTTGGCTAGTGAATAGAGTTCAGTTTTTCTTTTAAAAATGCTCATGCACTACGTCAACAATGTCGCAAAAGGAGCAGAGCATCCAGTGCAGCCACTACGGCTTGATGTGGGAAGGGAGAGCTTGACCCACCAACACAAGCTTCAAGGCTGCCTGTGTTGACCTATGTACACAGGAAATCAAGTTGCAGTTCATTAAATTGAATTGACAATTTGAACATTCTATGACTATTACAGTTTAATTTTGGTTAGTTCAAATCAATGGTTACATTCAACTCAGTTCAAGGACTGTTGTAATGCAGGTGAACGATCATAGCTCTAGGTAACACTAACTGGCAACCAGAACAAGTGTCAAAGCAAAACTTCCCTGGAATTGAGAGGCACTATAATCTGGTGAGAGGTGGCTGTAATAGAGGTGTTTGATGGCCACCTCATAGAGTTTGGAAATGGTTGAAGGGGGAAAAACGGCATGTTACAGGCAAGAGCTAATAGCAATGACAAGAGGATTAGAAACAGGTCCAGGTTTGGTTTGTGCATCTCTCAGTAAAACTAGTTAACATGTGATAGCATGGTGACAAAGTGCAAGGGGCTTGCACTGAATATCACTGCAACAATGACAAGCTCGTGAGCCTTGACCTCCCCTCTCTGTGTCTGCCTCATAGTGATTTTCTTTTAGTTATCTTAAAATGAAACATTGCAGTCGGAAGAGTTCACCTTGCGGCTTGGGAAGTTGAGATGGAACTTTGATGTACCAACAAACAATCTTAAAATTTAATACTGAATATCACTTTCAAATAGTTAAATTGAAGCAAACAAATTCAGCATACCTTGTAATATCTGTAGAGCTTATGGGATAAAATGCAACAGAAGGTTCAAACTTTATGTCAAGATGCCCACTGTTGTCATCTGCTTTGTCGGACATATTTCTGATTACTCTTGTCATAAGTTCAGCACCATTCCACTGCAAGAGTTCATCATCATATGTTGAATGAAATTCCTTCAGGCACTCCGCTAAGAAAGGGCTGCAATTAACATAAGTTAGGTGAAAAATACATGATTGCTATGATTAGTTATGCATAAGCATATATATACGCCTGCAAAGTTATAATCAACAAAAAGAAACCAAGATGAGATATAAACCTTGTGTACTTGAGACCTAATTATTTATAACCATTATATTTTGTGATACTTCTAGAATACTGTTCATGATCCATATACTAATTCATAGTACAACTGTAACAAAAGAAACAAACCAAAATAATAGCAACATGTTTTTTTCCCTTTTTTTTCCTAAAATTAAATAAAACACTAAAAGATAGTAATGGACTTTATCTGTCTGTTGGCTTAGCTATTACTCCCTCCATTCCAAAATATAGCAACCTTGTACTGGATGGGACACATTCTAGTACAACGAATCTGGACAGGGGTATGTCCAGATTCGTTGTACTAGGAAGTGTCTCATCCAGTACAAGGTTGCTATATTTTGGGACGGAGGGAGTAGATAACAGTACAGTAGTACTGACTTGTGCTTTCGACTAAATTGCATTAATTTATTAAACCATACTAAAAGACTTATTACTTCCATAACAGTAACACCCGGCTAATACATCACAGACCTCTCATTTAATTTGATGACATTTGAACAACGTTTCCGACATTGCTCTTGATCAATTGGCTTACTAAGCCAGCCCTTGAAGGGTAACTGGCTAAATCACATCCAATTTGCAATGCAGAAAAGCACCACATATCATTTTAACCAAGATGACCAGAATTAAAGCAAAAAAAAACAGTTACAATGAAAGAAAAGTATATAATACTATTACCTGTTTTTTTCAAATGCTAATACAGCACCACTAAAACTGGAATTTTCAGAAACTTGTTTGACAACACCAATAGAATTCCGGAGTGCGTTTAAAGGTTTAAGAACAACAACATCAGAGTCAAGGTATATCCCACCGTATCTGCAGATAGGGCACAGAGGCAGCAGTCAATAATAGTCCTATTCAAAAAAGAAAAGGAACTAAACATGTATTCATGACTATGTTTAGTTCAGACGAAATAGCAATATAACTAATTAAAATTGAAGTATACTGTCTTTCAAACTATTGGTCCAGTAATAATAAAGTATGACGAAAGTAAAATTCTATGAAGTCTCATAATATTTGCTGGTCAACTTTTTTTCCTTTGTTTACAGGAAGAATGCTACTGGCATTTAAACCTCGCACAGTTTGTAGCACTCATCTTTTTTTCATACGTGAATGTGAAGATTCCCCCCTTTTGATGTTATGTCAACTACTCAACTGTTTTCATGGCAGCATTCAAACAAAATACTGATTTAGCTCAGCAGAACTGAGAATCCGTACACAGAGCTCAAGTCAGCTCCAGAGAAATTCTAAAGTGGTCCACTAAAGGAAAGAACATTTACACCTCTTAATAAGATGTTTATGCTCTGTTTAGCTGAATGTTTATTTGTGAAGGAAGTATTTCAATTCAGTATGAATGTAAATTTGGCTTTGGCTGTTTGTAAGCAATTGAATATATTAATCTGTTGGTGACTGTATTTGCATTTTGATGTTCGCTCATGCTAGTTACACTTTTAGAGGCATATGAATTTATATATATATTACAAATCGGTGTATTAAATTCAGCAGAAAGCTGCTCATCTTCTTTCAGTGGTATTGTCGGTCAGTTCCTTTGTAAGAGATATTATTCTTTCACCAAGAGTAAATTATTTGTGGATTCGTCTACATGGATATATTACTACATTAGATTTTATTTTCAAGAAGGTATATTGACATCTCCCTATATTCTTCTAACAGATTGTAAAGAGTGAAGTTAAGCTTGCATGTAACTAAACAAGTCTGGTCCTTTCTTGTCTTACTTGTAAAGAGCAGCAAGGCGTACTAGCTCACTGTAATGCAAGGGGTAGTATTTTGTTTTCCGCCATTCATTCCACACTGATACAAAATCATGGGTTAGAGTGCCCTCCAAAAGTTCATCAAGATTCGGCAACGCAACTGCAACTTTGTATCTGTAAGAGGAAACCAGTCACATGCAAGTGGCATTAGTTATCACACAAAATAAATAGAAGCTGCTTCTGGAATGTAAATGTGAAGTTCAAATATAACATTAAATGAATAGTTACTGTGGAGAAATATCTTAATTTTATTATTTAATATAAGAAATCAACTGACAACAGATGATTTGACTCCAGTACCTAGCAGTTAGTAGCAACGGTAATATATAGATAAGTTGCTTTCCCACTCCACAAATAACAAAAGGAAATGTTAAAATAAATGTATCTTCAAATTACAAAAGTAACAGGGTTATAAAAAAAACTTGAGCACAGCAGGAGCAAGGTAGTAATCATGGTGTGTGTAGCTGTTGAGCATTCAATATGTCAGACTGTTAGTTACTGAACTGTTTATGACCTAATGACACAGGACAGAAGGTAATGGAGGAGAAAAAACAATGGGTGAGGTAGGTCATGGGTGGCTATTTGGGGAAGGGGTTAAATGGGTTACTCTGGCTCAAAGCATGCATGGATGCACATATAAAGAGGAGTGTGTGTTTTGACACAATAATCATCCTGTTTCTTTCGTTGGTTTTCAGCCAGTAATCTGTCTGTAAGCTCTAAAGTAGCTGGCGTTGTGTCTTTACATTCTGAACTCTCTGCTAGGTCACTACAACAGATGGGATGGCATCTTTTAGGTGATAGCTTAGCTGCTCTTTTTATGTTGCTTTCCTTTCAGTTGTAAAGAGCTACTATCTGCCATTTCTTTACTGGAAATGGGAAGGACTTGGATCCTTCTAGCTGAAAAGAAAAGATATAGAGGAGCACAGTTTGGTTATCAGAACTATAGACTTTCCAAGCAAAGTGGCAGAAAATGAACCAAATCCATCACAAAACAGAAAAAACTATAGAATTGAGTTTTAAGTGCCACTAACAATACAATGAGTTCCAGAGAGAGAGAGCTCAAATAACAGTACAATATAGCCACCAACGGACACTGGCCATTGAGACGAGAGAGAGTTCTGGTAGTGAAAACTATAAGCTGATTCAAAATAACATATTAACATGTCGACAACACCTTAGCTGTCTGTAGCAGAATTTCAAACACTGAAATGGCTAGGAATTACCTAGGTTCTACTTCTATGAGCATAATTTGTATTTTGTAAGATTTAAAAATTGTTAAATTAAGTCAAACTGGAATATATACCAGGCCCCTCTACTTGATCAGATTTCACTCCATGTGTCAATAAGACAAGACTCCAGAAACATTTTTGCTAGTTTCATTACTAATGAGTCCAATATTAGTAGTATGTGATACATCAAACACTAAATAGTAATCCTGGATTCTATATGATACCAATCAAATCATTTCAGGTTTTGGGTCAGAAGCATAAACTCATTTCTTTGTTAATTAGTGTTAGATAGTAAAATTAGCACCTATGATTAATCAAATGCTACCCTTAACAAGAGTCACAGAATGAGAACTACAGGAACATACCCTTCCTTCACAAATTCCTGGAAGAACTCCAGCTCCAGTGTCTCCGACAGCATGACGACACAAGCTTCAGGGTGTTGCCGCAGTAGGCTCTCCAGCCCACGCTGGTGCCGTACGCCATACGCCCACTGTGGGCTGTTCCACACCATGAACACCTTCACGGAGCACTTCCCATGCTCAAAAAACTTCTCCATGAACTCATTGAAGCCCAAATGTGGATCAATTCCCGGGTAATATCCCCACCTCCTCTGCTGCACCTTCTCGGTTACTCCCATTCCCTGCTTAATATCAGACGATTGCAGACTCCGCCGCTCAAAATTTTTGGAAGCAGCCTTCTCTATCTCGGCGAGAAGCATCCGGTGCACCATGCGGTCGCCACGGGTGAGAGAGGTAAGGCCGGGGCTGTCCGGGTCCTGAAGCAGCGGGTGGTTGCGGGGATTGAGAAATTCTAGGTTGGACCGCAGCATCCGATCGCGCCGGAGGTAGTCAGCCTTCCCCTCCAGCCACCGCGCCCACCCAGCACGGAGGGGAGTCTCGGGGGCGCTGGAGGCAGGCTTCAGGAGCAACGCGTCCTCGACGCCGGCGATGGACGAGATCTCCACCCGGAGCTCCAGATCCACCGGCTCGTCGTCGGATCCGAAGGCGGCGGCGGCGATCCGGTGCGCGGGCTCGAGGTGAGGTAACCCCGCCGGGAGAGGGTCGCCGGCGGCGGGGAGGCGGAAGGGCAGGCGGGCGACGCCAACGGCGTGGTCCCAGACGAGGGACGATGCGGACGCGGAGGCGGGGACCTCGTCGGCCGCGCCTAGGCCGGACGCGGTGTCCTCGTCGAGCACGTCGAGCTCGTCGATGGGATCGTCCTCAGGGTTGGAGACGGAGGAGCCATCGGTGGTGGAATCAGCGGCGGCGTTGGTGGTGGTGGTGGTGGTGGTGGTGGTCGCCGTAATCGTAACCGTGGGGTCGAGCACCGCGGCGCCGTCGTCCTCGTCCTCCACGAGCGAGGAGTTGGAGACCCCGTCGCCGGAGGAGGAGAGGGGGAACGGGGAGGAGGAGGAGGAGGAGAGGCGGGAGTGGAGGACGGCGAGGGAGACGAGCAGGAGGAGCGCCGCCACCACGGCGCAGAGCTGCGCGCCCAGGCCGGAGCGCCGCCGCGCGGCCGGGTGCGAGTGGGAGCGCGGCAGCATCGCTGCGCGGCGCGGGCGCGGGCGCGCGCGTCCGTGCGATGCGACGCCGCTTTCCTCCTCCTCCCTTCGCCCTTTCCCCCCTCACCTCACACACCCACACACAACTAGGCCGCGCGTTTCACAAAAGCTTTCGTGTTTTCTTCGTGTTTAAAACACAACCCATGCTGCGGTCACCGTCGCGCTCGGCCTCACCAACCCTACCAACCGCCGTCAGAGAGCTGACTTGCCACCTATGTACAACACTTGACATGACATTTTCTGTATGAATTTCACATGTTTTTGTGAAACTAATGCTGTGTTTAGTTCGTGTGCTAAATTTTTTTTAAGTATACAGACACATATTTCAAGTATTAAACGTAGACTATTAACAAAACAAATTACAGATTCTGCATGTAAACTGCGAGACGAATCTATTAAATCTAATTAATCCATCATTAGCAAATATTTACTATAGCATCACATTATCAAATCATGGCGTAATTAGGCTCAAAAGATTCATCTCGTAATTTACAGTCGGATTGTGCAATTGGGTTTTTTTCGTCCACATTTGATGCTCCATAAATGTGTCCAAACATTTGATGTGTTGGAAAAGTTGGAAGTTTGAAAAAAAAAAGTTGAAATCTAAACACGGCCTAAGCTACTTTTTATTTGTATGGATTTCGTTGGGATTTTACAGATGCAAACAGCACACCTGACTCCAAACTATACACTGGTTCACTGAACAATGTTTGCCACTTGTCTCTGTTGTGTCGGTGAACTAATCTCCATCGCCGTCGATCTTAGGCCAGCCATTTTCAGCCTGCGACTTGACAAACGCGGCCAGTAGCTTGATATCATCTTCGGCCAGCCGAGGTCCGAAAGTGCACTGCCCTCTCGGGGTGCATTTTTCTCCGAAGCCCTTAACGCAGCAAACACACAATCAAGAAATTAATGAGTATCTATCTATACTAACTCAAACATCATCATGATAGCAGCTAAGAATTACTCACCGGCATTCTTCCCTTCCCGTAGTACGTTATATTGTATAGCTCGTCCTCCGTGGCAACTCCATTTCTGCAGCAAATTTGCCCTTAATTTTGCCTTGATCCAATCCAACAATGGGCAGTAAATTTCGAGCAGTTAAAAGTTTTCAAGAGCACACATACCTCTCAAGATCCTTCATGTACAGAGTGGCGCCCTGTACATGACAAATCAGCAAGCTAATAAAAAGGTTGAAAATTTGTGTCCGGCCATCGAGTAATGGTTTCAGAAGCTTACCGGCTGTAGGATATTTCCTCCCATATCATGGCAGCCGATGCACGCCTTCCGGAACAGCGCTGCTCCTTCGGATTGAGCAAAAGCTACAACAACAAAAGGGGGGGAAAGAATGTGATGTGCGACGCGTACATTTCAGCAAATATGGTAAATTGGCAATTAATCATGCTCGGTGTACTTGTGTAGAATCATTCAGAGTTACTTCTGTTATGTTCCTCTACTGCTTCCCCACTAAAAAAACTTCAAGAGGAACTAGATTCTAGTACTACGCATCCTGACGTTTGAGATAGAGGATTAACCTGATGGTGTGGAAGCTAGGAAGCCAGGAGATGCGGCAGAAAGGAGGAGCGCCGCCGCGGCCAACAGCGGCGTGGCCGCGCGCTCTGCCGCCGCAGACGCAGCGACGGCGAGAGAGGCAAATGACGGCGTCGCCTCCTGCTTCAGGCGGCCGCAGCACGCCGTCGTCGTCCTCTGGGGAGAGCGATGAGCGGCGGCCGCCGCGCGATGCGGACCCGGTGGCCGTGAGGCCAGAGGAAGCCGGTGCATGGAGCTGCTGCTTCTTCCTCCCCCGTCGGCCGTCGCACCGGGGACAAGGCTAATCTTGGAGGACAGTGTTGAGCCTGACGTGGTTCAGATAGCAGCCACGTAATGTCCAAAAGGATTAGACGGGTCAGGCTTAGTAAGATCAGAACATAATGTATGGTTAAGACGTATTTTTGAACGAATCAGCACGTATTTTTTGAACAAATTGGCACTAGACGGTGCCCATTTCTTTGAATATAGTGTAAAAAGTTTAATGTATTGTTTAGACATTTTATAGCGTGGCAGATGCAGTGATGCTGGCCTGTGCACCACTGAAGCTTGATGCCTATAGACACAATGGAACAGCTCACCAACGCCGGGTTCAGTAAAATCAGAACATTTGGTAGGAAGTATAGGAAACAAATTATTAAACTCTATTTGGATCAAGATGTAAGGTTTGAACGGCAGTAGTCGGTTGTCACAGCAGCAGACGCAATTTTCCCCTGATGCAGGGGTTGTATAACTTAGCAGGCACGCTGAATTTTGGACTTTCTATGGTCCGAATATCGACGGCACGGAGAATTAATTCCTTTTCCCCATGATTCGTGAGCAAATTGGAATCCTGCATACAAATTCTTACTGCCACCATGTATTGACATTTGGATGAAGGCTGGACGATAAACACCAAAAAAGAAAAAACACTACCAAATTAAATGAAAAATATGCAAAACTCAGATGGGATATTATATATTTGTCATAATTCAGAATCGAAGATCTTTTTGACGGAAAGAATCGAAGATCTCAAAGACTCAAATCTTACCCCCCCCCCCCCCCCCAAAAAAAAAAAAAAAATTCCAAACTTTGAAACAACATCCATATGAGGATTTTTGATTTATTAATAGCAGAAAACATAATAGCCTTTTACAACAGAAGAAATTGGTCAAGTATTCCACATAGAAATTAAATCTGGCTAAAAAATCTCAACTTATGTCAGTTATGTGTAAGGCATAAAGCCATGCTAATATCCATTATTTTGCTAATTTGCATGTTTCTTGAGGGTACTTGCTTCGAACTTCTACATCTGCTAATCTGGAGTTCACAGTGATTTTGACTTCTGAGCCTCAATATATTACTAAAATGATGCATCTAATATAACTTATATAGCAGACATCCCAACCACAATGCAAGGTAGAGATGTAGGAACTGGAATTAATCCTGAACTCATTGGTTTCTTATTTCAGGAAATGCTTATGATAGAAGTTCATTGATATATGAGTTGCTGAAAACAGCAACATGTCATCCTTTAAAGTTTCGAAGGCAACCTCTAACCTCTGCCTCATTTGAGCATCACTGCTATGAACTTCAGATAATCCTGAATGCAAGTGTCATATAAACAAGGTAACAGATGATGGTCACCTATGTTTGCAATCGGTTTGTGCTGTGTAAGCATATAAATTAGTTGTGCACAATATCAAAGGACCCATCTAAATGAGAGATCATTGAGAGACCGTAACATGTACTTGGCAAAAACATGACTTGGGAGAATGAGACTCGTTTTATTATTCGCTCTAGACTTCAGAACACAAGGGGTTTTTAAAAAAGGAAAAAAATCACACCAGATGTTGGACCAAAATGATTCACCGCAATCATCTCTTTTAATTTTTGAACCGGGCATCAATTTTTTTAAGAATAGAAAATTCTCTTTTTGAATTTTAGTGGACGATTTCACAGCTCAAGATTTCAAACAATGAAGTTGAGTAGACGATGAGCAATGCATTCAAGACTCGGAAAATTTAATGTGTTTTTAGCATTACTTAGAGAAAAGAAGTTCCGAAGTAGCTATAATTGCTGAGTAGATACTGCTGCCATTTTTCGTTGGTTTAGTTTTGCATAGAGACCGCTTTTGGAATAAAGAAGAAAAGAAGAACAAGTAGGTAAGTGGGGAATGTGAAGTAGCTCATGCCAACCTATCCAAGGACATGACAGTCAGCAGTTGATGAACGCAACAATTAAACATGTATATTGATGGTATAGTGGTATCTGGAACCCAACAAATACATACAATCTTAATGTTATTCTCGTTGCTCCTTCAGCTTTGTGCTCTATCTCTATACCATAAAAACACTAATCCCTAGTACACTACGCAGCAAGGGGTGTTCCAGAACCAAATCACATCTCCCAAAATCAATAAATCCATAGAAAATTGCAGAACAAAGTGTCTTGTTCACTATACCAGCGTAGGCTCCATTGCCCTCAGGGCTCCTGATGCGACTCGAGGCAGAGGGAGAGGCCGATGCGCGCGCGCTGGCACTGGGACCGCTTGAGCGCGGTGCCGGCGCTCCCGCAGAGGGTGCGGACGGCCTCCGTCTCCCCGGGGCAGCACGAGGTCACCAGGCACTCGGCCAGCGCCCGGTTGAGGTGCCGGCACAGCACCTCCGGCCTCAGCGGGCCGCGCGCCGCGCTGCGGTGGCACTCGGCGAGCGCCCGCTGCGTCGCGGCGCAGGGCCCCGGGACGTGCACGGCCGCCGCCGATTCGGGCTCTGACCCCTGCCGCCCGCCGCTGCCGCCGCCGCCTCTCCTGCTCATCGGGAACCGCCCGGTCGCGGTGGGGACTGGGGAATCTGCTCGGCGATTCCGTCCCGCCGCGATCTCGTACTCTCTGGACTCTCCTCCCCAACGAACACCATGAGATTGATGCAAGGAGAGTTTCTTCTAGTTGGTCCGATTAACTTATGGGCCGTGCTCGCACTACGAGTCCACGGGTTCTCAAACAAAAGCTTATTGGGCCTCCAATTTCATCTGTTGACAGTGTGCTGAGATGAAAAAAGTCCATTTGCCTCTCTCCAATACGCACGTCTAATTAGTACTTTAGTACTCCCTCCGTTCCATAATATAAAAGATTATGCCCTCTAAATTTATCCTAAAATATAATTATCAGGTTACGGATAAAAAATATACCCTCTACCCTTGGATGTACGCTATACGGCAATATGGTACATCGACGCGTGTACGGACATTCTCTGTATACGTTAAGGAAATTCGTCTCGAAGTCCACCAATGGAAAGGTTCCTACCCGTATAGGACTGGGTCATCACTATATCGTGCAGGGTCCGATGTCTCCGAGTCCTACTTGTAGACCACCTGACCTGCGATATAAAAGGGACCCCCCGGGAAGACCTAAAGGATGGAATCTCATAGCCAACACAACGACCACAGCCTATGAAGCCGGAGCCTACAGGAGCCAAGTCGCCGGATGATCTAGTCGAATCAACTCGACTACGATCTCGTCGGTATCGTCGAGTTCTATTATTCCCTTTGTAATTTATGGTCATCCCCATATAATCCCATATCAACTGGATTAGGGCTATTACCTATTAAGGGGCCTAAACCAGTATAATCATTGTCTCTTGTTTTCTTGATGTCGTATTACGTAGATCCTCGTACCAGCGTACCCAATACCCTCTATATCCGGTCTACGAGTACCCACCGTCGACAATAATGGATTTTATAATTTTGAGATAGTACTTTATTTCCCAACCACGTTCTTTTATAGTACCCCTTTATTTGATATTATAAGTCATTTTAATTTTTTTTCTATTCAAATTTTTGTAGGTTTGACCAGATTTATAAAAAATTTAGTAACATATATAACACCAAATTAGTCTCATTTTAATATAAATTAAATATGTTTGATTTTTGTGAGAAATATTGTTATATGTTTTTATAAATCTAGTCAAAATTAAAAAGAGTTTAACTATAAAATGTTTAAAATGACTTATATAATATGAAATAGATGGAGTACTAGTTTAATCCCTAACAACTGGCATCTTTTCCCCACCTACTAGTTTAGTTTTACTATTTTATTCTCGTAACCATCACTTATTGATTTTGTACTATGCATTGTCCTTTTGCCACTTCCTATATTATGGGAGGAAGGGAGTATCCCTTGGCCACAAAACCAGACATGAAGATTCCCCAACTGGTTCATTTGTCTCTCTGAGCAATTTAAATGGTCGTTTCATCCTGCAGGGCATGTTGACACAGTTTTCTCAATGTACCACCTCGGGTGGCATCACAATCAGAAAAAGAATAAAAAACAATAGGATCTAGTCATCGTCTTCCTCTACCTCTCCATTCCATCTCTCTTCCACTCTCCGCAGCCTTCCTCCTTCCTCCCTCTCCCATCTCTCTAGGGGAAGTGATGGTGAGTGCGGACCGTGTGTGCCGCTTAGTGTGCCCATTTGCCTTTATTTGCTGTTCATCCTCCGTGTGACTGTTATTACAGACGAGTATGGAGGTAGTATCGAGGAGGCCTGAGTGGACAGGATAATCCCAGCGATATGGCAGAGCTCAAGCTATCCTACATGGTGGCAACAGTGTGTGGAAAAGATAGTGGCAGTGGAGACAATTGTCTCCAAGCCTCACCCTGGCGATGAATTCCCTTAAAGGGAAAATGAGACAGAGGATAGGGAATTCCTTATGTCCCCAATGACTTAGTTGCTCAGATCTAGGTGGCATCGAGACAGCGGTTTTTCACGGAGACGGTGATAACGTCCCGCAACTTCTCTGGCTTGAGAGGTGGGGACCGCTTGCCACTGCTAGGGAGAAGCCGTTGTCTCCGATCTACTCCAAAGAGGAGCTTGAGTTCCGCAGCACTAATCAACGTCGGTATTGTTGTTGTCGGAGAGAAGACACGAGGGAGAATGGCACGTTGGTCATGTTTTAGAGATTAAAGAGGGATTGTTTTCAGTGTCACTAGCATGTGGTTCAATTGGAGTTTTTTACTTTTACTCTTTTTTTTCATTTTTCTGATTGTAATGTCGCGTAATTGCCATCATGAATGAAGACCAAATCAACGTGACACATAGTCGACGTGTTAGCTGAAACCGCCTTATAAACCAATAAAGAAGATAAATTGATCCGGGTTTCATAGTTGAGGGAGCACCTATATTTGATTTTACTATTGTAATTGGACTTGAATTATAGCTGAGAGAGGTGAAGTGGACTTTTTCCTGCTGAGATTAGCCAAGTTCACGTGCATTCGGCCCCTAGTCTGGCTCTGCTCATTTTTGGGGCTTTGGAATTGGAAAGGAAAGGAAAAAATACACCGAAGGTCCCTCAACTTGTTATCGAGTTACGAAATCGTCCTCCAACTGTAAAACCGAATATCCGGCGTCCCTTAACTAATCAAAACCGGTCACAATAGGTCCTTCGGTGGTTTTGTCCCTGGTTTTGTCCTACGTGGCGGCTGAGTCAGCGTGTGACCCACGTGGGCCCCACATGTCAGGAGCCCAGGTCATCTCACTTCCTTTCTCTTCCTCTCTCTCTCCCCTCACTCTTTTCTTCTCTTCTCTGGGATGGAGTTCATGGCACGGCGGACAACAGAGGTTGACTGCAGGCTGGTCCCACGCCGCGGCTCCGCCACACTCGCTCGACAGTTCACGCCGGCACGGTGTGCCTAAGGCCACCGCACCACCCGAGGCAGCTCGGGCGCGCCACCTCCTCCAGATCCACGCCCAGTTCGTTGCGTCCGGCCTCCTCGCCGATGCCTTCGCCGCTAGCCGCCTCATCCTCTTCACCACCTCCACCCGCCTCCTCCCGCTCCCGTTCCACCACTCGCTCCGCCTCCTCCGCCTCGCCCCGTCGTTCTGCGCAGCCCGAGCCAACGAGAGCGGCGAGCAACCGCTCGGGCAAAGCCCGCTCGAGGCTGAGCAGCAGCCGCCGCCGCCACCGCGGGGAGGGGACGGAGGGAGCAAGGACGCCACCGCCGTCGCGCCGCGTCCGGGCCTGGCAGGGAGGGAACGGGGAGAGCGAGGACGCCGTCGTCGTCACGCCGCGTCGGGGTCTGGTGGGGAGGGGACGGGGAGAACGAGGCCGCTGCCGTCGCGCCGCGTCGGGGCCTGGCAGGGAGGGAACGGGGAGAGCGAGGACGTTGCCGCCATCGCGCACGCAGCTCCATCGTTTCTCGTTCCCCAACCTCAGCTGGGGCAACCACCGCCTCCTCCGCTGCTCCAAGAACCCCGCCTCATCGCCTCCACCCGCGGCGCCGGACACCCCGTCGCCGGACAAGGAGAAGACCGCCCACAGCTCCACTGACGGCGTCGGCGTCGGCAGTTTGCCTCAGCGGGGTCCGCAACGGCCGTGGAACCTCCGCACCTGCCGCTCTGCCACCGCCGCACCGTGTCCAGAGGGATTGGACGATGCGGCTGATGCTGCGCTGGAGTGAGCGCCGCCGCCGCTGGCGACGACCAAGAAGCAGGTGTCCTCCAACGTGCTGTCCGAGGAGGAGATCGCCCATGTCTTCAAGACAAGAATAGGGGAAAGACAGAGGAATTGAGGGTGCCATGACGTGGCTACACTGACATGTGGGGTCCACGTGGGTCCCATATTGATTCAGTTGCCACGTAGGACAAAACCGGGATCAAAACCGCTTGAGGACGTAAAGTGACCGGTTTCGTAAATTGAGGGATGTCATATATCTGATTTTGTGGTTGGGGGACGAGTTTGTAACTCGATGACAAGTTGAGGGACCTTCGGTGCACTTTTTCCAATTGGAAACCTAACCAAAAATATCACAAAGGGCCCATTTGGATTCACTGTTACGGTTTTACCATTGCCTGAACTGTACTCTCGTTGTTCAGTTTGGTAGTTGAGTTGACAGCGGGGATCCGCCGACGCCGCACACCGTCTTTTCCTGTGGCGACATGCATCGCACAGTGACGAGCCAGTCAGTACCCAGTACAGAAACCGCGCGGCTCACGGGGGAAAACCCACCAATCGCGACATCATCAACGACGCTGGTAAAAAACCCAGTACAAGTACACAACCTTCTCACATCGCAGGAGACCAACCAGACAACCAACCAGCCGGGCCAGCGCTCTACAGACTAGTACAGACTACAGAGATCGGCAAGGCTGCATGCTGGAACCAGAGACGCGGACGCCCCACTCCACCACCGATCGATCGCTGGTATCCGAGGGGGAGGTTTTGTCCGTCCCCTCGTCCCCCGCACTGTTCGCGCTCGCTCGCCCGCTGCTCTGCTCGTCTCTTCCACCATCAAATGATCACATGCTGTCCATCAACTCACCCCGTCGTCTCGTGTGCGTGCAGCTTTCCCCCACGGCCTCCTGCTGCTGCCGACCCGACCCGACCCAGCGTCCCTCGCCATCGCGCGATCGTGAGAAAAATCGGGTGTTCTTGTGTAGTAGAAAAAAAAACCGGTCCCGTCCTTTGATTCCCTCTGCCTGGGCGCCGCCCGCTACGGGACGCGAGAGCAGCTACCAGCAACCCGACAAACCGCACAGGCGGCCTCCCCCTCCCGCGCGCGCCAGCGTCCAACGCTAACGGCGACCCGCGCCTCTCTCACAGTGTCTCTCCCGCTAGCGTTATCATCATCAGCTGCGGGCTTGCTATGCTATGCTTGCTTGTTGCAGTGGTTTTGCCACGGAGAAGGGTCACCGGGAAATTATTGTTTAGGCTGACGTGATGCTCCAGGGAGTCCTGTCGCGAGCTCCCGGCGCCGACGCGGCAGCGATGAAGGCGAAGCGCGCGGCCGACGACGAGGAGGAAGGCGGCGAGCGGGAGCGCGCGCGTGGGAAGCGGCTGGCTGCTGAGGGGAAGCAAGGGTTAGTGGTGGTGAGTACGGGGGAGGAGGAGGAGGCGGCGGCGGAGACGCGTGGGCTGCGGCTGCTTAGTTTGTTGCTGAGGTGTGCGGAGGCGGTGGCGATGGACCAGCTGCCGGAGGCGCGGGACCTGCTGCCGGAGATCGCCGAGCTGGCGTCGCCGTTCGGGTCGTCGCCCGAGCGCGTCGCGGCCTACTTCGGGGACGCGCTGTGCGCGCGCGTGCTGAGCTCCTACCTGGGGGCCTACTCGCCGCTGGCGCTCCGCCCGCTCGCCGCCGCGCAGAGCCGCCGCATCTCCGGCGCGTTCCAGGCGTACAACGCGCTGTCGCCGCTCGTCAAGTTCTCGCACTTCACGGCCAACCAGGCCATCTTCCAGGCGCTCGACGGCGAGGACCGCGTCCACGTGATCGACCTCGACATCATGCAGGGGCTGCAGTGGCCGGGCCTCTTCCACATCCTCGCCTCCCGCCCCACCAAGCCGCGCTCGCTCCGGATCACCGGCCTCGGCGCGTCGCTCGACGTCCTCGAGGCCACCGGCCGCCGCCTCGCCGACTTCGCCGCGTCGCTCGGCTTGCCCTTCGAGTTCCGGCCCATCGAGGGGAAGATCGGGCACGTCGCCGACGCCGCCGCGCTCCTCGGCCCGCGCCACCACGGGGAGGCCACCGTTGTGCACTGGATGCACCACTGCCTCTACGACGTGACGGGCTCCGACGCCGGCACGGTGCGCCTGCTCAAGAGCCTCCGGCCGAAGCTGATCACCATCGTGGAGCAGGACCTCGGCCACAGCGGCGACTTCCTGGGCCGCTTCGTGGAGGCGCTGCACTACTACTCGGCGCTGTTCGACGCGCTGGGCGACGGCGCGGGGGCCGCCGAGGAGGAGGCGGCGGAGCGGCACGCGGTGGAGCGTCAGCTCCTCGGCGCGGAGATACGGAACATCGTCGCCGTCGGGGGCCCCAAGCGCACCGGCGAGGTGCGCGTCGAGCGGTGGGGCGACGAGCTGCGGCGAGCGGGGTTCCGGCCGGTGACCCTGGCCGGCAGCCCCGCCGCGCAGGCGAGGCTGCTTCTTGGCATGTACCCATGGAAGGGCTACACTCTCGTCGAAGAGGACGGCTGCCTCAAGCTCGGGTGGAAGGACCTGTCCCTGCTCACCGCCTCGTCGTGGGAGCCGACAGACGGCGACGCCGACGCCGACGTCGCCGTCGCCGGCGATACCCACCATGAGAGCCACGATTCTTGATCACATGATCGCAGTAGCAGCCAGGTCGATTCACCTGTCGCAGCTTTCTTGGTCATATTCATTATCCTCTTTCTGCTAGCTACTTCATTCGATCGTTCTTCCTCCTGTGAGTAGTATTTTGGCCGATGATTAAGCTTGTAATATAATCGTATAGGCTTCATCATTCGTTCCCTCTCCAGGTTGCCATGAACAACACCATTTCAATTACAAAATAGAACTCTTCTACCTCCAAAAAGAACTTGAACTTTCGTGAGCAAGATATCCGCAAAGTCGCAATCTGCATCATCATCTGCCTGCTGCTGCTTCATCGAAATTTTGGATTATTAGATAGGTCGTCAACTAGTGATCGATTTAATTGTGGACAGGGGAGCCAGGGATCAGGATATGATGTGAGGTGATGAGGTGACAAATGACAAAATAATTAAGGAGAGGTGCTTGCACGGCCGGATTCTGATAATTAACTTGATAATATTATTGTCATAGCTGAATAGCTGAATAGTGACAGCTTACCCGTCGGCTCTATCGAAAACTCGCAAATCTACTGGCAACAGGTACTGTTCAGTTTCACGGTTTTATGCCCTATTCAGTTGTCTTGTTACAACGCAACGACTTTGAGAAGCTATTAGCTTAGCTGTTGCGAGAGTGACTGTTTGCACGTATCGGTGATAAACAACCTAAAATAAATTGAACATTATATAATACAACGAATCTGAATAAAGATAATGCCTTATACTAAATCAGAAAGAGAGTAGGATTTTGTAACTGTTTTTCGTGCTCTGATGCAATTGGGTTTTTTTAACGACTCACACGAGACGATGTGAGGTTCTATTGATAGAGTATGAAAAAATTACAAGATTACAACCCTGGAGAGTTGTAACCAGGAAAAGAAAAAAAATACCACCCACACGCCGACATCGCCAACACACACGCCTAGGAGAGGGCTAGCACCGGATCGGCCGCTTTTAAGCGTGACCGACCGCCACTAGACCAACAAAGGGGTACAGACGAGATCGCCCTCTAGGGGCACTGATGCAATTGGGTTGCTGTATGAAATTATGAACCGCGGCAATACAGAAGGGACGCTGTTTCTCTTGGATTTTTTTTTCCTTTTTGGTGATATGACGATGGAATACTTAACTACAGCTATATATACAGGCGGTTGCATTAGACAGATCACGAGGATAAATCTCTGGACACATAGCAGATGGACACGAAAAGGCTGGGGCCGAGGCGATGACATGATATTTCAGGACGCAGATCAGGTTGGTTGACATGATTGGGGGCAGCACAGGATTGGGCAACTCGTGAGCCACACAGACTGTTTCCATCCAGTTCCGGCCTGCTGGTGTTGCCTCTTCTCCGTACGCTAAAGCTGGGATTGCTGCAATGTGAGTGGTCGTTCTTGCGATCGTGAGCATTGATTTGGATCCAAGATGCACTGTTCACATTCAAATACATTTCCAATGGATCAGTAGGGTGAAATCGGTAAGATCATTTTTTTTTTGGTTGGTAAGAAATGTTAGGTTCATTTAGGGCCCCTTTGAATCGCAAGATTGAGAAAATGTAGGAACAGGAAAAACGTAGGATTTTGATAGGAATGTAAGTGTAAAACAGAGAATTGCAAAACGCAAGAAAAATACAGGAATGGACGTTTGATTGAACCGCAGGAAAAACGCAGGAATTAGATGAGAAAGATAGACTCAAAGAAAAATTACCAAGAGGTTGAAGCTCTTACTAAATTTTCTCCAAAATCTCTATAGTATTGTCCATTCCATAAAAATTTCAAATGATTGGATTAGATTCAATGCTTTGTTTCAAAGGGTTTCATAGGAAATTTTTCTATAGGATTGAAATCCTCCAAAATTCTTATGATTTTCCTCCAAATCAAAGGGGCCCTTGGAGCAAATATAATAGTAAGCTATAAGCTTACTATAAGCTTATGTGGAGGAGAGAGGTAGTGAAAAATCAAGAGTGTTGGCTCTCATGCAAGAGCAAGCTTATCACAAGCTACAAGACAAATACATTAAATGTATAAGTGAGAGATAGAAAGAGGAGAAGAAAATTATAGCCAACCTTATAGCTAATCTATTATATATGTTGGCTTTAAGATAGGCTAATAGTAGGAAGTAAACTCTACTATTATCCTTGCTCTTATACTTTTGTCATAAATGGCTCGGATTGTACTAACTGAAATAAAGGAACGGCTTTTAATTGCATCAGAACCCTGGCCATTGATTAACATACTCCCTCCATCCTAAAATAAGTGCAGTTTTGCACTATTCACGTTTAACGTTTGACCGTTCGTCTTATTTGAATTTTTTTTATGATTAGTATTTTTATTGCTATTAGATGATAAAACATGAGTAGTACTTTATGTGTGACTAAATATTTTTAAATTTTTCACAAATTTTTCAAATAAGACGGACGGTCAAACGTTGGGCACGGATATCCATGGCTGCACTTATTTTGGGACGGAGGTAGTATCTAGCAACGATTCGGCTGACTAGTCAATGCGGAAGACATTCGATCATTGGGAGAATCATCTTCTTGAACTAGGGCATGGGAGCCTACGCAGTCGGTCCAGGAATAGTGGGAGAAACTGGAACTGGCCAATACGGTAGGAGTTCCCAAAAAAGAATGGCGCACTCTCATCCTCCTTGTGGTACGGGAGATCTGGAAGGAGCAGAATCAGCAGATTTTCTAGCACAAGGAGTCCACAACGACGTATTTGCTTGCCAAAATCAAAGAAGAGGCCAAGCTTTGGATGCTGGCCGGCGCCAGAAGGTTGCGTGAGCTCCTGCCACATCTTGTATAGTGTACTTTTCCCTTTTTTCGCCCCTGGGGATTATATTTTTTCCTGCTATATTCAATGAAAAGGCAGTCTGTGCCTTTTTCCCTTAAAGAAAAGTCAATACGAAAGACATTCAATCATTCATTGTTAAAAAAAACCCTATGTAATATCATTTGTGGCTTATTTTACCATTAAAGTTATTTTAGTATAACTTATATTACATTATCTTTTAATAAAATAAAATCAAACTGATGTTTAAAAGTCAATAATATCATGCTTTTCAAAATGGAGAGAATACGTGGTTTTACTAAGGAATAAGTTCATCTAAGGTCCCTTAACTTGTCAACGAATCCGATTTTCATCCTTCAATCACAAAACCAGATATAACTGGTCCCTCAACTAACAAAACTGGTGCGAATTAGGTCCCTCGGCGGTTTCGATAGCAGTTTTAGCTGACGTGGCGCCTACATGGCTAATTTGACTCGGTCTTAATCTGACGTGGCACTGACATGGCGCTTACGTGGCAATTCAATTCGGGAAAATAATAAACCCCGTGGGACCCACATGTCAGTTTCACACACAAATTAATAAAAAATGGCGGGGCCCACGTAGGCCCCACATGTCATTTCACCCCTCTTCTTCCTCCTCTCTCTCCCCATCTCCCATCTCTTCATCTCTCTCCCATTTCCTCTCTCGCTTCGGTGCTCGCCCCGCTCTCCTCGTCCCCAGGCCTCTCCGACCGCCTCCTCGCCTCCCGCCACGAGCTCCACGAGCGGCAGGAGCACCTAGCCGCTGCCTCCTCGTAGCCGACCTCGCCGCTCGACTTCGTGCTGCCCGCGCCTCACCCGACCCCCTCGCTGCCACTGCCGAGCTCAAGCCTCTCTTGGTGGATCCCGAGGGATCTGGATCTAGTCAGGACGAACCCGTCGCCGTCATCGGCGTCTGGGCACGGTTCATGAGCAAAGGCGGCTGCGCCGTCGCTGGTCCATCACCAGCTTCTCGCTGTCCACGCTGACCAACTCGCTCGTCGTCGGCGTGCCCATGGCGCGCGCCATGTACGGCGAGTGGGCGCAGCAGCTCGTCGTTGTCAGCTCTGGCCAAGGATTATAGCAACACGCGCACTTCAACTAGCTGGAGCGAAAATCTTTGTGGACAAACACAGAAGAATTTCTCGACGACAACGCCTTATCTAGTTTTTCTCATTCACTTGACACTTAACTCAGGAGATTACATGACTTTTATAGCCCAGCAGACACACCACTAAGCAAACAAACTTCGGCCGCATCGTACACGCACGCAGCACGCGATCCAATTAATTCGGCAGCCACTAGCTAGCCACATGCACGAAGCTAACTGCCACACAAAAATAATGCTAACAGTTGTCCAGCTCTCCGTCTTCCAGGCCATCGTCTGGTTCACGCTGCTGCTGTTCGTGCTCGAGGTTAGGAAGGCCGCCATCGGAATGTACGTCGACGGCGCCTCGTCCTCCGAAGAGTCGTCGTCGTCGTCGACGACGCCGGCGGCCAGCAAAGGGCGTCACGAGGCCAGCGCTGGCACCGCCGCATCCACGCCTCCACGGTCATTGTCGTCACCGCGGCGAGCGGCGCCGGCAAGTCGTCGCTGTGGGGCGCTGGTGAAAGTGGTGGCGCCGCTCCCTCCTCACCGGTCGACGCCGCCGCGCGCCGCTCCCTCCTCTCCCGCCGGCGGTCATCGAGGAGAAGGGCGGCGGACGGCGGCCATCGGGGACAAGGGCGACGAGCGGTGGGAAGGAGCTAGGCGAGCTCCCTAGTCTACCGGCGAGCGCGTGCAAGAGCGAGTTGGCCGGCGGCCACTCTTCTCCATTTCCGCCGCCGCCGTCGTCGCAAGAGAGATAAAAAGAGGGGAGATGGGGAGAGAGGAAGCAGAAGAGGAGGGGTGAGTTAGACTGACGTGTGGGGCCCACGTGGGCCCCGCCATTCTTTTATTAATTTGTGTGTGAAACTGACATATGGGTCCCACGGGGTTTATTATTTTTTCGGATCAAATTGCCAGTAAGCGCCCACGTCAGTGCCATGTCAGATCGAGACCGAGTCAAATTAGCCATGTAGGCGCCACGTCAGTCAAAACCGCCATCGAAACCACCGAGGGACCTAATCTGCACCGGTTTTGATAGTTGAGGGACCCGTTGTATCTGGTTTTGCGGTTGAAGGAAGTAAATCGGATTCGTTCATAAGTTAAGGGACCTTAGATGAACTTATTCCTTTTACTAACCACGAGCCAGCATGAAATGCTTTCACTTGAGGTTCCATCGGTCCAGCCTATTACGTGATTACGTCCGACTCACTACGCCCAATTAAAGCCCAGCAGCCCAGCTAACTCTCCTGCCCATAATACGGCCCATGCGATTCGGAACTCTTGCGAAAAGGACCCTGTTTAGTGCTTACTCCCTCCATCCAAAAATATTTGATGCCGTCGATTTTCTTTAAATACGTTTGATCGTTCGTCTTATTAAAAAATCTAAGTAATTATTAATTACTTTCCTATCATTTGATTTATTGTTAAATATATTTTTATGCATATATATAGTTTTACATATTCCATAAAAGTTTTCGAATAAGACGAACGGTCAAACATATATTTAAAAACGTCAACGGCGATAAATATTTAGGGAATGAGGGAGTACTAAGTTGCAGATTTTGCAGTTACAACCCTGCCAGCTGCGTTCAGGAGAACCCCTCCTCCCTGGCACGCAAAACGGAGCACGCATTATTGCATGATTAATTAAGTATTAGCTATTTTTTTAAAAAATGGATTAATTTGATTTTTAAAGTAACTTTTGTATAAAAACTTTTTCCAAAAAACACATCGTTTAGCAGTTTGAAAAGCGTGCGCGCGGAAAACGAGGGAGAAGGGTTGGGAACTTGAAGGAAAGAACACACTGTAAAAGCAGGTATAATAGCAGACTATAAGCCAGCTATAAACATATTTTAAAGAGATAAAAGAAGAGAGAAGAGCAGTGGGCTACAGATTTGTAGCCAGCTGCAGCGCGGACTCCAAGAGAAATATGTGTATGACAGGTGAGACCAGGTATTAATATTATAGTCAGCAACTATTGTATAAATTGGCTATAACATTAACTGTAGATGATTTAGAGCCAGTGTCTATACTATAAACTTGCTCTAAGTGTCTAGTGTCTACTATCGCTACATCTTGGACGACCGCGTCTTCTTTCCTCCATGCATGCTCCATCCTAGCTGCTTGTGTGACTCCGCCCAGTTTTGTCTCTCGCCCAATTGGCAATCACAGGTTCAATTCGCAGCCAACCTAGCTAGGCACTCGTCCGGCCGGCCCTTCGTCGTCGCTTGGCTATCTAGCTTCCTTCGATCAGCTTCAAAACCGAAGCCGCCCCCGTTGTCTTCATTCCACCGTACGTTGATCCGCTAGACTCTGCTCCAGTAGACCAGTACTCGATACTCGTGTGTTCGGTGTTCCTCCTGGCTATATATACACGACGCGTTGCCGTTGCCGTTGCCGTTGCCGGCCACTCGCTCTCTCCATCTCGTCTCGCCCAAGCGCACGCGTTTCCACCGTCTGCTACTGCTAGCGTGCTACTGTCTCGCTGATCGATCATGAGTTACTACGGCCAGCAGCCGGCTCCCGTGACCGGTAATGCTACAGATGACTTTGGGAATTAATTGGGAGACTTCTGCTGTTCTTGGTTGCGTTCATGCTTCCTTTTTTTTTTACTGATGGAGTGATTTCGGTGTTCGAATTTTTTGCTTCCTTGATTTCTTTTGCGAGCAGCGTACCCACCGCCGGCGATGGCGCCACTGCAGCAGCCGACGGGGCAGGCGCCGTACACGGCGCCGCCGCAGGGCAACTACGCGCCGCCTCCGCCGCCGGGATACCCGGGCAACTTCGACGTGGGCATGAACCCGCCGCAGCCCGCGCAGACACAGAGCCGCGGTGACAAGGCCTTCCTGGAAGGATGGTAATTAAGCTCGGTGTCACTGATAATAATGTCTTGTGTGAGGCAGTGGCTGAGCCTACCGCCTACCATTTTCTGTTTACTCCAATCGATCATAACCTAATAGCAGGGACAACATAAGCTGTGCACTTTGTTACCAAAATTAACCTTATTAAACTGTGGCAATATCAACTTTTGACAAGCTTTGGTGTTATCGAATTTTAGTAGCGTTTGATGTCTTTTCAAAATTTAGTACTAGCGTTTTTATGATAGGAAAGTTCTGAAACTACTAAATTTTAGTAGTAGGATAATATTGGTGACATCATATTTAGTTTGTTATCTTACTTAAAAGCGATAATAAAATGAACAAGCCCATAGTATCTTCCTACGTTTATAGAAAACCTAACTCAACACCTAAGTTATAGGGTTTATTTATGATTAAAAAGAGGTTGCTAGAAATTGGGGTATGAAGTAGACTTTTTTACCCCTAGTTTTCATAATGAGACAATTACTCTTTTTCATAACAAGAAAAAAAAATATCCATGCGTTGCAACAGGTAAAAGCTATTTTAATCTTATCACTGTTGTACAGTTTAGCTAAGGTGAAATTCACTCTGGAAATTCATTTGGATATTTATTTTACAAAATCATGAGCTACAATTAGAAGTCCTTTCTGTATTTTCAAAAACGAACGAACTTAAAAACAGACTCAAATACAGATATGTATTTCCAAAAGCAAATGAAATTAAAAACCGACTCATATACGGACGACGTACAAAGTACCGGCAAAAACATCTTCAATTTTATAATAGTAGTGATATGCGAAAGTAGACTGAAGAACTGAAATACTTAACCGTTCTGTTGTTTTGCAGCTGTGCTGCCCTTTGCTGCTGTTGCCTCCTCGACATGTGCTTCTAAGGCTATTGAGAGTACAAGTATAAGCAAATCATATGTTGCAAGTAGAGTATGTTTAAGGCTGTACTGTCCAGTTGAAGGTTTGTACTTATGTGCCATGTAAGAGTTCGAATGAAGATTTACCATGTTAGGCTCCTCTCGGATAGCCTAATCAGTCAAAGAAAATGCTAAATTTTGGATTTTCAAACTTAATTTTGAGATTAATTTTGAGATATTTTCAACGTAGTTTCTTTTTTAACATTGGCTTTTAAGTCACCAAGAACACATTTATAAAAATTTCACCTACAAATTTATTTTTATTTCCTAATAAGCCGTTTTGGATTATTAGGAAATAAGCCAAACCATGGGGACTTCATTTTTTAGTTCCTGGATACTTATGCACGGAAAAGAAAATGAGGACAGTAAATATGGATTATCAATTTTTCTGCAAGTATATAGGACATTAAACTACTAGATGTTTAAATAACTACAATCACCTCCCTACATAAATAACTCTTATGCCTCGGGATCCGTGAAATATACAGGAGTTTCTAGATCATCATTGTTTGCAGAAGCAAATGAATCTTCAGATCCTATCGTCGATGGACTTGAAATACTACTCTCTTCAGAATCCGAGATTTCATCATGTACAACCACAGGCTCCTCAAGCTCGGACTCAGATCCTGAAGTCCCTAATTGCTTATTAATTGCAACCTTGGCCATGTCGAGGAACCATTCATCCTCGGGTAGAGAACTGAATAATGAGAGGAAGAAGACAACAGTCTGAGAAATTCGGCCATGAAAGACAGGCAGCTAAATAAAAGGAAAAAATGTGAACGGCAGAAAGCATGATTACAGACCTTTGTGGGTCAACATTTCTCACTGAGAAAGCTGCGATTGCCCTAGTTATGATTACCGACACAAGCTGCTGAACAGGTCTGTGTGGATACCGTCCACAGACAGCAATCTCAACGACGAAGTGCATATCAAGAATAAGCTGAAATCATAAAGTAATGATATTTTAGTATTTGAACCAAAGTAACATGAAAGCTTGAGAAAATATACCTGCTGTAGTCCTGAAGGCCGGAGTTGGATGGATTGATCCTCGAAAACATCCCAGAATTCCTGTTCATTGGAGAGCCACATGACAACCGTTTCAGTTAGCCTTGAGAGCAAGACCTTCTGTATCTTCTCTTTACCCAGTAAGACATCACCAGCAACACTAGCTAGCTGCCGTAACTTTACAAACAGCGCCTGAGAAAAATATATAGATAGATAGGTGAGATAACTGTGTTTTTTTGTTTAAGCAGTAAATTAATTAGCTTGAGGATAACACAAACACATTGCCTTTGCTCTCTTAAAATACATCAAAGGCACTGTATGTAATCATCTGAACAGAAATGCATGATAAATTGAGCTGAAATTATTAAGTCATCTTTAACATGTTCAGATTTCTATTTTTAACATCAAAGGTACTGTATGTAATCATTTTTAAGTCAATGTATGTCCTCCCCTTCACCAGTTTCAAGCTAATAGGAATGATCCACTCAGAAATGGGGATGAGGATTCCCATATAATAAAATGTCATGCTTTGTGATGGGCTGAAGCAACTTTAGTGTAGACAAACTTAGAAGACTTGATAAGGGAATAGGAGTCCACATGGCAACTAGCCCTATGTTGACTAAATGATGCACTTTTCTGTTTAGTGTTAACTAGCAAATGAAATGTAATTAAATTAAAGATCAATTTTGAGATTGAAAGGAAACAAGAAAACGGTTATCAAAGAAATATTATGTTCCTAAGTTATCCCCTTGTGCACAGCATGATGGTCCAAAAGTAGTACCAGACATCGCAGCATCATCCTTTTTTCAGTTTGATCCTATCCTTATAAACAGGGGATTGTTTTAATATAGACCTGTGAACTGCAATGCCGTGGTTTTTTCATGGTGACAAGAAATCATTTTGAGCTTTTAACACGATCGATGCAAAAAACTGATATCACATCATTGAAATGGAATCACCTGGAAAGGCAGAGAAGGTGAAGGATCACACTCCCAAAGAAGATCATCAGTTTTCAGCTCCAAGTACATTCTAGCATCCAGTCGTGATTTCCCTTCTAAGTAAATAAATGATAAGACATACTGTAGGCAAAAATGATCCCTCAGTTTGTCCAGTGAATGTTGCAGACTACGTTTCCACTCTTTGTATTCTATGGAGTATATAGATCCAGAGCCAAGGCCCTCGCCTGTTCCACCAATTCTCTTCTTCTCGGTTTGGATATCAAAAAATTTGGATACAGCTGCTGGCAATAATTCATCTGCTACAGTGTATGCTGTTCCAATGAGTTGAATCTGCTGGGCATCACTCTCTGCTTTAAATTCTATAGGCTCTTTTGACTCCACTAGATGATCATCCTCAGAAGCTCCTGGTAAGACTTCAATTAGTGCTTCAACATATTTATCAAATAGCTGGACAAATTTATTCAAAATCGTTCCTCCAAAGTGAACTATAGTCATTGGGGTAATTTGATCCAAAACATCCTGAAAGAAGCAGATACAGAGATCAGCTGCTTCATAATATAGACAACAGGTGGTGTACATTAAATTCTAAAGCAACTCGATGAACTGCACACTGTTCTAATTTCCATTCATTCCATAAAAGTGTGTCATTTCCAAATTTCTGTAATAGGCTATAGTATTTTGGTGCCTGCACTAACTAATGCTAGTGGGCCACGTATATTTATCATATGTATGTGGGCGCAGGGAGATGTTACATGTATCTTTGGTTGCTTTCTACCAAGTAAATAACATAAAGCAACGGCGTACATTAATCCAGGTGTAATTTCAACAAGGTTTTCAAGTGGTGCTAGAAACCCATACCAACAAAAAGAACTGCTGCTATAGTGCTAGAAACCAGGAAATCATGTGTATCTTAAAATGAGAATGCATTGGATTTAATACATATCGAGTTTAGTGACAGGATCATTCAATTACTTAATAATATTGTCCAGTTGAACACAACAGAAAACTGAATTGTCAGACACATTAAGAAAAAAGGTTGTAATAAGGAAAATCCAGTAAAAAGAATAAAACAGGAACTCACATTGACAATGGACATGAACTTCTTTCCACTGCTTGTGAGCATTATATTTGGTGCAACTGAACTAGAGAGCCGTGATCCTTCTTGAGGGCTGGGAAGCAGAATATCATCATTTTTTGCTGAATCTACAATCTTTCTTCTCAGCCTTCTAAAATTCAGCTCAAGCACTTCTTCAACATAGGGGTGCAATAGTACCATTAGTAAATTTGAGAATTTCAGGCCATATGATTCTAGATAAGAGCAGTGAGTGAGACTAGTTTGGATGCATATGCAGGCAGAACGAAGGGCAGATACGCTCTCAGGCAAAGGAGAATTTTCCTTAACCAAACGCGCAAAGGTTTCTATTTCATATTCAGCCCACTGAATAATCCGGTTCAAATTCATGGGGCTATCCCCAAATAGCGAACTAGATTCTTTGGATACCTTTGAGATAGCTGAGAAAACAATCTTTGACAAAGTTGCAGAGTAAGTTTCTGTGTAGATTGAACATGTTGGAAGAAATGCTTCAACATTTTTCTGAAGACGTGACCCATAAGCTTTTAGAAGTACTTGGTGGGCTAGAGAACCTTTGCCAATCTTAATAAGGCCAGACAAAGATTTCCTTAGCTCGGTAATAGATAAAGAAGGCTGTTCTGAATACCTAACAAGCTGATCCTCAAGAATTGATTTCCTTTTAGATAGTGCTGTCTTATAGGTAGAAATCTCTGCATCTAATTCTTTGCCAGGATCATCCGTAGCCATACATTTCTTCTCTTCGGTTTCCAAAGCAAGCAATGCCTCCTCTATTTTGTGCTCCGTGAGCAAAGTATCTAATTTATCCAGAAAACTAACCTTGGAATCTTGGGTATCATATGACAAAATTTCATCAAGTTCTGTTTGAAGGTCTTTCTCTTCCACATGTTCATCCTTGCAATGTTTTTGCCACATTTCGAGTTCACGGCACACACCGCTCATTAGATCTTGCACAAGAATCCCCTGGGCAGACACATGCTTCTGCAACTCAATTAATTCTTGTTCTGCCTCAACAACCTCCTCAGATATTCTGCATGAAGAAAACAAACACAAGAAAACATTGCAGTAGATTAAAAACAGCAAATGAGTGCAAGGAAGTAGGAAGAAACGCTAAACATTATATATTACTTTCTAAATTTATAGCGACTCAAAGATAAAAGCTGAATCGTGCGTTAACAAAAACATTGATGAACTTGGGAAAAGGTTAACTTGTACGTTTCAGCAACAAGACTTAGTAAAGAATAAACGACCAACAAGAATATAAAGGGAAGGATCCATAGAGACAACATTCTCTCTAATATCAGAAGGAAATGAATCGATCAGTAATTAACATTAACCTGAGGAAAGCGTGGTATTTCGACTGCATATTCCCGCACAAGTTTTCGATAGCATCCTTCAACTCCAGTAGCTCAGAGCAAATTTTCCTGATGCCCTGTTCAACACAGCAGGTAGCATCAGTGAGTAGAGTACCATCACCACACTAGCAAGAAGGTCTCAGCAATAACCAGAGTCCCCAGTTCCCCACCAGAGGCCCCAGCAGACACAAATGCAGGTGAACCAACACCTCCATTTAAGTTCAATTGCAATAAGGTCAAGCTAGCCTAGGCTGTACTTCAGATTGCATTGCAGTTTGCTTCAATTATAACTCACACCAGATTGTATTATAGCACACGCTACACAATCAAGATTCACAAATTATAATTTGTTAAAAAGAACTCGATGCCCAAACTGCTGCATAGATTAATTAGCGGTTGCCCCTTGCAACACCACCACACCACAGATCCGAAACCGTAATATAAACTCGACCACAAAGCGAGCGAAATAGCTGCAAGGAGATGGCGAGCAAGAACTAGCCGAGACAGAATGTGGGAGCGGGGGGAGAGGGCGGAGTGGAGGAGGAATGAAGGAAGGAAGGGAGGGGGCAAACCTTCTCGGTCTGCGACTGGTAGGCGGCGCGGATGGAGGACTGCGGGGTGATCCACTCGTGGCCAGGGAAGTCCTCCTCCAGCTCCTCCTCGCTGCTGCTCTCCATCGCCGCCAGCCTCCCCAGCTTCGTCGGAACCTCCTCGCCGATCGAGAGAGCTGCGGCTTGCGGGCTTTGCGGCGGCGGTGTGCGGCGGGGAGGGGAGGGGAGGGGAGTGGGGAGAGGTGGGGGTTGGGGGGTGGAGGAGAGTACGGAGAGTGTGCCGTTATGGGCGGGGCGGGTCACCCACCGGCAGCGACCGGAGGGCTACCGTGTAGGGGTTTTTTCTGCTTCGTCTCGTCTGCGATGGGGGTGGTCATCACAAGGTGGGGGTGGTCATCACAAGGACACAGGGGGCCCGGGCTGTCGGTGTAAAGATGCTTTACCTGGTGAAACCTTTTCCCTTTCCTTTTTTTACCTATTGTTAATTTTGTTCTATTAAAGCTTGGTTTAGTTCCTAAATTTTTTTAAAAAAAACATCACATCAAATCTTTAAACACATGCATAAAGCATTAAATATACGTAAAATCTATTTAGAGAGGCCTCTCGTTTTTGCCTTAACCAGCGACGCCTAAACGTGTGGAGAAATCTACTATAGCGTACTACATGCATGCATTTTTTACAAGTCTACTACATCACATGTATGTTATTTTCCTCTTCAAACAAAGTTTTCTCTCAAATTACTTATCCGACCTACAATCCGATTATACCATTGTGTTCGTTACAATTAAATCTTCACAACAAGATCTTACATGATTATATTACGATGAAAAAATATTTATATTTGTAAATTACTTTTATTATATATGTAAGTTACTTTTATTATATATATAAGTTACTTTTAAATTTGACTAAATTACTTCTTAGATATATAAAAGTAAATTCAATAGAGTCTAAAAGTAATTTACATATATTATAAAAGTAACTTAAAACAAAACGGAAGTAACTTTGTCACGACATTAGAAGTAAATTCGTTGTACGGATAAAAATATGACTTTATCTAAAAATAAAATTTAATCAGCACAGATCAACACATGTAAGTTTAACAATTTTTAAAAGTAACTTCAATGTTAACTAGAAGTAACTTTTGCATGGTTCAAAAGTAACTCTATATAAATCTGCTTAATCATCGATTGTTTTTTTTCTTTTATTTTTAGCTGTGTAGTTACGTCCAATGAAAAAGGGCATTCATTAAAGTTACTTTTCTTTTGTTATAATTTATTTCTATAATATATGTAAATTACTTTTAGGCTTTATTGAATTTACTTTCATATGTCTAAAAGTAATTTAGTGAAATCTAAAAGTAATTTAGATATATTATAAAAGTAATTTATATTTTTTCATCAAAATATAATCATGTCGGATCTTGTTATAAAGATTTAATTGTTACGAACACAACGGTGTAATCGGATCGTTGATCGGATGAGTAGTTTAAGAGAAAATTGTATTTGAAGTATATGTGGATAGTGTCTCTCATAGATGGAGTGGTAGCTGGTTTAGACAAATCAGCTACCACTAGCTGTATAGTCACGTCCTTAAATATAGATTAAAAAAACTAATTGCACAGTTAGGAGGGAAAATCGCGAGACGAATCTTTTAAGCCTAATTAGTCCATGATTAGCCATAAGTGTTACAATAACCCAAATATGCTAATGACGGTTTAATTAGGCTCAAAAAATTCGTCTCACGATTTCCAGACGAGTTATGAAATTAGTTTTTTCATTCATGTCCGAAAACCCCTTCTGACATCCGGTCAAACATCCGATGTAACACCTAATTTTTTTTTCGTGAACTAAACATGCCCTAGTACGATTCACATGTCCATGCCGAAACTTCTTTTTTTAAAAAAAAAATTATTCACGCTTATAACACCCGCACACCCACCCATATGAACACACATGCACACCCTATCTCTATAAGCAAGACATATTGTTAAATTGACGAAGTCACTATGGATGTTTCGTTGTCCGTGGCAAACAATTTTAGATGGTTTATTTAATGTTATTATATCCATATTTTTTTAACAAGTCTATCTTATATCTTATTTATATTAAGGAAAATACGAACTAGTGTAGAAAAGAAATTACAACTAAATTTAACAAAGCCTCTTCTCCACTACATCCATTGCAATCATGTCCACTCTATGTTGTTTCCATTCTTGTCGATTTTGCCATGGGTGAAGGAAAGGGGAAATAGAGAACTAAGTAAAATCTGGACGGACACCAATTACACAGTGGCTTTTAAAGACCACAATAGTCATCCATCCCAAAAAATGGATCATAGAACCATTGAAAAAACATCGACAAGTCTATGCCTCAATTATAGATCAGATTTGCTCCTTCGCCGCAATTCATCTACGCAACCATAACACTTACAAGCCCTCCACCAGTAATAGATGGACCACCGGTGAAGCAGAGAGATAAGGAAAGAGGTAATTCCAAATAATGTTATCATCATCTCCCCCTATGTAGCGTGCCATGGACACAGAACCCATAGCCAATTATGCACCCATAAAAGAAATCACAGAGGCAAGATGATCAGGGGATCAACAGTAAAAGATCCTCCATAAACAACCACCATTAACGACAACGAGGAAAGAAAGAAAAACTTATTTAGGGAAAAACCTAAACAAACTACTAGATCCATTAAAGGGTGGATTCCCCTTCCCCTCTCGTACCCGCGCGGCTGCGCCATGTTGGAGAGGAGGAAGAAGGGGACTAGTGGATGAAACAAGGTTTTTTTGGCAGCGCTAAGGGAGGCTCTATGCACCAAAGAGAGCCCAAGTTGTATTGACTTGACGTGGAACAATCAGTTTTATTTGGGTGCACCTTTTTTTTTTGTTACGGAGAGTTTTTTTTAAGTGAGATATGATGAGAGAAGAGAATTGCCCTTTTATAGTAGTAGAGCAATGGAACTCATGGAATTGGTTTTTCGAAGAGTTTTAAAACAAGAGTGATAATTAGGACGGTTTACGCAATTTTATCTTAAATTCAGTGCTATGAAAATAGATGCACAACGGAGACACGAATTTTTACGTGAAAAACCCTTACGGAAAAAACCACGGACGCCGACCGACAATGATCACTATAGAGGAATTGGATACAGACGCAGGGGATACATTGGGCTGTCGCACCCTCCCTGTGCGGCTTACAAGGGATATATATATAGGAGAAATCTAGGAGTCCTAATAGGAAACTAATCCTATAGTACAAAGTCATATTAGATAACTAATCCGAATATATTGTGGGCCCAAAATTCGGATCACATATTTAACAATCTCCACCTTGAGATGAATTTCCCTTGTAGCATAAAAAAACTTCAATCTCCAAACAACCTTGTGATGAGAAATCAATGTGCTCCAAAATATTCACTTCGACTATAATCCATAACACCCTTAATCTAGAAGAGGTAGACCATGCTTCAAACTCGCCATTGGGAACAAATCCTGAATCTATTGGTATGATATTGTGGAACCCAGTAGAGACGTGAAACTGATGCACAAATTTCAAACTCGCCATGGGAATAAAATCCTGAATCTGCTGGCATTAATTTCTAGAATCCTAGCAGAAACGCGAAAAATTATTATGCTCAAAACGAAGTACTTAGATCTCCTTATTAACCTTCCGGTTTGTTGGGCATGATGGTAGCAAAATTCGCCGGACAATTTGATCACCTTGTGATCTAGACAGGAGCGAGGCTCCCTCTTGACGACTTGAATGTGCTTCTCTTTTTTTTCAGCATACTTCTCCTCCTAGGTAAATACCCCGCTGCAAAAATTCACTTGGCATAATGAGAATATTGCATCTCAATCCAAAAGCAGTAGATCAAACTTCAAACTCGCCTTGGGAATAAAATCCTGAATCTGCTGGTACAATTTGTTAAACCCTAGCAGAAACGCGAAACACTATGGGTGCATATAACGAAGTTGATCTACGTATACAACCTCCTGGTAAACATGGCTTGCGAACGTAGCACAAAATTGAACCTGAATTGGATTCACCCAAACAGAACCGAAGCACCGCAATTGAATTGAATCCCTGGTATGAAGGGGCATGTGCACGCAGCAAAAAAACAACGTGAAATTCAATACACGTGAACAGTAACAAGGCTGAGTGCATCTGCTGATTTTTCTTTCCTTGATCAACGTGCTGGAGTAGATGGATTGCTGCTTTTTCTCCAACACGCTGCGCGGCGGCACCAAATCCCGATCGGAGTCGACGGCTGACTCCGCTTCGTACCGGCTAATCTTATCTCGGCAAACAAATCAATCTGACGGCAGCGATTAGATGGAACGACGCGACGACACGTGCCTGCTACTGCCGATCAGATCTTGCGACGAGCGTACCGGCGGCTAAAACTTGCAGATGGGATCTCCAAGCAGACTAACTCGTCGGCAGCCGAGATGGTAGTAGATCGATCTCCAATGCTCTGATACCACTTGTTATGAAAATAGATGCACAACGGAGACACGGATTTTTACGTGGAAAACCCTTGCGGGAAAAAAACCACGGACGCCGACCGGCAATGATCACTATAGAGGAATTGGATACAAACGCAGGGGATACATTGGGATGTCGCACCCTCCCTGTGCGGTTTACAAGGGATATATATAGGAGAAATCTAGGAGTCCTAATAGGAAACTAATCCTATAATACAGAGTCATATTAGATAACTAATCCGAATATATTGTGGGCCCAAAATTCGGATCACATATTTAACATTCAGCATATAATCACCCTTATAGTTTGATATATCTTCAAAACATTTCAAAGAACAAATTTCACAGTTTAAAGAATAGGCCATAGATCCAGGGACCCGTATGCTGAGTTGGATACTTGGATGTGGACAGTGACGGGTTCGAATGAAATGAAAAGCCGAAGCTTTAAATTCAGAGTAAATCCAGCTTTCAAGCCCAGTTCAAAAAAAAAGAAAGTCAAAGCCCAACCCATAACATAGCCCATTCATTCTAGCCCATGGGCCGATTCAGTAAGACGATCAGGAAGTCTCCTCGTGGTGTCTTCCTCTCGAATCCGAGCGAGACGTTGGCCTTCCTGATTCCTCCCTTCCTCCTTGCCTTGGTCAACCGCGTGTGTACCGTAGCGCCCAGCTCCGGGGGGAGTCGCCGCGCCGAGGAATATCCGCTCGCGACTCGCGAGGATGATGACGACACGGAACGAAACGAAGCGGGGCGCGCGCGCCGTCGCTGTCCGCGGCAGCGTCAGCCGCCTCGCCTCGCCTGCCGAGCACCAGCAGACACCGCGAGAAAGTACAAATCGGAGTCGAAGCTAGCGCCACCCACCCCGCTGTCGCCGCGCTGACCCCTACCACCACCACCACCCGCCTCGCGTTCCGCCGGCAGCGGCAGCGGCAGCGCCAGCACGCGGCGGCGGCTAGCGGCCGCCCCGCTCCTCCAAGACATGGCCGCCCGCTTCGGCCCCCTACTCCTCGTACTCCCCCTCTCCTCCGCGCTGCTCGTCCTCTCCGCCGCCACGGCGCCCCGTGGCCGCCCCAGCCAAGGTATGGGAGGGTTGTGGATTGTTCACGATCGTGTCCGTGCTAGAGATTTGTTGTTGTTGTTGTTGCTGCTGCTTCGCTGACCACCTTGTTGCAGTGGATGTGGGGAGGCAGCTGAGGGAGGAGCTGTGGGAGAGAAACCAAGGGCACGAGATGCTCAGGTCGTGGCGCGACGGTGACCCGTGCTCGCCGTCTCCATGGGAAGGGTTCTCTTGCCGATGGAAGGACGGCAACCTCTTCGTTGTCAAGCTGTGAGTTCCCTGAATCCCTCGTTCTCACTCTCACGATCACGGCCATCCATTGGTGCTATTCATTCGGCTTTGATGAGAATTTATTTGGTCGTTCCTTTGAATTTGTTATATATGCAAGTATGAATTTGAGTTGAATTGCAACTAATGTGGTACATACTGATGTCTTTGCAGAAACTTTTCTTCAAAGAAACTGCAGGGGCCGATTCCCGCCGCGATTGGTAACTTAACAGAACTAGATGAGATGTATGTTTCACTAATCTTTTTATTCCAAGTGTGTTCGTGCTATCTCAGATGCTTGTTTTATATTCTTATTATTAATTGTGGGTGCAGTGATCTGCAGGACAACAACTTCACTGGTTCTATTCCAGAATCTTTCTTTGATCTCACACACTTGCTGAAGCTGTAAGTAGATGCTGTTCTTTACCATTTGCTCTTACAATAAAAAAAATGACTATGCACAAATTCCTTGTGTCATTCTGGGATATCAAGAGTTTTACATAATTTAGATCATGCTGGTTTCAGTTGATATACATCTCACATATGGACATGTCTTATTAAACATGATCATTTGTCCAGGTCAGTAAAGTGCAACCCCTTCTTGAACAATCAGCTACCTCATGGCCTATCTATCAGCGTGGAATTTAGGTGAGATATCTGTTCTGATGTTCAACGTATATGATCTTGAGTGGCAGTAACATAATTGTACTAAACTTGCTTATGGAATATAAAAGCTATGGAGGCTGCGCTTATCATAGTCCACCTGGAGCTTCCAATCAGAGAATAGCTGTTATTGGTGGTGTTGCCGGAGGATCTTTGGCATGCACTTTTGCACTTGGATTTTTCTTCGTTTGTTTCAACAAACGTGAAAAGAATCCTCAGAAAAAAGACTGCTCTTCTACAAGAAGTACGCACCCTTCTACACAAGTTTGTTCCCTTATGCTTAATTTAGATAGTACTCACTCTGTCCCAAAATATAGCAAACTAGTACCGGATTAGACACAACCTATTAACACATATCCAGATTCGTGGTACTAGGTTATATCAAATCCGATACTAAGTTCATATATTTTGGGACAGAGGTAGTAGGTGTTTTACACTCTTGCAAGTCTCTTTTTGCTGTTTCATTTGCATTTATGTGTCCGTATGTGCATTTCATGTGCATGCGATAAGAAGCCTTCATTTGGTAGATGAAGCCGCTCTTATATATGTCTCACACTTTGTTAGATGAACATGCATGGTAGTAGGCCTTGAAATTTGAGAGCCGTGTAGTAAACAGGTTTATCCAATTTTTGCTCTTTGATGGAGGCTCATCAACAGAAGTAGGAGCTGCATTCATCAGTTCATCGTGTCCTATAAAATAAAATACACCTCATAATCACTTATTGTCTAAATACTCAAAACACCAATAAATTCTTTCTATAATGTTGTATGCAGATCCTGTTTTTGAAGAATGTAGCACCCACAAAGCTACAAACTCTGCAGTACAACAGTTATCCCTTAAATCAATCCAGAATGCAACGTGCAACTTCAAAACCTTAATAGGGGAGGGTGGGTTTGGATCAGTTTATCGAGGAACATTAGCACATGGTGAAGAAGTTGCAGTAAAGGTTCGTTCAACCTCGTCGACGCAGGGAACACGTGAATTCAACAATGAGGTACAGATGAAACCTGCCCCTGCTAGTATAAAGGAATCTTGTTGTGGGCTTGGGGTGAATCAAATTCCAAAAAAGTTGTTCATTGTGTTGCATTCTGGTAAAGAAGCTAAATATGGATTCTTTGGCCGTAAATTCAAGAACAAGGAAATGGTAGCATCATCAGTTGTCATATTGTTGATAACTTTGCATCAACAATCAGTTCTGTTTGAAAGAATACATTAATAATTAGTTGTTTAGTTTTTCAGTATTTATCTATTGAAATCATTGTTTTATGCAAAGTTCTGATCATCAATCAATCAATTGACACAGTTGAGGCTGCTTTCTGCTGTGCGGCATGATAATTTGGTCCCACTAATTGGATATTGCTGTGAAAAGGATCAAGAAATTTTGGTCTATCCATTCATGTCCAATGGTTCTCTACAGGATCGCCTCTACGGTATGAAGTTTCATTAGATTTAATCACTTTCAGTTTAAGACCCTTCTTTGATAAATAATATATTTCTTAGGTGAGGCGTCAAAAAGGAAAGTTCTTGATTGGCCTACCAGACTATCTGTTTGCATTGGTGCTGCTAGAGGTTAGCATTTAGCACTGTCTTTTTTGTCTGGAAAGGCCTCATCCCATTGTTTTTATTGTGATTGAAGAAAATCCTTTCTGTGCAATTCAGGGACATAAGTTACTCCGCAAATGTCTCAACATTGCAAACGCTTTCTATCATTTCTTTTACATGATCGAATGCTTGTTTTGCTTGTTCAGGACTAGCACATCTGCACGGTTTTGCTGGCCGCTGTATCATACACAGAGACGTTAAGTCCAGTAACATACTTCTGGACCACAGCATGTGTGGCAAGGTTGCGGACTTCGGTTTTTCTAAGTATGCACCTCAAGAAGGTGACAGTAATGCATCAATGGAAGTCAGGGGAACTGCTGGATATTTAGACCCTGAGTAAGTTTTTTCATTGCTTTCACAAAGGAACAAAACTTTTCTTTCTTTTCTTCTATATAACAATCAATTATCAATGCATTTGTTAGTTGAAATGCCTACCTGTCTTGTTCCCTGCATATGTTATGTGATTCAACATCCGGCTTATCAATTATGCGTCTTTCTTTCAGATACTATTCGACTCAGTCATTATCAACCAAAAGTGATGTGTTCAGTTTTGGAGTGGTTCTCTTAGAAATTGTAACCGGAAGAGAACCTCTTGATGTTCAGAGGCCTAGGGATGAATGGAGCTTAGTTGAATGGGTAAGTTCTCATTGCGGACAAAGTGACCAACCACCAATCACTTATCTATCAAAACAAATCTCTCTCCTCAAAGAAAAAAAAAAGTGAAATCTCATTTGTTCGGACACCTGCACAAAATGATTTCTAGCCACTACAATTCTAACATGTCTTACCCTGGTTTGCAAATGTAGGCTAAACCATACATTAGAGAATACAGAATTGAAGAAATCGTTGACCCTGGCATAAAAGGGCAATATTGTTCAGAGGCCATGTGGAGGGTTCTTGAGGTCGCATCAGCATGCACTGAACCTTTCTCGACCTTCCGGCCAAGCATGGAAGATGTTGTCAGAGAGCTAGAGGACGCTCTGATAATCGAGAACAACGCTTCAGAGTACATGAGGTCCATCGAAAGCACGGGGACACTTGGCTCCAACCGCTACCTGTCCATTGATAGGAAGATGTTTGCATCGGGTTCAGCTCGATTCGCATCATTTGACGCTACGAAAGGGCATTTGCAAACGATGCCTTCGCTTCCGGGGTAGTTTGGCTGTGCAATGGCTATTGTTTTTATGACCTCAGGGGGATGTCATGCTTGTGTTGAAGGCATCAAGCAACGATTGGCAAGATAAGGATATGGAGATGCTCCGTAAACTATACCCATCTGTACAGATATCAGAATTCAGAGATCATGCAGTGATGATATGGGAAAAGCTTCACAAACAGAGCAGTTTTGCCTTTGCAGTTTGTACTGATTCAATGCTTCTGAAAGTGCCCTCATATACTACTCTTTGGTTTCGGTCTTAGATCACTTCATTGTTTCGATTCCTCCTCCTTCAGAAAGTATAGTACAAAGGATGTAATTCATTTAATGCTACTATATTGCCTTTTGCAATCTTTCAGACAATTTGAGTCGCACTTATCAACAATTGGATGAGTGCGTCTTTGTTCAAACAAGGATTATCGATCTGGTTCACTTAAATCAAGCTGTACTGTTCCCGATGTTTCTTCCCAAGCGCTATGATACAGGAAGTGTCAATTCAAATGGAATGGAACAATATGGTGTTACTATCAAAATCTTGTGATTTCATCTCTGAAATATTCTAGATATCTTACACAGGTAAATCGTACGCAACAGAATCAAAAAGAAAATTGAGAAAGCAAAAACAAATATGTGACACCATGCCCACAACCCCAGCCATGTGTACTCCTAAGGAAGAATAATTCAATACCTTCAAAACCAAACAGGGAGAATGACACGATTTTGAACCTTTGGACGAGTCGCCACGAAAAAAAAAAAGAGCAAACAAGGATCGAATGTATGTATTTTTGGTTCTCCATTTTGAATTTATGGTTTGCTTGACAAGATTAGAGTTCCAAGCTATAATATGGTTCATAGTATTTTTGGTTCTCCATTTTGAATTTATGGTTTGCTTGACAAGATTAGAGTTCCAAGCTATAATATGGCTCTTATATGAGTTCATTGTTACACACTTTCCAATTTCCAGCCACTCCACATAGTACATGTAAAAAAAGGCAAAGAGTATAACTGCAGGTAAAGGTCCATCAAAAACCTCCAGAGGAAGGTAAAAGCTTCAGCAGGTGACTTCCGAAGGAGAGCATGAGTCTTGCGCTCATTGGTTTCTTTTCAATTAATGTTAATCCAAAAACACTTAACAAGACACAGAAGGATGACCTGAGGGTAAATATCCATAAAATCTGGAAAGAGCATTGGGTCCATCTGTTCTTGATATAAGCTTGAACAGTAGGAGGCATATGCACCAAGCTATAGCTGAAATTGGCAATGAGTTGTATAGGCTTCCTCCATTAGTTCCTTAGCCCAACTCAAAGTTCGACGAAGTATTGATTCTGAACACAATATCAGATCAATTAGTTAAACAACCGCTAATCTAACATGCAAAAGGTTAATAAAAATCCAAGGAAATAGCTGGGCATGAAATGCCTTACCCATTTTCATGTGATCTAAGGTATGCCAAATAATTCATGACTACCTTTATCAGCAGATTTGTCTGCCCCAAAAAATTCACGAGTCCCTTTATCAGCAGATTTGTCTGCCCCAAAAAATTCACGAGTCCCTTTATCAGCAGATTTGTCTGCCCCAAACAATTCACGAGTCCTGTTATCAGTGGACTTATCTGTGGGGGTGTTGTCAAGGACTTGATACTGACGGTTAGTCATGTGCCATTCATTGACAATAATGGCTGAATCGGTAAAATGAGAACTACTTCCCTCACCATCAGAAGGAAATGACACTGCACCATCAGTTAATCTCCGTGGTCGCCGGACAGGTCTGCTGCTCCTGCTTGAAGATGGGAAGTTTCCTTCCGCGCCCTTCTGCTTTGTCCCAATAAAGCCACAAGCAAGAGCTTCCAGAGCTCGGGTTGTTGGTGGGCGGCTTCTGGTACTCTGCCTCCTCTGCTCACTCAATAGCCCATTACAGGAGGCATTGATGTCTGGAAGACAGTCATCCATCCTGTTGGTTTCAGAAGAATGTATAGATCTATCCATTGTATGTGTATTCTTGTCAGAAGAAGGCACGATGTAGCTCACAGCTGACTCATAATCAGAAGGCACTTGTGGAATATTCAGATCAATAACATGCTTATCTTGGGACTTTTCCTTGAGTACCATTTTTTCATCGGTAGGGGGCACATTGTACTGCTTGTGACATAAATGAATGTTACTCATGTCAAAGTTTATGGTAGTTGATGAGTTCGGAATTGAACCCCATATGAAAGGCTTAGCCCCTGCGCTTGCTTCATTTGATTTAGACACATCATGTTGTGCGGTGTCAACTTGCTTCCCATGCTGTCTTTTATTGGCAGCAGTATTTCTGCGTCCAGTTCTCTCATTCTTACAAGATACTAACCTCCTCCTCTTTGCAACAGATGCTGCTAAGAAAATCTGGGGCTCAGGAGTTACCCTTTGATCAAACTGAAAGTTTATTTCAGTGGAAGAATTAGTAGCATGGACCCTTTGAGTACCGACAGGAAGAATAGTTGCAGTTGAGGAACAGGCATTATTCATTAAGCTGAAACCTTGATCAAATGACATGTGACCATTGGTTGATGTCATTGTGCCTGCGAAAGTAGAATTCTTCTGAAGTACATCAATATCCATCCTATCACCTGTTGGGGGTTTACATTTCTTCTCATTGACATACTTAGCACCTGTCTTGTTTTGATTTGTATTTATATGTTCATAAGACTGAGAGCTGTCCTCTGAGTCAGAGTGTTCTTCTGAACTGTCACTCCCAGAATCTTCTGAATGTGGTGAAGACATGTAACCATGACTGGCATCTGTAGGTAGATTTCTTAGGGACCTCACCTTGCATGGTTCTTCTCCTTGAACAACACTAGTATCCACCACAGTAAATTTCATTAGCTCTGGTGAACACCCAGGTTCACTGGGCCGGGTATAACAAGAAGATTTCTTGTCAGTAACTGTGCTTTTCTCAAGTTCAGCATCATGGATCCATCCATTTTCAATCTTGAACCCACCTTCACCATTACTACCCTCAACTCCAAATTCAAGCAGTCTTGGTTCTGATGCAACTTTGCTTAACACATCACTAACAGAATCAAAATAATGATTTCCTCTGACAAGCTTCTTTCTAGAAAATTTCTTTACGCCTGGAATGAGGAACACTAAAGCATGCTTGCCAACTAGAGAAGAATCCTTAGGCTGCTCCGAGTGCCACCCTCTTGCAAGCAGGCGAGGCCAGACAGCCTCCCAGAATAGATCATTAGATTTTGCCTTGCTTAGTCTGAAATCACCAGTCAAAAACTTTATGATGTCTCCAGATGAAAGCGATGAGCAAGCCTTGCCGATAGGGATTTCTGCACGTGTTGAGATACCATGGTTTCTACTAGGATCTAATGCAAATCCAGTCAAGTCATATTTTCCCTTGCCAATTCCAACTGCCTCTACAAGAACTCGTGCGCCAACTGTGGACCTTAAGGACAAAATAAACTCCTCAAAGGTAGATGTTCCCTCGTTGAATGTTTTAAAGACCTGCAGGACACCATATACCTCTTGAGAAAATTAACAACAAATATAACTCAATGCTTGGATTCTTTGAAAAGTAGAATGACATGATTTTAATGGTTTTATCATGAAATACTAGTGCATTAATGCTAATGGAAGGTAATCCCAAAGTGTTTTTAGCATAATGGGAAGTCTAGAAACAATGAAACATAAATACAGAAGTGATTGCAAACATCACCTCACAACGCATTAATGTTCACTAACTCAAACATATCTAACAGGGAATGGAAAAGAGAAGGTAGTAGTTGAGCACACCTCCAACAAAGGATGTTGAACTTCCCTTGCTATACCAGCAAGCATACGTGACAGCAGTTCCTGCTGTCTTGTACCAGAAAATATGCGCAACCCAAGTATACATCTCCGGCTTCTTACTTTTCTACATGCAGCCCATCGATTATATGAATCAGACCTGAAGAACTCTCCGTAGTAATAGGATAGAACTTCTCCCATTGTCTTACATTGCAAAAATTTTGTCACCTGAACAAGATTTTTGCCAAAAATATATAGACCAAGAAGAAAAGTTTGTGCTTCTTCATCAGTCCAGGAATAATGTGTCATTCCTGGCAGAGGAATATAATCACTGGCTTTCCCATTTTGTAAGCAGTTAATATCTTGTTCAGCTGATTTTAGAAGTTTCTCATCATGCTCATCACATTCAACTTTACAGCCTGGAACATTTCTAGGAATATCTTCTGTGACGTGGCTATTACATTCATCTTGTGAAGAACATGAACTGCGTCCTGAGAATCCTGTCTGCTCTTTTTTTACATGATCACTTGTTTTTTGGGTCCATGTGACTGGAATAGCTAGTCCCACACCAACAGGATAATCAAAACCGAAAATTCCACTGTCATCAACTGGACATGACCTTAGTTTCATGCGTTCCTCTTCTGTTGCTAGATTTGGAATTTCCACCTGGTACTCATCCCCCACACGTGGGTACACTCGTGTATCTTCATTAACCTCTTCAGGACATATGGGCTCTAGAAACCGTGGCTGCTCAACAAGCATCTCTATTGAATGCTCTTCACCATCCTTGATTTCAATAGGATCCATCTAAAAAAAGAATACACCAGATTGTGATCCAGAATGGTTGAACATATAGCTGAGCAATACAGTATGATTATACAAATGAGCATGTCTACCTGGTACTCTTCATCATTTTTTACTTCAAGATCATCCATCTGTAAAAAAAAAAAAACAGTGAAGTATAAGGAGTGTATTAGCCAACTGTTGAGTGGTCAGTTGAAACCCATGCATATAACCTGAACAGCAATGTAAACCCAGGACAAGTCTGCAAACAACTTGGTATGAAGATAAAAGGGAAAACTCATACCTCAAGCATCAGTGAGAAAGCAAATTTTGTCATTAACAAAACCAAATTCCAGTCCGATGGACAACTAAAGCTCTAACATGTCCAAATGTACTGATTTGTAGAGCACTTAAAGTATAATGAGTTTGTTATATTGAATTATGCCAAATTCCATCCTTGAAAGACATGGTTTTTGTCTTTACAAACTTGATCTGACAATTGAAATGCAAGATAAAAGGCAAGTACATTTATTAGATTTTGGCATAATAGATAATTAAAGGTTATATATATATATATGACGGGACGGCAATATAAGAGAACTGCAATTTTAAGATTCAAGAAGCAACATAGTTAGGGCCGATTTAAATGCAGCGTGGTTCTTTACAGCTCATAAGAACATGCAAGTTCAATATTAGGCTACTGGTATTAATTATTGAAAAAACAATGGAGAATTCCATGGACCTACAATTGCTAGTTCTCAATTATCTCGGAGCTAGTAGTCTAGAACTCATGAACAAATGCACGCCGCCCATATCTAGACAATTCAAAAAAAGGAAAACTTTTATTGAGGATCCTCAGGTGTTCGCGCGGGAACATTGGATGGTACATTTGATCAAAAGATATCCAAATACGCTACTAGATCCAAAACACTAACTACCTTAATCATTACATTCCTATCAGCATAACGAATTACGGCGCGGAAAGCACCAGGAGTGTTCGAGCACTGAACCCCCAACCCGTTACAACAAAACGTTCAAACCTCCCTTGCCACAGAGCCACGATCTTCGACTACGCGGGGCAATTACAACCTCGAACGCATCTCAAACTATTCCCAAAACAGTTCATCACCACCCACTGCGCACATCCACGCCGCCGCTCGCGAACCACGACCGCATCGACATCGCATCCCCCACGCAATGCAATGGAAAATAATTTACATCCGCAACGAAGGCTCTCTGATCCAGATCGGAGGGGGAGGCTCACCTCGCAGTGCAGCGGGGTTAGCACGGCCGGGGACCGACCGGGATCTGGCGCCGCCGCCGCCGCCGACGACGACGACGACGACCGCTACCCCGACCGTACGAGGGACACCTGGGATGGGAAGACGATGCGCCGACCTGGACCCTGGAGCTCGATAACGACGAGCGGAAAAAGGAAACCCAAAAAAAAAAAAAAAGCGGCGCGGCTTCGAACCAGACCACGACACGGCCGCGCGTCGAGCAGGCAGGCGGCGGCGGCGCGACAGCAGAGAGAGAGACGGCGGGGTAGTATACCGCGGATACGCGGTGGTGGTGACCGGGACGAGTTGATGACGGCGGCGGCGGCGGCGGCGTCGCCCAGTTGGCGAGGGCGGCGTCCCCGTTGGAGGCGAGGCGAGAGGAGGAGGAGGGGGAGGGGGGGGGGGGGGGGGGGAATAAGCGAGAGGGAGAAAGGGCTAGGACCCCATCATTCAGTGGCGAGCGACGGGGGTTAATTTTAAGCTGCTGCTTCTATAGTGCTGGTCTAGAGTTTGCTTGTGGACTAAAAACCGCAAAAGCTAGTACAACCCTAAACATCTCCCCCGTGAGGATAATTGCTCAGAATGGCAGTATGGCACATATAGTAAAAAAAATATTTATTAGTTAAGGAGGATGTGGGAGTTTAATGGAATATGAAAATATGGGAAACTATGCCGAATCGATGTGTGGCTCGTGAGATACTTTGTCCAGATTATGATTTCGTATATAGAATTAAGTAAGCTCATATGGTGACTACTTTGTGACGTAGATCGGTTTGGATGAAATAATTAAGTTGGCTGCTAGATTGAAGATAGTAGTATAGTTACGACTATAACTTTACGAAACAATATGATGTGACAATAAATATATGATAGGATAATTTACAATCAAAAGACGTGCACTGTAGCACTATATTACTACCTTGCATTTAAGAACCGGTGACACGTATAATTTAGAAGTGAATGAACATATCTGTAGAATTTTATCTATCATTAAGTTGTATTTTGTGAAATAAATATAACCATCGAACGCTTTTCTCTTCAAAACACTAAAATAATGGAGGTGCACATGATAATTTTTTTGTGAAGAATAGTTATTAGCAAGTGGTTAGTTGAATGCCTATGATCTACCATGAACAGTGATAGTAGATTAGCAAATGATTGTATCATTATCTCCACGATTACAACAATTGAAAGATTGGATGTGCAATTTAAATTGTTGTGATAGCCAAGGGCCCAAGGCATAACATATTTCATAGTAAAATAGTTAGGTTAAATCTAACCAGCAAACTGAAGAGGAGGTTTTGATGCTTAAAGTTACAATGTCACTCACCCCGTCCTATTTTAAGTGCAGTTCTAATTTTCTGTGTATAACTTGTGACCATTCGTCTTATTTGAATTTTTTTATGATTAATATTTTTTATTATTATTGGATGATAAAATATGGATAATACCTCATGTGCGATTTTTTTAATTTTTTTCATAATTTTTTTAAATATGACGGATGGTTAAATGTTGGACACCGAAACCCACAATAACACTTCAATGGGACAGAGGGAGTATCTTGGAGTGGCAAGTCCAAAGTAGAGGGACAAAGTTTATTCAAAAGTTAATTTTAAGTGTTTATCTGCATGACCATCTGTACAACTGCCTTGAGAAAGTTTAAGCATCAACCTCACATTTATCATATAGTATTTATTTATCATACAATATTATCTTATAGTAATGCAATAATAGAAACTAATTCTCATGTTGAAAATTGGAACTCATTCCATAGCCCAAGACTAATTTCTAAATTTCTAAAGTGAGTTTGGATTGGTCTACTCCACCCGTAATCATGACCCGTAATCATGAGTATGCTTCCCAATCTGTTAAATATTGTTTATATAATTGTTTATTCAAAAGAATCAAAATGAACCTGCTTTTTCAAGTCTATAATATTAATACTTAATTAATCATACGCTAAATGCCTCCCCATATTTTACGTGCTGTGCAAAATCCCAACAAACATATTCAAACACACCCCAAATGGACCCAATACCTGTCAGTTATGAGGTATCTAGGCTCATCGGTGTAAAATAATTAAGGGCACGATTTGATCCTGGGCAAACTCCATCCTAGTCTCGTCTAGCAAAGCTACGTATTTGGAACCGGTATAATAATCTGGCTTTTGGCGGCGAGCTAGCTTGACGGAATGAGAAAAATCTAGCTTGCTGATCGGCTCTCTTTTGATGACAAACTCCATTCGTGTGGAAAATATTGGAACGAGGGGCAAAACAAATCCCCGAAATTAGCGATATTTTTCAACGACTCCCCAATTATATCGGTCTCCTTCGGATTCTTGCTGCGAACCCTCACTCAGGCTTCGTTGAGAATTGTCCTCTTCACCACCCATAATAAATACAACAATCAATTAGTCTGGGATCTAAGACGGAAAATTCATTTGGGGATCTAAGACAGAAAATTCAATTGGGAAAAACTCAGCAACAAGAGGCAAACTCACCTGCAACAACTAGCCATTAATCTCTGTCACAGAAAGCAAACAATTCAAACAGAGAATGCATGACAAGGCTAGCAAGCGGGCAAAAAAGAGATGGTTAGCGTTGCCAAGCTAGACTAGCTGGGCGAGCGAACCAAACGCTCCCTAACATGCTTACTGTATCTGTGCCCATCATTGATATTTAGACATCGTTGTGATTTATCTTACTATTTACTACTCCCTCCATTTCAGGTTACAGGATGTTTGACTGCTTTAAATTTAACTAAGTTTATAAACAAATATAGTAATATTTACGATACCAAATTAGTTTTATTTAATTAATAATTATATATTTTTATAATAAAGTATCTTGTGTCGAAAATATTACTGTTTTTTATAAATTTTGTTAAACTTGAAGTATTTTAACTTTAACCAAAGTCAAAACATCTTATAACCTGAAACGGAGGGAGTATAAAATATTAAATACATTTAATACAATAATTATCGTATGAGCCATCCTAATCATACATTTTTTTGTTTAGTTAGATGTGCCCCCTAATCATAAATGGAGCTGCAGGTGGTGCCAAAAGAGGGACTGCCAAATGATCTACTTCGACAAACCCTGATTTCCGTGTCCAACGTTTGACCGTCCGTCTTATTTAAAAAAATTATGAAAAAAATTAAAAGATAAGTCACGCATAAAGTATTAATCATGTTTTATCATCTAACAACAATGAAAATACTAATTATAAAAAAATTTCGTATAAAATGGACATTTAAATGTTGGCACGAAAACCTATAATTTATCTTTCTTTTTTGGAGGGAGGGAGTAGAACACGAGGGAGGGTGCCGTCATGCAATGCGTGGAAGCCACCGAAGTACGACTAGTGTGGTTCAGTCATGTTCTGACTCCCGACGGTTTTATCGAGTACTAGTACAGAAGGAAGCAAACCAAGCGAGTTGATGAAAACTCAAAACAGAGGACGCAAACCACAGAATGTTTCCGTCGCTGTCTTTGCTGGCTGCCGCCACGGCTTCCATTCCTCCCGTCCCTTCCTCCCACTGACACGCGGGCCCCACGTCCCCCACCCCACGACGTCTCACTGACATCCTGTGCCCCACCCCCACCAGCGCCTCGGCGCGTCCGCCTCCGCCCGCCGCCGCCGCGGGGGCCATCCTCCGTGGACCGCGCCCACGGCGTGTCCCCTGCGTGCGTGGCGCACCCGCACGTTTTGTCACATTCCGCGGCGGCGGCGTGCGTGCGGGCGCAGTGGACCGAGCCCACGGGCTCGCCACCGACGACCTTTCTCGCCCCCGCCCGCGCGCCGACCTTCCGTACGGCGTAGCGGAGATACAACCGAGGCTTTCGGCGCCGAATCTCCCGTCCACCACCTGCCCCCGTCCCGATCCCCCGCCGTCCATCCACCTCACCGACGGCCGGATGCGCCCCCGCGTGGCGAGATCGCGGTCGCGGGGGCAAAAACCCAACCCCCCAACCCAACCCCACCGCGACGCGAGCGGTCGGTCACCACCGTCGCGCACCTGTTTGAATCCCACTCGTGGGCCCCACCCGCGCGCAGTAAATTCCCTCCCCCTACCCCCCCGAGAGCAAAAAAATCCCCCAACCGCCCGAGCCTCCGCGCCCACTGACAGGTGGGTCCCACGTAATGCCCCGGGCCCACGTGTCAGCGACAGCGGAGGGAGGCGGGTCGGTTTGCGGTGGGGGATGCGAGGGACGTGGCGCCCGAGGAATTAGACCATTTAACTCGTCGCCACCACCACCAGTAAACTGCGAGTCCTCCTCCTCTTCTCGTCGCCGTGCTACTCTCGCTTTCTCTCTCTCTCTCTCTCTCTCTCTCTCACTTGTTCCCCAAGGCGAGAAGCAGCCGCCGCCGGCGAGCGTCGCGGGGGAGGGGAGGGAAGGGAGGGAGGAGCGGTGGATCCGGGCTTGATTGGATTGGGTCGGATTCGATTTTGGATCAACCCCGGAGGGCGGGAGGTAAAAACGCTACTACTCATTTATTGCTTTCCTTTCCTTTCTCCGGTCGATCCGGCCGAAATCGGCGATTGCTCGCCGCGGAATCCCGATTGGGTGTGGGGGGATGGGCTGATCTCCTTCCGAGAACCGGGAGCTCGGATGCGTCGAGTTGGTTTTGTGCTCCTTTTGCTTTCCCTTTTTCTGGATTCGGGTTTCCATATTGGAAGGTTTCTTGATCTCGATTTCGTGGCGAGAGCTGGTTGCTGAATCTTATATAGCTTTCCTTCTTCTTCTTCTTCTAGCGGTTGCTACAGATGCGTTGAGCTTTGGTTAATCTATCCGGCGAGAGATAATGGGCGAGCTTGCTGATCTCGTTGTCGTGCCGTCGCAGCCGCCGCTCGCCGGCGGCCGGCGGGACAGGCTGGCGGCGCTGCTGGAGCTCGCGGCGGCGGATGATGTTGATGGGCTCAGGGGGGCGCTCGCGGAGGGAGGCGAGGAGGCGGCGGAGTTGGCTGATGGGGTCGGGCTGTGGTATGGTCGGAGCAAGGCGTACGAGGCGCGCACGCCGCTGATGGTGGCGGCGACGTACGGCAGCGCCGGGGTGGTCTCGCTGCTGGTGGGCCTCGGCGGTTGCGTCGACGTCAACCGTCGCCCTGGAGCCGACGGCGCCACCGCGCTCCACTGCGCCGCCTCCGGTGGCTCGCGCAACGCCGTCGCTGTTGTCAAGCTGCTTTTGGCCGCTGGCGCCGATCCGGCCACCCCCGATTCCGCCGGCCGCTTCCCCGCCGACGTCATCCTAGCTCCTCCGGCTTCGCCAGATGCCCTTGGCGATCTCGAGGTGCTCCTCGGCCGCCGCCGAGCACTCGCCGTGGCGACCTCGGTGGCTTCAGGTTCGTCATCCCCTCCGCTCTCGTCCTCACCAGATGAGGGCAACAGGTCGCCCTCGTCGCGTTCGTCGTCGCTGTCTCCCATCACTGTGGATCGTGGGAAGAAGGAGTATCCGGTGGATCCAACTCTGCCGGACATCAAGAGCAGCGTGTATGCTTCGGATGAGTTCCGCATGTTTGCGTTCAAGGTCCGGCCCTGCTCCCGTGCCTACTCACACGACTGGACTGAGTGCCCGTTTGTGCACCCCGGCGAGAACGCCCGCCGCCGTGATCCCCGCAAGCACCCATACACTGCTGTGCCTTGCCCCAACTTTCGCCGGCCTGGTGGCTGCCCTAGCGGCGATAGCTGTGAGTTCTCGCATGGCGTGTTTGAGAGCTGGCTACACCCATCACAGTATCGCACAAGGCTCTGCAAGGAGGGAGCAGCTTGCGCCCGTCGCATTTGCTTCTTTGCCCATGATGAGGATGAGCTCCGCCATGTGCCTCACAACAGTGGTGCCGGCCTGCTGTCTCCCCGCGCTTCTTCATCCATTGATATGACTGCTGCAGCTGCGCTCGGGCTTCTTCCAGGTTCTCCTACCAGACACTTTGCACCGCCCCCTGTGTCACCATCTGCTGGGAGCAATGGAGGAGCTGCTGCTGCGCATTGGCTCCAAGGCAGTAGGCTGCGTTCTTCTTTCAATGCAAGGGATGCTGCTGTTGATGACCTTGGCATGCTCCTCGAATGGGAATCACAATACCTTGGGGCACTCTGCCTGCCACCCAGCAGCCGCCCCCAACCACGCCTTTCAGCTGGTCTTAGTATCAGGCCAACAATTGCTCCATCCAATCTTGAAGACATGTATGCTTCAGACATGGCAATGTCTCCGAGGTTCCCTAATGACCAAGGTCACTCAGTCTACTCACCAGCCCACAAATCAGCCCTCCTCAACAAGCTTCATCAACAGAAGGGCCTCTTATCACCTGTTAACACCAACAGAATGTACTCCCCAAGGGCTCTTGATCCGTCATCTTTGGCACATTCTCCATTTGGTGGCATGTCTCCCCGGTCCCCCCGTACCGTGGAACCTACATCACCCCTAAGTGCTCGTGTAGGAGCCCCTGCCACACAGCGTGAGATGTTTGAGCAATTCACTTCCTTGAATAAGCATCAGCTGCCTTCTGTTGGTTCACCACGGAATTCCACTGCTTGGGGCACCGTGGGGTCCCCGATGGGTAAGGTTGACTGGGGTGTCGATAGCGAGGAGCTAGTCCGCTTGAGACGCCCTGCACAACCAGGGTTTGGAGAAGATGAGACAGATGTATCATGGGTGCAGTCACTGGTAAGCAATGCTGAGCTTAATGGCAAGAGGGGCGAAGTACAAGGCATGCCTGGTACTTCTGCATTGATGAACAGGCCTGACCTGAACAATCAGGGTGACTTGTTGGACCAGACGGTGATCGGTGCTTGGCTTGAGCAGATGCACCTGGATCAGAAGTGATTTCCAAGGGAAGCCATGAAGTCACAAAGTGGATGAAGCCTTTATTTTGCCAAGGTTATTTACCAAAGAATAGTTGTTGGTCCTAGTAAATAATAATTTATTCTTTTTAATTCTTGAAATTTTTGGTGGGCAAAGTCAGAGATGGTGGTCAAGTTCAACAAAACATTTGGTCACAGATTGGTAGCTGAAATCAGTTCCAGAGATTGGTAAACAACCTCATTACTTGGGGTCCTAACTAGTATTCTTTTGATTAGCTCAGATGAGTCTTTATTTTAGTGGGTTAAAATTCATATGTTCCCCATGGTTATTATGTCCATGATCTCTTCCTAACAAAAGAGAGATTATAATTGTCCATTTTTCATTTATCAATGAATGATTTTGTTAAAACAATGTAAGTTACATTCTTAATTTTTTCTCTGTTCAATGGAATTACCTTCCTTGGTTAGTCCTCTATTGGATTGTGTTTTGATGCGCTTTCTGACTGTTCCTATCAATGTTTGAGACATGGGAATGGGCCACTGCCATAAAATTGTGTGCATAACCATAGTTGGAAATTTGACCTGGCTAGGCAAAGGCAGACACATCTAACTGCTCCCAAAAATATTCATTAGGTGGAACAATGGAAGGTTCGTTCTCCATGATTGTTATCCATGAAACCAGTATTATATTTATTTATTTACTAAAAAAAATGCCCGTGCGTTGTAATGGGTGAGGACTATTTTAATCTTATTATTGTTGTATTGTTTAGCTAAAGTGAAATTCTGGGAATTCACTTGGATATTTTTCTTACAAAATTATAAGATACAATTAGGAGTCCGATCATCTCATGTTAGCCCGCGAATTTGTTTAAAGAGATTTTTTTTATGCAACTCCTTTTGTATTTCAAGTATACGAACTTAAAAACCGACTCAAATACGTTCCAAAAGCGAATGACTTAAAAACCGACTCAAACACGATGACTTAAAAACCGACTCAAACACGATGACGCACCAAAGTACTGTATTTCCAAAAGCGAATTGACTTAAAAACCAACTCAAACACGATGACGCACTAAAGTACGGGTAAAAAATAACTTCAATTTTTATAATAGTAGATATTTTTATAATAGTAGGGATAGAGATTACTGCGTGTTCTGCAAATATGGTCGGCTGTTTTCTCTATGATCTACTCGGAGTAAGCCTGATGTGTGGTTAATGCCCTCGGATTATTCCTCAAATCAGATTTATTTTCTCCATTCATGCGACTTAAATTGTTCTCCACGAAACTCACGCTAAGGGCAATAGTTTGTGTTAAGAGACCTCAATTCATGTTTGAACTCTGTAATCTGAAGTTCTGTAAGTTTACAATCGACTGCAGTTTTTCCCTTTTTGGCCAAAATTGAATAGTAATTAACTGCGTTGATCGGTCTTGTGTGAAATGAGATGCATTCATTTTCACATCAAACCAGGCAGACAGAAAAACATTTACAGAACCTCATTTGTACTAGGGGAACACATCCTTGCACACAAATTTCCCCTGTACACTCCGTGCAGATCAACTAGCAAGTATGTTTCCTTGTACTAGATGCAAAATCTGAAACGTTAAATTACCACATCTCATGCCAACAGAATAAGTGGTTTGATAGTGTCGATCTAGCTTAAGCGACACATAACCTGTCATGCTCATATTCACATTCCACTAACAAGCTGGAAATCCCATGAAAAATACAAAGCTGGAAACCCCTAAATAAATAAGCTGGAAAGATAATCTAAATAAACATTACTGTAGCACATCGACACAAATGTATTTGCTGTGCCCTTGCTAAACACACTTAAGAAACTGATGAAGTCAAGCTCATGTTTCATTTCTGGGGGTGCCAGCCTCTTCCGTTGTGGTTGAATTTGGCCCTTCGATCGCTGCTCTGACCGCTTCTGATTGTTCAGGACCGTTTATTATATAATTTGCTGGTCCAAACATAAGTAGCACAGTTTAGTTTGCATTGAAGCTGAAGGTTTTAGTGCAAAATAAGATGCATAGCATACTAATGTATATGGAGTGCTGACATAACACAGGACAAAAGCAAATAGGATGTTGCACGGACTACTAAAGCTTGCAATATTAAGGTGATGAACTTAATGTCTATAGTTTAAAATGGTAAAGGACTGAGTGCAGATGATTGAGACCTTGAATGAGACAAACACAAGACATAAGAGATAAGCTATGAAATCGTGACGCTGATGACAAGTCCACAGAAATGCTCAAAACTAAGCTAAATAAATTGAGGTCCCAATTCATCTCGCTATTTTATCATCTGCTCCCAGTTGTTACCACAGTTCCTAGTTTTTTGTTGAAGCAGAGGTTTGTCAGTCTAGAGAATCGATTTCAAGTTCTGTACCTGTTGAAGCACCCCTGGCGGCCATGTGCTCTATGAAATGGATCTCATCTTCATGGCTGCTCACGAACTTGTTCTGGTTTGATTAGTGGCAATATGATTTGCATCAGAAATACATTCACGAAAAAATGCCTAAAGAAATGCATACTAGAAGCAGATACTTACTAGTTCCTTCGATAGAATATTTAGGATTCTATCGATTTTTGCTTGATGTTTCAGGAAAAACGGCCGCATATACCTTCTATATACATGCTTTGCTCCCTAAGTAAACAATAACACCATTATCAGCATGTACAGAAAATCAAATTTTCTAGTTCACCATTCATCGATGCAGATGTATCAAGTGCCAAACATAGGTCACACCAGTCAACAACCTTACAACCATCCAGAGGAACAATAGAACAAATCTAGCCACAAACATTGAAATAATGTTTAGCTAGACCAAAAGAATAAAATGTTTCCTAAGCGATTGACAGAAGACAATGCCAATTGAACAATGATATCAAGAAACTATAATCACAGGTTTTCATCTAGATGATCACAGCAAGTGCTTGAAATGGAAAAAAAATTGGGCAAAGCGATGCACAGGGAACATATGCAATGAACATACTGATTGAGCTATCATATAGCCAAGACTCAAAATGCTCCGGGATGGATTGTCCTACCAGATATATGGAACTTGTCAATCACACGTGTCATGTCTAGATACCACTGACCAAATAACCATCTGACCTGACCCTGTTAGAGACTATATTCTCCCCTTGATTTTGCCATTTTGGGTTCATGTTCATATAAAACGTTTGTCATGTGGTTTTCAGATAATGAATACCATAATAATATTCTTCAGTTCAGGTCTTATTTCTTGATAGCAAGAACATAGTAATGCTTTCTCTTTGGTCAATTATGTAGAAATATGAAAATATGAGGAAACATTTTAAGATCAGAGAGAAAGGGGAAGGGGGGGGGGGGGGGGTGAGGGGGGCTTACACTGTTTGAAGGAAACTGGAGCCAGACAAGAATAGCAAACTTCACGTGATAATAGAAAGGAACACTGCAGAATATCACCAGAGTATAAATGTTCGAAAAGTTTACAAGGACATCAAACTTTACAAGATTAGAAACATCAAGTTAATAAAGGCAATGTAAATTTAAACCCATGCCCGGCGAAACTTTCAACCAAATATTCCTAGTAATGCAATTTCTTTCAGTTAATGCTACATTCCGCACATATACTGTCCCCATGCACTGTCAACTATTCGTAGGGTCCTCTTTCACACATCCTCTCCACTGGAATGTTTTGATTTATTCCACGGTTTATATAAACATAACCAGAAAGGCAGTTAGAAGCTGATCAATAAAGATCAGCAACTCGCCAGGTTATACAGGAAAATTCCCTGGTAGATTAAATGTTGTGTCTTAATGCACCATGTTCGCTTTTCTTAACTTGAACATGGACAAGCTGATTGACCACGACCACCAAGTAGTGAGAATGGTGATGAACAGCAAGGATTACTTCTTTGGTTTCGGAAGTACTCGGCATTGTCTTGGCCGATTTATATAGTTTTTGGTCAGAAAAAAGAAATGATCTACTAGAGTTCAATAGCTGTAGGCAGCAGTATATTGTGTGCTAGGAATAACATCTCCAGAATGCTACGAGTAGCACTAAATTCCCATACCTTGAAAGAATCTGATCAGCAAAGATTTCCGCAATGCTAAAAGATCCATATGCTGCAAAACATTTTGAACAAGAGCATCTAAAGGTCAAAGCAGTAAGTTTGATATACATCTGTATCTTTTCTATTTCTTAGAGATGTTCATTTAGATGAAAGCTGATTACACAAATAATTAACCAACTGCCTTTGTAACTATAAACCATAAGATCATACAGGTATGTCCTCCAAGGATGCAAGTGGCCAGCCGCTAACCCACAATATTAAATGGCCTTTTGGATGGGATAGTAGGCTGGCCCACTTGCATCCCTAAACTCCTCAGCAAAGTAACCATGTTAAGGTGATAGGACTAGTAAATGTGCAGAGTATTAGCTTTGACACTTCAAATAACTTTCTGAGCATGCAGACACCATATAAATAACTTTCGAAAAATGCAACAACCTCCGTCATCTATTTTTCTTTTACTTTAGCAGTAATATTATAGCAATTGGTCACATAGAGTACCTATCAATATACTTAAAAGGTGCTTCAAAGTTAATAGTGAAAATTTCATAGGATTTTGTTTTATTACAGACCTGCCCAATACAAGAGCCACCGTTCTTTTTCTTTTTGATCCTTCTTTTCAATAGCTCTGAAAGTGGAGTACACAGGCAGACCAACCCCAATTGCACAACTGCAAAAGCATGAAGTGAGCATAATAAATTATGGACGAATTTCTTTTCCACAACAGTAATAGTAGTTCATTATTTTGAGGAAAGTATTGACAGACAAAAAATATAGTTTTTAGGTTTGTTGCAGTTGCAGCCATTATACGGATAGGTGACTCTAAATCACCACTGTGTCGCCTAATAGCCAATATGAATATTGCAGTTTAGATTCTGCTTATCTCACATCAATGATGTTTATAGATGTGAGCATAAACTTGCGGTAACGCTTTCCCCATAGGTAAAAATCTACGTCATTGCAATGTGCTAATAGCCTAATATACGTAACCGTTGACAACACAACAATGACAGAAGTGAATAGCTATACAATGAACTAATTGACATACTCTTATGATGGTCCTAAAGAGAATAAACTTTCGATGTATTATTACAAAAAAAATCAATCAACATAATGGACAAGCAACGCAGATAAGAGTAAAAATGCAATGAATACCTGGCTGTACGGATGACAACAGTAGAGCTTAGTGGTGCCAGTAAGAGCCGTAAACCCACCTGTCATAACAAATGCAATTTCAATACAAAGTTTCAATAAATCTCTGTAAGACAAGTATGGGGGTCATGGAACTTCCAGGAATCCATCAGAAAACACATTATGAGATAATATGCGTAATATAAATGTAATCTCTACCTCATACAAACAGATTGATTAGCCGAACTGCCCCAAATAAAAAAGAAAGAAATTTGAAGTGCCATATTTAGAGGCGTTGCAAAGTGCAAAAAATTACAAAATGCCATAAAAAATGGGCTATCAGGAAAACGTTAATGTACTGATAAAAAGGGTATCTATCTGTTTCTGTTGGCAGACTAGATATATAGATTTGATCAAGAGTGATGCTCATTGCAAAACGAAAATAAGTTAACTCAAAGTTAATTTTTCCCTAAAAGCAAGCCCAAATAAATTTGAACGCGCTGAAAAACGATAAGGTTGAGTCGTGTCTGCCAAATTCCCGTGAGATGAATCCTCACGTCAACGGGTGGTTTGGTGGATGAACTAGAAAGCGTTCAGCACAAATCGGAACCCACGAGAAATTACAACTCAATCAGCTCCACCCCCAATACCATCCCAAGGCAATGGGAGCAAAATCGCATGGCTCCGGAACACAAAATCCACCGAACGAAGAAACCCCCATGCTAACCCACAATCTACCGTGCTCTTCCCGTACAATGAAGAAGAAAGCGTAATCCGAGGCGCGCCCTCCCCCAATCCACCCCGATCGTCCCCCCGATCCTCAAACCGAACGCGCCGCCGACAGCAACGTCTCAAGCGATCTAGGGTTTCCGTACGAGCCAGCCAAAGGGATCGTACCTCGCCGGAGATGGCGGGGGCCAGAAGCGCCATCGGCGAGTTCCGCACGCCGCGCGGGGGTGGAGGAGGAGGAGCAAGGGATCCCGCCGCGGAGGCGGAGGCGGAGGCGCGGCTGCGGTTTGCGGCGTGGAGGGCAAGGAATCCGCGGCGAGTTCGCGTCTCCGCGGGTAGGTCTCCCCTGAGTCCAATTGGTGGGGGGATGGTGGTGGTGGTGGTGGAGGAGGAGGCGCCGGCGAAAGCGGGGGGAGAAACCAGAAAGCGGTTAGATGGAATCGGGTGCTTTGGGGGCCCTTTTCCGGTTTAGTCCCAATCTTACTCTAGATTTTTAATTTAGAGTCCATGTCTTCTTTCGATTTCAGAAATATATTAAATTTCTTCAGATAATTCAGGATTCTAGAAATTTCGATTATCAATGAAAATTCAATCAAGAAAAAGTAACTTTTTCTTACTTAAAAATATATTCTACTTCCTCTGTCCCAAAATATAACTATTTCTAGCACAGTACCTTGTCCCGAAATGAAGCTATTTTTCCACCAACCTCCTCCTCTCAACCAATTACAAATATTCTCCTTCACCTACCTTTTCTTTTCATCCAATTACACAACTTCTCCAATCATTCTCACCTACTTTCTTAATACCCGTGCCAACATAAAAAATGCTATATTTTGGGACGAAGGAAGTAAGTAATTTATGTATAGAAAGATTATGTAAAAATTGTACCGCTTATAAAAACAAAAAATGTGTTCGTGCCATAAGGAGAAAAGAACCGGGCCCTAAAGAATGGCAAATTATCAATCGAGTTTTAGATAAGGGGGCATTTAACTATTTGCTATTCTTAAGATGTTATGAAAACAGATTTGCCACTCGCTGTTTGTAACATGTGAGTTCTCATGTGTCTATGATATATGGGCCCAATGGCAAACCTGTTATCATCGCTTGTAAGAGTAGCAATAGTTATTTATTCCTTAGATAAGTGGCACATCCTAATTAAAGTGCTCGTTTGAAGGGTGGTAATAGGGCATAAAGAGTTATATTAGATTATCCCACATTCCTACTTATCAAACCGTAGCGGCCCGTTTGGTTGGATTGAGTTTTTAGGAGGGATTGGGAGTTTAGAGGGATAAAGCTATTAACTGTTTTGTTTGGTTGTGAGACATGGGAATTTTGGTGGGATGGGGATGAGAAATTGAGGAAGGAACTACCTCATTTTCAATACACGGGTAGTGGTGGTAATTGGGAGGGAATTCCTCCTTTACTCTCCCTAGAAAGGAACTCCCTCCTTTTCAATACCTGGTAGGGGTGGTAATTGGGAGGGAATTCCTCCTTTACTCTCCCTAGAAAGGAACTCCCTCCTTTTCAATACCTGGTAGGGGTGGTAATTAGGAGGGAATTCCTCCTTTACTCTGCTTAAACAAATCTCAACCATCCGTTTTCATTAATGACCTAATCTCCAACTAAACTCTATATCAATTTCCACCACCTCTACCAAACAACATATTGGGATTAAAAACCAAATTCCCATCTTAATCTCACCATCAATTACCTTGTGTAAACTCCCAATCCCCTTCTCTGAAGTTGCCAAACCAAGCCGCAGATGAGCCCTCCATTTTCTTCTCAGTTTAACAGCAAATTGATATGGCGATTGATACAGTGAACTCAATCTCAGTGAGTCGTGAAACAGACAAACAGTTTAATGGTGGAGAAAAGAGTCTCGAGTCTGCTGAAGACAAACTTCATCTTTGCTTGAGACGGTCAGCTTGCAATTTGGCTGTCACAGGCAAATGCAGCTTTTAGTAAGCGTGATTCCAGCCTTCAAATTTGAAACGAACGGGTAAACATGATTTTCACCAGTAGTTTTTGGGAACAGGTTCAAAGCAGAGGGAATGCAGATCTACACATTTCGAGAAACAGAACGACAGAAAACTAAAATACAGGAAGAATTCAACATATCCGAGATATCTAATCTTATTGCTGTTCAAATTTTGTTGCAACAGCAAAAGGTGATGTTTATAGCAATTACAGGAGGCTTAGAAAATATAAATAAATTAAATACAGTCTATATAACTGTAAGCAGCTATGACAAAATAAACTACTACCCTACTTGCTCTTCTTCCCTTCAGTCTTCTGATACTGATATGGTGGGCAGTTGGCTACCTGAACAGATTCAGATCAGAATGGATAAATGCCGTGTGAGATATGAAAGGGACATTCGGGTACATCCCAGCAAGAGCGCATCGCATGCACTCGAGCACTGTGAAGATCTGTATGAAAGCAATAGCCATCCAGAAATACTGCATAGGCTTCCCCTGATACACGATGCTGGGCATCCAGGTGCACATTGTTGCCACTGCTTGGGAGCCAGTGTCCAGGAGGATAGCCAAGATGACATGGAACCTTAAAAAGTGCGGCGACCACTTCCGTCTCACGACAAAGAAGTACACTGTCATAAAAATCACCAGCAAAAGCCATCCTGGAAACAGTGTCATCGTATCGATGAAGGTGTACACCAACGAAAACCCCTGCAAGTATGTGTGTAGCTGGTAGATGACATCGGCATATGACCACATGTTGTGGAGTGGAAGCAAGTAGGGCACACATGCTAGAGTCCTCCACCACCATCTGGGTTTCGAAGTCAACTCAGGGTAGCTGAATGACGCTAAAGAGGATGCTCGACAGCCAACTTCAAGTCTTCGATGCTGACTGTGTCGTGCTGCCAGTGATGGAATGCCCTTGATAGAATCATCCCTTCCGAACGATGCAAGCATGTCATTCTGAACAAAACCAGTGCCAACTGCAAGATATATCAGATATTTGTCATCAATTCATTTTAGGAGTCATGCGTCAGAATTCAAAGCTCTGAATTACAAACTTACTGAGAATCAAAGACAAGTACAACCTACACAAAAACTGTCTCACTGCCGATATATGTTCTGGCTAACATCTAACTAGATAGCAGCAGCAATACAAGCTTTCTTCAATGTATCATGAGTTCACGATGATATTTATTTGACCCAATTTTTTTTCGATAAGCTGTAGACCCATTACAACTACCACCTTTATTAAAACCTAATAAAATCAACATTTTACACAATGTGGTGCGTATTTACTTCATATATTGGCTTGCACTTGTACTGTCTACAATATACAGTTCATATTGGTCCTTAAAATGTGACCAGTGAATCCGAAAACCAGAAGTTCCAGAAGGGTATACAAGTGCACAATATCAGACTATCAACTGGAAAATAGCAACGCAATATATTAAATATAATCAAATATAATTGACCCCAATCCACAAGATGTTGTCAGAAATCACAAATAGGATAATATGGCATGAATATGCCAACATGGCAACAACTACAAAAGAAATGGTAGTTCAGTGCTACCAGCCCTCTGGACAAACGCATTGTGTTTACTCGTAAGTGCTGAAGAGAAAGGAAAGAATGAGGGCAAAGAGTGAGCATGTCATCAAAATTCCCTAGTGCTTCATATTTTAAAAGAAGTTAGCAAAAACTATGTGCCTTATATTATGAAATTGAAAAGGTAAACTACTACTTATAATCAGTCATAAGTCATCATAAGTACTATGTGCTGCGTGTACACTTCGAGCAGCAGAAAAGAACTGCTTACGGTGTTAGAATTTGACAGAAGCCCCCCAGAACATAAACAAAGGTTACAGCCACTCACTTAATGTACAAACAGAATTACAAAATTTGTGAAGCTCATGATAATATGGTTGTTATAATTCATCGCAACATGCAAGTGAGAGAAATTAAGGAAAGCATTATGGGTAATAAAGGGCATATAAATGATACATCACAACAAATTTAAATGAGAGAAGCAACTTCGTCTAATCCATACCTCGCAAAGCTCCCATGGAAAAACTCTTCCTTTCGGCATGAAGTCGCGCACGTTTTACACTCCATGATCCCGCCGGAGTACCCAGGCACGATGTTCTCGCGAAAGAGACATTATGCTTAGCCGCAGGAAAGGCAAGCAGCTGAGCGTGTCCAGCAGATAAGCCTTGACAGAGAACCATTCTGCATAAATACAGCCCTTGCCGAATCACCGAATTACCTGGACAGACATGTGAGCGAATCGGATCACTGGATCGAAGAGAGCGAAACATTTGGGTTAGATTTGCGCCCAGAGAATAAAAAAACAAGAACAACATCAAAACAATCCAATCAAGTTGGAATCCATCACCCAACCACTAAAACCAATCCAAGTCCGGATGGATCCCCACACTAAGCCTGATCAGTATCGAGGAGGATTGCGAGAGAAGGATACCTTCACACCGAGCCGAGGTGGCGTTTCGGCGAGAGGAGACCCGACCCGCCCACCCGCGTGTTCGCCGGAGAGAGGAATCGATGGGCGCTTCCGCCGAGACGGGGAGGCAAAGAGGCGATTGCAGATAGGGTTCTCTTTTCCCCGATTTGCAGATCAGCCCCTACAGTTGCGGGAATTCGCATAGAGAGGATATTCTTTTTTTTTTCTCTCGTGTAACCTGTCAAAAGCAAACCAAGGGTCCAATTCTAGAATCGCAAAACCTGTAGCTTTAACATGCTTCAACCAAAATCTGATAGTAGAACATGCTCCATCTACAGAATAACACGGTAAAACACGAGGCTAAAAAAACAGCAAAATGGAAAACGCAGTAATTAGGGACATGATTTCTCTAATCTCTTATTCACTGACATTCTCTTATCCCTAAGCCTCTTGGCTAACTCAGCTTGCCTACTTTGAGGCTAGGCATACACACCAGATAAAGGAAAAAACAATGAGATTAGTCTGTTTCAGAGAGTTTTAGATTCTAAGAAACAACTAGTGAAAATTTAGCCGGTGAGAATATGTTTTTTTTAAGTCTCTGCTTCTAATTTATTTCTTTGATTCGACAATTACAACTTCTTAAAATCTGGATTAAAAAACTGAATTATTTAAGAGAATTTTGAATTCAAGGAGAAGCTACATCTGCCCAAAAACTCTCACAAACATGCCATTAACATCATGAAAAATCTACTCCAAAATCCTCTATACAATTTCCATTTGATATCAGAAATCTATTAACTTATTAAAAGAATAGAAAAAGGAGCCTCCACGTTCACTCTCACGACGTAGAAATTCTCATATTAATCGAAGAAAAAGAAAAACAGAGTCCATATAGAAATACAATTTAGAAATAGTTCAAATTCGAAATTAAAAAAAATAAGAATATTGGAAGAGGAGACTAGAGTCCATATAGAAATACAAATTATAAATAACCAAAATTCAGAATTAAAAAAATAATATTGTAAGAAGAGTATAGAGTCCATATAGAAATACAATTAAGAAATAATAAAAATTCGGAATTAAAAATAAGGAATATTAGAAGTAGATTATAGAGTCCATATAGAAATACAATTAAGAAATAACAGAAATTCAGAATTAAAAATAAAAATATTAGAAGTAGAGTATAGAGTCCATATAAGAATTTAAAACTAACTAAAATTCGGAAGAAACATAATAAAATTAAAAGTATTGTTTACAAATAACTAAAAATTGATATTAAAATAATTAATAACTAATACTATATAAAATACAATATGAATATTATACATTAGTAGTTTCGTAAAGTTAGTATAAAATTTAAAATTATATTGTCATTTTAATATATTTGAATAATACATTGAGAAAACATATATGCTATTATATGAGAGAAAATGTAATGATGCTAGCCGTGCAATCTACGCGGGCCACCATGCTAGTTTCAAAATAGAAAATAATATGTAATCTTATGCTTCAAAGTGCTCTATAGAATATTCTTCTCTAATAGGTTGGAATCCTATAAAACTCCTATCTTTCTCATACAAACCGGAACGGGCATAATTTTTTACTTGCTCCGATCTAAAATTTTGTTGCAAATTAGCCTCCAAAAAACATGTTATACATTTCGGTAAGGGACCACCTATACATTTGTCGACAAATTTTCTACTAAAAATTTGACAGATGTAATTATAGTACAATCGTAGTGTAATTACACTGTAAATTGTATGTAATTACACTATAACTACAGTGTAACTTGTATGTAAATTTCATGTAATTTTGAATCGTTAGATTTATTACAAGATTTGTTCTGGTGAGGAAGAAAAAAATCACAGCACACACATATGTGAAAGGATTTGTTCCCACGACCTCTATTTTACTGAAATAACATGTTACCGAGAGATTCTTGAAAGTTACATACAAGTTATAGTGTAATTACACAAGTTACAGTGTAATTACACTACGATTATACTGTAATTACATCTGACAAATATTAGGGGGAGAAATTTGATGACAAATATCTAGCAAAATCGTTTCAGTAAATTCGGCTTCTTCTTTTCCACCTTTGATGATCTCCCAGTTAATTAATTGGGTCTCTTTTATGGACCTGGAAAAAGTACTTGTCTACTTGTACGCTGTAAAAAGATTGGACCTCTACAGCCCCACCCAAACGGGCCCCTGACGGGCTCCATTTAGACATGGCATGGGCCTGAAAGACTCCAGAACAACTCAGGTGCCCCTTGGGGACCAACAGTCACGATCAACTGTAGATTTAAGAGCTTGTTTGGCTGTGGTTTAAATCCAGCTCCATCTCTGAGCTAGAGTTTAATTAGACGGTTTTAGATTTATCTCAAAATAAAGTGGAGCTAATTAAAGTGCTCTCACAAAACAAACTAAATAGGTAAAGCTGAGTTTAGGCTGCTCAATAATTTTACTCTAGACCTAACTCTTAAAAGTTAAATTTAAAGGTTGGAACCCTACTATTGATCGTGAGAGAGAGTATCTCTCTGTTTGCATGCCTTCTGTCTATAAAGTCATATAAGTTTTTAACACGATCTCCAAAGAAAAAATTGGCAATTATTTTTTATAATAATTTAGAATAACTATAAAACTAGCATCATATGTAAATATTTAAATATGAATATTTATATCACATGCATGACTCTGCATATGTCTTTTTATGATATTTATTAGTCAAATTTACAAATGTCGACCTTTTTTTCAATTACGTAAATGCCTTATATTTATTTTTATATGTGGGAGAGTAGTACTTATTACAACGGTAAATAATTAAACTCACTAAAGTTCTATTAAAAGTGTAAGACCGACACACAATTATATACACCACGGGTAAGACTTGTCTAACGCACGTTAGAAGGATATGGGACACTGACATGTGAGCCCATAATGGTGGGTCCTACCTGTTAGGGACCCACATCGCTCTTATTTTACATAAAATGAGCTATATCCTATACACCATAATCATGCCCAAAATATATCCACGCCACACGGGTATATCCTAGCATGTGTGTGAACAAGATTGGTTGGCTAGCGTCATGTTGTTCATGTGTAACTGTTGACATCAAAATTTAAAACCTGACATCCTGTTGTTATCGGGTGGAGTTATCCATCTACAACTCCACCACCATACATCATCTTTTTCGGTTTTCATTGTAATAGTATGTTTATCAGGTTTTATTTGTTTCGCAGTAATGGTTAAATTGTATTTCAAATACCATGTATTATATTCCAAATAAGGCGTTTTTAATCCGGTGACCGGGGGCGGTGGGAGACAGCCATTTGTGGTAGGGTGTCATCGATTCGGCGGTGTTAGCTAATCGAGAGCGTAGTCATCCTCATGAAATTAGCTTGCAAGGTGAGCCATCACTAAATCTTAACAGGAAACAGGGGTACTTGCAGCTTTGAATTGGCTGATGACACGCTCCTGCAATGCATTGCTGGCCTTGTCCTTGTGTATTAATCACTAGAGCCACATCTCCAGATTTTTTTTAGGAGAAAAGTGTCACTGGGCCAACCTTGCATTCAGACGTAGTACCAGCCAGTCATTAAACGTAAATCATGGCCAAAAACCAAATGATTTGCTGGAATACGGCGTCTTGATGAAGAGAGACTGCAACTTCTTATCCAGGCGACGCGATAGGAAAAACGGATCCGCCTTTATCGGAGGTCTAAATGCTGAGGATGAGAGGACATGTTCAATTTCTGAACCATCCGATTGAAATCCTATGGCTGTGATCAAGTGATACAAAAGGAATGAAACACTGCAAAATTCGCAGAGGCAGTACATCCGAAAAAGGGTAGCCGAAGTACCCCCAAGATACTGTTTGTGTTGCAGTGAACCGATGCTTGTCTTCTGGGACTATGCTTCAAAAATCGTCAACCAAATATCGCTCCCTAGCAGTTTCGTCCTCGGAAACTGACAAAAATGAGTGAAATTCAGATAAATTTTTATCAAAAAATAAATTTAGTTTGATTCTTATTTTTTTAAAAAGAACTTGGGCGATTTACCAAGTGGTTTCTGGCCACAACCAGCTCAAGGCAGCTAATAACTGCGATAACCAAGCGGTAACCGTCCATTTTCCAAACCTGTTTGGGACACAAAACGCTGTAGCGTCTGCAGCTCGTGCGGCGTTTAACACCAAACAAGTTGAGAGAATTCAGGGGGCAAAAGGTGGGAGTCAAGCCGGGTTAGCTTCAACTGCAACAGAGGCTTGTCCGATGCTACCTGACCTAATCTGCATCCGATGCCGGCAAGACGAAGAAACTCCGGCCTAGGGGTGGTCGCAGACACCTGTGCCAACTAAACAGAAAGCAACGCGTACCGGCCAGATCCAACCAATTCTAGGCACATTTAAGTGCTGCTTTGCTTTGTTTTTGTTTCGTTTTGGCCCCAGTGATGTTGCAATTAGATTCTTGACCAGTTCAGAAAGTCCAACTTTAGGTGTTCAAACATGTAATACAGTCTTAATTAATTGCCCGTCTAACTAGTGCTGCAGTATACCTGTCCCATCTTTTTTTTTGATGGCAGCAAGGCCCCAGACCTTATTTTCTGTGGAGACAGGAAACATTAGTTTGGGTATGTATGTATTGCTCGGTTGCTCCTCATCAGATGGGCAATAGTACACTCCAACATTAGAATTCTTTCATATTTTCTCAATGGTCACAGGGGGAGCACCTCCATCTGAATAATGTTCATTAAAAATCTTCATGTTAAACTGTCATTTACACACAACAAAAAAGAATTGTAGGAAAGTAATGTTCTACAGATTTCGGATAACAAAATAAGCTATACACACCAGAGAAGGAAGAGAAGTAGTTAGCCAACAGATTTTGGACCATCCATTGCGTGTGTTGTAAGTTCAGTCTCTGACTTTCAGTTTCAGAGTATAAACCAAGCATTCTTAGGAAAAAGGAGTAATAAAACAGAACAAGGTTAGGAATGCACAAAAACCACCTACTTCCTTTTCCTTTCTCTTGTACAGTACATTTCGCCAAATGTTTGGCCACCCGTGGGGCATGGATCAATATAATCTAAATACAAACAAACAAACAAACCTTCCAACAATCACCTAATGCTTCATACGGGGCACCAAAATGAAAAATAGAGCAGTGGAAATCTCGAGAAATGAGAACGGAAGAAAATAGTCGTCAACAAAGAACCAGGAAAGCTACACAAGGTTTTCATCTGGGGAATTCACAACTTGCCTATTCCGTCATCTATCTATTGGGTAGTTGTTAACTGCAATGATCCATCTTTCTGAAGTTTTAGGCTGAGGCTAGTGAACCGTTCTCTTGAATATTGTCTTGAGGCTTTCCTCCAATCTGTTCCGGCCTTCATCATTGCCGCAAACTCATCATAGCTTATCTTGCCATCCTGAAAGTACAGAACAATGCTATTAATACTTTCAGAGTCATGTGTGCTATGAATCATTATGTCAAAACATTTTGTGCACACCACCAAATTAATTAAACTATTTGAAGAAGAAGAAAAAACTAGCAGTCTATCAATTTCTTAAAACTAGTCAATGAAGAGCCACAAACCTTATCAGTGTCTACATCACGGATGATGGCATTGATAACCTCTTCATGATTTGCTCCCAGGTCATCAGCCAATGATTCACGGAGCTCATCAATTTCAATATATCCACTCTGGTTCCGATCAAAGTATGCAAATGCCTTGTGCAGATGCTCATCGTTGCCAATCTTTCTCAGGTGAACAGATAGAGCAACAAACTCCCCGTAGTCTAAAGATCCATTTCCATCGACATCCGCCTGGCATAACCATGGATAAATAGTAAATATACGAAACCCAGTAGTCATTCACAACAATATTTTGGGAAAAATGCATTCGAGAGCAAATAATCTTTTCTAGTTCAACAAGATATAAAGATAGTTTCCCATTTTTTTCCCAAAATTTGGAGGGGTGTTTGGGGAGAGAGGAAGAAGGGTGGCTTAGGGTAACTCACAGCATCCATCAGTATTTGGACATCTGCATCAGCCATTTGGTGCCCAAGTTTATGCAGGCCAAGCTTCAGCTCATCAAAATTAATCATATTATCTTTGTTGAGATCCATCTTCTCAAACATGTCCTTTATACCAGCAACCTCTTCTACCGAAAGATGCTCAGCTATGACCTGTAGTAAAACAAAATGTGAGAATCCAGAGCAAACAAGACTACTATTGAAAAGCCATAGTTAGGTTTGAGGGTCAGGTCAGGCTGAGGAGTATACCCTAAGTGCATGCTTCTTGAACTTGTTCATCACAGAGAATTGTTGAAGTCTGGCCTTAACAGTTTCACCTAAATTTACATTTGGAGCCTTCTTAATGTTCTGTAACCAAGGATGATCTGGAAGAAATACAAGATAAGGTTGTCAGCCAAAAACAACCAAGTTAAATGATATAAGGGATAACATCTTCAGAAAATCATTAAGCTTTATCATTTCTTTACTCATCCTTTTGCAAGGTCTGTGATATCTTGGATTAGAAGTTAACAAGTTATAGATCTTTGTAACTCAGAACCACCACATTTTCAAGCTTGAAAATTTTTGGTATTGTTAAAGAACAAAAGAAATACCAATGGTTGGAAAGTTTCTGTATCAGTCAAGAACAGAAGGAAAAAAATACAATATATTCAACCAGTGTGCAAATTGATTATTACCAAGCACTTGTTGAGCATTTAGCCGCCGCCTAGGGTCTGGATTGAGCATTCCCTTGACAAGATCCTTTGCATTATCTGAGACCCTTGGCCATGGGTCTCTCTTGAAGTCAATGACAGAACGGATAATTGCCTGAGCAACACCCTGTTCAGTTTCTGCATTATAACATGGAAACAAAAGAAGGATCAGGAATAGCATTCAACATTACAACATTGCCAGGTCTACAACAGAGACAAAAGTAAAGATTGACAGTTTCTAATGTCGCAGACTGCATTAGTGCAGAAATGTGATCAGAAGAGGTCAACTTCTATACACTAAATACGTAGTATTTAATTTAGTTTATACATTTGGTTATCAGAATTGAAGAATTCATGTACAAAACTAACCTGCCCAAAATGGAGGGACTCCACAAAGAAGAATGTAAAGGATCACTCCTGCACTCCAAACATCAACCTCGGGGCCATAATTTCTCTTTAGCACCTCAGGAGCCATGTAATAAGGACTTCCGACAATCTCAGTGAACCGTTCACCTGCACATAATCAATAATCACTTAATTAGCCCATCGGAAAAATATATACACGCACGTATACAATGTGAATAGACAACTTAAGGTAAGCCCTTCTAGAGGCACTGTGAAGTCATCATTTGACAACTGAGAACTGACTGACAAATTAAAACAGCACGCTTGAGATATAGGAAATAAGGACATTGCAACTGTTAGACTGTACCTGGGGTGAAAAAAACAGACAGGCCAAAATCAATTGCCTTCAGAGCTGCAGTTTCCTTCTTGTTTGCAAACAAGAAATTCTCTGGTTTGAGGTCCCGGTGCATCACTCCATGCTTATGGCACATCTGATGTTTTACAGACAGACAAAAATACACGTTATTCATCACACTATGGAAGAAAAAAGAAGTTGCAACAATCTAGTTACCAATTCAAAGAGGCAGGCATGGATAACTAACTAAAACCGAAACTGATCAGAGTCTAATTAATCAGACAAATAGACAACAGAATCATCTGGCATGTAGCAAAAGAAAACGATTCCCACATTATTGGAGAAACAAAAGCAGATAAAAACATGAACTTTTCAGTTGTTGTCATCTAGTAACAATTCTACCATAAATCTCCACCAGTGAACTCGATTTCTTTTCATTATACTGTGAGACTACCTCATCGATAACGACGACAAGAAATCAAACAGGATCATTTCAGAAAATACAGTAGAAAGCAACGAAGGAATAGAGAAATCACCGAAGCTACCAATCTCACCTGCACGACCTCGACGATGGTGCGGGTGACCAGCGCGGCGGCGCGCTCGGTGTAGTGGCCCCGGGCGACGATCCGGTCGAAGAGCTCCCCGCCCTCGCAGAGCTCCATGACGAGGTGGACGGCATTGTCGTCCTCGTAGGTGTCCCGGAGCGTGACGATGTTGGGGTGCTTGGGGAGGTGGCGCATGATGTCCACCTCCCGGCGCACGTCCTCGATGTCCACGGCGGTGCGGAGCTTCTTCTTGGAGATGGACTTGCACGCGTAGGCGTCCCCCGTCTCCCGCTCCGTGCAGAGGTAGGTGACCCCGAACTCGCCGCGCCCGAGCTCCCCGCCCAGCTCGTACCGCGCGGCGATGTCCCGCCCCGTCGGCTCGCGCAGCACCACCAGCCTGTGCCCCGACGGCGCCGACGACCGGTTGTACTCGATCGAGAACGGGTTCGGCTTCTTCCCCTTCTTCTGCTGCTGCTGCTGCTGCTTCGGCTCCTTCTGCTTCTGCTTCTGCTCCTGCTGCTGCTTCTTCCTCCCGCGGCCGCTGCCCTCCGGCGTCACGCAGCAGTTGCCCATCTCGCTTCAGCCAAGATCCGCGCGACGCAAGAACCCCCCGCGAATCAAAGATCTGCGGCGAGTGGGAGGCCAAGAAATGGCGGCGTGACGCGTTGGGGGAGGGAGGAGAAGGAGGCGAGAGGGGGGAGGAGGAGGAGGAGGGGGTTAAATTGGGAGGTGGGGTGGATTCGGTGGGGAGACGGGGTCAGCCGTGGCGGCGGCTGGGGGGCGTGTGGGAATCCGCCAGTGGTAAAGCCAACGACGAGGCCGCGGAGGAGGGGAGGGGAGGAGGAAGGTAGGAGAAGACGGGGTGCTGGTCAAAGATCTCCCTCTCTCACTCGGCTCTCTCGGCTCTCCTTTTTGCATCCTTTGCCCTCTTCTCTTCTCCCTAGTTTTTTTCTTTTTCTTTACTTTTTTTTTCCTTTTCCTCTCATTTTTTAAGGGACATTTAACTTATTGCCACTTTTAAGCTGTAGCAATTAATTATTTGTCACTCGTTTTATATGACATGTGAACTGTCGTGTCTCTATGATATATGGGTCCAGTGATAAATAATTTAACACCACTTGTAGGAGTGGCAAATATTTAATTAATTCTTTTTTTTAAGCTCTTCCTTTTCCTCTCGTGTTTATTTTCCCCTCTGTTCCCCTTGCTTGTGCTATGGTGTGTGTACCAATGGTTTTATGTTAAAGTAGTTGTTTAGGGCATTGGTAATGTGTGTGTTGATTATTGTTTTTTATTAATAAAGATTATTAAAATGTATGTAAGAAAAGCTTTTAAGAAATTATTAATGACATTTTTGCGTACCAAAGCTTTGGGACGAGTCTATATTATACCTTTTATAACTGTCAGATTTATCTAAAAACACCACTCAACTATAAAAATGGACACTTTATGTCACTCTACTATGAAATTAGACAATTTACACTTACGCCACTCAAGTATTAAGATATGAGAAAATACCCTCTAAGAGTAATACAATTCGGTTTTGGGGGTGATTTTTTAAAAACATTTTGACATCCAAATAATTTTTTTCTTATTTGTATCGCACCCAATTAGTAAGATATGTAAAAAAATCAATATAAATAAAAACATGTATTTTGTTTTTCTCTTATCATGAAACCACCATCAAAATCAAGTTGTATTGTCCTTAGGAGAGGTATTTTGCCCTTTTTATTAGTTAGGAGTGTACAATATCCGGTTGCATAGTTTTTAAACAAACCCGATAACTGAGTGATGTAATATAGGCTTATCCCTACATTTTAATATATTTTCATGCATTAATTGGTTAAGATTTTGATGTTTACCTAAAAAGTCTTAAATTGATAACTGTTTAAGAAGGGACTATGTTGATTGTGTTGCTTCTCTCGTTTTCCTCTTTATCTCGTCTGATGATCTTGTTTTCTGGTATTCCCCCCCCCCCCCCCCCCATCTGATATTTTTGTTTTTTTGTGGTCCTGGTGTGGCGTTGTTTATGAGGAAAATGACTTTGAACAAAGTTTTCATGAAGTGATTGAATAGGACTAAAAGATAAGGAGAGGGTTAGGTGGGTGATTAAAGTGACATTAAGCAGCATTTGTCCAGGTTTGCTGCCTAATCATAAGGGGGCAACTTGACGCTTTGATGGGTACGGGAAGGTAGTTTAATCAGATTGTGGAAAAATCTAGCTGATGGTTAATGCTAATCGGTTTAGCTATTGGTACTAAGATGGTGTAATTTCAACGATAAATCAAGAAAAAAGTTGGTCGTACTCTTGTTGTAACACCAGGATATTCTTTTTCACTTCCTGATAGAGTTGTGAATTTATTTTTCGAAATAGACCCTCGTTGTAAATTGTAACCACTTGTGTTCTGACAACTCCTGTTACAGAAAACAAATCTAGCGTCACAGTTTTACTGATATGGTGGTTAGTCGTGAATTATCCGAATATACATTTCCTTCTGCTTTGCAACATCAGTGTATCAGTATTCAGTCAAGGTTTTGAGGGGCGACTAATTCTCGCCTAATTTGGGATTGGTTCTTTCTTTTTGGCTACTGCATGCCTGCTGTATCAACTCCTGCTTGTCATATACATCTATATGTCAACTTCCAAAAAGAAAGCATCCTTGTGTTCAGCTAAAATTTCTTCTGAAACATTTGCAGATTCAACAGAAAGTCAATCGAAGCCAATTCAACACAAAGTCCATGGGCAATGTTACACACGAGGGAATTGACAGCTGAAATGTGAAAGTGCGTAATTCCTCAGTTGTTCAACGGCCTCCTATTTTTTTGCGCAACTGCATGCGTTGCGTACGTTTTCACAAGCTGAATTTGTTCTTTAGCTTGTCGAGAAGAACGTCCACTCAAAAGTTTTAGCTTCAACTGTGGAACTAGTATTAGTATTTGTTCTTTAACTGTGGAGTAGTTGCTATCCTGAACATTTTGTAGAGTTTAAAAATTTTGGTCAAATCTTTGTACTACTTCCGCCGGTTCCACAGTTCTTAATGTGTCAAGGTTATAGATACCACATACCTAATAGTAGTCGACTAAATCTCGGCAGGACCCACCACATACCATGTCTTATATGGAAACAACCTCCGGATATAGGAGGAGTTCCACATAAGAAAAGATGAATAGAGTTTCTACATGGAAACGATAAGGACTACTCGGATTGTATCCATATTGGTCTCCCTAGTTCTACTTGAACAAGGGGACACCTATGGGTATAAATACAAGACCCCCTAGGAGAAGAGAGGACACGGAATAATAGATCAAGACACATCAACATACAAGCCAACATGCGCCAAGATAAGACGCCGGATATCGACTTCAAAGATAAGCATGGCCAGTCCCCTACGGTGTTTACGAATACTGTTAGGAGAGACATCGCGCTGTCTCTGATCTCGCCGGGCACGAACTCGAGGAGGAAGACTACCCTGTTTTCGACTACGGGATGGTTTCATGTCCGCCATATCGACAACAGTTAGATAGGCTACCCCAAATATTGCACTGGTGTGATTATGGTGAATAAGAGCAACGACCGGCTTTGGCCAACATGATGTAGGGCTATTATCTGACAATTCAAGGGTCCGAACCTGTATAAAAATCCTCATCTCTGTCTCTTTTATCTAAGTCTCGCATATATCCTGGCACCAACGATTCCCATACTATGCAAATACCGGAATCGCGACATTAAACGCCGACATAATGTTTTGGATAAAATTAAGATCAAAATTTTACAACTTTAAACTTCACACATATTTAACTTTAAGACACTATAACATATAACATATAAAGTACTATAATAAAAGTAAAAATATATACCATCCCTCCATAAAAAATTCAAACATAGCTATAAATTTGGACACACATGTGTTTCTTTCTATGTAGAATTAGGTTTCTTTAAAACAGAGAGAGTATACCTATTATATATATCATAATAGAAAAATATAGTTCAAGATATATTTTAAAGACCGTGTTATTGTTTAAAACGTTAAGAATTATATAGCTAGAGAGGATATGTACTGTACGACGGAATTCTGGTGGTGTTCTTTTCTCCTGAAGATAAAGATGAAGATTAAGTTTTTTACGTAAAATAAGGTGGTATTAATGTATGATTTATTGAGATTTAATTATTACAAATTTAAAAAACATATTAATATGATATTTTAGAGGAACTTTCATATAGAAAGTTTTCGCACGAAACATACCGTTTAGCAGTTTGAAAAGCATGCCACGAAAATCTTAATCTTCATCCAACTCTTATCGGAGAGAAGAACTTGGGCATGTTTAGATCCCCTGGTAAAATTTTATATCATGTCACATCGAATGTTTGGACACATGTATGGAGTATTAAATATAAACGAAAAAAATAACTAATTACACAGATTGCGTGTAAATTGTGAGACGAATCTTTTGAGCCTAATTGCGTTATGATTTGATAATGTAGTGCTATAGTAAACATTTACTAATGACAGATTAATTAGGCTAAATAAATTCATCTCGCGGTTTACAGATAGATTCTGTAATTTGTTTTGTTATTAGACTATGTTCAATATTTCAAATATGTGTCCGTATATCTGATGTAACACGCCAAAATTTTATACCCGTGGATCTAAACACAGCATAAGTTTGAACCCATTTTCCTATTTGAAGCAGACGTGGCCACTCGTTCATCTTTTTCATGTTCCACGCGGTGGGTTCTGTGGCTGTTGCCCGTGTTCCTTAACTGTCACAGGCTCACAGCTCACATCGTCATGGTTTTTCATCCACTACTCGTAGAGATCCACTTCTCATGAATTCATGGCCGGGGGTCGCTGTCTGCACGAACCGGGCATTTATGTTTCCGTGTTGTCTCGCCTTGCATCCGGTGGATGCTAAAAGCGCCCCAGCCGAAGAGCGTGCCAAGAGAACAGCAAGGGAAAGGGACACGGTCAGGTGTTCACACCCTCTGCGGTGGTGTTATTTATTTATTTATTTATTTTGTTAAGATACATATTTTACCTTTATTTTGTTAGCAATTTTTTTCAATCGGTTTAACAGTATGTTTTTTTCCAGATAATTTTCTATATAAAAACTGTTTTAAATATCAAACAAATCTATTTTTCAAGTTTACAATAATTATAACTAATCATATGTTAATTGTTTTTTCATTTTACGTGATCTTACTACAACATCATTGTTTCACCTATTCTTATACTTATTTGTATCGCTTATTGTAAATAAAAAATAATCTATAGCATGTTCTTAACGGTAAAAGGCAAATGTTATAAAATACTATTTATAAGTGTGTTAATCTTCGTCTTCATCTGACCAAGTTCAAATGGGACCTGTGTCTCGCGGTTTCGTGGTACTAGTTAAGATCCTACACGGAGTATTCGGTGCATATATAGTGACTTGGTAGTCATATCATGTGGGTGAGATTTCTCGTGGAATTATGTGATCTACCACAGGACTTTAAGTGAGTAGTTGTGTGTGTGGTATGAGATTGCGTTGCACCGTTCATGAGCTCAAGGCTGCACCATAGGTCAAGAGTTTGAATTCTGTTCCTACCTGAATGTGAAATAGAAGGATAAAAAGAGCAGGTTTGTACATTTTCTCGAAGAAATTGTCAGGTTTTCGATCACTTGGAAAATACCATAAAATTAATGGCTAGGATTACTCGAGATTCGTGGATACAATAACCTTATCCCCTCATATTCTTCCCCGCAAGCTCGTCCGCTCATTCTCATTTCATTTGATGCCTTAGAGATTGAAGCGCTTGCCGTCGTCTCCCCTGCCCGACTACAACGCCCCTCCCCGGTCTCACCGACTAACCGGAAAGCGTGAAAGTTATTAGTAAGGCCCAACACACCAGTCGGCCTCCTCCTTTTCCTTCTCGTCCTCCCTAAGTTGGGTGGCGACACTATTCCCCACCCCTGCCTTGCCTCACCTCCTTTGAGCTGGATACATCGTCAACCCCACCCACCGCTATCCTTCATCCATGTGACTTCAGTGACACCCCCCGTCCACTGCCGTCACCCAAAGTCATCCCTCTGAACCCCAGGGAATCCCCTCCCACCTCTGCCCCCACCCTAACGCTAAACTCTAACCTCACAGCCATCTCATTATTGTCATCGAAGAAGAGCACATCATCGCCGGGAAGTCACCATCACAAGTGGGTCATATTTTTTCTCCCCACCCTACCCCAGCACACAAATCAATTCTTGAAGACAACTCCCTATCGGTCAGGGAGCATGTGAGGTCTCACCTTATAACTAGCAAATCGCTTTGTCAAATTACATCTTACATTTTATATTTTATATAGAGGAAAGGCACATACATGACTGTTTTTATATAGAGGAAAGGCACATACATGACTGTGTTTCCTAAATTCTGATCATTTTTATATCAACTATAGATAGACAATTTTACTCCAATTAATTTGTCTTGTCCAATGAACATGGACACTTGTTCATGTTCTTATCCAGGTTCATTTTAGTGTTTTAGGACATGTCATATTCTATCCTAGTTTTTTTTTTAACCGAGGAGTAATTTAAACGTAACTTGTGCAGTGAAGCAAGCGGTCAGTGCTGCAATCGGCTGAGCAGCAGGTCTCTTCCCTGATAGCACGAATTTCAAAGCATATCGGATGGCAAAAAAAATAAAAAAAATCTAGCCCTATTTACAGCAGGTACAATAGCAGACTATAAGCCAGCTATAAATAAATTTCGAGGAGATAAAAGAAAAGAGTGAAGAGCAGCGAGCTACAAATTTGTAGCCAGCTGTAGCACGGACTCCAAGATGTAATGTGTATATGACAGGTGAGAGCATATATCTATTAACTTATTAAAGGAATAGAAAAAGGAGCCTCTACGTTCGCTCTCACGGCCTAGAAATTATCATATTAATCGGAAAAAAGAAAAACAGAGTCCATATAGAAATATAATTTAGAAATAGTTGAAATTCGGAATTAAAAAAAATATTGGAAGAGGTGACTACAGTCCATATAGAAATACAATTTAGAAATAACTGAAATTCAAAATTAAAAAAAAGAATATTAGAAGAAGAGTATAGAGTCCATATAGAAATACAATTAAGAAATAATAGAAATTCGGAATTAAAAATAATGAATATTAGAAGTAGAGTATAGAGTCCATATAGGAATATAAAACTAACTAAAATTCATAATAAACATAATAAAATTAAAAGTAGAGTTTAGAGTCCGTATAAAAATGCAATTTACAAATAAATAAAATTCAAAATAAAAAAAACATGGGAAGAAGAGTTTAAAATCAATATAGGAATAGTAACTAGAATTTGAAATCAAAAATTAAAGAATATTGAAATATAAGTTTAGAGTTCACTTAGAAATACAATTAAAAATAATAAAAATTTAGAATTAAAAATAAATAATATTGAAAGAAGAGCCTAGAGTCTATATAGAAATACAATTAACAGATAACAAAAATTCGGAATTAAAAAAAAAAAGAAATATTGAAAGAAAAGTCTAGAGTCCATATAGGAATATAATTTAGAAATAAATAAAATTTTATATTAAAAATAATTAATAACTAACACGTATATAAAATACAATATAAACATTACAGATTAGTAGTTTCGTAAAGTTAGTAAAAAATTTAAAATTATGTTAAAATTTTAATATATTTTAATAATAAATTCAGAAAACATATATGCTATTATATGAGATAAAATATAATGATATTAGTCGCGCAATCTACGCGGCCACTATGCTAGTTAATAGTGTAGTATATGTTTATAGGTAACTATCATATAAATTGGCTATTAAATTGCCTATAGATAATTTGAAGCTAGTAGCGAGCTATACTATTAAACTTGCACTTAGGTTGTGTTTAGATTCAAGGTTGAAAATTTTTACCGTGTCACATCGGATATACGGACATACATTGTCTAATAACAAAATAAATTACAGAATCCGTCAATAAACCGCGAGACGAATTTATTAAGCCTAATTAATCTATCATTAGCAAATATTTACTGCAACACCACATTGTTAAATTATGGAGCAATTAGGTTTAAAAGATTCGTCTCGCAAATTAGTCACAATTTGTGTAATTAGTTATTTTTAGCCAATATTTAATATTTAATGCAGATGTTCTGTGACAGGGTGAAAAATTTTAGGGTGATCTAAAACAGGGTTTTATTCTCGACGGTACAATACCAAATCCGTCTATTATATTCGCGCGAATATGCTCGGCCAGTCCGCCTGTCACGCGAGGCATGAGAAGGGCGACCGAGCCGGGTGGAGCTGAGCGAGTGGTGGTGCTGCTGCAGCCGCCGCCGCCGCCGCCGCCTGCAGGCGTGCTGAAAACAAGTCCATGCCATGGTGGACGAGAACACTGTGGACGTGGTCAGCCATGGATGGTGGCGATTTGGACAGCCTCGCGACCACGACATATACTAGTAGTACTCACATATATACGACGACTAGCCAAAGGTGATTGCTTTAATCAAACACCGGCGATGTTCGCGTTCCTCTGGAAGTTGGTGCAGTTTCTCTCCTCCTCCTCCTCTTCTTTTTTAATTTTTCGTCCCTAAAGAACAGAAGAAGTCTCATGTCTAAAGTGATACTCTTCGAGTCTTGACGGCCAGAATTGTCAAACTGTGTGATCCAGAAGCAAGATAAAGAAAGGGAGTATACGGTCCAGAAACACGTTAATAAAGGGAAAGGAAAAGGGTTGTCTATTCTTGCTTCAGTCTGACTGTGCTTGCCGTGTCCGTCGCATTGCCGTCGTGGTCAAACAAACGCCCCAATGGAAGCTGTAAACCTCATTCAGTCAACAAATAATGTGAGATCAGAACTGGCTCACCTAATTCGGAAGATAGGTGAGTTGATCTTAGGAAACAGGGAAATAACTATTAAGAAAGTGTTACGATGCCAGAATAGTGTTAGTCACTTCCTAGCTAATAGGGGTCGGACTGTATCTCGATCTGAGTTTTGGCCAGACAACACTTGTAACCTCGTAACACACCTGGTGTGTGAGGATTCTTTGATTGATTAATGAAATTTTCCTTTTTCCCCGGAAAAAAAAAACAAACGCCCCAATGGAAACATCTCCCGTTGCTAACGCGTGAATAGACATGTGTTCCCAACTCCCAAGTTTTCCAGGTAGGACCTGCTCTCTATGGTTCGGGGCCATATATCGCCTTTTGATCGATAACCACGAAATCTGTGAATTTCAGGCAGATTAATTATTTATCCAAAATAAAATAAAATAAAATTTAGTATGATTTTTTATGAATTTAGTGAAATTATTAAATGGCTTTCGATGTGTAAGCACTATGACAGTGTTTCTCTCCACTTGTCTGCCACTCCGTCTAAAAAAAATATAACCTTAGTGAGTTTTTTTTTTTCGAATGGAGTACTTTCATTACTTGGTCATCGAGCGGGCAAAAAAGCAAACTACTCCAAATTCCAAAATGGGAGTGGCAGCCGATACAAAGACAAGCGGTGGACTTGTGGGCCTGTGGCTTGTGGGTGATCAGCCCGGATGGCTTGCTTTTCTGTTAGTGGGCTGGGAGGTGAAGGCGATAAGCTTAGGTGGGCCGGCTTGCTGCTACGCTCGACAGAAAGCGGGCTGGGCAAGATGGGGAGGCAGGCCGTGGCTAACGCTTGATCTCTTTTTGTGGCCTCTTGCCTCATGGGTGGCTTTTAGTGTGAGAAATGAACAAGGCTACGAAGCAGTACTTTGTTGCCCTCTTTAGCCGCTCCTTCCATCGATTTCAACTGTCAATAGTGTCATTCGCTACAGATCTCGACGCCAAACCAAAAAAAAAAAAGTTTCGAGCCAATGTTGGAACCTCTGGAAGGTAGACTTTTCGAAATGGAGGACGATCAGATGCGTAATGGAAGGGGAAAACAGAGTATAAGATCGCACCACTGAGCAGTGAGCATGAGGGTTCGGCTTTCCGTGACAGGTACTATTGGTGCACGCGTTGGAGGGGACGAGAGTTGCAAAATGCCGGATGAAAGAGCTTCACGACTTCACGTGTGGTTTGGTTTTTATTTACTCGACGGGTCCCTACACGATGCTACTGCTACACATGAACGTGATGCGCGTGTCATCCGCCTCGTACAGTCGTACCTCCAATGTACCGCCAGGCGGTGCGCACGCCGGCAAAATCCTTTCGGTCACAGGTTCACGGCCGGTAACACTCGTACACGGTCACACGGATACGTACATCTCGGAACAATTTGATGCGTTCGGGTCATCTGAAATTAATAAGTGTAGTGCTTCATTCTCGTTGTAACTTGTAACCCATAATTGTGCTTCTTACTAGTGTTTTTTGTTCCCTTCCTGGAGCAACAATGCCCATCAGAGAGAGGGGAGACTGCAGTTCACAGCCGTGCGCCAGACATTCCCAGTGTCCCAGCACCGTGTACCCTCTTTCTCGTTAACGATCGATTGAGCAAAATTAATGGGACTCGGTGTTGGGCTGGAGACTGGAAGACAGGCACTTCCTAGTATGTAAACGTAACACTTATCAAAGCATCCTGCTTTAAGCTAGCCTCTAACCCGGCCTCATTAAGTTAGCCCAATTTCCTGGCCCATGTACGCAGATAGGCTAGATCTATTATATTACTAAGACAACTCGAAAAAAAGACACCACGTTTACCGTGGAGGCTAGAAATTCCCATTACACCGTTGGATTGTAAGAGGCATAGATTTCAATGTCTGAGATTTAACACAAACTTGGCATGTTAACTGAATTAGAATCAATCTCTAACTAGGACCTTTACATGCAAACGGACTCAAAATAGTTTTGTCCAATTTCCTAAACTTAAGTTAGGTTCTAGATTAGTTAGGCTATAATGTATAGTAGCAACGGAAATCCACAGCAGCAGGTCGAGCCGCGCGGCTGCACGATGAGCAGGAATTGGACGATGCATGTCAACAAACAGAAGGAACGATGGCATGTGCACAGCAGCTAGCCAGGTGCACACCTTAAGCGATACAATTAAAAAGTTTTCCTTTGAAAATATAGGTTCCAAAATAAACTTAAAAATAAAATTTGGAATAAAAATATAATACCAATAATAAATATGTAAATATTCTTTGCCAAATATGTATATTTATCTATATATATTATTAAGATAGCTTTAGAAAAATCATCAGAGACATAAAAAAAGTAGAAATCTTTATTATTAAGACAACTCGAAAAGAATGTGCCATATTTATTCTAAAGGATATAAATTATCACATTAATCGAAGAATAAATTCCAAGCCATTAGACTGTGGTAGAACCAAATTAGAACGGTGAAGATTGATAACATAAATATATGTAATATAATTGTATCTTTAGAACTAAACAATGGTATATAGAGGAGTACAGTGACAGCATTTGATGAGGCTTCTAAATATTATAAAAATGAAACGAAACAAGATAATAAACTCTAAAAAGTACAAGGTCCAATTATTAAAGGTTCGGGACTTTTAAAAAGTAAAAAGAACAATGAAAATAATGTTCTAATTTAAAATCTCAATGACAATAAAGAGAGGAGGAAGCATGCGAGCCATAGAATAGTACAATGGCAAAACCGATAATTGTTTGGTGGGACTTCTATAAAGTAAAAAAATGAACTCAAACAATAATTATGTTTGATTTTTAGAATCCCAATGACAATAAAGAGTGGAGGCAGCAGACGGGCCATAGAAGAGTATAGTGGTAGTGTTTGATGAGACTTCTAAAAATATAAAAATGAAACTCAACGAAACAATAAACTCTAAAAACTACCAGGTCCTATTTTTAAAGATTCGGAACTTCTAAAAAGTAAAAAAAATGATAATAATGTTCGATTTTAAAATCTCAACGACAATAAAGAGGGGAGGCAGCGGACAGGCCGTAGAAGAGTACAGTGGCAAAGCCGCTAACGGTTTGGCGGGAGTTCTAGAAAGTAAAAAATGAACCCAAACAATAATTATGTTCGATTTTAAAAATCCCAATAACAATAAAGAAAGGAGGCAACGGATGGGCAATAGAGGAGTAAAGTGGCAGTGTTTGATGAGATTTCTAAAAATTATAAAAACGAAACCCAAAGAGACACTAAACTCTAAAAATTATAAGATCAAAATTTTAAAGTTTCCAAGGAGAATGAATAGGAATAGTGATAGATCGAGCAAGCAAATAAAGAATAGGGTAACTTTTAAAAACTATAAAATTAAACACGAAGATGATATGATTTGATTTTTAAAAGTTTTAAAATAATGAGATAACTATTTATTCAATAAATTTTAAGTAAAATCATATTAAAAATAGATAATTTTATATGGATGCTAGCCGCGCAATTACGCGGGCCACTAGCTAGTTCTTATTATCCCAGACAGGCAGCATCATGCAGAAAGTGGGGTATCCTACCACTTTACAGTAGATCCACAGTACACGGTGTACTGAGTTGAGTTCAAAAAGGAGGTGTACCCAGTTAGCGCTCGCAAGTACGAGTACAAGAACGAAAGGCAAATTATATCAAACACTTATCATTTCGATGATACATTAGGGCGATCCATAACGTACATTCACGATACACACACTTGCATCATCATCATCATCGTACTCCATACACGGTACACGTACGCACACGTACACACGGCTCCCTCGTTTCGTACAATCTGAAGGAGAGTCGACCACGCACGCGTGCAGGCACTCTACCTTGGTTACAATTTGTACTAACGTAAACCCGCCCAGTACCCTGCACGGCTGCACCCGTCGTACCGTGTACTACACGGCCACGTCCCCGTACGCGAAAAAACACCAAACACGTATACCGTTACGCACCCCGGGCTCCACCTTACGTGGCAGCATCAGCTCGCCGGCGGTGATGGATGGATGGATGCTCACGATTGGTGGCACCCGCCGAGCGGGGCGCCGCCGGCGCACTGGTTGTGCTCGTACGGCTTGCAGCCGTGGCGGATGACGCCGTGCAGCCTCGGGAGCGGGCCGCAGAGGCGGTTGTAGCTGAGGTCCAGCGTCTGCAGCGTGGAGAGCGCGGCGAGGGAGCGTGGCACGGTGCCCCTGATGCGGTTGTGGCTGAGGTCCAGGTAGGTGAGCTCCGGCGGGAAGACGAGCTTGCTGAGGTCGAAGTCGAGGTCGTTCCACGAGAGGTCCACCTTGCCGATGGGCCGGCCGGCGGCGAAGAGGAAGGAGGCGTCGCCGGTGAGGCGGTTGTGCGAGAGGTCGACGGTGTTGATCTCGTCCTGCGCGTCGTCGCGCGGGATCGGGCCGGTGAGCTGGTTGTAGGAGAGGATCAGCGACCTGAACTGCCCCTGCACGAGCCCCGCCGGGATGCAACCCGTCAGCTTGTTGCTGCGGAGGTCAAGCGACCGGAGGTTCGGGAGGTCGGAGAAGGAGTTCGGGATGGGGCCGGTCAGGCTGTTGTGGGAGAGGTCGACGGAGTCGAGGCTGCGGATCCGCGCGAGCGAGTCCGGGATGACGCCGGAGACGTTGGTGTGGGAGATGGTGAGGAACTGGAGGTTGGAGAGCGCGGTGAGGCACGCCGGGATGGGGCCGGAGAGGCCCGGGAGGCGGAACAGCGACAGCGACATGAGCGCCGTCAGCCCCGCCACGGCGGACGGGATCTGGCCGCGGACGTCGTTGGCGCCGTCGATGAAGACGTTGTTCACGCGCCCGGCCTCGTCGCACCGGACGTGGTCCCACTCGCAGCAGTCCGCCGACGCCAGGGACCACGTCGACAGCGTCGCCGGGTTTCCCAGCGACTGCTTCACTCTCATCAGCGCCTGCTTGTCGCTCGGCGGGCATCGCACCGCCCTCGCCGGCGCCGCCGCGACGGCCACCGCCAGCAAGACGGCGAGCATGAAAGAGGCGGTGGACGCCATTGTATCTACCTGAACTAGGCTCGTGTGGCTGGAGCTGGCTTGAGTCTGTGTGAGTGAGTGCGGGAGTGATGAGCTCTCGAGGGTGGTATAAAAAGAGCCGCGCGTGGAGGCGTCAGGATCAGTGTGCATGCATGATGGGATAAACGATACATTTTCCTCCCATTTTTTTTCTCTCTCCCTCTCATATCCTTTTTTTGACCACCCATCGAACCGGGACATGCTTGGGCTCGGGGCCTCGGACACCGAGACGGCCAGCGGTGCGGTGGTACTACGAGCGGACACGAGAAGGATTCGCGGTGAATGATGAGTGAAAACGAATCAATCCCTGACACCGCAACATGCCAAACGCACACACACGCACAGGCACAGAGATAGGTGGTGCCGTGGTGGTGATAACCGGGAAGCATCGCCGTGGGTTCGGCCACGGCCGGCGCGTGATTGGTGCGTGCATGATTAGCAATGGCATGTGGGATGGGAACGAACTGGGGCTTTCGCCCGCTCCGTGCTCCGGCCAGCGCCCACATTGCTGGGTGCAGAAGCAGAAAGCAGAAGCCGCTCGCTCCGCCCGCCCGGCCGGCCGGGCGGCACGGCACGCACTCGTATTAACTCGCGGACATGTGCGCTCGGATCTCCCGGAGCCTCAAGACGGGGGCGTCGCGTAGCTAAGCTAGCACCTGTTCTGGATACGCTTGTCTCGGTTATGATCGGCAAAGGGCCGCAAATGGACGGGAAGACAGCTCGTTTTCCGTGTAAGTCAACATGATAGGAGTACTAGCAATGAGGAGGTTATTTAAATCCACATGAAACAATTATACGCAGTTTGCAAATTGCAGCCCCCTCTGATTGAATTCGCATATAATGAGTATCCCGCACTAATTATTTCGGATGAGAAAAGGTCGAAGTGCATGTTCTACTGTTCGATTTCGTAGAGATATGCATTGCATTATCGTGTCGCAGGGATTAGATCGATCACATATAGCACAGGCCCACGAGAGACAATCAAGGAGACGTCGTCACGTCGCTCGCACTGTCGCAGGCGGTGGTGCATGCATGAATGCAAACTGAGTAGCTGACCAGGTCCATCACTCCACCAGCCCGTGAAAAAACGTACTAGTAGCAGGAGGACGGACACAGCAGCAGCGAGAGCCACCGTCGCCGCGCCACGTACTCGCACAAGCCGCGGCCCACCACACCGCCACCCATGCACGCGACGTCTCTGTCCGATCCCCTGAACTGAAACGCTGTCACGCTGGAGCGCGCACAAGCCAAAGGTGCTCCCTGTCCGACTCGGCGCGCGCTTGCCCGTATCACGTCTTCAGCGAGCGAGACGAGAGGAGGAGGCACGCAGCGGCGGCCATGTGGGGGCTAAATAATGCGGCATGGACGTGGTCCGACAGGGTTCAGGCCGGCACGAGAGCGCATGTGGAGGCTTGGGCGGCGAGGGGAAAAGAAAGGATTCTTTCGGCTTTCTGGGCTGGCTGCCCGGGCCGCTTGCAGCTTTGCGTTAAACCTCCCCCTTGTAGAAAATGCAGTAGAGATTTCGGAGGTTTGGGATCTCATTATGATGCTTTAGAACCAAGAAATGACTCCCCTATCATGTTTCACATATTTATGTAGATCTAGTTTATATAGGATTTAACAAAGATAATTCAATCTTGCGTTGCAATTTGCAGAGCTGCCTTGACGCTTGACGCTTTTGCTCTGTGCTCTGCGGTTCGGCCTGGCCGTCCAGCTACGCACCCACATGCATCGACCGAACTGGAGATAGATGTACCCCGCCTGGGCGCTGCTCTGTCCAGTCTCTGCCTCTGCTCGCACCGGGCACACCAGTTTCACCAGCGAGCGTGCGGTACGCCAGCACCACCAGACCAGATAGCACCGTCGTCTCTGCGATTTCTTTACGCGAAAAGCAGGGCGGGTTGGTTGGATCGCGAAACCGATCAGCCGAGGCGACGCCGCGACGGAGAGATTGTGCCAGCGTCAAGTTGCATGCCGACGTAACACACTTGATTTTCTTTAGTACTGAGATTTGTGCGAGGTAATAGTAGTAGTCGTAGCTTTGGCTCTCCATGCGATTCTTGGCTGCCAAAGCGGTGGCTGATGCCTCCGTGTTTTGTTTTGATGCGTCGTGGTGTTCATCGCAGGATCTCTCACGTGTTGACTGAAAATTGTTGTATTAGGTGTAGTCTCCAGGTTGCAGCTTTTTAACGACGGGGAATTATAATCAGCCTATATGGGTGGTGTATCCTTTTGAATTTTAGTACGTACGAGCACATCACACGACAAATACTCTATTACTGCTACAGTCACCAGCGCAAACATTTCTTAACAGAGATATTATTGTACTATCGGCCAGCTAGCACTTGTATACTTTTCATTTTGGATCGGTTCCGCCCTGAACGGCATTCATCTCTCTCTTTTTCTCAGTGTATACTACAGACCGAGTGAAAAATAGTTGCACCGTGCGCGTGGGACAGCTCGCAGTAATTCTTCTTCAAAACTAGTACTGCTGTTCATTCATCAGATGACAAAATGACAACCAGCAACTAGCTGGCGGCCTGGCGCTGCAGCACTTGGTGGCACACCCATCACGTGCCTGTAACGAGAAGAAAAAAAAACTTACTACTACCACAGTACTACTCTCTCTAAAAAGAATCTAATTGGTGGCTAGGATTGAGTTTTTTTAGACGAAGAGGTTAGCTAGCTGCTACTCCTTCCGTCCTATAATATAAGGATTTTGATATTTTACTTGTATTGTTTGACTATTCATCTTATTCAAAAAAAATTTAGAATTATTATTTATTTTCTGTGTGACTTACTTTATTATCTAAAGTACTATAAGCATAACTTTTTGTTTTTTATATTTACATAAATTTTTTGAATAAGATAAATAATTAAACAGTACATGCAAAATATTAAAATCTCTTGTATTAGAGGACGAAGGGAGTAGTAGTCATAGTACTCCACGCTCCACAGGCAACAACAGTGAATACTCTCCCTCTGCCCCCTCCCGTCCCTAGCTGCCCTACCCGGCCAGAATAACCAGATGACAGCCAAGCCGCGGAGGGCGATCCGTCCTTTGCCCAGTTGCCCCCGTGCGATCATTACCTCCCCAGATCCGAGCTGCTCCCACCCTCCCACCGTGTCACGATCGAAGAACTGCATGCACCATGCATCCGCGACCGCGACGGCGCGGCGGCACCGCAACCGGCCGCGGCCCATGCATATCCCCCACGCGCGGTTTTGACGAGCCGCACGCAAGCCACGCGCACCGGCAGGTTGCCGGCTACCGACGAGCGCTCCCTCGCGGTCGCGGGCGGGCGGGGCGCGGTGTGCCGGTGTCGCGGCGGAGGCATGGGCACTTGTCGCGGATGGGATGCGCATGCGCGGATCTGGGGAGACGCACATGCCGCGGCGGGGAGAGGAGAGACGTGACGCGCGGTGCGGGTTTCTTGGGGGGCGGAAATGAATTGGGGGAGGACGTGGACGCTGCCCAAGATCTGCGTAGCACGCCTGAAGTGCCGTTCCCATCGGCGAAACGCGAAATGATCGTTCGTTTCTTCTCATCGCCGCGTCAGCGCTTCGATGAGAAATACTTCTACAATACTGGCATGCTGCTGCTACGACTAACCTAGGCTCGATTCGGCAAGGCTATGTAGGAGATGATATTTTGTGGTGGTATGAACGAGCCACTCGCTCGGGTCACGGCACATGAGGTGTATGGCTGTTGGACTGCAGCTCTGCACGCATCGAGGAGAGAAAAAAAAGGCTGAGAGCATGTTCTTCGCTCAGATAAACTAATCTCTTTATGTACGAGACTCGCTCTTAAAAAAGGGATACGATCCACATGCGAACAGAATAAGCAACGGGGAATTAATGATCTAGCATAAAAAGACCAAGTAAAGACGGGAAATACATGGGTGGGGTTTGACGTCGGGTCAAAGATCGATCAACCTGTCCGTGTACCACATGTGCTAAATCAGGGTTCCTTGTTTATCACCCTGACGAAACAGGACACAAACCAAAATGCACTATAACTACGACTCAGAAATCAGAATCCTGCTCAGGGGAAAACGAAAGCGAATGATAAAGCTGGACGACGTGTCGACGTTTACGGGAACTTCAAAAGAGAGAGAGATAGAGAACGCTAACTTTACAGATCTGAACGAGATAATCCAAAGCGGCGAGAAAAAGAAAGCGAAAAAAAAAAACAGAAGAGCCAAATAAACAGACAAGCTGAAAAGGCTAAACCAGTACAGTACTCCATTAGCGACACAGTAGAAGATCGTAGAGCTCTGGACCGCTACCACACCAGGGCAGCTCTGTGCTGCTTCTCTTCTCCCCTCTCACACGGCCATTGTCGACAGCGCATTCAAGCTCTGCGTTTATGACACCCAGGATGTTTACTGCATACAGTGGCACTTCAGAATTCCTATCCTTCAGAGGGAAAGTAGAGTGCATTTACAGCCGACCTTATCATCATCTCCTGATATATGCATCTGTACATCTGCTGTATTTGATGTGTGGTCCAGGGTTGCCAATGTTCAATTTTCTTACATGTGCCGTGTTTGATCACCAAGATGCCCAAGTCTCTGACCAAAATGTATTTTGATAAAAAAAGAGGAGAAATTTTCACCCTTTCTGCTAAAAGCTAGGCAGAAACTGGATACACCTGCAAGTCCCATACAGCCATAACCTTCCAGGAGATAGCGTCAAAAGACCATACAGGCATGTGCAAAACGTCCTACTATTATTGAATTCCCAGAGCCAACAAAATGATTCATTTAGAACGTATGGGTGCTAAATACAAAAAGAAGATATGGTTGAATACACATGAATCATGATCTATTTTACTAGCATATCATATCACTTCTTGCTATAACAAATTTATATGCCTAGTCTAGAAGCTACTTGAATTGCTGGTCTGCTGGATTAACCATAGGCACCCTCTCAATTCTTACAGGCTGATCGACGCCGTCCACGGAAGGTTTGATGTAAAGATTGAACACAACGTTGGTGAATATCGTGAGGATAACAAGTGCAAGTGTTGAGAATGTTACATACGTTGGAGAAAATTCAGGAAGTTCATCTTTTGATCCCCGCCCAGTTATCATATCTCGGTCCATGTAAGGGTCTGTTTCAAGCAAATCACAGTTAGATCGGAGTACATCTCACTGTGATGTTAACATTGTTAAGAACAACTGATCAATAAACCATGATGCTGATGCAACGTGGTAGCTCTCCTAAAGACAACTGGATGGGTTTTCAGAGCAATAGAGACTCAAGATGCAAACATTATTACTGTGTTTCAAAGCTCTGTCTGCCACTTTTGGATGGCTTCATCCCCACTGAACTGTTGCTGTTGTCCTTAGGTTCTTCATAAATGACAATATGGCATGTTGTGCTACTGCATACAGAAGCAATGAAGCATTTGTCCAAGTCATGGGTGAGGCCCCTATAAACGTTGCATACTTGCATAATGTCAGAGGTTTCATTAATTGAGTAGTTTCAGTACAGAGGACTGATCCATCTCCACCAAACACTTTATAAAAAATATTTATATTTGTTGCTGAGAGATCTGTCCTGCCGACCTTTTAAAGCTCTTGATCTGATCATTGACAAAGTTAGTATGAGTGAGCCTAGTATGTTGCATAATGCATTGAGGTCTCCACGAACAGTTTCAGCCGACTGAATGATCCATCTCTTCTATTTTAAACATATATTCCATCTCCAAATATATAGGTCATTGCAGGATAACTATGGACAACATCTTAAAACTTTGATCAATAGTATATGTAAAAGTAGAACACTATACATATAATTTTGACTACTTAATCAATCATAATCTCATTAGATTTTTTGGGTTAACGAGCTTGAGAAAACGAAGATGCTTGCACGCACAAACTAGTGTAAGTTTACCACTAAAAGTTTTCAGTTGATATCAATTACTGACCCTGATGAACATAGTGAATTGTTGATGAAATGGACACAGCGCACATGTAAACTGGAAAAGCAATTTGCCATGAGCCCATGAGAGGAGGGACGAGGTAGGCAAAAGCCCAAGGGGACGTACCCGGTGGAAGAGGCGGCGCCGGCGGCCGTTCCCTGGGCTCGGAAAGCCCCTCCAGCTGCGAGTCGAGCTCCGCCAGCCGCCGCAGCGCCTCCTCAGCCCGCGGCTCGCGCTCCTCCCCCGACCCCGGCCCCGGCCCCTTCTCCGACGACGAGAAGGCGACCACGTCGGAGCACCGCCTCCTCCCGCTTCCGCCCACTGCACGTGTGTTATCGGCGAGGAATCTCAAGCTCGCTCCGCCGACGGCGATCGCCGGGAACGGGACGAAGCGGAGATGCATCCTCGCCGCCGCGCACAGCCGCGATGTGGATAACGTACTGAAGGATTTCTTTTCGATTTTAGCGAGATAATAACTGGGCTGGATCTAAGCCCAATAAGGCCCATTATTATCTCACGATGGGCTTAGCCCAAAATGGGCCCAGTTTTAGCGGTCGGCGTGGGGGCCCATAAGATGGGATCTCGTGTTCCCCACCGGCCACGGCCATCAGATTCATCGTGTGTAGCGAAGCACTCGACGGAATCCGGAAGCGAAGCGAGCGGAGAACGCCGACGAGCACACCACCGCCGCCGCCGGCGGCTCACGGTCTACCCACGCGCGTGGAAGCGGGGCGATGGAGGCGTCGGGATCCGAGCCGGGGCGGCCATGGACGGTGTCCGCCACCTGGGCTCCGGCTGGCGGCGCGGCCGTGGAGGACGCCGTCTCGTTCGAGACGTCCGCCGACGACGCGGAGGCCGTCCCCTCCGCCGTCTTCCTTGAACGCCCTTCCCCCGATGGCGACGGCGACGCTCCTCCCTGCGAGGTCACTGGTGAGTCGTCGTTTTTGACTTGGGGGGTAGCTTAGCTCTCTGGGCTTGTCAGAATTTTGCGAGTTTGCCGCGGGATCGCGGTGTTTGCGTTGGTCCGATCGGATGCAGGTGCACTCACTGTTGTGAATTTTAGTTTTGCAGCATCTAGTCTAGCTTATGGTCGGATAAACCCTAGTAGGCTGGTAGAACCAACCGAACCTAGTAGGCTGGTAGAATCAACCGAAGTGGTTATCGCTGTTCGAGTTCTAGTGCGTGAATCATTCATAGTTATCGTTAAAATGTTCTAATGCGTAGAGTCCATGGATTGGAGGTATCTGTTTTAGAGATCCTTTCGTAACTTGAGGAATCGTTTCGAGTTTCGACTAATACCTTAAGATAAAAATTATGACAGGTTAGTATGTCATATAACGGATTCATTTGCTACTGTCTACTGGTTATTGTTTGCGTGATACTCTTAAACTTAAGCTTCTTATGCTTCCATGACCAGAGCATTCTTAATTGATAACTGATAGTTTGCGTTACTATTTAGGAAAATATCTGGCTAAGTTTTTACTACTTTAGATTTGATTTTTCCATCAGTGGTAAGCGGTAAGTGTAGATACCTAGTCTTGTAGTGAAGCTGTTGCACTGCGAACAGTCCAAGCATCATCGATCATACTGAAGTCTCAATGATGTATTTGTTCAATTCCTTTGTACTGTCAATTTGCAGAAATTGGAGCTACCTGATATTAGGAATTCAAACAATTTATTGAATTGGTGGCATTTCTTTTTGGAAGATGAGGATTGGGTGATATTACCACAGAAAGCTCTAAGCACTGTATACTTGCAGAAATTGTAGAGTTGCTAATATTAGGAAAGTATCTGTACTATAGTTTCGTCATCCTCATCAAACTACTACTAGTATTTCTTTTATGAAAGTAAAAGGAACTGGCAGTATTCCATTGAAAGTTGAAACCTTTACATGGAATTCTGTATAAACTACAAAGCCCATCGTGCCGAATTTTGAGTCGATTTTCTTTTCATTGATTCATTGTATAAATTTCAAGTCAGTGTCTCACATCTCATAGCATATACAGCACAGTACCTAGCATGATGAAAATCTAAGCTATTTTTCCATTTCAGTATGCATATATCTGATTCACAGCTGTTCATCAGTTCATTTCAGGGGAAAGTATGAGATTCACAGGGTGTATGTGCGAAGCACAGCTCGGATTTATGAAATATACTATACAACTGACCCCAAGGATAGCTCTAAGGATTATCTATGCACTGTGCGTTGTGGACCTGCAGTTAAAGAGCCACTCCCCTCTGCTGAAGAAAGTATGCCCCAATGGAGTAGTGATGCCTCAACTAGTGAAAAGCATGAGCATGAAACCAAAAGCGTAAGCAGTAGTATTGATGAAGATAGCTGGGTTGATGTCAAAATCCCAGAGTTACATGTGGAAAAGAACAGATCTAAATCTCAAGAACCTAATGCAATTGGAGCCAAACAGGAAACCACTCTGGTAAAGCCTTATTTCTTGGTTTGTATCATGAAAGATTGTTAAATACTCAACCATAAACTTCTGCTGGGAGTGCTCCTATTGTGATATTAGCTTCTAACATTTTTCTGTAACTTTGTTTCGCTATGTGGAATGCAGGCACACTATGAAGCAACTGCTGAGATAACTGATGCAAGCCCATGTGTATCTCTAACTGTTCGCCTCCTTTCACTTCAGTCAAAAACATCAGTGCACATCGAGGAGATTTACATATTTGCTGATCCTGTTGAGCCAACCAATGATGAATCAGAAACACGTCCTGGAAACATGGGAGGTAGTTCTTTGTTGGCTATGCTTGTCCCTAGCCTCATGCAAATGTCCAAATCAAGGAACCAGAAAACGGACAATAAATATTTTTCTGATGCCTCAAGGACTCAGCTTTCCCAAGGTTGTGCAATGGCAGTGAATAATAGTCCATGTGAAAATGTAGTGCGAGATGCAGAGCCGTGTAGCACAGATGATTTAAATTTCAAGTCAGCAGGGATGGAAAGCAAACTAAATGCTATAGATGGCGATACAATAACTTATGAAAAAGGCAACCATTATGAGCTAAAGGATTCCAAGTCTATTCTATTGCCTATACAAACAACAGAAAATACACAAGCTCCTTTGACAAAGAACCAGAGTGTGTCAAATACAGATCAGCCTGTTACTCCTCTCATGGATGAAAATCCAAATCCTTACAGTCGCATTGAGGGAAAGCTGGATACTCTTCTCTCTAAGATGGAGAAGATGGAACTATACTGCTCCAGGTTTGACGATGGTATGATGAGGCCTATCTGTAGCATCGAGTCAAGGCTTCAGCGATTGGAACAACAGTTTGATGTGTTCTCTATGGAGATTAAGACTTTACAAGCTTCTTCTGCAAGAATGACAGCCCCAGATGGTTTATCTGATATGATTAATCCACAGGATAAAACAGATAATGATGGTAAGGCTGAAAATTCTGCTTCCACAACCAACAGGCAGCCAGGTCTGGTTGTCAGAGCACCAGAGTTTTCTTTAGAAGAATCCTTCAGTTGCGATAAGTCCAATGAAAATGCAGTTACCTTACGTGGACCGAGCATGGTGCCAAGGCTTCTTGTTAAGGCTCCTGATTTTGTTTCTGAATCTGAGTTTGCTTGTGAGAAGCTTCATGATGGGTCTTTCTCACCAGTTGATTTTGCTCTGTCTTCTGAGAAAGAACCTAAAACTTCCCCAGGTTTAGTTGTCAAGGTTCCAGAATTTCCAAATGATTCAGATGATGAATTGGAGGAAGAGAAAGAAACAGAAGTTGGTGATCATGATGATGGTCATACAAAATCTGATGCTGCTTTGAGTGAAAGCACTGTTGACAGCTTCAAAAGCAAATCTCATGTATCTGTCGATGGTGCTCTAGCATCAGCCTTGGAGGCACTTCTTGGTTCAACCAAGAAAACACCATCTTCGCAATCTGCTGCTTGCCCTGCCAGTAATTCAACTGCTGAAAATACTACTGATTCTTCTACCTGCCCATTTTCTTCTGAACAAGTTGATGAGACATCCACTAATGATGGCTCGGCTGGCCAATTATCTGGTACATTCGTTGATGCAAATAAGGTCAATACCTTCATATCTTGTGAGGAAGCAGATGCAGTTCCACAAACTTATCTCTCTAAGGCAAACTTGAAGGCTGAGGTAAACGATCTGAATAATGTTCTCGATTTGAACATGATGGCATTTGCTGAAAGCACAGAACCCTTGTGTGTTCCACAGCTTCACACAGTTGAGGAATCTAAAGATGTTGGAAGCCAAGCAAATCTAAAGAATAATGGCTCTAGTTCATACATGATGCAATCCATTGCAAACACTGAGCACATCATCGCTCCTTCTCAGCTTCCTACTGTCTTGGAATCTATTAATGATGGACAACAGTTGAATGGCAACAGATCTACCTTGTCCTTGGCAGAGTTTCTTGTGGCAAGAAATGCTAACTTTAGTAAGAATGTGATTTCTGAAGCATTATCTAGTAATGGTGGTGCTGAAATGCATACCTTCAAGAGAACATCGATGGAATCTGCTAAGAATATAAAGGATATCAGTCAACTTCTGCTGCAGAAAGCTCTAGAGGTTAATGAGGATGACAGTGCTAAGTTTTCTGTTTCTGGTGGGATGAACTCTTGTTGTCTTAGAGCCTTTACTGATTCCAAGAAAAGATGCATTGAGAGCAGCGGCTTGGAGGCAAGCCTCAATGATAGCTTTACAAAATCAGAGGTAGAGCACTCCTTGTCAGATTTGTGTAGTATGGAGTCATTTAGTGCAGAACCTGCTAGAGAAGCTGTCGGCTCAGGTGGTGTCACAGCTGGAAATTGTGTTGATGATCCTTTTACAGGTAGTTCTACTGTAAACCCAACTGCAGGCGAAGAGCTGCAAAAGGTGTGTGACTTGCTTTACGAGTACAATGATGATGTTTTAGGCATGGCTTTCGTGGCAAAGAAAACAAGTAAGAGCAGCCCTTCTCTCGAAGTCCTACTTGCTGAATCATCTGATTCGGAAGCGGAAATTTCTGATGCGAAGGACACTGACAATGATGCTGGCTTAAGTTCAGCTAGGTTGTTTAGTACATTCTCGTCTTCAGATGATGAAGCTCCTCGCACTGATGAACCTATAATTGATGTAGTTGATCTGCCAACACCATTGGATGCATATGCTTCTTCCAAGAACGAGCTGGTTGATGATGAGTCTTTGCTTGATATGGATGATCCGCCAATTCCTCCAGAGTCGTATGCTTCTGTCCTAAGCGACATGCATCATGCATGTCTAAATGATCAATCAAAACCTTCAGGGACATTCGCTGAAGAGGGCAATGGAGAGTATCCTGACAGCCTTATATAGGTTCAATCAACATTGTCCCACTTGTTAGAAATAAGTCGAACATACTCAAAAAGCCTCAGCTGCACTACTTTTTTTGTTGGTTTTACTGTACATATATCAACGTTTGCTTCCACGCCCATGCGGTTTTCTGTACATATAAGACTTACTGTGAGTAAACAATTTACCTTTTGGTATTACCTGTGTACACTTATCACCTGTCCTTTCACAGTTTCACTGCTGGCCATTCAACCTTAAGCAGTCAGCAAGTAAGCATCACAAGAAAAGGCTGAAAAGCGCCCAGATTTCCACTCTATACAGTTACCATCTTGTGACTTCGTCTTTTCACGTGGTTGACGAATATCCTGAACTACCAGAGACCGACTCATCATTCCAAACCAGGTATGACTTGTTATGAGGTAAATTATGTTCACCACCGTAGAGTTGGATTGCCCGATTTACTGCAACTGTTTCATTCATACCTTCTCTGATCCACTGTAACTGCTAGGAAATTTCTCTTTCTTTCTCTAATCATGCAACCAGGTATGTCTAATGTTCACCGTAGAGTTGGATTGCACGATTTACTCGATTGTTTCATACCTTCTCTGATCCTTGTGATCCACTGTAACTGTTAGGATCTTTCTTTCTTTTTTTCCCCCTCTAATCATGCATTCATGCAGCCACTTATTTCTAGCAGGTCAGTTTCTGGAACACGCCATGTTACGTGATGAAACACAAGAACAGGGCTACATAATGTACACATGTGAGCTTGCTTGGCGCCCCAGCGGTCTGCACCACATGGACTAATCCTTAATTCCTCATGCCATGGGCCAGGTGAAATCGTCGTCCCACACGGTACAGCTACAGCATTAACACTGCAGCCGGCCAGCCTTCGCCATGGCGTCCAAGTTCAAGGAAAGCATGGATTCGTATCAATTTGCGGCTCAACTGAAAAGGCGCGGACGTACAGAAATTTCAGGTATGGTCGGATCCAAACTTATTAGGATTGGTCGCTTTCTTATTGGATGATACTGTGCGAGATTTTCCCACAAGAATCTGTGCGTATACGGACTTTGGAATAGAGTCAATGCACCGCGATCACACCATCACTTGTCTAGGAGCACTTTCACTGTGTGACCATATCCAATCTAAACAGAAATATAGCCACAAGAGAATGTAGGGGGGTGCTGTTTGTCGGAAAACACCCTTATCAAAAACATTGGTATTATCAAACTTTGGTACGATAACAAATTGAACAATGAAACAGCTCCAACTATCATAGCGCTACCAAAATTTGATAATTTTTGGAACCTTACACTAAATCTGGTAAGACCTCAAACCAAACATCACCATCCCTATCGTTACCTTACCAAGTAAAGCAAAACTTGTTAAGATTATTTTGGCATTTCTGCCCTTTCGTCCGTCGCTCTTCTCATGCGGCATATTCGACTCTTAATTACTCGGCCCAGACCCAACGCTGGCCTTACAAGTCTCTCGTTTATCAACCATCATCAATAACCTTATCAAATTTGGATAATTATAGAACTTTGCATTCTACATCAAAATCTGATAAGGCCTCGAACCAGATGTCACCATCACATCTTTAACATATTAAAATTTGGTAAGGTTTATTTTGATTATAAACCAAACATGCGCATAAATCTCATCACACTCTTCACTGTGCCCAATTTAAACGGAATATTTTAGTAAGAAGAAACATCTTAATCTTACCGCACAATGGAATCTGAATACGGCTTCAGTTTAACTAAGTTATCTGAATACGGCTTCAGTTTAACTAAGTTAAAAAAAAACTCGAATACTCCATATTAAAAACTGCTATAAAAATCCAGAGATCAGTTTTTTTTTTAAAAAAAGCAGAGATGCAGATGATGGGATAATCCAACTGTCGACTGGATTGCAAATGGCACTTTCAGATATACTGGTACCATAATAGTACTGTTTAATAACTGCAGTTCCTCTCGAAGTCTCACCTTTGTTAGTGTGAGAGCGAGCTGATGTGACATTTGACAAACAACTCAATCCTCAATTCAGGCACTTTGTCCTCGATGTGTTATTTACAGCTACGCAGTAAACTCGTCAGGACAATATGAAAGATCAACACACGTTCTAATGCTCAAACTCAATTATTCAAAGTGAAACCGCCAAACCGGTGGGTCACATGCCGGAATCAAGGCGGTAGGGTTCAGTACTCTATGCTCAAGTCCTCTTCCTAAATGGTGCATTCATGTCCTTTTGTCAAAATATTGTTAAGCACTTATGAAGCCATAAAAGAAGCAGGACAAGGTGCCGGACTGCAGAGAAACTTCACTCGTACTCCTACATAGAATGAAGTGAAGGAAGCCACTGAAATGGTGGTCAAGCAATTACACAAAACAGGTAGCTCCATATCTTGTTCATATTGACATACACAATCCTTGATGATGACAAAAAACAAATTACAGGCAGCTCTTGTCCCCCTCACCATAAGCTATAAGGGGCAGAGCACCATCCAACTTATGCTATTTACTTGTTCTGTCTGTCCCTCCCAACTTTGCAATACCCTTATCAAGCACAAGAAAGTAAAGAGAACAAGAAAAAAAGAAAAAAAAAGAGGATATGATGACAGTACATCATACATGTGGATACAACACTAAAACGAGAGTTCCACACAGCAACCACATCACAGCACTGATCCCTGCGTGTGAAGCGAAGCGGTGAACGATCAGCCGCCGGCGCCGGCGACGACGACGACGGCGACGGCGGCGAGCAAAGCAGAGAGGAGGAGGAGGGGAAGAGGGTGGCGCGGGCGCTCAGAAGAAGGAGCGCTTGGATGGCGCCCTCCCCACGGCCCTCATGAAGTTGGCGAGCTCCAGCACGCGCGCCACCTTGGTGCCCCTCTTCGCCTCCGCCGACGCCCGCTTCTCCTCCGCCTTCCGCCGCGCCTTCGCCACCTCGTTCTGCGCCTTCTCCATCGCCTTGGCCCTCTTCTCCTCCAGCTTCCTCTGCAACACACCCCCAATTCCATCAGAATCCAGAGCTCGATTGGTAGAAATCAATGGCGATTAGATGATGGATTTCGTTTTGGTTTCTTGTTTTACCTCGTACTTCTTGAGCCAGGCGTTGGCCTTCTCGACCTGGTCGCCCTCCCAGCCATTGATGACGACCTCCTCGCGCTTGAAGCGGTTGTTGACCTTGGCGACCTCGGCGATCTGCCACGCGGCGATCTTGGACTCCACCTCCTCCTTCTTCACCTGCCCCACCGACACCTCGTCGCCGTGGCCGCCGCCCGCCGACGACACGTCGCCGGGAGCGGGGAGCGCGAGGTGGGCGCGGCGAGGGGACGGGATGGGGTTGCTGTCCGGGACGATGGCGAGCGGGTTCGTCTCCTCGAGCTCGTCCTCCCCGATCCTCCCCAGCGCGTCGTCCACCCCGGCGCGGCTGGAGTCCCCGCCGTTCGCGGCTGCTGCGGCGGCGGCGGCGGCGTTGGCGTTGGCGTTGGCTGCTGCGGCGACCATGGCCGAGAACTCCCTGCTCATAGTAGGAAAGAGCTCACTTGGGGCGGTGTCGCTCCCCACGGAGCGGATCGACGTGTGCCTGCTCCCCGCCGCGGACTCCCACGACTCCCTCCTCCGCCGGTGGTACGACGACGGCTGGCTCGGCGTCGGCGTCGGCGTCGGCGGCGGGCTCAGCGCGTGGATGTCCCTGAACTCCGGCTCCTCGAGCTCCTCCTCCACCACCACCTCCTCCTCCCTCTCCTCACCCCCGCTTCTGACGACGATCTCCCGGCCGGTGCTGATGACAATCTCCCGGTCGTCGGCGCCGCGGCTGCTGCTGCTCCTGCTACCACTAGCCGCCGTATGTTCACTCAACATGTGTCGCCGCCGTGGGTGAGGTCGTCGTCGCCGTCGCCGCCGCCGCCGCTAGTGCTCAGCCACTAGCACACACGCGTAACCATCGGCGTCTTGCTCTTCTTCCTCCTCTTCGCTTCTCCGAGCTGAGCTGTGGTGGTGAGTGATGAGTAGGATCGGATGCCTAGCTTGGTTAAATAGGCGGGAGAAGAGGGGGAGGTGGGCCCGGGCGTGTCAGTGTCGCTGAGCCAGTGCCCGCCATTGGAGGGGTAGTTTGGGTATTTCCGTTTCGATCCCCATTTCGTGTGCCTTTTGGGCGGCTTCGTCTCGCTTTCTGATTTTGGAGGGGTCTGTATGTGTGTGTTTATTTTTGGGGGGTAAGGTTTAGAGGTTAGAGTGTGCAAAGTGCGCTGACTCACACAATCATATAGTTTTAACATTAACAAGCGCCGTATGATTATTTTTTCCCTTTGATTAGTAGTACAGGTTTGGATTGGATACGTGACCCATTTTTTAGGGCAAAGCGTGAAGGTTCTAGCCTTATCTTTTCCTACATGTTTGGTTACGTACTTCCACTGTACGATCATACGTCGCCGTAAAATCTTTTTAAATGGATCGATGGATATTACTCCCCCTTACCAATAAAAATCTGAGCTTTATTGATTTTTATGAGGACACTAAGTTGGTTTTTTTTTACGAAGTGAGTAGTTGTTTTTTAATGGACTAGTTTGATGTTCTAAATAGATTAATTAATATAATACTCCATTTAGGGACGGGACATATGATATATTATCTGATTTTCCTAATGAATTAATTAATTGTAAAATAATAGATAACTTGTTCTAAAATATTATTCTAAACAGTTTATATATAAAAAGTTCTTAAAATACCATGTTTCTAGACTTGTAAAACATGTCCACGATAATCTATAATTTGTTAAGGAAAAGAACAAGCCTCAATCCAATTGCTACTTGCTATAGTGGTTTGGGTCAGGCGGCCGCAATGACCTTACACAAAGTATATGGTTAAGGGCTCATTCGGATTGGAGGCTTTTCCCGGGAATTTCATAGGAATACTGTTCACATGGGATTTTTTCCTATCCTATCGTTCGGATCGTAAAAAGTGGTTATGGGAAAATTGTAGGAAAAAATCCTTTGCTGCTGATTCCACAGGAAAAACGGAGGAAAATTCCATCCACTTCAATCTCTTGTTTCATTCCCTTTGACAGAATCAAGCCAATCAAGCAATAAAACAACCACTAGATAATAAGCAAGACAGACGGGATAAGCAAGATAGCGGTAGATAATAAATACAGTATACAGATTACTCCTCGATTACTTTTTATTTTCTTTCCTGTAAACCGAATGCTCTCAACTTTTATATTCCTGCTTTTTTCAATCCTATGTTTTCAACGTGATTTTCTTTCAAATTCCTACGTTTTTCCTATCCTGTGTTTTTTCTTTTCCTGTGTTCCGAATAGGCCCTAAATGAATATAACACCATTGGCTTAGACATAAATGGTACTCTTATATGATGTCAGCGTATCAAATACATATACCCATAACCCACCCCTACCGAACGACCTACAGCTACAGGTCGGTATAACCGGCGAACCTTCGAGTGATTCTGTCGCCGCATGCAAACGAAGTCTCGTGCAGTCCTGTCCCGAGAGAGTTCAGTCAAACGCATTCCCAGCGGATAAAAGAAATATTTGGTGATTAGGTCGTGTCAACTTCACCCAAAAAAAAAGATTTACGATTCAATCGTCATCACCGAATTGTTTACCGGTTACTTCGCGAGCAGGGAGGCGGTGAGTTACCTACGTAGTACGTGTGTGCTGGTTTAGAGCAACGTTGACAGCGACGTTTTACCGCACACGTAAGAGATACTTACTACAATTATCATCGTTTGCATGGAGGAGATGGGTAATCAAAAGACGTGGTCGGCCGCGGTTAACCCCGTCTCGCTGTCACGGAGTTAAAGCGGTGTGTGTTAGCGAAAGGGGTTAGAGCAAGTATAGCCCAGCTCTAATTTATCTATAGTCAATCTAATAACTAATTCATACAATAGTTGCTTACTATACTACTAATATATGGTCCCACCTATTATATACACATTATATCTTAGAGTCCATGCTATAGCTGGCTATAGATTTATAGCCTGCTGCTCTTATCTCTTATCTTTTATCTTATTAAAATATATTTATAGCTGGCAAATAGATTATTGAGGCCGTTGCGAATTAGCGGCGGAGCCGTGTGGGGCCCAGCCCGCTTGCATTATCCTATTATACACCGGGTTAGGCGCAGACAAGGTGGGCCCGGGGGTGTCTCCGCGGGTGGAGATCGACCGCGGAGATGCGTTTGGTGTGGTGCCTGTCAGAGATCAGAACGAACAAACCCGTCAGGTGAGGCGTTGGACGTTGGCCCGACTAGTGCATAGGGGTATGGTCGTCTACTCGTCTCATGTTTCATGCTGCAAGCCCGCAAATAGTAGTGGCCTTTTTTACTAGCACGTTGCTACATCGACGACACACCACGTGGCGGTGCCTGCAACAGTGCTTAGAAGGAGATTAGCCTTGATCACTGTTACTAGGGTGTTCAAGTGAATAGGGACAGAGGTGAAAACTAGAGAGGGAACCACCGGAGCAAGTTACCGAATGTTACTACCCTTTCACAATAAAAGTCATTCTATCATTTCCCACATACATATTAATATTAATAAATCCTAGACATATATATCTATCTAGATTCATTAACATTGTAAATATGAGAAATGTTAAAATGACTTATATTGTAAAACGGAGGAAGTAGTTACTACTACTCGTGTAGTACTACCTTTCGTCCACAAATATCTTTTTAGCTGCACATTTTGACAGTAACGAGAACTACGTATAAATTAACACATGGTCGACGAGCTTGTAGTTTAGTCGGTTAGGTTTGATCTGGTGAAACCTATTTATCTAAGTTAAAGTTCTAAATTTAATATAGACAAGAAAAAATAGCCGTACGCTACAACAGATGAAGACTATTTTAATCGCATTATTGTTAGAATATTTGTCTAAAAAATATATGTGATTTTTATTTTGATAGTATTGATATCTAATTTGGAACCCTTAATATTAGGATGATGGCCATATCATGTATGGCCTGACGAGAATTCCGAAGCAATTAAGAGTCAGACTCTTATCCTAGGTTTGTATGCGAGTTTTTAGAAAAGGATTTCTTATATGACTACATATGTATTTTTAAAAGCGAACGAAATTAAAAACCAACTTAAATACGAATAACGTACTAAATTATCGACGAAAACATCTTCAATTTTTATAATAATGGAGAAGAGATACCAATATTGAAAGAGAAAAGGGGGAAAAAGAGAAGAGATTGAAAGAAGAGGGAGAGGATCATGATGATCGGGAAAAAGAAAAGAAGAAAAGAAAAAAAGAGGGAAAAAAAGGACGATCGAGGGAGGATCACATTGACTTCGAGTGGAGGCACGTGGGATGGTGCGGGTCGATTGGGTTATGTTGGGCTAGGAGAGGGAGGGGAGGGATTAGGCTGGGGAGGGGGTGTATAATAGTTAGTTTAGACTTAAGCTGAATTGGATGCGAATGACGTATAACAACTTAAACACAGATGACGTACCAAAATTACAGCGAGAACATCTTCAGTTTTTATAATAGTAGAGACATGTTCTTATTTACACCTACTTTTAAGAAATTTTAAGGGTAGATAACATATCTATTAATAGTGAGGTGTTTATGGTAACTTCGTCAAACTTAAAATATATCCAATTTCTTACAAGCAAGAGGGATCTAGCGTGGGTGCTGGGAGACTATCACCATTGTTAGAAGGGGAGATGAAATGGGAAGAATAGGGAGAAAATAAAGAGTAGAGGGACTAAAGAAGGAAGAAGGAGATGAGTCCTCCTTAAATCTTGTTCCGGGTCCGCCCCACCAGTTACAAGTGCTAATAAGAATAAGACATGCGTCCCTATATTCACAGGGGATTAGTATGCACACATGTATAATATAAGTGTCTATTGTATTGTGCTTGTATGAGAAAAAGACGCATGTTCGCGTCGCTTGTATGAGTATACGTTTTTTAACCCTTTCCACGCGCGGAGCTTCGCTAGCTGTATTCCGGCTGTACAACGTTGGACGCACGGCCAGGGGATGAAGAGTGTAGAACACGCGGTGCATGCATGCCATGCGATGCGATGAGCTCACTCGAACCGCGACCGATCGAAACGACCGCGCGCATGACGATGACGTGCACGCACGTAGCGATCAGTCAAACACAGCCCCCCAAAAAAATCGCAGCATAATCCAAAATTCGTCTTGCTTTATGCCTCTACTTTGCTTTAATTTACAGCCTGTGAAAGTGAGAACGAATGTTTTTTGTCACCTACATGCCGCTGATATTTGACGCGGCCAGAACTCACCCCGTCTGGCAGAAAAAAAACCACACGTTTTTCCCTCTACGAAATACCCTTTCTGTAAAAAAAAAAAAACTCAACCTATAAGGGGTCACATCTAGTACAACAAATTTGGACAAAAAAACTATCCAAATTCATTATATTAAAAAGCGTGGTTGACAAGGATGGATCTATCACAGGGCTATAGGGGTCTCCAACCCCATTACCGACGTTGCAACCATAAGGCCATGTTCAACGCTCCATGTTGGAGCGTGGTCTCACCCCTCCCAAGGGGAATATTCGCGCCACGTCGACCGGGACCGCACCCTCGCCTAGTGCCGCGACCGGCCCTCTGCAGAGCGTCGGGTGGTTTTGGCAACTTTTCAGCGAGGAACGGGCGAGGAGCCGCGTTGGGGGAGAGGCATCGCCCCGAGCTGTCACCCCGCGCCGGGAAGAAGATGGAGAAAGGGGGTGGACTGGAGATCGTGGCCGCCGCGGCGTCGATCCGCGCCGCCGTTGTTCGATCCGTGGCCGGCGCGTCGATCCCGGCCACCGCTGTGTCGATGGCGTCAATCTGCGGCCGCCGCCACTCGATCCGCCGCTGCTCGAGGAGTCGAGGAGAACCACCGCCGGGGAAGGGGAGGGCGGGAGGGGAAGGAGAAAGGGATATGGAAAGGGAGGGGTTGGTCCAAATATATGTTTGTGATTTTCAGGGGGTATACTGCAAATATTGGACATATATATGCTTTAAATGTAAAATATGACCGACTGACAGGTGTTGCAGTGAAAAATAAGATGGGGGTATAGCTTCCATTGTGTATGACATATCTCTAGCTGGGTGCTTGATCACTTTTGCTCATGTGGATGATGGGATACTCCCGACATTGGGTATGCCCTAAGAGACTTATGAAGCTCTTGCTAAAATTTTATGGTATAAATTTATTAAAAGAGAGAGTTATAGTTTTGTATGGTTTATTCAGCTCTTCCTATTAACTTTTTCTATATCCGTCTCTGGTAGTTGAGGTTTTTCATGGAATACTAATCAGGAAATTTGAATTTGGTTGTGACAAGAAAAGGATCTTGTTATCAAGGGTAGACGTCATGAGATTGAGAAGGATCACGAAATGTAAACTCCATGTCAGTGACTCGGTCGCAATTTCGCAATGCTTACTAGACTAGAGATTGTGCAGGGGCCCCAGTGCTGGATACAACAGAGGAAACAAACAAAGGGAAGAGATGGCAGGAGGTAGTAGTGGCAAGGATCCTCTGTAACAACCATATCTACAACGATCGTTGCAGATTCGACTATAATTTGACTGGCCCTAGCAGGCAATACATGCTCCGAGTGGAGAGCACGGGGTTGCAATCATGACTAAGAGAAAGCTAATAAGATTTGTCATGTTTGAAGATTTTCGAAAGACATGTCAAGTACTCACTCCGTTCCCAAATATAAAGAATTTTGGATGAATGCGACATTTCTAAATAATATGAATTTGGACAGGGAACATATCCAAATTTATCATATTAGAAAGTGTCTCATTCGTCCAAAATATCTTATATTTTAGGATGGAGGGAGTATATACGTAAGGCAATACTGCAAAAATCTGAAAATGTGCCAAATTAAAGTGGTACATTCTCTCGTACAATTTATGCAATATCCGATCAAATAAAGCTCGAACTCTAAGTAGCCGATGTATTAGAAGATTGGAACCCTTGATGGATTTCCCTTTCGATATAATTTGGTTAACATAATTTAGGTTGAATGTCCATAATCTCCTAACCTTAGAGCATCGGTAGTGTGAACAAAAAATCGATTTTACTACGGGAGAACCGAATCATGCATGTTGTTGCTGTCGAACCGTAGGTGTCAGACAACAAATCGAACTCCACATTGGAGTCGAACTGAAAGAATAAATTATTATGCTGTGCATGCATGCAGGTACGGTACCAGTGATTGGCTTATTCCCTTTTTACAGATCCCACAAGACAATTTTAACATTATAGCTATCAAACTGAAATTTTGTTTGGCTCTTCTATTAGATTGATCGAACCAAACACTATGCCCTTAGTGCCTTTGCCAACTGTCAGATAAGTGTAGATTTTGCTTTCACTTTTAAAATGGGAAGTACACTAATATATTTGGGAAATACAAAGCATAACTTTTTAAAAGGCCAAATGCGATTTACACTAAACTTAGCTAGTGCTCTGCTCTTCTCTGCTCACAGAAGGTGGGTACGCAGAAGATCATTGCGGCAGGGAAGTAGTAGTAGGTCATGGTCAACCTTAACCATACCCTACCATGACAGCAGCAGCCCAGGCCCATCAATCGCCCACAGCCCCTGCAGGCCCGGGCCCACTCGAGCAGAGGGGCAATGTGAAAGAGGCCCAGCCGGCCCCACCACGTCATGGGGCGCCATGCACGCACCGGTCAGACGACGCGGTTGTCGGCCTGGCCGGGGTGTCCAGCCACGTGGGCAGCCCGCGCGCTACCGACAGCGGCCGTGACCCGCGGGGCCCGGCGGCGCGCGCGCGCGCGACGTCGTCGAGACCGCGACGCCGACCGATGGCGAGCGCGCCCGCCCCCCCGCCCCCCGCGCGCGCCGTGCCAGCCACCATGCGACGACGTCGTACACGCACAGCGCGCCGCGGGCGCGAGCGCGCGCGCTCTGGAGCGTCGCCGCCGCCGAACGCCATGCCGATCGATGCCGCCGGGTGCGCGCGCGCGTGCGTCTCGCCATTGTGATCATGGCGCGCGCGACGTGACGGCGACACAACCCAATCCATCGGCCATGCATCGCTAGCGACTGGCTTAGTACTACTAATTACTTCCTCCGTCCGTTGATGTTTGGCGCCATTGACTTTTTAATAAACGTTTGACATTTCGTCTTATTTAAAAAATTTATGTAATTATCATTTATTTTATTGTGACTTCATTTATCATCAAATATTCTTTAAGCATGACATAAATATTTTATATTTGCAAAAAAAATTAAATAAGACGAATGGTCAAACGTTAGTTAAAAAGTTAACGGCGTCATACATTAAAATATGGAAATTTTTTTAAGAATACTAACTAGCGGCATATACAAGAAGCGGTAGGAGAAATATCGTGTTTCTGTCTAATCTTTTCTGTGGTTGTACGCTTGTTTAATCCTCCTTTTCATAGGAGTTAATGACGATAGGGCTCGATCAGAGAGAATAAAAATTGGGTTGGTGCGCTGATCACTTTCGCGGCGAGTGTTGCTGACTTGCAGCTACGCGTGCCACTTGCCGCCGTTCGGTTGGCGTCCGCGGCGGGGGATGATAATGGATAGTAATGCTTTATGCGAGATACGGCTCTGTTGGTTTTGCATTTCTTTTTCGTTAGGGTGGTCAGTGCACCGGAGCCAATAAACAGGTTTAGGTGGAGAATTCTTGTTTTTTTAAAGCTCAGCCATACGCCCATACGATAATTATTTAATTTGTTCTTTTAGATGTGCCTACTAGTTCGTGCTAGTAATCTATAGAGCACTTCAGGACTAGATAGCGAGAAATCCGTTTGAAGAGATCAACACGACACCCCTTTGCATGCAACCTTGGGCGAGTGGCTAGCTAAGCTTGGACTGGTTCCTAAGATTGCCACTAAAAACATGTGTCAATGTTGATGGGGACATATCCGGTGAAAATGAGCTAAGTATTAAAAACTCATGAAAATCATACCTAAAAGTTTTGTAAATTTATGAAAAAAATACTAGAGATAGGTGTAGATATGAAATACATTCTCACCAAATCTCAAGTTCAAACTCAACTTCGTTTAGGAGTAACAAAAAAGACAAATTTCAGGTGAATAGTAACATGACACTATTCACCTGAAATTTGTCTTTTTTGTTTCTCATAAATGAACTTGAGTTTGGAGTTAAGATTTGGTGAGAATGTATTTTATATCTACACCTATCTCTAGTATTTTTTTCATAAATTTATGAAACTTTTAGGTATGATTTTCACAAGTTTTCAACACTTAGCTCATTTTCACCGGATATGTCCTCATGGTTGACAGAATATATATGTAAGGTGTGAGACTTGTCTCAAGATATAATGGTGATGAGGTCCTTTTGGGACGCACCTGATCGATTCTATGAATATAATGGACTACAACAACTCTCTTGAAGTAGCAAATCATACTAGTGAGCAATCACTTAATAATGTCACTTATTTCATCCGTCTCAAAAAATACAATCTAGGATAAAAATTACTATATATCCTAGGACAACCAATTAGGACAAGCACGTGCTTAATCCAGATTCGTTGCCTTGAATAGGACAACCTATTCTAAGTTGGGTTTTTTTTTTACAAAGGAAGTACTCTAGATTATAAACAAAACGTATATAATGATTGAGACAGCTATGTATCATTTATGTACTACATCAACTAAGAACAAATTAAAATGGCATGTACCAGAGACAATATGATATCTAATGTCACTCCTCTCAACTGTTTGTTTGTACCCTATATTATCTGAGGTGTCTCTTTGCAAAGATACATCTCCTTTCTCTTCTTTCTTTATCCATTGTAGCAAAATAAATGGTACTAGTATACAGTAATATTCTATGAGACACTTCATTAAATAATTGCAATGAGTCGTATTGGGGGGCGGGGGGTGAGGAACTAAGACCAATTAAGGACTAAAATATTTAGCAGTAGCTGGTCTAGAGCTGATTACTGGTTACCAAACGAAACAATATGAATTCAGATTTTAAAAAAGAGGGCTGCTACAAAAAGGGATCCCGTTGCAACGGGATAGACATATTAACTATTCCCTTGCACGAGTATCATAGCTATCAGGTCCTAGGTATCACAGGTACTGGATAACAGGTATCAGGTATCATGCAGCTGGTACCACAACAAATATTAGGTATCAGGTATTGTCTCGTAGAAAGGTATCCGTTGTCTAGGTTTTCTATTTAAAAAACGACTATTATGGATAACCTATTCGAATTTTATATTACTGCAATGTTTTCCCTCCTACTCGTAATTCATAAATAGTAGGGCTAGCCAGTTGGCAATTGGGAGCCCAACTCAGAAGACAATATTGTGCATAATTCAGTTGGCAATTGGCCGGTTAATTTTATTAATTAGTACGTAGGAGAAATCTCGTTATGCAGTGGCAGATCCACCTAGTTCGCTAACAAATTTTGGTGTTATTGTAGAGGCTGGATATAGCGTTTTCATATCAAAGACTCAAAAGTAGTTTAGAGGTTTTCCCCAGGTTCTAAATGTCCTTTTTCCCCATTACCGTTATGACCCGGTGTAACTGCACAACAGTTTAGAATTAAACATTTATCAATATTGTGCCTGAAAGAAGTGCGTGTGTTAGAGTTTGTGTCGAATATGTGTATAAAGTCGGTTACAGTTTAGGACTTGGAGTTGTACTAGGTATAGGAATAGAGTATAAGTCGAACTCTATTCTAGGATCTCTCTTAAATAGAGAGGCGTGCCTGTTGTAACCACATGATAACTTAGCATAGCGAGAGGGAGCGGTTGCCAACGGCGACCGACCGTGAGTCATTGTAACTCATACGCTGTAATATGCTGGATCAGAGAGGAGCGCCCGCAATCAATGCCCCGGAGATATAGGCTACGGCTGAACTCCGTTACCAAATATTGTGCCTTGGTGTCGTCATCGTGTTTGGATCTTCTATGACGTTTTCTTCCGTGTTTAGCTACCGATGTCGATTTCGGAGCTGGTTTTATAACAGCGCAAGACTTAACATGAATTTGAAACAGATGTGATAGTGTGACTGCAGTTTATGCAATCTATGACCGCTTATTAGATTGGGTCCAATGGTCAATATGCACCCTGGTAGTGTAGATCACTGTAGCAAAAATTGTTGAGTACTTTTGTGTCGGCACTGTACCCGAAAATCTGGTTCATTCAACAACAAAATGGATAGTCGCAATTACGTGCCATAGCTTAACTTGTAGGCTCTATTAATTCAAACTGTGCCTTAACGTAGCGTAGAGGTGGACAAAAAGCGCAAGGCTCATGGCTTAGATCAGCTTGTAGTGAGCTCGACTCAGATAGGCTCGAACTCGTAGTCTTAATGAGTCAGGCCAGGTTAGACTTTTAACTTGTAACCTTAATGAGCTAACTCGCGAGCTTCTCATTTAGCTTGGTAGTACAAGATATCACCACATCTTTATATACTTAGTACTTCTTAACTAGTGCTTAGATTTTTAATTACATCAAAATTATTTGTATTTATTGAGTTTTTCATTAGTTTGTTTTTATTATTATGTTAATATATGATGTGTGAAATTATCAATATGATATAAATGAGATAGAGCTCGTTAACGAGCCAAATGAGCTTAACAGCTCACGAGCCGAACCGAGCTAGTCTTTTAGCTCAATGTTAATGAGCCGAGATGACTTGTACTAAGATAACTATTTTAACAAACTGAGCCTTAACTAGTCTAGCTGGTTCGTTATCCAGCCCTATTTAGTGGTGGCTAACGAGCCAACTCGGTTTGACTTGTAAAAACTCGTTAAGTTAACGAGTTAGCTCGGCTTGACTTGTTAACATAACAAGTTAAAAATTGAACACGACCCAACTTGTTAAAATAACAAGTTAAAAATAAAATGCGACTCGTTAAAAAGGCCAAGTTGACTCATTAAACTCGTTACATCGAAATACATGGTTTAAAATTCATATACATATACAAATCATGATTGTGAGCCTATGACCAAAGATTATGATTGACATGCTATGTATCATGACTAACAAGATTGTGATACAAGGTATTACGAGTTTATTATGACCCTCATTTTCAAAATTGAAGATCAGGCCTGACCCCCTTCCGTTAAATAAACGTAACGGTGTTAACTTAGACAAATAATGATGTTTGTGCCCTTCTTATTCACACGTTTGTGCCGTCTTCCTCCTTGTTCGGAACAAAGAGGAGAAGACCGTGTCGCCGTCCTCTTCGAAGCGAGAAGGAGCATCGCCACCGCACATCGTCCTCCTCGTCCAGATCGAGGAAGGGCGCCGCCGTCCTCCCATCACGAGGCGGCGCCGCCACGGATTTACTCCCTCCGTGCCCCCCCGCCGCTGCCGCCGCTCTATCCCTCCACGAGGCTGTGCCGACGTGGATCCGCTCCCTCCAAGCCCCTCAGTTGCCGCCGCTACCGTCCTCCACGAGCCGGCGCGGCCGCTCGTCCCCTCCGTGCGGCGCCGCCACGGCCGCTCCCTTTCTCCACGAGCCGGCGCCGGCACAGATCCGCTCCCTCCGCGTCCCCCCGCCGCCGCCATTGCCTTCCTCCATGAGCCGGCGTGGCCGCTCATCCACCGCCGCCGCAACTCCCCCCCATGCATCGCCGCGGCACAGGATTTATGAGAGAGAGAGAGAAACGGGAGTGAATGGGTAGGTTAGATGTGGATAGGTATCCTTGAGGGTAGTTTGGTCATTACAATATTTCTTTTTTTTCAAAAAAATGAAACCTTATCGGAGCAGTGGAAACAAGGACAGACGGGGTGTTCATTTTTAAAAAGCGGGGGTCAAATAAGCAAACTAGAAAAAGAAGAGTCAGTTTAGTAGTTAGGCTTTCAAACGGGGTCAAATAAGCAATTATCCTAATTAAATTAGCTCATGAGTTTGGAGATTTTTGACCAACCCCTATTGACACGGATGAGTCTCCTCTGACGTAAAGTCAGAGGGACTTTGTCACTAACATGTGGGACCCACAAAAGTTAGCCTCACACGTCAGTGACCCACGTCCCTCTGACCTAAAGTCAGAGGAGCGCGATCCTATTGACACATATCCATCCAGCATCATAGACCCGGTTAGGCCCCTCCTATTTGGGCAGGCCTACGTCCCAAAAAGGTGCTCCATGGAATGCCAAAACGCACCCGTCCCGGTTCCCATTCCCATTCATAGCTATCTACCACCTTTTTCGATCGTTACGCAATGCTCGCGCAATAACGAAATCTACCGCGTGCCATACCGCCACGCAATATTAGCTTAGCTAGCTAGATGCCACTCACTCGAGGTTAGTTAGGAATGGGCATCACATAGCAAACTGGCCATCCCATAGCTTTCCTAGCTCCCACGAGACGACCCTGCACCCTGCATGCGGCAGCACGGGGCACACGCTCCTTTCTTGATCGTGCGCGTGGAGCCCAGACGTGACCGGCCGGAACGAACTCCGGCTTGGTTCGCCCTTGCACAGCACTGCACAAGCACAACCCGGTCGATCGATCGATCGATCAGTGGGTGCCGAATATTCCGCACCTACACGTGTTCACCGTTACGCGATGCACAAGTCTAGCTAGTGCACTTGAGGAATAATTTGGATGCATGTATGCTACTGCTGCGCTTTCGAATGTCAGGAGAAAAAAAAAACACATGGGTGATGATCGAGTGAACAATGTGTCTTATCAATCAGCTGGCCCTAAACGAACGAACGAACCATACTCTGATTGCGTAGCAGGTACTGTGGGTGGTGATTCGATTCGTGGATTTTTCGTTCAATACAAAGATATCGCTAACTGGTAACCTGGCGCGCTTAGATAGATACCACAGGTTATCTGGTGCTTAGATACCACAGGTTGGTCGACAAATGTCCAGACCGCGTACACACCTGCACGCACCAATGTGCAAAACACCCGGCCTCAACCTGTCGGCAAATGCCCTCGATCGGCATCAATTCCCTACCACCACGTACACCCCCGGAAAACGGAGAGTGACCGTCGAGCCGATGGGAGGAGGAAACAACAACCGGACGATAAGAAAGAACCAGAGCACAAGCACCCAAACAAACAAAGAGTTCCCGGTTGAAAAGAACCTGCAGTAGCTTACTCTCTCCGTCCCTTAATATAAAGAGATTTTGATATTTTACTTACACTGTTTGACCACTCATCTTATTTAAAAAAATATATGCAAATATAAAAAATAAAAAGTCGTGCTTAAAGTATTTTGGATAATAAAGTGGAGTAAGTCACAAATAAAATAAATAATAATCCTAATTTTTTTAATAAGACGAATGGTCAAATAGTGCAAGCAAAATGTTAAAAATCCTTCTGAGAGGAAGTTTAATAGTATAGACTACTACTAGCTCCAAATCATCTATAGTCAATGTAATAGCCAATTTATACAATAATTGCTTACTAAACTATTAATACCTAGTCCCAGCAGCGCAGCTGGTTACAGATCTGTAGCTCGCTGCTCTTCTCTCTCTCTTCTTTTATCTCTTTAAAATATATTTATAGCTGTTTTATAGCTTGCTATTGTACCTGCTCTTTTATTAGGGGACGGATGGAGTAGCTATTAGTAGCTCTGTGAGCACTAGCTTTGTCCTGTTCCAATCCATGTCGTAGACTCGTAGTACTGCTGGTGATGCTGGTAGGACCGGCTAGATGCAGGATGCACCTACCTTCCTCCCCGTAAACAAACACGTACGACGTGCTAGCCCGGGACCTGATTCGATCTACCGGATCAGGCAAAAAAAATCATACTACGACGCAGCACGAAAAGCAAGCCAACCCCGCGAAAGCGGCCGCCCGGCAACCGCCGTTCGCCTGCGGCCGCAGCAGATAGGATCATACTACGACGCAGCAGCAGCCGTCGCGACCGTACGCTAGGAAAAAAAAATTTCCGAACGGCGCCAAACGCGCGAAGCTTCCCTCCCTCCCCGCCCCCGTCTCGCGCTCCGATTTGGCGCATGCCGTGCAACGCACCGGCCGCGTGCGCGTCGCGTCGGGGACGGGACGAGACGAGACGAGAGACGAGACGTCATCTCGCCTCGCGGAGACGGGCGCGCGCCCGTGGGGGTCTAGCCGGTGCGACGGCTGTTTCGCCCGTGTCCCCTCGTGCGCCATCTGATATGGATCGATCACGCTGTCACGCAGCCCGCGCCGTGCGTGGCGCGGACGTAGGCGATGTGCCAGAAAAATGCTCTCGCGTGCGTGCATCAACGCGCGTTTCGGGTGGTGTGTGCCCGTGTGGAGTACACAACCTTTTTCCTGGTTCGCGTCAGTGCTTGGGAAGAGATAACTGTTTTGTGTTACATCAGGTGAATTCAGGGTTTTTTTTATGGCAGGCAGCACGTTCACGTTGTGCGACAGATAGTTGATTAATCGGGGATAGACTATCACCTATCGGAATTGTCATATGCGGTGCATCGGTGTGAATTAATATCTCGGTTCGTCATCGTGATTGGCTGGTGCGTTCGTGCTTACTTTAGGATAAAGATGTTTCACTTCACGGTCTTCACGTCCGTGGGTGATGACGTATAGATGAAAGCCTAAGAAATTTAGCCTTTTATTGGTCTTTTGTTTAATCAACGAGGGATCTGTCGAGCTTTAGGGGTGCCACGTGTATGTCCAACCCAGAGAAATTTAGCCGTAGACGTAGAGCCGCTGGTGAAATGATCGATGTTTACTGGAGTTACGACTAGGTCATTTGTTTGGAAAAGTAACCAGTCAAGGTCACCGGCCATCTGGCTCCACCTGGACAGATTGGACGCACGCACTTGAAGTTTTGAATAGTTCATGACGTCTTTTTTAGTGCTTTCTTCTCTAAATCTAAGATGAGCATAATATAATTGTACTGTAAAATTTGGTCAAATCACGTGTAGGTGCACCAGATGATGTAGGAGTAATTATGTAATGCACCGTGCGTAATCGGTTACGGAACTGGGTAGTAGGTTTACCGAATTGCACCAATCCATTGTTGGACTAGATGATGCAATCGCCTTGTGAGCTTATTTACGAACAATATGATCTTATATTTTCTCCGTTCAAGTATATAAGGGATATTGGCCTAATCCCTTATCTAAATATATAAGCCCATGTTTATCTTCTATCCATCAATGAACTCATGCACTAGTTTAATCCTCACTTAACAACTTTGGTACTACTAGTTTATTTTTTTCAACCTTTACCTTATATACTTGTTTATTTCCTCAACCATCATCTTTTATACTATGATTTAACCCTCTTTTAACTTCCTTAATTATTCTCAAAATGGCATAATACCATGTATTTAAAGACAGAGAGTACTTTGATCGCAGATCATTCAGAAAGAAGGTATATTTTTGAGATGATTTAGGCAGAAAGTTTCTTTTTTTTGAGAGAGAGGAAGGCAGAAAGTTTCGACTTTCGATCATCTGGTAGTAAACCCAGCAAAACTTCAGCTGGATGGAGCAGCAGCTAGTCGCGGTTACACCTTTGGGCCGTGGTCCTCTCGCCCTTTCCTCGGTTGGGCCACCGGAAGGCCGTAGTGCGGCTCAACGTAGTCATTGGGCCAGTGCCACGATTTGGGCGTAAAAGCCCATGTTGTTGTTGGGTGGGGTTAGTTTGTTTGGGCTTACAATGAAAAGCCCATGTTCTCCGAATGAAAAAAACGTACAGAAGCAACGCCGTCTTTTCAGCTCGGATGTCTGAAAACTCCTAAAACCCCAAAGCAGCCAGAACAGCACACACACCATTTTGCTCGTCAATGGCCGCCGCCGCCGCCGATCCCCTCGTCGCCGGCGCCACCGTCTCCTCCGACTCCGACTCCGACGATCTCCACCTCCTCCTCCCGAATCTCCTCCCTTCCGCCGCCACCGCCGCATCAGACGCGCAGCTCCACCACTTCCACCTCCCCGCGCTCCCGTCCCCTATCACCGTCCGCACCCTCCCTTCCCTCGGCCTCACCTTCCAGCTCTGGCCGTCGGCCTCCACCCTCCTCCGCGTGCTCCCCGCCTCGCCGCACCTCCTCCCGCGCGCGCCCACCCCGGAGAGCCCGCTGGGTATCCTCGAGCTCGGCTCCGGCACCGGCGCCGCGGGCCTCGCCCTGGCCGCGGCGCTGCCCGCCCACGCCGTCCTCTCGGATCTCCCCGCGGCGCTCCCCAACCTCCGCCACAACGCGTCCCTCAACGCGCCCCTCCTCGACGCCCGCGGCGGCTCCGTCTCCGTCGCCCCGCTCCCGTGGGGCGACGCCGCCGCGATGGAGGCCGTCGCCGCTCCGCCGCCGGCTTCTCGGTTCGACCTCGTCGTGGCGTCGGACGTGGTGTACTACGAGGCGTTGGTTGACCCCTTGATTGAGACGATGCGGTTCTTCGTCAAGGGGGACGTGGTGTTCGTGATGGCGCACATGAGGAGGTGGAAGCGCACGGACAAGAAGTTCTTCGCCAAGGCGAGGAAGGTGTTCGACGTCGAGGTGGTACACGAGGACCCGCCGCTCGAAGGGTGGCGCCATGGCCCGGTGGTCTACCGCTTTACCGAGAAGAAGCAGCGTGGCAAGAAGTGAAGAAGCTCTTCCAAAAGGTAATGACTGCCTGCTCGATTGTGTTCGTGCTGTGTTATTTCTGTTTGTTGTGAAAGATCATACTGTTAGAATTTAAACAGAGAAAAAAAAGATTGTTGCGATACATTGCATTGTGCAACTGAGGGCCAAAACTTGGTTGTGTGGTTGCATATGGATTTGGATGTGTCAGGTGCTATCCTTTGTTTTATTTATGGATTCTAGTTAATTCTCATGGAGTCACAATGAAGTTTAGGATTTCGCTATCTTAGAAGAACCAATCTGATAGTAGACGATATGATTATGAGGTGGTAGTAGTAGTACAGGACTTTATGATTGGCAAGGGACTGCCGAAATTTTGTAGTTTGAACAAGACAAAGTTTATGGTTCTCAAGAACACAAGTCTAGCATGTCTTCGTACTAGCACTTCAAATGGTGATGGACGGTCTCTAGAGAAAAGATCAATGGCACAATTCCTCTGCATGCAAGGAAGGAATGACATAAAACATTATGTTACTTAACATGGAAAGTTTTTTGTTCTTTTGTGTTACTTTTATGGAATTGGAGTGGAGGCCCAAGAATTATGTGTTCCATTGCTGCTATTTTCCTTCAAATTGTTCATACATTTACTAGTAAGTTCCTTTTGTTATGGGAATAAAACTGTAGAAATCCATTTACACGAGGAACTGACCTTTTTCTTGTTAACATGCAAAGCTTTGTCCATCAATATATTGAAAGCGAGAAAATCAGTACATTACAAATTAACCCCAAGAGAATGCAGATACACAGGCTTACACCATGACATTTTGTTACTATGTTATATTGGTAGACAATCTATGAAACAGTAATTGAATCAGGGATGTTCACAGCATTTAGCTAGAGTCAAATACACGTATGTTTGCAGTTAAACTTTAGTGCCTCTCAAAAACAGTCAGCACTGCACAAAGGCAAACATGATAACACAATAGGAATACATGGCAAACCTAGTAACCAACCTCTGGCAACCGAACAGAGGGAGGGGCACAAGAATCATTGGTTGCACTGGATGAGCTTGTATTTCCATAACTGTTCGGCCTTTCCAGCTCCTTCAGTGTCCCATTAGATGACTGTGAAAATCTGCAGAGAGAAATTGGTGGTGCAAAGTACATTGCCACTGGCATCTTTGGTGGAAGGTCTGGTAATGGTGCTTCAAACTTCAGTACGCTTATGACCTGGCGAATTGAAGGCCGGATATTATAATCTGGGTGTGCACACCAAAGTCCAACAACCATCAAGGAAATAACTTCCCGCTCTTCAAATTCACCATCAAGCCTTCCATCAATTGCATTAAGTATCTCATTTCTTCCATAAAGATCCCAAACCCATTGAACCAAACTGATCTTGTCATTATCTTCCTTTGGCACAACGGGCCTCCTTCCACAAGCTATCTCCAGTGCAAGAATGCCAAAGCTGTAGACATCAGTCTCTTTGCTTGCTTTCCCAGTAGTGACACACTCTGGAGCCATGTAACCCATGGTCCCAGCTATCACTGTAGTTTGTGAGCCTCGGTCATGGTCTACAAGCCGTGCGAGCCCAAAGTCCCCAAGCTTAGCGTTGAATCCAGAATCAAGCATCACATTGCTTGGTTTGACATCACGATGCACGACACATTGTTCCCACTCCTCGTGGAGATACAGGAGGGCAGATGCAACACCTATGGTTATCTTGAACCGCAATGGCCATGCTAACAGGTTTCCACCATCATAGAGGTGTTTGTCCAAGCTCCTGTTTGGCATAAACTCGTAGACTAACAAGAACTCTCCATGCTCATGACACCAGCCCACAAGTTGCACAAGGTTCCGATGCCTTAGTCTGCTGATGATCTTGACCTCAGAGATGTACTCCTTCCTCCCTTGTGTTGACCCTTTTGCAACTCGTTTTATGGCAATTTCAATGTTTTGATCCTTCAAGAAACCCTGGTATACTGCACCGAAACCCCCTTCTCCAAGCTTTCTCTCTGCAGCAAAATTATCCGTCGCCACTACGAGTTCATTGTATTGGAATCTCCTTGGCCCCTTGCCTTTCTCAAACTCACTGTCAATGGACTCATCACAGTCTAGTTTCTCTTCTTCCTTCTCTCTTGACCTCGTAGTCCTTCTAATCCTTCTAAAACATAAAAAGAAGCAAACCAAGCCAATTGAGCAGACCACAACACTACCGCTCGTAGACAAGCTTATGACCAATATACCTTTTGTTTTCTCAGTCTTCATCAGGTGCACATCTGAAGAATCAAATTCCCAGTAAAGAATCTGGTGCAGCTCTACAAATTTACCTGTGGAAGCAGAGAATCCGATGGACACTTTGTCAGGGAGATATTTGCTGAGATCAACCAAATAAGATAGGCTGGAGTTGCCACTGAATTGTGGGTTGTCCTGGTACGACAAGAAGACACTCAAGTTCCTTGAATTTGCCTGGTAAGTTACCCAAGCATTGGCTATCCGGCCATCGTTGATACTACTTCGCCATGTCACGTTGGCTACAGATACGATTGAGTGGATGTTGATGCCTACATGGTTGCCATCTGGATCCCAAGTGTTTTTGTGGCTGTCAAACTCAACAGCCACAATCTGGTTGAGTGGATCGCTCTGATCATTACTATTGCTGAAGAGGCCAAGATAACCATCCATGGAGTTATTGGGGACCACAGAAGGGTATGATGAGAGGAAGAAGGCTAGGCCCTCACCGTACGAACTGTCGTTCGTGGGTGCATATATCTTGAACGTGAAGCGGGTTGTGAAGTTGGCTAACTGACCGGTGGTGCTATCCCAGAGAGGCACTGGATCGGTGTAGATTGCTCGGCCTACGCTTTGAGTGATCTTTCCATTCAACTCATCCTTGGTGAGCTTGACCGCCTTGTTGTAGAAGGCATCCTCCTGGAGCTGAATTGTGGCTGATCCATTATGATTTGATTCAGTGAAGTTCAACTTGAAGGACAGAGGATTGACATGGGCAATTTTCAGGGATAGGGAAAAGTAGAGAGCCAAGAGGCAAGTATATTTGGTTCTTGATCGCATGGTTGGAATCCAGGAGGCTGGAGAGAGAGCAGGAGGGAGGGATGAAGGAACGAAATGAAAAGACACTACTTTTGCAGACCTGATAACCTGTATAACCATTAACTTGGTCAATCTCCTTGATTGTCTCAGCACTCCTTGATTGTCTCAGCAATACTTGGTGCTATTAAAGGGTAGTATCATACTGCCGGCCTGTCAATAGGCCCTGAAAGGACAGATGTAAGCCACATGAGAAGCAGCTCAAATTTGGAACTTAACTAAGTTTTCCAAAAAGCTAGATGAAGCTTGGTTTGTATCGTCTTTGCCGGCCAAGATTATGAAGTCAAGTATGTCTCGCCCGTAATATGATTATGGTGGTTGCCGGCAGAAAAGGAGGTTATCTCCTCTCAGCAAATGGAACATGTATTTTCTAAGGTAGAATTGGACTGAGTTCAGACATGCACAGAATCTGCCAAAAGGAAAGCTCTTATCGATCTTATATGCTTAACAAACTGGGTCATGATGTAATTTTTGTCTTTCATGCGGCATACAACAATTTCATGCAGCACAGGAGAGTTTATTAATACATATAGCACAATGATTTACCTTGTCCTTAGGGATCAGTTCGATGACAACTTGACAAGCAGTAAATATTTCTTGACTGTAATCTCTATTCTGGAGTTGGCACAAATCTATTGAGTTATGGCAACCAAGATCAGACGGCAGAAGTGAAGTATATGGCACTATGATATCTCTTGCTTGTGCACTGAAAAAAGGGTTCAAACATGGAGAATTAACAAAGCGACCACAGCTTATGTATTTCGCATAGTGTGTAGTACACAAGGATCAGCATCATAATCTCAGTAACTAGAAGAAAATATACACCAACTGTTCTTTTTACTAGGAGAATATACATCGACTGTTCTATTCATGCAGGGCTACTTATATACACAAATGATTAACTCAAAACCTGGAAGGAATTTTCATAAAGTACATTATTGAGTGGATCTGTCATACTCAACATGAGTTTCAAGTTTGCTGCCATGAATCGATCGTTCATTTCGCCGTGTCGCTGGTGTTTGTGTCGTCCGTTGGCCACGCTACAGTTTCCATTAACCTCTGACGCATTATCTCCAGATTCTCATTCGAAATCTTCTCGTACATTTTTGCATGGTCACATTTCTGCGTTGATGAAGAGGTAACTAATTAAATAATTTATGCATCGAAGATGTCTCAAATTACTCTGGAATATCACTCTTTTTTATTACCTTGATCCATTTGCTGTACAAGTGGAGTCGTGTGATCATCACTCTCTCTGCCAAATCTTGCCTCTCCTGGTGCATACGAAGTCAAATTAATTAGAGAATGAACCTTGGCACAATGCTGAACCTCATATATATTTTTCTCCATTGCTTAGTAACAAGATGCAAAAAGATACCTTTGCGAGTGCGATGAGGAAATGTTTGCCCTCCTTTGGATCGTTAACCACGACGTAGCTGACAAATCGTAAGTGTTCGTATTTTAGACGCTAAGGATGCAGATTGGAACTGACACCAACATTAACCTATTCTACTTAGATTTCATTTCAACATAGCACAATATATCAATGTGAGATTTTCTTGCAATGGGGTGACTTACTTATACAGCCAAGTATAAGCAGGTGGATTCATTTCATACAACTGGTGGAGCACCGTGCTTGTGGCCTTGTAAGTGAAGTAATTCATGATTTCCTGCAAAATGGAGAGAACAATCTTCAGAGTTCCATGCAATCTAAACCCAATTAACCTTGCAGGTAGAGAAAATTAACCATTATATTGCTGTCGTTTACAGATAGCGTGCCGATTATCCCCTGCCGGTTCAAAAAAAAGAAAATCGAAATCAGTAGTGTACACGCACCGTGTGCACGTCTTCGAACCCCTCCTCGTACTGCCCGGCGAACTCGTCCACGATGACGAGGCCGCGGCGGCCGGGCCTCCTCCCCCTCCGCCGCGCCGCCCGCGCCACCGTGTGCCGCCGCCTCACCCCGACGACGACGCCGCGGGACCACGGCAATGGCGCCGCGCGGCACGCGGAGGAGGATGAGGACGAGGAGGGAAGGCAGACGACCGCGGCGGCCATCCGCGCGACGGCAGCCATCGGCGGCGCCGCGAAGGAGAGCTAGAGATGTTTTTTCCCTCCCGACGGCTCGACGCCGGCTGCGACGATGCGAGCCGCGGCGGGGTTCTGGATAGGCAGCAGCGGTGGATTTTTTTTGCTGAGGCTTTGGCTGATTCTGTCCGCGAAAACAGCGCGTTTCTTGGGCTTCCTGAGGGCAAACGGGAGACCCCACGTTCGCGCTGATATTTCGTCCGGGCAGCTCGCTGATTGGTGGCGGAATGGCGACGAGAGATGATTCTATTTGCCTCTCTGTATTTTCGCGATTCCCTTGATTCTTTTTTTTTTTTTGGCTTCAGAAGTACATTTCTCTTTCAGCCTTTTCCTTTTTTTTTTGAGAATATTCACTTTTAGCTTTTTGTGAGAATGTAATTTGTGGAATGCATGACTGCCACCCTAAAATATCTTTTCTGATAGTGAACACCAAAGTAAGGGCACTTGCGTATGTTTATCATAGTGAAAGAATTCAAGTTCTACATTTGATATTAATGTTTATAAGTACATTATTTGATATTAATGTTTATAAGTACATTTTACTACAAGACATCGCAAATTCGTGGTTTTAGTTATGGGACACCACATGAAATCACTTTTAGGGTAAGACACTATGTAATCTTGGTTATTTGCTAACGGGCACGGCTCCTATTTATTTAGCGTTTTAGTGTTGACTATGCAAGAGCTGTCCACTTTTTGATGCGCTGTGACCAAATTGCCCCTGCCCATCCTCAAATCGACTCACCTATCGGCCGGCGCCGCTCTTCGTCGTGCAGTTCATCCATCTCGCTTCTATCCTCGAGCTTCGCCTCCACTCACTCCTCACCTCAGACACTGTCACTCCGCCGTCACCGCATCCTCCCCACCAGCCTGCTCTCCTCCCTCCCGACACCATAGGCGCCACCCGCACCCACGTTGGTCGAGGCGCTTCCTTCCCCTCCACCACCGCAAACCTCAGTATTAGGAGCAGGAGACCAGCCTCTACCATGGTGTTGCTCGCACCCACATCAGTCATGGCGCTTCCTCCCCTCCACTACCGCCGTTGCGGCGGTAGAACCAGTATGACAAGGAGGGCCTCCACCACGGCGCCACTTGCACCCACATTGGTTGCGGCACTTCCTCCTCCTCTACTGCCACAAGACAAGCGCCGTCGCGAGCCTAGCAGGAGCCCAACCCACCGTCGTCGCCCAAGCCCCCTTCCGTAGAGGAGTTGGGCGAGGTCCACCTACCTCGTGGAGGTCATGTTGGTGTGGCTCGTCAGCTTCTACCTAGGAGCCTAGCAAGGGAGCTGAGGGGAGCCGGACCAAGCCGCCACAGCGGAGGTGGAGGAGGCGAGGAGGGAGGGCCGGGGTGGTCGCTGATGGCGAGCGGAGGTGGCACTGTGGCTGGAGTGTGAGAAGGACTGACCCAGGGATATTTTTGACGTTTCACGCTGTTTATCTCTCCTATTTAGCCGAAATTAATATTTTAATGACTATGGTGTCCATAAGAAAAAACCACATTTTGAGAGTGCCTTCTCCTAAAGATCGACTTTTGACGTGTCCTAGAGTTAAAAACCACGAAGTTACAGTGTCCTACAGCAAAATTTGCCATGTTTATATGAGCATCTCATTTGTACTATGTTTTGAAAAAAATCTTGTTCTAACTAAGACTTTAGTTTAGACCCTGTCAAATTGAATGTTTTGATACTAATTTAGAGTATTAAACATAGCTTACTTACAAAACTAATTGCATAAACGAGAGCTAATATGTGAGACAAATTTTTTAAGCATAATTAATCTATAATTAAAGAATTTTTACTGTAGCATCATATAGGATAATCATGGATTAATTAGGCTCAATAAATTTGTCTCGCGAAATAATCCAGAGTTATGAAATAGGTTTTATCATTAGTCTATGTTTAATACTTCTAATTAGTATCAAACATCCGATCTGCCAGGGACTAAAATTTTTTAACCCCATCCAAACTCCCCCTTAAGAAGCCCAAATCCGAACACAACGCTTTGTAGCTGACTAGCTTAGACCTGAGGGCATGTTTGGTATAGCTCCAACTCCTAAATATAAGTCCAGGAGTTGAGTCTGGAGTGGAGTTGTGGAGCTGCCTAAACCTAGCTCCACAACTCTAGTATATTTTGTGAGAGAGCTCCACCCAACTCCACTCCCAGTTTTGGTGGAGCTGAAACTGTTTGGCTGAGCTCCAGCTTCAGAAGGGGTGGAGCTGGAGCTGAAGCTATACCAAACAGGCCAGACCCTGGGAGGAAAGGCCTGACTGCACGGTCCACGCGCACCGCATGGCGTACGCGCGAAATGGTTCACGGACTCGCGGTCATGCACACCCGCGAAAACCTGCGCTAAGCAAAAGCACCGGAAAAGCAACGGCACGAGCCCGTGCCCCGTGAGGCAATGAACCAAATTCGCGGCCGCGTCAACCACGCCACCGGGACGCGCGCGACGGCAAGAAAAAGAAGTCGCGAAGTCGCGGATTCTGCAGGCCCCCACGAGACCACGGTTTCCTACGGCCGATCTCGCGGGGACGCAGCCGGAGACGACGCGGTCGGTCGCGTCGCACCCCACGCCCCGGCCGGTTAGTGGACCGATTCCCGCACCGGCACACCGCGCGCGCACCGCATCTTCTTCTCTATCGCGACAAGTCTGGCTTGGTCATCGCGTGAGTCGATCGCCTCGTTGCTTTCCGTGGCCGCGTCCGTCGCCGCCTCGCGCACCAGCGAATCCGGACGTCGACCGCTGCCTGCGGATGTTGTGGACAGCTCACAGTTGGTGTTCCTCTGGATGCACAGGCGCCGTGGTTCCTCTCACTTGGTGTGCAATTTACCGTGAAATCCCAGTGAGATATAACCTACGTCTTCGTAACGGTCTCCCGTCTTAACTCCGAGTCTCTGACTAACCGTGAACCTGATGATGCAGTTGCTAGCCTCATCGCGTGCGACGAAATATCAAATGATGTCGTCCGTGTTTCGATGACTTCTTTTGTACTCCTGCACTGTCTGTCGATGTCATGGCAGTAGGTGCCTCCTTTCACCGACTCCACCTGCTCCAGAACAAAGCAGGTACCAACTGTTACAAGGAAAAAAAAATCTGTATTTTCGAATACTGTCTATTTTTATTATCTTGCTTTGAATACTAACCGGGTATTTATTTTGGATTATAGAAAAGAAGTACACACCATTATGCACACACTTCAAATATTCGTAAGCCAGTAGAAAAAGGAATTGTGCAGGTGGCAAGCATTCTCTTTTCTAAAAAAAAAATCAATATCATAAATCACATTCATTTTTCTAAAATATTTATTTATTATTAAAATTAAATCAAGTAGATAATAATACATGGTAATAATTCAATGAATAACCCATATCAAATAGAGTCAACAACATTGTTCACGTTTTCGACAAAAACAAAATGAAAGCCACCAAATTCTAAGGTTTCGACGTTGAACACAAGCAGATTCTAAGTAACTTTTCAAATGATTTTCAAGAATTTAAATTTGAAATAATAAATTTGATTGGAATTTATCAAGGTTCACGAAAACCATCATAAGATCGGGATCCAATGCTCAATTGAAAATGTGAGACCTTGCCAACAACGGCTGTGTTTAGATTCAAACTTCAGTCCTTTTTCATCATATCAACATATCATACACGCATAATTTTTCAGTCACATCATCTTCAATTTCAACCAAAATTCAAACTTTGCGCTGAACAGCCGATGAATCAAGAGGGTTATAGCCATCCCGGCCGTTTTCGGCCCGGGTCAAAACGTTATGTATGCTACTCGATTTCGTGCCCCCACACCCTTGACGAGCGAGCCTTGCCCTCTTCTCTTCCCTTCTCTCCTACCGGCGGCAACTACCGGGAAGCCGCCGCCGCCCGCCGGAGCGGAGTCGTCGCGGCGGCGAGGGCGAATCGGTAACTCCCCCCCCCCTCCGGAGTTCCGGGATGGGGACGCCGGAGTTCCCCAACTTGGGCAAGCACTGCAGCGTCGGCGACTGCAACCAGATCGACTTCCTGCCCTTCACCTGCGACCGCTGCGACCACGTACGTCTTTCCCGTCTCCTCCCCTGGCCGTTTTCGTGTCTCGGTGCCTCGTTGCCGAAATCGGATTTGCTGCTGCGGTAGTTTTTAAGGAAATTTGTTCTTCTGTAGATTGTGGAACCAAAGAACTGATTCTTCCTGGAATTTTTGCTTGATATACGGTTTCTTGAAGTAGATCTTGGAAAGCACCTAGTTTAGGGAAAATCTCGTCTGGGCTTTAACCTTTAGGATAGTGATCCATCAGAATCGAGGAGACGGAGAAGGGAAATTCATGCCAATGCCTAGGCAGCACGAATGGAGATCTTTTTTTGACCGTTTGGTGGATGAGAGTTGATGTGTCTATCGTTGACCGAGAACATGATGACCCTTTCGGTGATGCTCTTGCAGTTTTGCGCCCTTTTGGATAATTAGTTTCATCTACTAATTGCATGCTATGTAGCCAATCACATAATTGGTCAGAATTGTTGCTTCAATAAGAATGAAATTGATCTCAGACAAAATCTGAAACAGGGCTTAAGAATGCAATGGGTATGGTTTCAAATTTGGAACGGGGAAAAGGAGGATTTAGTTGACAAGGAGTCCTGCATTGTTAGCTTGTTGCCTATGGTTGAATGCACATAATGATAGGAAAAAAAGAACTGAAAAACAGTAGTGGAAGTGTGGTATTTATTCACAATGCCATTCATATCTGTATTTTGTGCCAGAAACATGCCCTCTAGTCATTGTACTGTTTCTTTGTTGCCCTCTAGTTTCTTTCGTTGACATCACAGCATGCAGCTCCACTGGAATCATGACACTCTGGAATTACACACCATATAGGAGTATGCGTTATTGCAATGTTCAAGCATAACTCATCCTGAGTAGCACTCCAAGGTCCTGAGTTCAAATCTCCATAGGAGCAAATTTCAGATTGGGTTATTTGAGGGCTAAGTTCCCTGTTTGATAGGCTAAGTTCCTAATTTAAAAGGCTGCATATATCCGAATGGATGTAGAGGCCGGATAAAAAATACCCTTCTCTAAAAAAAAAGCATAACTCATAGACATTTTGGGTTCAAAATTTTTCCATAATTTATTATTTTTGAATCCTTTCCGCTTCATGGCTTCCCGAATGTAAAGTAACATTGCATCAACATCCAATTGGCAGCACTGACATGGTTATTTGATCATTGTTTAGGTCTTTTGCCTTCAGCACCGAAGTTATACATCGCATCAGTGTCCAAATGCAAATCAGAAGGATGTGACTGTCCTCATCTGCCCACTCTGTGCTAAAGGAGTTCGCCTGAACCCGAACGAAGATCCAAACATCACCTGGGACACCCATGTCAATAGTGACTGTGATCCATCAAATTACCAGAAAGTAACAAAGAAAAAGAAATGCCCAGTGCCTGGGTGCAGAGAGACACTGACATTTTCAAACACAATTAGATGCAAAGATTGCACCAAAGAACACTGCCTGAAGCATAGATTTGGACCTGATCACAAGTGTCCAGGGCCAAGAAAACCGGAATCTACATTCCCCTTCGGAAATATGCTTAGGAGAAGTCAGAAAGCAGAATCACGTTCAAATTCAAACAGCAGTAGCACTAGTTCATCCTGGTGGAGCTCTAGTCTTCTTACCGCAGCAACGAGTTTCAAATCATCTGCTGAAGCTGGGATGCAGAAATTGAGCACAGCAACTACCCAAGCCATCCAGAAGGCTAAGGATGGGATCTCGACAAGCAGCAGTAACAGCGGTGATCTCGTGGAGCAATGTGTTCAGTGCCCAGCAAGATTTTCCACCGTGGGGGCCTTAATCGAGCATTGCGAAAAGTCCCATCAGAGCAACTCGCAATCAAGTCGTAGCAGAGTGACGGTCGATGTCTGCCCGAAATGCAGCAAGGCATTTCGAGATCCAGTGTTGCTTGTGGAGCATGTTGAGAGGGACCATGGAGGAACGTCAAGAGCGTAGATCTGCTTATGTTTACTGTACCTGTGTAACCTGTAATTTGCTTCTCATTGGTCAATGGTCATCACACTCAATAGGATTTGGTTGGATTGTGCTCTATTATTACGGTTGGGTTCAAAATGTGCCCATGAAAGAAGGTATAGTTTGTTGGCTGTTTCAAGGCAAGCCATTGTGAATTGAACCTCATTCTAGACACCAGGAAATCAAATTTCTGATTAGTTAAAACAATGCGTCGTTTAGATGGCTATGCTGTTGCAAGTTGCAAATATTGCCTTCTACCAGTTTGTTAATGGTGAAATGGAATTCATAACCTCACCGTGCATGCACAGGAATCCACTGTAGTTACATTACCTGTCACCATTGACAACCCTTGCAACAGGGAACATCATCCTTTGGTCTGCTGAATAAAGGCGAAGGATTATTTTCACATGGTTTGCATCCCAGATGCTAATTGAGCACTGAGAGAAACGTGAGTTTCCCAATGGTTAAAACCACGTAAGAAATTTCGAATTTGTCCCTAAATTGGACGTCTTTTAGCCGTCTAAAATCCTTTTTGTTCAACGGATTTGGTCGAGATATAAGCCGAAAACCAAATGTGAAACGCGTTCCTGAAGCCCATCAAAGCAAACCTGCCTCGAACACCTTAGATCCTGTGACCCGGCATCGTTACGACGCTCTAGGAATTGCGAAGACGAATGGCCATGATGTTGTGGTGACGAACGGCTGCTGTTGTTGTAAAATCAAATTGTTTTTTATTCTTATTCTGCGATGAACAATTGGCATTTGAGATTATTGGTTTTGACATTTGAAGATTATTGGCGAAGTGGTTTTGGAAATAATTGATTTTCAGATGATGAACAAGGTTTGTTGTTTTGTCGTGTCCGGTCAGACCGGCCAGGTGCTCTGTGTCGACTCTGACCGGCCGACTCTGTGTCGACTTCGGGTTGTTTGTTTGGAAATCCGTGGATGTTTCGTGTTTATGGCTTCTAGATGGATCCTATGTGTATGTAATACTGTTGTTTGCTAACAATGAGTCAAATTGAAAATAGCTTGGTCTTGGAATATGGTTTCCTTGTTTGATTCATGTGTAGGTGACTTGATGCCTCGGGAGAGTATAGTCGGTGATGGATCGGGAGTCGACTTGGAGATAAGGCGACGTCCGGACGATCGGATATCATGCGGGATACTTAGGCTAAAGATCAATGCACGTGGTTGGTGAATATTCCATATGGCATACGATGGAGATATTGTGTGCGTATGGGATGCGGAGGCGATTCCAGGGCTGTCGAACCGGGCGGATCTACACCGGTCAGACCGGCGGCACAAGCACGATCAAACTGGCAGATCAACCTCGATTAGACCGATCTACATCGAAATTGAGGGTAACTTTTAATTTCGCTAAAAATTTTGGTTTTTGGGTACACCAACCATTCACCCCCTATGGTTGACTTAATTCTTTCTACGGAGTTGCTAGAAATATGGCGCCATATGCTACAGTCGATTTTTTTTCAGCTACTTACACAGTAGTTACACCTCATTTACATCCTACTTACATATGTAATTAGTATGTAATTTTCGAATTTACATATGTAATTTTAGTACTTAAACATATAATTTTGAGACTTACATTGTAAATACATTAAAATTACATATGTAATTTAGGGACTTACAATGTAAATACATGCCGACTATTTTTTTGATGAAAAATATGACGCCATAAATATAGCTGCACCCTTCTTTCTATTCGATCCTACAGTTGTGAGGGTGAGGCGCGCCGATACTGGCGGCAAGCTAGCAAATCAGAAGTCCGGCGATGGCATCCAAGCGGGAAATCAATGTCCAAAATCCGGCAACAAGGACAATAGAAAGGTCTTGGTTAGTGTGCTTGACTAGGTTGCCGTTGATTTGTGTTTTGACTTTTGAAAAGACTACTGTTACTAGGTTATTCCCCATAGTGTGTGCAGTCGCAGCGAGGAAGATTGGCCATTTCTTTGCGTGGCTCAGTCATTAGTTAGTGGATCTCAGGAAGAAAGGGGAGTGTTCTGTACAGGGTGAAATTACATCAACTACTGAAAAAAAAAATCCACCTCTCTGAATACGCCCGCCATCTTCCATCCCTTGATGTCCCCAAACATCCGAAGTGGCGTTCGCGCTTTCTGATTGAAGATCATTTCGTTCCTTTCGTTCCACACCGCTCAGGTTACCAGCGTCAAGTTACATTTGTTTTGGACCTCTAATTGTTTCTTGAATTCTCTTCTCCTAGTCATATATCGCTGCCGCCATTAATTTGTTCCCCCCTTTGGGAAAAAAATATATTTTGAGCTTGTGCCAAGTTAGTCATGGGTGCCAAGAGGAGCTCAATGATCCCCGCACTCTTGCTCCTCGCTTCCTTGTCCATCTTCAAGCTACCTTGCTTCTCCAGATCACTCTCTTTCAGCTACGATTTCTCCAACTCCACCACTTTCAATCGTTCCGACATCGCAATAGATGGATCCGCGAGTCTCAATGGTCTCATCGAGCTCACGCAGAACGCTGACCCGAAACGTGAAGGCATATACGACACGGTGGGCCGAGGGTCCTACGGCCATCCGGTGCCGCTCTGGGACGAGGCCACCGGCGAGGTGACGAGTTTTACGACGCGCTTCTCGTTCGTCATCAAGTTTAACTACTCAGGCAAGGCCAAGTACGCACCCAGCGACGGGCTTGCCTTCTTCCTGTCACCCTATCCGTCAAAGATGTCTCCACTCGACGGCGGTGGATTGCTCGGCGTCTTCACCAACAGCACTGGCATGAATCCGTCCGCCGCCGCCCCGATCGTCGCGGTGGAGTTCGACACGTTCCAAAATGAGTGGGACCAGAGCAGCGACCACATCGGCATCGACGTCAACTCCATCAACTCGACCGCGGTGAAGTTGCTGCCTGACCGCAGCCTCTCCAACGTCACCGAGCCGATGGTTGCGTCGGTGAGCTACAACAACAGCACAAGGATGCTGGCCGTCATGCTGCAGATGGCCCCCCAAGATGGCGGCAAGAAGTACGAGCTCAACAGCACGGTTGACCTCAAGAGCTTGCTCCCCGCGCAGGTGGCCATCGGATTCTCGGCGGCGAGCGGGTGGTCCGAGGAGCTGCACCGCGTTCTCACCTGGTCTTTCGATTCGACGTTGGTGGTGACAGCTGGTAATCGCCGCCGCTGGCGAGCCGGAGTAGTTGCTGGTGTTGTTATAGCATCCGCCGTCGTCGTCGGGGCATCGATCTGTTTGTTTGTAATGATCAGGCGCCGTAGGATATCTCGCCGGCGGACGAGAGAAGAGTACGAGATGGGCGGCTCCGACGACTTCGACATGAACGATGAGTTCGAGCAAGGCACCGGTCCGAGGCGATTTCTGTACAGCCAACTGGCCACCGCGACGAACGACTTCTCCGAGGACGGGAAGCTCGGGGAGGGTGGCTTCGGGTCGGTGTACAGGGGCGTCTTGAGCGAACCGGCCGGCGTCCACGTCGCCGTCAAGAGGATCTCCAAGACCTCCAAGCAAGGGAGGAAGGAGTACGCCTCCGAGGTGAGCATCATCAGCCGCCTCCGGCACCGGAACCTGGTGCAGCTCGTCGGCTGGTGCCACGGCCGCGGCGACTTCCTCCTCGTCTACGAGCTCGTGCCCAACGGCAGCCTCGACGCGCACCTCTACGGCGGCGGCGCGGCGCTGCCGTGGCCGACCAGGTACGAGGTCGCGCTCGGGCTCGGCTCGGCGCTGCTCTACCTGCACTCCGGCTACGAGAAGTGCGTGGTGCACAGGGACATCAAGCCCAGCAACATCATGCTCGACTCCGCCTTCGCCGCCAAGCTCGGTGACTTCGGGCTGGCGAAGCTCGTGGACCACGGCGACGCCTCGCAGACGACGGCGGTCCTGGCGGGGACGATGGGGTACATGGACCCGGAGTACGCGGCCTCCGGCAAGGCGAGCACCGCGTCCGACGTCTACAGCTTCGGCATCGTGCTGCTGGAGATGTGCTGCGGGAGGAGGCCCGTGCTGCTCCAAGAACAATCCATCAGGTCCCGCCTCCTCGAGTGGGTCTGGGACCTCCACGGCCGCGGCGCCATCCTCGAGGCGGCCGACGAGCGGCTTCGCGGCGGCGAGCTCGCGCTCGACGCGAAGCAGATGGAGTGCGTGATGGTCGTGGGGCTCTGGTGCGCGCACCCGGACCGCGGCGTGCGGCCGTCCATCAAGCAGGCGCTCGCCGCGCTCCAGTTCGAGGCTCCGCTGCCGGCTCTTCCTCCGACGATGCCCGTGCCGACGTACTCCTCCTCGCCGAGCCTTGCATTGTACTGCGACGCGGCGGCAGCTAGCTCGTCGTCATCCAGTGCAGGGTTTTCTTCTTCCACGAGTGGCGAGCGTTCGTCGACGAGCTCCTCTGCAGCAACCGCCGAGTCGTCGTGGCTACTTAAGCACAACAACAGGGGCAGTGAAAAAATAGTATTAGGCAACAATTGATTAGATCATATCTTTAGTTTGATGCCACCTTGATGTTGCTTAGCTCTTCGTTGTTTATGTGTATTGTTCTTCCTCGGGCCGCCGTGTCATTTGTGATATGTACCTCAATTCATATCTCCTTTTCTATATATGCGTTTTCAACTTTCCTAGTATAGCCTGCTATCTTTGATCTTAATTGAATGTCACAAGCCGAGCCACTGTTTCGCGAAACGACATATTTGCAAACGAAAAGTAATTTGTGAATAAAACTTTTATATACGTGTTCTTTGCGATCTAAAAGCAAAGGCTAAAAAATAATTTCGATGAAAAAAAATTCTCAAAATCAGTTTCAAATTTAAGGTTGAAAATTCAAATTTTGGCTAATAATTATAAGCATAAGCGAAAAGATGAGGAGCATAAGCATAAGCAAAAATTCAAATTTTGGCGGGACAAAGGATTGCGATCTCGTGAAGGTGAGCTAACTCCAAAAATCCGTCCTCGGTTCGGATTGTAGGTTGCAACTCATTTGCATGAAGCAGGAATCGCTAGTAATCACTGGTTAGCCATATGACGGTGAATCCGTTCGACACAACGCCCGTCACACTATAGAAGTTGACTATGTTTGAACTCATTAACCTTAACCATAAGAAGGAAGATGCCTAAGGCTAGGCCTTTGACTAGAGTGAAGTTGTAACAAGGTAGGACATGTCTGGGGGAGCTTCTGGCAGCTGTAGTTTCTCTCAGAATCAGAAGCTCTACCTAACAATCCAGTTTTTTTTGTCCAATTTCTGAGAACCTATAATTGTAGAATCTAGAAAATAAACTAGAAGCTAGAAGCTAAAAAACTCCAGACTCTCAGAAGCTGGAAAACTCCAGACTCTAAGAAGCTGGCTATGAACCAGCTGCTTATAATTTTAAGCTCCCCAAACAGGCTTATAGTCGTACTGGAAGTTGCGGCTGGATCACCTCCTTTTTCATGAGCTAATACTTACGTATTTTGGTTTGACATTAATTGCTTCATGCCCAAAAGGAAGGCAACTACGATTGAGCTAAACTTGGATATGGAAGTCTTTTTTCGTTTAGGGCAAAGTACGACCAAGCTCATGAGCTTATTATCTTATATCGGAACAATTACTAGTTGATATTGATAGGATCTCCTTTTTAATGGCCCCACACCCTCCTGTGCGGTGTGTGCGGTGTGGCAGATGGGGATATCAAAAGGAAAGGGATAGAGTTTTTCTCGTTTTTGGTATAGCATACCTTCTTTTGGGAGGCCTGCAGCCCCACACAATGAGCTCCCTCATAATTGCGTCGTTGTGCCTAGGTAAGGAATTTTGAATTTTTTTCTCTGAATTGGACATCTTTAAGCAGTATAAAATCTTTTCTGTTCAAAAGAGCCGAAACAAAAACTGTTCGAGATATGAGCCGAAAACCAAAAGTGAACCCGTTCATGAAGCCCATCAAACGCATGCAGCTTAACCTCGCCTGATTCAGCAGCCAAGTTGAAGGTCTTCAAATCGTAGGATTTGAACCCTCGTGATGAATCCACAAGGTGATCTCCCGTGTGTGTTAGACTGTTAGTCACCCTTGGTGCCAGCAAAAGGAAAATGAAAAGGTCATTGTACAAGGGCCCAAAAAATATAAGAACAGTTGAAGCAGAGAAGTATGAACATATATCCACAAAAAGTTCCTTTAAGAATGATATAGATGATCGTGATTAGAACCCACAAAGTGATCGCCAGGAGAATTGAAAGGTCTAGGCTTGACTAGTGTATCGAAAGAAAACTGTGGAAATATAGATGTATCAACATATGCCCACAATAAGAACGATCGAAATTACGTGTAAAGATTATTCTTTCGAAATTTGCAAGCATAAAAAAAAAAAGAAGACCTATAGCTTCATCTGACCAACACCTCCCTTGAATGAACCGTATAAAGGTCTCGACCTCCTGAAGCTGAATATATCGGTTATTTGATACGAGTGCGGCTGTGGCTCATCGTGAACTATCTTTTCGTACTCGGAGGAATGGAGACCGCCGTAAACTTGAATGCTAAGAATTTTCTTTTGTGGTGCATTAACTTTGACATGATTATTGAAGAACTCAATCAACTCCTCTTTATTGAGATCCCTCAGTGCAGCAACCTGCAGCAAGAGAACTCCAGGTATAAAAAAAAATGACACCATAGGGACAAAATTACAGAAATAGAGCATACCTCCGCCTCTTTTCTATCAAATTTCAGAGTTCCTTCCGAAATTTCTTTCCAGAAGAACGCTGATTCCTCTCTTATATTCTTGTATTTCTCCAGCTTCATGTCAATGAGAGCATTCACGTTGCTCTGCAGGTAACAGAAGTGACTGTTTACTCTGTATAATGTCAAGTATACAACCATACAATAGAGCTACAGCAACCTTCGGCCGACCCGGCAAAAGAGCTACAGCAAGCTATAACAGAAGCCAACAAATACTGACAGCAATCATCTTACCTTGAACTCTTCATCAGGCATTTGGTATAGAGTCCCTTCAAACATATTAAGAAAAGCTTCCACTCTGTCATCCAGGTTTGATGGATCCTGTTTAAGTAACTTCTTAGAACAGGAGATAAAAATGATCCAGCAGTTGAAATTGCATTGGAAAATATATTTACCTTCACGGTTGACTGAATTATGAATTGCAATCCCCGAACACCTGAATCATTTCTGGGTAAACAAGATAGTGTGAACAAAGATTTAGAGGAGTTGCATGAGCATGACTACTAAGTCCCATTACCACATACCAATGCAAAAAAGTGCTGCACATCCTTTTGCAATAAAGAACACAATTAAAATAAAGGCAACATTGTACCTTTGTGTAAGCACTGTTATGTAGCCAAGTTGCTCAACTGAACGCAATTGGTGAAAAGCTGGTTGCTTAGCAACAAGAGCAAGCAATTGAAGTAGAACATTTTGTTTGAGATCATCCTGATGAATCTGTGCAGTGGAAACATTGTTATAGCATTGAAATGTGTATTGCAGGTATCTTCCAGGAAAAACTAGATATGGTTGATGAGAGGCTAGAGTAAGAAAAAAAACTGGATGTTCAGGTATTCTTCTGTAAATGCAAAAGAGGTCCACAGAGAAAACATCAAAGAAGTGCAAAGGCATACCTGAATATAATGCAGGATGGAAGAATTTTTTTCATCCTGGTGATTTAGGCACAATGCTGGATAATAATACCTCCAACCCCTTTCAAGTTTTACAATTCGCTTTGTAAGATGCTGTGATGGGGGTAATGCTTTGCAGAAACTGATGGGTGCATTGAATAAGGTGTCTTCAACATGCTGTATAACACTTTTTGCTTCACCCGGTTCCATGTTCCCTAATATAGTAATATCGATCACATACAGAATTAAGAACATAAAATAAGTACACCCTTCTTAATGAGAAAGAATCAAAATAATGAAGTTAGTTATTAAACAAACCAGCAAAATAGCATTCAATAAATGTCTTGCCCAGAAGACGAGGCAAAAAAATCTGTAGATCGCTTGCTTCAATATGAGAAACTGCAGCAAGTTTTTCATCCCATGCCCAAGTTTGTTCCTCTAATATCAATGAACAATAGTAAAATGCCTGCTCATATGGTTGTCGAAATTTGAAATTCTCGTAGTCCTTTATTATAGTTTCCTGATGACAGCAACAAAATATGAACACACGCAGCTCATGTAATGTAAAATGCATAGAATGCTAAGTTAATATTGCATAATCAGGAAGATAGAAGGTACGCTAGACATCCTAGGCAGACACTCTTTTGTCCTTCAAGACATCCTAGGCAGATGGAAAGTACGCCATATTTAATCCAATTAGAATTCTATAGATAGAAATGCATATATTAGGAAATATCACTACTGTTGTTTATAGCTTTTTAGTCCCGTTTCTGCACTGTTTTTTCCTAAATGAAAGTAGCTCATGCTTCTGACAAGGAATCTCCTGACTGTTTTATACATGTCCAAATGACAACCAAAACAAAAATTCTAGCAGGTCTGCAGAAGATATTTTAACAAAGAACCACATGTAAACTGAGCATGGCCGTTACCTTTATAACAGCAAAACGGTCAACCTTCACTTCAAACTCAGCAATTTTTCCAATGACAGTATCCAGAAGGGTTCTCATTTTGTCATTATAACCGACCATAGTTATCTGTAAGGAAATCATAAATATTGGACGGTTAGAAAATAAGAAGATTTCATAAGGAAAAGTCTCATAACACGCCATATGACTCGTTTAGAAGGAACAGTTGAGTGATAGATCGCAATTTACAAACATACATAACAAAGTTTTACAAACATGCAACACACCAACAGTGTCAGCCACTCAGCCTGCTACCACACAGTATACATGAAAAAGTAACAGGGATTAGGTAATATGACCATTTAATCTAATATAGAATATAATGCCATTTGTATATGCACATATGAAAAAAGAAAACAAATGGAGAAAAAGCTGCTGTAAGACTGTAACTTATGAAAGCACATAGCCATGTACATCTTCTAATTACAGTACTAATGATATCTTTATTGCAAACTAGTCCAGTTAAGAAAATGTACATCTGAACCAATATGTGGAAAATAGTTCCAAGTGTCAAGACTGATGATAGCCTACTTCTTGCTTCTATATGCAACAGGAATCAGGATTTTAATATTAAAGATTAAATGAGAATCGAATGGCAAGCATCTGCTTATTAGTAACACATATTACCATTTTTTTCATACTTGCGCAAATACAGTATGTGTTTAATTAGGAGAAACAAAAAAGTTTGAGTATAGAAGCGCTATCGGTCTTGATACATATTGACTGAAGAGCTTGGTGTCATGGTGTGCATCATGCATGGGTTATGCGCATCAGATGGAACACATTGTATGAATATATGATGCAGGAAGGCCTGCACCATAGTACGATTGTCACATGACAACCATATCAGCAGCATGCAACAAGTACCAACATAGATGGGTATAAGAGTGTTCGTACTGGTTTAGGTGAAAACATGGCTAAAGGCAACTAACATGATGAATAAAGTAGGTGGTATAAAATTATTGTGTAGTTGGCAATGGGCATGTGGTATGTGCCACACCACACAAGTTTAATGTCAGTGGAAAACCTTTTATTTGGTAACTTCCAAGCTGCGATGCAATGACCCTCGGGCATTTGACCAAGAATATTTTTCAAAAATATATGCACTTTGTGATCCCCAGGCATATTTCCCCAAAATACCCCTTCTGACTGTACCTATCTCCGTATGTTTCAGTGCTCTGTTGATTGTGAGATATTATTAAAGGGTACTTTCATTACATTCTAAATAAATTGTTTTTTCGTTTTGAGAGGGTAAGCCAGTAGATTGTAATTACTTGGATATATGCAATTTAGTCAAAAGTAATAAATATTCAAAGAGGAGGGGAGTTAACTTATATCAATGCAACAGTTCAATTTCCACAACAACCAGGAATTCCTTCTGAACCCGCAGGAATATCATAGAATTTTCACATAAAACAGGAATCGGGGAAAATTCCGTATCCCAAACAGAGCCTAAGAGAAGTATGAACAGCAGGACCCTCTTTACTAAAAATAAAAAGAAGATTCAGCAAGGACAATTATTTTCAATAATCCAGTATAATTAATGCTCACAAGGAGTCAAGTTATTCAATCTTTTCTGATATAATTAGTGTGATGTTTCCATCAACACTGCATCATCTGGATTAGCAATGAAGATAAACAATCAATTATGTCATGCAAACTGTACAGCTAACCTGAAATCCAGTGTCACTTGGCCTAATAAAGTAGTAAAGACCAGCAATTTGAGCATCATAAGCTGAAAGCAAAACAAAGTTGGTGGATTATTGCAACAGATAAATGAACCAAAGGCAAACTAACCAGAGGATGACCATGTCCTTAGTCCCTCTATTTTCTAGGATTGATAACTGTATGTGGAGAACGAGTTCTTGTTTCGGCCAACAAAAAGAATTTTCCAACTTCTCCATTAGTATATGTCAATTTTATGATAGAACATTGTATGAAGAGAAGTTTGAAATATACTAAACAATTTCATGAACCTGTGCCATAAGAATCATAAAATATTGAGATATCTCATGTATTACTACATACCAAAATCATTCAAATAATCCATTATCAACCTCGTGAACATATCAGTAAGAACTGTCGATTCAGGAGAGCTATTGGACAGTGGACAGTGGAAATCCATCTTGACGTAGGCCTTGGGTGTGAAGAACATTGTATCAGGCTTATACCATACTCTTGAAAACATTGTTTTCCTAAGCATACAAGGAAAACTTCCCTGGATAAACCGAAAATATCAATAAAGTTTCACAAAATAAAATTATGAGCATTTTTTTAATAAAAAATACCTTTTCCTCAACATTTTTCAATGAAAGATCACTTGGAATGAAGATATTAGGTTTTGGAATGTGCAAATCTTCCATGGGAGCCATATTTACCCATTTCTGTACAAATTATGTTAGAAATGTGTACAATTCCAAATATATTAAATTGGAGAATATGATAGCAACAGTAACATCCAAATGTACACCTGTATGATGGAAGGAGTGACTGCTTCAACTGAATATGATGTACCATACCAAGGCTCTGTTAAGTTTGTCTGCCCTTCAAACTTTTTTGATTCCCAGAATATTCTGAAGGAGATGAAGAAGATAACCCAGAAGTATTAACACCCGTAAGTAAAAGTCACAATGAAAATAAAATCTAAACAAACAGATCAAGTGTGTGAAAGGAAAAAATAAAGCAAATGGCCATAAGAGGATCAACGATGAGTGAGGAGCCTGTTGCTGCTTTTTGGAAGTTAACAATAAAAAAAATGCAAAGGGACAAGTAATGAAATTTCTTCCGCTTTCTCTGAGAAAAAAAGCTCAAATTTATGAAAAGTAGTGAAAGTTCTCTTGGCTGTGCCATCCTTCTAGAAGAGCACTATAGTGTTTTATAATTTAGGCCAAGAGGAGTGTGAAGCGACAGCTAAATGCAAAGACCGATCATTTTCCAAACTACATGCAGTAGTTGAAGAGCCACAATAATAAGCATATGCATACATTATACTGTTATTGCTGAAATGAACAACCAACTCAAATTGGCTAGTCCCCAATTCTGTATGATAACATTAAATGCATGAGATTACTGTCGTGAATAGAATACGCATTGTTGTATCTTTGCAGTCTCATACTGATCCGAAATCTTCCATTCGAAATTGTGGGATACAAGATGTGCTGGACGTGCTCCTGAAAAATCCTAGGAATCATGTCTAACCTAAGTGTACGGGAAGAAGCATATGAAGATTTTACAATGTGGTACATGAACCATTCAAGGCATCAAAGATATGTAGCACAAATGAATTAATATAGATATGAGTTTCCTAAGAAAGTAACTTTTGAAATACTCCAAAAAAGAGAGTATAATACATAAAATATAACTTTTCAACAAACATGTGCTGAATATTAAAACATAAAAAACTATGACTAAACCTTAAAACAGAACAGGAAAACCCAACAAGGCCATATGGCCTGGATGTACTCAAAACCTACCTAACATTATCTGGAGTCAAGTCATTTAATATATTCTGAATAGCATCTGGAGAAAACTTTGATGGCACAGATGATGCAATCAGCCAATCTTCCGGCGGAAAGATCTATAATAGAGAGAGATCATGAGATGGTGATACTGAGCAGAATTAATTTGCAATTTATGAACAAACATTTTGGCATAATTTATTAGGAGGAACTGATCGTTTCATTGTTCAATGAAATATCATGAGCTGGCCTTCTTGTTAATTTCATTTTGTGTAACGAAGCAAAGTAGCCTACAAACATAAGTTAAGAAAAGCTAAACAGTTTTTAGATATGCCACTCCACTTCCTCCCAGTCATATGCATGTGAATCTATGGGGAATGCAGATCCGCTCATGTAGAAAGCTTCAATTTTGTGAATTTGGCGATATTCTGTTCAAATTTGACTAAAATTTGTTCAAAATTTTGGAAATTTTGGTATATCGGCACCCTCCAATAGAAACGTCCAAACCTAAAGATTAAACCCTGGGGGGGGTGCATATGCAAAAATTTCAGTCTTTTGGGCCTCTGAAAACTCGGATATTTTGGTCAAACTACAACAGGAAGCATGAAAGGATCATAACCTACACAGAAGCCTAGAGCCTCATTAGTGGAACTATGCCCCACTGCATCCTTGCTGACAGGATCACGTTTTCTCTCAGGGAAGTGTTATGGTAGATGTGACTATCACCTCCAAATTTATCGATATCATTCACTCATAAATTAAGAGGCAACCCATATAATATGTCACATTTAGTACACAAGCCCAGCAAAAAACATTTAGTACACAAATACATTGTAATATATCTAATACTCTCACACCCTTCTTGAAATTTGTGTGGAGGTTGCCTCTTGATTTAGGGGTAGCTCATCATCTCTCTCCTCACTTATCTCCACCATCTCATCACTTAATCCAATGTGGCACTCTTAGGGGCAGCATATGGAGCATTATAGTACTTGCCCTCAGCGACTTCTCCCTCCTCACCGTGATCCAACTTACCGCTAGTCGCTAGAGAGTACAAGTATCTAATGGCTATGACTAGAGATTGCCAAGCTGATCCAGGCATTACCACATTGGTCTCTTACCCCTAGAAGCCACATTAATCACCTTGACACATAAGACAGTCGTGCAACATGGAGTCAGTGACAAATTGCAGAAAGAAGGGAGTTATCTGGTGGCATATAGTTCATATTCTAACTTCATTTGTGAGGGATCCCACCTAATCACATCCCTATGAATTCAACCGAGTCTTATCCAACAACTCATAGGAGTATCAAGTTACAAGGTTTTAAAGTAGCACAGCAATATAGTTTTGCACTAGATTCTCTCATACAAACATGTCACTGACAAAATATAATAAGAAGGTGCAGATTGATAGTAGAATTAATGACTGGTCATTCTTGACTTTTGCATGAGCACTTTCATGCCTTATCAAAAGTCACATCTGTCTAATCAGAAAATAGTTAGGTAGTAAGATTTTAAAAAGTCACTTTCTTTTATAAGCAAAGAGATGTCTGCTTTCTGCCCTCGATTCAAACTTTTATGAGAAACAGAGATGGAATACTGTTTCTCGTAAAAAAAAAAAAGATGGAATACTGTGATACCACCACCTATCAGGCCCGACGAGCGGTCCACTGTATAGGAAAATGGGCAACAATGGGACTCCTAATTCTTTCTTGAACATGCAGGAACAGTCAATTGCAATTAAAACAGATGCTATTATTGCTAACTTCCTTTTAAAATGATGACAAGACATGATAAAGATTATTAGTTGGCAATTATGGACATGCAATACAGATGCCCAAAGCAATGACTAAAATATACCTGCATGTTTGAGGAAATATTGACAACATAATGGATAGGAGGACTCTTGTCTCGGTAGTGGAATCCCATCTCAGAAATAGCTACAAGCTTGACAATCAAAACAGAGTGAGGTAGTTAGCTGTGTGCAATGCTAAATGGACTTCATGTGCATCATTACAATTTACAATATCGCAAAAACACATAGACACTGTCATTATCGTTCACCAGTTAGACAATTATACAAATTCCAAGCATTACTATAGTAGTTGGACAAAATAGAATTTGAAGGAAGCACGCAAAAACAATGTGACCCTTTGACAAGCATTACTGTAGTAGTTGGACAAAATAGACCCTTTGAAGGAACCTAATGCATGCAGCGTACACAAAAACAATGTGAGCAACTTGATGATATGGTCACATACTCATGTTTCATGATTCATCTTGAAAAGGTAAAGTATAATTAAATTTAAATATTAAATAGTAGCTCCCTAAAATGCCATTTATAGAGGGATATTGGGTGATAAGAAAAGGTACTGGTCAAATTACGACAAATTAGACCAAAGATCTTATGTACAATCCTGACCAAAACAATAATCCAATTTAATGACTTCATTAATGGCCTGATTGTTTAAATTTCGAAGTAGCGGTATCAGCCCAAGAAAAATTTGCAAAGCTTAAACGGATGTCACGTACAGCTTACAGTTGATTTTGGTCATTATAAAAAAAAAATCTATTCCCAAAAGGTACACAAATCCAAAACCAAAATTCACCTCATCAAAAATCCACTGACGAGTTCCAGAGGTCTGGAGCAGTGCTATGTATCGGAATAACAGTCCAATAATGTCCTCCATGTGCTCTATCATCAATGATATGAAATAGGTAAATATTATATACACTGTAAATCTTCAGTACTTAAAAGTAAAATTTGATCTTCCATCAAAAAATAGTAAAGTTTGATCATATACTATCCACTTAGATTGAAATTAAGGATTTACCCTCCTGACTCTCATGTGAGTGACCTTGATTACCCCACGTCTTTTTTTTTATGCAAGAGATTACCCCACATGTCATTGGCACAGGAGGGTAAATCCTCAAAAAATTGTTGTTAAAAAGGCCCTTCTTGAATGAAACTCACCATAGCCTACATCTGTGAGCTGTATAACAACATTGAAGAATGAAAACTCATAACTCCAGTCACCTTCCCATGCATACAAACTCATAGCCCATCCTGAGGAATTTAACAAAGACAAAGTTAAAAACAACAAGCACTATGAAAGACATACACACACACCCATACATAGAGAGAAAGGGAGGTGATCAGGTGAGGATGATACGTGGGTTATGTCCACCCATTAAGCACAGTCAAGTCACTATTTATCTTCTTTATTTTGTTGTTGTTTATTATTGATTGTTATGGTGGCATTATCACTATTTTCCTATGTAGACTCCACATAGGTCACCGAGAGACACCACGGTTTAGGCACAGAGGGGACATGTGGACACTTTCGAAAGTTGAGGGACCAAAATCAGACCAAGGCCATAGTTTAAGGGACTAAATGTGGACCTTTTCCTTTTCTTTATTGTGTATTGTTTGCCTGTTCCATTGAAACTTTACTTTGATTTTCCTTGACAAACCTAATGTCATTTTTACATAACAAAGTCAATAGCTTCTTGTATCAGTAGCCAATTTTTTTGAGGTTTGGCTGCACATAATCTAAAAATGAAACCTATTTGAGGAAGGAGGTCACAGTGAATTATTAGCACACCACCTAAAGAGGATATTGCTGTTATACCTAAATATCCTCGAATGAAACATTAAATAAAAGCAAAGGAATAAGATTTCATCTCCAGATTTTTCCTATATAACAGTACGGAAGAACCATACAGAGATAAAAGAGTTGAAAACACCACACGAAAGCATATACATAGAAAACACAAAAGCATCTGGATATGTGCACTACAAAATGGCATCTCAATTGGAAAAGCAAAGTAAGACTAATTATATGCATTTGGATAGTAATTATATCAGACCAAGAACCAGCTCAACACGTCACCTCGAAAGATGGATATAAACTCCAAATCAGTGAATCACATAACACAATCTAAAGTAGCATTCTTGAATTAAATGGCGCTATCATGTCTAAATGCTTCATCAAAGTGCGAGTACAATCCTGTATTAAGCTGACAATAAGGTCAGATATTCACATTAACAGAAATACGTAATATCTTGAAGCAAGAAGCATAGAACGAGAGGATTTTGTATTCATGTTACACCAAATAGCCTATGGACTGACCAAACAGCCCCAAACCCGTCCACCAGAAAAGAAGTTGAACTTCTCATATATAGCTTACCTAAATTTTTTAGCACGTAAAATAGAGACCCCTCTCCTTCATGGCCAACTAGACGACTCACATACTTGCAAGGCCCTTCCTTATAGTGCTGAATATTTGGGGTGATTGGCCACTGTATTCTCAAAGTGTGGCCTTCTTTTATGGGAACCGCTTTAACAATGATCTGCAGGTCATTAACTACCATATTAAAACATGTTAAAGTATCCTTACATTTCAAAAGAAGTGCCAGATCCAGTGGTGCACTTGACTTATCAACCTATTTTTAGCAAATGGAAAATATAAACCTGGAGATGTTCACTTGAACATGGATGACCATGAAAGGAAAAACTTTCCCTTCCAGTATTCCTGACATCAGAGAACTTATTTTCAACAAGATTTTGAAGGTTGTCAAGACTCTCTGCATACACAAGTTACACAACAGATAAAAGAAAAAAAATAATTTGAAGAATTTTTACACAAATGATAAATATAATGGTGTAATTCAGTTTGATGAAAACCTTTGCCATACACAACAAGTTGCATCAAATTAGCTGAGTAATGTGAATTATAAAATTTAATAAGCTCTTCCAGTGTGTCCAATCCTTCCTTATTTGGATTAACCAGCAAAGTGTCCAGGTTTCCTAAAATAATAGATGATCAGAATATTAGTGAAAAAAATAGTCGACCTTTCTATCATGTAAAAAAATACCTCTTATTTGGCTCAAGTTAAAACTCCCACAGGTTTTGATTCCAGAGAAATAATATCTAAAATAATTTTAAGGTGTAAATGCTCCCTGTCCTGTATGTTTGTTAGACTTCAACAAAGTAATCTCCAATTCACATATTTGGCCAGTGACTTTTAGTGGTAGTTTAATTTTGACTCCACTATTCTGAAACAACATTATTTTTTAAGAACAAGCACGATACTGACCAACAGAATAAAGTAGAATCAGAGGGCAGGCATCAATTATTCTCAAAGTATAAGAAATGTCAAAGTACTTCATGTACAAACTTGTGAATTCAGTGCTTGTTCGAGCCTATGTGGTCCTCGCCAAGAGAGGGACTTGATGGGTTAGAAAAATAGAGGTGTATTTGCCAGATCTAAGAGTTGCACAATCTTTGCTCATTCATCACAACCTTTGCCCATTCATATAACTACCATGCCTCACCACCAAATAAAAAAAGGGATACGATAGGTGGTGCTGAGAAAGATCAGCTAGATGCCGAGTAATCTTAGTTAGGTTGTGCTGGAAGGCATGGGCCGACACAAGGGGGGATGCAAAACATTTGACTGACAAAGGCACAATTTTACGTGTTTCTATGTCCTTCATATGCTATTGTTTCATTTGTGAAATCAGTGTTTTTTCAAATGATCCTCATGGCCCACATGGATCAATATCAATACAGAAGAACTTCAAGAAAAGATGTGTGTGAGCCTTGGATGACAGAATAAACCACAAATGAAGAGAATCCATCATGAAGATTGAGAATACCATAAAACAAATGGACCATCAGGTTTACAAATGCAGCCTTTTTCCTTTTGGAATTTGGAAGGATATATGGTGAGTTTTTTTTTCCCCATCATGGGCAATATAAGGGCATTCAACTAGTTAAAAACTTAAACTCAGAAGTTCATATACATGGATATTTTCTGCAACATTACAAAACGAATTCTTGACTTCAGCATGCAATACTTGTGAGTTGTGGCTATAAAATGAAGATAGAAACATGGTACCAAGCATATAGTTGCAACGTCAGACACTACAAGAAAATGAAATGATGACTAAAACACACACCAGTGCTAAACTTGTGATATGGATGGCTCTCCGAGCAAAAATGTTTCTGGAGCTGAAACCAAAAGATTATAGACAATGAAATTATTATAGCATGAAAGAGCATGGTAACATAAATGAATTTGACAGAAACAATTGTAATAAATAAAAAAAATCATATTACACCGCTCAAGAAGAAATGTAAAATATAATTAAATTAGGTAGAAACATAGATTTAGATGTCAAAACCACTATCAGAGCTGGGTTGCATTGCTCTTTAATTTGGGGGGATGGGATATTTTTAGTCGGTTTTATACTTTTGTTAGTTAAAGTGTGATTTTTAGATAAACCCTATAAAGTAAGGGGTGTAATATAGATTTATCCCAAAATCAAAATAGAATATGAGTATGATACCATTCAACTATAACAGAAAATATTCCACTGCGTTGATGTTTTTCTAAGATAAAGGTACCTGACTCATTCGCAAAGGATCTGACAACAAGTTTTTCTTATTTTCTGCAGGTGAAGAAAACAGAGACAGAAATTAGAAGTTAATTCTCTCAGCAGAAATGTCAGTTCCAGATAAGAGAGAAGCAATATATACCAGAGTCAACAGCATTAATTTCCCTTAGAGTTGCATCGGGTGAGATCAATGGCTTTATAAAAAATTGTGCAAACCTAAAACAACATACGAGAAGCAAAATGAATCAGATTCTGCAAAATAAGAACAAAGGTGAAAAGAAAGAAAGCAGTAGAAGGTACCTATCCAAAGCATCATCCAGGCAACTATTGTTCACATCAAAATAAAAGTTTGTACGTTCACGAGATGTGAAGGCGTTGGTTGAACCACCATGCTAAAAGAAACATCCATATCACACAATTGATGATTTCAAAGTAGAGAAGAAAACTTAAATACCATGATATTCTTTATATGAATTTATGAACAATTATGCCCCCTATTCTTTAACTATATCAGAGGCCAGCCAGACGATTTGGTTTTCCCAATTAGTATTGTTAATAATTTAAAAGGCTAAACCTCTGCTTGCAAATCTCCAGTAGCAGCATAACATTGGAGGAACCCATGGTTCAAGGCTTGAAGCACTGAAGGTACAGAGCTTCATTGGGGCCAAACTTGGCCTACCCAATGATTGTACAGTCTATATGATACTTCCTCCGTCCCAAAATGTAGGTATTTTTTAGGTTGGCACGGTATTAAGAAAGTAGGTGAGAATGATTGGAGGAAGTGTGTGGTTGGTTGAAAAGAGAAAGTAGGTGAAGAAGAATGGTTGTGATTAGTTGAGAGGAGGAGGTAGGTGAAAAAAATAGCTTCATTTTGGGACAAGATACTGTGCTAGAAATAGCTACATCTTGGGACGGAGGAAGTAAGTACTTGTATTTGGGGCATTTTACTTATTAAGCTTCAAATTGGTCCCATATGGATTAAGCCACTCGTGCATCATTAGTGTTGAACCACTCTCACTCTGCCACTGTAAGCACTGGTGCACCACCGCAAACTCACAGCAGTAAATATATGAGTTTACTCACAAGTCACAAGCTGGATACTATAGCTACGTGTGCCTATTATACTGTTACCAACTGACAACTGGTACTCTAGGGGCAAAAGGGCAGTAACCATGATTAAAAAAATTAAACTAAATTAGCTCTACAGATACTGAATTTCTCTAATCGCACTCTGCTTAAAGTACTATAAATATAAAACCAAACAAGTGGCATCTATTGGCATAACAGGAAGCATCCAAGAACCCCCAAAATGTGGTACAAGTCTCTAGTCATTGCCAGTAAATTGAACGTAGACTGGACGTTTTGCAAAGAATGCAGTATGCTGAAGTTCAATTGTCCTTCCAATTGTTCTGAAGCATTTAGATTAAGTTTTGAGATCAATTTTAGTTCGATCTAACAAATTATTGACCATGACAAATCAAGATCACTTACAAATTTCCTCTTCAAATTAACAGAACAGATAAGAAATTGGCCATACATACCTCTGCAATATACTTTGAGTAATCGTCTTCCACAGGGTATTTCTCGCTAGCATAGAAAAGCATATGCTCTATAAAAGAAGAACCAAGCATAAGTGAATCAAACAATACAGAGACACATACATGTTAATTACTGCAAAACACATGCCATGAAGCTCTCTACATGCGATAGTACAATCCAACCAAGATAAAAAAACAATTCAATGAGGTTTGAACAGTGCCTGGTGATGCATTAAAACTCTTTAAAGGTACACACTAGAAAATATATAAAAGAGCAACATACAAAACAAGGCAAATTAAACATACACTAAGCACATCGATAGCATGACACACAGTGACACAAGAAAGTTGTGCTTACTTTATCTGTCCAAGGAAAAATAGTTACAATGACTAGTGAGTAAATTAATTTTCTAATTGAATAACAGTGTCTCCTTAGATTTTTACAATCACCTTAAGTATCCAAATAATATGTTCGAAGCACTCTGGTGTCGAAATGAACCTCCTATTAATATATGCCATCCATTTCAATACAGAGGCAATATAGCATGTATATGTATTACAATATTAGTATAATAGTTTCAATCACGAATAAAATTTCTGAAACATCTGATCCTTCAATGAACCCGTGAGTTTCAGATAAGTAAGCCATTTTAAGGCCCAACTGTATTTTTCTCTTAATGCCCTTTCACATGTGGGCTTTGACATCTTTGCAGATTAATCAAGTAAATGATTAGCTCATATACCTTTGAAGGTATGGGCCATTGTCGCTTATTAGCTGGATATTCTGACAGCACCTATCAGGAGATATTGATACTGAATTGATACATTGAGTTGCACATGTGAATCAATCATCTGTATATTTTCCTGGCCATGCTATACTTGTTTTAATCTTCTCATCCAGAGATACTCAGCATGATGCTGGAAATTCATTTTCAGATGTTTTGCATATATTTGTGCACATATTTTACTTATCCAAAAAAATATATGAAAAAGTACATTTTCCTTGCATATTTTCTATGTGACAGGGGCTGTGAGAAAAATATGCATACCTAAATTTCGACCTTCTTCATCTTTATTACATTATCAATTCAACAATTAAACAACTAAAAAGGGACATGTACATATTGTAACAGAACCAAGCCACAACCTCAAATAGCTTGGTGTAAAAAGCCAGCAAAATTGTAGTGGTAGGCTAATAGCAGGCCTGACACTGCAACGGAAATGCATGGAGATGATAGAGATCAATTGCATAGGCATCAAGGCCCGAACGCACTGAGATTATCATTACTAACATCATGTACAGTGAGAGCCACTTAAACGGAAGCAGCTAACTACAACGGAAATCATACTAGCATCCGTTCAAGCCAACAAAAAAAGAAAATCATAGCATCCACGATTACTAATTTCTCAGAGGTTTTACACAACAAGTCAAAACAGGAAGCTCACCAAGGAAATGTGCAAGGCCAGGGAGCCTCTCGGGATCGCAGAAGTAGCCCACCGAGACATTCATCGACGCCGCCGCCTGCAAACAAACAAAGCCGGGATTCCCCATTCAAGCCAAAAACCCAGGAGGCAGGCACCAAAACCCCCGGCACATCCCCGATCGAAGGAGCCAGCGAAAGCACGGAGACCTTGTCGGTGTCGGGGTCGCTGACGAGGAGGCACTCGAGGGCGTTGGGGAGCACGACGCGGCGGTACCCGCGCTTGTCGTTGCGGGGCCTGGTGATCTCCGCGTCGCCCTCCGCCGCCGCCGCCGCCGAGGGTGCGGCCGCGACCGCGCCGTCGGACGACGGCTCGGCGGGGGCGTCGGTCGTCGTCTCGCGCGCTGGCCTCGAACCCACCATTGCGGCCGCCGCGGATTCGCCGCCGCTGGCGGTGGGTGGTGTTGGAGTTGGAGTGGACTGCGTCCGCGAAGACGCGAAGTTGGCTTGGCAGTTGGAACGGCGAGTAACAAGTTGTCCCCGGAGACAACGCGAGAGAGGGTGGCACGGCAGCAGTGGATGGACCTGCAGCGCGGGTTGGTGGACTTGGTAGTTGGGCGGAAAAAGTACACCCAAGGTCCCTCAACTTGTCATGGAATTACAAAATCGTCCTCAAACGCAAAACGGATACAACGCGTCCCTCAATCTATAAAACCGGTGCAAATTAGATCCATAGGTGGTTTTGACTCCGGTTTTATCCAATGTGCCAACTGACTCAGCGTGAGACCCACGTGGGTCCCACATGTTAGCCCCCTCTTCTCTTCCTCTCCTCTTCTCTCTTTCCTCTCTCCTTCTTCCCCTCCCCACGCAGGGTAGCCGGCCGGTGGGGGAGCGCGGGAGACCAGCGGCCGGCGACGAGCGATGGGCGACGAGGTGGCGGCGGCGCCGCACAACCTCCCGCGCCCGCCCTCCCACGCCGCCGGGGCAGGAGCTGGACGCGGCCATTGGGGGCGGAGCGGGGCTCGGCCGGCGGGGCGGAGCTGGGCGCAGGCAGCAGCTGGCAGGGGAGGAGCTGGGCGGTGGCGGCGAGGGAGGGCGGCCGCCCAATAGCCTCGATGACGTCCTCTGGCCGGCGGCATGCCCATCGGCGTCACCCTCACGAAGATGGTGGACTTCGTCGACGACGACTTCGAAGTCTACACCGTGCCCAGGCCCATTTCGACCTCTCGCTGCAGTCCACCACCTCGCCGTCGCTCGACAGCGACACCGACGACGAGTGAGACGATACGGCCGACAGTGGCGCGTCCTGTTTTCCAGACCACCCCCTCCGGTTCAGGCGGCGGCGGCGACGCCTCTGCGATTCGTGGCCGAGCTGGTGACCCCAACACCTTACGGCACGAGCTGACGACAGCCATGCACCACCTGGCGAGGTCGTGCTCGTCCGCCGCCCTCTCGTCTTCCCCTCCGGCTTCGGCTCGTGCGGCCCCGCCGACGCCGACGCGCGCGACCTCATCGCTCGCCTCTTCGCCAAGGCCTGTCGCCCGCCTCGGCTCCCTGGCGGCGTCGGCGGCGTGGGAGGACGGGCGCGGGAGGTCGTGCAGCGCCCATCGCCCATCGCCCATCGCCGGCCGCCGGTCTCTCGTGCTCCCCCACCGGTCGGCTGCCCTGCGTGGGGAGGGGAAGAAGGAGAGAGGAAAGAGAGAAGAGGAGAGAGGAAAAGAGGGGAGGGGAGGGGAAGAGGGGACTGACATGTGGGACCCACGTGGGTCCCACGCTGAGTCAGCTGCCACGTTTAATAAAACCGGAGTCAAAACGTCTAGGATCTAATTTGCACCGGTTTTATAAGTTGAGGAACGCGTTGTATCCAGTTTTGCGGTTGGAGGACGATTTTGTAATTGGATGACAAGTTGAGGGACCTTGGGTGCACTTTGTGCACGGCGGGCAAATGGGCACGTGAGGAGTGGGCAAATGTGCTGGGCCGGAATGCCGGATTTGTGCACGGCGGCGTGCACCGGGACATCTGTTTGAAGTCCGGCGTGTACCGGGACATCCTATTGTTTGAAGTTCGAAGTCAAGTAAACGTCTACTTGAACGTTCGGAATTTTTACGGAATTGGAAGAAAACTAGCTAGGTGTGGCACGGCAGATGCAGCATACACCCTCCGTACCCAAAAAAAAAAAAAAGTCCAATCCTGCGTAACACAATGCAAGTAGGCTATCTTTTTGGCGGGTCTCCCGGAAAGCTTAGATACGCAGCGAGGAATGTGACACATGCAGAGTTTTCAAGCAAAATATAATCGTCGCCTGCTTCGGCAGCTTCGCTATACTCTCAATGTGTAGATTGAAGTGGGAGCTGAATGTAACTTTCTCGCGGCACATGGTTCCATTTTTCAGGAAGAGATAATGTCCAAAGAAACAACAGCGAGCTCACTGAAACGGAAATAATATTTGGAGCTAAACTGGATCTGTAGGTGGAAGGAACCGTGGAACTGTGGAAGCACCTCTGCTCTGGTGGTTACGTCGTAGGGTCTGAGCCCTCGTAATGAGAAACCACAAGGTAGGGCTGTCAACGAGCCGAGCTCGAGCGGGCTTGTCTGTCTAGGCTCGAGCGAGCTTGCCTGTCTAGGCTCGAGCTCAATATAAACTCGAGCCGAGCCTATCAAATGTTCGAGCTTTCAAACAGGCTCGGTTCGAGCTTGATCAAGCTCGAGCTCGATTTTTAATTAGAACAATGTATATTTCAAAGAATAATTTTTTAAAAATATTTAATTTATGGTTTATCATATTAGTATAAGAGGAAAAAGAATAAAATAAACATATGATGCCAATACAAGGCATACAAATAACATACTTGATCTACCAATTTATTAAATAGCAACAAAAAAAATCATATATTACTAGGCTCGTTAGAAGCTCGAGCTCGGCTCGACAAAGCTCGCGAGCTTTGGTACAGGCTCGGGCTCGGCTCGTTTGGAGCTCGAGCCGAGCTCGAATCGAGCCTAGGACGAGTCGAGCTCGAGCAGTTCGCGAGTCTCGAGCTTTTTTGACAGCTCTACCACAAGGTGATCTCCAGTCGTCAGTCACCCTTGGTGCCAGCAAAAAGGAGAACGAAAGGTCGTGGCGAAAGAAAATGGTGGAATGGAAATACAGAAGTATCAACATCTGTCCACAAAAGTTTCTTTAATAATGATCGAAATTACACGTAAAAGGATTATTCTTTTGGAATTTGCAAGAATATCAAAAGGGTTGACTTATAGCTTCATCTGACCAACACCTCCCTTGTATGAACCATATAAAGGTCTCGACCTCCTGAAGCTGAATATATCTGTTATTTGATAGGAATTTGGTTGTGGCTCGTCGTGGACTATCTTTTCGTACTCCGAGGAATGGAGACCGCCGTAAACTTGAATACTGAGTATCTTCTTTTGTGGTGCATTAACTTTGACATGATTGTTGAAGAACTCTATCAACTCCTCTTTCTTAAGATCCCTCAGTGCAGCAACCTGCAGTTACAGAACTCCAGGTTTTGAAAACTGATACTCCATCAGAGGGAGATGTAAATATATAGAGCATACCTCCACTTCTTTTCGATCAAATTTCAGAGTTCCTTCAGAAATCTCTCCCCAGAAGAAAGCTGATTCCTCTCTTATATTCTTGTATTTCTCCAACTTCATGTCAATGAGAGCGTTCACGTTACTCTGCAGATAACAGAAGCCACTGTTTAGTCCGCATGATGTTTACAAGTACAAAACCATGCAATATAGCTACGGCAAGCTGTAATAGAAGCCAATGATTAACAGTGAGTCAGTGACATCATCTGTCCAACCTTGAATTCTGTAACAGGCATTTGGTATAGAGTTCCTTCAAACATCGTAAGGAAAGCTTCAACTCTAGCATCCAAGTTGGCTGGATCCTGTCAAATCAACATATTAGAATAGGAGAATGATTGTTTCAGCGGGTTTGAAACTGCATTGAGAAATATATCTACCTTCACGGTTGACTGGATTATAAATTGCAAACCACGGACACCTGAATCATTTCTGGGTAAACAGGATAACGTGTCAATGATTTTACAGGAATTGCATGACTACCTATAGAACACCATTCTTGCCAACCAAGGCAAAAAGACCACTGTACATCCTATCAATTACGTGAAGGTTGTACGTACTTTTGTCTAAGCATTGTTATGTAGCCAAGTTGCTCAACTGAACGTAATTGGTGAAAAGCTGGTTGCTTAGCAACAAGAGCAAGCAACTGAAGTAAAACATTTTTTTTGAGATCATCCTGATGAATCTGCGCAATGGAAACAATGTTGCAGGATAGTAATGTCTATTAGATGTATCTTTCCAGGGAAAAACTATAATAATTCAAGCTAGAAAAGAAGCTAGAGTAAGAGCAAGGAAAAACTGCAAATGCACAGAAACAACACCCAAGAAGTGAGGCACACCTGAATATAATGCAGAAGGCAAGAATTTTCATCCTGGTGATTTAGGCATAATGCTGGATAATAATACCTCAAACCCCTTTCAAGCTTTACAATTCGCTTTGTAAGATGCTGTGATGAGGGTAATGCTTTGCACAGACTGACAGGTGCATTGAATAAGATGTCTTCAACATGCTGCATAACACCTTTTACCGCACCCGGTTCCATGTTCCCTAATATCGATTATCAATTGCATAAGGAATTAATAACATCAACAATGCAGAGAATTCCCTAAAGAAGAGAGTAGTGTGGCTACAAAAGTCATTAGCAGCATTACACGGTAATTTTATGAAATGACAAATATTCATATTAGTTACTCCCTCCGCTTTATATTATAAGTCACTTTGGGTTTGTCCTAAGTCAAACCTCAACAAGTTTGACCAAGTTAATAGAAAAATATAGCAATATTTCCAACACAATAAATATACTATAAAAATATATTGAATGATGGATTTAATAAGGGAGTATTAAACAAACCAGCAAAGTAGCTCTCAATAAATGTTTTCCCCAGCAGATGAGGCAAAAACTTCTCTAGATCGCTAGCTTCAATTTGAGATACTGCAGCAAGTTCTTCATCCCATGCCCACGTTTGCTCCTCTAATATCAATGAACAATAGTAGAAAGCTTGCTGATATGGTTGCCGAAATTTGAAATTCTCATACTCCTTTGTTATAGTTTCCTGATGACAGCAGCAAAAGAATCACACCCTCAGTTCATGTCAAATGCATAGAAATATAGCTTAATATTGTATCATCAGGAAGGACCACAAAATATTGTAGAACATAATATATACTCCCTATGTCCACAATATAAGGGATTTTAGAGTACTAGTTGTCTCATGCAAATTTCTTCCCATCTTACTCCCACCCACCCCACCCATTCCTCATTGAACATGAGCATCCTAGTCTTTTATCTTCATCCTTGATCTCTCCAAAAACAGAGGAAGTATGCTCTTTCACCTCTCCAAGATAGCATAGCCATATAGAAACTATGATATGTTCAATCCAGGTAGAATTATATAGATGCTTAAATATCCATATGGACCTGGAAACAGCTCTCCTGTTGTATATAGCTGTTCAGTCCCATTTTTGCATGGGAAGATAGTAATGACAAAAATGTTGCATGTGTATGCCACTAAATGTTTTGCAGATTTGCTCAGATTCCTTTGAATTACTTAACCTCCAGGGAAAACAATTTCAGAAGATAGTGAGGCAAATGTCTTCTTTTATCTTTGTTAGATTCAAACAGTTCACTGGAGACATCAGGGAAATGAAAAAATGTAGACTGTACATGTATATTGATTTCTGATCAACAATAAGTATTGTCTACACAATACTTACTCCCTTCAGTAAAGAAAAAGGTCAATTGTGATTCTCAGAGTCAAGACAATGCCCACTTTGACCACTAGATTATAACATCATATGCCCTGAGAAAAGTACATTGACCACTGATATCATGCAAGTACTTTTCATACAAATTGACCAATCAAGGCAAGAGATGTCATTTTACACGTTTATGCCAATCTTAATAAGAATACACACCGTTATCTAAAGCAGACATGCCCAATTGTCCACCCATGAATGCAAACTACCGCTTTTTCATAAACAGAGGTAACTTGTGGCTAACAAGGAACCTCCTGACTGTTTATACTCATCCAAATAGCCAAATATCAGGCCTGGAAAGATGTTTGGTAACAACAAATTACAAGTAAACTTTAGTGCGGCCATTACCTTTATCACAGAAAAACGGTCAGCCTTAACTTCAAACTCAGCAATTTTCCCAATAACAGTCTCCAAAAGAGTTCTCATTTTGTCATTGTAGCCAACCATGGTTATCTGTAAGGCAATCATAAATATTGGAGTATTAGAAAAGAAGAGGATTTTAGTAAGACACGTGCAATAACATGCCATGAGTTCTAACTTCTGGAGAAGGAATAATATCAAAATCACAAAACATGCATGATGAAAAATCAGGGTTATGCAATATTTACCATTTAATCTAATAGAGAGTATAATACCATTTGTAATCCACAAATAAGAAAAAAGAAAACAAATGGAGATAAAGGCCCTGTTCTATTCTTCAACTTCCTCATTTTCCGTTAGCACGTTTTTCAAACTGTTAAATGGTACGTTATTTTAAAAAGTTTCTATAAAGAAGTTGTTTAAAAAAAGCAAATAAATCTATTTTTCAGATTTATAATAGTTAATACTTAATTAATCATGTGCTAATGAGGTTTCTCGTTTTGCGTGCCATAAAAATCTATCTCCAAAACTGGAGATCGAACAGGGCCAGATGTAGCAACTTATGAAAAGATTAGATCATGTACATCTTATAAATTAAGATCATGTACTAATGAAGTATTTACAAACCACTCCCAGTACTTAACTACATCTAGTTAAAAAATTCATATCTATTACTATCTTCCTACATATTGCTTCCTTGACCATGCATGAGATATTATTGAAGGGTAATCCCATTGAATCATATCTAAATTGGGTTTTTGAGCGTCAAGCCAGTAAATACTAATTTGATGCACATCTTTTGGTCGAAAAACGGCACGTATTCAAAAAGGAGTAGCTACTAGTATCAGTGGAACAATTCAATTTCCACATTAACCAGAAAATTCCTGTTTTGAACCCCCAGGAATTTCATAAAATTTTCACATGGAACACTTCAACTCCCTCAGGAATCAGAAAAGGAGTGTGCTTATCATTATCAACAGAAGCCCCTCCCCCCGGCGGGATTAACAATGAAGATAAACAATTGTTATTTCACGTGAACTGTACATCTGACCTGAAAACCAGTGTCATTTGGCCTAACACCGTAATAAAGACCAGCAACTTGAGCATCATAAGCTGAAAGCAAAACAAAGCTGTTGGATTATGGCAATGGGTAAATCAATCAAAAGGTAACTTAACAAGGAGATGACAACGACAATGTGTTTAATCCCTCATTTTTCTAGGATGAGTAGTGTATGTTCAGGACGGCGATTTGTTTTAGGCAAACAGAAATTAAGGCTCTCAAGAAGAAATTAACCTTTTCCAAGTTCATCATTAATCTTACCTCCTTTAATATGTCCCCTATAGACTATATGTCTATTGTCAGATCATCGTACAAAAAAAAGTTTGAAATACACTCAAATTTTACTACATACCATAATCATTTAAATAATCCATGAGCAACCTTGTGAATACATCAGTAAGAACTGATGATTCAGGAGAGCTACGGGACAGTGGACAGTGGAAATCCATCTTGATATAAGCCTTGGGTGTGAAGAACATTGTATCAGGTTTATACCACACTCTGGAAAACAGTGTTTTCCTCAACATACAAGGAAAACTTGCCTGGATAAACCAAAAGGTATCAACAAACAGTTTATAAAAACATAATTATGACTTTTTTAAGGTGGAAAAAACCTTCTCGGCATTTTTCAATGAAAGATCACTTGGAAGGAAGATATTAGGTTTTGGCATGTGCAAATCTTCCACGGGAGCTTTCTCTACCCATTTCTGCACAAATTTATACAAGGAACTTTTATGTTTCCAAATATAGAAATTGGATAATATAACAAGAACAGTAACATCCAAATGTATACCTGTATAATGGATGGAGGAACTGCTTCCACAGAATATGATGTACCATACCACGGCTCTGTTAAGTTTGTTTGCCCTTCAAATTTTTTGGACTCCCAGAATATCCTGAAATGAGATGTGGACGATAAACAGTATATGATGCCCACAGTAAAAAAAAAAAAAACAGAGTGGGAAAAAAAAAGCTAATTTAAGGAATATATAGAGTGTGAAAGGAGAAGAGAAAGCACATGGCCATTAAAAAAACTAATGAAAGGAATAGATTGGTTTTTGAAATTTGACAAAACGGGGGGGGGGGGGGGGGGGTGGCAATGTAAGCAAAGAAATTTCTTTCACCTTCTTTGACGAAGAAATAATAAAATTTCTGGCAAGCAAAAGTTCTCTTGGTTTTTTGACGTGAAACAGCAGGAGAGTCTCCTACTGTGCTCTCTCTCTCTCTCTCTCTCTCTCTATATATATATATATATATATATATATATATATATATGTATATATATCTATTAAATATATGAAAGTTCTCTTCGTTACATCAGTTTTCTAGAAGTATTACAAATTTAAGTCAAGAAGAACAATGAATCTGGTATGGCAGAGTGATCGAAGAGCAACACTAAAAGCATATACAGTATTCTGTTACTGCTGAGATAACCAATCAAATCACAGTGACTAGTCTGCATTACTGTATGAGAATGCTATATGCATAAGATCATTATCATTAAAAGAATACACTTTTGTTTTGTAAGTTGAACGGAAAATTTCTGTTTGAGATTGTGTGCAACAGATGTGCTGGCCTGTGCACTCGATAAGCCCTAAGAAACATCCTTACTGTTCAGTAAGAGAAGAAGTGAAGATTTTGCAATGCGGTAAATGAACCATTCAAATCATCAAACATATGAGGCACAATGAATTACGATAATGATGAATTTCCTAAGATAAATAACATTCAAAATACTCAAGAGAAGAAAAATAAGTAGATTATAACTGGACTTAAGTATGGCAAATATGTGTTCAGATAACATATGCTGAACATTAAAATATAATATTCAGTAACTGGTATTTTGAATCTTAAACAGAACCAGGAGAACCTGATATGGGCAGTATGGCATGGTCGCACTCAGAGCCTACCTAACATTATCAGGAGTCAACTCATTTAATATACCCTGAATAGCATCTGGGGAAAATTTTGATGGCACAGACGATGCAATCAGCCAATCTTCCGGCGGATAGATCTGTAACAGTGGGAGATAAGGGGAAAAAACATGAGATGGCGATACTGAGCAGAATTCAATTACTGTTTTGGAATGAACCATTTGGCAGAATTTATTAGGTGAAGTGGAAATGATCTTCCATTGTTCGATATAAAATCACAATCTGACATTCTTGTTAGTTTCATTTTGTGAAATGACACAAAGTAGCCTTCAAACAAAACAAAACAAAACAAAGTTGTCACATTTTTAGAAATGTCCCTCCCACCGTCCTGCCCACTTACTCTCCCCAAATCCACATCTCCTCCAAATCAAAGATGCAAGCATGTGAATCTATGGGGCATTTAGACCCATCAGTGCAAAAAGCTCCAATTTTTGGTGCACATCGAAAAACTTCGGTTTGCTCTGGCAGCAAAGTGATCCAGTGATGAGAAAAGGCCATGGCTGCATAACTACTGGCAAGATGAGTTCTTAGCAACTATGAAGAGGTAGAATTGGAGGAATCAAACAAAGGGAAAGTGGAGATGTAATAAAGAGATACTTGGAAGAGGATAATAGCAACAATGTCTGTGCTTCGCCTATGCTGGGGTGGGTGGGGGTGGGGGTGAAAGTTTACAGAAAATAATGGGACATGGTGACTGTAGAGATGTTAATACTCTGAGATGATTTCTCACTGAAAAAATAAATGAAAGAATATCGTCAATCTTGATCTTTTGCATGAGCATACTCACGTCTTATCAAAAACCACCCATCCACTTAGAAAATAACCCGGTAGTAAGATTTTGAATAAGTCACTTTCTTCTAAGCAAAGAGATGCCAACTCTCTGCCCTCAATCCAGACTTTGAAGAGAAAAGGCGGAACAGTGTACAGGAAAACAGGCAACAATGAGAAATTACTATTGATACACACACAATAAGAAACAATGATTTAAAATAGTGAAAATGCAAATAAAAATAGATGCAATTATTGCTAACATCCTATAGACATGCAGATAGAACATGGTATTATCAACATGCAGTGCTCAAAGAAATGGCTGGAATATACCTGCATGTTTGAGGAAATATTGGCAACATAATGGATAGGAGGACTCTTGTCTCGATAGTGGAATCCTGTCTCACAAATAGTTTGAAGCTTGATGATAAAACAAGTGAGATAGTTAGTTGAGCTTTGCAAAATGGACTAGCGCATCATCATAATGTTTCAAAACCAAATTGACTCAATCGGTACTGTTTTAACAGTCAGATAAAATACAAATTCCAACCATTACTATACTAATGACACAATAAACCATTTGAAGGATGCACCCATGCTTTATTTGCACAATAGAGGAAGCAGTTCAAGTATAGCCTCAAGCAGAAGACATATTTGTCTGTAATAGAATGACAATCATACAATAGTTACTTCTCCCTCCAGTTCTTTTTTTGTAAATACTGTACATTTTCCCTCTCCAAAACCATATACAGTTCGTCCAAAATGCTAATGGCCAATTAATAAGGAGAATGAACCTCATAAATGCAGAGCGAACAAAAAAAAAAAACTGTATGAGTCTTCTAGGAAAATATGGCATGTTTCATGATTCCTCTTGAAAGTGCAGAACATAATTTAATTAATTAACAAAGATCACTAAAATGCCACCATAGAGGGATAGTGGAAGCAGAAAAGTACTAATAATACTAAAATAAATTACTCCCTCCGCCCCCAAAATATAGCAACTTCTCCACCTACTCAACCAATCACAACCTTCCCCATCTAGTTTTACCTACTTTCTTAATAACCATGCCCAACTCTAAAAATCCTTATATTTTGTGACAGAGGGAGTACTAGATACAACAATAGAAAATATTGTCAGATCAAAACAAGAATCCAGTTTAATGAATTCATAAGGTCATTTGTAACAATTTGATAGTCTAGATTTCAAAAGATAGCACTACCAGCTCAGGAAGACATGTGCAAAGCTTTAAGCTGATATCACATACAAATAAAAATCGATTTTGGTCATTATAACACATTCTATTTCTAAAAGAAACACAAATCCAAGACCAAATTCACCTCATCAAAAATCCACTTCGGAGTGCCAGAGGTCTGAAGTAATGTTATGTATCTGAACAACAGTCCAACAATATCCTCCATGTGCTCTATTGACAATAATAGTAAATGGAAATTATCACTTGCACTGTAAAGATTCAATATTAAAAAAGGACCTTCTTGAACGAAAACTCACCATGGCCTACATCAGTGAGCTTTATGACAACACTGAAGAAAGAAAACTCATAACTCCAATCACCTTCCCCTGCTTCCAAACTCATAGCCCAACCTGAGGAATTTAATGGAATACAATTATACAATGTTAAAAACAGCAAGCACTATGAAAGATTATAAATTGAACTTCCCTGAAAAATGAGCAAGTAAACTATGTAAGATTAACATAAACCAAGAAATTATATAACCAAATCTTTGGTTTTCCTTTTAGTGTTTCCATGTATTGTTGCAATCGGGGTGTTCTTGTACTTTTCTTTATCGTGTACTCTTTCATTTGTTTCGGTGAAACTGTTAGTTTTATTTTCCATGAGAGGTTTAATATAATTTTTACGTGACAAATATTTGCACCTTTTGCATATTAATACTCAGTTTTTACAGTTTGGCTGCATACATCCCAAAATGGCACCTATTTGATAAAGGAGGTAGTGAAATACTAATGTGCCACCTAAACAGGAAATCATTCCAATATGTAAATAGTTTTGTACAGAACATTAACTGAAAGAAAAGGGACAAAACTTGAAGTTGCCTGTATATAATACTAGTAAGGAAGCACCCTACAGAGATTCATTAGGTGAAACAAATATCACATGAAAGCATATGCCTAAGAAGAAAAACACAGGAGGCATCCTGCCATGTGCACTGCCAAGAAATGAACCAATTAGAAATAGCAACTCAATGGGAAACAGGGAAAGCCAAGCTAAGGCTGGTTAGATGCATTACAATGCTACAAATTAGAACAAGACCAAGAACCAGCTTAAACATGTCACTTGGAAAATATGGATAGACTGAATCCATTAATCACGTAACACGATTGAAAGTGGTATAATTGAATTAAATAGGATTATCATGTCTACACATTGCATCAACATAAACAATAGAAAGGTTGGACTGCCAGTAAGATCCTGCGGTAAGTTAACAATAAGGCCTGGTATTCCTATTAACAGAATCCCTTGAAGCAAGAGGAACATTACAAGAGGATTGTATACTCAAGTTCCAATGGACCAATCAAAAAGCCCACAACTCACTCATCACAGAATAAATTGAACTTCTTGTATAAAACTTACCTAACTTTTTTAGGACATAAAACAGAGACCCCTCTCCTTCATGGCCAATTAGATGACTCACATACTTGCAAGGACCTTCCTTGTAATGTTGAATATTTGGGGTGATTGGCCATAGTATTCTCAAAGTATGGCCTTGTTTAATGGGAACTGCTTTAACAAGGACCTGGAAATCATCAACTATCATATTAAAACTTGTAATATTTCAGAAAAATGCACCTGATTGAAGCAGTGCACTTGACCTCTCAGCCCATTATTAGTAAATGATAAATGTAAACCTGTAGGTGTTCACTTGAACACGGATGACCAGGAAAGGAAAATCGTTCCCTTCCAGTATTCTTGACACCACAAAACTTATTTTCAACAAGAGTTTGTAGATTGTCAAGACTCTCTGCAAACACAATAAGTATAAGACAAAATATAAATTGAAGAATATGTAAAAGAGATGAGAAAAATAGTGTAGATTAGTTTGCTGAAGAACCTTTCCCATACACAACAAGCTGCATCAAGTTGGCTGAGTAGTGTGAATCATAAAATTTAATAAGCTCAAGCCTTGTGTCCAATCCCTTCTCCTTTGGTTTAACCTCCAAAGTGTCCCAATTTCCTAGAGCAATAAATGATCAGAAAAAAATGAAATAAATAACATTTCAACCTTTCTAGCATGTAAAACATATTGTCTTGTTTGGTTCACATTAAAACTCCCATGGATTTTGATTTCAGAGATAAATCTAAAATACTATTACGGTGTAAATATTCCTGTCTCATAATAAGTTTGCTAAACTTTAACATGGCTACAATTTACAACTTTCACCTGTAACTTTTCGTAGTAGTACATAACTTTTACTCTGTTAGTACCTTTTTTTGCGGGAAGATAACTTTTAGTACCTACTCCCTCCATAAAAAAAAGTCGATTTTTTTACACGAATCTGGACATAGGGCATGTCCAGATTCGTGTATAAAAATTGAATTATTTTCGGACAGAGGGAGTAACTTACAAGTGTTTCTTAAAAAAAACATTGTTATTAAAATACTTTCAAGTTTCGATGGCAATTCTGCATGAATATTTTCATATGGCCAATCTAACTATTTCTGGGTGTATTTATCATCAAAAGTTTATGTTTGACTGCACTATTCTGAAACAACATTATTTTAAGAACAAGCACAGTATTACCATGCTGGCAACTTAATGAAGTACAGTAGAATAAGAGGGCAGATATCAGTTATTCTCAAAGTATAAGAGGCACCGAAGTAATCCATGTAGGATTTATGAACTCAATGGCTGTCCGAGACTATGCTGTTCTCGCCAATGATAGGAAATTGATGGTGTACAAATAGAGATATATTCGCCTGATCTAAGAGCTGCCGTAGTGTTCTCCCATTCCAATCACTTCCATGCCTCATCACAAAATCGAAGGGAGATGCCAGGTAGTGTTGCAACATGTTAGATAGATGCTGAGTCATATTAGTCTGGCTCCACTGTTGAAAGGCATGGGCCAGCACAAAATGTGAAGGCGAGCATGTAAAACATTTTACTCACAACTCACAAGGACACAATTCTATTCGTTTCTATGTCCTTCATGGCTATTGTCTAATTTGTGAACACGGTGCTTTTGCAAATGATCCTCACAGCCCACATGTGTCAACAGCCAAACTTCAAGAAAAGATGCCCATGATCCTCAGATGATAGAATAAACCACCAACGAAGGGAATGCATCTCTTTCAAGAATACATGTAGACTGGAAACATAATTATAGAAAAGGGCTGTCCAGGGTCGTTAACACCAATTAAGGCTTATTTTCTCAGAAGAACATACAGTAAGTTCTTTTTATATCCATATCGATAGAAGAGAATTCAGCTAGTTAAAATCAGAAGTTCATATGGCACAGACATTTTCTGCAACACCACAGGATCTTGTCACTAAGTTAAATGGGTGAAGTCTAACATGTTCTTGAAATAACTTCAGCATGCAATATGTATAAGTTATGATTATAAAATGAAGATAGAAATTAGGTAGCAAGAGTTGCAGCGTCCACTGCTGACATATAAATCAGATACTACAAGAAAATGAAATGAGGATTAAAACACACACCAGTGCCAAACTTGTGATATGGATGGCTCTCCAAGGAAATATGGTTCTGAAGCTGAAACCAAAAGAGTATATAGAATGAACAGAAACATCATAACATTAAATGAGATGAATAACAACTATATCTTTCAATTTAGGGAGCACTACACACTATCATATAAATACATTATCACAGAAATCACATTAACATAAGGGTGGCCTGACTATCAGGAATAGGCAGGTCAAGCCTCTAAGTGGCGAATTGCAGCCTCACTATCCTAATGAGAGATGCACAAGTAGGCAAGAAAGTAATAGGTATAGAAGTTTTCTAGTTTCTAGCATCTCTCTTAACATAGAACAAAGAAATAAAAAACTAAAAGAAATAATATTTTTTGCTGGTAGGGATGCAAGTGGGTAGTCCCGCTACCAGCAAAAAAACCCGCTTGCTAGTTCATTTTCCACATGGTAGTACAAAATTTAGAAGAAAAAATGAACTAGAAGCGAGATAAGCGGGTTAAAAAAACCCGCTTGCCCGCCCCGTTTGCATCCCTAGCTGGAAGACAGAGTGACAAGCAGCAGCCAGGCACCCTAGCATGGCAGAAACTTCAGAATGAATGACCCACATATTGTTCTTTTTCTTGCTATCTGAACACTTAAAAAGTTAAGGACAAATGGACAACTTCCATGAAGGTAATAAGGGAATGTTTTTGTTCAAACTTTAAACCTATGCTCCTGGTGAGGTAAGTCATGAGCCAAACATATATATTGTTACAGTATGTCAAGCGAAGTCAAGCACCTCAGGACAATGGATTGATAACTCAACATGCAAGTTTGGAACAGTCAAAGGCGGTTCTAAGTTTATCTCTGATGATATACAAATTATTTTGTTGGCAAACCTTTCCTAGAATCACAACACTATAGTCAGTAAGCAAAACTTGTAGATTCAACCAGAGATGACAATCAGTTTCACTAGGCATATGTTTCTGATGAAAGATCTTCTGAACAATAATACGAAATGCAGCTATCAGGATATCCTTGCTTCATGGCATTCAAAACAAGAACAAGAACATCGAATCTAACATAAGATTGATAGCTACAGCAATTTAGAATGAAAAAACATGTAGGAGTAAATGAATTTCCCAGAAATAATTGCAGTAAATGAAAATGACATATGAATACGGTACCATTCAACTATAACAGAATAAGATTCCACTATAATAATGCTTTTTGCCTTTTTAACAGTAAGGTACCTGGGTCATTCGCCAAGGATCTGATAATAAGTTTTTCTGATTTTCTGCAGACAGAAAAAGATGGAAATTAGAAATTAATTCTCTCAGAAGATCTGGTAGATCTAGATAAGAGGGAAAGCAGTATATACCAGAGTCAACAGCTTTTATCTCCCTAAGAGTTGCATCGGCTGACAGTAATGGCTTTATGAAGAATTGTGCAAACCTAAAACAAGAGATGATAAGCAAAATAAATCATATTCTGCAAAATAAGAATAAAGGTAAAAGAAAATAAAGCAACAGGAGGTACCTGTCCAAAGCATCATCGAGGCAATCATGGTTCACATCAAAAAAGAAGTTTGTATGTTCACAAGTTGTGAAGGCATTGGTTGAACCACCATGCTAAAGAAAACTCCCATATTACACAATTGATGATTCATAGTAGAGGAAATACTTATAGATCATGATATTTTTGTACGATTATATGAAACAATTATGCCTCCCATCAACTATGTGAAAGGCCAGGCAGGTGGCTTTTCCAACTAGTGCTGTTAATGGTTTAAAGGGCCCAATCCCTGCTTAAAAATTCCAGTAGTAACATACCCTACAAGAACTATATTGTAGTGTGACCAACTGGAACTAGGGGAAAAAGGAAGTTATCCATTATCAAACATAAACTAAATTAGTCGTACAAATATATAGATATACTCTAATGGCACTCTACTTTTAAAGTACTATAAATGTAAAATTAAACAAGTGGTATCTGTTAAGCATACAGAAAGCAGCCAAGTACCTCCATAATGTGCTACAAGTCTCTAATCTTTCCCAAGTGATTGAGAATATTTATACATAGAATGAGATATTACACTACATTAACTTTCAGCTGCCACAGACCCAACAGTCATGGACCTTCCAGTTGTTCTCAAGCATTCCATTAAAAATTGGATTCAATTTGTGTTCAGTCGAACTATAGACCAAACTAAGATCACTTACAAAACATCATTTTCAGATGAACATAACAAGTAAAAAAATGGCCCGGTAAAATACATACCTCTGTAATATACTTTGAGTAACTGTCTTCTATAGGATATTTCTCACTAGCATAGAATAGCATATGCTCTACAAAAGAAGAAACAGGCATAAGGGAATCAAACAATACAGAGCTACATGCTTATATTACAATACATGCCATGAAACTTTTCACATGTGATAGTTAAATCCAACCAAGATAAAAGAAAACAACTCAATGAGGTTAAAACCATGGCTATTAGTGTGCTAATACCCTTTTAAAGGTACATCCTACAAACTATACTAAAATGCAATATGCAAAACAAGCCAATATGTAACTGTTCAAATTAAACATAGACTAGGCTCAGAAACAGAATGACAAATAAGAAAGTTGTGCACTTGCGCTTACTTTACTTGTCCAACCAAAGGTAAATACAATGACTATTAAGTATTAAGGAAATTAATTTTCTAATTGGATAACAGTGGCACACCAGATTTTTATAATGGTAGTATCCAAATAAGATGTTGAAAACAATCTGGTGCTGAAATGAACTTTTTATTAATACGTATCATCCATTTCAATACAATCTCCATCCCAAAATAACTTCATTTTTCACCCATCAGACACATACCAATACAAAAGCAAAAAGACAAAAATGCCCTCTACTTTATCAAATTTGAATGCGATTGTTCCCAAATTTATCTAGTCCCAATGCATTTGTTCCCCACTTCCATAAACTCCAATGCAATGATTGCTTGAAAGATGAAGCTATTTTGGGACAAATAAGATGATGAAAAATGAAGTTATTTTGGAACGGAGGGAGTAGTGTTGAATTTGTACATTTTTTTGCATGCGAGAATCATAGTTGAAAAAACTGAACCGGATCAGCAGCTTAACCGGGAAAGAGGAAGAACAGAACCAGTTTCTAAGCTCGGGTCAGTTATGCGCTAGGACCATTCATGCATTTCAGACCACTTTAAACCATTTCAACCATCAGGTTTCACAGTAAAGTAGCGAACCGGTGTCAACAGGTTTGTTGAACCGTGTACCACTGGACTAGTGAACTAGCTTGGGCAGTTCGCTCAACAGGTTTAATATTTTTTTACTATGGTGAGTCAATCATCCGTGCATTTTCATGGCCATGCTATACTTGTTTTAATTTCTCATCCAGAGATACTGGCAACAAGCTGGAAATTTCTTCCAGATGTTTTGCTTATATTGGTGCAGACATGGATGTGATCCCACAATCGCAAAAGTAGCAAGCTGCTGTCTCTAGACCTAAAGTATTTTTTTCTTGCACATTTTCATATGGTATGCCTGTGATAAAAAATATGCACACCAAATCTCGATTCTTCATGTTCATGATCAATTCAACAACTTAAATCAAACATGCTTGTTATGACTGTGTCAGTCCACAACCTGACAACCTAAAACAATCTTATGTAACAAGCCAAATGTAGTGGTACGGTAAGCAAGCCTAGCATTGAATTATCATCACTAACATCATGTGTAGTGATTACCACAGCAGCCACGACTACCATATTCTCAGGTCTTATGCAACAACTCGAAGCAGGAAAAACTCACCAAGGAAGTGCGCTAGCCCCTCGAGCCCCTCGGGATCGCAGAAGTAGCCCACCGACACGTTCATCGACGCAGCCGCCTGCAAGCAAAACAAGTAGTCGCAGGATTCAAGCCAAAGCCAAAACCCCCAGGAGATAACCAAACCCCCTTCCCCATCCCGATCGAGGTAGAGCGCGGCGAGCGAAGCGGGAAGAACCTTGTCGGTGTCGGGGTCGCTGACGAGGAGGCACTCGAGGTCGTTGGGGAGCACGACGCGGCGGTACCCGCGCTTGTCGTTGCGTGGCCTGGTGATCTCCACATCGCCCTTCGCCGCCGCCGCCGGTGGGACCGCCTCGGCGGGGGCGTCGGTCTCCGGGGGCCTCGAAGTCGAATCCATCGCGTCCGCCGCCGCCGACTCGCCGCCGATGGCGTGGACTGGCCGAGTCCGCGAGGCCTCCGGGCGGTTGCGGTTGGGTTGGGTTTGGCTTGGCACGGCGAGACCGCGAGAGAGAGAGGTGGGGGCGGTGGATCTGCGGCGCGGTTGGTGGACAGTGGACTGGTAGTTAGGTACGTGAGGGGTGGGGGGAGATGGGCTGGGCCGGAATGCCGCCAGGTCAGCATGCGTGCCCCGGGGACATCTTTCTGTTCGAAGTTCGAGTCAAGTCGAGTAAACGATTTGTCAGTTTTCTCCGAATTTCCAGTGGCGTGTCTAGAACGTTGGAACCAAAAGGATAGTCTACTGGACAGTATGTGAAAATGTAGAATATGGTACACGATTAAATTCTTTTATTCCCTTGAAAACCTGAAAAGTGACTAAGGACCGCTTTCCTATGGCTTATAAGCCAACGCTAAAATTTATCAGCTTCGACTTTTAAGTTGTTAAGGACACCTATATAAAAGTTTTACTTAAATTATTTTTTGAACATTGATAAACTGCTACGGCTTATAGTTAGCCATAAGCAACTGATATGAACGATATGAACTTGAAGAAAGCCATTCATCAAATCGCTGGAATGCAACGTGGCAAACAACCAAATTTGGCACATATGCAAGAGTACATTTTTCCCATAGTAATGCATAGAAGCTACGCAGTGCTTAACTGTTTATTAATGGGTCGATTGTCATTAGATGTAAATAAATCTTATTTCACAAATAGACCCCCTGAAAAAACTTATTATATAAATGGTTCTTTTTGGACGCCAGAGTCACTGGCGCTGTCCTCTTGCCACCATGGCGGGTCGCATTGACGTGGCAGGGGGAGCATGCCAATGAGGTTGGTGCCGTCCCCCTCCTCCCCCCGCCCACGCCATTTTTTTCCTCTCCTCTCTAGTGTAGAGGAGAGATGTGCAACTTTTTTATTTTCTTTTATTTTATATATTTTTTCACATTGAATAGCACACAAGAACCAACCATAGAAAAATAAAACTCAAATGGATGAAATATGTGACCTATAGAATTTTCCAAAGCTCAACTGAAAAGCTTCTCGCCTCGAAAACACAATCTTGCAAGCGGAATTTAGAGTTTCTAATTTTGCCAAACCCAACAAAGTGGGGGAGAATCGGATGTAATTTTTTTTACATATCCATGGATATATAAATTGTCTGATTCCGAGTCCGTATAAATGCCTATTTTAAGGAAGGACACTCAAATGTAAAAAAAAAAATCAACAAACCCAAATTTTTTATAGAATGTAAAAAAGGCAATGTACTAACTTTTTTTTGTTTTTTTACTATAGGAAAAACAAAAAAAAAACAACGAGTGAATTTGAGGAGAGAGGAGAGAGAGGGGAGGGAGCCCCCGGGGGGCGCTGGGGGGAGGGAGGCGGCGAGGCTAGCACGCTCCTCCTGGCACGTCAGTATCTGACCGCCACGGTGGTAGGGGGTGGCATCAGCGACGCGTCTCAAAAAGAACCATTTCTTGGATAAGTTTTTTTAGTGATATGTTTGTGAAATAAGTTTTTCAAAAGAACTAAATTGTGAAAAATCCAGTCTTCTTCCCCCTTCCCTCTCTCCTTCTCTCATGCAATGGGGTAAGACTTGGGTTGTGTTCGAGAGCATGGGTTGAGAACCCTTCCTCTCATGCACACAAAATAAAGCGACTGTTTAATACATAATTAATTAAGTGTTAGCTTAAAAAAACTTGAAGACTAAATTAATATTTTTCTAAAGCAACTTTCGTATATAAAACTATTGTAAAAACCACACCGTTTAACAGTTTAAAATACGTACACATGAAAAACGAGAGAGGTGAGTTGGAAAAGTCGGGGAAAGAACTCAGCCTTAGGAGGGACTTGAGTCCCCCACACTCACGTTGGATCAGCCGCTACTTGCAAGTTGCTTCACTTGTGAATCAGTTGTACTGGGCAAGCTCTGGTGATGAATGTGAAACCTCATAATTAGAATAAAAAAAGAATCCTGCTCGTCAACGCTACCTTTTTTTCCTCCTCCTTTTCTTTTCTTTTTTTTTTGTCTCACCGAGTTGGTATAAGATACTTCCTCCGTCCCATAATATCGTCCTATAATATAAGAGATTTTGACTTTTTGCTTGTACTGTTTGATCATTCGTCTTATTCTAAAAAAATAAAATTATTATTTATTTTATTTGTGACTTACTTTATTTTTCAAAGTACCTTAAGCACAACTTTTCGTTTTTTATATTTTTCACAATTTTTTTAATAAGACGAGTGATCAAACAGTACAAGCAAAAAATCAAAATCCCTTATATTATGGGACGAAGGGAGTACGATATATGTGCATACAACTGATGGTATTATTTCTGCTGAGGTGCGAATTGCTTTTTTTTTTCCTATTTTTTCACAATGAAATTTGATACGTTGAATTCTGGTAATCTCACCACTCAAAAAGAGGTGATTGAACTCAAACCCTTTTGCAACCAACCAAACAAAATCTCTTCAATACAAGATCATCTCATACATTCATCCAAACAACATCTCGCTACAACCAGGATCAACCAATCCAGCCAATGAAACAACCTCGTTAGGATCTACTCAGCCAGGCTATAGTCATCCTGACTCATACGAGCCAGGCTAGCAGGATGCGAGCAACCAAAAACACCCTGGGTGATCACTAGTGTCACGGTCACCCTCGGTGCCAGCAAAAAGGAGAGTCGTGGAGAAAGTGTCGAAAGAAATACATGCAATTTTGTCTAAAAAAATAAAAAAAAATAAGAACAGATGAAATTACATGCCAAATTTCGCTGCATACACAAATGGAAACCAACTATAATATCCCCAAATTATATATGCTAAATCATCCACACTAACAATCCAACCATCTCCCCAACAGGATATTTCAGTAAATAACCAAATACAACGCTGGTGCTAATCATTTGATTCCTTATTACCGCAGAGATTATTCTTTCGGAATTTGTAAATATATAAAAATGTTGACCTATAACTTCATCTGACCAATACCTCCTTTGAATGAACCATATAAAGGTCTCGACCTCCTGAAGCTGAATATATCGGTTATTTGATAGGAATGCGGCTGTGGCTCGTCGTGAACTACCTTTTCGTACTCGTTGGTGTGGAGACGGCCGTAGACTTGTATACTGAGTATCTTCTTTCGTGGTGCATTAACTTTGACATGATTATCGAAGAACTCAATCAGCTCCTCTTTCTTGAGATCCCTCAGTGCAGCAACCTGCAGTTGCAGAACTCCAGGAATTGAAAAATGGTACATCAGAGGGGCGATGTAAAGAAATAGGGCCTACCTCCGCCTCTTTTCTATCAAATTTCAGAGTTCCTTCAGAGATCTCTCGCCAGAAGAAAGCTGATTCCTCTCTTATATTCTTGTATTTCTCCAGCTTCATATTGATGAGAGCATTCACGTTACTCTGCAGATTACGCAAATCACTGTTTATTCCATATAATGTTTACGAGTACAGAAACTGCCAATGAATAATAATGACAGCATCTGTTGAACCTTGAATTCTATATCAGGCATTTGGTATAGAGTTCCTTCAAACATCTTAAGAAAAGCTTCCACTCTGGCATCTAGGTTGGCTGGATCCTGTCAAACCAACATATTAGAACAGAAGAAAATTGTTTCAGCATTTAAAATCGCATTGAGAACTCTATGTACCTTCACAGTTGACTGGATTGTAAATTGCAAGCCACGGACGCCTGAATCATTTCTGGATAAACAGGATAGCGTGGTCAAATTTTTAAGAGGGATTGCATGCTACCTGGAAAACATTATTGCAAAACAACACAAACAAACAAGATACATCTTATTATGTACCTTTGTTTAAGCCATGTTATGTAGCCAAGTTGTTCAACTGAACGTAATTGGTGAAAGGCTGGTTGCTTAGCAACAAGGGCAAGCAACTGAAGTAGAACATTTTGTTTGAGGTCATCCTGATGAATCTGCATTGAGGAAACATTGTTACAGGATTGTAATGTGTATTGGGTGTATTAAGGAAAAACTATAATAATGTAAGGTAATAAAAGAAGCTAGACTGCAATGTTTGTCATATGTTTGGGAGTTGGCTATCATGTGTCCCCAAAGACATGAGGAATCTGCTTTTGATGGGTGCAACAGCTCTGTGTTGGTCCATTTGGCTTAAGCATGAATGGAGTAATTTTTGATAATAAGATGGTGTCTTCTCCTTTGTAGGTTATCACTTTAGTTACTCGGTGGCCACATACCTAGGCTATCCTCCACCAACCGGGACTGCGGGATACTATTGCCGTGGTATCACAACAGTTGGACCAGGTGGCGCATGAGTTTTTTACCCAAGAGCATGGGTGGCGGTCTAGTCTATGGATTGATAGCCACTAAGATATATGTTTATGTCAAACTTTTGTGCTTGGGAGATGTTCTGGTTGTTTCTTTCTTCTTTTTTGGCTGTGTGCATTTTATGCAGAGGCCGGGGGTGACTCAGTTTGTTTGTATCATCTTGATGTAATTAACTGAGTCTAAATAAAGCTTCCATTATCTAAAGAAACTGCTAGAGTACAAAAGGAGGGGAAAACTGTAAATGCACAAGAAATAAACAGAAATAACACCAATGAAGTGAGGCACACCTGAATATAATGCAGAAGGGAAGAATTTTCATCCTGGTGATTTAGGCATAAAGCTGGATAATAATACCTCAAACCTCTTTCAAGCTTTACAATTCGCTTTGTAAGATGCTGCGAGGAGGGCAATGCTTTGCACAAACTGACTGGTGCATTGAATAAGATGTCTTCAACATGCTGTATAACACCTTTTACCTCACCCGGTTCCATGTTTCCTAATATCAATTACATAAAAAAGAACATCAATAATGCAGAGCATTCTCTCAATGAGTAGTGGGAGAAAAAGGGCCATTAGCAGCATTACAAGGTAATATAAAGAGCAGTACTAAAGGGCCTGTTCACTTTGATGCTATTTTCAACCTTACCAAATTTTGGTAATGTTACCAAAAAAGTGGCTACATTTAGTAGGGTTTTTTTTGGCATCAAAGTGAACAGGCCCAAAGATGAGGGAAAGTAGCTGTGAATTAACATTCAAGTTATTAAACAAACCAGCAAAGTAGCTCTCAATAAATGTCTTCCCCAGCAGATGAGGCAAAATTTTCTCTAGATCACTAGCTTCAGTATGAGAAATTGCAGCAAGTTTTTCATCCCATGTCCATTTTTGTTCCTCTAATATCAGTGAACAATAGTACGATGCCTGCTGATGAGGTTGCTGAAATTTGAAATTCTCATACGCCTTTGTTATAGTTTCCTGATGATAGCAACAAAAGATAGAACACCCTCACTTTATGTCAACCGCATAGAATTCTGGTTTAATATTGCGTCATCAGGAAGGACCAGAATGTTTGTAAACTGTAGCAAGTCATTACCTTTATCACAACAAAACGGTCAACCTTCACTTCAAATGCAGCAATTTTTCCAATGACAGTCTCCAGAAGGGTTCTCATTTTGTCATTATAGCCAACCATAGTTATCTGTAAAACAATCATAAATATTCAAGGATTAGAAAAGAATAGGATTTTGTAAAAAATATGGCTCATAACATGCCATGAGTTCTGAGTTCTGACTCCTGGAGAAGAAACATTTGAATGATAGATCACAATTTACGACACGTCCATAATAAAGTTTCACCACATACAACAATGTCAGGTTGCTACCACACGCTATACATGAAATTAACAGGGATTAGGCAATATTAACCATTTAATAATTGAGAATCTAATGCCATTTGTATCTGCAAATAAGGGAAAAAATAAAATAAATGGAGATAAAGCTGCTGTGATGTGAGACTGTGACTTGTGAAAGCGTACAATCATGTATGTCTTCTATACTCCAGTACTACTACTAATGAGTCTTTATAAGCCAGTGCCTGTACCTAACCACATCCAGTTAAAGATCTGAAGCAGTATGTGGAAGTAAGAAGGAAAATAGTTCAAGGGTCAACACTGACAATGGTATATTCCATGCTACTATATGCAACAGGAATCAGGATTATGATATTATAATGATTTAAGTAAGAATCAAATGACAAGCATCTGCTTATTAGTAACATACTATCATCTTATCACATTTATGCAAACACGGTATGTGTTTAGGACAAAAAATGTTTATGCATAGAAACACTGTCAGTACTGCATCATCTGGATTAGGAACGAAGATAAACAATTGATTATTTCATGCAAACTGCACAGCTGACCTGAAACCCAGTGTCATTTGGCTTAACAGCATAGTAAAGACCAGCAACTTGAGCATCATAAGCTGAAAGCAAAACAAACTTGGTGGGTTATTGCAACGTGGAAATAAACAAAGGCAAACTAACCAGGGGATGGCAATGTCCTTAATCGCTCGATTTTCTAGCATAAGCAGTGTACATAGAGGATGAGTTTTTTTTCCGCCAATAAAAAGTACCCAGGCTCTAAACAGAAAAGAACTGTCTCCAACTTCTATATTAATCTCACTCTTGCATATGTCCTTTCTAAAATGAATTATATGTGTTAGACTATTGTATCAAGAGAAGTTGGGAATACATTTTAACTGTTTATGAAACTATGCCATAAGAATCATAAAAAAATTAAGACATCTCATGTATTACTGCATACCATAATCATTTAAATAATCCATTAGCAACCTTGTGAACATATCAGTAAGAACTATTGATTCTGGAGAGCTACGGGACAGTGGACAGTGGAAATACATCTTGATGTAGGCCTTGGGTGTGAAGAACATCGTATCAGGCTTATACCACACTCTGGAAAACAGTGTTTTCCGCAGCATACAAGGAAAACTTCCCTGGATAAAACAAAAAATATCAATAAAAAGTTTCCCAAAATAAAATTATCAATACGTTTTAAGAAAAAATACCTTCTCCTCAACATTCTTCAATGAAAGATCACTTGGAATGAAGATGTTAGGTTTTGGTATGTGCAAATCTTCCATGGGAGCTCTATTTACCCAGTTCTGTACAAATTATGTTAGGAACGTGTCCACCTCCAAACACATAGATTGGAAAATATGATAGGAAGAGTAACATCCAAATTACATGTACACCTGTATGATGGAAGGAGGGACTGCTTCAACTGAATACGATGTACCATACCATGGCTCTGTTAAGTTCGTCTGCCCTTCAAACTTTTTTGACTCCCAGAATATTCTGAAAGTAAATGTAGAAGACAATCGATACTACGTAAGTATTAATGCCTTTAAGTAAAAGCACAATGAAATAAAACTAAACAAATACATACATCAAGTGCGTGAAAGGAAAAAAGGAGATGGTTGTGATAGGATCAACTTCGTGAGGAGCCTCTTGCTGTTTTTTGGAATTATAACAGTAAAAAATGCAAATGGACTAGTGATGAAATTTCCTCCACTTTTTCGGAGGAAAAAACTTGAAATTTATGTAAAGCGAAAGTTCTCTTTGTTGTGTCATCCTTCCAGAAGAGTTATATAGTGTCTTACAATACGTTAAGTCGAAGAATCTGAAGCAACAGCTAAGTGCAAAGCCTGAATAATTATTTTCCAGACACTACATGCGGTAATTGAAGAGCAACAATAATAGCATGCATTATACTGTTACTGCTGAAATGAACAATCAACTCACAGTAGCTAGTCCCCAGTTCTGTTTGATAACATTAAATGCATAAGATTACTGTCAAATAGAATACATTTTAAGTATGTTCATGGTTTCATACTGATCTGAAATGAAAACAAAAAACAGAGTATAACTTACTAAAATACATATAATATACCTGTGTAACTAACATATGCTGAACACTAAAAAAAAAAAAAAAAAACATGACTGGTATCTCAAACTGTAAACATAGCAGAAAAAACCTGATATGGGCCATACTTAAAACCTACCTAACTTTATCTGGAGTCAAGTCATTTAATATACTCTGAATAGCATCTGGAGAAAACTTTGATGGCACAGACGATGCAATCAGCCAATCTTCCGGCGGAAAGATCTGTAATAGAGGGAGATTAGGAAAAGTCATGAGACGATGATACTGAGCAGAACTCATTTTGTAATTTATGAATGAACATTTTGGCAGAATTTATTAGGTGGAACTGGCCATTTCATTGTTCAACAAAATTTGATGTCTAACCTTCTTGTTAATTTCATTTTGTGCAACGAATAAAAGTATCCTCCAAAGATCACTCAAGACGGTTGTCACATTTTTCAAAAATTCCCCTACCTTCTTGCCTCCCACCTGCTCACTCTCCCCAGGACCATCTCTCTTTCAGTTCACAGATATTTTCAAACTTCTTTGAGGGCACATGCAAATTCAAACTTTGGGGGTCTTCCAAAGCTCAGATTTTTTTTTGTCACCCCATAACAAGAATCATGAAGGAATCATAAGCTACACAGAAGCCTAGACCTAGAGCCTTCTCATTACCCAAGAACCATGCATCATAAATCTTGAGTATAAAAAGGCCCTTCTGGAATGAAACTCACCATGGCCTACATCTGTGAGCCGTATAACAACACTGAAGAACGAAAACACAGAACTCCAATCACCTTCCCCTGCTCTCAAACTCATAGCCCATCCTGAGGAATTTATAGAATACAAAGTTAAACACAGCAAGCACTACAAAAGATTATAGATTAGATTTTACTCGGTGAAGAATGAGCAAGTAAACCATGTAAAAATAATATAAATACAGGAAACTATATAGCAGCAAAACCAAATCTTGTCTTTCCTGAAGAATAATAAAGCATGCAAAACTAACATAAACAAAGGAAATTATATAGCAGTAAAACCAAATATTTGGATTTCCTATTAGTGCTTTCACGGTTTGTTCAAAAGAATTTTCTTGAGCTTTACTTTAGTTAAAAGTCCATATTTGGTCCCTTAACTATGGCATCGGTCTGATTTTCATCCCCAACTCTCAAAACCCTCCACATTTCATCCATGGGCCCAACAGGGTTTGATGTATAGATGGCCATATGTCCCGACGGCCCGGCCCAAGGCCCGGTGATTTGGCCCAGCCCGACTCAGGTCGTGCCCGTGCCGGCCCGGCTCGACAGTTGTGTCGTGCCTGGGCTGCTACCTCGGCACGTTGGGCTGGCACGGCCCGGCACAAAGTTCAGGGATACGAAACAGACGTATTTTCAACCATATGTAAGGCACGGCACAAAGAATAGGGAGGAAAAATAGACGTATTATATAACACGGCCTAAAGAGTAGGGGCGTAAAATAAACTTATTTTAGCTATATATATGTCACAGCCCAAAGGAGGGAGGGGAAATAGACTTATTTCAAAGAAGACACGATGGGTCGCCCGTGCCTTCGGGCCGACACGGCATGGCCCGACTGCTGGTGGGCCGTGCCTGGGCCTGAGGTGCAGCCCGTGGGCAGGCACGGGACGACCCGACCGTGCCGTGCCGTGCCAGCCCGATCGCCTCGGGCCGTGCCTAGCCCATGCCTGGGCCGGGCGGGCCTTATGGCCATCTATAGTTTGATGTGCCACCACATGCATCATAGTTGGCAAATAAAAAAACAAATATATGGGTTCTAGTTTTTTCTTTTTCTATTGTTTACTTTTGATTATTATGGTGAATTTTTTCATTATTTGCCTATGTAGACTCCACATAGGTGCCACATCACTGAAAATTGTCCCAGTTTAGGCACAGGGATGAAATGTGGATGGTTTTGAGAGTCGAGGGACCAAAATCAGACCAAGGACATAGTTGACGGACGAAATGGGGAACTTTTCCTTTTCTTTATTGTGTATTGTTTGCTTGTTCCAAGGGAACATTAGTTTGGCTTTTCCTAATGACATTTTTACATAATAAATATTAATAGCATTTTGTATATTAGTTACAAAAGTTTTTAAGGTTTGGCTGTACATATAAAAGGCACCCATTTGAAGGTGGTATGAATTATCAATACACCACCTAAAGATGATATTGTTGTTATACTTTCTCCGTCCCATAATAAGTTCATTTTTAGCTCCTTCCATTTCTCCTAAAAATAAGTTCATTTTTAGAGTAATCATTGCGTCAGAATTTGTGAAAGTAGAAAAATAATAGTATTGGGAGTAGATAAAGTAAGGACGTAACTACACAGCTAGTGGTAGCTGGTTTGTCTAAACCAGCTACCACTCTATCTATAAGAGACACAATTCACCTATACTTCAAATACAATTTTCTCTTAAACTACTCATCCGATCTACGATCCGATTACACCGTTGTGTTCATAACAATTAAATCTTTACAAGATCTCACATCATTATATTTTGATAAAAAATCACAAATTACTTTTATATTATGTCTAAATTACTTTTAGATTTCACTAAGTTACTTCTTAGATATATAAAAGTAAATTCAGTAAAGTCAAAAAGTAATTTACATATATTATAGAAGTAACTTAAAACAAAACGAAAGTAACTTTGGCATGTCATTTGAAGTAAATCCGTTGTAGAGATAAAAACATGACTCTATCTAGAAATTAAATTAATCAGCACAAATTATGGAATTAACTAAAAACAATAATAAAAGTAATCCCCTCAGAGCATTATGAATGTATAGGAAGTATTTTAATCAAATCTAAAAGTAATTTATATATATGATAATTTGTTCAATGAAAAAAGACATTAATTAAAGTTACTTTCTTTTTGTTATAAGTTACTTCTATAATATATGTAAATTACTTTTAGGCTTTACTAAATTTACTTTTATATGTCTAAGAAGTAACTCAGTGAAATCTAAAAGTAATTTAGACATATCATAAAAGTAATTTGTGATTTTTCATCAAAATATAATCATGTGAGATCTTGTCGTAAAGATTTAATTATTACGAACACAACGGTGTAATTGGATTGTAAATCGGATGAGTAATTTGAGAGAAAATTTTATTTGAAGCATAGATGATAGGAATATTTCCCCTACTTACTTAATGGATTAGTACTATAGTAAAGTAAGATTATTCCAGCTAACACATATCTGGATTCTGGATAGGCGTCGCTAGTTATGACTAAATCGAGAGTGCTCTCGAATTAGATTTTGCGATAAAGTAACTAGTAAGGAATAGTTGCATTGGGATTTGATAAAGTAGGGGTATTCTAGTCTTTTTAGTTTTGTATTGGTATGGGTAAGATGGATGCAAAATGAACTTATTTTGGGATGAGGGTAGTACCTAAATATCCTAGAATGAAACATTAACTGAAAGAAAATGAATTTCATCTCCAGATTTTTTGCTTATACTCCCTCCGTCCCTAAATATTTGACGCCGTTGACTTTTTTAAACATGTTTGACCGTTCGTATTATTCAAAAACTTTTGTGAAATATGTAAAACTATATGTATACATAAAGGTATATTTAACAATGAATCAAATGATAGGAAAAGAATTAATAATTACTCCCTCCGTTCCAAAATATAAGGCACAACCACCCTTACTCCAAAGACCAAGAAACAATTATTATCACCTCCTAATTTGTATCACCCTAATAAATAAAATGCATGCACCCAATAGAATTAGAGATCTTGATGGTGGGGGACTTAAAAAAATCATAATTTAATGGAGAAAAGATACTAACTAATTGCATACATGCATGCACGCCTTATATTATGAAACATCTATAAAAAGTAGTTGTGCCTTATATTATGGATCGGAAGGAGCACTTAAATTTTTTGAATAAGACGAACAGTCAAAGATGTTTAAAAAAGTCAACGGTGTCAAATATTTAGGGACAGAGGGAGCGTATGACAGCAGGGAAGAAGTGCACAGAGATAAATTAGGTGAAAATGACACCACATGAAAACATATGCATAACAAAAACAGGCATCTGTACATGTGCACTACAAAAACATTAGTAATCAACTGTAAAATGGCATCTCAATGGGAAAAGCAAAATAAGACTAATTAGATGCATATGGATAGTGGATCAGGCCAAGAACCAGCTCAACACATATCACCCCGAAAGATGGGTAGACTCTGAATCAGTTAATCACATAACAGAATTGAAAGTGGTATTCTTGAATTAAATTGTGTTATCATGCTTAAACACTTCAACTTCATCGACCTAAACAATAGTAATAAGCGACAAAAGTGACAAAAGTCAGACTGCCAGTACAATCCTATAGTAAGCTGACAATAAGGTCCGATATCCATATTAACATAATATTTTGAAGCAAGAAGCATAGAAATAGAGGATTGTGTACTCATGTTACGTCAAATAGCCCAGGCCAGCCAAAAAGCCCCAAACCAACCCACCAGAAAAGAAGTTAAACTTCTCATATAGAATTTACCTAATTTTTTTAGTACATAAAACAGAGACCCCTTTCCTTCATGGCCAACTAAATGACTCACATACTTGCAAGGACCTTCCTTATAATGCTGGATATTTGGGGTGATTGGCCACAGTATTCTCAACGTGTGGCCTTGTTTTATGGGAACTGCTTTAACTAGGACCTGCAAGTCATCAATTTCCATAATTAAACATGTCCAAGTAACCTTACATTTCAGAAAAAATCACCGAGTGGTGCACTTGACTTTTGAACCTATCTTTAGCAAATGGAAAATATAAACCTGGAGATGTTCACTTGAACATGGATGACCATAAAAGGAAAACCGTTTCCTTCCAGTATTCCTGACATCAGAGAACTTATTTTCAACAAGGGTTTGAAGGTTGTCAAGACTCTCTGCATACACAAGTTACACAACAGATATAAGGAAAAAATATATATAAATTGAAGAATTTGTACAGAAATGAAAAGAATGGTGTAACCAGTTTGATAAAGAAAAAACCTTTCCCATACACAACAAGTTGCATCAAGTTGGCTGAATAGTGTGAACTATAAAATTTAATAAGCTCTTCCAATATGTCCAATCCTTCCTTATTTGGATTAACCAGTAAAGTGTTCCGATTTCCTAAAACAATAGATGATCAGAATATTAGTGAAAAAAATAATTGTTCAACCTTTGAAGCATGTAAACATAGGGCCTGCTCGTAACTGCTTGCCGGCTGCCGCTGCGGCTTCTATACAGAAACAGTAGCCAGCATAGCTCTTTGTTGCGGCTGTGTAGCCGCATCCAGCAGTTCCAATCAGGCCTATCGTCCCGTATTTCATTCAAGTTAAAACTTCCATAGATTTTGATTTCAGAGAAAACATCTAAAATGGTTTTAAGGTGTAAATATTCCCTGTCCAGGAGCAATAAGTTTGTTATGCTTCAACTGTTCAACATAGTCTCCAATTTACACCTTTGACCAATGGCTTTTCATACTAGTACATAACATAAAATTCTTAGTACAAACTTACAAGTTCTTGTAAAAAAAATATTATTATTGAAGTATTTTCAAGTTACAATGGGAAATCTGCAGAAATCATTTTCATATGGTCAATAAGTAAAGTAAAATCATAGGGCAGGCATAAATTATTTTCAAAGTATAAGAAATACCAAAGTACTTGGTGTTCAAATTGTTGCTGGGATGGCCATTGTTATTAAGATTGAGGAAAAAAAGGTACAAGAAACAATATCATTGACACAAGGTTGTCGAGGTTGGTTATGCACCGGAGCGCACTCCCAAGAATGCGCTTCCCCTCAAAAATAACTTTTTGTGAACGCACTACTCAGTGCATGTAACACCCTGAAAATTCGACCGACAAAATCAAAACTCTAAAAATACGGATTTTCAAAAACTTTTTAAATAAATTGCATCATGCCGATTTTATTCGCCTATTTCATTGGATTTTGATCTCGGAATTTATTAATCGCGATTAATGAATAACTAACTAGGAATAAACCCTAAAAATCAAATTGGCTAAATATAAAAAAAAATAAAGATTAGGTGTGGATAGAAATAAATAAAATATTATCACGACCATATTTGTATCAATTAAATTTAAATGCGATGGAATAAGAATTAACCCTAATTAAAAATTCCAATAAATTATATAAATAAAATAGGAGTAATATTAATCTAGGGTGAATTCATTAGTTGAGATAACACAAATATTGAGTAAAATGCATATATGCAAAAATTAGGAATTGTGGAATCAAATTTATATAAGAAATAGACTAAAATGGGAAAAATAGGAAAAAACACTGTTCATTGCCCGCTAGGTGCTCGAGTGCGTCCCCTAGCCCTGCCGCGCCCCTGTCGCGCCCCTGCCGCGCCACCGTCGCCGCGCCGACGTCGCCATCACCGCCTGCCGCCGCGCGCCGTCGCCCCGCGCCTCGAGCCCGCGCCGCTGTCGCCGTCGCCATCCCATCGCCGCTGCCGCGCCGCGCGCCGTCGCCCGCGCCTCGAGCTCGCGCCGTCGTGTCGCCGTCGCCCTCGAGCCCCGCGCCGCCCCGTCGCCATCGCCGCGCGCCGAGCCCCGCGCCATGCCGCGCCGTCCCGTCGACGCTCCGCCGTCGCCGTCGCGTCGCCCGTCGCCGTCGCGTTGCCCGTCGCCATCACCGCGCGCCGAGCCCCGCGCCGCCCCGCGCCGCCGTCGCGTCAAGCCGGCCACCCCTCCCCCTCTCCCTTATAAATACTCCACCCCCCTCTCCATTTCCCCCACTCCATCTCTCTCTTCCTCCCCTCTTCCCTCTCCACCGTGCCACCGCCTTTGTGCCGCCGCGCCGCCGCCCTCGCGCCGCTGCACCGCCGCCTTCGTGCCGCCACGCCGTGCGCCGTCGTCACGCCGCCGCGCCGCCGCCTTCGTGCTGCCGCGCCGTGCGCCGTCGTCGCGCCGCTGTCGCCGCCGCCGCTGTCGGTAAGCCGCCGCCCCTCCCCTCGTTCCGCCGCCATCGCCGCCGGGTAGCAAGAGCCGAGAGAGGGAGAGAGAGAAGGAAAAAAAGAAAAGAAAAGAGAGAAAGAGAGAGAAAAAGAAAAGAAAAGAGAGAAACAGAAAGAGAGGAAAATAGAAAAGAAGAAAAGGTGAAAATAGAAGAGAAATTAGGGGAGAGATTGGGAGGATTTAGGAAATAAAAATGGTCGGGGTTAATCATAGATTATTTTTGGAAATTCCTAGAGTGTAATAGTATTTCGATCGAAATTCCGGGTTAATTATAGAAATTTGTTTCTTGATCGGATTAGATTAAAATTGGTAGTAATTTAGATGTAATTAATAACCAAACAATTAGATGAATTCTTATAGATTATTATAGGTTATTTTTGGTAATCTCTATAAGTCATCGATTCACGGTAGAAATTCGGATTTAATTACTAGGAATTTTAGCCGTGTATTATATTTAATCGTTTAGTCATAGACTAAATTAAATCGTACAATATTATAAGATAATTTTAGGACTTTGTCCGATATTTAGCTCGCGATAGAAATTTCTAACCTATTATATGGATGTAATACCCGGGCGGATTAAATTAAAAACTTGTGCTAATAAAATAATTATGCCACAAAATAGTTTGGGGATGGATGGAGTTAAACAAACGGAGTAGCTCTATTTCACGAACGAAAATAGATAATGTAAGAAACTGACTTCCGCGCTTGATATCTTCTTGGATTTACTTGGATCTTTATTTGAATTCTAATCGAATTCAAATCGTTTCTTCGCACGTAATTATAGAGCCCGAGGGAGTTGCGGATCCAAGCGAAGGACAAGACCCGCAAGACTTTGAGCAAGGCAAGTCATCACTATTCCTTGAACATGTTGATCCCAATTGCGAAATTATTTTGTTTACAAATAAAAATTGCATGCAATGATGAACATCCTACTTGCGATTATGCCATGCCTTGATTATTGTTTACCCCCTTATTTCTTCGTAACCATGTTTACGTATGGGTCCCTAGTCAATTATGACAATTGCTTAGAAATGCTATTTTAGAATCATGCATACTCATATTTATAAAATGTTATATGCTTGGGCAATTACCTTTGGGAAGGTAATTGAGATGCGGCATGTGGAGACATGAGCGCCACATTGCCCTGATGTTGATGACATGATTTGTGGAAGGAGAAATAAAATTAAACAATTGTTTTCGACTGGGGCGGACGGAGGATTTGGGTGGTATCCGGAAAAGGCTAGCACCGTCCCCGGTCAATTAAGGACCGAGCCATGAAGTTAAGCATGAAACGACCCCCGTACAACCGCACTTCTCGTATGGGTATAGACCTAGCGGAATAGATAGCTGAGCGGAGGCAGTATCCATGCGTAGTGGTTTCTTGATGTGTGAGGTAGGGGCTCTACGGTGGGGCAGCCATTGGTAGGACCGCGAGGCGGGTGTCTACAGTGGTGTCGCCATCGGTAGGACTGCCATGTGAGAATCTAAACATAATTATAACTTAATGCATGTGAGAGTCTTCCCTTCCCGGGTGCGCCAGAACTCCTCTCACTGCTAGAAACCGTGTACGCCTAGAGTGCATGAGGATGTAAAGTTCATGGAGCGGGTACTGCCAATGCGAGGTTATCGAAAAGCTTTGCCGTGACGCGTCTCGTGTTGGGACGAGGCTCATGTGTTGGGCAGTTGCGGAGTGCGGGTAAAGTGTACATCTACTGCAGTGTGAGTAAACCAAACCTATTCGAATAGCCGTGCTCGCGGTTATTGAGCACCGGGACATGTATTACACTTGGCTAGACTCTAAATTCTTAACTTGTGTGGGGTGGGATATTGCATGATGATTTCTATGCTGATGGAGCCACTTCCTGAGAGGCGGGAAGGTGGACGTCCTCAGAAAACCATGACGACTCAATAGCGGGAAGCTATCCTTGGGATCACAATGGATGGTGGATAGAACCGTCATTGTTTAATATGAACACTGGTACTAAAATTTAATCAGTCTATGCCAGGTCTTAGGTTTGTGAAAAGAATTACAAAACTTGCTTTGCGCAAAAGAACCATAGCCATCTTTTGAATACCCCTGTCATATGCATTGTTGCTGTGGTGGCTTGCTGGGTACGGTTGGTACTCACCCTTGCAAATATAAACTTAATCAGAGGCCGGAGATGAAGCTTCGGAGGATCCCTATGCCTATTACCAGGAGGGTGATGAAGACGATGGCGCTCAGTAGGTCTTAGTTACGGTCGTTGCCTGTGGCAATGGCGTACCGCTGCCTCAACTCTACTGCCTTATCTACTTCTGTTTTTGGGATGTATTCCGGACCGCTCGATCCGATGATTTAAGACTATGCCTGCGGGCTTATGATGTAATGATTCGTACTAGACACTCGTGCATGTGCACTCGGTATTTCAGCTATGAATTCGTGTGTACCAGACTACTTGATCTAGGGAAATAGTACTGTTTACACGATTGATTCCTGTTATAAAAACGGAGGTCCATAGTGCATTCCCCTGATCTTAAGAGCTAGCTACCACAATTTTCACCAAATCCAATAAACACCACGCCTCACCACCAAATCAAAGAAGGGATATGTAAGGTGTTGTGACAGGCTAGGTAGATGCCAAGTTGTATTAGCCTGGTTGCATGGGCCAATTCAAATGTGAAGGGGGAAAATGAAACATTTGTCCCACAAGAGCACAATTCCATGTGTTTCTGTATCCTTCATATGCTACTGTTTCATTTGTGAAAGCATTTTTTTAATCAAATGATCCTCATGGCCCACATGCAATACAACAGATCTTCAAGAAAAGGTGCGCGCAAGCCTTCGGTGATAGAATAGACCACAAAAGAAGTGAATCCATCATGTAGATTGAGAATACCATAACAGAAATGGGCTTGTCCAGTTTACACACACAGTCTTTTTTTTTTCTTGGAAGAACAGTATTTTTTTTTCCATCCATGATTCAACTAGCTAAAAATTTAGAATCATAAGTTCATATGGCATGGATATTTTTTGCAGCATTACAAAGCGTATTCTTGAAATAACTTCAACATGCAGTATTTGTTAGTAGTGAGTTGTGACTATAAAATGAAGGTAGAAACTTGGACACCTTGGTACCAAGCATGCCGTATAGTTGCAACATCCAATTGTGGTATATAGAATCAGACACTAAAGAAAATGAAATTATGACTATAACACACACCAGTGCTAAACTTGTGATATGGATGGCTCTCCAAGCAAATATGTTTCTGGAGCTGAACCAAAAGAATATAGACAATGGAATTATAGCATGAAAGAACATGGTAAAATAAATGAAAACAATAAAATAGATCAAAATATGATATGAATATGATACCATATTACTATTCAGCTATAACAGAAAAGATTAATGATGTTTTTTGGACATAAAGGTACCTGACTCATTCGCAAAATATCTGTCAGTAAGTTTTTCTGGTTTTCTGCAGACAAAGAAAGAAAAGAAAGAGATTAGAAGTTAATTCTCTCAGCAAAAATGGCAGTTCCAGATAAGAGAGAAAGCAATGTATACCAGAGTCAACAGCATTAACTTCCCTAAGAATTGCATCAGGTGACATCAGTGGATTTATGAAAAATTGTGCAAACCTAAAACGACAAATGTGAAGGAAATGAAACAGAGTTGCAAAGTAAAAACCAAAGGTGTAAGGAAAGAAAGAAGTAGAAGTTACCTATCCAAAGCATCATCCAGGCAATCATTGTTCACATCAAAAAAAAAGTTTGTGTGTTCACGAGATGTGAAGGCGTTCCTTGAACCACCATGCTAAAAGAAAACCCATATCACACAATTGATGATTCAAACATAGAGGAAAAACATAAAGATCATGATATTATTTATACAAATTTATGAATAATTATGGCTCCTACCAACTGTATCAGAGGCTAGACAGATGGTTTTCTAATTAGCACAGTTAATAATTAAAGGGATCAATCTCTGCTTGCAGAATTCCAGTAGCAGCATAACATGTGGGAGGGAAATCATGGTTCAAGGCTTCAAGCACTGCAAGGGACAAAGCTTCATTGCGGCCAACGTTGGCCCACCCAATGATTGTACAGTCTATATGATAAGTAATTGTATTTAAGGCATTTTACTTATTAAGCTTCAAATTGGTCCCATCTGGATTAAGCCACTCGTGCACATTAGTGTTCGACCACTCACTCTGCCACCGAAAGCACTGGTGCGCCGCAACAGACTTGCAACATCAAATATATGAGTTCACTAACAAGTACACGTGTCTATTATATTGCGACCAACTGGTAATCTAGGGAAAAAAGGGCAGCAACCCATGATCAAACATAAACTAGATTAGCTTTACAAATACTGAAACACTCTAACAGCACTAGCCAAGTACCTCCAAAATGTGGTGCAAGTCTCTAGACATTGCCAAAGTAAATTGGGCGTGGACTAGACATTTTGCAAAGCCTACAGTATGCTGAAGTTCAGTTGACACTCTCCTGAACAAATTGTTCTCAAGCATTTTCACTAAGTTTTGAGATCAATTTAAGTTCGATCAAACAAATTATTGACCACAGTAATATCAAGATCAGTTAGAAAGATACTTTTTAAATTAACAGAATAGGTAAGTAGATCTGCCTGGCAAAATACATACCTCTGCAATATACTTTGAGTAACTGTCTTCTATAGGATATTTCTCGCTAGCATAGAAAAGCATATGCTCTGTAAAAGAGGATCCAGGCATAAGGGAATCAAACAATACAGAGCTACACACATGTTATTACTGCAATACATGTGCCATGAAGCTTTTCACATGCAATACTACAACCCAACCAAGATTTTTATAAAAAAAACAATGAGGTTTGAAGAGTGGTTCTTTATGAATTAATACTCTTTAAAGGGACACACTAGAAATTATAAAGAGAGCAATATACAACAGCCAAATTAAACATAGACTAAGCACAGTGATAGCATGACACGCAAGAAAGTTGTGCTTACTTTACCTGACCGAGAAAAAAATAGTTACAATGACTAGTAAGTAAATTAATTTTCTGATTGGATAACAGTGGAACATTATATTTCTATTGTTCACCTTAAGTATCCAAATAAGATGCTTGAAACAATACTTGGCCTGCCCGAGAAAAAAAGTTAGAATGACTGGTAAGTAAATTAATTTTCTAATCGGATGGCATTGCCACACTATATTTTTATAATCACCTCAAGTATACAAATAAGATGTCCAAAGCACTCTGGTGCTGAAATGAACTTTCTAATAATATACGTCATCCATTTCAGTACAGAGGCAATATAACGAACCCACATTAGCATTTATAATGTATTACAGTATTAGTATAACAGTTTTCAGTCACAGATGACATTGCTGGTACCTTTGATCCTTTAATGGCATGTGAATTTCACATAAGTCATTTTAAGGCCCAACTGTTTTTTTACTCTTAATGCCCTTTCACATATGGACTTTGACATCTTTGCAGATTTATCAAGTAAATGGTTAGTTCCAAACGTCATTATGCAACTTATAAACTTTTCAAGGAATGGGCCGCTTATTAGCTAGATATTGTGACAGCACCTATCAGGAGATAGTAGTGTTGAATTGATGTTGTACATGTGATTCAGCCATTCGTGTGTTTTCCTGGCCATGCTATATTTGTTTTAATCTTCTCGTCCAGAGATACTCAGTATGATTTGGAAAATTTATTTTGAGATGTGTTGCATGTATTTTTACAGCTATTGATGTTACCCAAAAATGAAAAAGAAGCATGCTGCTGTCTGTGGACTTAGAAGTATTTTTTACTTGCACATTTTTTACTTGATGGGCTCTGAGAAAAATATAGATATCCAAATTTCGACCTTCTTCCTCTTTACATGACCAATTCAGCAATTAAACAACTAAAAGCGCATACACGTATTAGAACAGTGCCAGCCACAGTGCACAGCCTAAAACAACCTTCTTGTAAAAACCGCAGAATGTAGTGGTAGCCTAAGCAGGCCTGACATTGCAACATAAGTGCATAGAGATGATAGAGAGATCAAGGGTATTAAGCACCAAGGCCTGACTGCACTAAGATTATCGTCACCAACATCCTGTATAGTCATAACCATTTAAGGGAAGCAGCTAACTACAACTAAAATCACACATCCACGATTACCAATTTCTCACGTTTTATGCAACAAGTCAAAACAGGAAGCTCACCAAGAAAGTGTGCAAGCCCAGGGAGCCCCTCGGGGTCGCAGAAGTAGCCTACCGAGACGTTCATCGACGCCGCCGCCTGCAAGCAAACAAACAAGTCGGGGTTCAAGCCAAAAAACCAGAGAGATACCAAACCCCGGCGGCCCATCCCGATCGAAGGAGCGAGCGAAGCAGGAAGACCTTATCGGTGTCGGGGTCGCTGATGACGAGGCACTCGAGAGCGTTGGGGAGCACGACGCGGCGGTACCCGCGCTTGTCGTTGCGGGGCTTCGTGATCTCCACCTCGCCGTTCGCCGCAGCCGGGGCCGCGCCGCCGGAAGGCTCGGCGGGGGCGTCGGCTTCCCGGGGCCTCGAGTCCATCGCGGCCGCCGACTCGCCGCCGCGGGCGTGGACTGGACTGACCGAGACCGAGTCCGCGCGGGCACCAGGCGGGCGAAGTCGAGGAGTTGGCTTGGCACGAGCACGACGGTGTCTTCGGCGAGACCGCGAGAGGGGTGGGGAAATGGGCTTGGGCCGGATGAGCCACAGCGACATCGGGACAACATTTTGTTCAAAGCTCAGTTACGTACTGCTCCATCCGTTTCCTATGGCACGACTTTATAGCATTGTTCACATTTATTTAGACACATAGGTCTTGTTCGATTCTATTAAAAATAGCGGATAAAATTTTGGATACTCGTGTCATGCTTTTCAAACTGCTAAATGGTGTGTTCGTGCGAAAACTTTCTTTATGAAAGTTGCTCTAAAATATTAGATTAATCCATTTTCAAGTATGTAATAATTAAAACTCAATGAATCACGCGTTATTACAACCTCGTTTTACGTGAAACATTTAATCATTATCTTTATCTTTAGGAGATTCAAACACCATCTAAATATAAATATAAATAATGTTAGAAAGTTTTATATTATGAAAGAGAGAAAGTACTACTATGGTCCTAGTGCGAAGACACCGTCTTAACTGAAATTTTGACATTCTTCAACTGAAAAATGAACCCTCACGCTAAAGTGTACTTCAGCATTAGGTACTCTGGCCCTAACAACTCTACCGTGCTGGCACAGAATCCAGGTCAGCATGGTTCAGTGCGAGCAATCTAATGTGCTTCATTGCCTGCAATATGACAAGTACCCTAGTGGTTAGATGACCTTCATGCCTAAGAGGGAAAGCTACTTAAAAAGTACTAACTCTGCAATTTTGTGGTATCGTGTAGACCCATATAAATTCAGCTGGCATTCTTATGGCTGGTTTTCAAGGATAGGTTAAATACTGAAGCCAATATGGTCAGCAAAAAGTGGAATGATGACCCCCACTGCCCTGTTTGCCTTGCTCTTGAGACAGCTGATCACATCATCCTAAGATGCAAAAATACCGACAATCTCTGGAGAAAACTAGGACTCTTGCATCTGGCAAACAAAGCAGAAACAATCTCTGATTTCATCCAAGCAGCCATTGACAGGAACCTACCAACACAAAGGGTGATACCAATCTGATTTGCAGTCTGCGCTTACTCTCTGTGGAAATCACGCAACAACATGATTTTTGACAGACAGATGGACAATCTCCAGGGTATCATGCAACAGATCTGTGATTCCCTAAATCTCTGGTGTGTACGAAGTAATGAAGACACTAGACACAAAATTCGATCATGGTGTGAAAGACTGTCCTAAACAACAGCCTGATGCTTATGCTTCTGTAAATTCTTTCTTTTCCCCCGTTTTTTTCTTTCTTCCTTAACCTCTATAACTCTTTTTCCACTTCACTCTTTTTTATTCCTTCTTCTCCCTGCCTCTCTCTTAACTAATAATCTTGTAACCCTAAACCTCATTTCTATAAATGAAATGACTATAAGGTAGAGCGCTCTACCTTCTTGCGTTAAAAAAAAAGTACTAACTCCATCCCAAAATACTTGTCGCTTTAAGTTTTTGTTTGTAATGTCTGATCATTCGTCTTATTAAAAAAATTATGAAACTATTATTTATTTTGTTTGTAACTCGCTTTATTAAAAAATATTTTAAGTATGATTTATCATTTTTGTATTTGCACTAATTTTTCAAATAAGACAAATGGTCAAACATTGCATGTAAAAAGTCAAAGCGAACACTAATTTAGAACGAAGGTAGTAAAGAATAATGAATATATTAAGTCTTTATTGCTTCCCGAGTCAAACATGGCACCCTCAAGCAGAGAAGGGTGGACACCACACTACCACACCACAATAACTCTAACTCTATTGTTTACTTAAATATGGCACTGAGGTGGTGTTTTTTTTGTGCTGTAGATGAAGTTAAAGTGTTTTACGTAAAACGAGGTTGTACTAGCGTGTGATTAATTGAGTTTTAATTATTACAAACTTGAAAAATAGATTTATCTGATATTTTACAGCAACTTTTATATAGAAAGTTTTCGTACGAAACATACCGTTTAGCAGTTTAAAAAGCGTGCCATGAATATCTAAATTTCCATCCAACTTTTGTTGGAGAAAAGAACAAGGCCTGAGCCCCTAGTGATATGAACTGCGTGACCATATAGCAATGTTCCCAGCGCCAAGTATACAACGCTAAGGCCGTGTTGGTTTCTCCAACAACGGTTGGATTAAATTTTGGATACTCGTAGCACGTTTTTCAAAATGCTAAACGGTACGTTTCGTGCAAAAACTTTCTATATGAAAGTTGCTCTAAAATATCAGATTAATCCATTTTTCAAGTTCGTAATAATCGAAACTCAATTAACTACACATTATTACCACCTCGTTTTGCGTGAAACACTTAATCTTCATCTTCATCTTATGAGATTCAAACACCACTTAAAGAAGTTGTACTTCAGTACCAAAGATGACAACAATAAGGTTGGCATCTTTTTAATTTTTTTTTGCGAGATTCATTCTTCAAATAAGTTTTAAAGACGGCCAAATGTAAAATTTCAACCATCTATAGGTAGGGTATGTGTGTATTTACATAAACAAGACTCAACTGTCCTAATTAATACTCTTTCCGTTTCATGTTTGACTTTTTTCCTAATCAAACTTTTTTAAATTTGATCAAGTTTATAGAAAAAATGTAGTAGTATTTTCAACACAAAACAAACATACTATCAAAATATATTCAATGTTAAATTTAATGAAACTAATTTGGTGTTACAAAATGTTCTAAATTTTTCTATAAATTTGGTAGTTTGACTAGAAAAAATGTTAAGCGATTTATAATATGAAAGGAGGATTAGGCTAATTTAATGATATCTCTATTTCATCATGTCTTGTACTAAGCGCACGAGGTAGGATTTGCGTGTGATCTAAGTCTTCCTTCTCTTCTTATTAGCTCACTTGATATATCAAGTTTTTTCTACTCCCTCCGTTTTATAATGTAAGACTTTCTAGCATTGCTCATATACATATAGATGTTAATGAATTTAAACACATACTGTGTTTAAATTTATAGCATTGCTCATATACATATAGATGTTAATGTGTCATTAACATCTATATGTATATGAGCAATGCTAAAAAGTCTTACATTGTGAAACGGAGGAAGTACATGACATAGCGTTAAAATTATGGGTTGTATTTTTGGTTTAAATGTACTATCTATCTTAAAATATATCAATTTTTATACACAAATCCTAACAATGGTTCTTATTTTTGCTAGACCGGCTAAAGACCAAGCTAGCCAAATTTCATTAAGATTAGGATTATTTACAAAGAGATAGGTCCTTATCATGGTGCAGGTGAAAAAAATGGTTCTTATTTTTGCTAGACCGGCTAAAGACCAAGCTAGCCAAATTTCATGATTTTACAAAGAGATAGGTCCTTGTCACGGTGTAGGTGGAGGTGGGGAAAAAAACAAGATTAGGATAAAGAGACATCCCTCCAAACATTTTTTTTAAGAAAACATTGTGAACATATATATTGGAAATTGATCACGAGACACCAGAGTTGAAACCGCACACTTTTTACCACTATACTATCAAATGCATCTCTATGGTGCAGGTGAATCTCACTGCTGTTAGGCGTGTCTAGAGCGTCGGAGTTTTACGTAACTTTTGTAGTAAGATGTTTCTTCAGACGTATTAGTCTTCTAGTTTTGAGCAAAAAATCTCGCCTTCTAGTTGTTGAGGTGTGATACACATATAGCTGCAAAATCTCTGCGATCCTTGCCAGAGGAGTAAATGGTAAAGGGGGAGGTGTCCTGATGATGGGGGACTCTGAAATGCAGACACTTCCACAGGGAACTCCAAAACAGCAAACAATCTAACATGTTTATAGCAAACGAGCACAAAACAACACCGGTTCGTTGTTAACTCCATGACAACACTGTCTTTATCATGTGGACCAAATAAACTCCAGGAGCACATCGCACGACGCCCGTGATATCTGACGGCCTTTTCTGAAACTAAAATGTCCGGTTCTCGAAGAGATCAGGCTAGGAGCTCTGGAGCTGAAGTGGCAAGACGTGAATCAAGTAAACTGTTCTCTCTTGAGATAACTTCTGCATCATGGATTCTGTCAGAGAAGGTAAGGACAGTCACTCTTGTCACTGCCCAAGTTTAACATGTTGCTCCTTCTGAATGAAACTTCGGGCTAATCCATCTGAATTTGTTAGTAAATACTGTACAATTTACTGGTGCAAGAAGTAAGAGCTCCATGACACCCAGCTACTCTGAAGAAAATGTTCAGGTGTTCGGCAAAGTTGCATTCAGATGTTAGGCTACTCGGCTACTGTAAGTACACATGTTAGTACATTGTATGAGTCCTTGTTATATCGAGCAACTGAGCATAGGGGACAAACAAACATAACCAGATCAGGTCACTGAGCATAGGAGTCCTTGTTATATGGTGCAGGCCGGCCTGACGGACAGGTCGGGGGGCATTACACCTGTCAGTTCAAGTAAGTTGATCGCTAGTGACATGGCAGTCTTGGCAGCTTTGCATTGTGGACCAAACGCCGCCCCGCATTTTATCTGCAGCTTTTTCTCTGAAAATTGTTGATCGTACTGACGCCTTCAACAATTGTGTCCCGCGATGATTATTTTGGAGTACTCCTACATCATATTCAGACTCGTACGGCTTGATCAGCCATACATGCTGTTATCCAAATGGATTAATAACTCCTCAGAGCCATGGTCCAATGGATTAGGATATTATAGTTTAGTTTGAGACCAAAAGTTAACAACAAAAGCGAAATGAGTTTAGTCTCACTGGTTAGGTTCCTTGGATGAAAGTAGCTCCGAGTTCTAGACTTAACATGTGTGTTTGCAGTTATTACTAATTATTGTTTTAATGGTAAACAACATATCGACAGCCGTTATTGCTGCTGGATTGGCCGTAGGTCTTGCTTCTATTGGGCCTGGAGTTGGTCAAGGTACTGCTGCAGGACAAGCTGTAGAAGGTATTGCGAGACAGCCAGAAGCAGAAGGTAAAATACGCGGTACTTTATTGCTTGATAATTTCATATGGTATGCATGTGTATTGAGTGTGGTGTACTACGATAAACTGAAAGCTGTTAGTTCAGCGTAAAGTTTGGATTTTTGTTGAAATTAGAGATGATGTGACTGAAAAGTTATGTGTGTATGACAAATTGATGTGATAAAAAAGGACTGAAGTTTGGATCCAAACTTTGGATCTAAACACAGCCCTAAGCTGAGATGAAACCCAAAATTCCAAAGTCCAAAACATGAGGTGACAACCGGCAGAGATCCTCAAATTGCAGCAAGATCCACAGGATCATACTAGTTTAATTAATTACGACACGAAAGGAGGGGGCAAAAGAGAAAATGAACACGGCTCCAAACGCAAAAGCTCACAATTCACAGGGCGCGCGCCATCCTAACCGACACCATCTCCGGACACACGTACGCACACCCCCAACTAGATCAACTTCAGGCCAGCGGCGGCGACGGAGAGCACGGACACGGCGATGGCCGTGAAGACGGAGCGGCCAACGGCGGCGTTGCCGTGCGGCGACGGGGCGGCGGCTGCGTGGCCGGACGAGCCGCCGCCACCACCGGGGGCGACGGGTGCCTCGGAGCCGGAGGCCGGGGCGGGCGCCATGGAAGGGGCAGCAGAGGAGTGGCCGGAGGCGGCGACGCGGATGTCCACCTTCTGGCCGATGCCGCAGTGGTTCGGGAAGCCGCAGAGGAAGTAGTGGTGGCCCGTGGCGTTGAGGACCACCGAGTCGTTGCCCGTCGACCAGGTGGCGATCGGCTTTCTCGCGTCGCAGTTCTTGTAGTCCGCCTTGCTCACCGCCATCACGTTGTGGAACTGCTTGTTGTACGTGAACACTGCCCGGCGTTTTTTTGCAGACAAGAGAAGGCAAAATTTGGTCAGTCAACTCAGCAAAACACCAGAGTGATAAAAGGTAAATCATACTATCATGCATCAGGATGATGAAACAGATGATCATTTGCGCAAAAAAGTGATGTTTTTATTTTTTGTACTACTTTTGGTTGTTGTGGAACAAGATGAACCTAGTGCAGTTCATATCTGGAAGGATCCTACCAACCAACTCGATCACAATCACCAGATATGACACGCTTGAGAGTCACTACTAAAAGCTCTATTGTGTTCAGTTAGTTATATTTCTTAATCTATTCCACTCCTAAAAATCCACTCTCTAGTGTCTAAGTATCCTTACTAATGACTCTGACTGGTGACGACTATACTTGGTTAGATGTGATTGGTAATATCTCACATCTCTCGTCATACATAACGATAAAAACAAGGAAAATGTACGAATTACTCTCTCGAACTATCGCGGTCGACCGAATTACCCCACTAAATTATAAAACCGGATATTCTTCACCCCCAACTATGCAAATCGGATGGATTACCCCCCTCGACCCAATTCAGAGTGGTTTTATCCTACATGGCGTACGCAGTCAGCATTTTCTTTTTTAAAAAACATGGTGGGGCCCACCTGTCATATATACTCTCTCTCCTCTTCCCCTCTCTCACTCTCTCACTCTCCCTCTCTCTCGGCGAGTCTCTCTCCTCTTCCCCTCTCACTCTCCATCTCTCTTGGCGAGCAGCCGAGCACGGCACCTGGGATGCGGCGGCGGCGGCGGCGGCGGCTGCCCGTGGGATGCGGAGGCAGCGTGGGATGCGACGGCGAGGACGGCGGCACACGGTGGCCGAGACCGTGTCCTCGCCACGCCGCTGTCCACGCCGCTGTCCTCGCCGCCGCCTCCGGCTTCCGTCCGCGTGCGTGCACGCCGCCGCGCCGTGCGTGCGCGTCTCGGCCACGCCGCCGTCCTCGCCGCCGCCTCCGGCCCCCGTCCGCGTGCGTGCGTACTGCGCGCCGCCGCGCCGTGCGTACTGCGCGCCGCCGCGCCGTGCGTGCCGCCGTGCGCGGATACTGCTGCTGCGTTGTGAGTTGATTTTAGTACAAGTCGATGGTTAATCTGGGTCGTGGGATACTGGGATGCGAGGCCCCAAGCCTCTACCTGTTTCTCACTTCTGAACGAACAGGTTTCTATTAGCGAATTGTTCTGGAAGTGATTGTGAATCCATGATGCTAATTAAGATTAATTAAGATGTACTAGTAATTAACATGCACAAAGCCACAGTTTAATTGATTAATCAGCATTAGGCATGGGATTTCTCGTCGTCGTCTCGGCGGAGAAGCGAGCAAACGCGCGAGCGTTCTAGCTGGCGGCGGCCCTTGAAGTACTCCGGCGGGCCGCGGCAGGCGGCGTCGTCAGATAACCGCTGCCCCGGCGGGCACTCGCAGTTGAGGTCGACGACGCAGCCGAGGACGGGGCACTTCCCGCCGCCGACGGCCTGCGGGCTGACGACCATGGGCACGTTGAAGCCGTCCACTAGGCTGACGCTGTACGCCGCGACGTCGCCGCCGCTCGCGCCCGCCCCCTGCGCCGCCCTGCCACGCCACCGCTGCCGCCTCGCCTCCTCCGCCGCCGCGGCGCTCGCCTCGCTGCTGCCTTCGCCGTCGCTCTTTATGGAGAAGAGAGAGAGAGAGCGAGAGATTGGAAAAGAGATAGAAGAGAGACAGTGATGACATGTGGGCCCACCTATTTTTTTATAAATGAATTGCTGATTGGACTGACACGTAGGATCAAAACCGCCGTGGATAGAGCCAGAGAGGTTATTTGTCCGGTTTGCAAAGTTGGGGTGAATGATGTCCGGTTTTATGGTTTAGGGGGTAATTCGGTCGACCGCGATAGTTCAGGGGTAATTCGTACTTTTTCCTAAAAACAATAACAGCATTGGTTTGACAAAAGAAACCCATGGCACCACGCGTAACTATCTCAAAGATACTATAAATCTAGAACCACCAAAATAGAGCTAAACATGTGAAAATCCTAGAGCTAGCTACTTTGACTGATCGGATGGCATCTCTCCAGTTCAACAAATGATATGATCGCAATGCCAACTTTCCAGCTCATGGGCCAACCCAATCTGGTGTCCACATTGCAAAATGGCAGTTTGGCAACCCTATCATAATAGACCCTCTTTCTGGACGAGCTATATGCATTTGTGGTTCTTTGATTACTCTATGCTTCCAAGTTCCAAAAGATGGCATCCGTGCCGTCATCTTTTCGGCCCACCAAGGGCTACCAACCAACCATGAGATTGCTCAACAGAAAACAATGATTCAATGAGAGCGCATGCATCGGTGTGTTGGCCATATAGGGTCCAATATAATTTTGACAAGCTGTGGAACAGATAGCAACTGAGAGCATGAAATATACTCCTATAAAGTTGTGGTTGATTAGGATTTGATCATTTAATTCAATGCAAAGAACAAACATTAACTTTCTTCAGCAGAGGCAACTGAAAATAAGTGCCTTTGGTGCCCTCTTTTTTTAATCTCAGCTAAAGAACAAGTGCCTCCAAAATAGTCGGCACACATGTCTAATTGTGCAAAAGAATAAAACGCCTTTCCTTAAAGCAAGAAAAGCTATCCTTACAGGAATAATTGAGCAACAAAGTACTCACAACTCACAAGGAGCGCTAGAGCTTAAAAAGAAAAACAAGTGTTATGGCTGACAAAGTGACAAATGACTAATTTGGCCGTGCCTTCACGCTCCAACTCACACGCAGGCATACCGATCGTTGGGAGAAGGCAAAGGCTGTGTTCGCACATATGTGTTCCCAACTTGCACAGTAAACACGGAAAACAGAGCGATCCATTAGCACGCGATTAATTAAGTATTTGCTAATTTTTTTAAAAAAATAGATTAATTTGATTTTTTTAAGCAAGTTCCGTATAGAAACTTTTTTAAAAAAAACACTGTTTAGCAATTTGAAAAACGTGCGCGCGAAAAACGAAAGAGATAGATTGGGAAAAAGGGTCGCAAACACACCCAAAGTACTCATCTGGTAGTCGCGCTCTTTCCGAAACCAGCATGTTCTTTGGTGGAGAAGAAACACAAAGAAGACCAGCGCTATCTGACGTCAGGTATCCAGATAGACCTATTTGGATTCATGCCAAAATACGGAGTATCGCTTACCACACCAACCGCGTGCCTGCGTGTCGGCGCACCGCTACGCCAGAACGACAGATGCGCATGGAACACGCACACGCACCGGGTGTGGTGCGGCCGTGCAGGCCAGGCAAACACCGATCCGGCGCGCTCGGCGAAAAGGCCGGTAGCAAAAGGCCAACGGATCCCTCGGCGCCATCCACAAGCCGCCGCGCCCCACGCGCGCACCGAGGGAGAGAAGGCGACTAGCGCTGCGTCGGCAAACGCGACTAGCGCTGCAGCCCTGCGGCCAGCGGCGCGCGGCGCGTGCAGGCGGTGAGGGCCACCAGCTGATGCCGTGTGCCGTGTGCGTGCTGCACCGAAGTCCCCCCCACCACTACAGTCTACACAACACACCGGCGCACCGGAGAAAAGCGCGAGGCAACTAGGCAAGCCAGCCACGCATGTAGCCGGCCGCCAGGCCTGACACATGGCTGGCTGCCCAGCTAGGCGCGGCGGACCACTGGCTAACGGATGGTCGCGTCCTGGCGATATCCCACTACTAGGACGATATGGCACAGTCACAGGACACTGTCCCGCTGCAGTTGCACGTACCGATCTGCTCTACACGGAGTACTGATCTGCAGTCCAGCCGGACTGTGGGCGCGTTAAAGTAGGCCGAGTTTAGTTCTAAACTTTGAAATCTAAAAACGTCACATCGAATTTTTCTATACACACAAACTTTCAATTTTTACATCACATCGTTTCAATTTCAATCAAACTTTCTAATTTTAGCGTGGAATTAAACACACCCGTAGTGTATAGAGAACACAGTACCCCGTTACTGGATCGGGATCTGTCCTGCAGTTCGTACTCTGTACTCCTAGAGATTAGAGAACCTACTAGCATCACATGAGCAGAGCACTGGCTACACACACCAAATTTGTTCTGCACGCCAAGAAATCTATTTCCGGGCAGTGAATGAGATTTTCGCCGCACCGCACGCACCGCTCGTGTAGTCGTGTGTGACAGTGTGAGCACGGGTATCACACCAGCCGGCTATGCCGGCTATACGCAGTGCTGTAGTGGACGTCACTGCGTCAACCATATTCGAGGCATTTAGCGGAGGGCGACGTCGAGACAGGTGGATGACCCAACAGGACCAACACTCCAGCGCCTTCTACGCCGCACAAGACTTTGGAGTTGAATGGCGCTAATTGCTGCGAAGTGGAGCTCGGGCCCTCTTCCGGTTTCTAGACAGGTCACAAGTACTCATGATATAGCGGTGGAATACTCCCGTGTACAGTTACTTGTGTTGTGTGGCTTCCACTCGCAGGGGATCGAGCAAGAACTCCGTGAAGAGTTACTGTTAGCCAGCCGGGTGCCCGGGCAGCGGGCCGGCACCATGTGGACGCTACAGTACGTAACATGGTTACAGCGACCGGGTTTTTACTGAAGCTTTTTCTTTTCCATTCTTCTTTGTGACTGATTCGTCTGATAAAAGGCTACTAGATTTTGTCTCAACAACGAACTTGCACTTGCAGTCTTGCACATGGCAAGATTCATGTTCAAGCAACAAAACTACAAACGTGTGTCGTTCGCACTAATGTTTCTGAGGAGATAAAACGAAGGAATGCAGCAGGAGAAGCGGAGAACGCGTGAGCGAGAGGGATAAACTCGCCACGAAACGTACGTACCGACGGTGTCGCCGAGATGGAACTTCTTGGAGGCGGCCCAGGCTGTGTAGTTGGGGTTGCCCATGATGGTCCACCCGGTCTTGTCGCCCACCTCGTACACGGCCGCCGCCGCCGTCCCCGCCCACATCACCACCAACGCCGCCGCCGCCACGGCCATGGCCGACGACACCCTGCTCGCCGCCGCACCACCACCCATGACCGAGAGCGAGAGGAGTAGAGAGCGAAGTGCAGGTTAGGACAGTGGCGAGAGTGGCACAAACCGGCCGGTTAAATAAAAGCTCCGCAACTTTTCGATCCCCTCGTGGAGTCGTGGTCGTGTCTCCTCCCGAAAATGCCCCCGCGCCGCGGCCAAGCTTTCCTTTCGGCGCGTGTCATCGCCACGGTGTGTCAGTCACCGCGCGAGCGACTCGTGGGTAAATTTCTCTCGCCTTTTATCATCGCGGCGCCGACTGCGTGTGGTGTGGCGGTGTGGGGGCGTCGGCTGTTTGTTGCCGCTTGCAAGCGTTGAATCGGTTGTGCGAATGCCGAGATTGCCCTCGGGCCTCGGTTGTGATGTTGGCGCAGTATGGCCTGTAGCTGAGGCGTGATCCTTACTCCGTTGACAACGTACAGCATACGGGATCTCTCGCTCTTTGTTCCAGCAAAGATTTTTGTACTCTACTACTTTGGTTCGTCGGATCGGATTTAATGCTCGAGATATACTAATACTCCTCCTTTGGTTTTATTTTAATCGACGCTTTGGACAATGACACGCTCTACAAGATATATCTTTGACTTTATTTTTCTATTATAATATATACAATAAATAATGTATGTTTACTTTTATTATAGTGTTTTGAAAGACAAAACTATATATGTTTTTCTAGTTTCTTTATTTTTAAAGTTATTGATGGTCAAAGTTATAAAAGTTTAACCTCAACCTTATCCAAAACGTCAATTAATATAGAACCAGAGTGAGTACGTCACTAGAGCTATATTTTTTTTCCTTTTCTTTATTCGAGAGTTTACTTTTTTTTTTTTTTTGACCAGCGTCCAAACCAACTCACTCGAGTCTAACGAGTACGAGAGACCTGATCTGTGCGGTCGTGAATCCGTTTGAAACCGAGTCTGATGCTTGTCGGTGCTAAAACATTCGGCCCAACTTACTTGGGCTAACTTGAAACGGCCCATTATTGATCAGTTGGGCCCAAGCCCACGTGAGTCCCCGACAGCATAAACCCCTCTTCTCGTCCCTCTCCTCCCCAACCTCGCTTCCTTATCCACACCAATCCGCCACTCCCCTCCGCGGCAACCCCCCCGCGCTCCGCCACAGAAGCCGACGCCGACGCCGCGCGCGTACATGCCGCCGCTCCACGCCGTCTCCCCCGCGGCGGCGGCCGCCCCGCCGCGCGCGCTCTCCTCCGCCGCGCGCGTCCCGCAGCGCCCAGGTAGGCCGCCCCCCTTCCTCACTCCTGCTGCTGCTCCGCGCGAGGCTTTGGCCTTGGAACCCACTGGAGGCCGCCGAGGCATATCGCCATTCTGGAAAATGCGTGATGCCTCGTTGGTTGCTGTGGTTTGGGTTGATCGTTTCGCTGCGGTCGTAACTCGTAACCGGCTTGATGCTTCCGTTGTTTCTCCGGTTCGCAGAATAAGGTGGTTTTTGTGGCTATGAACAACGGTGATTGTATCTGTAATAGTATAGCATCTAACATTACCGAACAATCTCGTTTTGGTAGTTGGATATGCCTTTGGTTCAGGATTTCATGGCCAGATTAAGTTTAACGATATCAGCAAGACGAAATGCTTCAAACTTGGTGGGGGTTTACAGTGTGTTCCCCCCAAAGCTGCTGGGGTTTATATATTCACTTAGTAAATACTACTAAACATCAGAAAATAATTGCCACTCGTTAGCCCCTAATGATTTTGACGCATTCTTTAAAAGACTCGTTCTAATGGGGATTGTCTAGCATTCTTGTTGGCTGCCCAGAATCCAGACAACTTTGGTGGTGGGTGTTAAGGGCAATTGGGCACCCTGAGTGTCTGCCGGTGAATGAACCATCATTCTACCAATGGCTCTGCAGCAGTCGAATAAGAATTCGAGAGCATCTTCGGCGGGGCTTTGACACGGTAGTCACGCTCGTGGCATGGACAATTTGGAAAGAAAGAAATGGCCGGATATTCAATCAGCAACAAAGGACCTGGGTGGACATCGTGAAGGGAATGGCGGCAGAGGCCACGCTATGGCGTCAAGCAAACCAAACCATCCCAGCTCTAATCTTTAGGAGGGAATTTGGTAGCCAAAACAGACCGCGATACGTACACCTTTGATTTCCTGCTTGTATCCTGTCTCAGTCCCATGCTGCTTTGTATTTGACTGTAAATAACTTTTATTCCTCTTAATACAAAAATGCGCTCCTCGCGTATTCCTATATGCATGGTCTCACCAGAGGATGTGGTGCTTGACAGGTTGTGTTCCAGAACGCCCAAACATTTTAAGCTCCTCCACAAACTTCATGAGTCTCCGTGCTGGACCAATGCGCTTCTATAGCAGGCCTCTTATTCTTCAAAACTCGGACAAGAGGCAAGCTACTTTGGATTTAAATATTTATCCCACTGATCGACCCTCCACATTAAGCTTTAATAACTTGTGATTATCATGTTATCAGAGCAGTATTGAGGCATGCCACTATTGAAGAAATTGAGGCAGAAAAATCTGTCATTGAAGACCAAGCTGTAAGTGCAATTCATCTTCTCACTGAATGGGTATTTTGCCTTCCTTTTTTGTGCCTTGGGGGCTCACTAGCTGCAGATATGCATCTTCAGAGAGAAAGGATGGAAAAGGCAATTGAAACAGTCCAAAATAACTTCAATACTGTGAGGACAGGGCGGGCAAACCCAGCTATGCTTGACAGGATTGAGGTGTGAGGACTTAGCCTTGTTCCTTTTTCTGTTTGTAAGTAACTCTTGCATGATCACATCTTTTATCATTACACTCAATGCATACTATATCATTCCATACACATGCTACTGTTGTGTGCTTTTCTTAACTGAACCTATGTCTGGGCTGGTATTTATTGTGGCTGGCTAATAACAAACACAAACAAGGAATGAAACTATTGCTCAAATACCATATGCAGACTGTTTGGATAATTTGATCGCCTTCTGTAACTAAAACTAGAGCAAAGGATTTTCTTTAGGACAGAAAATTGTGAAAATTGAACATCCTATTATGCCTTATGTGTGAGAATTTTGTTACAGGTTGAGTATTATGGAACTCCAGTGAACTTGAAGAGCATCGCACAGATAAACACTCCAGATGCAACTTCTCTCCTTATTCAGCCATATGACAAATCCTCGTAAGCTGTTTATTATTCCCACTTCAGTGCTGGTATTGAGTTTTCCATCAATAGTGTTGACACAATGACACTCATGCGGTGCAGCCTCAAGCTCATTGAGAAAACAATAGTTGCTGCAAATCTGGGGGTTACACCAAGCAATGATGGAGAAGTGATTCGAGTCACTGTTCCACCATTGACTTCTGACCGCAGAAAGGTAATGCTTTAGAATTTCATCTGTGTGAATTATGTGTGGTTACTTGGTAATTCTGGGTCCATAATTCCATATGGAAAATTTTGTTTGGCAAGTTTGTACTTTGCGTTTTCTTGCCATCCAAAACATTAAGGATTAGCTGAGCAGAGCTGTATTGTTCCTGAGAATAAAAAATAAATGCCTTATGTTCATTGAAGTTACAGTATTTTGAACTTCAAAACTTTGCATTCAAACCCACATAGACACCTAATTTGTGTTTACAAGTATGTTAACATAAACAAGGCTGATGTTCTATACAAAATAAGGTCTCTAAAATGTATGAGATCACCAGGTATCACCTTTACTGATGTGGGAGTATTTGTCTTGCCTCAAACAAGAAAAGTAGAAATTGCTTTGGACATGCTATGCACAAAAGACTAGGGTATTTCATAAAAGACCTTTATGATGGATTATCCAGTAAGCTGTGATATTATTGAATTGTATTTGATGAATTGATGTACAACTTTCTTCTATCTTCCATAAACACAATTGTTATTTAGTATACAACCATAGCGATCAATCTACACCATTAAATCTAAACCTACCATGATCGACAGCATAAATTTTTCTATTTTCCCCGATAAATGTGTTTATTTCTAGGACTTGAGAGCCCCCTTTTGCCTTCTCTTAGTACTAATATAATACATGTAGTTGGTTGAATTGCGGTCTGCTATAGCTTTCAAACAGGTTCAATAATATTCATAGATGTTTTCCATTGATTATAAAATTCCTGCCACTTTCTTATCCATCTTAGATTCAATCTGTTTTGGCAGGAACTGGCAAAAACTGTTGCTAAATTAGCTGAAGAAGGCAAGGTACTCTTAAGCTTCACCTTTCACTGTTTTTTACTGAAACATTCTTTTTACATTTTTATTGTGATTTAATGTTTTTATGCCTCAATTTTCCAGCCTATTATTTTTCTTGTGCACCCTTACTAGTATGATTAGTACAGCACTTTAGCGGTCTGATTGACTCTGCTAACCTGCATTTGGCATGGTGCTGGTACTGCTTGTATGGAGTAATGTAGTGCGAACAATAGTCGATGTACTGTAGCATCTGGCCAGGGAAGACATGAGGAAGACTTCGTCTTCTTCAGCAGGAATATCTATTTCCCTAATTGATTAAATTACCTTCCTAGTTTAAGGATTTGCTATCTTGCATCTGCCAGTTCAGAAAGCCCTCTTTTTTGTAATAATGGCATTGTGATCGTTTTCATTAAGCAAGATATAATCTATAAACAGCTAGTTCCATATATTTCCCCTGTACTAATCTAACAGCCTCATTTCTTCCTTGGCGAGTAAAGTGCCCTGCCAGCGCCAGCAGCAAGATGATGGCGGGTGGCCTGCCCTCATTAGTTATTACTCTGCACATAACAGCCATATTAGTTTAGTAATACTGAATGAATGTATATCTGAATTTTTTTTATGATGCATCAGATGACCAGATACTTAGCACTTCTTCAAGTCCATTTCTGCTGCATCTTCTATGTGTATTAGTTAGGAAGGTGGAGCATAGTATGAGCTGTAGTGGAAGAGGCTTTCACAAAAATTGTTTGCCATGCACCCTTTGCTCTTGGTGCTGCACAAATTTCAGGAGTACCATATGATTGTTGCTTTGTTGGTTATTTATCCAATTTCTTCAAAAGGCTGAAGCACATTGATAGTTTTCAGAAGATGCTTTTACTTTATAGAAAATGTGCTTGCTTCTTTTTTGACGCCTATGTGCTGGCTTCTCATTGTTGAGTAGCTTATACACACAAATTTTCACTGACTGATAACATATTCATCTCCTTGTGGATTCTATGTAATATCGATTATTAATATGACTAACTTCTTTTATAGGTTGCTATAAGGAACATAAGAAGAGATGCCATCAAAGCTTACGATAAGCTTGAGAAGGTTCACCCTCTCAGTTAATAATACTATTTTGTGGGTGCTATTGTACCTCGCTTTTTTGCAGTGAAATTAACTGCTTTCACATGCTTACATAGGAAAAGAAACTTTCTGAAGATAACGTGAAGGATTTGTCCGCTGATCTACAAGTAAGGATTCCTTGCCTTTCCTTCACGTGGTTTAGTGAGGTTCCCATGTCCTTTCGGAATCTCATCTATTAGATACAGGTATGCAACATGAACTGACATCGTGTACAAATTATGCAGAAAGTTACAGACGAGTACATGAAAAAGATCGAAGCTATCCAAAAGCAGAAGGAACAGGTAATTTGGCCCTTTCATTGGTCTTTCTTCAGACAAGATATTCCTTCATGTTGGACACAATTGCATGCCCCAAGGATAAATGGCTTGTCTGAAACTAGTATCAGCATTGCTATCCTGTAATCCTTTAATCCTCCAGAACCATAGGAATTGACTCGGGCTTGTTTGATATTTTCATTTTCAGGAACTCATGAAAATTTAGACACCAGGTTTTAATCTTGAAACTGGTGAGTTCATCTTCCTGCGAAGTAGATGAAGCCGAAGAAAACAATGTCCTCAGCTAACACGGTGAATTATGCGGTCACAGATTTCTTGAGCCTTTTCCATCTTTCTGATGGCCGGCATTTTGCCGGATGCATCTTTTTGGGCTGGAGTGCAATTTCAGACAATGTTGCCGTGTCCTTCATTTTCATTTTTGTAATTATTGTGTGTACTCCGTGTAAAAGTAGGTCTTGACCTTATCCTTGTTCTACCGCTACATTGTCAATATTCCTCACGTGAATTAAAATGCTACAGTTGTGAATTTATCGCCACGCACTCTGAAGCATCAACTACTGGTGCCATATTGCCAGTTAATCTCCATGTTCAGTGGATCTCAGTTTTGTCAGCAGTCACCGACATCTGGACCTTCGCACATTACTCTATGTCATCGCACGGACTGACGGACAATAGCAAAAAGGCCATTTTTCTTTCTTAAACACGCATGCCTTCATTTACACGCGCGTACTGTACACTCATAAATTCATTCCTATCAGCACACAGTATATTTCTCTAAGCACATACTAGTATGAAAACTGAGCCGATATGTTGAGTTGATGAAGTTATTACTATAAACGTTTCACATCATCTACTATTGAGAAAAATAATTAGAAAAATCGTGAAGTTTTGAACTCAAGGTTTTCTCAATGGATACCTTTGAAAATTGTTTCAACCTCTAACCAAAACAGCCAAGAAATATATCACTGAAAATTAATACCCATCCACATAAATATGAAGGGCGCCCCAATTAGAATCAAAGGAAATAAAACATAAATAGAGAAATTTCTCGTAATAAGATCAGTTATAAATAAGAGCACATGTGTTAAGGTCTAGAACTTGAAGCTGGAGGGGTAGAATCATTCGTAAGAAACTTTTTTTAAGTAAAGTGCATGGTTAGCACCTAAACTTGTTCATCTGTGTTACTTTTAACTAGAGTAGTTACCTAAACTCCCAAAATGTATTTTTACATCACCAAACTTGTTAAGTGTGTCATTCTGGTCCAAAATAACCACAACACCTTCGGGATCTTACATAGCGCTGACATCGTATGCCACATGACATTTATTATTATTATTATTATTATTATTATTATTATTATTATTATTCCTTTCTCTTCTCTTCTTCCTTCCTTCCTGTTTGTATGGCAAAAGAAAGGAGTAGGTAGAGGAGAAGGAAAAAAATAAAAAAAATGTGGTTGAAATATCCAGGTAATATGCCACGTTAGCGCTATCGTCACCACGTAGGATCCTAGAGGTGTCGTGGCAATTTGGAATTGGATTGACATTCTTTAACAAAATCACAAACCTAAAAATATATTGAGAGTTAAAAAACTTAGATAACGCATGAAATAAATTTAGGAACTGGTCGTACACTTTTTTATTATTATTTTTGAAAAACCTCGGTGAGTGAGGTTAGATCAGTTTTTTTTAGTTTATTCGAAGATTATAGATGAGTTAATGCGCCTGTAAACCTCAGATGTGGTTGGAAAGGATGTTTTGTTTTGACACGACCAGGAACCAACCGGCTAAACCCGGTCGAGGCCTCCCATAGGCCAATAGTCCGATCCACTACACAGCGTGTGTCACTGCAGCACCGGTGTCGAGTCGACACGTTTCACGCCGACAACGACCAGCCTGCGATAATTACGGACACCGATGCCGCTCCTGCAGTACGCTGGGGGCCCCTCTGACCCCGCTGGATACCCTGCTAGAGTGGGCAGGTCACTGGGCCCACGGCCCACCACCAGGTGGGCCTGGGAGCAGAGCAAGTGGGCCCCAGCAGGTTACAGTACTCCACGGAGTGATTGTAACTGTACCCAGCACTAGATGGATTAGGGGATGATGGTGAGTGATAATTATAGGAGGTGAGGTCAGAATAGATGAGATGATAGTAGTAGGTGTGAGGTTAGCAACTGTTCTGTTCTTGGTCACTACTGTAGTACTAATCCATCAGTTATTACAGTATCATGAGAACAATGCATGATGTCTCTGTCCAAATTGTCTTTTTCTTTTAAACGAGAGGGCCGCATTACTGTTTATCCAGGATCTAAAATATCAAAGCAACAATGAAATCGAGCAGATTACATGAACTTTCATCTTTTTTTAAAAAAAATGATCCTTTTTAGAAATTCCTTTTTATAGATAGGTTCTCAACGTCAGTTTTATTGGCTCTAACCTCTCTAGTACATCTCAACTGTTAGGGTGTGAGCGTTAGCATCATTAGCGCCGAGAAGTTAGGCCTCGAGCCCATTCTTGAAATTAGCTTTTTCATCAGCAATCCAATTAGACAAAAAAAAAAAAAAAGATCATCGGGACAAGGAGCAAAACATTTGCGGATTGCGGCATGCAAACCAAGCAATCTAACAACCCAGCAGTAACGAAACTCGTGCAAGAAAAAACCCAAAGCCAAAGGCAAGACCTGGATGGAAGCAGCAACTTCCATCTTCAGCCAGATCACAAACTCTAAATACGAGGGACACGGAAAAAAAAGCACGAGACGACTCGCCGTCGCCGATCGAGCAAGAACCACACCGGCCGGACCCCCCGTCGTCGGAGCATCCGCCACCAGCCGCGCGCGCGGCGCGACGGCCGCCATCGCCTGCCTAAGAAGGCACCACCGGCCGGCCGCCGGAGTCGTAGTAGACGAATGAACGCAACGGCGGTGGTGGCGATCAAGGCCGGCCGCGATGAGCCACGAGCAACACAACGAGAGGGCTCACATTGGACTTGCATTTATATGCACCGCAGCTGACTTGTTCCAGCTACTCCTGTACCCTAGCAGTAGTAGTACTACTAGTCCCTACTCTACTTGTTCGAGCTTTGGCTCCTGCACCCATCAGCTTTAACGAACAGTACTCCTACTATTCGCTGTAGTGGACGGGAGAGAAAGTGACATGGTAGGGCCCAGCCAATCGTGTGCCCAAAGATACGCTGTCACATCACACTGGCCCCACCCATAAATACTGGAGTACTCCTACACGACTTGGGAGTAGTAGTAGCATGCGTCGCCGTCATGCGTAGGAGTACTACGGGTACAGTATATTTCTACGACAGTGTCACAAAATTAACTCGACGGATTAAATGTGTAATAAAATTAAAAAGATAGGGAAAACTCGACGACACTAGTACGGAGTACTACGTACCGTATTATTATACGGTGTACTCGTGATGGCGAGACAAAGTACAGTGTCTCGGCGCAGAAGATCCGAAGCACCGAGGGCCGTGGCCCACCTGCCACCGATGGTGGGGCCCACGATCACGCACCCGGGCAGGAGGGGTGGCCCAAAGCCGCAGCAGCATGCGAGCGCGCATATGGACCGCGCGCGTGTGGGGCCCGAATAATTGCGTTGGATCGGGACCGCGCGCTCTCCTCGGCCCACCAGATTGGACGGCGGGGATCGTCTCGCGGTGGGTGGACCGATGGTCCGTGTCGACCGAATAATGGCGGCTGTGTGGCGTGGATTAAAGACGGCCGAGATATTTTGAGATACTTCCTCCTGTCCGGTGTCCGGCTGCCGTGCCAGCCTGGATTTTCCCATGGATAGACTGGAGGTGCGTAAAACGCACGTGCTCGCTCTCCGCTCTCCTTTGCTTGCACGCTGCAGCTTTCCACCTAGAGCCGGGCCCTACACTGTGGTAGGAGTAGATTAGGATTAGCATATGAACCAATAGTATGGGGAGCAGACGAGCTGTACGGTTTTGAGCCCGCTGATGATAACAAACCCAACTCAAAACGGTTAACAGGTCGCTTTTCTAAGGGCCATTTTAGTTTGAGGCCAAAATGTGCCCTACCAAATTGTTTGGCACTTTGAATAGTATTTTAATAGGGTTTAGTTTGCTACCAATAGCACATAAAAGTTAATAAAATCTTGGCACTACCAAAACTTGCCTAGGTTTTGGTAGTACCTATATTTTGGCATGGTAGCAAACCAAGCACACCCTAATATCCAACTTAAGCTATTCCCTTCGTTTTAAAATACAGAAATCTAAAATCGAATTGAAAGAAGTACTCTCTTTGTCCCACAATATAAGGGATTTTGAGTTTTTGTTTGCAACGTTTGACCACTCGTCTTATTCAAATTTTTTTTGTAAATATAAAAAACAAAAAGGTATGCTTAAAGTATTATAGATAATAAAGTAAGTCACAAATAAAATAAATAATAATTTCAAAAAAAATTGAATAAAACGAGTGGTCAAACGTTGCAAGAAAAACTCAAAATCTCTTATATTATGGGACGGAGGGAGTGTTGTTCTTTTGTGGCTGATGTCGATGTGGTAAGACACTCTTATATCCCACACGAAATAAAATATACTACCTCTATATTATATTTTAATGTATGACGCCGTTGATTTTTTATTCAGCGTTTGACCATTTGTCTTACTCAAAAAAATTTATGTAATTGTTATTTATTTTATTGTGACTTAATTCATCAACAAATATTCTTTAAGTATGATATAAATATTTTTATATCTGCTTAAAAATTTTGAGTAAAATGAATGGTCAAACGTTAGTTAAAAAGTCAACGGCGTCATCCATTAAATTTTGAGTAAAATCCACGTTGCATTCAGAGTTTGTAAGTTTGATTAAACTGGTTTCAAACAATACACATGTTAATATGTTATGAATCGACAGCTTCAGATGGACCGCAACCGTCTTCATCCAAAGAGAACGAAATTGGGTGCTTTCCAGAGTGAGGCATCGCACCCGCATCGTGCATGCGGTCCATCGAGAGCCGCACGTACGAGAGCTTGGTTGGTCTCTCTCTCTCGCGCGCGCGAACGGACGGCCACCGTTGCACCGGCGTCCACGATGACGTTCTATTCGAAGCCACCGAGGCGGCGAGAGGCAATCGCACGTGGGGGCCGGAGCGCGACCCGGGTGGGGCCCGCGCGGCATCCGACGTGGCCCCCGCGCCGGCGCTGCTACTACTACTACGACCCAGCAAACCTTATCGCCACAGGGCCACGGGCCCCACGGCCGCGTTTCCTTCTCCAGGATCAGGCCGACGTGTCGGTACGCGGACGGTGTGGCCCCGTGGCTTGGTGGGGTCCGCCCGTGTGTTCTCTGGTTTTAGCAGCATCTCTCTGTGTGCCCGTCAGTGCGGACGGTGGGCCCCACACGTACCCGCCTGGATCTTCTGTGCCGATCTGCGTGTGGGCTACACCCTCCGTCTCATGAAAAATCAACTTCTGATGATGAAGCTGGACTGTACTACACTGTTGGCTAACTAGGTGGGGCCCGCACGGTGTCCGTACGTGTAAACCAAAAACGACCACAAAGCGATGCACATCAGGCAGGCGTGACGTTGACGCGGCACCACCGGTTGCCGAGGATGAATGGGCCCACGTGGAGCCCACGGCCCACCCACGCTTGGAGAAGCACAGCAGAATGTGGAAAATGTGAGCCTATAAATAGTGGCAGGTTTTTGGATTGGAAGCAATTGATCATCTACTCCCCCGCGACGCACTCTTCGTCTTCGTCTGCTCGTCCTCTCCGGTGGTGATCGGGGAACTCATTTGCTCCTCCTCCGGCGGCCAGCCTCCGCTCGTCGCCGGCTCGAAGATCGCCCCGCTTCCGCGGTTAACATATTGCTGTTTTTTTTTTCTTTTCGTTGAATTTTCTTTCGTTGCGCCGGCGTACGTGCCGTGCCTAGGAGCGATCGAAGTGTTTGCTCTTGGATTCTCTTTGTTTTCAGCGGTTTCGCAAGTCGCAACACAGGTGCTCTGCTTTTGCAATGGTTCTTCACTTCTCCCGGTTCCATTTGGCCCATTTCATCAGATCTCCCTCACAAAATTTCATCAGAAACGTTCTTCACAGAGAACGGGGAAACTAAAACTAAAAGTCATATCGCGACCGCGCGTCTCTTCCTTCTCCTAAAAGTGCCGCATCCTCTCCCCTTCGTCCACCTCGCCGTGCGGCGTGCGGCGCCTTGCTCGGCATCCAGGAAACAATAGCACATGCTTGATTGCTGACCATGGCTGTCGAGATGGCCTGCGCTTGACATCGTGCAGCATGGAGTATCAGCATTGTGCGCTGCCTCACCGGGTGCAAGCGCTAGCGCTACCTCGTACAACATGGAGTAGTAGTGAATCTATATTTCTTTTCCACCATCTTATTTATTCCAACGTAACTCTATGTTTCAAACAACCATTTCATTAGGGTTTGTGAAAGTGGAAAACAATTATATTAGGATTTGATAAAGTGAAAAACAATTATATTAGAATTTTATAAAATGGAGGTAATTCCAATCATTTTGTCTTTATATTGTTACGTGTGAGAGGAGTGAGTTATTTAAGGACGAAGATAATACTAATTTATGTTGACATGAAGCCTGAATTTCCCATTATAATAGGAAAATAAGAAACTTGTTTTTGGAGTATTACAACTATTTAAGCTAGGTGGGCAGTGGGTGTAGAGGGAACTGAAATTTGTTTACATAAAACGAGATATCTCATTTAACGAATGATTAATAAAGTATTAACTATTGCAAATTTAAAATATAAATTAATATAATTTTTATAAACAATTTTAAGATATTTTTATTAAAAAACACCCCATTTTGCAGTTTTGAAAACTTAGGACTGGTTGAAATGAACTTCTTGTGTCCAACGCATTCATAGAACTAGATAGAGTACTTTTTTCGTTCCAAAATAATCAAACATGTTACTAGATACTATAATCAATCTAGCTGGAGTAGTTCTATAAGGCCATGTACAATGCGGCTCTCCACGCCGTGTCCCTAGCTCACGCCGTCCATCCCTGTCCCTTTTTCACGCCGCTCGGTGCCCCAGCAGAAGCGCACGTCCCTTAGCAAAGGGACGCGGCTCTACGAGCGCCTCGGCTAGGGGAGCGATAGAGGAGGCGAGCTGGGTAGGGGAGTAGCCCAAGGACACCGCTCCGTCCCCCTGTTTTTCCTCTTCCACCCTCGTCCCTTCCACCTCCCCTTCTCGCCGTTGACCACCATGCTCACGCGTTGTCGGCCACCGGCAACAGCGTGGCTCTGGCGGCGGCGTTGGCCCTCCTCATCGCCCTCGCGGTTGCCGTCAACGGGAGAGAGAGGGAGAACGGCGGCAACAAGGGAGAGGGAGAGAGGTGAGTGTCGGCGGCAAGAGGGAGATGGAGACGAGCGGCGGAGACGATGTTGGTGACAACCTGCGCGACCTCCTCCCCCGGCGTTGCGGCCTCCTCCTCGATGCGGCGCGGCCGGCGCGCTCCATCCCAATTTGGCCGCGAGGGGGCCAGAGCCGCGCACGACGGCGCCGGAACCAAGGTCGGCGACGGCGGCGGGGCAATGTCGGCACGAGGAAGGGAGGATAGTGACGGCCACTGCTTTCCGTCCGCTACCTCGACCCGCGCGCCGCTCTCCATCAGCGGCGACGGGAAAGAGAGGCGGTGACGACGGGCGGCGGCGAGAGAGATGACCCCGCCGGCGCTGCTTGCCATCGAGCATTGCAAGGGAGAGAGAGAGGTGGTGACGAGAGAGAGAGGGCGTGGGGAGAGTGGATCTGGCACCGACGAGGTAGAAGGCGACGAGAAGAGGAGGAAACGGAGAAGCGGGGGAGAGAGGAGAAAAATCAGCGCAGGAAATGGTGGGCAGAAGAGACGAGAAGAGGAGAGGAAGAGATAGGAGCAGCGTCGGTCAGTGTTTCCCAAACCGCAAGGGCCGGGGTTACCGCGCCCTAGCGGTAAGCACGGTTACCGCGCGGCAACCGTGAAAAACCGTGCAAAATTTATCAAAAATTTAAATTATTTTTTAAATTCATTTGAATTTAAGGAGGTTACCGTGGTTTTTCTATTACCGTACTCCCTCGGTAAGGCTGGTAACCGCGATAACCGTGCGGTTACCGACGGTAATATAAACCTTGGCGTTGGTGGGCTGATGGGCTAGTGGGGAGGGGTATTTTCTCACTTGAGGCTACCTTGGGCCGGGATACCCTTTGTGGGCTAGAGTATCTTTATCAAATGGCCTCAGATTTTGAAAAACCTATTAGAGGTATCCTTCATTGGAAGATGAGTTCTCTAGGTATGGCTTTGGTTGTACTTCCTCCATCCCAAAATAAGTACAGCTTTGCCATATTCATCTTCAACGTTTGACTACTCGTCTTATTTGAAAATTTTTTATAATTAATATTTTTGTTGTCATTAGATAATAAAATATGAATAGTATTTTATGTGTGACTATTTTTTAAAACTTTTTCATAAATTTTTAATATGAATAGTACATGCCATACTGTACTCGTCATGCATTGACAGTATTGAAGGAGAAGCTACTCCAACTAGTACTAGTAGTAGGAGTAGGAGTAACACACATCACGGGGCCGTAGTACGCTTTAGCCCCTGTCATGAATATCCTGTCTCAAACCAGAGGCCAGCAATGACAACACCACAACCGGACCAATGGTACCCAGCTACTCCTACTGCAAGTCACTGCTGCCTGGTGCCAAAAGGCCAATGCTACAGTGACCGGAGCACAGGTGAAATTGCTGCCGCCCTCTTTGGGTTAGCTCTGCTCAGCTCTCAGCGACTGAGACTGAGCTGAGCTGACTCGCGACCGCTCGCCGGCGGGGAGGAAGGAACAGTGGTCAGTGCGCTCGGACATCGCCGGCAGAGTGAGGCCACAGTTGTCGATCTCATCTCACTGGAATCTGTCCCTGCAGGGTGGGGACACCGCCCCATGCCGGTGGGCCCCCACCGTTGGAGGATCCGATGCGTACGTTATGCTGGAGGGTGGGGCCCTTCCCCCGTGATGTGGGGCCCAAAGGTGGTCAGCTCTGATCAGTGGTGGCCCAGCTATGGTTGTTTGTTCTTTCGGAGTTGGCGCCATCTGGAAGCGATGGGGGCGGGTCAGCCTCATGTCAGGTCACTGATGGTGGGGCCCAGGTTGGGCACGGGTGGGCCCCAGCGAGTTTGCTCTCGTTTCGTGCAACTCGTGTTGGTAGTGGTGGCAGTGGTGTCATTTTGCTGGCCCTGCAGTACTCACTCCGTTAAAAAAAAAATAAAAAAAGTCAAAACCTAGGTTTCCGTGTCCAACTTTATCTGTCCGTTTTATATGAAATTTTTTTATAATTCGTATTTTTATTATTGTTAGATGATAAAACATAATTAATATTTTATACGTGACTTGTCTTTTTAATTTTTTTCATAATTTTTTTAATAAGACGGACGGTCAAACGTTGGACATAGAAACCAGGCTTGTCTTTTTTTTTTAACAGAGGGAGTAGGAAAAATGATGGAACAGTAGAGTCAGCCTCGGCCAGTAGCTGTGCTGCTTCTTTACCATTACCGGTGGAGTTGTGAAGGATTTGGGGGTTGATCGACACTGTGGACAATGAATGCAGCTGTGAATCTGTGGCGTCATGTCAGTACTCAAGTACTCCTACCATACTAGTACGGATTATTACTTGCTGGATTGGATTGGTTGCTCCCGTTGTTTGGTCGGATCCAGTCCAGTGTCCGTCAAAACTCTCCGATGCTTGGGGATTTTGTGGGTGGTGGTTGGGCGAAGCGGGCGTCCCGGCGTTTTGCCGCGCGGAGCACACGCGGGGAGGAGAGCGGACGGGACGTAACGTACCACGTTGTAGTACGCGCTCGCGCGGGAATCGATCGCGGCTGCCGCCGTATCGATCGGTGAAGAGGCGGCGGCGATGACCGGACCGCGCGGCGCGCGCACGTCGTGGGCGCGAGGCGACGGCGAAGAGGTCTCTTGCGGGGCGCGGTCGACGGGCGGTGGTGGCAGGTGGAGTGGAAGCGGATCGTCGGCGGCGTCGACTCGGCTAAAGCTCTCGCTATGCTCCGCGCGGTTGCAGCAGCTGGTGTCTGTCTGTCTCTCGCGCGCGTTGGTCGATCGGATTACAGACGCGGCGTGGCCTTTTTGTAGTAGCGGCGCTGGCGCAAGGTTGCGTGATCTCGGCGTTCCAGGTGTGCGGTCAACCGGGGGTAAAGTAGTCTAGGCTATATTCTTTTTTTTTATTAGTTTTAGTTAGCACGCGGGAGTGTTTGAAAATGTTAAAAGGATACATTCCGTGCTAAAAGTTTCTATAGAAGTTGCTTTAAAATATCAAATAAATCTATTTTAAGTTTATAATAATTAAAACTCACTAATCATGCACTAATGATTTTTTTTGGGCCCTAACTTCATCTTCAATCTTTTAGTAAAAAAATGAACACCAACTCTGGCCATCCAGAAATCACCTACTCCCTCTCCATCCGTCTCAAAATACAATTATTTCTAAAATTTCTCATAAACAATAAGTAAGTAACTAGAAAAACTAAAATCGAGATGATTGTAACAGATGATTGTAATAGATTGAGATGTAGAAGTATGTATACAAGTTGTTATATTTTAGGATAAGTTTTAAATGCTACTACCTTCGTTTCAAGTTATAAGACTTTCTAGTATTGTCCACATTAATATAGATGTTAATAAATCTGTTTGTGTCTAGATTAATTAACATTTATATAAATGTGGAAAGTCTTGTAACTTGAAATGGAGGAAGTAGAAACAAAGGTTACAAATGCATTAGAAGCACTCTAAATAAATTTTGTCGGAACAACTTGTAATGCATCGTCACCTTCTTCCCAAAATATTTATTGATTGTAACTTAGATTGAAAGAAAAAAAAAATGTCCGTCAAACACTACAATGTCTAAAGATGGTTACACCAAACGATATCCCATTGTCTTAAAAACAGTTAGACCAAAGGATTACTTATATAATCCACTGTAATACCAAGCAAAAGCTTGGTGTACCGATTTCGGTTCGTTGAGCGTCAGTGATGACGGCAATAGCCGGCAACCTCACATCCACGAGGGGAAAAAATTGGAAAGAAACAACCCAAATTGTTTACAATGACTAACTTATCTACTCAACTTGTTTGCCATTAGTCGCCGTATGAAAAACAAGAGCCTGACCAAATGGGTCATATGGGCAGGTAAACGACTCGGGCAACGAAAAAGATACACCTTCTACAACACATGCTACGGATAATTAGATCTACGTCAACATTAGTAAACAGAATCAGCATTTGCAGGGGAATCGGTAACTTGCAGGGAACAGCTTCGCTTGTTACGTCAATGACAGAGAGAGCATTCTAAACAAAGGCGAAACAACAAACTTTGTCCTCCTCCATCAAAAAGACAATTTGCATGTTTGATAGGGACCACAATGTTTGTGTATGTGGATGTGTGTGCATCCATAGGATTTTCTCTAGAGTAGGATAGAATCCATTGCCAATGCTGATGAGTGCTGGAAAGCTCATGGAGCAAAAGCTACTTGTGGTAGGCATTCAAAAAATCCGGCAAGGCAAATTAATGACAACATGTCACCAACTGGGATCAATGGATCTAGACAAGGGCTTCAGGATGATATGAGAACACACAGCCCCACAATCTCTGTGAAATTTAGTGAAGGTGGCAACACCGATGCTTGTGCCAAGAAAGTGAAGCCCCCTGGTGTTATACTTTTCAGCCTGCACGTTGAATGGTGTTCAGTCCAGACACGTGTGCTCAGCTAGAGCTTTAAAATGCGATATCCATCAAGATAGTACTAGTAGAAGATTGTCCATCCACAGAAGTTAACAAATGCAAGCAACCACACCTCACTTTCCGATTAGCATTGCAGAGACTGATGACATAATAGACCAGGAATTTTCAACCTTGATTTTTCTTTTCATCAGTTCATTTCTCACTTCTCTTTCAAAGCTAATTACAACACAACACAACCGAAAAGGCAGGTCATGCCATGCCATGCCACCCCCCTCCAACCCAATCAAATCATGGCTCATCTATGGGATAATATGTTTCTTCTCCCAATTGCTAAAACAATCCAAGCAGAGAATGGTGAGGAATATAGAGGGAAAGAGGAACACCACCACATCACAAAAGTTACCTTGTCCTGCATTCTAATTAAATTTTGCTTCAGTTAAGAGAACAACAAAAAGAACAAAGCTAAAGCAGTTGGGAGAGGGAGAAAGAGACCAGCTTTTGACATCCATGCATAAAACTGCTAAAAAGAGATTCTATGCACCTCCAGCTTTCCATCATGAGAGGATAACCTACTACACAAAAGTATCACTCCCATCAACCATTCCAAATACTTCAGTTAGCAAATGATCCAGCAAAGGAATGGGCGCGCCGTCCTCTTCGATTAACAGCCAGCAAACAGGCTCTTGCGCCTGTGGCTGTTGCTGCGATCTGCTTCTTCTGGGGTCCAAGAGGCGTAGCTCCGTTCGCGCATATTCAGAATTAGCAGTTAGCTCGCAAGTCCAGAGTAGCGTCCTGAAGTCCGAGCATCGACATCTTACTTGCCTGATAAGACGGATGTTTCAATTAGGAAAAAGAATTCACAGCAGGCTTGTTTCATGGGAGAAACATTTGAGCTTATACAGGGAAGAAATAGAAGATGTGGAGAAAAGAGCAAGTCCATTACCAGCAGCAGGCTTCTGATCACTTGATGGTTTTACAGACATTGACATTGGGGCCCCAAAAGTCAATTGTGCCGCTGACATATGAGAGTGAGGCACACCGCTCGGAGACTGAGATGCTGCGGCAAGATGCATAAAACTGCCAGCGGGAGGATGATGTGTCTTCATGTTATTGCTGGCTGCAGCTGCAAGAACATTCACTGGATCAGTTAGCATTGCAGTTGTGGAAATAGACATGGAAGTAGAGCATAGGGAGAGCATAGTAGACGAACCCGACATGGCGCTCTGCTGATGGGGCTGCTGCTGCTGCTGCGTCTTGTCAGCTGAGCGCTTCTGGTAAAGGCCAAGAGCAACACCTCCAGCAGCTCCAGGGGCTTGTGGTGTGTATGCATTGGAGATGAAGAAATGACCTCCTTGTGGAAATGGCTGCTGTTTCATCATGTGCGACTGCTGCTTACTGCCTGAATTAGAACCAGGCGGCACATTTGGCTGTTGACCAAGGATCGATGGCATAGGCATAGTACTATAGTGATTTGTGGGAGCTGACTTGGCTCCAGACGTCGATGCTGGATTCTTGGCTGATTGTTGTTGAGGTGACGGCAATTGGACAGCTGGTGGAACACCCTTTGCACTTCCAGAAGCCGGTGGGCTGCCACCAGTACTTTTGGAGACTGAATTGGATGGTGAACCAGAAGCAACGGGAGCATTTGAAGATCTTGACAAATCCCCTCCTCCAGTAGACATATTAGTGACAGGACCCATCTTTGATGAACTCTGGGGTTGGTGGTTTGAGGTAGAGAGAGACTGCATAGGAGCCTTAGCTTGTTGCTGATGGAGACCACTCTTCATCACAATCAAATTAGAGGGTGAAGCACCAGGGGAAGCCACACCAGCAGGTGCACCGGTTGCTCTGGCTGACGAAGGCTTCAATTGAGGAGATTGACTAGGAACACCCACTTGGGCAGCACTTGATGGGTACATCATACCCTGAAAACTTGGCATGTTCAAGCGGTCTGAATATCCACCTGTATTGCTTGGTGCAGCAGATCTGGGGCGAGAGTTCATATGGTGATGCTGAATCAATTGTTGCTGCTGCTTATGAAGTTGAAGGAAATGTTGTTGCTGCTGCTGCTGCTGCTGAGGAATGCTGGATGGGGATGGTGCTGCAGCTGATGTAGCTGCCGGGGCCGATGTATTTGCTGATTTGCCTCCTAGACTGAAGGCATTTGAAGGTTCTGACCCAATAAGGCTCAAGGTGCGGGATGAGCTATCATTAGTGTTTCCACTAAGGAAAGGAGGCACATAAGACTTGTTATCTTGCCTGGAGAAGGAAAGTGAATGCTGCTGTGAATCACCTGGATACTTTGCAGCTGCTGATTTCTTTCTCTCACTGTCGACAGTGTTATGCGTTGAAGAATCACCAGCCACAGATTTTGTTTCTCCACTGACCTGACGCTGGGGCTTGTGTTGACCAGCTTGAACAGATTGCGCTGTGGCAAAATTGAGCTGAGGATAACCATGCCTGCCTGCTTCTTGATGGCTCTGGAATAGTTGATGGTTCGGCCCCAATGAAGAAAAGTCAAGGCCACCTGGGGCAGATCCAGGAGCACCCACAGAACCAAAAGGAACCACAAAAGAGGGAGAGGAAGCAAGATCAATTCTCACACCCTGCCCTCGACTCGCCGGTGGTAGCTGCTGCGGGTGGTGATCACTTAACTTCTTGTCACTCTGACCACCACCACCAGCAGCGGAAGTAGGGGGCATCAATGCAAAATTTGGAAGATGAACTGGAACGGCATAATTATGATCATAACCTCCTTTCTGAGGGTGAGATGACTTGTCATCACCCGATGGACCATCTTGCACAGTTTTCTCACTGTCCTGGCGGTGAGCAAGGCCAGGCAGCAGCACTGGACGCTGGTTGCCACTGGAATAGCTCTGGGAATTACTGGCAGCTGCAGCAGCATTAGCATTTGGTGCATATCCCAGTAACCCTTGAGATTGTTGTGGCTGATGCTTCTGAGACGAAGCGGACATGTTTGACATGGGGTTCTTCTGAAGATTTTGTGGTGACGCCCCTTGCTGCTGTGATGGGTGCAACATGTGAGAAGGGTAAACATGCCCATTGAAGAACGGAACAGCAGGTCCTGGTGGTGCCATGCCTCGATAGGCAGCAGGAGGTCCTCCAGCATGAGCAGCAACCTGGAACGGGTAGCCGCCATTCTGTAAGATGGCAAAAAGCTGAGCATCAGCTGGTGGCAAGTTGGCAAAGCTCAGGTTCATGGCCGCTGCGCCAGGGTTTGCTGAAGAATTGTGGGCAGCAGCAGATGGTGGCATTGTATTACTGCCCACAGAAGGCTTTGCATCACCCACTCGGCTGGCAGCATTTGCAGCAGCAGCCACAACTGCAGCTTGTTGCTGGTTGAATGGAAAGATGAATGCCGGGCCTTGCTGAAAAAAAGAGGGGACTCTCATAAGGAAACCAAATGACGTTTTTTTCCGAAGAACGAAAACACAACGCACACCAGACATGAACATACCAGCATGTTCGGCACGGGACCGGGTTGTTGTGCTTCATGAGCCGGAGGTTGCTTTCTTTGGCTTGACTCAGCAACAGCAGCATTGTTCATTGCTGCTTTATCCTTTGATAGACTCCCCTGGAAAGGAGAGGTAGCCATTGAAGGAGCCTTGGCTTCTTGCAGGGGGGCGTGGGCCCTCACAGGGTAGCTCCCCTGCATTGGATTCACAAGAAGGGAGGCAGCCTCCGCTGGCGGCACCACACCCATGTTGAATGGTCGTGGACCAAAGAATGGCGCCGCCGATCTACTGGCGGCGGCGGCTGCCGCTGCTGCCGTCGCCGGTGTCCAGAAGTTCTGCATCTTTGCTGTCACTTGCTGGTTGTACCTGATCTGCTGAGCGATGAAACAATGCGTAGCACAGCGCTTTGGCCGTACTGGAGGTAGCAATGCAGCATGCTGCAATTAAAAAAGAAATCAGTGCTTGGAAGGAGGTCAAAACGCAGAGAACCATATCTAGGCTGAAATGAGAAGCAAACCTGTAATCCAGCAGAAGACCCTGGCTTGACATCCATAGGATGATGAAGACCAGCAGCTGATAGTGCCGGTACAGGACCGAGGTAACTGGGAGGTCAGGAAACAGCAAGCTTTAGAACAAAAATTCCTCTGGGGGCAAGAGTGTAACACATCAATCAGCCAAGAAAACTCACCCAAATGGTGGAAAACTCCCCAGCCAACTTCCAACAGGTATCGGCATAGGTGGTGTAACAGCAGGCATTGCTGCAAGAGAGGATGAATTCCAGATGAGAAAACTCCCACATTTCGAAAACCAAAAGAACCAAATTTGCAAACGAATATAGCAAAATTCTTACCAGATTTTTCATGCTTTATCTCATTCTTAGGCTTCTGTTGCTGCAATGCCGGCTGTGGCCGTCGTTCTGATGGGGACTTTTCGTCACCAAGGCTGGGCTTCTCCAAATCCAATTGCAGCGTGAGTTTCTTTGGAGCAACCTCATCCGCTGGCATCCTCTGCACCATCTTATCATCCTCCAAATTGATCTCCAGCCCTCTCCGTGGCCTCTCTGCGTCTTTCTTTTCGGAATTTCCTCTCGCAGCCTAAAATCAAACCAAAACACAAATAAAATGGTCAATCAGTGTCCAAAAATCCAATGCTCTAGCAGGTGAACTAAAAAAAATTGGTGAAACTGAAGTTCACACCATGTCCATCTCAGAATCCAATCCCTTCTTATCCACATCAGGGTCGGAAGCACCATCTCTATCAGGAGACTTCCCAGGAGGAGGAGCCTGGAACCAAAAAAAATTAAAAACAAAAGAAGTCAGAAAAGGAGCAAAAAAAGATAAGAAAAGGGGAGAAAAAACAAGCAACAATTGCGGCAAAAATTGTCGCTTTCAATCATTGCCCAACAAATTCCGCAAGACCAATTCAACCACACACACACAAGGAAGCATATACCCACCATGAGATCAATGCAAAACTTTTCTTGCCGAGCTCCATCAGATGCCAGCTCACTGAAAAAAAAAATATCGTTCACACAAATTGTGAATATACTAATCACTTAATCAGATCGGCACAATCCAAAAACAATAATGGTTATCGCAACACCGAATAATATAAAAATCCAGGAGGACCCACATCTTTGTCGCGGCGGTGGCCTCGCCGTTCCTAGCCTCGGAGACGACCGCCGCCGATTCACCATCCGGCTTGCCTGAGGGCTGCGCCGGCGGCGTCGGCTCTGCCCGGCTCTCCGGCCTGTGATCCCGGCGATCTGATTCGCCTGGCCGGAGCTCCGAATCTCGACTCCTATGGTCCTCCCTCTTCTCCTGCTCCCGCATAGCCTCGTGCTGCGCACCAGCGGTGGCGGTGGTGGTGCCACTGTCGGTAGCGGCCGACACCGACGCCTTTAACTCCGATCTTGATGCCGGAAGCGTCTCTGGCCTCGAGGACGGCTCAGCCAAGTCTGGCTTCGCCGGGCTCGCTGGCCGGACATCGTCGTCGTACTTGACGAGCCGTGGCCGCTTCCTCTTTGGCGCTGCAATAAGCAGGCAAAAGATGAGATGAGGCTCCCAGAAACCCAAAATTGGCAAAGAAGAAATCGTTGCAAGTAGGGAAGTGAAAGAGGCTCAAACCTATTGTAGCAACGGAGGTCGAATCGGATGGCCGTGCAACCGAGGACGACGGGGCCGGCGAGGAGTTCCCGGACTTGGCCTCCGGCGCGTCCCTGACCTCCAGCTTGTGGTTGCTCTCCACTGGCTTGGAAGGACACGGGAACTGCCTCGTGAGGCCGAAGAGAACTTCGGCGACCTCGATCTCCTCCTGAATGAAAGACGGCGACTTCGAAATCTTCGGCGGGGGAGGCTGCGGTGGCGCTGTCGACGGAGCTGATGCCGGCGAAGGCCGCTGCTTGGGTGCTTGCCCTGAAGCGCCGCTGCTCCCACTGCCACCAAGATGTTTCTGTGAAGAGACGCGGCGAAAAACCAACAGAAAAAAATCAGCTAAAAACCGAGAGAAAAATCAGCAAGCCAAGGAGGCGAGGAGATGTGTGACACCTACCAGCTTCTTCCTTGCAGGTCCGGTGGTAGAGCCGGACGCTGGAGAGATCGGCCGTGAGGACGGCCGCTGGATCTGTGAGGTGTCTCCAGCGACGCTACCGCTGCCGCCGCCGCCGCTGCTTCCACCGCCGGGGACCGACCACTCGTGCGAACTCCTCTTTGTAGAAGCTGAAGAAAATCAAGGGGAGCGAGTTAGCCATATGGAGAAGAACGAAGAACACCGGAGATGCCAAAATTTCCGGTGGTTTCCAAGCGCATACCTGACCGAGCCTTCCTCGGAACCGGCACGCCGATCATTTCGTCGGCGGCCTTCCATACGATGGGGCTCTTCGGATTGGAGCCCCCTTTCCGCTGCATCTGCGGCTGGCCTCCATGGTGGTGATGGTTGTGGTAGCCTCCGCCGCCGCCGCCGCTGCTGCTACTGCTATGGTGATGGCCGCCGCCGCCGCTGGGCTGGGGCGGCGAGGGCGGTGGCGCGGTGCTCGGCGACCGCCGCTGCACCGGCGGGTACCGCGGCGCGGACGCGGCGAGCTCCTCGTCGGCGTCCTCGTCGTCGTCGCCGAGGCTCTCGTCGGAGGTGTCGTCGTCGTCGTCCCGGCCGCCGCCGCCGCCGCCGCCGTTGAGCATCAACCTCTCACCCCGCCGCCTCTCGGAGCGAGGCGAGTCCCTCGGCCCGCCGCTTCCGCTTCCCCCGCCGCCTCCGCCGCTGCTCCTCAGCCGCCGGCGCGGCGGCGGCGGCCCACCGCCGCCCCCACCACCGGACACCCCGGCCCTCCTGCTCCCCTCCCGGATCCGGTCCATCCTCAGATCTGAGACATGCGCCCCCCGATCTTCCTCCAAAATCCCCTCCTCTCCTCCCCGGATTCCTCCCCCAAACCTCACCACCAAACACCACAAGATCCAACCAAAATCAAAATCACTCCGCTAAGATTAGAGAGACCCTCTTCCTCTCGCTACAAATCCCCTCTCTCTCTCTAGGCTACTCCTACTACTCTGGCTCTCCTCTCCTCTCCTCTCCTCCTCAGCTATGGTGGTGGCCTCCTCTTCTCGCCGCTGCTCTCTCGTCTTGTGGCCTCCTCCTCCCCCTCTCTGCCTTGGCCTTCCGTCCGGCTCGCTTTCTAGGCAACCCGCTCGCCTCATCCTCTTTTTGTCGCTTGCCACCACCCCCCCCCCCCCCCCATCCCCGCATCGGACGGCCCGGATACGCGCGCCCGGCGATCCCGCATCCGACGGCCACGGGCTCGCGTTGCGCCACCGTGGCGGGCACCGCCGCCCTCGGATCGGGGCAGGGAGGTGGGGCCCACACGCGGGGGTGACGCTACCACCGAACCCCCGCGCAATAAAATCTCTCTTCCTTACGGCTCAAGCATGGGCCAGAAACCGACACGTGGCGGTTGCCCGCGGGCGGGAAAAATCTAAGCGTCGACCGGCAGTAGGAGGTGGGTGGTGGATGGGGGAAAAAGGGTCCCCATTTAGCCCCCTAAAGAAAAATACTAAAATAATTCTGGTATATTTTAATAAAATCAGCACTAAAATAATATTATGCCTTATTTTATATGAATTTAATATTGGCTCGTTGTCCGCTTTTGGTGGGACCCACTTGTGGGGCCATGTAGATGGTCCTGATCTGGACAGTGGGGAGGGCGGGGGGGTTTACCGGGGCTGACGTGGCACGGCGTCGCACCGGTTGCTGCGCTTGTGTTAAAAGGGCGGAAAGTCTCCAGGCAAGCATTAACGGTGGGGCCCACGAACCGGACGTAGCCTCCCTCACCCCTCTTCGCTTTTTCTACTCGTGGGCGCCGACGTGGCAGTGCGATGACGTCACGTGGGCGCCCACTAGCCACCAACCTTCACCGCACTACTCTCACTCGCACTATTTCTGAAATACTAATGCTATTTATTAATTTATTATGCCGAATATAAAATTCGATAAAAATACTGTTTTAATTTCGAAAATTGGTCAATTTTAGGAGTATTCTAGTCAGCTCCGCCATCATTCATCAATCCAGCAAGGGGATCGAGAAGAAGCCATCACTTGCAACTAAAATATTCGATCTACTCACTAAATTAAGCAAAGAAACCTGAATACGGAGTACCAATAGAGTTAATCTTTGCTGCGGTATTCGGAATCCGAATGGGTACTTCTACCATTTTCTACTAGTGACATACTTGGTTCGTGCAAGCCTTATTAAATGAAAAGAATCACGTGCGTCGTCACCAGTAGTTTTGGCTTAACACCGAGGGTTAATTCTTCATGCGTCTACGTGGACAGATTTAACAACAAATATAATAATTAGACATACTTCCTATATATCTCATTAAAAAATAAATTTAGATGTATCATATTCAGTACTACATTGATTTTTCATGCGATGGAGGAAGTACGTACTATATTGGTTTTGATGGACGGAGTGAGTACTTCAGAAATTCCCTGGTCTTTTGGAGGATTGTGTTTTATTATGTGGATAGTAGAAAAAAAATCTACTAGCAATAGCATTAGCAGTTACTCCACTAATGACGCTAGTTAACCAGCCAGATTTGGTGTTAATCCCGCTCATTAACCATTTTAACCCCCGGCTGGTGGTGGACGCTTCACGCGGGGCAACACGTGGTCTCGGTCCACCATAGGCTGTCGTGCACCACCGGAGAGGGAAAAAGGCGGAGGAGGATGTGGTGGGGCCCACGCGGCAGGATAAGCCATGATATTTTTTTTCAATTTTCTTTTTCTCTTTTTTCCCCGCGCGGGAGGAGAGAGACGTGAAGGAGAGAAAAAAAAAGGAAAAGAAAAGGCGAGTGGCGCACAGACCCGCGTGTACTTTTCCCTGTTCGCCAGCCAGTGACACGTGGGCCCCACGTACGGCGGGGCCCGGTCGGCGATTTATTTTCATTTATTTATTATATTAATTATATGTTTTTCCACGGGGGAGACGGGGGGTGGGGGTGTCTGGTTCGTTCGGGAGTGGGAAAAGCGTGTGGTGGAGTGGTAGGGGGGGGGGGGGACCACATGCAACTCACGTGAGCCCCGGATGTTGACAAGGAGGCACGTGGTTGTAGGCCTCGCGACCCCTCTCACATGGGATTGTCTGCGCTCAGCCGGGGGTAAAAAACTGCACCCATCTTTGATTATTTACCGTTTATGGTTTTTTTAACAAGCGTGTAAATTATGGCATTTTAAGATTTTTATTAAAATGTTTTAAATTAGTACTATATGGTAGTACAGTGAACACTCCGCATGTGGTGGGGAATGAGTGAGCAGGAAAAATGGAATGGCCACTGCCAAATTATGGCCATTGGATTCATCACAGTTGACTGCTAGAATGGCAAATACTGCCTACTACTCCTACATCAAGGCATGGATGAACATACATTGAATTTTACAAGTGTTTGATTGATGCCAATCTTGCAACCGTATCAGCACTGCATCCTCTTTTTTATTCCGAATTATCAACAACGGGTCGTTGCTTTACATTTTACAACTGGTGCACCGCCCTTCTTTTTTAAAAAATAAATGCATGTAGAATTTGAGACACTGTCAGTGCAAAAGTAAGACACCCAAGGAGAACCACACCAGGTAAAAAGGTAGAAAATCCACTTGTGAGAACAAAAAAAAAACAATTTTAACTCCAAAATACTCCTACCTTTGAATGCGATGCACTTGAAGCAGCATCAGGATTAAGCTAAGCACAGAGGAGGAGTACTGGAGTACAGTACCATTTTGCAGGCCGGGTCTCCCTGACATCAACTTTGGAGTACGCCAAGGAGGATGAACAAAAGAAAAGAAGCACAGCCTTTTGCCGAAGCATTTGATCCTGCCCTCACCTCGAAATCCGTGCCGCCCCCCCGCTTCTCTTTTGCAATTCGCTGACACCCAAGTCAGCAATGGCGGCCAATCCGCGCTCCGGCACGGCCGCCGACGAGTCCGCATCTCGAGGCGCCGAGTATCCCGGCGATCTAGCTTTGCTTTGGCTTCGATTCGAGCCGGCGGAAAAGCCAATCCTCCGTGCCGGCCATCGCCGGCGGCCGGTCTCTCGCCTGAAGCAGGAGGGCCGAAGTGATGGCGCACCTCACCTCGCCGTCGAGCAACAGCATCACCACCGCGCGCGGCCTCACGGATCGATCGATCTCATGGCGCCGCGCACCCGGAGACCTCTTCCCTCGCCATCGCCGGCGGCGGCGGCGGCTGACGCACTACTCCCACCACCGCCACCGCCACCGCCACCACCTCGCCGCCGATCTCGCCGGGAGGCCGCGCGCCATGGCGGGAGAGGGGGGGAGGCGAGAGCGAAAAAAAATGTCACAAACGCGGAGGCGGAGGAGGAGGAGTGGCCTCGTGATGGCCGCGTGGCTTTTTATAACGGGCTCACACTTGTCGCGTGTCGCTTTGCACCCGTTGCTTTCTATGCTCATCTTTTTTTTTTTTGTTATTTAAAGCGAAAGCGGCGTTGTTGATTGTTGAACGGCCACATCGAGCGGTTTCCTGCGCGGCTTTCTTTTCTTTTATTTTTCTTTCTCTCTCCGGTGATGATCTTTGAACGGTCCCAGAGGTGCTTGTACCTTTGGAATTGGTTGTTTTCAGTATGTGATTAAATAAGTAATCATGTCATCACTGTGACAGTGTGTTTGGAAGGTTTTAGTGTGCATTTCTTAGTGAAAAATCTTGCCAATTTGTGAATGGCAGCAGTGAAAGAAAGCAAGCCACTCGATTTTCTGGATGTATATTACTAGTAAGAAAGAAGGTAGATCAAATATTTATAAAAAATATTTATAAAAATATTTATATCATGACTAAAAAGTTAATTTAAAGCATGTATAAGCTTTTCAAGAACAATTTCAAGATTTTCGTGCAAGATAACTCAATCCTTATGGCCTTGAAATTGTTTTATCCATTAGTCCTAAAATATAGCAATTTTGTCTAGATGACTAGATTCATAGCTCAAATGGTTAATTTTGAAACATGGGAAATATAATATATAATAGTACAACTACTCCCTCCGTACTCATAAAGGAAGTCGTTTTGAACAGCGACACGGTCTCCAAAACATAACTTTGACTTCTTGTTTCTATAAAAATATTTATTCTAAAGTGATATACGTATACTTTTATAAAAGTATTTTTCAAGACAAATCTATTCATATAATTTTTACATTTTCAAACTCAACAATTTGAGAGTTTTCCATGATTTATATTCCCAAGGTTTGACTTAAATATTGTTCTAAACGACTTCTTTTATTAGTATGGAGGGAGTACTCACTAAATAAGTCAGGGGAGAAATCAAAATTTGCACACATGGATCGCTACCTATATTGCCATCCACATGAGTAGATCTAGAGAATTTTGTGGTCCACACTCTTGTTATGTGGATTGTTATTTATGTAACCAAAAGCCTGAGCTACCTCATATGCCATGACAATGATATACATACTCCATGTCTTGGAAAAGAAAAAAAATAGCTTATCTTTGTCGACATGTTTTCAGTCCATTCACTAACGCCCTAATCGGTTGGTCCAACCTAATAACATATCATTTGGGTAGGGGTGATGACCTTTGCACTCTATCACAGGTAGAGGCCTAACAGCGAAAAAAAATTGATTATAGGCAAGCTAATTAAGCCATACAATAGTCTATTCAGTACTCCTTAATTATTTGACCACATGGCCTAAGCAATGACCAAAGATGATGATGGCTTGTATTGTGTGCTCTAGATGGTTTGTCCCTTCTCAAATCAGTCACTAGCTAGCCTGCCTTTTTTGTTGTGATTGTCTGTGGTGGGCCATTTTCCTTTTCAATTTCTTTATTAGAAGCTCAAGCAGCCAAGCTAGGAGTAGTATAGATCATATAGCATGCCCAACTTGAGTTTACAAAATTACAACTGACAAATTATGTGTACATTGTTGGAGAAAATATCTCCCATAATTACACACTGTTGAAGTAGTATAGATTACAAAATTACAATTGACAAATTGTGTGTACCCTGTTGGAGAAAATATCTCCCATTATCACACATTGTTGAAGTACTATAGATTAATTGTCCATACTTGTTTATCATTTTTTTAAAAAAAATTAAATATGTATATCAATATGATAACCGTAGCAGGGGTCTCAATTTCGAATTCTGGTTGATGCAATTAAATAAGCATGCTTCTGTTTTACATTTCTGAGATTGAAAAGCGTTCATGGGATAGAGGGCACATTAGCATAAATAAATAAATAACTTAATTTTCTTGTCAGTCTAAATATATTAGATGAACTGAAGATTTTGAGAAGTAGCTGTTAAGAGAGCATGGACTGTTTGGGACATCAGCTGAGGATTGTATGTACGAGACTTGCAGCTGTTAAAAGTTTCCTGAATATGGCTTAATAAACCTTTAAAACAACATTTTAAAAAGTACTGATTTGATACTCTAAAATATTCATTTTGAAAGTGCCATAAATAAAAATAGCCGGGTGTCCGTTGCATAATACTCCATCTTGTACGTATTCTAGAACCGTCTTTGTCTGTCTCAGCAACAGTAATTACTACTTCAGTCAATATAAGATGCTAGGGTTGTGATTATTTAATTATTGGATCGATGGGGATGTATTAGTTAATAATTTCCTTGTACGATTACTAGGTAAAGGTCACGTACGCGCCTGATTCTCTATCTTAATCCTTATTATACTGCCTCGCCGTTTGTTTATTGGAACCCTAATGGTACAATGATTCCCCTAAAATATTCATACCAATTCCACTAAGCCTCTACTCTCTTTGTTTGGCCTCTTCTATTTGTTCCAAAATAAGGGTCCTTTAATTTATTTATTATATGATTGATAAAAGGTTTTCATAGAATTTAAATTTCTATGAAAATTTCCCTCTATGTCCCTTTAATTCATAAGAAAAGAAATAAATTTTCCCATAGAATTGTATTTCTTCATATTTCATAGAAAAAATACCGAGAGGTATGAGCTATTTATAATACTCCATCCGTTTCATATTATAAGTCGTTTGACCTTTTCATAGCCAAACTTTGTTGAGTTTGACCAAGTTGACAGAAAAATCTAGCAATATTTAAAATATAAAATTAGTTTCATTAACTCTAACATTTCATATATTTTGATACTATATTTGTTTTGTGTTCAAAATTATTGGTGATATGGGCCCGAGGGTATCATGTCTAGAGGGAGGAGGCGGCTCCCAAACCCACGTGGCACTTCCCCGAGGGGGGTTGGGCCCGGGGTGGAGTGGCGGCTGCTCCCTCCCAGTTGGAGGCTAGGCCACTCTAACCCCCTCCACGCACTTACCAGCATGCGCGGGTTAGGTGGGCGCGCCCAACGCCCAACTAACCGTATTTAAGGCGGGTGTTGCGGCCGTGCCACGCCGCATTTAATGCAGCGTGCAGGTGTGGCTGACAGGCTGGGTGACGCTGAATTGACCGACGTAGCAGGGTGAGTGCGTTTGCTAAAAAAATGACTAGGAAAATAAGTCAAACTATTTATATAAAATGAAATGGAGGGAGTATTTTCTTTGTTTTTCCGTAGCACTATTGAAAGTTCTCATCTTCTTCTTTCCTATGTTTTTTATTCCTTCAGAATTGGAGAATTCTTCTATTTTTTTTCTATTCCTATGTTTTTCCTATCCTAGAATCAAAGGGGGCCTAAATATCTTTTTTAGCAATTATTATATCAATGTTTATAAAGTGCTACATTCGTCCCAAAATAAGTGCAACCCATGGATATCCGTGTCCAACGTTTGACCGTCCGTCTTATTTGAAAATTTTATGATTTTTTTAAAAAATTAGTCACATATAAAATACTATTTATGTTTTATATTCTAATAACAAAAAAAATACTAATCATAAAAAATTTAAATAAGATAAACGGTCAAACATTGGACGTAAATAGTGCAAAACATTACTTATTTTAGGACAGAGGGAATACGTGGTAAATGTATTAGGAGTGGATAAAAAGAGAAATAATTTTATTGGAATATGATAAATTAGGGGTATTCTAGTTTTTTTGGTGTATATGTACGTGCAAGATGAGTGAAAAATGAATATGACGGAGGGAGTAGTTTCAATGCATGGCTTGAAAGTTATAGATGCTATCCTGTATATTGCCCGACCCAGATATGTCGGCCGGTTGATAAAGTGTCAACGTTCCCAATTGTAAAAAAAAAAAAAAAAAGGAAAAAATATTCCATTTCAGCTTTGTTGGCCTATTTTGCATTGATTATTCAATTTAGATCAGGTAGTGGCACTCGCATTACAAGAAACGATGGCACATTTACGCTTTCAAACATGAGATGCAGTGGATGCAAAATCCAGATCTGAATACTGCATCATCAGGTACTACCGGAATAGCTTTCAGTTGTTAATTTATTACTATCTGGCAGAGATTATAAAATGTTGACCTGGGCATGGAGATTGATTCATACCGCTTTGATATTCGTTGCCAGCTGCTACTACCTTTCAAAAAATAGATTAATTTCCAGTTAAGTGCATATTTTATTCCCAAATAGTATTACATCCGTCCTATTATAAGTGCAGTCATGGTTTTCCGCGTCCAACTTTGACCGTCCGTCTTATTTGAAAATTTTTTAAAAAAGTTTAAAAACATAAGTTACGAGTAAAGTACTATTCATGTTTTATCATCTCATAACAATGAAAATACTAATTATAAAAAATTTTTAAATAAGACGAACGATCAAAGTTGGACGTGGAAACTTATGGTTGCACTTATAATGGGACGGAGGGAGTACCACTTACTAAGTTCCCTTGTTTGTATCCTCGCTAATGTTATTCGATCTCATAACTCTTAGACAAACTTTAGTCTCCGTTAGCAAGTGAATGCTAAAAAAAAAATAGATTGTTTGGGTATAAAGAGTTATGAAAACCACGATGAGAAAGTGGATTAGATTTCATGTTTAAAAAACATTTTTGGCATGGTTGGATAGTTAAAAAGAGAGTAAAATGTTCGGTTTCATAGTTGATGGTTCATCCTACACTCAATGATAGTTATGGTGTGTTTGATACTTTCCTTTTCCATCGTCTGTTCTCTCTTTTTTTTTTCGTGAGCATGTTTTTCAACAGTAAAACGATGTATTTTTTCGTAAAAAAGAAAAATATATAGGAAAGTTGTTTATTTTTAGCTAATATTTATTAATCATGTGTTAATGAGTTATTTTGTTTTACGTGTGTGAGGGAGAAATACTCTTTATTTAGAGTATGCAATAAGCCAATATCGTTATTATTAGAAAGAGGATAGCATATCAGAAAGCATAGTTCCTCCTTATTTGCCATCTAGTAGGTGCCTCATAGACATATATGTGACAAATAAGAAAAGAAATAAAATAATTTCCACCCGTGTATAATTGATCCCCATATAAACAGATCAGCCTAGGAGCCTAAATTTGGAACCATTGTTACTGACAAAAAAAAATGAGAACACAATACATTGCATTCAACTAGCTAGTCTTGCACTATTAAATATTACATTTTTATTGACCAACATCTTACTACTACAATAGTAGGGTTAGAGAACTGAAATACCACGTGAAACAAATGTAGAAAGTGGGAATAGTACGTGCATTTGTTCTTTCTTTTTTTCAGGTAATTGCAAAAGTATTTCTGTAAACACAAAAGTAACCTGCTGTAAAACACGCAGCTCATCGTGCAAAAGAGGAGCACAGATAATGCAAAACAAATGGATGTCCACGAGATGACTAATAGAGTAATGATGGTGATGATGCTTGTTACTTCGAACATGGGAAATGAAATTGGGGAAATTAGTCTTCATGATTATCTAACAGAATCTACTTTTAAAAGCTGGACCAGCCTAATTGTCTCTCCTCTACTACCACTTTACTCCAATTTAAAATGCCTGTTTCTGGATGCAAATTCAACCCATGATCTTCTGCATCCAAGATATAGCTCATCTTTAGTCAACACTGTATTTCTAAAACACCACTACTTAGGGTTAGTGTCTAAGCTTGAACAAGTTTGGGTATAACTAAATTTATAGTCCCATTATTTCGCCAATAGCTATCCGTGCCCTAAATATGAAATACCCAATACATGTATACTAACTTCGGTGGAGTCCACCATATACCAAGTTTTATACGAAATCAAGCCTTAAACATATGGGAAAAGTCCTGGATAGACAATATAAACTTATGTAAGTTGATGTGGTTTATGATAATTTAAATTTAAATAATAATGATTCAAATGTAAAAGTTGTTGTGGTTTTATGTAAAAGTTTGGATCATAGATTAATCATCTAAGGGCTAAAACAATTGAGATGATATGACTTAATAAGAGAAGAAATTAAGGGAGATAATTTGAACCATGAATAATCATCTAAGGACAAAAATAATTGATGTGATATGGATTAATGAGAGAAGAGAGAGAGAGCACATTAACTTAGTTAGGAGTTAGGATGAACTATATAAGTATATAAAATATTATAAAAAATAATGATACATATTGAAATATTATGTGAATTATGTGAGATGATAATTTAACATGCTTACATTTGAAAAGCTATAAAAATTAATAAATTATAAAATTATAGATAATATAACATGCTTACATGTTTAAATGTAATAATTGTTATTGGATGATGATGTGATATCTTTGTATGTTAAGTTTTACGATTTAGTGGGCTCTAACTTTATAATAAAAGAGAAAATGTCCATATATTGCAATGGGTTAGTACCAATGGTAATGAGCTGGGTGTGAACCTAACCTAAACCATGTGAATTTTTAACCAACCTTTGGTTTATGTTTTTATCCAAAGGATTTTTTATTTTTTATTTTTATGTGTGAGAGCGTGTTGTGCACGAGGGAAAGGGTGGACGAACGTCACTGCAAAATTATGTTGTTTCGAGACGGCCGGATAAATATTAAAAAAAATCAGTAGGATAGTATTTGAACAAAGTGCTCTTTCTTTTTAACTTAAAATAATTTTGACATTACAAACTTTTTAATTGTGTAATGAACAAAAGTAGCCCTAAATGAACGTAGCTCAACTGGCTATGTTTCTTATAGTATAACTTGTTCATTTGAGTTTAAGTTTTGGACTTAACGACAGAAGACATGTGCTCACCTTTACTGCTAATTATTTTTTTCAATAGTTTAAAGGTCGGTTTCTTTTCTTCTTTTTTGAATAAACTTTTGCAGAGCAGGTTGCCGGTTGTATAAGTCAAATTAACTCCCTGAAATTATTCGTAGTTGGATGCGTTCCCTGGAAAGCAGAGCCAAGTTGTTGATATTTGGTCAATAAACACTGCAAAATCATGTGTGTTTAATTTCCCATAACACACTTTCCCTATTTTTGGCCTATTTTATGCCCACCTAGCCCCTAATCATTTTAATTAATCACAAAAAATATGTTTCGTTAATGCATTTTTTATAACAAGGCGGCTAGTATGTACTACCTTCGTTTTTTAATAGATGACGCCGTTGACTTTTTCTCACATGTTTGACCATTCGTCTTATTCAAAAAATTTACGTAATTATAATTTATTTTGTTATGAGTTGTTTTATCACTCATAGTACTTTAAGTGTGATTTATATCTTACACATTTGCACAAAATTTTTGAATAAGACGAATGGTCAAACATGTGAGAAAAAGTTAACAGCGTCATCTATTTAAAAAATGGAGGTAGTAGTATTAATTTTGAGATCTATTGCTGCTACATCCTACTCCTATAGGGCAAGTGAGTTAAGGGAATCTAAAGGGACTGAAAGGCTGAAATCACGATAATGAGGTCTAACAAAAGAGATGCCCAATACTTGAAAGCCTCTTTCTTGTCCAGTTTTAATTCTTTATATTTTATACTGAGCTACTTGCTTAATTAAACTAATGCCGTGGGAGACAACTCGAGGTAAGTTGGTTCTAATCTTTTTGTGTTCTTTGTTTTACTTTATTGGCCCCAAGATAATATTATATCTGGGATCATGTTTCTAGGTTTAAATTTCTTAAGCCTATTAAAAAAAACATGGGACATGGACAAGCAACCAGGCCAATGCCGCCATCCACTCGAGAGATTGATCACACAAGCTTGGTGACGCATAATTTTTTTATTTTACTATTGCAATATTTTAACTTTGCATGATGCATGATATTATTATTATGTTTACCACTAGATACAATATTGGTGGTGAGGCCAATTATTTATCTAGGGCAAGTGCATGGCTTGTGAAGCTTTGTTTGACTAGTGCAATTATAGCCATGAACACACATCTGAACCATTTGTATATATTGTACTAATATGGGCTATTGTGTAGCCCCACAACCAAACAATTTTATAATCTGTGGCACAATTTTATATGCCAAGATATATCCTCAGAATTAAACAATTGTTCTTGTTGGCATTTTGTTATTATATCAGTATCATGGCGATTACTTTACAAGTAAGTACGTGTTAATGACTATCGTAGGCGTATTATCGTGGATATAATGGTTTGAAAAGGACATGATATTATTTATATAAATATAGAGTATAAATTAATAGGAGTAGCGTGGCAGGAAGGAGGGAAGGGTGCGCTACTAGCTCTAGAATGGCTTGTCACTACTCGTTTGGGTTTAGCTGCCTAACAACGCCATTAAATTAATTATACAAACGTACTTCCAAAGACGACCTGGTGTATATATTATATATGCTGCCCACAACTATACGGTATTAAATATGCTCACCATGTTACCCCCTGAATACCAACATTTCAAAACAAAAGAATACAATTATATACTACTTGCCCATTCAGTCATACCAGAGAGAGATCATTATCAAGTTTGTCATACTAGCCTCACATGATACTTCCAGATTTTTGATCTCCTGAAATTTGCAAATACAAATAATAACAACAGTAATTTAATAAAAGATATCAAACAGCATAATATTTTATTGCACGAATCCCTGGGAACACACTGAAAAAAAAATGTGGTTCTAGCCCTACTACATGGGGGCTCCTATTTTGCAGATCTGAAGTGGGTAGGTTCAGACTTTTACAGCAGCAGTAGTGGTAGTACTATCATATTCTCTTGGCATGCACTGTACACAAGCCTTGTGCTTCCATACATTTGTATAGATGCAGCATCAAGTTACTGTAGCATATCACACAAGGGGTGAAAAGGACAATTGCACCTTGGGCTAGCAGCAGTAGAGACAGTGTAGGAAAATAGCATTGTCCGCAGGATAGGCCTGGGCCGTGCATTTATCAGTTACTCCTACCACATTTTGCAACTTCCTTTGCTCATTCAGGTGATACTCGATCTCCTACTTGTAGCATTGCATGGTTATACATGTGGTTAATTTGAATTTAAACCAATCTAAAGTTAAAAATCCCTGGAAAAAATAATACTCTATCCAAAATATAATTATTTCTGGTGCATAGTTATAAATGCTTATATTTTAGAACGGATGGAATTATATATAGTTATAAGTTTTCAGCGGAATATTTGTGGACATACTTGTGCACTTACTAAAGTGAAGTACTGAAGATGATGTGTCTGATTCAATTCATCATGCCATAATCACATTTCCTTGCTGGAGGAGTATCCATCAAGCGTTCAGTAGTAAAACCTATGTTTATTATTATTTTTTACCTAATTGTTAATTTTCAAGATAAGATGAGGATCTTTCCTCTAAGAAAGAGTGGAAAATTCAGAGAAAAACACACCTCGTTGCAACCTGCAAGTAAACTGACCTACAAGGACTGAAAGTTCAGTTATTAGCCTAATGTAGAGGTTAGCGTTGGGATGTTCCAATTTACGAGCTGTTGTTATCCCTAGAAGCCTAAAAAGCCACTAATATTGATTTTAAAACAGACTTGACTTAGGAGTGCATTAGCTAAAACTGCAAGTAAGCGCAATTCTTTCTGTCAACTTGGAAGAGTTAAAAGCACGCTTCAAATCATCAGCACAACACTTCCGAGTTCATCTGGAACTCTTGCAGTCATCATGCTCATCCTTTTCCTCACTTTCTTTTTAATGTGACAATTAAATTAATATCGGCGACCTGTATCTGTCAAACCGAAATTCTACGGGCAAAGAACACCAATTATTTTCCTCCACTGAAGTTACGTCAGAAAATGGAGTCTTTGGTAGCAAAAGCAGTACAGGGCGATGCAAACTTCACGGAGGAAGAGGCACAGTGCAGCTGATAAAGATGCAACCCTTTTTTTCGCCTAACCATCTGTCATGTGTTGTGCATGGACAGGAACAGAGATCTCATCTCATCTCATCAGGTAGCCATCACCAAACAAAGGACAAATAATACCTCGACAGGGAGGAAATCATTGCCAGTGCAGGGACAAAATCAACTGAGCAGGATAGTAGATAGGAGGGCATCAGGGGCATGAATAGCTTTGATTCCCTGTGTAATTGATACTACCTTGGTTTTGCTATGTACAAATGGGCCCCAGAAATTGTAGCTGGGGAGGCATTACATTGGAGAGCTAGTCATGCATTTCCTTTTTGTGCCTTTCAATTAAGTACAGCAATAAGTAGCTCTCCACAATAATGCAGGGGCCCTAATTCTCCTGTAATGGCTTGATGGGACAGGTTATGTACAATGTTTTTTTTTTCTTTTTGGAAAGCGCAGGACTGTACAATGTGACAACTATATCAATGTAAATTCTTGAAGAATACCGGTTTTCCAGCTCGTTGTAACTTGTAAATTAACCATATTTGGAATTGCCAAGTCAATTGTATCCTCCTCAGGTGTGGGAAGAAATTGATGGCGTGAATGTGAAATTTGTATATTAGAAAGAATGATCTGGCTGAATTAATTTGATAAGCCAGTAGTTTCAGAAACAGTTTGTATCGTCGCTGACAACTTCTTCCGGATCTCTAGCTCTTGTTGTCTCTTGAGATAACTTTGTGCTGTAGAAGTAATTATCTGAACGATGAAGTTCATGATCAAAAGCCACACCACGGTATTCCAGATCAAAGAGAATGATAGATTCCACTTCGTTTCCTACACATACATAATTAAGATATTTAGGAAAAATAACAAAGAACAAGAAAGCAAATGATAGCAGGTTAAGAAAAAAAACAGCAGTAAATCAGAAGAGAGAGATGCTATCATGATCATTTTTGTAATTATATTACTCTGTAATTTATGTTAAAATAATTGTCAACCATAAGGATAAATTTTACAAAGTGTGATCTTAAGAGTATGTAATTTTGTTACAAAAGTTATGGAAGAATATAAATTATTGTTGCTAGACCATCAGCTGCTTTGTCATTCAGAAGTTGGAAGTTAGAACACATCCTTTCATGAAAAACAGTGACATACATTACAATGAAATCAACAGAATCAATAAATTTTGAAAACAACACATAACCACATAATGATGATCAAACTAAAAGTTTTGAAACAAGTACGCCTGATGTTTGAGATTTGAAGTGTTCAAAACTTCCCCAAAATTAAAAGAAATCTGTACCTTCACAACACTTGATGCTGATGCAGCAACACTGGCTGATAAAAACTTGCTCTTGGCTGTCTTCAACTTGGCAACTAAAGAGGGAAGGACGGATGATACCATAGGAACATTGCCAAATACCCACATAATTCTTTTCTCCACCAAATCAAGAAGTTGGTTATTGCAGAGAGTAATTACTAACGTTGTCTACAGAAGTTATTTGTGAAGTATGGTTAGATAACTTAACAAAGATGTTACAATGCATGGAAGATACTGAAAAGAAAATGCTCTGCAAGAGAATTTTTAAGTAGCAAACCTGGATATAAACCTTAATAACAGCCTTTCCAATTAAAGTTGCTAGAAAGAACTTCCAGAATGGGATGTTAAATTGCCCACACAAAATGCCAGCAAGATCGAAGAGGGGGTTTGGCACCTAATGGAAGGAAAAGTTTAAGTTTCTTCACATGTCATATCTAACAAGAGAAGAATAATATGCAAAACATAACTGCTCTACATTGTGACGAAGCAAATCTATTTCTTTTAGGAAATCTCGTTTGTGTGTGAATATAATGAGTTCCTCAAGCATTTCGAGTGGAGTTCACCTAACAAGTTAAAGTGTTTAGGAGCTACAACCTACAAGGCAACTGGAAGTTTGGTAAATAACAAATTATGACTGAAAACAAATAAATGTACACAAGAAAGGAACTAACCGAAGCAAGTAATAAGATGGTAGGGAAGTTAAGATACTGTGAGTGAGACATAAGCCATCTTTTAGCCCGATGCAGAGTTGAGGATAGAAAACCTTCTCCTGAAACGGAAGCATCCAACTCTTCCAGATCATCTAGTTTGCGTCCTGACATGCTAGCTGGGGTTCATTTATAGTGAGTCAGTTGCATCAAGAATTTCTTCTGACCCAAGATAAAAAAATAAACTAGGAAAAAGTAGTGAAAATACTGCATCTTAGCATTACTGTATTAGAACTTCAAGATGGAACCTTATGGTGCAGAACTTAGCAGAATATTAAGAACCATATATCACTAATGTATCCTACACGGCATAGTATTTATAATCAGCATTGCATCAAGGTTTTTGCAGGAGTCACTTCTGCACTGGCTGGCTAGAAACAAAGCCTGAAAATGACTCTTGGTTCTGGCTGAGAAGTGCAACACAAAAACTTCCCGCTGTCTTGATAAAAACTTCAATTTTATTTAACTCTGTCAGGGAGTCAGAGTTTTTGTATTCCTCTCCCCTTTCCTTTCCTCGGATTGTAAATAACTAAAGCTTCATGTTTATTAATATGCAGTAGTCAACATTCCAGAAGTTTCTTGCTCACAAAACAATATACATAAATTGCTCTGCTGCATAATTCGACACATATCAATCTTATCACATGTTCATGTACGTTTGGAAAGGTTGAAAGATTATACCAAATTTTAGGTTATTCAAAACTGTCATGTTCTCTAGTGATTAATATTGAAGATAAAAAGGGACATAGTGTGAGGCTGTGAGCATGTGAAAAGCATATAATCAAGTGGTGCTATAGCAGCAAAGCAGTAAGACGCAACCTGCTCTCGAGAGGAAATATGGAGGAAGTTCTCCAAGTGCAGTTCCAATGCCCCAGAGAACAGCTTCAAGGTGAACTTCATGCAGTATTTTGCTAAATGGAATTGTTTCCTGGTACATTGGCGGTCCAAATTCTAGACAGTCTTTCTCCAACCATGAAGGTCTCATTTTAAGGAGAATAGTATCATAAGGAGCACTCTTTAAATCAGTCCGACCGCAATGAACTGCCTTGATTGTAAAAAGGGCAATATGAGGCCCTAAATACAATACAAATGTGTGCAAACCAGAGCCTGAAAAACAAATGACAATGCCTTCAGAACCATACTTCTTGTATAAGTTATAATACTAAATGTTTAGATGTTTGGTCAATATTTTACTCAACCAATTGAAGCTTGTTCACACCATTTCACTAAGCTAAATTCAACTTGCACGTACGAGCTTACCTAACCCAATGGATGAAGCCACCCCTAGTATGACCCACCATAATCCAAATCTGATATACCAAAGCAGCTCCTGAACATGCTGCATTGAATACAAAAACCTTGTTATATCCATTTACAATAGTGCATGAACCACAGTCACAGTCCGGAGAAGGGAATAAAGAAAGCACATACATTTGCCTAATATGGACTAGTGCAATTAAGCATCTTGCCATTCTATTAGTATAGACTTGTTGATACAAATGCACTCATAATGTTTTTTTCTAAGAGAAGATGATACCTTTTCATGTGGACCGTTAGTTAACAAGAGCGGAGTACAGGCAGAAGCAACCAAAAGAACCAAGAACTTCAACCGAGCACTATCTTTCAGAACACATAAACATGTGCTTTTTATACTCTGTCCAATGGCTAATGCAAATAACGCCAATGTTCTGAGTGGCTGCGCTGTTAGCGTTAATCTCTCCAGGTCAATTCGATGCTTTTCACGAAGGTCTGAAACATAGAGTAAACCAGTTACAGAAGAAATATACAGTAATTTGATATCAATAATACGACAAACAGACAAGGCATTCATTGGTATGGAGTATGGAGAATCCAAAGCATGAGCCCAATTTGTTGCCTTCTTATGATGACACTTTGACCTGTCGGACTTATCCATGTTTCGATGGTGTACGGAAAAAATGCAGCCACAGCGCGCATTGGAAACCCCAGGTTTAGAAACTACGCATCGTGGGCACTACGGAGTAGAAATTTTGTTGTGTACAATGCCTTGAAAATTGAATTTACATTTGTAAATGCTGAACAGTAATACCCAATCACTCCATAGGTTGGTTATTCCCACAAAAACACACACTAAAGCTCGATTAGAAAATAGCATGAAAAAGTCCTAGTTTTATTTCAAATTCCATAATCTAAATGAACGAAATATTGACTAAAAGCCTCAATTCGAGCATTACTAGTAAATCTAGTAAACAACTCCAACACCTAATTAAAAAATTTTTTAGCAATGTCTAACAACCATGGAGAGAGGGATCCTCTTAAGTCCAACAAAGTAGATGAAATATACCAAAATCAAGCATGTAATATAACCAGCAAAGGAGGACAGTTCAATCCTTCCTTAGTATCAGCAGGAAAGGAAAGCAGGCCACAGATCATTGAATCGTCCCTATGAATAGAAGAAAAGGAAACAAATTCCAAATTTTCGGGAAAACCTCAATGACACGCATTCGCAGGTCCATGAAACATCTAACGAAAATCTTTTTATTAATTCCACATATTAAACCATGGAATCTTGAAAATAACAGCAACAAATCCCTGAACCTCTACGTGGCTTCAAAAACCAAAATTTCAGACAGACCAAAAAAAAAAGGCCAAGACAAGCCAGCAGCAGGAGGCTCACCGGACAAAGCCTGGTCCTCGCCGGCGGCGGCGTCGTCAGCGGCGGCGGGTCCCATCTCGCAGCCCTCGGGGTCGACCCCCACCCTGCCGCCTACTAGATCAGATCTCCGATCTCTCCGAGTACGCCGCTATATACACCAATTGGAAAAATGATGAGAACGAGAAGAAGGCGCGAGCAGAAACGCGCGCCCCCACGCTTCTCCGGAGGAGGAGGAAGGAGGAAGATCACTAGGATGACGAGCTCGACGAATCGCGAGGCGTGCAAAGGAATCGCTCTTTTTTTTTTTCTCCGAGCGGAAAGATTGGGGTGCTTTTTGGGCGAGCGGAACGGCAGCGCAAGGGTGAAGAAAGAGGAAAACAAAAGAAAAAAGAAAAGGTTTTTATGAAAGCCTCTTCTTTTCGGTTACGTACATACTCAGGATTGATTTTCAGTTAATTCACCCGCGCCTGATGCAAACGTGTCGCCGTAACTAAGTACAACAGGTATAGCACTCTACAAGGCGTGTTCTTAAGCTAATTAAACTACTCCATGCTATTTCTTTTTCATACTATATTAATAAGATGCGTGTTCATAGCGGGGACAATCGATCATTATCAGGATTTTGCCGGTGGTCGGAATTTAGAAACAGAATTGGATTGCTTCTGGTTCTATTAATGTAAATTTATTTTATGTACAATTATTAAAAAAAAGATATGTGCATAAATTAAACTGATCAAACTATGGTTCTTGCTGGCACAAATTCCAGATTAATAAAAAAAACTATTTTAGTTGGGTACTTCTAGTTCTACAAATCCATAAGTTCAGATATGTATTATGTTGATAATATTTAAATAAATTATTTTATTGTTATTTTAAATAAAATATAAAATTTGCTTTAAATCCAACGTGAATTTAAGATCTAGAGTTGTGCTAAACAAAATGTATCACCATAACGTAAACCCATCGCAACTAATAAATGGTACATTTTCTTCTTCTTCTTCTTTTTTAGAATGGAAGTGGTGACTCATTTTAGTCTTCTTTTCTTTTACATTCATCACACAAAAGATATATATAGTTCTTTGACAGATGATGTCATTTAACCTTTTAACATGTGTATCATTCAAAAATTCGTGCATATATATAAAAGTAAGTGATGTCGCAACAAAATAAATAATAATTATGTGATTTTTCAAATAAGAACAATGATCACCAGAATCAATGCCGTCATCTATTAAAATCAGAGGTAGTTTATCTGAGATAGGTAAATAGAAGAATAAATTAATTTCTTTGTTAGAAAACTCAATTAGTTTTTTTTTGCGTTTTTCTGCCATTGTTGGGGCACCTCTTCTCAAATTGGCCTTCCATTATGTACCCAACTCGATCTTATTCTGTTCGACGACACCATCGAGCCGTAGCGACAGGTCGACGTAGCATCAACAAACCTTATCGATCACCTTACGTGGTCATCGGGGGTCCAAACTTTTGTTTCTCTATTGGGAGAAAGCCACCGAGGGACATTTCGTGCACGACACCGCGCGACGATGATCACACTGGAGAAGCTAAACTCACCTGTCATGTTTCTTCGCCGCCCCGGGTTGCCAAAACTTGCAAAGTAATCTAAGACCTTTGTCTCCAGGAATAAACACAACATGTGTCTTTTCTGCTTCAGATATCACAGCAAACCTGTGATGAAATCAAAGAAACCGTCTTTCCAGCAAGAAAAGAACAAGAAGTAATGTCCATATATGTCCATCAGTGCAGAACAGCACTAAGGCAGTTCAGGCTGTGTTTAGTAATTTAGTTCCACGTCAAAATTGGAAGTTTGAAGAAATCGGAACGATGTGACGAAAAAGTTTGAAAGTTTATGTTTGTAAGAAAGTTCGATGTGACGGAAAAATTGAAAGTTTGAAGAAAAAAGTTGTAATCTAAACAGGGCCTCAGTATCAGTAGCCTGAATGTCTGTTCAAGAGCACTCGGGCTGGTCTGATGTTAAAGGTGGCGCCTCAGCATCACTGCATCTGTAGTTCTGTACCAAACAATGATGGATCTAACTATTGTACAGATCTATGGGGCATTTGCATAACCCACCAGTTTGTCACTTTTTTCTCCCTCTGAATATGTTTACTTGGGTCAATTTCCATTCGTTGAAATGCCTTGCAAGACGAAAAATTCAAGGTTACTCCGTTCATTCCGTTTCAAGAGAGAGTTCAAGGCTAGAAGACTAAAATTAGTACGCAGATAAGAAAGGCTGCGAAGAATATACTTGAGCAGACATAAGAGTGCTCTCATAAGTCAGAACTACCAGAAATAAAACGGCGAGCTCTTCAAAACATGATATCTGCCATTTAACCCGCCTCCCTTTCAGTTCTTAAGAATAGAAGCCATGTTTTCTTGGACGCTTTCTTTTGCATTTTTGTCAAATGGATCGTCTCCAATGTAAAGATCTAAAATAGACTTGCACAAAAGCTTGCTCTGTATGCTCCCCAATTCTTCTCCTTCAACTACACAAAAACACAGAAGATAGCTTATTAATGAAGAATGTTAGGTACTTAGGTGTGTCTGTTTAATTTTTACTGGGAACTCATATGAAAAGGAAATAAACAGGAATAAAACATGACAGGGATTTATTATGGCATTGAAATGCTACCTCACAGATGCTACATGATTGCACTGTTTCTTTCTTCTTTCTTATCTTTTTGGTGTGATAGGACGAAAACAGGATAAAAGTTATTCCTTTAATTATGAAAGGTCATGGATTTTCTACAGTATTATCTGTGCTGACTTATTCGCTTCATGCACTCAACACTACGACCAAATGCATGAATAGAATGAGAAAATGGCCCCAGGTCACTGTATCAGATGCATGTCCATTCATTGTAACAATATTTCTTTTTGACTCTCAAAATCCTTCGTTCCATCAAAGTAAATACTATCTACAATGTCTCAAATCAACTAGAAAGCTGTCTAAAAAAGAACTACTACAAAGAAAGGGAAGAAAAAGTGAAAATTGAACTTACTACTTATTTTAAGCACATGGCTCGACTCCCTTGAGAGCTCAATCACGGACCCCTTTGGTAATTTGTATTCATCCTTGAAAAGTGAAACGAAACTGTGGAAATCAAGGTGTCAAAGAGAGAAGAAACTTGTATAGTAATCATTTAGCATGATGAACTAAGATTGGAACATACCCGTCAACAGAATAAATAGAGCAACATTATTTAATTAAACTGACACTGACAGACTTGAAACTATAATATCGAGTAACTCAACAGCTCAACAGCCTCCTGTCCAGATTCGTAGTACTAAGTAATGTCACATCCCGTACTAGGTAGCTACATTTTAGGACGAAGGAAGTAGTACAAAATAATTGCTATCAACTAACTATTGTTGCATGTGAGAATTAAAGCTCTCTAGATCCAGGAATCCTTTCTTTCTTGTTTATCTGATGAAAAGCACAACAGCATTACATCAAGAATCATTCAATGTGCATTCTGACTTCTTTCTAGCTCCAAGATGAAACTACATACATTTTGCACAATGAACTTGGAGTTCTCTTAACAACTAGCCGAATTGTAATTTGGTACCACCCTTTCAAAAGGACTGCAGAAAGGCTCATGCATTCGGCCGCCAAACCTCACTTAAACTGACACTAAATTGAACCTAAGGTAACTGGTAAGAAATATAGCAAGTCAAATGTGGAACAAAGGAAGCATTGTTGTGAGCTTGTCTGCAACAATGAATCAGTGGCAAGGAAGCTTTCATTGTTTGTCTGATGGAAAGATAAATAGCAGAAACCACTGCCAGAATCACAATTACCTCTGAAGCAACTCATGAGTGTCTGATCCCCCAAACTTCAGCAGCCTGCTTCCCACGCTCTTCTCGAACGCGCTTCGCACGGATCGAATGCTCAACCTCCCATACACAATCTGGAGCCTGACCGTCATCCGTATGTCACGCTCCAACGCATCGTTGATCAGCTCGGCGTTCTCCTTCAGTTGAGAGACAGGGAGCTTCTGGTACTTCTCCCTCAGCTGTCTCAGATCGTGGTCATCCGCATACACACCTGCAACACAACACATCAGCATTTTCCAGATTTCGTCCGGTTTCGAGTTCTTCTTTCGAATGGAGGGATCGAAGATGAGGTGTTCTTTAGTGGATGGTTACCAAACGCGTAGACGTCAATGGACTTGAGGCCGAGGATGGTGGTCCTGCGGAGGCCGACGCCGAGGAGGCGGCGCCCGCCGGACGTCTCGGCGGGGAATGCGGCGCCGGTGCGGGGCTCGACGGAGCCGGGGGCGGCGCCGTCGGCCAGGGAGATGGAGGCCCAGAGAGGAGCGGGGTGCGGGAGCGGCGGCCGGCCGGCGGATTTGGCGGTGAGGGTGAGGCTTGCGGCGGCGGCCGCTGCTGCCGCGGCCGCCGCGGCGAGTGCGGCGGCGAAGGCCGGGCGGCTGGGAGGCCGGGGTGGGGGGAGGCGCGGGAAGGTGGCGGCGGGGAAGCGGAGGGAGACCATGGCGGCCGGAGACGGAGGCGGCGGCGGGCGGTTGCGCGTGGCGGGTGAGCCGGCGGCGGTGGCACCGTGGCAGCGCTGGTGTACTGAAAGAAACTTTCTTGGCTTCTTCTAGTGTTTTTTCAGTAGTTCCTCTGAATTCTCTCTTTGTACAGCTTAAAAAAATAGTAGGGGTAAATCTTTTGAACGATGCTTTCAAAAGATTTTTCTTTTAAAACTAATGTTTTATGTTATCCAAGACGTAGCAGAATATAAGGAATGGTTAAATATTAAACCAACGTGGCAAGATAAATTTTGATATGTATCCAATCTAAACTGCTTGAAAGATTCTAAAAGAAATTGCATAAAATATCTTAAAAAAAAGGCCAAAATGTCTTTCTTTTATGATGATTTTCTCGGGTTTTCCACTTAATATTGATATTAGGGGGCCTCATTATCTATTAACAAGATAAAGAAACAAACCTTAGTTTTTATTTGCCTACATGATCCATAGAGAGAGTAACTAGTAGCATTAATTCATGCTCGTAGTAGTCATCATGGTTGTTGTCCTCCCATCTCGTCATGTCACCGGAGACGAAGCCATCAGCAGGCACACCTTGGGGTTGCATCGTAGGCAAGTGTTGCAGTCCACAAACCTCCACCGAGGTTTATGGGGTCCTATCAAGCAGTAGCAGCATTGTGGCGACGGGTTGCTCCTGTTCGGTGGACAACCTGCTTCCACGCACAAGATCGATAAATTTTCATCCGACGTCATGTGCTGCGGGTGCCAGAGTTGGTGACCACGGCGGCGGCTACATCAGAAAACTACACTGTTGGTGTGGCCATTTTGCAGAGTTGTTTCCTGTGCTGAACTGATGAGAATGACTTGCTGCTATACTTTTAGTGACATAAATAATCCATTCATGACGCATTCATTGATCACTATGTAACCCTAAATTTTTAACTTAGATCTAGAGTGAGAAAAATATTCTAAATTTCAATCGAAAGCTGGGTTGCCATACGACAGTAATTTAGATGGCAAAATGTGTGTGTTTGTTTACATAGTGCAGGCGTTGCAAGGGATCCAAAGAGCACAGCCAAGAAGATGGTCATCATGTACACCCGCATGCTGCTCCTCGATCATGTTGGAGCTTCATTTCTTGTTCGATCTAACGAGTGATCTGTTCTGTCAGACTGTGACTATGAGGGATAGATGATGAAATCCCGATCTGGATAAGTACTATGTTATGTTTGTCGAAAGCCAGGAAGTTATCAGGTATTATGAATACTATTGTCATTCCATTCCTTACCAAACGAGAGCTATATGTTGACTAATTTGGACGGCGTATATATATACTCCCTCCTTCCTTAAATATTTAACGTCGTTGACTTTTTTAAATATATTTGACCGTTCGTCTTATTTAAAAACTTTTATGAAATGTGTAAAAACTATATGTATGTATAAAATTATATTTAACAATAAATCAAATGATAGAAAAAGAATTAATAATTACTTAAATCTTTTGAATAAGACGAACGGTCAAACATTTTTCAAAAAGTTAGTGGTGTTTGGGATGGAGGGAGTATATATGTAGTCCCTTAATCAATTATAATGATTGATCTGGGTAGGGGGCCAATGGAGTCCTGGTTGATCTGCTTATTTCTTCCCGTGTGCATTTTGCAAACCTTAATGTACCCACCTGCAACTGCTTAATACTAGTAACATATCTGCAAATGCAGATGTTGTAGTTGCTTCTTTTTCCAAGAACATGCATGGGCAATCGCATTACAACGAGAGGGAGAATTTACTATTTGCCATTCTCCCAAAATGTGCACCCGATCCCATATCTCATTTGTCCGAATGGAGGATGAGGCTGATATGTGAGTTCGGGTGGCAAATGTGCATGAAAATTTGAGAGAGCGGTATTTGTGCATATGCATTTTGGGAGGATGATAAATAGTAAATTCTCCTACAAGAAGCCGAAACAACCGATTCTACAATGCAGTTTCATTTGGAAGTTCATCTTTTGGACAATTTGTCCTGTGAATACTGTGCCATACTGCCATTGAATGTGTCTACACTTGTAGAAAATGCCATTTTGCCATGGTCATTGACAAAACTGTTGAGACCTTGTAGTTTACAGACTTTTTTTTTAAAAAAAACTCTGCATATGTGGTCTCTTTCCTATCTTAAAGCAGAGAGCTCTCTTTTTTCACACGGCAGTTTTCTTAGTTCAGATTCATGACGTTTCCCTCTAAATATCTTCCCAATTTTTCTTACAGGATGTGTTGAACAAAGGCCTCCATGCCAAGCGTAGGCAAGGTGTACACTTAGGTGGTGTTTGAATCTCCTGAAGATGAAGATGAAAATTAAGTGTTTCACGCAAAACGAGATGGTAATAACGTGTGATTAATTGAGTTTTAATTATTACAAACTTGAAAAATGGATTAATCTGATATTTTTGGAACAACTTTCATATAGAAAATTTTCATACGAAACGTACCGTTTAACAGTTTGAAAAGCATGCCACTTTAATCCAAAATTTAAATCCACCCCTTTCATGAGTTTCAAAATTTAATACAGTTGTTGCTGCTACCTTTTTCAGTCTTCACCCTTGTATGGAATTGAGAGCTAGCTGGTGCATTTCAGTTGTTGTAACACTGCAATTGCACATGAAAGGTGAACACATCTTTGTTGAATCCAAAATGTCAGTGAATTTTGGCAGGTGTAAATATGTGCTGGATAAGAAAGAATGCCCTAGTCTCCAATTGACCAAAATGTAATGTGATTCTGTACATCAAACTGAAGAAAGCATCACTGCCTCACTGGATTTGCCGGCCCTTGGTCTCTAGAGGGATGAGGGCGCATGCCACTGCTGCTAGAAAGAGCATCAGGTCCATGAAAAACACTGCTTCTTTCTGGCGGCAGTTCTCTGACAAACTAACAGTCACCACAGGTGAAACTATACTGCCAATCCGGCCAAAGGAAGATGTGATTCCTACCCCCGTGTTGCGAGATGATGCAGGATAGATCTGCACAGAAATGGCATGAATGGGATTAGAGAGGCTGTTTATTAGCATTATATAATGCAGCTTTTGGTACCACAATAATTTGTGCAACAAAGTTTGATACATCAGGCATGGTTTTTCAGTAATGTGCGATAGACCATCACGCTGCATGATTGCCTGATTGGAAATCGATTTCCATTAGAAGTGAATTATCAATACATTAAAAGCAACAGAATCTTTATGTACACATGCTGCAGCAAGTTAGCAATCTTGTGGGATTTGATTTGGTTTCAGCTGCTTCACGGTTCATATGATCAGTAGAAATATCTTACAGTTGATTATAAGCTACTGTAGTGATATTCTCCATCCATGCTGTAGACATGCCCCCATGGGGTCAGCTCCTATAACTTTTGCCATGTTTTATTTGTTTTGCACTAATTTTCATATGTTTGAGATGTATATTTCAGTAAGGCAATGCTTTAACGTGGCATTGCCTCCACTCATCATTGTACTGCAGCATGTATGATAGCCTCTAAGTTATGTCACATACACTTTTGTCAAACGGAAGTACTTAAGACTTACTTTTAGGATGGAAAATGGATTATTCACAGGTAATGGAAAAGGTAAATCTAGTAGCATGCACCAGGGTGGGATAGTTGGCAGTTGGCACTGACCTCAGGGGTATACACGTATAGAACAGCAAAGCCTCCCATGATGCAAGTCCGGGCACAGAATAGAAGAGTAGTTACTGAACCTTGTCCCAAATGTACAGCAAGTGGTGCAAGGAAAGCACAGGACAACAAAAGCATGATCCCCAGTGACACTTTCCGACCAATTCTGTCGACCAATAGAGCCGCCAAAACCAGACCTGGAAATTCTGTCAATTCAAACATGTATTTTTAGCAGTCGGAACATTGAAGTGATTATGAAATTAACCTCAGCGTTGTTATAAGCTTTTTGACTGTAAGAGCTTGGTGCTATTTCCGATATTAGAAAAAATGGGAGAGGGTTACCTCTCTTTCTAAAAAAACTATTATAACCTCTTTTTTTGGAGATTTAGTCTAAGCATTTTAGTTCAGCAAGTTCTTTCTCTAATGTTTATATATGCTATGTTTCACTTCTACTACTGATGGTTAAGTGTACGAACTAAATCTTTATACTTTTACTAATCTAGTTTCTTAAAATTCAAATCCTAACACTAGATGAGTAAGGACTAAGCAGCAATTACTAGGATAACAATTTTATTGAAAAACTTGTTAAAAGAAAACTTTTTTTAATTGCCTGCTACCATTTAGTTTCTCCTTCAGGAACCTTAAATACTGATTTAGGGTCAGAAATTTTTCAACAAAAAATAACTTTGATGATTTCTAGTTTTTTGCCCAAATATGGTGAATCAACAGATGAAACTCTGGAACGGTAGAAGCCCATCGAACCTAAAGAGTGAAGGAAAAGATCGTGATGGAGCACAATTGCACGGTCGTACCTGCCAAACTGGTCACTAGCACATCTCTGTAAAGGTTGGCATCCTTTGGTTGCATAAAATTTATCCCAACTGATGCACACCTTCTCTGACCATTGCTCAGTTCAGAGGTCAACAATATTACCCCATAGTAAGCAAAATAATTTGCAAGATAGACAAACCAAAGAAGAAAGGTTGATCTTATTAGATCATATGACCAAGATTCTCGAAGTGCAGTAATTCCACCAGGCTTGGAACTTGTATGCTCATCAATTCCAGAACCACCATCTTCTGTAATTAGAAGTGCTGTCTCAGAATCATCGAGCACTTTGTCGATTCTCCTTGTGGAGGCATAAGTCAGTATGCCAGGAGGGAGAGAGCTATTGTTCATTCTTGCTATTTTTTCCAAGATGACCCTAGCGTCCATTGTTCTTCCTACTGAGCATAGATACCTTGGTGATTCAGGTGTTACGGGGAAGAAAATGAACAGGATAAAACATGGGGCCGAAGACAATGCAAGCAGCCACCTCCACCCAAGTACTGGCATGACAGCCTGCATTAAGCATATACATAAAATGTGCAGTTAGCGATTTATGTAAATTGATTAATGTAAAGGTTGTGATTTCCCTAAAAAAAGTGTAAAAAGCCTTTAAGCATTTGAATATTACAACTTGGTCTACATGTTTTCTTAGGTTGTAATCATACAGATATCCGCCCAGTGAGAATTAAAGAGTGAAGAAATAAGTAGCAAAATACCCAGGCAAGCAGAGCTTCCAAGATTGTTCCCACAGTCCAAGAGCAATGGAAAACGACCATCCAGGTACCTCTCTTTGCAGCAGGAACAAACTCTATGAACCAAGTGGACAGCACATGGCCAGCACCCAATCCCAAACCAACAACAAAGCGGAGGACGAGCAAGGATGCGTAGTTGGGGGAGAAGGCACTGAGCAAACCAAATATACCAGTGACAACTGCCGTGGAAAGAAAACCGATCCTGGAAATGGAGAACGGCATATACATATCAGATGTAGTATAGCTTTTGCATAGGCAAGTACATTTAAGATAAACTTGATTGCTGTTTGAATGGAGAGAATTCAGTCAAAATGGTATGTTCATTTTTGCACCGTGTTTAGTTCCAATTTTTTTTTTCAAACTTCCAACTTTTCCATCATATCAAAACTTTCCTACACACATAAACTTCCAACTTTTCCGTCACATCGTTCCAATTTCAACCAAACTTCCAATTTTGGCGTGAACCTAAGGGCATTACTTCCATATAATTCTCAAACTACCTAAACAATTTTGCATAACCTCACCAAGTGTTCAATCATTTTTCTTTTTTTGAACGAAATCGGCAAGACGCCAATTTTCATTGAAATGAGGAGGAATAAACCAAGTGTTCAATCATGAATACTTGGATCCAGCACACTCAGAAAGAAAAGAAAAGATTGAATTGCATGCTGTTGGTCAGCACAATTTGCACGAAATAGAAATCTCTTGACAAATTTTCCTGATCACTCACCCGAAATTGAAATATATGTACTTGGACTGAAGCGTGGCAATCAGGAAACTGCAGGAAAGAAGAAAATAAAAGGATACCTTCTGCCGTATCTGTCCGGCCTCCGAGGCAGGCGCCGATGAGCATCCCGGCGAAGACGACGCTGCTGATGAGCCCCCCCGCCGCGCCGGACACCCCCCATTCCGCCTTCACGGACGGGCCCACGAACGACAGCAGCATCACCTCCATGGCCTCCGCGACCCACCCCACGCAGGCGTAGGCGAGCACCAGGGCCTGGAACCTGCCGAAGCCGGCGCGCGTGAGCGCGTCGTCCGTCGTGTAGGTCTCCTCCTCCTCCTCCTCCTCCTCGGCGTCTCCGCCCGCCATGGCCGCGCACGCTACACTCAGGGGGAAAGTGGATGGCTGGATGGTGTTGAACTGTTGACTGCCAAGATCAGAGGAGCTCATGTGATTTTTTTTTTCTGCTTCCCTGCACTGCACGTGTTTGTGATTGATACTCTCTCACTCCAAACGGAGCCATCATTTCGCAGAATAAGCGAAACAGTTTATTTGCAAATGAAAAGTAATCTGTAAATAAAACTTTTATATACGTGTTCTTAGCTATCTAAAAGCAAAGGCTGAAAAATAAACTTCGATGAAAAAAATCTCAAAATCATCTCCAAATTTAAGGTTAAAAGTTCAAAATTTGGCTGATAAGTATAAGCATAAACGAAAAGATAAGATCTAAAATATAGCAGTGCTGCTACTACCTCCAACTTAGTATAGGATACGATATTTTCTAAAACTACGAATATCATGTCCTATACTAGATAGTACTTTCTCCATACCAAAATAAGTGTAGCTCTCTAGTTCAAATTACAATTAGATGTTCGTACTTTTTTGGATGAAGGAATTAACATTTTGGGACAGGTATATTTTAGGATGAAAGAGAATAGAGACAAACCAAAAATGTTATGGCCGATAAAGCATGAAAAAATAAACTAAGCAACTAAAAATGGATGAAAGTTTTTATATCTGTCTTCCTAGTGATCTAAAAGCCAACCCAAAAGCCAGTACTAAGATGTAAATTACGATCCTCAAAATCAACTATAAATAAAATGAAGTTACAAAATTCAAATTTTGGGTGAGTTTCAAATTGCATAAATCTGAAAAGTTTAGCCCAAACTATGAACTGAACATGTTAAAACTGGAGAAATTAGTAGAGAGTAATACTAACAAAGCCAATATTTTTCAGGCATTCTTCCATGTGTGCTGTGTGCATCTGAAGTTCTGAACTTCAGAAGTGGGTAAGTGGTAACTAGTAACTAGCCCCTTTGTCGAAGAATCTACAGTCCAGTCCCTGCCCGAAATGTAGGAATCTTTGCAGTTACAAGGTTCTGAAACTACCCAGCCGAGGAATCCCTGGTCGGCAATCTGAATTGCTGAGCTATCATCTTCTGATCGATGATATATATGCAGATGCAGGAGTAACTGTATTTCCAAATCTGCAGACTGCAAGAAGCCCTCGTTTTCACATGCTCTGCTTCTTCTTGGGTTCTTGTTCTGGTTCTGGTTCGCCTTCATGGTGTTGGCCTGATAAGATTTTTCCATTACTCTCTCAGCTGCACTGAGAAACAAGGGCCCTGTCCCAAGATGCTGCCATGGCTGCCTGTTCGAGTCACTTGCATCAGAATTCAGAAACTGGTTGAGTTCCATTGATTGCGAGATAGCTCTGTCTGCCATGCACATGCTCCAACTCCAATTGCAAGATAATGTTCGGATCTTTATCCAGTAATGATAGTTAAGCCGGTTCTTGCAAGTGGCCACTGCCTATAAACTGTGAGCCTGGCAGCTCTGGATGTTACGTTGCTCGTCGTCGTCGTCGTTGTCGGAGTCGCCATGTCGTCGGCGGCGCGCCACCATTGCTCCGGTCTCCGGGAGCGGCTAGGCTGCGTGCAGTGCAGCTTCTGCGCCACCGTGTTGCTGGTAAGGAAGAGCGAAACCGATCAGTTTACCTATCTGGCTGGCTCCCCATGGCCATGCATAAGCTGGATGCTGTCCATGCGTGCAGGTGAGCGTGCCGTGCAGCAGCGTGCTCAGGGTGGTGGCCGTGCAGTGCGGCCACTGCTCCGGCATCCTCTCCGCCGTCAACCTGCCGCCGTCGCCGGTGTCGGCGTCCATCGAGCTGACTCCACAGGTATGATTCTTTTCAGCTTCAGTTGATGAAAATGATTAGATGATGTGCAGAAGCTGTACTAACCTGACGAGATGAAACAGGAGCTGGACGCTGGTCCGCCGCCGGGGGAGTACTCGGATGAGAGCAGCGGAGACGATAGGGAGGGAAGAGATGCAGAGGACGATGCACCTGCACCTGCTGCTGCTGCTGTTGCAAACAAGCGTACTTGTCCTGCTGTTTTCTCTTGATCAGTTTGTCTGAAGATGATAATGACGATCATGATGGGCTAATTAAGCATGTTCTTGAAACATTTCTGCAGCGCCAGGGAGGAAGCAGCGGACGCCGTCTGCCTACAACTGTTTCGTCAAGTAATAGCCCAGAAAAACAAAATGAGTATATACTGTGATCATAGCTAGACTGAGGGCCAATTGCAGAGCATCACCTAGAGCATACATGGCTCTGAATATTCTTATATAAATGTCCCCCCTCGATATTCAGGTGAGACTTGAGAGGTGATGGAAGTATTAACATTCCTTTTTGTTGTCAGGGAAGAGATAAAGAGGATCAAAAGCATGGAGCCTAACATCACCCACAAACAAGCATTCAGCACAGCTGCTAAAAACGTAAGAATTAAGCAAAACAATCCATTCGCGCCAAAAATCCCTTCATATGATAAGCAAAATATCATTTGTTGCTGATGCAGTGGGCTCACTTACCCAGAATCCAGCAGAAGCGAGGCAGGGATAGCTGCTGAACTACACCTGCAAAACAAGGCAAACGAAATTAATGGGCACGAGTACCAGGCAGCAGTGAGCTACTAGGCAGGTTCAGGAAAAATCCAAGTTGTAGCTGTCCAGATAATCTTGTTGCACATCTCAAGCACGTGCTTCCTGAATTCTTCTCTTTCATGTGATAAATACAGCAAGTTTTTTTTTCGACTACTCGGTTCTTAACCAACCTGATGAATCTAATAAGTTTGCCAGCATACACCTTTGTTGCACAGCAAAGACATTAGAATGGTTTTATTCAACCAAACTTACACATGGAGCCTTAGCCAGTGAACTCTTCTAGGAGAGAAGCAGACAGCATATTGCTTTCTTCAGTAATTTGATTAGCAGGCAATATTCTCCGATTCTTGCAAGAGTACAAAAATGAAAATAAGAGCAGGAAAATTTGGTTTACACACTACACAGATTACAAATATTCTATTTGTGATCCAAGCTTGTGCGTTGAAGCATCACTCTTTTGACGCTGGCATGAGTCGAAGCCTATCCTCGCTAGGAGGGTTTCCTGGATCTTTCTCCTCTGACAAAAGGGCCTGCAGGTCACTCCCATTTGCCAGGCTGTTGAACTCCACCGATTTTGAGGGCAGAGCAGGATAACGTCGCTGGCAAAGGGTCATAAGCCTCTTGATTGACTGAAGGTACTTGCGAGTGGTCTCATCGTTCATAATGTGCGCCACACTGTTTGTGTAGATCTTTTCTCGGGCCGAACGCTCGTGGATACCAACCATAGTGACACCAATAGGCCATGGTGCATTGCCAATGGCCAGCTTGATGTATTGGTCCATTGCTGCTAAATAATCACGCTTCATGCAGCATTCAACAATAACGAGCAATGCTTGACGGATGTCATCAGGAAGAACCTAAACATAAATCAAAACAATAATTGGTATTAGAGTTGCCAAACAATATGTAGTCAAGGAAGTCATAGGTAGCCTTAAAATGCATAAAAATATCCCCCATATGAGCAATATGATTTAGCTCAACAAGGTATAGTAAGAAACTGGATCCACTGCAAGGAAATCCAAAATTACATTGAGGCTGAATCCATGACAGAAGGCATAATTTTGTAGAAATTTAATTTCAATGCCAGTACTAAATCTGGACAGCTAAGTATCTATATAACAGTGAATTCAGGATCAGAATATAATGCTAGTAGAGAACAAAGGCAAATCCCAATAAACAACAAAAGTTTTAAACATGCAAGAAATAATTGTTGGAGTTAGGGCTTCAAATCTGGATGTTGCCAAAAACATGAGCCCCTGCTCCCAAAACATCCAAAGAATTTCACTTCATCATGTATTTGAGAGCACTAATGATGCATCGGTATTGTGTGCATGTGAGTTGGTACTCCTCATGCATAGGTTATCAGACTTACAAATAATTCCGTGAGCGCAAAAAGTAGTCAGCATACATGTTATATGATGACATTGTTATCTTGCTCTACCTGCCTACCACTACATATTCATCATAAGTTCATAACCATCACTGTATCTCATACTATCCTCTAAATAACCACAAAACCTTACTGAAACAGAGCAATCGAAATGATAATTGAAAAATTATGCAAACACAGATAGAATTTTATTTATATAGTTGATATTGACTCATTCCGTTCAAGTAACCAAGTGTAAGGCCAGTTTCTATATTGGAACGGATAGATCATTTTGCAAAATTTATAATTCCAATGGTCATTGTGTTTCTCGACTCTAAAGCTTCTTGATATGCTAGTAAGCTGTTCTTTAAGAACCCAAATACCTTGCCTAGAGGTCAACACAATTACCACAAAATATAAAAACTCCGAACAGTGAAGCACAAACAGTTAGACAGTTTCTACAAAAAACATAGATGCCGAGCTTTGCCATCTCTTCTTTCTGATATGGTCATAAAATTGCATTCATCATGGTAACCAGTTACCCAGGTCCCAGGATCATAACTTCGACGTAAGCCATTCAGCTACAAGCTTCATTTCAAATCCTAATCCACACCATTGTTTTATTAGTTGAAGTTTTTTCTAACAATTACTGAAGTTATAGACACAACCAAATTAACATTTAACAATGCATTGTTTATGTAACTTATTGATGCAGTACAAAAGGATTCTCACCTGCTTCCTGCAAAACTCAAACAGGGGGCTGAGATACCGCGCACATTGCTTGAAGGTTGCGACCATCGACTTGCCCTTTGCTGTCCTCTTCTCCAGCTCCGGCATCTCATCAAGCTCCTGGTTCCACTCAATGAGTAGCTTCTTGAAGAACACCAAGATCTTGTCCTCATCACACAGCTCCTCAAACTTGGTCTTCATCCGTTTCGAGTCCTTGTCCGCATCAGCATCATCCCCACTCCTCCGGCCGTCCCCATCCCCATCATCAGCATTATCCCCGCCAGCGCCACCCTCGCCGCCATCACCGCCGCCCGTTCGTTTGCCCTTGCCCTTGACATAGGTGTCCCGGCCAGCCCTCTGCCGCTTGCGGAGCTCGACCATGTCACGGAGGAAGTCGTTCGTCTGCCCCTCTGTCATGTCAAGGTCGTCGATGTCGTCAATCACGCCGGACTTGAGCACGGACTTGAGGCGGGCGAGCCGGTCGGCGTCGTCCTCCCCGAACAGCGTGACGGGCTCGCGCAGGATGCGGAGGCGCCGCACCACCTCATGCCGCGGGAGGTCGAGCTCGTCGATCCGGCGCTCCTCGGAGAGGAGCGCCTCATCCTGCGGGGTCTTCTTCCCCGCGAGGCCCCGCGGGACGGACGCGGCGGCGGCGGACGAGGAGGAGTTAGGGTTAGGGTTTGCGGCGGAGGACTGGGCCGGGTCGGCGTTGGGGTTGCTGGGGTCGGAGCCCGCGGCGGAGGCGGAGGAGGTCGCCGGCGGGGCCTTGGAGAGGAGCTGGCAGTGCTCCTCGTGCCGCCGCTTCTGGAGCTGCTTCTGCTCCAGCTCCGACCGCCGCACGAAGCTCTTCCCGCCGAAGTCGGCCGTCGCCGCCTTCCGCTTCTTCTCCAGCTCCCTCTTCAGAAGATCCATCGCTCCGGCGACGCGACGGGCCAACCCCGAACTCTCTCTCTCCTCCGCGTTCTCGCCGCCGCTTCCCGGAGAGAGGCGGCGCCGGCGAGGCTAAGCGGCTCACTTTTTTTTTTACACGAACTGATTCGCTATTTGGGACGCCGCCGATAGGGAAAGGGGAAACGTGAAGTCGCGAACCCGCAACCGTAAAATGTGACCAAATATTTTGGATTGGTACAGTCACGATATCTTTATCACTTACATGTGAACCTAGAGATTATCAAACACATATCAGTGATAAAGTCAAGTGACTTCGACTAGAGAGGTTCCTGGTCCCTCTCGTCCACGTTTGTGTTAGAGCTATAGCCACGTTTTAGTGTTAGAGATATAGCCAATTATTAGCTTCAAATCCATACAATAGTTATCTATAAACATATAACCACTATTAATAGATGGTCTCACCTGTCATAACATACATCATGTCTTGGAGTCCGTGTTACACCTAGCTATAAATCTGTAGCTTGTTGTTCCTCTCTCTTTTCTTTTATCTTCTCGACATATGTTTATAGCTGGTTTATACTTTGCTATGGTACCTGCTTAACCAAATACAAGTAAATTCTCGAGAAGTGAACAATTTTCTTCCTTTGTAGTGAAACCTATTCACTTGCATTTAAATTCTAAACTTCACACAGATATTTCTATTTATGTTTAATTATTTTGACAATGTTTCTGTCGAGGCATCCGAGGTCACCATAAGTTGTACTCCCTCCGTCTCATAATATAAGGGATTTTGAGTTTTTGCTTGTACTATTTGACCATTCGTTTTATTAAAAAAATAGAATTATTTTTTTTGACTTACTTTATTATCCAAAGTACTTTAAGCACAACTTTTTATTTTTTATATTTGTAAAAAAAATTGAATAAGACGAGTGGTCAAACATTACAAGTAAAAACTTAAAATCCCTTATATTATGGGACGGAGGGAGTAGGGTTTTTTTAGATGTTTACAGGGAAAGAGTGTACGCTGAGGTCTACTCTCTCCTAGATTCGTCGTATTACAAGAGTTGGAGAGGTCACATCCTCTCTTAGTAGTATGTATTTTATTTTATTTTTTTGACAGTGGGAGTAGTTTTGGATGCACTGTTTTTACTGTGTTTAAAAAAGTAAATCCTGCGTCAAAGAAAATAAATCCTCAAATTTCAATTTTAATGGAAGGTACTTTTGATCAAATCTCGGGTCCGTGTAGAAGAGAGGAGAACACGCGTCTCACACTTTCCCCACCTTTTCACCGTCGGCGAGGGCGCGCCGCCGCTGATGTCGCAGCAGCAGCAGGCGCCGGCGCCGCCGTACCGGCCGTACCGGCAGGTGAGGGCGGCGACCCCGCACAGCCGCGCCGTCTCGTGCGTGAGGTTCTCCCCCTGCGGGCGCCTCCTCGCGACGGCGTCCCTCGACGGCACGGTCGCGCTGCTCTCCCCGTCGTCGCTCGCCGCCATCGCCACCCTGCGGGGGCACGCCGACGGCGTGTCCGACATCTCCTGGTCCACGGACTCGTTCTACCTCTGCTCCGCCTCCGACGACCGCACCCTCCGCATCTGGGACGTCCGCCCCGTCCTCGCCGGCCTCAACCCCGGCAGCGGCGGCGCCCAGCCCGCCGACCCCAACGCCGACCGCTGCATCCGCGTGCTCAAGGGCCACACCAACTTCGTCTTTAGCGCCAACTTCAACCCGCAGACGAACAGCACGGTCGCGTCCGGGGGGTTCGACTGCACCGTGCGCATCTGGGACGTCAAGAGCGGCCGCTGCGTCCGCGCCATCGACGCGCACTCCGAGCCCGTCACCTCCGTCCACTTCATCCGCGACGGCTCCATCATCGTGTCGGGGAGCCATGATGGGACCTGCAAGATTTGGGATGCGGGGACTGGGTCTTGCCTCAAGACGGTCATCGACGAGAAGAAGCCCGCGGTGTCATTCTCCATGTTCTCGCCCAATGGCAAGTTTATCCTCGTCGCCGCGCTCGACGACACACTGGTACGATCAATTTTTACTGCTATTCCATGCATTTAGTGATTAATCAGTTAAAGCAGTGAAATTTTTTTGTTCAGCTATCATCGTCTTATTTTAACTGAACTGCGATTGAAGCTCATAAATAGGCCCTTTGGTGCTCTGAGAAAATGTTGTTATAGTTGTTGAGGATTGGAAACCCCTGTCTGTTCATGTATAATGTGGAAACCACAATTTGGAGGCAACATTTTTCTTCCAAATTGTAGCCAAATATTATCTGTGTACATGGAGTACAACATTGCAGATTCTATCTGGCTTCGGGCCTAATTCTCTGCTTTTGTTGAAGTACACCTGACAATGAGTAAAAAATCCTTCTTGGTTCTCATTAAAATGAAATAGCAGTGGTACACTCCACATTGAATAGAAGCCTATCGTAGCTTTATTTCTGGTATTCGCCGTGGTCTTTTTCATAGGCAGATTGTTCTTCCAACTGCTAATTATTTAATCTAGTATTACTGGCGGCCATATAGCACATCTTGTTTCAGTTTCACACAGAAAAGAAATTATAGTTACCAATATAATCAAAGATCCTTCACTCTGAGGATCATTTCGTTAAAGCCGTTGCCCAAGATTTAAGGTAACCAATATGTTACATGTTGAACTAAGTATGTCTATACTTACCCAGTTTCACACCAAACCTCATGTTCTTGATCTGTGTGGTCTTAGTACTGTGAAAAGTTTATCTTCAGATAGTTATGTTGTTAAATGGTTTTAAAAAACTGCTTCTGAAGTTTATTTGGGCACATCAGTTCACACGATAACAGATCACTGTTTCATGCATAATTCAAGTAATTGGAGGCATATGAAAGAAATATGAAACTTGCAGTGCAAATGTTGTTATCAGTGCTTTATATTAGTATTAGACTATTAGGTTGATCCATGGTATTCATTGTGCATACATACACCTTCACTCCTTCAGCCCTTGTACTGTTTACATCTGTAAAACTTTATGGGCATTTAGGTCAATAATGCTTCACATCAAGCAACATTGTAAGAAATTTTGGCATTGTGTTATTCTATCATGGGCTTCCTCATGTAGTGATTTTACTTCATTTTTCACGGAATGTTTTTATAAAATAGTTATTTATTTCATTTGGAAAATATATGGTTATTGCAACCTTTGCTTCATAAGTATGTCCTTACCAAATTTCAGAAACTATGCAACTTTGCAAGTGGCAAGTTCTTGAAGATGTACAGTGGACATGTTAACAGAAAGTATTGCCTCCAGTCCGCGTTTTCCGTTACAAATGGGAAGTATATTGTTAGTGGATCAGAAGACAACTGTGTGTACATATGGGATCTCCAAGGGAAGAACATTCTTCAGAAACTTGAAGGCCATACTGACACTGTCATCTCGGTGTCCTGCCATCCAACGGAGAACAAAATTGCGTCGGGCGGCCTCGACAATGATAGGACTGTGAGACTATGGCTTCAAGATGGCTGATGAATTTGCAGAAGGAATGTGCCTGATACAACTCTTGTGTGAACCTGGACAGCAATAGCTATCTAAAAGAGAAATATGCTTCTGCTTTTATGGGGCACTCTTGTATGTATCTATCCCTGGAGGGATAAGAAAAGAGCTGTTAATTTCACCCGGCACTGCTTTGTTTCAATGTAAACAATCCTTTTGACCTCTGGATATCGGTAGTTCATCTAATCTCATGATGTTGAAGTATCCATATCTACGTAGTACTACTTAAAATGTTAGCAGTGATCGTATTCGTTCTACGATATCACCCTATCTCAATATTTGGATCCCACAATTTATACTATTACATATTTACATCATCCTCCAACAAGTTATTTTCCGTTTCAGTGTTGGTTATCACCTAAATTTCAAAATCACCTACTTGTTCAATATAAAAATAATAATTACATGTGATTGACTTAATATGTTAGAAACTCAATTTGCTTTCCGCTGCAACAAATGGGCTCTCGGCTAGTGTAGCAGTAGTGTTTATTTGATGCCAGACCGCCAGTGTTTATTTGTGGTTGAGGTATAGGATTCAACCAAGGACAAGAGCCGAGGGAGGCAAAATAGACTTATCCCTTCTTTCTATAAAGTGAAGACCAAAAGCTCAAACCTCGTGCTTTCACGTCATCATCAAATTGTGAACCGTTTGATGAATGCATTAGATCGTTTCTCAGACGTAGGATGGAATGCAGCATAGAGCCCAACCCATTAGTTACCGAGTGAGTCTCTTCGCCTCCTCAGTGTCAAATATAGCCCACATGAACACATTGGCCCATCTCCATACACATCTACATGTATTCAGCCTGTATCCGTATAAAAGAGCTTTATGGCTAAACGCCCCTTCAGTTAACATGTGCTACCTAAATTATCTACAAATTTTAGATAGGGCTGCTAAAAAGAATTTCTCCAAGAAAGCTATTTGTTTTTTCTTGAGATTGTACCTCCTATCTAACAAATCGATGTTAACCAAATCCCGCAGCAACACGCGGGGCATCCTCTAGTTACTAGAACAATTTTGCTATATATTTGTCGATAAATTTTCTCCCAAAAATTTGAAGATGTAATTACAGTATAATCGTAGTGTAATCACACTATAACTATAACTATAATGTAACTTTCAAAAATCTCTCCGTAACATATTATTTCGGTAAAATGGAGGTCATGGAAACAAATTCTTTGACATACGTGTGTGCTGTGTTTTTTTTTCTTCCTCACCAGAACAAATCTTGTAATAGATCTCACGATTCATAATTACGTGAAACTTACATACTCCCTCCATACTCACAAAGGAAGTCGTTTAGGACATCGACACGGTCTCCAAAATACAACTTTAATTTCTTGTTTCTATAAAAATATTCATTGAAAAGTGATATATGTATACTTTTATGAAAGTATTTTTCAAGACAAATCTATTCATATAATTTTTACATTTTCAAACTCAACAACTTTAGAGTTATTCATGATTTATATTCTCAAGGTTTGACTTAAACATTGTCCTAAACGACTTCTTTTATGAGTATGGAGTGAATACAAGTTACACTGTAGTTATATGCAAGTTACAGTATAATTACACTATGATTGTACTATAATTACATCTGTCAAATTTTTAGGAGAAAATTTATCGTCAAATATATAGGTGGTCCCGTACCGTTACGGCCCAACTAATTACATGGGCTTCACTAACTACAGTAGATTATTATTTAATTCAATTTAGTCCAGTATAAGTTGTCACTGTCGCTGCTAATCCGATCGCCCGAATGCCACTCCGCGCGATGCTTCCTCTCCCTCTCCTCCTCGCCGCGCTCGCCGTCGCCGCTGCCGCCGCGGGCGCACCCCGCCCCCACCCGCTCGACCCCCTCTCCGCCGCCGAGCTCACCGCCGTCCGCGCCGCGGTGCTCGCCTCCCCGCTCGTCCCGGCCCGCCCGCTCACCTTCCACTACGTCGGCCTCGACGAGCCCGACAAACCCGATGTGCTCTCCTACGCCTACGGCGGCGGCGGCGTCGCCTCGCGCCACGCCCTCCCGCGCCGCGCGTTCGTCATCGCCCGCGCCGGCGGCGAGTCCCACGAGCTCCGCGTCGACGTCGCCAACGCCTCCTCCCCGTCCGTCCTCTCGCACGCCGTCCACCGCGGCGCCGGCTTCCCGACGCTGACGCTGGAGGAGCAGTTCGCGGCGGTGGCGCTGCCGCCGAAGCACCCGCCGTTCGTGGAGTCGGTGCGGCGGCGCGGGGTGGACATGGACGACGTGCTCTGCGCGGTGTTCCCCGTCGGTTGGTTCGGCGGCGACGGCGAGCCCCGCCGCAGCAGGGTGGCGAAGGTGCTCTGCTTCGTCGCCGGCGCGACGGCCAACTTCTACGCGCGGCCGCTGGAGGGCGTGACGCTGGTGGTGGACCTCGACCGGATGGCCATCGTCGGGTACAGGGACAGGGTGGCGTACCCGGTGCCCAAGGCGGAGGGGACGGACTACCGCGCCGGCAAGGCCGGGCCGCCGTACGCCGGGCCGGCGCCGGCGCCCGGCGTGGTGGTGCAGCCGGAGGGCAGGGGCTTCCACATCGACGGCCACGTCGTCAGGTAATCGCTTTGACCATTACTAGCTTGTTCAAGCTTGTACTTGTGCCGTGTGATGCATCCACGTATCGTTGTGATATTTTCAATTTGAACTATTAGAAGCTCGTGCACCACGCGTGAGAAATCCCAAGGATAGTCGCCGTCAGGGGACGGCGATGGCCTGTATTATGTTTCCTCTTTTTGAACTTGACGACAAGCCATATAAGAGTCGATCCGTTCATGATAATTCCATATGATGATTGATAGCGAGAGCATTGTTATGGAGATGGATTTTCAATCACTCCAGGAAATATCTCCTTATTTTTTATGTCATTTAAATAGTCACTAAAAATTTGAATAACTTTGACAACATGAAATATATCATTCCACAAACATGCAAAATCAAATTTTCTACAAGTTGTAATAAAATAACAAAGTAAAATGAAAATGATTAATGTATATTTGCAGCTATATTTGTTACAGCTTGTAGAAGTCGAGAATTTGAAATTACATGTTTATGTAGTGATATATTTCATATTAATCTATCTTATATTTTTTTCAACTTTTTTATGGTTGTTTAGATGACATGTAAGAAACGAGGAATATTCATTTGAGGGATGAAAATACTTTTCCATTGACATGTACAATGCATTAGGATAGATATTGATATGTACAGCGCACTAGCATAGATATTTTGGTGTGTTTTGATTGATGACTCATGAGAGAGAGAGGGTTTACCTTTCCAATGGACTGACGGATCCCAACTTCTAGCTGTACAGTGATTTTCGTCATTCTTTAATCAATTTTGGTTGAATTTAATATTTAAAATTTGAATTTCTTGAAAACCACTTGAAATTTCATCGAGAACTGCTTTCGTCCCACGTCAAGACATTGGCTTGACAATTTTGTGTTGTTTTCAACCGGTTTCGGTGGGAAAACGTGACCAAAACATTGGTAAGCGATTTTATTTGGTTTGACAAAATTTTGGTAAAATATGGTTGTTTGGTTTGTTTAGAGGGAGTACATATACATCTTTCGAAAGATTTTTATGATTATATTACACATATTTTTAATCTTTGGATTAAAATCCAATGGACACAGTAAAAAGCAAAAAACAATTAAGAAACACCATAATAGACACTAAATGACCATATCTTCAAGAAAAAGACCAAATCCAATATAAATTTTAAAACTTACATGCGAAGATTAAAAAATTATGCTGTAACTTACAAGAAAATAGATTGTAAATTTGAGTTAGAAAATCGAATGAGAGATAAAAAAAAATCTTTCGAGTGAAATATAGCAAAATCGTTGTTTAAACTACAAAATCTCTATTTACATTCCTGCCACCTGTTTGAGCCTCTCATGCAAATTAAAGCTGACTAGAGTACTTAGTTTGGTACTTGGATTTAGGATAGTATTAAGTAGAGTGAGAGGTTTTCTGAGAGTCAGATTGCGATGTGAATTGTGAAGAATACTTATTCCTGCTTTTCGGTGGAAGCAGTTTCTTCAGTCTTTGCTCCTAATTTGTAAGATTTTTTCTTTTTCTTTTCCTGCTACTCATCAAGTTACCAAGGATTGAATTGGAAAAACTTTAGATTCTAAAAAGCAGTTTATGTGAATCAGAATCTGAAATTTTAGTTTCTGATTGTTTTTTAGTATTTCACTTTATTTTGTAGCTACAACTTTATCATAGTTTGAGAAAAAGCTAGACAGTTTCGTAGCTCTCCAAACAGGCCCTAAGCCCCTCTCTCTAATGATCAACTCATCTACTGCTAGTTTTGTTAAACCCATACGAGAATTGAACCTTTTTCACGCAGAGGACTGAAGAACTGGTCCATATTTCACCAATTCATTCATCAGCTGACAATCTGACGCGCACATGCATCATGCATGGATGCTGCATATGGCTGTGCTGCGGCAACTGCAGGTGGGCCAACTGGGAGTTCCACGTGGGCTTCGACATGCGGGCCGGCACGGTCATCTCGCTGGCCTCCGTCCACGACGCCGACGCCGACGCCGGCGGCGCGCGGCGGCGGCGGCAGGTGCTCTACCGCGGCTTCGTGTCGGAGATCTTCGTCCCGTACATGGACCCGGTCGAGGAGTGGTACTACCGCACGTTCCTCGACGCCGGCGAGTACGGCCTCGGCCTCTGGGCCTTCCCGCTCCAGCCCGGCGGCGACTGCCCCGCCAACGCCGCCTACCTCGACGGCCACTACTCCGGCCAGGACGGCCGCCCCGTCGAGGCCAGGAACATGATCTGCGTCTTCGAGCGCTACTCCGGCGACGTCGCGTGGCGCCACACCGAGGCCGGCTTCCCCAACCAGCTGGTGATATTTGATCATGAACAGAAAGCCCTTCGTCTTCGTGGCCGTCGTCGTGTCTCAAACTCTCAATCTTTGGCTGATTCGGTGTGTGATTCTTGATGCAGATCACGGAGGTGCGCCCCGACGTGAGCTTGGTGGCGAGGATGGTGGTGTCCGCCGGCAACTACGACTACATCTTGGACTGGGAGTTCAAGACGAGCGGCTCCATCAAGCTCGTGGTAATCGACGCAGAATCGAATCAACGAGAGCTTAATTAGCTTGTGTAGATTCATTGCGTCATGTCGTGGCAGGTGTCTCTCACCGGGCTCCTCGAAGTGAAGGCGACGGCGTACGCGCACGCCGACGAGGTGGCGCAGGACGCGCACGGCACGCTGGTGGCGGAGAACACCATCGCCGTGTACCACGACCACTACGTGACCTACCACCTCGACCTCGACGTCGACGGCACCAACAACTCCTTCGTCAAGAACACCGTCACCGCCGTCGTGCGCGACGCCGACGCCGACGCGGCGGCAGACACGCCGAGGCGGAGCTACTGGACGGTGCGGCGGGAGGTGGCGGAGAGGGAGGCGGACGGGCAGGTGGACCTCGGCGGCGGCGCCCCGGCCGACCTGGTGTTCGTCAACCCGGGGAAGAAGACGAGGATGGGGAACGAGGTCGGGTACCGCGTCGTCCCCGGCGGCGCGACGGCGGCGTCGGTGCTGGCCGACGACGACTTCCCGCAGAGGCGCGCCGCCTACTGCAAGAAGCAGGTGCGGGTGACGCCGTACAGCAGGTCGGAGAAGTGGGCGTCGGGGCTGTACGCCGACCAGAGCACCGGCGGCGACGGCCTCGCTGCGTGGAGCGAGCGGGACAGGGCGATCCGCGGCGAGGACATCGTGCTGTGGTACACGGTGGGGCTGCACCACGTGCCGTACCAGGAGGACTTCCCGGTGATGCCGACGCTGAGCGGCGGGCTCGAGCTCCGGCCGTCCAACTTCTTCGAGAGGAACCCGCTGTTGACGACGATGCCGATCGGCCATGGCCGGCCTCTCGTCAACTGCTCGTGCGCCGGCGGCGACTCCATTTCCAGATGACTATAGCTGCTTGCACGTGCAACGGACAACGGGTGCAAGTCGGATTGACACGCGCTGTGGCAAGTAAGTGGCCAATTATTTATTGGGAACATCTTTTTGCAGTTCCATTGGACTTGGTAGACCTTGATTTCCTTTGAACTTGAGAAATTTCAATCGAATTCGACTCGCAGTTGGGTACTTTGGTCGGCAATGAGATTTCTCGCCGCCCATGCTTTACTCAAATACTCTGGTAACTTATTCTCTCCGTCCCAAAATATTTTTCAGACTCTAACATGGTCTACAAGATACTAATTTGACCAATAATTAATATATATATATATATATAATATTTTAAATAAAAAGAGTTGTATATTATGATAGTTTGTTTAGTGATAAATCTAGTAACTTTAATTTTACATGATTGATTTTTTTTATTTTTTCTATTAATAGTTAAAGTTAAAAATGTTTGACTTGTTACTGTGCTAAAAATGCTTATATTTTGAGACGGTGGGAGTAGTCATTTGGACATGCCTCAATCGTGGCACATCCACCGTAAGATTTGTGTGGATGGTTCCCTAACATTGTCGTGCATGCATGCCGAGCCAAACTAGATGTAATGAAACAAAAAATAGAGTCGTAAAGTACGGCAAACTTTAAAAAAGCTTAGTACTGAGCCAAACATCACAGTCCACGTGTGTAGACCTTCGTCTGGAAGACTACTTCCATTTATGCAACACGCGGCGTTTCACAATCTCAAATGATTCTTCAGATCTTGTATAATTTACGGGCCGGATTTCAACCAATGCAAATAAGACCTTGACATAATGATCTAAGATAGGAGAAGAAGAGGAGAACAACAGAGGATGATGAATTAGGTCTATAGCAGAATCAAGTTAGAGAGGTCAAGTGATGATATGGTGTTGAGGGAAATAGGGACGATAATGCTTTTCCTCAGGCATCCAAAGCCCAAAACTCATTCACTCTCTCCATCCTTGCATGTCAATAAGCAACCCAATTAGCAATCTCCTCCAAACCCATCCCCACATCATTGACGTTGTTAAGATCGATGACCTCCCTTGCCTCTATGTTCCCGTTCAAGTTCTTCCTCACCGTTGCCATCTCCTTGTTGGACCTGGCCATATAGTGCTCGGGGGGAACCGGTCGTGAGCAAAGGTGGCTGAGCAAAGGGTTGTCGCAGGGAAGCAGCCGGGAGGCAGCAACCTCAGATGAAACTTGACCTTCGAGGTGGAGTGACATACTGACATGTGCAAATGTGTGGTGTTGGGCGTCGGGTTTGCTTCGTCATGCCACAAAGTAGAGTTGACGCACGACTGCATAAGGATGACGAAGCTAACGACAGCTACAATGGAGATGTCAAGACGCTGTAACTGGCGAATGAGATCTCTACAACCTGGTGTGGAAGCGGGAGGAAGAAAGCCATATTGGTATGCTTTGCAAATCTTGATGTTTCAACAAATGGACTACAATTTTTCACGGGCAATAGTGAAATGTTATATCTTGAATTTGACTGTGTTTCACGTTTTCAGATTTGTTATTTTTGATGCTTCGATAGTTGGCACTTAATGTTCCAGAAAATGTTTCACCTTGAATTTAACAAGGTTTCGCCTTTTTCTACTTATTATTGATGTTGCACTCTACTTATCAACATATTTTTTACATGTTTTTCTAATGTTGGTTCATTGCACACTAGTTTTTGTTTGTGTATTTTTCAAATGTTTCAATGACATAATGTATCTTATTCAAGATATTTGTCTGTGTATTCATAATGTATTACAGTTAGAGCAGGTACAATAGCAGGCTATAAGCTAGCTGCAAACATATTTTAAGAAGATAAATGATGAGAGAGAGAAACAACGGGCTACAGATTTATAGTCAGTTGTAGCACGAACTCCAAGACGATGTGTGTGTATGATAGGTGGTACCAGGTATTAATAGTGTAGTATGTAACTATTGTATGAATGAGCTATTAGAGCAAGTTTAATAATATAGCCCACTACTAGCTCCAATTCATCTATAGCCGATCTAATAGCCAATTCATACAATAGTTGCTTACTATACTATTAATATATGGTCCTACCTATCATACACATATTGCGTCTTGAAGTCCGTGCTGCAGCTAGCTACAAATCTGTAGCCCGCTGCTCTTCTCTCTCGTCCTTTATCTCATTAAAATATGTTTATAGCTGGCTAATAGTTTGCTATTGTACCCGCTCTTAGATTGACTATAGATAAACTAGAGCTAGTAGTTTTTTTTGACAGGAAACGTGCTCTTTATTAATACCTTGGTTCAGTGTAATCACGAACCACAAAACACTGTACAAAATCCGGGAGGGGGTCTGCCCATATGGACATATGACACGGGTCCCAACTAGTCCCTTTCCAGGCCAGTTCATGAGCACAACTATTACATGAGCGATTAGCAAAAGACACTTTGATCATACCTAAGTCCATACGGAGCAGAGTTCTAATTTGTTTAAAAGTCACGCCCGCCGTAGACTGGTCGTAGCAAGCGGAGTCCAGTGCGCTCACCAGGATGGAGCTATCTGTTTCAACAGAGAAATACGAAAAGCCATGATTTAGAACAGCACGCAAGGCATGCAGACAAGCGACGGCTTCCGCGCTAAGCGTATCATGCACCAGTTCGATTCGTCCTGCTCCAGCCAGGACCCCATTCCCCTCATGGTCCCGGAGGATAAAGCCCCAGCCACCACTTAGATTAGCCGCCTGGAAAGCACCATCAATGTTCAGCTTTAGAGCACCCTGGGGAGGCGGACACCATGTCCTTTGACTGCTAGGATTTCCCCGAGCTTTGTCCCGAAAGAGCAAGGAGTTTTCTGACACCATCCTTATGACTCTGCTATATACCTCTTCATGCGTTCTCCTATCCTCCCCAGCATTCACTTTGTTTCTTGCATCCCACCAATTCCAGAGCAATATGACAGTCGTTAACATAATGTCTTCTCTCAAATTCAGAATGTGCTTACATACATCCAACATAGAAGTCTGAAGAGAAAGCTCCTGCCTAATGTGCTCAAAGTTCAGCATGCGCCAACAAGGTTTGACAAATTTGCACTTGAAGAAACAGTGGCCACCATTCTCATCTAACCGGAGGCAGACTGGGCACCTTGTATCGATCTCCATACCTCTTTTACTGATATTCTGACGGAGTGGCAAACTGTTGTGCGCTAAGCGCCACAGGAAATGCTTCACCTTAGGAAGGTGATTCAGTCTCCATAGCTTCTCCCACTGAAGGGCTGCACTGCTCGTTTTCCCCGATGAAGATTCACCTGTTTGTCGTATTGCTTGACGATCACGCTGATCTTCCAGAGTGTGGTATGCCGACTTCACCGGAAAAATGCCCCTTGGGTCAAAATGCCATGCTGCAACATCGCTATAGCCATTATGAACTGGGATGGCTAGAATGTTTTTCACATCCTCCTCCCAGAATATATCCTGGATCAACTCCCTATCCCATTCTCCGGTAATTGGATTAAGTCAGCAACTTTGTTCAGAACGATCCCTCTCCTTGGGGTAATTGGCCTCCTGGTTGTACCCAAGGGGATCCATGGGTCGTTCCACATATCTATGTCGGTACCATCACCAACACGCCAGATTAGGCCAACCTTCAACGCCTGCACCCCCCAAACAATACTTCTCCAAGAATATGAGATGCCCGGACTTTCTCTAACCTCCATAAGCTTCCCATCTGGGAAATATTTGGCCTTTAACACTCTTGCGCACAGTGAGTCTAGATTGGAAAGGAGCCGCCACGCTTGACGGGCTAACATCGCTAGATTGAAAAGGTGGAGGTCTCTGTATCCCAGGCCCCCTTTTTCCGTTCGACTGCATAGTTTGTCCTAGGCAATCCAATGCATTTTGTTTTCCCGATCATGCTGTGCCCAAAAGAAATGGGAGATCAAACTGCTTATTTCATCGCAAAGGGTTTTTGTCAGGTCAAAACATGACATTGCAAAAGCTGGAATAGCTTGCGCCACAGCTTTGATCAAAATATCCTTCCCGGCACGCGACAACAACTTCTCCTTCCAGCCTTGTATCTTCTTCCAGACCCTCTCCTTCAAATAATTGAAGGTCTTTTTCTTTGATCTCCCCATATACACTGGCAATCCTAGATATTTTTCATTCCATGCTTCAACCCCGATATATAAGGCATATCTAAAAGACTCCCTCTTAGATTCCCTCGTGTTTCTGCTAAACATAACTGAACTTTTCTCCTTGTTGATAGTCTGGCCAGAGCATTTTTCATACAGAGATAGCACATTCTGCAGATACCCCGCGCTCCGTTCATTAGCCTTTAGGAGCAGCAATGAGTCATCCGCAAACAAGAGATGATTAATACTTGGTGCATTTTGACATACTCTCACCCCCGTCAGGTCGCCTCGTTCTTCAGCAGCATTCGACAGGGACGAAAATCCTTCTGCACATATCAAAAACAGGTACGGCGAAATCGGATCCCCTTGACGCAATCCTCTGGTTGGCATGATCTGCTCAGTAAAATCACCGTTAACCTTGCTCAGTAAAATTAGAGCTAGTAGTTGGCTATACTATTAAACTTGCTCTTACGGCATAGAGTTCCTATCCAAAGTTCCAAACCGACATGATATGCTAAGAAAAGAACGAGGACTACCTATGTCGATCGAAGTTCCTGGCATACACTGTATACAACGTGACACTGTATTGTGATCGGCACCTCTCATCTCCCTCTCTACACAACACATTTTCCATACGAGAAGACCAAAGTTTCCCGTATAATACGGGGTTTTAGGCCGTGCCTGCGAAGTGCGAACAGGTGGAGCTCACATGTCCGCGAGGAAGGCGACCTCTCGCTGCGACTGGACAGTGCAGCCGCGCCCTCCACCTCCCGACACCCAAGAGCCTGCCCTGTCTGCCTCGGCCGCTTGCTGCCTGCCTGTCTGCCTCCGCGTCTTTTCTGCTGCCCACATTCCCCAACGCCACGCTGCTGCTGGTGGCGGTCGCCCTCGCAGTCGCACCCCTCCCCTTGTCTTCTTCCTCCCGCCCTCTTCTGCTTTTGGTTGAGCCTCCTACGCTACAAACAAAAGTACTCCTACTCCTGTACTGTGAAGTGCGAAGCTTAACGGACCAAGCGAGAGCGAGAGCGAGAGAGATGATGGTGCTGCTGTTGCTGATGGCGCTGGTTTACTGCTCCTGAGGGGTAGGGAGGGAGGGGAAGGAGCACGTTCGCTTGTGGAGCGGTTGGGTGGGTGGTGATTCTTCTTGGCGCAGCCGGCTAGGTGAAAACGGCCGCCCACCGGCTTTGCTCTGTAGTGTCCGCTGCTGATTGCTGAGGCTCCCGTGCTCCGTTCTTCGCCGGTGGTGTTCTTGATTTCGTCGGGGGGAAAGGTATGGCTGCTCCTTCTCTGGTTGATCTCTGGGAGTTCCTAAATGATGTTCCGTTCTTCGGGTTCTTGATTTGTTTGCGGTGCTGCTGTTGTTTCAGATTCCAGGTTAACAGGCGTGGATTTGATTGGGGGGAAATCTTGGGATATCGAGCGCAAAGATGCGGATTTGATGCATCGTTTTTTCCTCACTTCTTTTCAGCCGTCAGTCGGAGCAAGAAGATGTTTTGAATCCAGATTCCAACCGAGGGGAACAGCCTGCTCGGAGTGTGCGTGTGACGGTGTGAGTGATAAGTAGGGCGGTTGCGCACGAGGTGTTCGTCAGAAAGCCGCAAAGGAGAAGGTGGGCGTGCAACTTGCAACCGTCGCCATCGTCACGATGAGAGACTTTGCATCTTGCTTAAGTCAAAGCGGCGTCCAGGTCGCCCATTCCTCTTCTCCAGGTGGCCAGAACATGGTGCAGTGCACCTACCTAGCCCGCCTCCGTGGCAAATCTTGCAGCGTGACCGTCACCTGGAGCAAGATGACCATGGGGCAGGCTCTGTCCGTCGCAGTCGACGACTCCTCGTATCGTTGCCTTTGCAAGGCAGAGATAAAGCCATGGCTGTTCTCCAAGAGGAAAGGTTCCAAGGCCATGGAGGTCGATGGTGGAGCACTGGATATCGTCTGGGACCTGTCCTCTGCGAAGTTTGCGGCCGGGCCAGAACCCGTCGAAGGCTTCTATGTTGCCCTGGTCTGTGATCTTGAAGCTGTTCTTGTGCTCGGCGACATGCGCAAGGATGGGGATCACAGGGTTTCGTCAGATGTATTGGCCTCCAATGCTGTCATGATAGCCAGGAAGGAACATGTTTATGGGAAGAAGGTGTATTCAGCGAAGGCCCGGTTTTTGGACATTGGTCAGCTCCACCATATCACCATAGAGTGTGACACATTGGGGTTGAAGGATCCAAGCCTAGAAATCAGGATTGGCAAGAAGAGAGTCATGCAGGTGAAGAGACTTGCATGGAAGTTCAGAGGAAACCAGACAGTCTATGTTGATGGACTTCCAGTAGAGGTCCTATGGGATGTTCATGACTGGCTATTTGGTTCATCGAATGGATGTGCCGTGTTCTTGTTTCAGTCAGGCCAATCCATGGAAAAATTGCTGTCAAGGTCATGCTCTCAGAATGAAAAGGAGCTTCAAGCGCATCGTTTTGGCTTCACTTTGATACTTAATGCATGGAAGACCGAATAGGCAGAAACATGATGACAAGTTTCTTCGGCCATTCTACCGTAAATTAATGAATCCTAACAGTAAGAATATGCAAGCCTGACAAAACCTTGTGCAAGGATTTCATGCTTCTTAACTATTGTGTTCTAGTGATGATTAGCAAGTTGAGAATTTGAGTACCCATATAATTTTTTCTAGATAGGTAGTTAGACAGAATGTCAGATTCTAGTGCCCTATTTGTATTATCATGTCTTTGACATATACATTCTGATCACAAATCCAAGAAGCAAAGCAAAAAAATGATGCTTTTCTGAAAACTTTTCCATTCTTGTGCTCTACATGTTCAGTGTGAGGCTTAGTAGAAATATATTACTGAATCAAGAAAATCTGGTGCTGTGTTCTGTGCCAACTCCCAAGTTAATTGTCTTAGCAAAGGTAATTGTAATAATCAACTAATTGTAAAATCAAGGAGTTGATTTAGATTTTGTGATGAAAATATTGGTGGTTTGATAATGTTATTTTCGACATCTACTTCATTTTGAGGGTAATCTTTAATTCCGCAAAAGATTTTTGGATTTTTGGTTTTCCCTATCATTCACCTCCCCTCTGATAGGTTTGTTTGATCTTTTATGATCCTACACTAATTTCACAAGTGCAACTCTGAACATGCTGTGAGCTGCATTTTGACGATCCTTGATGACTAGAGGATTGGTAAAGATTGAAGGCATAAGTTAAAATTATCCAAACCAATAATATAGATTACTGATGGGAAATTCAGTTGCTGGTAAAATTATTAAATTTACCCTGTATTTGTTAATCTCCATAATTTTTCTCTACTACTATAATTTACAGAGAATGGATAACAAGAACTTATCCAAGTACTGACTTTCGTAGTCAATTTTGTTTCCCTTTTGTTGATGGCCCGCTGAGCTCCACCACTTTGTGATATTGGTCCATGAACTCCTTAATTTAGTAAATTTTCATATTGGTGGTTTCTTTAACTGGATGTGCACTGGGGGAAAAAAGGCAAAAGCAAAGTTGCATCATACACCTACTACTACAAGGATAATGTTAATTTTTTTATCCTGAACTACAATAGTTCCAGTCAGTACAACAGTCAACGTTCTTCATATCTACCATGTTTGATTCAGCTAATACAGTATTTGTGACAATTTTGTCAGTAACTGTCACACTAAAGTATGTCCACATTAACAATAAATGATGCTGCAGTTTACATGACTTTCTTGAGTGTGTCATAGTACAAATTTTAAACCTAACAGATGATAGGTGCAAGAAAACAAACATGATTACAAGAAACACTTGCTTCAGTGCTATCCCACATAAGATACCACTCAATTTCTAGAAGCAGTGTTGGTTAGCATTGAGGAGCTCATTTGCACAAGCAAAGAATATCCCATATATATTGCCACATTATGAGACCAGAGGTGGGGCCAGAATAAAAACTTTGACTTGGCATTCCACTGATTCCCTTCCATTTCCATGGGGTCCATGAGATCTCCAGAATTGCTGATGGAGCAAAAGCTTCTCTCCACGGGAGAAAGTGAAGAGGCAACTACTGGAACAACAGGTCAGTTTCTCTTCTCGATTTCCTTCTCATGATCTCTTAAGATACTTAAACCATCCTATTCAGGGCGCACATCGTTTCATCATCTTTATTTTATATTTCTTTGCTTTGTTTTCTGTCCATTTGGCTCGCGTGGTACAATGGTGATGCTCTAACAGACGCCCTGTTAAATCTCAGCATTTTGGATGTGACCTGCTGCAGCACCAGACCATGTAGGCACAAAGTTCATTTCTCACCAGTGCTACATACCGTTCACCGACGGAATTGATGTTTTCATTTCAGCCAAGACTCTGGAACTACTCTGAAAACAGCTGAAATCTCGGCCGTTCGATCGTATTCGAACGGTCGGATCGGGGCAGATTGTCCTACATCGCGTGCCGACGGAAATGGCTTGATAATAGTTCCTCAACCTCCCCTTTGCCAGTACAATTCTCAATATATAAAAGAAAGCCATCGGCGAATACGCTCGTGGCTCGCATTGTTGACACGGTGGTAGGCCATGGCGATCGATCGACCAGAAAGCTTAAATAAGACCTAACAGAGCCAGTGTTCTCCCTCTCGTCTCTCTTCGATTGCAAGAAACTTTTTTCCTTTTTGCGATCGATCCAGCAGCATTTACATTGTCCTCTCTCTTCCCGTTGTTTATTCATGGGAAGATATGGATGGACAGTGACGCGGTACCAAGATTGTTAAAGCCTGTGATTAAGATGCAAGGGAGGGAGGAGGGCAACGTGATTGCGAGAAAGGAATAGTAAAGCAGAGGATTAAGAGGCAGAGAGGCTTAGCTTCACCCAGCCTCGAAGCAACACTGCAACTCTCCTCCTCTCTTCCTCTCTTTCTCTCTTCTCTGACCACTCCTCCAAGATGGCTAGGTAGATGGCTAGCTAAGGCATATATTGGTGTGCTTTGCCTCTGCCTGTTTTTCAGCTTGGTTATAGCTGCAGCAACAGCAGCAGCAGCAGCTGAGGTGAATGAATGCATGGTAAGGTGAATTCAGGGTGCAGAGGTAGGCGAGTGGTAGTAGCTGGGACCATGGGCTGGCTCCAGTCTCTCCTCGCGCCTCTCAAGAAGCTCTGGATCCGCATGCATTCCGCCCAGAGGAAGAGTACGTCAAGATCGATCTCTCCTATATCCTCTCGCTTCTTCTTCTTCTTCTTCTTGTTTGTGATTGTTGTGTTTTGGTTTGTGTGGTGGCATGCAGAGAGAGGGATCTACATCCTGTACGAGGACGTGAAGTCGTGCCCGTGCGAGGACGTGCAGATACTCTGGTCCATCCTCGTCGAGTCCTCCCACGGCGGCGGCCATCACCACCACCACCCGCCGCCGCTGCGGCTGAAGCAGTGACAACGACGGCGGCGACGGCGACGACGACGATGACGAACTCTTCCGGGCCGGCGTCCGAGCGACGAGCACGGCGCTCCGAGACGTAACCGACGGCGGCGCGGCGAGCAGCAAAGAGGTGTCGGTGTACATAAGAAGACGACGAGCGGTGTTAGCAGCTTCGCCGTGGTAGGGAACAGAGCGAGAGAGTCGTTTTCATTTCAGTTTCTTTCGCATTTTCGCCAACGTTTTGAGCCACGGAAATGGCGTGCATAAGCCGATGAGCTCCTCCTCTCTCTCGCTTAGCTCGGATGTGTCTCACCGACACTGCGAGCTAGGAAGCGAGTTTTTTTTTTTTTCCTTTGGTTGTCACTCTCCTTTACTTTTCGAAAAAGGAACGGCACATGTAACGCTCGGTTGGTGATCGCCGGGGTCAATGGGCCACGCGTGCCAGTGGCTTTGTACATACAAAAAGCAAGAACATATCAAGAAAAAAAGGAAAAGAAAAGAAGACGACGAGAAAAAGTAAAGTTGTGCATATTGTAGAAGCAGTATCAATGTATCATCAGTGTTGGGGTAGTAAGCTAAGCTAGAGTAGTGATCATCAGTGTTGGATGGATGACTCGTGTGGTTCGCGTGCGAGAGCAGCCAGGGATGGTTTGGTTGACCATCGGCCACACGTGTGTGGGTGCGTGCGTGCGTGAGCCGCGGGCGCGAGGATATGCCGTGGTTCGATCGGGTGGCGGGTGGTTTTCCATCGGTCCGGGCGGGGTCGCGTGCAATGGTTTGTTTGTCAACCTCGGGGTGGTTGGGTACTTGGGTTGGGTTTGGGTTTTTAGGTTTGGGGAGTTGGGCTGTATTTAGTTCCACGTTAAAATTGAAAGTTTAACTAAAATTAAAAGTTTAAAGAAAAATATTAGAAATTTATGTGTGTAAAAAAATTTTAATGTGATGATAAAGTTAAAAATTTGAAGAAAAAATTGAGAACTAAACCAGACCTTCTTGGTCGCCGCAACCTTCGCCGTCCTCTCCTCGCATACGGGCGTACTACGCTCGCTGGTTGGCTTGCATCGCAGCTAGGAGCGGACGCGTTTTGCAGTAGGACGGGGCGCGCGGCGTCGCAGGGGCTGAGCGAAATGGGTCGAAATACCGGCCCAACCAAACGAATCTTGATTTTGGCCGAAGTGTCAGGATGGTACGGCTTACATCGGACCGGCCCGTGCTGGCCTGGTCATAGCGCCGCTAGGCGCTAAGTCCGACTTCCTCTCCCCGAGATAGCCAGCCCGCTGGATCAAGGCCCGAATCGGAGTACTATACGACGAATCGGAGTACTAGGCTAAAAGGTATGGGCATAAATTGGTTGCGTACGGGTACTGATTCGTCACGCTGCGCCGTGTTGCGTCGCTGTCGCCCGAAACAACACACCAAATTAACCCATTCCCCTTCCGGGCTCCGGCCGATCCCCTCTGCCACCGTCGGCGGCTCAGTTTGATGGGGAAGCGAAAAACGGCCACCCGAGCGCAGACAGCGGACGCCCCTAGGCGGGCGAAGCGGCCTAGGAGCCTCGACGCTCAGCTCCGCTCCTGTTCCGGCGCCGGCGCCGTCGGCCAGGCCCAGATCCGCTCCCCCTTCGCGAAACGAAGGGGCGATCACCTGCTGGATTGCTGCTCCAAGCGGCCGCCGCCGTCTTGGGGGTCAAAGCGAGCGCGCTCGGCCGCTCCAAGCTGCCGCCCGCCGCCGCACGGCTCCTCCCCCGTTCCCGATCCTTCCTGGTAGCCCCCCCCCCCCCCCCCCCCCCCCAAAAAAAAAAAAAAACACTTCCGCCTGCTTCATTTGCTCTGTTCAAATCGTGTTTCTTCTTTACTTTGAGATTAGATTTCTGTTCAAATCGTGTGTGTTATTTGAATTGAATCTGACCCGGTCGGGTTTTGCAGGAGAGACTGGGGGAATCTGGCGGAAGGGCCAGCCGGGTTGATCGCGGAGCGCTTGCTCGCCGCCGACGTGGCCGACTACGTCCGCTTCCGCGCCGTGTGCGGCCCGTGGCGCCGCTGCTGCGCCAGCCCGCGCGGCGGCGGCGGCCCGGTTGATGGCCGCTTCCTCCCCCGGCGGTGGATCATGATCGACAAGGCGTCGCCCGCCGCCGCCGCCGCACGCCGCCACCGCTTCCTCAACGTCGCCACCGGCGAGTGCATCCACACGGACCTGCCGGAGCTCGCGGAGCACGACCTGCTCATGGTGATCCCCGAGGGCCTCCTCCTGCTGTCCCGCAAGGACGCCCCCCACGGCGTCCGCCTGCTGAACCCGCTCACCCGCCACCTCACCGAGCTCCCGCCGTTCGCCACGGTCCTGACGCCGGAGCAGCGCAACGACCCCCACCAGGGACTGCGCGGGGAGGATTTCCGGGTCAGAGGCGTCGCCATTGCCGACTCCTCCTCCACCTCCACCTCCACCGTGGTAGCGTATCTCAAATCCCCCACGACACTCGCCGTCGCCAAGCCCGGCGACGAGCGTTGTACCAAGATAGACTTCGACCACAGGCTCATGCTCTACTCGACGGTGCCCTTCGCCGGCCGCATCTACCATGCCACCGCCATTGGTATCATGACACCGGAGACCACCACCAGCTCAGATCAGCCACCGCGCATGCTGACGGCGGTCGACACGACGATCGACCCGCCATTCTCCTTCTGCTCGATGAGCGACAGCCTTCACCTGGTGGACATGGCGGGCGGGAGCTGATCCTGGTGTACCGAACCGTAAGCCACGACGAATTCAGGAGGGAGTACGCGGTGTACCGGGTGGATTTGGACTCCCGGCTGCTGATTCCGGCGAGGAGCCTGAGCGGCCGCGCCGTGTTCATCGGATTGTCTCGGTCGGTGTCGATTTCTCCGAGCACATTTCCCTCCGTCACCGGTGATACGGTCTACCTGGGTTTCGACTGCGGCGAAAGAACGAAAATCAGCGGGTACCATGTTGGGGATGGAAGCATCGAACATTCCCAGTTGATCAAGCATGCGTCGTGGTTTAAGCCGTCTACTCTCGTGGACTGCCTCTCCTGGTGCATCAAGAGCAACGGCAAGCAACTTGGTTGAGTCCTGAGCTGACCACTTGATCACGACATCTCTATTCCCTTGAGACCCTTGATCCTTCAAATCCTGGCATTTGAAACAGATGGAATTTTGTGGCTCGCCCCTGCAGGATAGATTATGGACAGCTTGAACGTTCACCGACCGTGTGGATTAGCCATTGATTAGCTACGGACACGGGACTATAAAAACACAGAGGTAGAAAAAAGCATGAATAAAACGTAATGCTCAATGGATTCCTATAAAATTTCAAAACACATGAAAGTTTCATAAAACTAGCGGGAATACATAAAAAACGTAGGAACGCAAAGACATCAGAAGAAAATATGAGGTAAGACCTCATGCTTATTTACCCTCAAAATTGCACTACAATAGCTCATCCCATAAGAATTTCAAAGGAATTGGTAAAAGCAAATACTCTCACCGTTTCATAATATAAAACTTTCTAGCATTGCTCACATTTATATAGATATTAATGAATCTAGACACACATATATATTTTAGATTCATTAACATTTATATGAATGTGGACAATGCTAGAAAGACTTACATTCTGAAACGGAGGAAATACTTTGTTTTAAAGGGCTTCGTATAATTATTTTCTATAAGATACAAATTCTATGGATTTCCTATGTTATTCCTTTCCCAAATATTCTTATGGCAAGCACAAAGCAACCGTAGCAGCTATTTAGAAATCAGAAGTTGTTTCAGAGTTTTATGTAGTACTTTGCAGTATGCTAAGCATCTCTAGCAACCTTTTCATCCCACTATTTAAATCAAAATTTAGTAATTATGGATAAAAATCGCACACCAACAATCCATCCATCCCACTCTCCAAGTCATCCGCTAACAAACTCCTTCTCTCACTTGCCAAACTTAACTAGCCTACTCAACTTGCTATTCGTGTCCCACTACATCCTATTCTCTTTCTTCCTTCATTTGGGAGCGGTTGGCGTTGACGGGAGCGCCTCTCCCTCGACTCCGCCTCAACGCGCCTCCTCGCTACTGTGGCCTCCCGCTCGCCGTCGCCTCTGACCGCGCACGACCTCCACCGCCTCCTCCCCCGTATGGATTCAACTCAGGATTCGTCGCCATCTCCTCCATCTACTTTACTGGAGACGGTGTGGGGATGCCTACAGCGACGACGGGGTTGGGAGTGGATGGCGAGCTCGAGCCCCGTTGTAGCATGGGCACCGCCACAATATGCAGTCTCTAGAGCTACCTCGCCCTGTTCACCGTGCTCGCCAACAACCTCCCTTTCTCCCGCGTTGGTTACCCCGCTCCACGCACTCATGGATCTTTCATCGTTGTCCGCTGTCACCGTCGCTGTCCGCCTTTGCACGGACGTCACCACCACAGAGATGGAGAGGGCCAAGGAGGAGCTTAGGGATGCCCCCAGTAGGAGAAGAGGGAAAGGGGAATAAAGAGAAGGAAGAAGAAGAGGTAGTAGATGATAACATATGGATACCAGTAGTATAGACTTAGAGTAGAAATGATAGATGGAGAGATTATTGAAGTTAGCAACGAGTTTAGCTTGCCAAACCAATTAAAGAGATGCCAATATAGGTATTTGGAGAGTCTGATTTGGAGTCTGTTGGAGATGCTCTAACAATCTAACTAATTTGGCCATGCTTTTTTAGCCTTTTAGCAGCCATTCAGAAGTATTGAGTTCAGTATTTCTACTTTATTATTTAGAACATTTGTTGCAAGCTATGTGTTAAAGTCTTTCTTCAAATATTTTATTGAAACACTTCCACATTTTTTTTGGCATAGTTTGTGTTCACTGCAAAAATCACTATGATGGTCATGACTTCATGCTCTCTAAATTGATGCACAATACTAGTACAATTAATTAAAAGAACTAGTAATAAATAAGACAGATATAGTAGTATTAGCATTCAGGAAAACATTTTTCTACATTTTCTGCTGCAGCAGACCACCGTTCGACAGTCGCCATCGTCCACCCTCCAATCTCCATCGCTTCTTCCCTCTAACCACACTCCGCACTCTCCCCCTCCCCTCCCGCCTCCCCACTCCGTCCACCCCGCCGCACCGACACTCTCCTCCGCCATGGACCGCGACCCCTCCGTCTCCGACGAGGACGACGACCTCGAGACCCTCGTCCCGCAGAACCACGCCAAGCCACCCTCCTCCTCCTTCCACGTCGCCGGCCTCCGCGCCGCGGTCCCTCCCTCCGCCGCCTCGCTCGGCCGCGTCCTCTGGTCCCGCCGCTACCTCCTCCTCTTCGTCGCCCTCCCCGTCCTCTTCCTCGTGCTCTTCGTATCCCTTGGCGGCGCGTCCTCCCTTCGCCTGCCCGCCTCCATCCGCCTCCCCTCCGCCGCCGCTCCCGCCGCCGACCCCGCGGCGTCCCGGATGCGCGACGCCGAGCTCCGCGCGCTCTACCTCCTCCGCTCGCAGCGCTCGGGCCTCCTCGCCCTCTTCAACCGTACGGCAGCACCCACCAACGGCAGCAGCTCGGGCTCGAACGCTGTCTCGTACGCCGATCTCCACGACGCGCTCCTCGGCCAGATCAAGATCAACCGCGAGATCCAGGCGGCGCTCCTCTCCGCGCACCGCACTGGCGCTGCGGGCAATGCGACGGAGGATGGGTTGGATCTTGATCTGCCGGCTGACGGGTGCAGGAGGAGGGAATTGCCGTCCAACCGGCGGACCATAGAGTGGAACCCCAAGAAAGATCGATTCCTGTTCGCCATCTGCGTCTCCGGGCAAATGTCCAACCACTTGATTTGCTTGGAGAAGCACATGTTCTTCGCGGCGCTGCTTGGCCGGATCTTGGTGGTGCCTAGCCAGAAGCTGGATTATCAGTACGACCGGGTGCTTGATATCAACCACATTAATGATTGCATTGGAAGGAAGGTTGTAATTACCTATGAGGAATTCACAGAGAAGAGGAAGAAAGTGAGCATTGATCAGTTCATATGTTATGCGGCATCACCCCCTTGTTTCATTGATGAGGATCATGTTAAGAAGTTGAAGGGATTGGGGATTTCACTGGGAAAGATCCAGGCAGCTTGGCCAGAGGATGCGAAGCTGAAGGAGCCAAAGAAGAGATTTGTGGAGGATATCATGCCAAAGTTTACCACGGATGCTGAGGTGCTCGTGATCGGTGACATGTTCTATGCTGATGTTGAGGAAGAGTGGGTGATGCAGCCTGGTGGTCCATTGGCTCACAAGTGCAATACTTTGATCCAGCCAAGTAGGCTTATTATGCTCACTGCGCAACGCTTTGTTCAGACCTTCTTGGGGGGCAACTACATTGCTTTGCATTTTCGGCGACATGGCTTCCTGAAGTTCTGGTAAGATACCTTTTTCGTTTTTAGTCACCTCCATGTTTTAGCAATACAGATATGTTTAATTATTGAGAGGGCTGCAGTACATTTTACAAGAAGATCGTGCCAATTAGCCTCTAATAGTTGCTGGGTGTTGGCTTAGAGAAAATCCTATCATCTTTTTAGTGCTCAGTTCTCATGGACATTCAATTAAGCATAGGTTTTATTCCATTAAATAACTCACATAGAGATGTGCACTTGATTTCATGTTGAGCTCCTTGCATTGAAAGTTAGAAACCAGGCGCTTGATTTCATAGGGAGCGCTTGGAGCTGGTCCTAGATGCTTCACTTAGATCTAAGCATATAAAATGTTATAGAAGTCAACTTGTATGTTCTGGCCTTGATCAGATTGACTTGGGCCTTCGTAAAAGTTCTGATGCAGCCAATGAAGAGCCTGGTTAACAACAAATTTACTAGTATCTTCTAGGACGCAATGTAGCCATTGTCCATAATATTGAGCTACAATGTTTGGCTATTTGCTAACATTGACTAGCATACTGAAATAATGTTGTTCTTGCTACTTCAAATCGATTAAATGCTATCTTGTACTTCCTCCATCCCAAGTATAAGAACCTAGTACTGGACCTGTCCAGATTCGTGGTCCTAGATAATGTCTAATCCAGTACGAGGTTCTTATATTTTGGGACGAAGGGAGTAAGTACTACATAGTACTGTATTAATTTCTTTGTTCAGCTGATGTAAATCAGTCCCCCGTATTAATTTTATATCTTACGGCAATAGTTTTGAGAATTTTACCTGGAATGTTTGTATCTAAATACCTTCTTAGAATTTTGGTGCTTACAAGACTAAAATGATCGGTGGTTCAAGATTTTCAACTAATTCATACCAAGCTATAAATAATGTTATCTTCAATGACTTAATAACAGTATTTGAGAATTCATGGACATTCAGTTAAGTTATACATCAGTTGCTGTTAACATGTGACCAGCAGAACACTTTAACTCCCAAGGCATGGTTTGAAAATAATTAGCTGCATACTTGTATAGAAGGGAAATTCATTCATCTTTGTTGCCCATTTTGGATTGCTGCACTTGGTTCTCACATTGTGAGGCAGTGTCCTTAAGTGTCATGGTAAGTTTTCTCACTATTTGAGCCTAATACACTTTCTACTAGAGCACTTGGTATTCACTAATTAGCACTCAGCGCCTTACAGGTTACTGAGGAACAAAATTCGTTGAAGGTGACTTGTTTTAATTAAGCATAATAAGTTGGGTCAGAACTATGTCATAACAAGTACTTCCTCCGGGTTGATAATACTTGTCGTTTTGGACAAGGGCAAGGTCTCCAAAAAGTAACTTTGATAACTATTTTCTATTATAATATATATAGGAATATCAACAAATATATGGTTTTACTGAAGTACTTTTTAAGACTAATCTACGCATATGGTTTTCATATTTTTAAGATAAATATTTTAGAAATTATTTGTAGTCAAAGATTTTAAAGTTTAACTTTACCCTTGTCCAAAACGACTAATATTATCAGCCCGGAGGGAGTATAACAAATAAATAACAAGTATTTTGTGTTCCATCAACAAAAAGGGTTACAGAAGATAACTTGTTTTTAAGCTTGTAACTGTAAAAAAAACTACTAGGTGTTACTTCAATACTACAAAGGAATCTGATTGATACATGTATAGGAGTTGATTGAGCATGATATATGACTTGTGCAGTTGTGCCATGCACTAAGAGTAGTTTAAATGTTACTAATGCTAGCGCAACTGCTCAAGTCTTTCCTTGCAATACTATGTGCTTGTGGTTATTTTGAGTGATGTATGCAACAAGTTGGCTATGTTTTTTTTTTTTGAATAATGAGGCATTTACTGATATGTTCTCATCTTCCTGCAGTAATGTGAAGAAAGAGAGCTGCTTCTTCCCTATCCCTCAGGCAGCAGAATGCATTCTTCGAATCGTTGAGAAAGCTAACGCCCCAGTCATATATCTGTCTACTGATGCTGCCGAGAGTGAGACAAGTCTCCTGCAATCCTTGGTTGTGTTCAATGACAGGCAAGTCCCTCTTGTGAAAAGGCCAGAGCACCACAACTCTGAGAAATGGGATGCCTTGTTATACAGAAATCACATGGGTGGAGACAATCAGGTAACCGATACATTTCAGAGTTGCTGTCCAGATTTCTTTTGGACCTTTTGTTGTTGTACTAAACGGCAAACCGGTTCGGCTTTTTTGCAGGTTGAGGCCATGCTCGACAAGACGATCTGTGCGCTGTCGAACGTTTTCATAGGTGCATCAGGCTCAACCTTCACAGAGGACATCCTGCGTCTACGGAGAGGCTGGGGTTCTGCGTCCCACTGCGACGAATACCTCTGCCAGGGTGAGCTACCCAACTTCATAGCGGAGCTAGACTGAGAAAATGACATCCTAGAAGAAGAATTGACAGCTACATCCCCCTTTTTTTTCCCCACTACGATCTGGTGGCATGATACACATCCTGTAAATTGGCGTGTACATCCTAGTGTAAAAGAGCGATGATATTTGTTGTACCGGTACCCCCATTGATTTGTTCGGTGTTGTTACACGGTTAGGCAATAGAAAGAGTTTGGTTTTTGCGCTTGCTCAGTGTTCATACTCTGTTATACTGTGAGACAGCTTCATAGATTCATAGCTTGCAACTTTGTTGGTCTAGCAACGTGTCTGACAGACACTATTCGAAAGGGACCTGTTTTTTTATATGTTTTATTAAGAACATGTTTAGCACAGCTTCAGTTTCACCTCTCTTAGAGCCGAAGCTCAGTCAAACAGTTTCAGCCTAATTTAAAATGAGAGATGGAGCTGGGTTTTGCTTCACAATTTCACTATAGAATCTAGACCCAATTCTTTGAGCTAAAATTAAGAGTTCACAGCTCGTGGCATGGGCGCATCCGCGCACGGCGCACGCCGCAACCGCGGGGGTCGTCGGCGGCCGGCACCAGGCGGCAGGCACCACCCAACCGAGCGCACTGTGCTGCGGTAGGCTGCAGCTAGCGCAGGAGCCCATTTTGGTTGAGAGGCTGAGAGCCCAAGAAGGCGAGGCGCTGCTGCCAGCGAAACCCAACCCGCCGCGTGCTCCCCTCCCCTCTACCGCTCGCCCACCGGCCCATCCCACTCACACGGGCGTGCCGCGCGCGTGAGACGCCGCCGTTCCGCGCGCCAAGAAGCCAAAGCTTTGCCGCACCGGAAACGCCGCCGTTTGCATGGTTGCGGACACCCGCTGAGCCCGGGCACGTGAATCGTGAATCAAAGTCTGCATACTTGTCGCGTATACTCGCGTTCGTCTCTAGCCGGTCACGGTCAGGTTTCAGAGTTCAGACTTTCAGAGTCCCGAGCGTAGTACAGTTTTACTTCCAGCGGCACCAGTGCTGTGCACCACGGTCTTCGTCTGAAACATTGGGCAGTTCCCCAGGAATCTCACGAGCCCGGAAAAAGACAGACAGCGTTCCAAACATTAGCCTTGTCCGCGCAACAAAAGGCTAAAAAGTGATGCGCTCTCTCTATCTCTCACCCCCCATCTGGACGAAGACTTGAAGAGCAATGTACTTCTCTGTACTTTGCTCTACGTACACAAGAACTACGTAAGACAAGTCGACAAGGTTGAAATGATTTTGCGAGTTCGTATATTGGAGATTGGAGAAACCTATAGCGCGATTCTACAAGTTCTGCATGCAAGGTGCAGCAAGAGTCGCCCGTGAGAGCGAAACCATGGACAGAGTTGTCTATCGGTTGGAGCTTGGAAGTTGCTAGCTTCGGGCCCCTTTAATTGCATGGTTGAAAAAATGAAGGAATAGTAAAAACACAGAATTCTAATAGGAATTGAAGTGTAAAACAGAGGATTGCAAAACACAAGAAAAACAAGGAAATAATCGTTTGATTGGAGCGCAGGAAAAATACAGAAATCGGATGAGAGAGATAGACTCAAAGGAAATTTTTCAAGAGGTTAGAGCTCTTGGTATATTTCCTCCAAAATCCATATGCAATGTGCCATTCCATAAGAATTTCATAGGATTTAGAAAATTTCAATCCTTTAAATTAAAGGGTTAAATAGGAAAATTTTCTATAGAATTTAAATCCTATTAAATTTCTATATAAATCTTTGATTCAAAGAGCCCTCAACGGTTTCCGGCTTCGTTGCGGCTTCCGGCTGCCGCCTTCCAGTCCTGTAGCGTGAGCGGCGCTCCGGGGACTACTCGTCTCGTCGTTTGGTCAATTAAATCATTCGGAGAGCAATTAGGCAGACTCACGTATGTGAAAGTATGAAATTTCCGCTGCCAAATCGATCGGACTGGGAGTGTATATTAGCGCACTCGCATATCAAATGCGTGATACGCACGGTGTGGTATCCTGTCCTGAATGACGTGAAGATGGTGAAAGGAGATTGTGTGTGACGACATGCGATCGATTTGGGTTGATATCTGCTTGGTGCTTGCCTGAGTCGAAGAAATTTGTTGATACGTTATTCAATTCGATCGATTAACAAGACAGCGACCTAGCGCGTAGAGACTTCAATAATTATTTTTCCCCTTTTTGAATGTTGATGTTTTTCAAATTGAGACTTTGTTTAAATAATTTGTTGAAATACGAGTGGATATTTACCAGACTTTCTCAGTCAGCTTAAACTTTTAGACGAAATGGCTAATGAATGCAAATTATTCTCTCTCTTTTTTTTAAAATTTAAATCATCGCTGATGCAAGCTTCGCTTGATTGGTGTGATGGTATAGTGTGACAACCACTAGTTCATCCGTTTCACAATGTAAATCATTCTATCATTTTCCACATTCATATTGATATTGATGAATCTAAATAAATATATATGTCTAGATACATCAACATCAATATGAATATGAGAAATGTGCTAGAATGACTTACATTGTGAAACGGAGAGAGTACAATATAGACATTTTGTCTTTGTTCCATGATTGCGGTATATAGCATGATGTACACCATAAGATTTATGCCATTTTGCAGGTTTATCTGCCCGTGTCTAAACATTTAGCATGTTCAAAAAATAATAATAACGTAATACACCGAATAAATTAATTCATAATACATACGAGATTATATGTCTATGCAAACGAAAAAAAAAGATAGGAATTGTGCATCATCGAAAAGTATCAATACATAGGGTGTGTTTGGATAACGGAAAATGGAGGATGAGATTGGAATTGGGAAATGAATGAAGGGTTAGGATTAAATGAAAGAGGGAGAATGAATGGTTAGGATTTAAAGATGTCTTTTTTGGGTGGGAAATCATTTCCATTTTCCATTAGCCAAACATTGCCATAGGGGTATTTTCCAACTATTGACACTCGGACCTCTAGTACCTTTCAAGCACCGGAAAAACATCGGCTATGCTCCAAAAGAATAATTATTAACATACAAATTAAGCAAGTTGTACACGATTTCTCTAGTTCAAGTTGTGTATTACCATCCAACATTTCAGTGCGCGTGGAGGATTCATACATATCATCGAATTTCATCTCATTTCCGAGCAACGCACTGTTCCGACTTTAGACACAACTTCAAAAATATGAAGAGAGTATGGAGCTAATATATGCTGCATGTTGAAGCTTACAAGTTACAAGTAGATTTTCATTAATTTCGGATGAAGATTTACAAAAGATTTCAATAATTTTTTTTCCATTTTTAGTGTTGATGTTTTTCAATCAGTCATTATGAAGTTAACTGAATGTTTACTCATTGAGAGAATGTAATAAATGAATGTAACTTCTTTTAAAGCAAAGAGCCGAGATTCGTTCCATTATAAAACAAAAAAAAAACGGACGTGTATATACTCCTACCGTCCTATGTACTGCCGGGCTCGCTACATTGCAAGCGAAAAAAAACTTTCAGCCCTCCTTTTCACTCCCGGTCAGGACGGATCCCCTCGTCGTGTCGCGAGTGCGGCGAATGGCGATGGCCAACAGGCCAAGTGGGTGGGGGTGAGCGCGTGTCGCGCGCCCGTGTGGCACCAGTCGTTGGCTTGGCTGCGTACGTGCTGCGTGCGCGAGCGAGCGAGCTAGACAAAAACAAAACGGGGGGGCGCCCGCGCCTCTCGTTTTCGTTCTCCTCCGCCTCTCGGTGTCCTCCGTTTCTCCCCCACCTCCCGTCCCGTCCCGTCCCACGCTGCTCGCTCGGTTTTTCTTGCGCTGGAAACGTACGCCGGCCGTTTGGCTGCTGTAGCCGCTGCTAGCTACAGCTACTCCAAGGTGATGGAGGCTGGAGCCCCGGTCCACCAAATCACCAATCAGTCGGGCGGGTTTGGTCCGTGCCGACCGTCGTCGTCGTCGTGGATCGCCATGTGTGGTTTTCTTCGTCGCATCCGAAGCGTACCCCACCGACCGCACTTATTGACCGCTGGTCCATCACCCCACGGCCCCATCATCCACCAATCCATCCGCTGCGCTACCACGCACAGGCACGCACACGGACGTGGCGACGTGGCTGGCTGGATTGTTGGCTGTCTATAGTAGGGGTACAAACTGCCATAAGCCCATAATAACCTACAGTGAGAGAATGGAAAAAAAAAATTTGTTTGTGGAATACTCACTTCGCCTTAAAAAAAAAAGATAACTTTAATTTTAGGTAAAGCACATAGTTTAAAAGGAGGGAGACTACAGAACGGGATCCCGTTAGGACGGGATATTTTAAGTGACTCCTCTTTCTTTCCGTGAGTTTCCAGATGCGTTCCACTAGCACCTGGTACTTTGAGTACCAGCTGGTACCTGGTACCTTTGGTACTGGGTATTGACTGGTAGATGGTACCTGGTACCTTGGTACCGGCTGGTACCTAGGTATCATAGACTTTGGTACCTGGGTACCTGGTACTTAGTATCGACTGGTACCTAGGTATCACAAACTTTGGTACCTAGGTATGCCTAATACTTGTGGATACCAGGCCAGATAATGAGGTATCACGACTGATACCTGATGGAGAAGGTTGTGGCGCGAACGCAGAAGGTGGTGAGGTCCGGCCAAAAGTCCTCGGCGACGTGCGATGGAGGCAGAGCAGGGGTGACCAGCGGCGGCTGTTCGTTGTCCCCGACAACGGCGATAGCCTAGCGTGGGCGCCATGCCCAGCTGATGAGAATACCGACGAGGACGGCAAGCCAGAGAGACGTCGATCACCCCTGGCTTGGGGAGCTTGAGGGCGATCTTGCCGATCAAGCCGCGCCGTCGTCATCCTCCTCGGCCGCCGGAGACGACGACGATGACGACCCCTTCCTCTCGGCCGGCTTCGTCTCCACCTTCTCAGCCTTCTCCCGAGAGAGAGAGGGAGGGAGGGAAAGAGAGAGTGAGTGGAGGGAAGAGGGAGACAGAGGTGAGTGAGGCGGCACGAGCGCCTGCGCGCGTCATCATCACCACTGCTGACGGCGTGGGCGTCGGTGGTGGAGGAGGAGGAAGCGGCGATGGTGGGGACGACGACGACGTCAAAGAGACAGGCTGGCGTCACGCCGGCATGGTCGAAGCGTAAGGTGCTTACCCGGCGCCCGCGAAAAGAAGGATGGCGACGGAGGCGGAGCGATCGGGTGGATGAGAATATGGGTGGATAAGGATGAGAAAGCTTGGACTAGTTTTTTTGTTTAAAAACGTGGTGAATAGGGTTGAGGATCCTCTATATAATATCACTTATACCATTACAGTCACTAGTATGTGAGTAGGGGCGGAGCTAGAGCATTGAGGGGGTGCCCAAGAACTCAATCAAGATAAATTTGTAGCTATAACTGATCTATTTCAACCATATGTGCACCCCCTTCAATACAAATTTAAACACTCGCATTAGTTTAAACTTGATATAAATTAAGCAGAGCAAATTAAACAAGTGGCACCTTCTCCGTGCATCTCGTTTTAGCTCTGCCCCTAATGTGAGTTTTACCTTTCTATTACCCCACATGTCAGTGTCTATGATGATAGTATCATTATTCATTGTGGTAGAGAATGTGAACCCGATACTCTGATATAGAATTGCTTTTACTAAGGATAAATTTATGACTTTTTTAAGCACATGTAAAATACTTCATATGTTTTAGAAAAGTTATTATATACTACCTCCGTCCCAAAATAAGTGCAGCCGTGGATATCCGTGCTCAATGTTTGACCGTCCGTCTTATTTGAAAAATTTGTGAAAAATTTAAAAATATTTAGTCACACGTAAAGTACTATTCATGTTTTATCATCTATTAGCAATAAAAATACTAATCATAAAAAATTTTCAAATAAGACGAACGGTCAAACGTTAAACGTGAGTAGTGTAAAACTGCACTTATTTTGGGACGGAGGGAGTATTTTTTTAAGTAGAGATTAAGGTTTGAGAAAAAAAAATACTACGTACTATATTTTCGCTTGTTAAATGATGTATGGTTATGACTCCTAACTCAGGAGTGGCAGAGTGGTTGGGTGTTGGAAGAAAAAAAAAAGAGAGGTAATTGACAGGAATTATATTAGTATCCGGAGTAATAATTTTGAATCTTACAGTAACATTCTCTATGGAATAACGGATGGAGTAATTTCCTATACTATTGTAAAAACTACTTTTTGTACACTATACAAATTAATTCATGATATTTTCTGATATTATAAAATGGTCTAATATTTATTTTCGATCAAGTGAATAACATATATCAAATAAGCGCGGGATTTTACCATAGTAAAGCATGGTTATTTTGCTACTCCCTCTGTTTTTTAATAGATGACGCCATTGACTTTTTCTCACATGTTTGACCATTCGTCTTATTCAAAAATTTTATGCAAATGTATAAGATATAAATCACACTTAAAGTACTATGAGTAATAAAACAACTAATAACAAAATAAATTATAATTACGTAAATTTTTTGAATAAGACGAATGGTCAAACATGTGAGAAAAAGTCAACGGCGTCATCTATTAAAAAATGGAGGTAGTACTTTTTAAGAATTATATAAAGTTCCAAGTATTCATATCATATGGAATACGTACATATGTGCATGAGTTGTCTGTGGGTAACTACTGTGTCATGTGTATACATCTGCAATAAATTTTAAAATTAGGTAGAGAAGTGCATAATATGCTATCGTTGTCATGCCATTAGTGTCGTGACACTTATTAGTAATTGACTATGGATATGCAGAGTGTTGTAGGCTGTACTATCAACCATCACGATTTAGCTGGTACTATTATTAAGCAGCGCGGGTGACCTGTTAGTATATTGTATTATTTGCTGAACAATGTTGAAATATGCTTTGCTAGAATGTGACACCATCTGACTATCACTATTCGTGACTACTGTTGCGCGTTATGAACCACCAAATAATTAGGGTTTTAAATCTCCCGCTGTATATAGCTGCCACTATCTTTCGCTATATTTATTTGAGAAGCTAACCGCTAAATACTTTAGTTCGCTATTTAAAATATTGCAAATAACACGGTTCAGGTGTACAACTACGTATTATACGTACGGACGGACCAGTCAGCTTTGAAATTCGTTTCTAAATTAGTGAGAGCCGAGAGCGTCTACTTGCAGCCATCTGTCTAGCGATTGCGTTACCTCTTACCAGCTAGGGTTAGGCAAATAAACAACTTGCCTCTAATAAGACTGGATTACTTCCTTTCTTCAGCAGCTTTCCCACCCTTCTATTTTAACGATTGTTGGTAGACTGATGTACGGAATACCAATGCAACTCCAGCAAGTTACTCATAGGGAAAGAAAAACTTCGGGTGTCTTTAGTTCACGTTAAAATTAAAGGTTTGGTTGAAATTAAAATGATGTGACATGGAAAAGTTGGAAGTTTATATGTGTAAGAAAGTTTTGATGTGATAGAAAAGTTAGAAGTTTGAAGAAAAAGTTTGGAACTAAACTCGGCTTCATCAGCAGGTCATTGCCAGCTTGCTGAAAAAAAAATCAGTACTTCCATGCATGCGTAATCAATCTTAGGACATGCGGCTGTGATGCTTGCGAATATCATCAGCAAAGATGGAATCCGTACAGATATACGACACCACGCGAATGGCATACGCTGATTATCGCACGACGTATACCAGGAGGACTTGTCGTCAAATGGCTAGGTTTATTGTGATATAATAGGTACACCGGCCCGACTTTAAATATTAGAATTGGTACGAATGCTTATATTTACGGCTAATTATTTCTTCGGTAATATGCGATATACGTATTGATATCGAGATGTTTGTGATGATTTTGTTAATCTCAAAATATAATGATCCGTTTTTTAAATATGTTTATAAGGATAAATGTACGTGTGTTATGAGCGTTTACGTTTGTAATAAGGACTCCCAACCTTTCGATCACCAACAGCTCAAGAAAACAGATCGTGGTGGCAAATTAAAACTGGCAAGGCTTTAGCTTTTGCTGATGCAGAACTCCGCTACTTCCGAACACCATACGCCGGTGTTTAACATCATCTGCTACAGTACCCCCTTATCACTTGTAGCTCCAGATAACCAACCCATCTTTCACCAAGCAAAGGCACCACACCACCGCACCTTTTCCCCCGTCATCAACCGAGAAATCCTGCAACGCGCCGCGCGTGCGCGTGCCGTGCGTACGCTGCGTTGGCTCGTTGGCTCGGCGAAAGGCTCCCGGTGGGTGCCGGGCCGGGGCCCGATGCGGGAGGTTGCCGCGTCAAACGCCGGGAGGGCACCGGACACGTCGCGTCGCGGGGCCGCCTTTTTTTTATTTTTTTGCGTTGCTTTTTCTCCCCACGCGCACACGATCGAGACGTCGCAGTCGCGGCTGTTTTATTATTTTTTTTCTTCGTCTTCTCGGGGTGGGTGGGTGGGCGTGCCGCGGCCGTACGAGCTTTCCGGATCTCCGTACGGGGGGCGTGTACCGCCACGCGACCCGGGGGTGGGGGGCTTGGCTGTGGGGTGGGGCAGCGTGGCCACGAGGCCCGCATGTGCGCTGCCCCGTCGCGCACGCACCCTTCCCCGCCCCGAAACACCGCGCGCGCTGCTGCGCCCGCGAGCCGCGCTCGTCGTGTCATCGCTGCGCTGCCTCGCGCTGTGGGGGTATCAACATCGGCATGCCTGAACGACGGCCTCGTGGTAGGACCCCAGCCACCGGATTCGCCACGCCGGGCGGACACCAGTAGCCACGCAGCAGCTAGTAGCCGCCTAGCTAGCTACTAGCTAAGTTGGTAGCAGGACTGGGCCGTCAAATTTGTAGGCTATGTACAAGGGTCTAAGTGAGGCTTAAATTAAATACCAAATATAACTAAAATAATGTATATCCTGTAGACCAAATATGATATATTAAAAATAGTATATTTTTTAACTCTTGTTTTGTAATCAGAAACCATCTAACTGAAAACGGAGAATGTTCGTTGCTGTTGCTGGCTTGCTGCATAGTGCCTTGCTTGTTGGTTGCTTGCTAAGTTGCTATTTGCCGGTTGAATGAAAATATGAAATTGGATGAGCCGGCTAGCGGCCTGGTGCTCGGAGGAGATGAGACGTCCAGACTCGAGACGAATTGAACAAGTCAAAGATACGAAAACGAAAGAGAATACAAAATACCGTGGGGCCTCGGGGCTCGGAGTCGAGAATATGAAGCACCACGCACGCGAAGTCACACCGCGGAGACACGCGCTGACTCAAACGGGCTTCTGACGCTCTGGCCTCACGCAAATACATGAGCCTTCTTTGGTTGGGATGATTTTTTTAGGCCCTGAAAATTTGGAGGCCCTGCACGGTCGCACGGGCCGCACGCCGTTGTGCACGGCTCTGCATGGTAGTAGTAATTAGTAAGGGCTTGTTTAGATAAAAAAATTAGCTAAAAACGTTACATCAAATGTTTGGACACATGCATAGAGCATTAAATATGGGAAAAGAAAAAAAAACCAATTACACAGTTTGCATGTAAATTATGAGACGAATCTTTTAAGCCTAATTACGTCATAATTTGACAATGTGATGCTATAGTAAACATTTACTAATGATGGATTAATTAGGCTTAATAAATTCTTCTCGTGATTTACAGGTGGAATTTATAATTTGTTTTGTTATTAGTCTATATTTAATACTTTAAATATACACTTAAAAATAATTTTGGCCAAAGAACTAAGCACGGCCTTTGTCGTAAAATAAATCAACGTAGGTACTATTCTGATTCGCTGTATTGCCAGCTAGCATTGTTACCACCGTTATGGACTTATTATGGTAAATTTGGTTAAGGCTATATTTGATTCAGCTTATTAGTTGAGCTATTTCATCATGTTTTTCAATGTACATTGTGTAATGAATTTATATTTGTGAGTTCCGTAAATAAATAAATGTATCTCTCAAGTTTGTACTCCGTAATAGTGAAGTACTTAATTAAGTATGTTCTAATGACCCATATTATTTCACGAGCTTAAGGCTTCGTTCGTTGAGCTTTTCGACAACACGTGAATCAAGATAAGCTATTAACATATAGTTAATCGAGTGTTGATTACTAAAAGATTTATTTAATTTTTAACAAAATTATATATTTGTTCATACAAAATACACCGCTTAACAGTTTGGTAGCATATGCACGTAAAAAACGATAAGGTAAAGTTGAAAAATTGTAATCTATATAAACACACCCTTACACACTAGAAAATTGATTTATCACAAAAAAAAATATGGCATCAATACTAAAATCACCATTTTTAAATCGCTGTTATCCGTGATAATAAATAGTGCTAATAGGTTGTTGTAACGATTTATATTTAGTGGTAACAAATTTGGATATTGGCACAAAATGATGTGGCAAAAAAAATCGTATTGCAACACTTCACACGTTGCAATAAATAATTATTGTCACTAATTCACCTGTGTACCAATTCTGTTAGAAAATACATATATTTCCATTTGTGCCTACCTAACTGAGATTAGAATTATGGATTTGAGTATCTAAAGATTTCAAATGAAAAAGTTGTCACATATAAGATTGTAGATTTTATCGATAGCTATAATTTTTATATAAAATTTGTCCCAGTCAGTGTCCATATGAAAAAAAGTAAGTTAAATTATAAGATGACAAATTTTTTTTGGAACAAATTTATTGATCGTGGCAACAAAAAATAGTAAGAAAAGTAACTCACCACAACCATGTGCTATGCAAATTACCACAAAAATTAAAACGGTGGCGATAGAACATGTTTTTTTTTGCAACACTAATGGTTTTTTGACGATAACTCATTTCCTATTGCAACAAAAATATTGAATAAAACAACGATCGTAAATCGTTGCAACAAAATATGGTTATTTGCTAAAGAAATATCATTAGTATAATATATCTTCACAAATTAGCTTTCGTTATAGTAATTTAATAGTAATACCTCAATTATCAAGTTTTCACCGAACAGTTGAGAGAAGAGATGGACTTGTGGACCAGAGTAGAGGAGATTCTGGCCGGGTGGCTGGAGCCTTCCTTCTCCTCCGAACTTTCTCACCGATTGAACGTCTGAACCTCGTTGTCACCGAGTCGCGTCAAAACATTTACCAGCGCTAGGTTCCAACTTCCAGTATACCGCCCACATTGACAAAAGAAATCACCCCCGTCCAGAACCTTCCACGGTGAAAAAAAAAAGTCGTACTCCGCCTCATAAAAAAAATCAATCTATATTAAATATGGCATATTTTAATACTATTATGAATATAAAATTATATTTCTAATCGTAGTATTATGATATATCACATATATATTAGGTTGGTTTTTAGGGGATCGATGGAGTACTCTATATCAAATAAGCAGCAAAAGAAAAAATCGCCAAAAGATGGTAACAGTGACGCACAATTTTCGTTGTGTGTTGACAACGGACTCTGGAACTGAAGTTATTTTAACAAGGGACTAGGGACTGAAGAATGCAAGGCAAACTTTTGAGAGTAATCCTTACACGGCATGATATATTATTGATGTAGTGGCTTCATATGCGTTTCCCGTTTTTTTAGCTGGAAAAAACGCAATGAACAGGAACTGAAGCATGCCACATGAGGACATAAGGATAAGGAACAACATGGCAACTTGGCTCACAAGTGATCAGGAAAAATATTATAAACTGCATTTTTTTTAATTTGAGTTATTCTCTCTTCCCCTCTCATAGTCTCATGCATGCGCAAGGGATAAAATTTTCTGCCCAAAAGGAAAGGCAAACAAGATTTGTTTAGCTCCATTTCATGTTAACTAAAGTCTGAACCTTTGTAAGGTTTGGACCTCCCATTTTATTTTTTAATTTAAACATAACTAGCAAGTCTTTACTACTCCAAAAAACTTACAGAATTTACCAAGTGGAAAACATTACAATCAGTTTATCGAGGCTCATAATAGATTTCTGATCATATACATGGAGGTGATATTTTTCACTCTGTTCAGTCAGTAGGTACCTCTGGGAAGGCGGAAAAAAAAATGTGAAATGTTAATTGTGATCGCAACTAGATACTCTATCCGTCCCAAATAAGTTAATCTAGTACGTGATGTGGCATATCGTAGTCCTATCCAGATTTGCAATATTAGAATATGTCACATTTTATATTATATTAATTTATTTTGGAACGAAAAGGAGTATGTTTGGACTGTTTTTTTTCCTCTCGAAAGAAAAAGGATTTTGCATTTGAACTGTTTAGCTTGTATAGGAGGTATAAACCAAAAATGAGGCAAGCACAAATCAAAATTGTTGAACATGGGCCATAACTACCCTTTACAGATGCATATACATTGCATCGATTTGTATGGTTATGAATGGACCACCATGTACCCTCATGTCCCAAGTGTGCTTGCTGGGGGAAGCATAGCATTTAGAGCGGTTTCGAAATCAAGAGGCAGACAAATGAAGTGAGCTCTCCAACTCAGCACAAGGCAGGTTTTTTCTTTGTTGGTACGTACAGGACAAGAGGGACAACAAGAAAGGACCCACAATAATTTATACTCTATGGGTTTTCATGACCGATTTCGCAACTAGATTTTCTTTGTTATTAATAGGTGTCCTTTCATACAAAAGAAGATAAAAATGCAACATTGATGACATAGTTGCTTCCATCTTTAAAACTACTATTACTTTTAAGGGTGCACTTGTCTTTATCTTCTGGTTAAACAAAAATTGCCATAAATTGCACATCCTGCTTAAAAAACTATATCATAATTTTTGCTGGCTACTTTTTTCCAAGTGTTTTTGACCAATTATATAAAAACATGTACACACAAAATAATACGAATGCATGAAAAATATCCTTTTAACATCAGCTTAATGGCTCCTTAGGAACGCATCAGCTTAATGGCTCCTTTAAATTCAAGTGTCTTGTTATCTTAAATCCTACAGATAGAAAAAAAAACACAAAGAAACAGTAGAAATGATCATTTGGATTGAGTAGAAAAAAAACATAGGAATCAAACGAGACTGACAGACACAGAAGTTTTTTTCCCAAGAGGTGGCACCTCATGTTGATAATCCTTCATAATTCCTATGACTTGACACAATCTAAAAGAATTTAAAGGAATTTGAGCAATTATTCCTTTGTTCCAAATGGTTACATAGGATCCAATCTATCAATTTTTTTTCTCAAATTCCTTTGTTCTAAAGGGGACAGAGTTGAAGGAAAAAAAAACAAATCCATATAATCGAGTAAAAATTGTAATGCATATATGTGTGGTCGCATAGGTGAAAGTTATTAGCATTCTAAGGGCTCGTTTGGAATATATGATTTTCAAAATACGTAAATGAAAAATACAAGATTGGAAGGTCCTAACACTTCAAACCATATGAATTGAAAAAGTTCAAAAAAAAAACTACAAGAATGACTGTTTAGATGGAGCACGGGAAAAGCGTTGGAATCAAAAAGAGAGAAGAATAAGCACAAAGGAATTTTTTTTTCAAGAGGTTAGACCTCATGTTAAAATTCCTTCAAAATTTCTATGTTTTGGGCCAATCCAAAGAAATTTTATAGGATTTTTGGATGGCTATTCCTTTGATCCAAAGTACCACATTGGGGATTTTTTTTAATAGGATTGAAGTCTTCCAAAAATCCTTAAAACCACTTTATTCCAAGGAGCCTTGCTATAACAGTAAATTGTTTATTGCAACACAAACCATACATATCTTGCGTTCGTACAAAAATATATGCATCTTGTTTTGCTACGCCGACAATCCCAGCCTGAAAATAATTTGATTGTCATTGCTACCACATGAGGGTGATCAGCCAGCCCAGCTCTCCCCTCCAATTGAATAATCACCAACTAACCAACGACCATATCAAGAATCCCAAGCTCCTGTCAGCGTTATAATAATCACAAAAAAAGGAGAAATCCAGGCATGTAAAATCTCAGGTAAAAACACCAGTAAAAACCCAAAAATTTTATCTCGACTTTTTCCATGATCCATCTCGTGCACATCGATCAAATCTCTCCATCTCCATCTCTCTCTCTGCCCACACCACACCACCATGTGTGCCCACATCTCCTCGACCAGGCCTCTCTCTCCTACTACATCAATCCTCTCCTCTTCTTCTCCCTCCTCAGTCCCTATCCACTCTCCTTCCTAGCAGCAGCAGCAGCAGCAGCACACAGCGCGGCAAGAAACAGGGAGCTTCAGGGTGAGAGGAGCTAGAATGATGGGCCCCAAGGCCAACGCCGCCGCCGCCGGCGACCTTCCGGAGTACGCCGAGGTCGATCCCACCGGCCGGTACGGACGGGTACGGCACCATCTCCTTCAGCCTCCGTTTCTTGATTCTATCTTGCTTTTGAGTTTTTACCAGATTGCTGATCCGTTCTTTTTGCTGTGCAGTACAACGACGTTCTTGGCAAGGGCGCGTCCAAGACCGTGTAAGATAATTCTTCTTGTTCTTGTTCTTCATCTTGTTCGTTTTGCTCGGCGGCTTCTCGCCTGACGCGAGGGGTGGTGGTGTGCAGGTACAGGGCGTTCGACGAGTACCAGGGGATGGAGGTGGCGTGGAACCAGGTGAAGCTGCACGACTTCCTGCAGAGCCCCGAGGACCTGGAGCGGCTCTACTGCGAGATCCACCTCCTCAAGACGCTCAAGCACCGCAACATCATGAAGTTCTACACCTCCTGGGTCGACGTCTCCCGCCGCAACATCAACTTCATCACCGAGATGTTCACCTCCGGCACCCTCCGCCAGTAAGCAAATCAAATCTCTCTCCCGGTTCATCCACACGCTGTAATAACGCTAACGCACGCCTCAAAGCCCAATCTCCCAAAAGGATGTTCCTTTTTCCTGCCCAACCCTGCCCAACTGTAAAAGACGGAATCTTTTTTTTTTCTTTTTTTTTTTTTGCGTGTGTGTGATTGGTTCTTGGATTGATCTGATTTGCTGTGGTGTGGTGGTGATTACTGATTAGGTATAGGCAGAAGCACATGAGGGTGAACATATGGGCGGTGAAGCACTGGTGCAGGCAGATTCTGAGTGGATTGCTGTACTTGCATAGCCATGATCCACCCATCATCCACCGGGACCTGAAGTGTGACAACATCTTCGTGAATGGGAACCAGGGGGAGGTCAAGATCGGTGACCTTGGCCTTGCCGCCATCCTCCGCAAGTCCCACGCCGTCCACTGCGTAGGTAAGGCGTCTCTGATTGGCTAGATAGTGCTACTGGATTGTGCTCGTGATCCCAATTTGCAGTAGTTTTACGGGAATTTGATTGGGGTGGAGGTGTGGGATTGTTTGGTTAGGCACGCCGGAGTTCATGGCGCCGGAGGTGTACGAGGAGGAGTACAACGAGCTGGTGGACATATACTCGTTCGGGATGTGCGTGCTTGAGATGGTCACCTTCGAGTACCCGTATAGCGAGTGCACGCACCCGGTGCAGATCTACAAGAAAGTGATCTCTGTAAGAATTGCCTCCTGGATCCTTGTAATGTTTGCAGCACTTTGTGATTCTGGTGTGTGGCTAGTTCGAAACGGTTTTTGCTGATTTTAGCTAGTGGTTTGGCTGATAGGGTACTAAGCCGGAAGCGTTGTACAAGGTTAAAGATCCGATGGTGAGGCAGTTCGTCGAGAAGTGCCTGGCCACTGCATCCCGGAGGCTCTCAGCGAGAGAGCTGCTCAAGGACCCATTCCTGCAGGTTGACGATTTGGTCTTTTGTCCGGGTGATGGAGATTACAGCCTGATGAACTATCTGCGGCAGCCTTATTTAGAACACGCTTATAGTAATGTCTCCATGATGAGTAATGGATTATCTGAAAGCATTGACGAGGATACACCAACGGAAGATAGATGGGATTGTGAAGATGATGACATTAAAGCTGATGGTATTGACTTGTTCAATGGGCATGAAGATGAGCCTCTTGGCAATGTGGATATCACAATCAAAGGGAGAAAAAGTGAGGATGGAAGCATATTCCTCAGATTACGGATTGCAGATAATGATGGTATGCACAAATGTTCAATTCCTTAAATTCTTGGGTTAAATTCAGTGCACCCAAAAAAATGCCAAATTGTATTATTCTTGATATCTAATTTCTCACTTTGCAGGGCATGTACGGAACATCTATTTTCCTTTTGACATAGAGGCCGATACCGCATTGAGTGTTGCAACTGAGATGGTAGCCGAGCTAGATATAACTGACCATGAGGTTACTCGAATTGCTGAGATGATTGATGGCGAGGTTAGTGCACTGGTGCCAGATTGGAGGCCTGGCCCAGGCATAGAGGAATCTCAAGACACTACATACTGCCATAACTGCGGATCAAATGTATCGTCATGTGGTTCACTTTATGCTTACATGTCATCTGCTGCTCGAGGTTGCCAGTGTGCAGAGCTACATGGGCGGTTTGAGGAGATAACATTCCAAGCCAATGGAGAGCAGACCGATTTGCAGGACTCCGGAGGCAGCTCTGATGATGGAGGTGGTCAAACACAACATGTCAAAGATAAGGAAGCCGTACACAGTAATGGGTTTGTACAAATGGGTAGAAGAGGTCCTCCTGATCAGTTTTGTTTTAGTTCATTCCAGGAACAGTCTTGCTCACCTCGGCACTATGAGTATGACACTAGCCTCCAAGCAAAAGGGTTCGACATGAAGCATGAAGTAAAGATGGCCAAATACAAAGCACGGAAAATGGCACATCTAAGGAGAGCTATTCATCCATCTCTGGACTTTGACAGCTTGAATGGAGAAAGGAGGATGAAGTCTTCACTGAACAAGTTACAGTCTTTTCATATTGGCAAGAATCACAATTTCCGCATACCGACCTGCGAGCAAAGCCCAGGCGCTAGAGACGCTGAGGAGGACCCTGACATTTTTAATCTAGCGTACCATAGCCGGCACCCCGATCCAGGAGCCCAAAGGGCCCGGCATTGTGAGGTTGATGCACAGAGCAGTCCAGATCTCTTGTTTACAGCTAGGAGTTACTACACAGGAGCTCAGCTGCCAACAAATCTCCCAAGAACAAAATCTGTAACCCTAAATGCTATTGATGCCTGAAATGCTTTCTTGCCGTGTAAATTCCATAGAGTATAGAGTGTACATTGCTTTGGTTCTTTTTGTATGCAATAATATGAAGTATAGCTATGTAGGCAAGAAACTGAAATGCATCTGGGTCATCTGTGGATATGCCAGAGCTGTGTGTAACTTCCTAGCTTGAGAATTTAGAGGGTTGCCTTTTGTCTTGGAAAGAAAAGATTACATTTTTTGGATGATAAAAGAGGGTCTCTTGTTAGGATGATCAGGTGCAATCTGCTACACATTTGCTTCCCTGATGCGGCCTAGTTTACTCACCATGGCATCTGCCAAAGAGATATATTCCTGTACACCATGATCCAACAAGCCAAAGCAGGATTGAATTTTCATATCTTTAGAGATTGCTATGTTCTTACTGTTAGTTAATTAGGCATAAAGCAGGACTGCAAAAAGCATTGTGCCTAAGCTGTGAATCACATGACCCAAATCAGGAGCTGGAACTCTGTCCTGAAGAGCCTGCTGGCACATGACACCTATGAAGTGGACATCCATGATCCATCTCTACTAGTGGCAGTAGAATAATTGGAGGTTGTATCGAAGGTACAGACATGCCAGCAACTGTATTTGCCAACTACTAATTCAATTGATACCGCACTATTATTGTCGATTGATCCTCCCATCATACCACTTGATCCTACTCGGTTGGCATTTGGCAGCCTCACACTGCATACAAACATGAGATGTTGTTTCTGTCTCCTACTTTCTTGTTGCTAACTGTAGTGTTTTTTTAGGTAAAGAAAAAAAAAGCAGAAATGACACACAAAAAATGATTTGATCGTCACAGGAACGGCCACCTTTATAGAAAATTTAAGAAACCTCTTTTGCCGGCAACAATTTGTGTGTGTTGTGTAGAGCAAAGGATGGTCACCACATGCTGCCTGATACTAATATTCTCACTTGCTACTGCCAGCTCGTCTTGCTGGAGCAGGACAAAGGGGTCCATCTCCATCCATGGATAACTTGTGGAGAAGATTTGGTCATCATATATCTGATTATTTGGGGTTCTAAGGTGATCTTTCTTTTCTCCCTTTATGTGTCATTTCATGATACTTTTGGCATGGCATATGGTATTCTGTAGAAATGAACAAAGACACATGCAAAAAAACTGTGGTCTAAACTACTACTAGAAAGTGGTGATGATACCTTATCAAATCAAATGATCCACAACAATTGTTTATCCATAATTCTATAAGTGGGCTCCATTATTTAGGATAGACAGTTTTTGTGGTCACTGAAAGTTGGCATTAAAATGAGTGTCTGAAGATGAGTCAAAAGTGACAGACAGTTAAGGAACACGCACAATCCTGATAAAGTGACTTAACAAGTTAACCTAACAACTTTGCAAAGGTAGGAGTGTTTTATATTCAGGCTGCAAAAGGAGATTCAGATAAGCATCAAAGGCAGGAGGGTGAGGTGGTGAGGTGAGGGTGGTAGGAGATGAAATGCAGAGTAGCCTTTTAATTTTGCCATTGAATAATTCATCTTCTGGATCATGGTCCTGTACTCCTGTCCCAAAGTTCATTGAATTGGAGGAGAAACAAGGGGGGCACCCTCTATCAGTCTATTGCCTGCCCTCATGGATGCATTCCATATTGCTGACCTGCCTAATTCTGAAGACTTGATAGTACTGCTTGTATTAAAACAGTACACGTTTCTCTGTAGTGTACCTGTCCATCAGTTAATGCCACAAGACAAATATCACACAAGATTGGCCGTGGTTCAGTACTGAAAATACTAGTATTTGACAGCCTGAGAAATTCCAAGTTCTGTAAAATTCATAGTTCCAAAGGAGTCACAAGGGTAGAAGTGTAGGAAAATTGTCAATCTTTGGTTTGAGAGGATATTTATGATAATTGATCTAATTTCTATGGAAGTTTTGTAAAACTCATACGTTCGAAACTCATATGAAGGTGTAGGGCAAATTGTCAATCTTTGGTTTGAGAAATGCACTTCATTTACGTATAGCATGAGCCTAGTGGGTCAACCTAACTTCTTTTTGCCTTCCAAGAAAATAAAATAGGAAAAAGCTCATTGGTGGCAGAAGCAAGCATAGGAGTAGATCATCGAAAAGCCTATGACCTTATCCAAAATTGCAGATGAGGTAGTTGCTTTTCTAGGAAGTAGTAAAGAACTGGATTACTAGAACGCTTGATAGATGCAAAAGTCTATTGTCTATATACCTAAAATTCGCTGTTCCCAATATCACACAAGTTTTTCCCTTTTTTTCGACAAAATGCAGATTTAGCCACATGACATAGGCATCTAGTATATCTTAATCATGATGCATAAAAAAACAGGTATCTAAGCAGGTTTCGTTCTTCAGGGATACAGCCTTTGCATGTAGATTGTGTGATGCACTTCATCTTCTCTAGCTCTTGCCTTTAAAGTTCTATATTATATATTATTTCTGGTGAGGAAGCACCGGTGATGTGATGGTATGGCTCTATCTATAAGTTTTTCAAATTATGATGATGCTCATAAATATTATGTACACTCAAGTGCATTTTTAGGAGGATTTTAATGAGTTTAAGAAGCTATCGCTTGCCTCATATGATGTGCATCAGTATGCACGTCTTTTATAATCCCTCCGTCCCAATATAAGTACACTAAGTTATTCTACTATAAAATGTCTTATCCGATCTTAGTTGTATTTATATTGGGACAGAGAGAGTATAATTGAAACATAAGTCTACTGAGAAAGGGAAACTAAGCTATGTACTTCGTACTAACCTTGATTTTCTATATTTTAGGACTTTTTAGATCTCATTTTATAAATATACTTATGAAAAAACTTATTCTAGAAATGAACCCTTATTCTCAACGCTAGAGTCATTGAGACCGAGTACCTATTTGTAAAAAAACTCAAAAAGGGTTATGATGTAAATATTTTTCTTGGGATAATTTTCAAAAAAAAATTTTTAAAAATAGGTCACCGGCGCTAGTCTCTTTGGTGCCGACCCCTCTACATTTTGGACGCCACAGGGGTGAGGGTGTCAGCGCTGGTGTTGTTAAGTTTTATAAAGGACCAAAATATAAAAATCCAGTACTACTATCATCATGGGCTCCTTCGGAACGCATGTTTTTTCATGACTTTTATACATTACCTCAATTTTGATAAAATTATCATACTATTGCTTTGTTATAAAGGATGCATTTATAAACATGATACGGCTAATATAGGGCTGTCAAAAAAGCTTGAGACTCGCGAGCTGTTCGAGCTCGACTCATTTTAGGCTTGATTCGAGCTCCATACGAGCCGAGCCCGAGCCTCCCCCTCGCGAGCTTTATCAAGTCGAGCTCGAGTTTCTAACGAGCCTAGTAATATATGATTTTTTTGTTGTTATTTAATAAATTATGAGATCAAATATGTTATTTTGTATGTCTTGTATTGGCATCATATATTTATTTTATTCTTTTTTCCTCAGCTATTAATACGATGAACTAGACATTAATTAGTTTTTTAAAGATTATTCTTGAAATATAAATTATTTTACTTAAAAATCAAGCTCGAACCGAGCCTATTTAAAAGCATCGAACATTTTATAGGCCGGTTTGAGCTTGTATCGAGCAAGCTCAAGCTCGCTTGAGCTCGGCTCGTCGACAGCCCGCTGATGCACGAGTTTTCTGGTTGCTTGAATCACATAGTCCAGGCTGCTGTCATACGTCTTGCAGATCAGAGCAGCTTTCTGAAAAAGCAGCCTCGTCATTAGTCACTTAATTATAATGCTTTAAAAGAGTCGTGCATGCCGACACCATTGGCCGTAAACTTTGGACCTGTACATCTAGCTACAATCATATCTTGACATAGATGTGGAAAGGACACGATTTTAATTCAAAATCATGTAGTACAATGTATATGGACGGGCGCACAACTATCAGCTACTTTCTCCGATCATAAATATTTAACGTCTCGAACAAGAAATGATCAATTTTTTAAACTTTGATCATTACTCAGAAAGGTAGTAGTTGTTTGAATCTTTGACGAAGAATTCTTCAGAGTATCTCGCTCCGAAGAGGTGGATTAGCGACTAAGAATTAAGTTGGGCTCTTATTAGGCCGATTCAGTAACCATAATGTAGCCGTCGATTCGACATCTGCCTAAATGGGCCGCATCTATCACTCCGAATCATTATCTACTGGGCTTATATTAAGCCAGGCCCACATTTGCATCCTCTAGGCCCACCACACAGTGCTATACTAGTCTATTACTACTGCGCTGAGCAGCTTCCCATTTCTAGGTTTCCCTCCTCGCCGCCGCCGCCGCCGCCACCGCCGCCGCAGCCTCCTCTCGCTCCGCCTCACCGCCGCTCGACGCCATGGGCCGCATGCACAGCAGCGGGAAGGGGATGTCCTGCTCGGTGCTCCCCTACAGGCGCGCCGCTCCCGCCTGGGTCAAGACGTCCGCGTCGGAGGTGGAGGAGATGATCGTGCGCGCCGCCAAGAAGGGCCAGCTGCCGTCGCAGATCGGGGCGATCCTCCGCGACGCCCACGCCGTCCCGCTCGCCCAGGGCGTCACCGGCGGCAAGATCCTCCGCGTGCTCAAGTCCCGCGGCCTCGCGCCCGAGGTGCCCGAGGACCTCTACTTCCTCATCAAGAAGGCCGTCGCGATGAGGAAGCACCTCGAGAGGAACAGGAAGGACAAGGACACCAAGTTCCGCCTCATCCTCGTCGAGAGCAGGGTGCACCGCCTCACCCGCTACTACCGCCTCGCCAAGAAGATCCCCGCCTTATTCAAGTACGACTCCACCACCGCGAGCACTCTCGTGGCCTGAAGTGGAACTGAAGGTTTCGTTCGTTTTAAGCTTCTTTTTTGGGCGACTTGAATTCTCTTGACAGCCATGGAGTTTTGTTTAATCTTAAGTAAGTAGGAATGCTTTTGTTGGTGTAATGTGTTAAAATCTACCTCCTGCACCTGAAGAGAAGTTGCTTACTGAGACTCGGATCAGATTTTATTTTCCTGAAAGAAAGGTTATTCGCAATGATATGAATGGGTAGTTCTTTCTAAAGATGTGTGATAATAGAAAATGCAGTATTTGAGTGATGTATGATGCATGATCAGGTTGTCGAAATGCAGTACTTTTTTCATGTTGTCAGGTATGCGATGGTGAATTGTACCAATGTCCAATGGTACTAGGTTTGCTATGATTTGGCTAGCCTACATTATTGATTATTAGTGGAAAGAGTACTATTAAATGGTAATGTTCAATGTTTGACCTCTTGTAGCAGTGTTTATTTGCTTTTCCATGCTTCAAACTTTTGGACTAAGAGCTCTATAAACATTATTTTGGTAAACTTACTTGAAGGATTTTAAGTTGGGTGATGTTTACTCATGATACAATGTGTAACACAAATGCCAAGGAAAATGATATTTTGATCCAATTAGTCTATAACTTCTGATATTGGGCAGGAGTACGAGATTATATAATATTTCTTTTTTTTCTAGCTACCATGTGCTGGTATCAGGGTGTAAGTTGTAACCTCTAACCTATTGAATTCTGCTGGTGCATAGACTAGTTCTTTTGTTGATTTTATAAATTATAAATCCATCGTATGCCATTTCTTCTGCTCGAGTCACCTTTGCTAATATTCCAATAGATATGCTTGCTCATGATTCATGTTTGAGAAACAGAGCTCATATCTCTGGTCACTTGAAGTTCTGAATGAATTCTTGTGAAAATTGTCCTTTTTTTGAAAAATCTGTGCCATAACATTTGGGAGCAGAAACATTATTGTGACAGCATCACATTTTTGTCTTTTGAAGTTATGAAGTATCCAGTTATGAGTACTAGTTGTCCTTTTGACTTTCAGATTGAGCTTTGGACATCTGTTTTGATTAGATTTAAGATCTCTGTAAGCAAATTTAGCGACATTTCAGTGTTAGGCCAGTGCACAATGTGAAACTAGCATTCATATTTTCATTTTAGAACCAACAGTATTGCCTAGCAAGGTTTTTTATTGACACTTCTTTGATTTGCTACTATACTTTGTGCTAAATCCACTGTTCTGACTGGAGCAGGTCTTGTTCCTGGATTATTTACATAACAAATGATCCAGCTAACATGCTGCGGCCACTGTATCATGTTTAGAAAGTAGAGCTCCAATTGCAGGTGAATTCCAACTGTCAGTGCAATAGGGTCTATTGGGAGCAGTCTCCTTTTGGGTATTTTAGGTCAATATGATCCAAGATCTTGATTAGTGGTTTGTGAATATATTCCAAGATCTGGTAACCTGATATCATGTCTTTTTGGTCCAACAGGTAGATTTCGCCTCACATGAATCAATCGGACCTATTGTCAGTTTGTCACTAGGTGTTTGTACATGTTGTCTTTGTAGCATAATTAGTACTGATGACCAATTAGCAGCAGCTAACTCCATTCATGCTTTACAATGATTGATGAAATAAAGCATCTGCACTTTATCATCTGGACGACTTGTTGGCTGGTGCTCGCGGCGCTGGGAATACCTGTCGTATGTGCGCCGCTGATCTGAATAATGTTGTGTGATTTTAATCAAGTTGGATACTTGATTTGAATATATTGCAGATATCGTACCTACTTGCTCTGTTTGTTTGTTTGTTTTTTGGTTATATTTCTAGGCAATGCATTGTAAGTTGAAGGCCACCATCACAGTATCAGCTAAGGGTGTGCATTTGATCTTTACCTTGTAGAGGTCATCAAACTCTAATCGTACCTGAAACTTTGTGTATTTTAGTCTTTACCTGCCATGGTGAAAGATTTGTTGACTCAATTTGATAGGTCGTTTTACTATATTACTGTCATTGTGATCGTGCTCGGTATGTAGATTTATTTATGCGGGATGCATATGCTGCCCAACATCATTAGGCCACTAACTTACTGGTATTGTCCCACACTAATTAAGTATTCTGACTCTACAAAAAACGACTTCAACTAAGGCACCCTATGCTAGCATGCTACACCTTGTTTTTATCTCACTAGTCACTAAGATAATTTTAGGCAAAAGATCAAGTAGATAACCAATAATTTACTTTGGTATCCTTGGCTACTTCAGGTTGTTGCCTTGTTGGATTGAGATGCCATCGAGGCATATGGTACGGATAATTAGCACTGACAGTAATTACATACTCAATTCAATCAGCAACACAGATCTGAGTGTGAGGAACAACCAACCAGGCAACCACGTTCTGGTCAAAGCCAGGCAAGAATTCCTTGATGCCTCCAAGCTCAGGATAAAACAATGACGCTTCCGGTACACTTGCTATCCAGTTGAATACATTATGCGAACATATTGCCATTTCTTTAACGATCTTTGATCTGAATAAACAACTCGTCTTCAGACATGGCGCCATCCGGGCGGACAGTTCATCGCCCTCGTTTTATATATCTAGATCTGAACACAACCTGCTGCACTGCATTACCATCCATCTCTTCTTCTTCCTCTTCTACTTGAGCTGAAGCTGAAGCTGCCATTGTCTTGCTGAGCTCGTTTGGATCTCTTTGGTCTAGCTTGCAATGGCTAGCGTCGTGCAGTACCAGGCGGCGGCGGCGGCGACGGCGATGGCGTGCGAGGAGGAGTTCATGCCGCAGGGGCTGATCTCCTGCTTCGGGCGGTCGCTGTCGAGGGCGTCGTCGGGGCGGCACCTGGAGTACTGCAGCAGGGACGTGAGCGGCGGCGGCGAGGATAGCCGGCGCATGGCGCAGGAGCGATCGGCGAGGGCGAAGCTGCGGTGGAAGGCCGTGGCGCAGGAGATCATGGCGAGGAGGAGCGGCGGCGGTGGCGGATCAGGGCGGCGGAGGAAGACGGCGTTCAGCTACGACTCCAAGAGCTACGCGCTCAACTTCGACGACCAGGCCGCCGGCGCCGAGTAAGAGCTCCAGCCTCCAGCTGCTACGTCGCCGGTGAGCTAGAGCTAGCTGCAGAGACGGGACAGACGAGCGCGTGCAATATCGCGCTCGCGCGCGACGGCCGGCCGGCCGGCGAGGGGACGGAGTGCTCGCCGGTAGCTCCTCCGGTGACCTACCCGGTGGTGTGCATTGCATGCATGGATGGCGGGATCCATGTGAAGACAGAGAGAGATCAAGCTTGAAGAATGAAGAGCCTGAAGGGCGGTGGTTCTTGTTCGAGTTTTGTTTCTTTGGCTGTTTTTTTTTTTCATTTTTGAGATTGTAAACGTATGCATCCTGACATCTTGAATTGTTGATGTGGTGCAGTAAGTAATAAAAAACTGAGGCATTTATTCAGAAAGTATTCACTGCGTTTTATGGCTTTTTATCTTATACCTTCCAAATTCCAATGGCGGTTTCAAACAGCAGATGGTTTCAGCAATTGTTTTGCCTGGTTTTGGAGCAGTGGTAATTCTGTTATGTGGGGGGGCACTTGAATGTTGAAACTTCAAGCCTTGTTTCTTTTATTTTCTGAAGGCTTCAAGCCATGTTAGTGTATCGGTATAGCTGTTTAGTAAATCAGCAAGTGGTTTCCGTACTCCACTAATCTTCACAAACATGAACCAAGAGGGTACAGCAACGTGCTGTTGTTATGTCTCGTCATGTGCTGCATAGCGGTGCCGGTGCAGTAGTGTCATTTGGTTTGTGGAAGATATTGACCGGCAAATTAATACGTCGACGACTACATGCCAGTTTTCCATTCTCTGGATGATGCACACGCCAAGGACCCAAAGCATGCATGAATGGCTTCCTACCATGATAGTTAGTCGTTGCCACTCATTTATACCGGTGGCGAACGCATGATTTATTGGTCGGTTATTCACTTGATAATTACATGCACCTTGGATTTGATGTTTGATAGACTAGTGTTAAGAGATTTGAGATAGTTGACTACTAGACTATTAGTACCTCCTCTAAACTAATAATACTTATCGTTTTAGATAAGGGTAAGATCAAACTTTAAAATCCTTCATTGAAAATTATTTTTAAAACACTTGTTTTCAAATATAATGACTACATGCATATGTTAGTCTTGAAAAGTACTTTAATAAAACCATATATTTATTAATACTTTTACACGAATTATAATGAAAAATAATGGTCAAAGTTGTTTTTGGAGACCGTACTCTTATCCAAAATAATAAGTATTATCAACCTGGAGGGATGAAGTGTTGTGAGCTAGAAGTGCATAAGGAGTGAATTTGTTGAGAAAAAAAGTATTAGGCACATTCGAGTATAAATACATATAATATACTACATATATTATGCTTTTAATGAAAAATTTGGGTATTTCCAGGAATACAAGAATACCCATTGATTTCGCCATTGAATTATATTGCCCCCATCTTTCACTTGCAGACGACGCAACTATTTATAGCAAGGCATCTATAGTAATTTTACCAATTTTATTAGAATTCAGTTTTTGAAGATGTTTGTAGGGGTAGATGTGCTTATAAGGGTGCGTGCGCCTTTACTGTAGGTGTTTTTTTTAAAAAAAAATAAATCCAAACATCGGTGAATCAAGAGGCTTTTCAGGTTAGGGTACAGAATGTGTCCCAGTCCTCCCGTTGCTTCTCATCTCTTCCATAACACGTACTCCCTCTGTAAAAACAAAAAAAATCAACCTAGAACAGAATGTGACATCTCTTAGTACAACGAACCTGAACAACCCTCTTCTTGGTTGCGTTTTTTTTATGGAGGAAGTAGACAGATAGAACAATGTGTCTACTTATCATGCCATTTTGTTTGGGTATTGTGCAAACTGCAAAACTTTCCCTTGCTACAACTCTCAATGCTAAAATCTCTATAACCGATTTCAGGGACTAAACTCTACTTCTTATTGGACCACGTGGAGCTCCGTAAATTTGGAATTGTCTCCTCCAAGAATCTGCCATGTGTCCATGTGGAGAAAACTAGCCTAGACGTTTCATTGTGAAATGAAAAAAAAATATATTGGCGTGTACAGCCCAGTCACGGATGCCTGCCTGGGCCTGGTCGTCCGGTGCCGTTGCTACAGCATTTGCATTGTTTCCTTCTCAAGCTAATTGTGCACACAAGACCAGGCATAAATGAGATAAACGAAAGTAAAAAAAAACAAAGAAAAAATATATATAAATTTTCAAAAATTATCTAAATAAATAAAATACATTATGGTTAAACCCGAAAATTGATTTACGTACCTAACCATACTGATATCCCATATTTATATGAAATAAATAAAAAAACTAAATTACAAAAATAAGTCGAAACATTGGATGAAAATTTGCAATATTAACAACCAATATTTCTTCGAATGTGCATTTCACTATTGATACTGTATGCACAATTTTTTGCTTAAAAATTGCCACAATTTTGAGGAAACATAACTTTACGTTTTTTTAATAGCATCTCTAATCATGTGTCTAATTATTGGCAATCACTAATTACAATCCAACTTTGTTTTTTTTTCATTCTAACATAAAATTAAATTCCATCTTTCTGAGACAAATACAAAATTATATTCCATTAATTAATATTTCCTTTTTGAAAGATTATTTTATGGGTGTTAAACTAACTTGTGTAAAAATATATTACTACACCAGTTTCAAATTACCGGTCATTCTCACATTTCAATTTCTAGATCAGGATCCCCTATCTTCACCTTTCATCAATGCCACATATATCTGGTAATCAAGGTTAACATTACTCTTAAAACCACTAGAATGTATTAAATGAGCATAACAAGGTAATTTGCTGCATAATTTGCTAGAGTGATAAATAATTCAAAATAAAGGCTGGTAAATTTTCCAAAACACTAGGTCTAGATAAGATATACATGCTATAAATTTACCGACGCGCTAACAGACACACCGATTTTCTAGTATAATCTAATTTTAGATTAGACACGATCTAGCTAGTACTAGAAACACAGACATACTCTCATCGAGCATTACGAATCTAGACATGTAGATGTATCAAATCCAATATATGTAGTAGTATATTTTAGAACAGGATAATAGCTAATGTTAACCTACCATATATATCCAAATTCGTAATAATACTTTTCTCCTATAAAACAACAATCTAGTATCAAATGGTAAGATATATCTCAATATTACAATAGTAGTATATTATTTGATACTAGATTATTATTATATCTGTTTCAGGTTATAAGACTTTCTAACATGTGACTAGATTTATTAGCATCTAATATGAAACGGATGAAATATATTGTAAGATAAAGAAAACATTAAGTCGTGTCTATTCCAGTATTAGTTGCTATATTTAGCACGGGGCAAGCCTAATATCCTAGTCGAGCTATCTCGCTGGGGCCTGGGGGAGAGTAGTAGTAACAACAGGAAAAGGGAACCGCGTGGCCTCCATTCGCGGGGCCTCCATCGATGGAGGCCTCTCTCCCGTTTCACCACCACCACCCCGCTGCCTCCTCCACCGCGGCGCATCACGCGGCCCGCCTCACTCCTCCTCCTCCTCCGCGAGACCCGCGTGCCACTGCCCGCTGGGTGCCCCCCGCGGCCGCGCCCGCGCGGAGCCGGAGCCCGGCAAATCTAGGGTTGCCGCCCCATCCTCCCCGACGCCTCCGCCTCCGCCTCGCGCCGCCGAGGATAACCGCTGCAGTCACGGGAGGGCCGCGCCGCCCCCGCCGCCGAGCCCCGCCTCCCTTGGAATGCGCCGGCGGCAGCAGCAGCAGCCTACGACGACCGCGTGAGGAGGAGGAGGAGGAGGAGGAGCGCTCTTCGACGGCGCACGCGGGGGTGAGCCTAGGTAACGTGCCCTACCAACCCCGCGTGTCCTCTCCTCCCTCTCGGTAATTTGTTTACACGATGAGTTGATGCAATGCGGTTGATCTCCTGTTGACCGGGGAGACCATGGCCCGCGTGGTGGAATTGGGGCGGCGGAAGAATTCGGTTGCGTTTGTATGCATTGCATCCCTGCGGAATCGTGTGGCCGTGGCTTGTCTCCTCGTCGTCCAGGAAATTCCAGTCACTTGAATCTTCCCAACTGCTTCATTTATTAGTATTGTTTTGGGCTTGTATCCTAAGTATTGGGTACTGATCTTCTTTTTTAATCCGTTTACCTATTATACTAGTGGTCACTGGTTTGCAGCAGCGATTGTTCTGATACTTGATGTGATCTTTTATTTTTCCCCTAAAATTTTGACCAACGGATTAGACTACAATTAAATAGACAACCAAGTTCTTTGCTTATGTCACCAATTAGTTAGCTTGTTTTGTTACGCTTTGTGGACATAAGGAAAGAGATCTGTTGTTTAGGAGATAAGTCTATCTTATCAATGAGTTCTGAAGTTATACAATGATTAACTGGATTGGAAGAAATTTCTGCTTTCGTGTAGCCCTTTTTCTCACTGTGATCTGAGTAATTGTGATTTTACACAGTGGGCGAGAACAAAGTTTTGCAAATGTCATCTACTGTGCCGAAGGCGTCCAATATCTTCTGGCATGATTGTGCAGTTGGCCAGGCTGATCGGCAGAAGCTACTGAAGCAGAAAGGTTGCGTTGTTTGGATCACAGGACTTAGTGGTTCAGGTAAATAAAGCTAATTTCTTTGAAACTTTGTGTTGTGCTTCTTGGGATGTTGGCACATCTGCTGAGCTGTTCAAGCATAAGATAATTTCAACAGCAATTTGTGTCTATGTGGAATGATATATCTTTACTAACAAATAAAACGTTCTTAAAGTGCATCCTACAATATTTTGGGCTAAAGGATGTAATATTGGGTGAATCTTGTTACATTCTACGCAATGCAAAAAATACTACTGCCTTATTTCTTTAGTTCTTGAATGGTTTATATACTTATTGGTTTGGTAACTACTGAAATATTTTGTACTTTATCTTCATCGTCTCTACTGAAGCAATTTGATCAACAACATTACACGAGTAGGAAAATAATATTGATGCATCAGTGACATGTGTTCAGTGCTCCCAGGTCCTGCTATTGATCCTCACACTGGATGTTGCTGTTCAATTTTTACATTTTTACAATGCTACTTAGCAACTTTCCCTTAAAATATTCAGGCGATTATTGTAAGTTTTGCTCACAAACCATGATGAGTTCAACTGTGTTTAAGAGGTGGTGATCTGTTCAAAATGATCAACTACATTTCAGAGTGTCATGTCAATATATGATATATTGTACCTATTTTTTGCTGTCCATGAATCCAGGGAAATAGCTTTCAGGTTATTGACGGGCAAATCTGTAGAGTTTGTACTGTAAGCTGACATGTCGTCATCTACATGAATGATGCTTTAGTTTCTCACTATTGATTTGTTCTATCTTCATGATTTAACATTTATTGTCAGAACAAAACTTCTTAACTTTCCAAGTGATGATTTACTTTTTTTTTTAAGTAAGTTCATTCTCTTACCTTCCATTGTCAAGGTAAAAGTACCCTGGCATGCACATTAGATCGAGAGCTCCATACAAGAGGGAAGCTTTCTTATGTTCTTGATGGTGATAATTTAAGACATGGTTTGAACAAGGATCTTGGCTTTAAGGCGGAAGACCGTGCTGAAAATATACGCAGAGTTGGTAAGTATCCCCTGACACAGAACTTTCATGTGGCAATTGAATGAAGTTCTGATTTAGGTAAAAATATGATAATGCTTTTGTTGTTATTTTACATTTTTGACACATCTGTGCTTGACATTTATATCCAACTATTCTGAGCAGGTGAGGTAGCAAAGCTATTCGCAGATGCAGGCCTAGTATGCATTGCAAGTTTCATATCTCCGTATAGGAGAGACCGTGAGTCTTGTCGTGCATTATTGTCAGATGGTAGCTTTATTGAAGTAAGCAATTCTTAGTTTATCTTCTGTTTAAGTGCACCTAGCTTTGTTATGGACTTTAATTTTGAATATTCACAAACATCCCTGAAACCCCTTTTGTAGGTTTTCTTGAACATGCCCTTGGAATTGTGTGAGTCAAGGGATCCTAAGGGCCTTTATAAGCTTGCTCGTGCAGGAAAAATAAAGGGTGAGATTCTCATATAGTGCTTGATTTCCAAAATCGAAAGATTTAAGAGTCCTTATTACGAAAGTGAATTGTTTAAAAATTCGCCTTACTTTTTAAGATTTGTTCCTAATATCTGCATGATTGCCTACTTGAATAATTACTCTTGCCAAGTTGAAGTACATTACGCATATCTTGGTCTCTTGGGGAAGCAACACCAGAAACCAAACTAGAGAAAACTTAATAGATGGCCGTTCTCCAAAATTGTTGATTTCTTTAAGCACCAAGAGTCTGTAGTTTTTTTTGCCTCATGCTCTTGTGCAAGTCCAGACATCTTAGAAAGGAAGTTTCGTTGTGTGCCACTGCCAACTCGTCCTCACTTTGTCAGCTCTAACCTTTATCGCTGCCAATAATCTCCATAGTAGTTTTTGAATCATGTATACATCACTCATGCTTCAAGCTTTAATTTTGTCCTGTTGCAGGTTTTACTGGAATTGATGACCCTTATGAATCACCATTAAACTCTGAGGTACATCTCCATTAGATTTGCTATCATCTCCACATGGTCAAAGTGTGCATTATTAACTGTGTTAGTATATGGCTGTTCTTTCTGGTTCATATTAAATCAGTGGCCTTAATGAAACTCAAGATATTAAAAGTTTTCATTTGTGATTGGATTAGATTGCAGAGCGATCCATTTTATAAGCATGTTACTCCTACATAATAATCTTGTAGGATTAAATGCATTCTCAGAAGAGGCAATGATAAAATATATGCATTGGTGGTCGGCTGATGGGAATGGCAGTTGTGGGTAGCAAATGTTACATTATGATTATTGCCACACTAGACGTCTATATCGCTAGCTGAATATAGTTTGTGATCCTTATTGTATTTTATCCTCAATTTTAAATTACATATGTAGCAGTCTGGAAGACACCTTTAATCAATTCGGTAGTTGTCTATTTGTACATCTATGTCTTTGTCATTGTATCATTTATTGTGCCCCACTTGAAGTTGCCACTGTTTGTCCTTTACCCAGTATCACGAACTCTTCCTTTTGTTACAGATTGAGATCAAAGAAGTGGATGGTGTATGCCCTTCACCATCGGACATGGCAGGACAAGTAGTCACTTATCTAGAGGAGAAAGGGTTTCTGCATGATTAGATGGGATGCATCGATCAGCCGGTAGAGTTTTCTCCTCCATATTAGACTAGTTCAGAATAAGTCAAGCTTTGGCATGTTTTCTGTACTTGTTTTTGTTTAGATTGGTTACATGCTTTGATCTACCCATATTCCTTCTTCACTGCACAGCTAATGGAGCTGTGCAATGACATTCAGGTAAGTTGGAGTAGATTTGTTTTTTTGGGATCCAAAATCATCCCAGTTATTAACAGGCCGTAGAAGATATCCATTTACTTCTGTTCTTACATTGTGGACTTTATACTGTTACTGTTCTTCTACCAGAATCAGTGCCTGGGCTGCGGACATCCATCGTGGATGAAGAGGCTGGATTTCAATCCATTTTCTAAAAAGAAAAGAATCAGTGCCTGTATTATCTGAAACCAATCCGAACTTCAAGGCTGTTTGGTCGTAAGAATATAAAATTGTCGTGACCTTGACTTTAGATAATACGGATGCCTGGTGAGGGTAATGTCTCGTCCACGGAAATCATTGGAAGTTCCCACTTCCGTGATCATCGGCAACTATGTTGTCGTTATATGATCTGAAGTTACGAGGGGGAAAAACAAACATATCTACTCCCTCCGTCCCACAACAAACATACTAGATGATGTCTAATCTAGTCCTAGATTATTATATCAGAACTAGATTACTATATTGTGTGAGACGGAGGGAGTAGCAGACCGAGAAGGGTAGGAAGATGGGGGAATGCTAGAATTGGCGTCAACCAAACACGGAGGACGCGGACGGTGCAGGGAGGGAAGACGGACTTATGTGAGCTCCTATGCGATGGTGTGTGGGAAGGAGAAAAGGGATGTGGTGATGTGATAAGATTATTGCGTTGCACGAATCTTGGCGTGATCTAAATAGTCTAAAATGAAGTTGTGTGTTTTCAGGTGCCTAGAAACTACTCCCTTCGTCCAAAAAAAAGAATTTAGAGAATTTAGAATTGAATAGGATTTTTGTTAGTACAACGAATCTAGATAGGAGCTTGTCCAAATTTGCTGTACTGGGAAATGTCTAATGTAATACTAGGTTGTTTTTTTTAAGGGTGGTGAGAGTACACTATTATCCAAACGGTAGTGCAGGCTGCAAGCTTGCGGTTTCTTACAGAGTCGACGTCGTCTCTGTCAAACAACAGACATGGTCCACCCAAGAGGGATACGGCACCTTTGCGAGCTGCGTCGACCGCTCCGCCGCGGAGACGACTAGTCGAGATCACCACACACCTGCCGGCCCATCTGCCTACGCGTCCTGTACACTTGCACACGCCCCTCCAGCCCCTCGCGGCACGGTCAAAACCGCCCTGGCGCTCCCGACAAAAACCGCGCGCCCCCCGCGCCCCCACCGGCCGGACGATGCGACGACCGGCCGCCCCGCACGAACGCAGCAGCTGCCTCCTCCTCCTCGTCTTTCCCTCCCGCACGCCACCACCTCGCCCACCTATCCACGTCAACTCCCTCCGTCCCTCGCCCGCGCGAGCTACGTACTACGTTTACCCTTCTCCCTTTCTCCGCGACTCCACCCCACCGCGCGCGCGCACACAGAGCGCTCCACGCAAACGAGGAAAAACCCCCCCACCCACAAACAAAAAACCGCACGCAACGCAACAACGTACCACGAGTCTACGAGGCAGATGGTGTTCAGCGTCGCGTGGGTGGCGGCGGCGGCGCGGGTGCCGGCGGAGCTGTGCCAGGGACAGGGCGGGGCGCGCGGGCGGCGGCGGCGGCTGCGGGCCGACGAGGTGCTGCGCGCGCTGCTCGTGGCGCCCGTGCGGGAGCTCGAGCGCCTCGCCGACTGGCTCTTCGTGTTCTTCTGCCTCCCCCTGCCGGACTACTACGTGCCGGGCTCCGGCCGCGGCGGGCTGCTGGTGGCGCGGGCGCCGTCGCCGCCGTCGGGCGGCGCGTTCCTGCACTACGGCGGTAGGTACCGGAGGCCCCTCTCGCTCTTGTTGCCGTCGTCGTCGTCGTCCTCCTCCTCCTCGTCCATGTCCTCGTCGGAGGAGTACTACTATTACTCCGACGATTAGGAGGACGCATCGAATCAAGCTGAGGTGTACAGAATGCAATTGTGTTGTGGTTTATTCATCTATCTAGCCATGGCCATGGGCTTTTGTCTGCTAAATTCTTTGTGATTTGTACATATATGTGTCATTGAACCGACAAATTCAAATGATGGTTTTTGTTGATTTTGTTGGTTAAAGATTGTTTCGATTCTGAAATTTCAGGCGTTTTTGATGGTTTTGCGGTAGCTTCTTTGATTAAGAAATGAATATCAAAATGATGTCTTTTAATTTGTTCTTGACATGAGTGTACGTAACAACTAACAACCATATATAGGTGGACGGCGATTAATTATTTCGAAGAAAAAATATACCAAGTTTGTACTATTTGGTGGCCGGACAATAATTGGGCCATTGCAACAAGAGCAATGAAGAACAAATCGATTGTTTACTAATTGTCCCTTTCGATCTCGATCTATCATATATTCTTAGGGGACCCTTTTCTCATCTTCAATACATCTCGAGCAGTGGTTGACAAAGTAGTGGGGGATTGTCTAACATAAATCGTCTGAAAAAAGAGAAAATGGTACGGGTAGTCTTTGTTATGAATATCCTTCCCTAAGTTGCAATATTGCACTTCTAAACATTTTAAGGTACCTTCCAATTATTAGTAAGAAGTTCAATCACATTAGGGCATGTACAAAGTTAGAGTCTAATATAAGCTCTCTATATTAATTTGCGTCACTAGAGAGCTCTCTATATTAATTTACGTCACTAGAGATCATCCTCATACAATAGTAGAGACAATAAGATCTCTTAATCATTAATGCACTAACTATTTTTTTATTATACTTCTTTCCTTTTTTCCATCCTCATGCAACAAACTTTTCGTTAATAAATACTAAGAGTGGACTCTAAGCCGTTGTTATGCGTAACAATGATGTTTCTCTTTTCTTCCCTCTCTTTCTTTCACATCATCAAATTTACATAACAACAAAGAGAGCCCATTAAAGGCATGTACAAAGGTAAAGTCAAATATGAGCTCTCTATATTAAGTAATATCACTAGAGACTATCCTCTTACGATAGTTCTTCCTCCGGATTCATTTTAATTGATGTTTTAGACAATGACACTGTCTGCAAAATATATCTTTGACCTTATTTTTCTATTATAATATATATGCAATAAATAAATGCATGTTTACTTTTATTATAGTGCTTTGAAAGACAAATCTATATATGTTGTTATAGTTTTTTTAAACTAAATATTTTTAAAATTATTGATGGTCAAAGTTATAAAAGTTTGACCTAAACGTCAGTTATTATAAAACCAGAGGGAGTAGAGACTAAACCATTAATGCACTATTTTTTTATACTTCTTTCCTTTTCTCCACCCTCATGCAACAAATTTTCCGTTAATAAATGCTAATAGTCGACTCTGAGCCGTTATCATACGTAGCAACGATGTTTCTCCTTCCTCCCATCTCTTTCTTCCATGTCACCAAATTTACTTGTATGAGAACGAAAAGAGACTGTTATTAGACACGATTATACATGCCCTTATTTCCCAATAACAATTCCATTTTTAAGACAACTATAACCTACAACATTATTCCAGCATACAAGTGTATCGAAGACACACACATCAGGGTGTACCTTTCTAATGAACTGTTTGGATCTCGACGCAACGGGTTTTGCCAAATTCCAATCGAATTTACTGTTTCAGATTTCAATTTCTTAGGAACTATTTTAATTTTGCCTCCAAATCTGCTTTCATCCTATGTCGAAGCCATGAAATTTCATGGTTTTCTGTTTGTAAAAAAAAAAGAAAAAGAAGAAAAACCCTGGCACACATATGCATATCACATGAACACAACCACGACTTCGCAAATACTTCCATTTTAACACATGAGAGATACTTTTAAGTATAAGCGATACATCCCTAATATCACAAAATTTGTACAGGAAGTGTACCTAACTGTGTGTACCAGGATTTGAGATGTGGTAAGCCACAAATTAACTCCATCACCAGACAAAAATGTGTTCTCATATGTAGGAAACCATGCGATTAACTATTCATTCGCCTAATGGCCTTAGGTTGTGTTCGAGTTCAACAGTTTGGCTGGCTAATTTATTTCATGTAAAATAAGATGGGTCATTAAGGAATGATTAATTAAGTACTATATCTATTTTATATTATAAGTTGCTTTGATTTTTTTCTACTCAAACATTTTCAAGTTTGACCAAATTTATAAAAAATTATGGTAACATTTTCAACATAAAACAAACGTATTATCAAAATATGTTTAATGAAACTAATTTAGTGTTAAAAATGTTACTAAATATTTTTATAATTTTGATCAAATTTAAAGAAATCTAACTATAAAAAAACAAAAATACTTATAATATAAAATGGAAGGAATATTAATTATTGAAAATTTGAAAATAAATGAATCTATTTGATTTTTAAAAAACTTGTATATATAAGGTTTTATCACAACATGCATTATTGAGCCGTTTGTGAAGTGTGTCCATACAAAAGGAAAATACTCGGCCAGGTAACCCAATCAAACTCAGCCTTAAGTTATTTGAGAAAACCGTGCACTTTATTTTGATAGGTATCGGTTTCTAACTTTTACTACCTTCATCCCAAAAATAAGAACCTATACTGGATATAACATTTGCTATTAAAATGTATCTGGACAGAGGAAACGTCTCATCCAGTCTTAGATTTTTATATTTTTGAGATATAGGGAGCAGTAAGATATTTGCACAGACACACTATGTTTTTCCAGTGCCTTGCTATATACATTGATTTGTACAGAAGTAAACGATCAAATGATTCAGTACCTATTGCTACTATCTTCATTCCAAAATAAGTTTATTTTTCACTCATCCACACATACCAATACAAATATTAAAGAGTAGGATATTCCTACTTTATCCAAACACAACACAACTATTCATCACTTTATCTACTCCCGATATAATTATTCAACATTCGCAAATTCCCACGTAATGATTACTTTTAGAAAATAAACATATTTAATAACAGCTATAAATTAACTTATTTTTTTTTAGATCAGAACACATTTTGCCCCGACTATACATAAGTTCACATGTCCTCTGGCCCTCTGGCCATCGATTTATGTACCACTTTAATACTTCCGTCTATCCAGATTCGTTGTACTAAGATTCACATCTATCAAAATCTTTTATATTATGGAACGGAGGGAGGGAGTACTTCATAACACAATAATCCTCGAGACATAAATTAATTAAATAATATATGGGCCAATTCTTACGGAGCTTCAGTTCTTTAGGCCTTTAATCGATGGCCCATTAATATCCCGGCGTTCCACACACGGCGGCCCATGCAAAGCCCAATTTGACCGGCCGCGTGACCCGCGTTTAGACTTTTGACTAGCCAACTCCCACAAACGAGTATAAACGACCAAACCGAAAACCAACGCGGGTGCTATCCCAGCCGTCCGTTCCCACCTGACAACCGACCGAATCGAACGGCCACCATAGCACCCTCACCTCACCACCTAATCCAACTTCTAATCGAGCGACTCCTCATCATCATCGAGTCGATCTCCCTCACGAAGCAACCCCAACCTTCTTTACCTTTCCCGGGCCGTGTCGCCCACGCGATTCCCTTCCCTCCAATCGAATCACGTCGCCGTCCTCCTCCGCCTCCGCCGCCGCCAACCTCGTCGGCGCCGCCCTCGGATCCACGCCGCGCGATGCAGCACGGAGACTACGCCTCCTCGGCCCCCCCGGCTGCGGGCCACTACTACCCGCACCAGTTCGCGCCGAATCCGCCTCCGCACCCGGCCTCCTCCGCCGCCGACGCCGCGCCGCCGACGATCCCGGCGAGCTACGCCTCCGCGCCGCCCTACTCGGTGGGAGGGTACTCCGATCAGCCGCCGTCGGCCCCGTCCTACGCGCCGCCGCCGCCGCCGCCCCAGTACGCCGGGTACGCGCCGCCCTACAACAATCCCAACCCCGCGCCCTACCCACCGGAGCCGTCCCCGGCGCCGGCGCCGTACTACAGCTACCCGCCGACGGCGGCGGGGGCGGCCACGCAGCATGCTCCGGCGGCGGAGCCCAGCCCCGCGCCGCTGCCCTACGACGCCCCGTACTACGGAGGCTACCAGCCGCCTCCTACCGCGGGGTACGGCGACGATGATTACCTAAACGAGGGCGCCTATGCGTATAGCGGCGACGGCGGCTCCGAGCCGTACGGGGCGCGCGGCACGGCGCCGACGCGGTCGGGTGCCGCGATGTTTGATGACTACGGCCGGTCGATTGGGCCCTCGTCGGGAGGGGCGGACCAGTGGCCCACCGGTGGCGGCGGCGGTGTGGGTGGGAGCTTTGGGAAAATTGCGAGGGCTGTTCCAAAAGCAGAGTCTCATGAGGATGCTAACGGTGGTGCGCAGAAGTTTCGGGTTAAACTGCTGCCTGAGGGTGCCGGGAGCCCTACCGATGTGCTTTGTCAGGTATGATGAAATGGAATTGATGATAGGATTGGTCAAATTATACATCACACATGCAAAATTTAGAGTAATGATGTTTGAAACTTTTTAGATTATGCGCTAGAGTGACCTTGGTAGTTCCAATATGCCTTTAACATGTTTATTTTTGCTGTTGCAGATTGGTCTGGATGGAATTCGCATGCTTGATCCCAGCACAAGCAGGACACTAAGGATTTATCCCCTTGATACACTGACAAGATGGGATGTAAGTGCGACATCCTTTTGCAGAGGATTATGTGTATATCTTCTTACTACAAAATACAATGGCAATGTTGTTTTTCTAATGGACGGTTCATGGTTGTGGTGCTTGGTTAGGTTTTAGATTCAACCGTATTTGCATTTTGGGCGAAGACTCCAGTTGATTTTGAAGCAAAGCGAATAAGGTTGAAGTCAAACAGCTATACCTCCAATACTTTGCTTGACACTGTGACTGCAGCAACAGTGCAGGTGATCATCTTCCTCCATTATCAATCGCTATTTACCCTCATTTTAAGATTCTTAGGTTTAGACTTGCTTTGCTCTGTAACACACTAACACCACTACTAATAGCTGCTTTTGGTGAAAAAGTGTTAATTAGAAAAACCAAAGCGATGAATATTTGAATTTGAACCAATACTTAGGAAACAGCAAAATATGACTTATATCATGAATGTCTCGCTTCTCCAAAATATTACTAGAAATCAATATGTCATACTGCGGCGAGTATGATGCCATATAAGTTGGCTAACTTGGATACCACCTTATTACTCTGTTTGAATTATATTCCAATATTCTGTGTTTGAATTACTCTCTTGTATATTGATGAATGGAATATAAGTTGCTAACTTGGATTCCACATTGATTGGCAGTATCCTTTCACAATATTTGTAGAAACTAGTTTTTTTTTTAAAGAAAAGGTTTTGCTCCAACATATTTTTCTTGATAGATTTTGTTCACGGAGTTGCTCATACATTCAGCATATTTAATGCTTCTTCTTTTTTTTTGACAAAACATTCACATTTTTTAACTTTGTGAAACTACTTACAGTTTAAGGAGATTGGTGGAGATGCAAGAGGCAGAGGAACTGTAGACAGTAGCAAACCCATGTCACAATCAAATGAGAAGAAGAAAGGTTTTGATTGGATGTTTGCAAAACCTGTTGACGAAGTGAAAGACCATTGGGTAAGTTGAATTGCTGCGACACACATTTACTACTTGATCTTAGTTACAAGAATGCTGGAACCTTTTTAGTTTATTATTTGTTTACTTGCATTGTTCCACTTCCTATTTTTGATAATTTTCTTGCAATATCTGCTCTTCCCTGCGAATGCATGTAGTTTGGCCCCTTTTTTGAAGTGTATATAGTTTGCCCTTTGATTAGTCCTTTACATGACGATACACTCTGTAACCATTTTGGTTGAGCATTTCATCATATAATGAAGACCACTTCAGTTCACTTAGCAGTACTGTTGCTCTAGCCACTGACTGTTTTGCCATCTTGTACCACCATTTTGTTAATCTTATGATCGTGTTTCTTCTCTTTATCTCCTTTCTAGGTTCCAGATGAGGCTGCGAAGAAGTGCTACTCATGTGCTGTTGATTTTAGTCCTTTTAACCGCAGGGTAATTTGAATACTCTTTGTTCGGATATACTTATTTGTTACTTTTATGATGATATTTTGATAAATTAAGATGATGTTTTCTTTGCAGCATCATTGTAGGAACTGTGGTGAAATATTCTGTGACAAATGCAGTCAAGGAAGAACTGCTCTGACTGCTGAAGATAATGCCCCGCTTGTCCGAGTTTGTGATAGATGCATGGTACGTTCTGCTTCTTGTTTCTTAATTATATATTCTTTCTTTTGCTTGATGTTATCTTAGGTATAGTTACTTAGCTCATTTTAAGCATAGCTTGACTGTGTTACTTCTTGGTTGTATTTCTCTTGTTTTCCAAAGCGAGCACAGCTCGCATAACCTCTGCAGCAACTCACCTATTGTCTGTTGCTCTACTTATACATGCTTTAGCAGTTTTATCACTGACCAAATGGAAAACATAGTAAAATTTGAATAGCTGTGCACTATAGCTCTTCTTGGCGAGTTTCAATTCAGTGCCATGTGTTCATACGTTAGAATGTTTCTTATTCTCTCAGGCAGAAGTCTCTCAAAGGCTTAGCATAGCACAGGAAGCTGCCAACAGGTCTGCCACAGTGCAAAGTCATGAAGATCTTGCAAGAAAACTTAAGGTGACGTACTAGATAACACTTCCTCTATATTATACATTCATTGGAGTGACTTGTACACTTGACGGATTAATTGAGCATGATTTGTTGGAATGTAAGAGTTGTAAATGTTTGTTGGCACATGTTTTGCCGCCAAAATTTTAGTCCCTAACATCTTAGGTGCCATCAGGAAATTTCAGCATGTTCTATGAGTCTGTGATCTTAACAAATTTATGCTTTGATCAACAGGAGGAAATGGAGAGAAATCGCAAGTCCTCGGGTTCTGCATCTGGAGGTTCATCTGGGACCAAAATGAGGGAAGTTGCATGTCCTACTTGCACTGTCCATCTTCAGGTCGGTCTGACTTTAGGCACTCAAATGTGAATGCTCTTACAGTAATGACTTCGTTTGGCGCTTACATACTATCAATGGATGTGCAATTGCAGGTTCAGGTTCCAACCTCTGGCTCAGAAACAGTGGAATGTGGGGTATGCCAGCATGCTTTCCGTGTCAGCGCCAATTGATAAACCGGGAGACAGAGCATGTCTATAGCAATTATTCTGTTTATAACTCACTTATTTTGCTGTTCCATACATAATAAGCGTGTGTGCAGCCTGTAGATATTTCCTGGTTGTGTTGGTGACCATGACAGGATATACTAGGTTTTTCTTGTACATGGGTTAATCCTAAAATATATGCTCTAATACTGCTGAAATTGAAACATGCTTGGATGTCTGTGGAGAATATCAAAGAAACATTCGTTTCTATGGTTCAAACACATATCTCAACATAAGTTCTTAAAAACAGCTTTGGGTGTGCTTTCAGATACAAAATGGAATGCCTTTTGCAGCAAATGTGTAGAACTGCATCTAACTATGAGTGTTTTAAGATGCTTTGCATCTTCCTGTCAGCATGGTCGGCTCGCTTCCGGTTGCAAATATGTCTTCTCTGGATTATCTAGGCAAATGTACTTATTGCCTAAAAGTCTAAAACACTTGTTATTGCTTGCTACTTCCTCTGTTTCACAATGGAAGTCTATCTAGTATTGTCTACATTTATATAGGTGTTAGTGAATCTAGATATATATGTGTGCCTAGATTCATTAACATTTATATAAATATGAGTAATGCTAGAAAGTCTTACATTATGAAACGGAGTGAGTAGTTGCTAGTACTACTTATTAGACAAGAACTGAATGTGGGGCAAAGATCAAACTGCGCCTAGTTGAAGCACGCAAGAGCCTAAACCCAACCTCACTACAAGTCACTATAGCAGCTTCTTGTATCAACATCCATCATACCTCTCGAAAAGCAACATTCTTGACCAAAATTTATGGGCAGCATCCGCATCTGTAGTTCTGCACACGCTCCTCAGCAGTGTCATCTAGCTCCAGGCAAAGAGCGTGCAGGGAATCAGGATAGCACGTCGCAGGCCAGGCCACAGGCCAGCAGCAACGCAGGCAGCATCCATGCACGCATGTGCCCGGTGTCCATCGGCGACTCTGGATGGCCCACGCAGCATGGACTACAACGAAATGAACCTCCATCCTCTTCCTAGGAGAGAGGATTCATCTAGTTAGCGACGGATCTAGAAATTTTCTGCAGTTTGAGCAAGACACTACAACAATGGCTAGGTCAATGTTATTGTAAAATGTTGGTGATATACTATCGAGATTGATCCGGTTCCTAGTACAATGTTGTTGTAAAATGTTGGTAATTGCTATCGAGATTGATGTATAAATTTTCTTGAGGTCTTGTTCGACTTAGAGGGGATTGAAAAGTATTGAAGGGCATTGAGGGAGAATAATCACATCATAATAGGTGTGTAATAAATCATCTTCAATCTCTTGCTCACATGGATTAACCGAACAAGGTATGAGCGGGAGCAAAACACACCATGACGGTGTTATTCCATGCTATCGTGAAATATTGGTGATATGCATGGTATGCCCTCCTATACTACTGCGATCCGATAAGCCCGGGCAGCTGCATAGGGTCGCTGGGCCATGGATCCGCCAATGATGATCTGGTTTAACCATCAGGGGAAGAGATGGAGGGAGAGGGATTATTGATCTGATTTTACTTCGTATACTAACCATTAAGAAGAAGAAGAAGGACACCGGCACGTTGGCGGCATGATTGATCTCTCCTCGAAAGCAGCATCTCTTCCTCTCCCCACCCGCGGCGTTTAAGCGGAAACACCATCATTCTGCTGCTGAAAGCGTTCCATCCAGGCATGTAAACCACGGGAAAGTCTGTGCAGGAAACCGGTATAAACTCCGGAAAGAAGTACTAGTAGCTATCAAGCCTATGCAATGCAGTGTCTACGTACAGGTAGCCTGTCTGTCTCTGAATACAACGTGAGGCGAGCTCTCGAGATGGGCAACTCGCAGCGTGATCCGATGAGTACTAAGTTTCAAGTGTGGTATACTGGTAGCTGAATTCTTCAGACATTGCGTCGTGGACACTGTGTTTGTTAATTCTTCAGGCTATCAATGATCTGCCTTTTGGGTCTTCTTCTTCATCTTCTTCTTCGCGAGCGGATTAACCGAGCCTGCAATGGATGGCAGGTTTCTGTTCCTAATCCGGATGGCCCATGCTGTCTTTTGACCGTCGCTTTGGGGCAGAGCCGTACTGTATGATTACTCTGGAACTGACAGTGTCGAACGTGTTCATCTCCGTGAAATTTGATGGATACACATCCTGTGCGTTTGTGTTTCTTGCTCTTGTGTTTGTACCATCCGATGTGGTCACCTAATTTCTTCAATCTTGAAATAGCATTTGATCCAACAATTAATAGTAGTATGACATCCCAACTTCTATATTGTCTTTAAGCAATTTCTTGATTGCTTCTGGGTAGCTAGCTGAGTTGTCCTTGCATATTTTTATGTTACAGTACATTGCAAGGGAAAAACATACTAGGTTGCTTTCATTAACTCCATTCTTTCAGAAAGATTAGCCGTTTTCAGTTCATGAACTAATTGCTCCACTCCATATATTCCCTAGTCCCTACCTTCCTTCTTTCTCTTTGAGAATCTTCAGCGTACTGAGAATAATCAAGACAGAGAAGAAAGCGAAGATCACCAAGTCATTCTTATCTGTAGTACTTTCTGAAGTTAACACTGCACCCATCATGTACAGTACCAAACTCAGTTTGGTGGATTGGATCAATGCATTCTCCAAGTTGTTCGATTAGGACTTCAGATCCCATCTTTCATTTGCTAATCCACTTGACTACGTTCAAAACGATAATCTGCATGTCTTTCCAAAATACCTAAGGACTAAAAAAAAGCTATATGCATTGCAAACAGGCCATGCTATTCAGACATGCATTTTGGCACTATCTCTGTCCATTATGCGGCCATTTGAACATGTTTCCATGTTCTATGATCTCTCCAACCATGTCCTCTTCATGATATCATTGCATGTATGGACTCACTCAACCATGTACTCGCGACCTCACCATATTCTAGTAGCTCAGACTCAGCCATCAGGCTTGGCATGCTTGTAGACAGCCACCAGCAGCATGCTACGATACAGTTGATAACTGCCTTGGACCTCGATTGGACTGCATATGATAGAACATAGATAATGCTTACAGGTTGTTTTGACAGTGACATGGCATACAGTTGAGTGGACAACCGATAATTGGGTCCAATAGTGATTAAGCGAGTAATCTTCGGTCCTTAGCTATGAAATGGACTTGTTGGTCACGACCGTCACTCAAAACAGAAGAACGAAAGAGATTGCTTGTTTCTGTTCTCTGAAAAATTAACGGTGGTCGTACTGTCCACCTATTGGAATTCTCCCTTGAGGGAAGCTCTGAATTAGCCCAATTGTCTGTCCTACAAATTAACCGAGTACTCTACAAATTTATGTTCTCTATTCGAGTGATTAAGTATGGCTGTTAGCTATGGTTGTTAAGAACTGAAATGGACATGGTCGCTTCTGTCACTCAAAACAGAAGAACGCAAGAGATCGCGTGTTTCTGTTCTCTGAAGAATTAACGGTGGGTGATGCTGCCCACTCACACGAGCAACTCTGAATTAAAATTAAGATGGTCAACTGTATTCTTCCACAAATTCCTACTATATTAATGCCTAATTTAAGCAAGATTTGATGGACTGCGTGATTCACTAAACACAATGCAGAACATGCACGTAAGCACTCGCGAATTCAGAGAAAATGTATGGGAGGGAGCAGATGACATCGGGCCGTGCTACAGGTTGCCTCGGTGTCTCCTGCGCTCCTGCTCTCTAGGCTGCGTCCTGCGTGCGTGCGTGCGTGCGTGGCGTGGCTGCCCGTTTCAGGCTTCGACTAGTGGTAGGTGAGGGCGACCTGCGGCGCAACTTTGAAATGCGGCCGTATTGTGGCTCTCAAATTGGCCGAAAAACGGATGGTTTTTTTTGCAGAGGATTCCCTGCTGATTTGTGATTTTCGTCGTGGGTTTTGGGGGGCACGACCAGCGTCCACACGTACCGGAACAAAGTTGTTCTGCTACAGTGTTTCACTATGTCGGCACTCAGCATTCATACAGTGAATTACTGAATCGTACGTTTTTACTTTTTACCTAGTACGTGAGACTATTTTACGGTAGTTTCAGCTGGTAGGAAAAAACGTAGCATAGGAGTTGGACTCATAGCAGGTTTTTAAAATACCATAGATTACCGCTGGATTATCGCGGTTATAGGGTACGTCGACGTGGTCTAATATGCAAACCACTTGTTATATTAGGTAGGTAAAGAAAAGAAAAGAAAAGAAAATTTGAGTTCTTTTGTTACTTTTCTATCTTAAAATATATAATACTTATACTTCATTTCTCCTATAATATAGCAAGATATAACTGAATGAGACATTTCATAGTAAATTAAATATAGACTGGTATCCCCTTTTAGGTTAGCTTTTTTGAGACAGATAGAGTACTTGATTCATTTTATACTCTATATATCCTAAAATAAATACACGTAGTACGTAATGTAGTTCCATAAAAAAAGTACGTAATGTGATTTATTCTAGTACTACGAATCTAGACTATTTGTCTAGTACTCCACTAAGAATCTAGATTCACAATACTAAAATCCTGCTTGTCCAGATTTGTAGTATATTCTAATACTGACCAAAGTACACCTGGTATATAACATGACATATTATAGTATTACGAATTCTGGATTGTTACATATCTAAATTCGGATATATCAAATCACAAATTAGGTATATTTATTTTGAAACAAAGAAAATAGAATGAATCGTATATATGTCCAAATTCATACTAGTAATATACGAAATGTTTTATCCGATTATATGATACCAGTATATTACATGGCGCCTCCTCTCTCTCTCTCCAACCCGGGCCGAGCCTCTCGCTCCGTACTCACGCACACACGCAGCGGCGCAGCGAGAGAGAGAGAGAGAGAGAGAGAGGCAAAAACGACACCAACGGGCGGATTTTTAAGTGCGGCCACCTCCATCCTCCCCGTGTCCGCTAGCCCCCTCCTCCCTCCGTTGGTCTCCGCCCACCCAGAGGAAACCACCCGCCCCCGGTCCCCGGAGGAAAGCTTCGGCCATGGCGGCGGCGGCGGCGGCTCGGAGGGGATGCCTGGTCGCGCTTCTGGCGGTGCTCTTCTTGGCCTGCGCCGCTGAGGGGGGTGCGGCGGCGGCGTCGGCGGCGCAGCAGCAGCAGCAGCCACGGCGGCGGAGGCATCTGCTGCGGCGGCAGCGGCAGGTGCACAGCCACCTCAGGCGGCTCAACAAGGCGCCCCTCGCCAGCATCGAGGTAGCGGCCCGTCTCCTCCTCTCCTCTCCTCTCCCACCAACATGGCGCGCATTCAATGCACGCCGCCTCGCTCGCCATCGATTTCCCGTTTCGTTTTTTCTTTTCTTTTCTTGCTCTGGTCGCTCGCTGGTATGGAGGGGCGGAAGGAATGAATCCATGGAGGGGAAAAAAAAAAAAGAAAAGGCGGTGGTGCATTTGGTATGGAAGTCGCAAAAAAAGTTTTGCGCTTTTGATTGATGGATCGACTTGCTCGTGCTTGGTGATGAGCTCGCTTTGGAAGTGTGGATTGACTGTTCCTCCTCCTCTCATGGACCATGCATTGGGGTGTCTTCCGTTGATGGAGGAAAAGGCTCGCTTTTGGAGGAACATTTTATGGGTGCCCGTGCTTCTTTGGGTTCTCTCCACTTCAAGGGAGGATAGATATGGTTGCTTTCCTTTCTTTGGAGGAGAACAGACTACAGAGTGTCTTCTTCCTTTTCTTTCTTTCTTTTTTTTCCTCTGAACCATTAACAAATTTTGCTTTTGTTGCTCAAAGATTTCTTCTTTGGAGTATGGTTGATAGTCTACTTCATGGATGTTTTGGATTATCTGAAGTTGCATTGGTTTGATATATGGAATTCTAGAACTTTCTTTTCCTATTTTTTTTACACTACTTTTGCTAAAATGAGATTTTTCCCTGTCTCTCTCAAATCATTCATGTCCTGAATTTAGGATAATGTTTTCTCTTTTTTTTTCTTGCTTTGATTGCATAACTGACAGTGTGAATTCAACAGAGTCCTGATGGAGACATCATAGACTGTGTGCACATCTCCAACCAGCCTGCCTTTGATCACCCTTTCCTCAAGAACCACACTATCCAGGTTCCTCTCTCTCCAGAACACACCACTGCCCCTTTTTTTACAGTTGGGGTAATGCTTCCCCACATATCATGATAACACTCAATGGTGCACTATCACCACCTTTCAGATGAGGCCTGATTACCACCCAGAAGGCCTGTATGATGAGTCCAAGGTTGCATCACAGCAGAACACCCAGACAATCACCCAAATGTGGCACAAGAACGGCGTGTGCCCGGAGAACACCATACCAATCAGGAGGACCAAGAAGGAGGATGTCCTGAGGGCCAGCTCCATCAGGAGATATGGCAAGAAGAAGCACAAGAGCACCCCAAACCCCATGTCTGTCGACCCTGATATGCTCAATGAGAGTGGCCACCAGGTAGGGTAGAGTGTGTAATGTGTTCCATTCAAGAACCAATCTCCCTAATAGTACTTAACATGTTATTGGGATTGTTCATTTAAATCTTGTTTCTGCTCCATGGTGCAGCATGCAATAGCATATGTGGAAGGTGATAAGTACTATGGAGCTAAGGCTACCATCAATGTGTGGCAGCCAAGAATTGAGCAGGCCAATGAGTTCAGCCTGTCCCAGCTCTGGATCTTGGGTGGTTCCTTTGGGCAGGACCTTAACAGCATTGAAGCAGGATGGCAGGTGAGAGGGAGAAGAAAAACCCACTTAGGTCAAAAGTTCTATTAAATGCTTTGTTGCAGCTTCCATTTTTGTTCTTCCATGCGCCCAATTATGAAGCTCATTCCTCCCCTTGCATGCGTCAATAATTCCTGTTTTGCAATAATGATATGGTACACTACGACTGGAGAGGCCTTTCATTTTAGGAGCCAGACTAGATTATATTCGTTTACGAAGATTCTTTCTTTCATGAGCAACTGTTTTAGGAGCTAAGAATGCTGTGATGGCGGATTAAAGCTATATGCAGTACTCTCTTGCATTGTGGCTTATGTCTTTATTCTCTCTACATTATTGCAGGTTAGCCCAGATCTGTATGGGGACAACAACACTAGACTCTTCACCTACTGGACTGTAAGATAAACATCACATTCCTTTCAATCTTCACGATAATTGTTTTTTAGCTTCTTTTTGTCTCTTGTTTAGATCTACATTCCTATCTTGCTGTTATTGAACTACAGATTAGCCTAATGATACTGATTTTTGTATTGCCTCTGTACTCTCTGTAGAGCGATGCGTATCAGGCAACAGGATGCTACAACCTGCTGTGCTCGGGGTTCATACAGATAAACAATCAGATAGCCATGGGCGCTAGCATCTCCCCACTCTCCAACTATGGTGGTTCCCAGTATGATATCAATATTTTGGTCTGGAAGGTAAAATACAAGAAACCTTCACATGCGTGTGCATACACACAGACGAAATTCATGAACGGTGCCAGCGAATCTATGCCCACCTGTTTCTTGTTCTTTCCTGAGGCACCTCCAGGGCTTAAGGTCAAGGCTACAACTGTGGCCCTGGCCTGTTTTGTGGACGCATTCACAGTTGTCCCCCACACACGTACTGTATTTATGCATGCTAATGCTAACACTAATGATTTGAGTTTTAAACAAATTTTCACAGGAATATTCTCCTAGAGCTCATGTTTCTTCTATTAAAATTTTCCATGTCATTACCATGTGACATTATGTTGGCATGCCACCACTTGCATAACCAACAAGATCTCGCTCCACGTATAATTCCGAAAGTGGGCTATCAAGCTAAAATAATTTAAAACTCGTTTTCATCAAAGGGTAGATCCTTTTCATAGTGCATATAATGAACACAAAAAGAAAACTTTATTTTTGCGCGTGCATGATAACACTAAAAGGTACCTACAATATTCCCTTATCATTATCCTATCTTCTAACTATGCCCCATGGATTGTGGTTTGCAGGACCCAAAGGAGGGCAATTGGTGGTTGCAGTTCGGTAATGACTATGTGTTAGGCTACTGGCCATCCTTCCTCTTCTCCTACTTGGCAGACAGTGCCTCCATGATAGAGTGGGGTGGTGAGGTGGTGAACTCGGAGCCTGATGGCAGCCACACCTCCACACAGATGGGCAGTGGCCACTTCCCTGAGGAAGGATTTGGCAAGTCCAGCTACTTCAAGAACATACAAGTGGTGGATTCATCAAACAATCTTAGGGCACCAAGTGGTATTGGGTCATTCACTGAGCAATCCAACTGCTATGATGTGCAGAATGGCAACAATGGTGACTGGGGCACATACTTCTACTATGGAGGGCCAGGGAAAAACCCAAACTGTCCATAGTAGAAATGGAAAAATTCTATCCATGCCCCTAACAAACCCTTGACACCTCTGTATTATGCAGTAAATTAGTTTACACCTCTTCTCTTTTTCTCCTCTTGGTTTTTGTTTTGGTTTCACCATTTTCCCACCAGGTTATTAACTTCTAGGTAAGTGTTTGACATGTGAAATTTGTTCTCTTCCTCAGAGATGTTGGTCTGGCTCTTGGGAGGAGTGCGGTCAAGTTTCTGAAGAGAAACAGGCCTGTTTGGTTGGTTGGTTTGTGCACTTGTGCCTCATATTTTGTCAAATATTTTTTGTTTTCTCCCATGCATGCCTTCAACTTGATTGTTGGAGCCTTGGAGGTACTGCACTTGTTAAGTTGAATTCAATTAATTAAGCTGTTGGTGCATGTGTGTGGCCTTTGGTTAATACCTGTACCAGTATGGGTTTTTCTATCCTGAAAAAAGTTGCTAATCAAGTGCTTAGCTATTGGAAGATGTGCAAAGATGCCAACTTTTTGTGTGCTACGTTTGGTGGCCACACTTGGGTCTTCTGGAAAGCGGCATTAAAGTTGGTTAAGCATATGGTTAGACCTGGGACTTGTATTCTGTGAAGGCAGGTGGAGTTCACATTGCAAGCAACAGTGCAAGCACCGCACCATTGCTTCAGCGATCTTCAAGCTCCTGACTATTGGTGGCCACTGATTGATTTGGTTGTGAGCTGCCTAACTGAATTGACATTTTTACTGGTCTACGGTTTGATTCTGACTACTGCTTCTAGTGTAAGGCTTTTGGATTTCAGTGCTCTAGTTGTGGCATCCAGTTCACAAATCACTTGTTCAAGTCTTCAAGATGTAAGGTTTGATTCTGTCCAGCTATAACGCACAAGGTGAGATGGAATTCGGGACGATTGATTTTCTGGCTGGTCATTTGATATGTTTCATGCCCAATAACGGTGGAATGCAGAGCATGTCTGGATAAAAATAGGAGTACTAACCAGATCCGTTGACGGCTGCAATTTTGATATTTTAGTCCTTTTATAAAACTATTATACAAACTAGTAACATGTCCAAGGGCCAAAGTCATATAATTGAGAATTGGTTGGGTGGATGGTGAGAAAAAAAATACTGGATCGGTGGTTATGCTTGTATGTTTTAATGGGCAGACCAATATAAGTGGGATGGGATAGGAGAATAATTAGGAATATAACATTGGATTCGGTGGTTACTCTCGCGAAGCTTACTAAATGAGGGGAGGGGAGGTTTTTAAAGTAGTAAAGATAAACCTCTAAGAACTAGTAAATCGCAGGAATGGATCTTCTGCTCCACAACCGACACTGAACACGAGCTCAGTGCTATTGTTAATGGCTTTCAAGGTTAGCGCCGAGTCGAGGGTCAAATAGTTTTTTTAGTGCCTAGTTCTGAAATAAGTTGTATCAAAGGTCCAAACGGCAAACTTGCTGACTGAGGGAATACCACCAAATGAGCTTCTGAAACATGTGAGCTGCATGATTGTGCGAGGAAAGATGGTTAAGAAAACAAACCACACCAGAAAGTAACCAAAGCAGCATGAGGCTTTTTTATTTACCATGTAATCCGGGCAACATCTCCTCTCCAGCGTTTAGCTCGACAGTAGTACAGTACAGCACAGCCATGGCCGTAGTAGCTCACGAGCACTCACCAAGCTGTCTCAAAAGGGCTATAGAAAGAAAACAAGCTGCCTTCACATGCCACACAGGGGCCCCTGCTTTTCTTTTGGTTGGATTCGATGGAAAATAATTACACCAACAAAATCCAGTCCCAAATTTTTTTCCCAAAAACATCATATCGAATCTTTAGACACATACATGTAGCATTAAATATAAATAAAATGAAAAATTAATTGTACAGTTTGCATGGAAATAGCGAGATGAATCTTTTAAGTCTAATTAGTCCATAATTAGCTATAAGTGCTATAGTAAACCACATGTACTAATGACGGATTAATTAGACAATTAATTAGACTTAATAAATTCGTCTTGTGGTTTCCAGGTGAGTTATGAAATTAGTTTTTTTATTCGTATCCGAAAACCCTCATTCGTATCAAAAACTTCTTCCAACATCCGGTTAAACGTCTGATGTGACACCTAAAAATTTTCTTTTAGCGAACTAAACCAGGCCGCAATGCAATGCAATTCACTGCAACTGCAATACTGCATCCATCCATGCATGCATGCAGCTAGTAGCAGGGCTCTCATCACAATCTCTCTCACTGGCTCTGCTGCTGACTCCAGTAGTACTGGGCTACTAGCTGTACTAGCCAGCTGTGACAGTGGTGAGCATGGATGGTTTCGTGTGTTTGCCCAGAGGACAAGAGGCCACTGTGGTATTCATCAACCTCTTGACGCCTCTCTTGTTTGCAATCGCAGAGCTCGTCGTTTTTCATCCACATGCATAGTGAGATTCTTCCATGGTGATTGTGCCTTTCCAACTTGTCAACTCTCTCTCTCTCTCTCTCTCCCTACCAGCGTGCATTGGATGCTGAATTGCTGATGTGTTCTTTTGTTTCGCCCATTTCAGGCTAATTCTCAATGTCTTAGGGGACCTGTGTGTTCATGTGAATTATAGTTAGGTCTTGTTTAGGGAAGCTTTTAGTAGCTGCGGTTTCTTTTAGAATCTCATGCTCCTTCAAACAATACAAATTCTCGCATATATTCTCCAGTTACTTGGAATCTCAAGCCCCCTCCAATAGAGCCTTAACCTTAGAAACTTTTCACAAATGTGTATACTACATGAATTGAACTGTTTTTTTAAAAAAAATGCTCCAAAAGATTAATGCTTGCAAGATGCCTGAAAAGTTTGAGGCTCCAAATGCCAGTTTGGTACTCTGAACTCTGCAGGGTAACCTTCCCCTGTAGCCTGTATAGGCAATGGTAGCAACTAGCAAGGCACCAGCTTTCCAGAGAGGTTGCAATGCAATTGCAATGGGACGAACAAGAACACGACGTACTCGCTAAGGAGAAGTATACGCTGGTTGTCTAGTACTGTACTACTTGGCATACGGCAGAGAGAAAGCTCACCATCTTTCTACTTGGCACAATCTTCTTGTACTTTTCCGTTTTCACTTTCACCGAGTAAATTATCAGGGCTAGGAGGAACACAGCCTTTTCATCATTAAAAGAGGCAGCAGGAGCAGATCAGAGCAGACATTTAGATCTGTAAAGCAATGCAACTGTGTGGATAGCCTGAATTGTTCAGCAGTAGTAGTAATAGTAGTATTTGCGCTGAATTTTTCAGTAGTATTTGCAGTGAAAACCATACGTGTTTACGGTGAAAATGCCAGGAACGGGCCGGCATTGAAGACGATGGGCCAGGAGGCAACGGCGGACGGGGCGGCGCTTGTTTTCTTCTTGCATTGACGCCCATTGCCTGAAAATTTCAACTCCATGTTCCTGAATTCAGAGACAATTTGCACCTTTCCTGCTTCATATGCTCTTGACTTTTGGTAGTAGTACAGTTTTTGATAATTCGGTGAACCTTTCTATTTCAATTGAATCACATAAGAACATAACAGGAAGAGGAATACACATAAAGTTAACTGATTCTTCAGAAATAGGCTGTCTCTCAATGTTCCAACGCTACCAAATGGACAGGTGATTAATACTATCACTGAAGACAAATAAGTCATAAGCCACAACATTTTCTGATACTGCAAGTTTATCATTCTTGAACATCATCATGATTGATGAGTGGCACATGACGCTCACAAGTCACATCACACACAACTATACTAAACCATAGACTATCTAAAGAAAAACTATAAACCATAGACAAGCGTTGGTATCTTTTCAATGGTGCACACACAGGAATTGTGGGGTAGAGTGATCTTTCATGTTGGCTTCTCGTAGCTGTTTTGGTCTCTGAACTCTGAAATCTTACTTCTGATCATCTCCGCCACATGAGGCTGCACAAACATGTGTGTCGGGTCAAGCATGTGCAGGATGAACTTGTCCGAAGCGGGCATTGAAGCATTCAGATTAACAATGAACTGTGCCATCGGTACATCGCTGAAAAAAAGGATTTATGAGTTGATTGTGCAAACTAGATAGAGGTGAAGAAAAATGAGCTAAATTTTATCAATTGTAAAAGGAGCTTACCAGGAGATGAACAACCCCTTTATTGCATTAACCATGTTTTCTGCTCTTTGGAGAACAGAATGCCACCTGATCATTTAATCAGCAAACCACACAGCCATGTCAGTGGAAAATCAGAAGTACTGGAAACCTTCCCCAACAATCAGACTCTAAAACAGTGATGCAGTGATCTTTTAAAGCACGGTAAAAGATTGCAAGTGAGGAGATACCGAGATAGTGGAGATAGAGACCTTACTGCCTTCTAACAAGGATAATTATGAGATCATATAATGACAAGCACCCAACCTATAACTTATGCTTAAATTGCTTACTGCTACCACACAGGTACATAATAGCAAGGTGTGAGCTATGCTTGAAGAGGCAATAAGTTCAAAGCAATACTACTGGAAGTTGGGTAACTAACATAAATATGCAAAACACTGGAGTGGCCAGTGATTTGTGCTCCCGTGCCAATGATACTTGCGATACAAACACAGAAAGTGAACCAGCAGTATCTTTCTTATCTTTTCTGTGCAACACATGCCCTCACTGTGTGTATACAATGAGACGACGACAAATTTATTACTCCATCTTAGGTACAAAGCTACAAAATTCCATTAGTTAAAGAAACAGTTAACGCTAGCAAATTAGTTTTACAGGACGATTTAGCACGTTGCGATTTTCGACCTCGGGGAACTATCTCAATAGGGCAGGCGAAAAAAAATCAACAGGCTCAAATTGCATATTGATTGTTGATAAAGTAGGGTTGCATCGGGCAGGGTAATCCAATGGAAGAAATACACCACACTGGTCGTAAACCTTGCAATATATTTCACGAGCAAGCATAAATCAGTAGCTCAGTACGAATCCTCCCTAGAGATCTAGAAGTTCATCTTACCTTTGTCGCCTCCCTGTGCTGTTGTCTTCTCTAGCACCGGTGCGTCGTTGTACGGAGCGATACGAGCAAACCGGCGAGGAACAAGGAGCCTGCAGCAGCGGCGGCGGCGGCGGCGCGCGGCTCAGGGCGGAGGATCGGAGGCGGAGGTCAGGCATAGGGTTCCGACCAACCTGCTGGTCTTGTTTGGATGAATCGGGCCAAGGTTACCCCGTCTAAACTAGGCCCAGATGTAAGTGGCCTTTCGGCCCGGCCCAAACTATCAAAAAATCTTAACAAGCAAAATGCCATCAACAAACACATTTAAAAAAATGCTATTCTACTAGTCAACTTATTGCTATTAGTATTAGGGTTCCATCCAATCCCCGCCGTTAAAATGTGATAGGGTTAACAGAGTGACATGGTTGGAATCATAACGGATTAACGGTGATAGCATTTCTAGGATAAGTTGGCGCATGATAACATTTTCTAAAAGTTGAGTTCATCGATGGTATTTTTTGAAATACGGTTCTTGTAATGGCAATTCATGGATTTTTCTCAAAAATTAATATAGATGAATTCACCTTGTGGGCCGGTCCACACCACTGTGATGATGTTTCTGAATCCCACCCCTTTGGGCTCAAATAATGACAAGAACAGTGGCCAGAGAAGCTGCCGCAAGTTGGGTGAATCATCCTTTCGTATTTGTACAAACTACAGATAATGCTCCAAAGAACTACAGATAATGATATGACATACTTGTTTGTCAGAAAATGTTTGCTACGTGGTAGCACATACGCTCTTCGCTATAGTAGGCTGAAATGAATTAGGAGTAAGAAATAAATGGCAAGCATCTGGGGACGGGCAAAAGAGAGCTTCAAATCATCAGTCAAGCGGTCAAAACTTCAGTAGATCTGCATTGATCGTCGGCTGGTTGGCTCGGCTTGGAGGTAAAGTCCGAAATCCATCAAGAACTTGGCTCAAGACTCAAGAGTAGTCAGATGGTCAAGAATGAATCTCTTCTCCGGCATTCTGCAGTAGTACCAACGGTGCCACCCAAAAATCATTCTATGCTGCCACTTGCCAATACTTCAAAAGATGAAGCCATGAAAGTAAAGCTCATTTCTGCGGTTGTGGTTTCCCAACTGAATGCAGATATACGGAGACAGAAACAACCCTGAAAATTATAGCATGAGCTGATTACTATCATGGGTTACAGGGGCTCCAATCAAGAGAATATGTTGTTCACTTCAATAAGCACTTACGTAGATCCGAGGAAGAAAGCAAGGGATAGATGGAAGCCAAACAAAAAGACAGATACAACTGCTGTAAGAAGCATGGCAACTGAAGTTGAGTACACCTGCATTACAGTTATATGTCAGACAAATGTCTGATGAAAAGATGCGTAAACATTACAGTGTTATCAAAATATTTTCAGCAGACAGTAATTGGTGTGTAAATCAAGTCAGTCTTTGAAGCTGCATCAATAATTATACAAGAATCTTCAGTTGACATTTTATGAAATTTAGTTATACATGTGCCTCACGTATCACAAGGTTTTGAATCCAAAAGAGAGGCTTGTGCATTATAGTTATCTTTTTTCAACAGGATACAATCAACCATCCAATGTCCTGTTTAGAGGCCTGGATGATCTGTTCACTAAAATAGCTCCTCAGACAGGTATGGAATATGGAATGGCATAGTTTCTCATATATCAGAATGTAGAAAATGTAAGTATAAAGAATAATTCACCAGACAGGCATGCACATGGACACAGCACAATAGAAGATGTTGTTAAGGTGTTATTAAGGAATACAGAGATGTATAAAAGATGTATAAAACAAAATGTGCTTTGAGGTGTAATGTATAGTAGACTGTAAGCGATTCAGGTAAGGCAAAACAGCCGTAGTGTTGAATAAAATGCAAGATGTATTTCACAGTCCAGAATTACTTAAACTCGTAACAGGACATTCACAATAGGAAGATGCAAAATATCTCTATTGGGCATAATCCGCTGAGAAAAGAATATACAAATGCAACATGGTTAAATTCTAAGGCCATACAAATGCAACATGGTTGAATTCTAAGGCCATACAAATGCAACATGGTTGAATTCTAAGCCAGCTGTAGAAGTTCAGCATTTGTACCTTGACAATATTGTCAGCATATTTCATCACCATTGATACAGCAATGCCACTGCAAAGCAAAAAAAAAAAAAAAAAAAGTAAAACAATACAATGTGGTATATAAACCTCAAAAGAGAGCAGACAAAACAGGATCCAGCTATTAGTACCTGAGTGCATGATTAAGAATCATCAAAACGGTAATGAATGAGTAGCCATGAAAAAAACCTCTGCATTAGATTGCACAATCAAGTTAAAATGGCTGATAGAATGAAACATATCAAAATATTAGCATGAGTAGATAGATTTTGTCAGAACAAACTTATTCATGACAGCATCGAAGTCCTGAACACAAATTGCAACTAAATTGAAGAGCATTCCAAAAATGTACAGCCAAAAATTCTGCACATTGATGTTTCTTGAAGGACGTTTCTTGATGATTGCCTGCATTGGTCAAACACGAACAATCCACATCAAATAAATCTTCGTAAAGTCAGGTAAATATAAAAGGGGCAAATAACAGTGTAGTAAAGTCACTTACTTCTGTGTATACCCCCGCAAAACCACTTAGAAGAGCCATCACCTGCAGAAGAAAGCACTTCCATTAATTCCATTGGTGGAGTAAAAAACACATCGTGTAACATTTGTAAATAACTGACTGATTATTTCCAATCCTAGTGACTCACAATTGCCATCACCCAACCTTGAATAGGGGTTTGCAGAACATGATCTGACCTGGAAAATAACAAATTATTTTAGTAATTGACCATGATGTTTTGAAGAAATATGAATATTGTTAAGAATGAACACAGACGAATCATAACATATTTTGCTTACGAGGGGTTCAGCTGGGCTGTAGTGCAACCGGCACATAAAAGAACAAATGCAGCCCACTGAATTTCACTTAACCTGGAAAGAACACAATACATTCAGCACATCGTGAAGAGGAAATTGAAGTAATTTAGATTTTAAAGCACATCGTGATTATGAAGGTCAGGTAAGAAGGCTAAGTAAACTACCGGAACATTTAGCATGCCAAAATAAAATGTACTAAGTAATATTAATATCTCACCACATCTGCTAAACACAAAACAGCACAAAGAAATCAAGCAGTTTTTTTATGATATGTTTGTGTGGCTCTACTTACAATGATGAAATTTATAGTGTGCAATTGAACTTTAGTACATGACTTTTGTGATATAAATATAGCACCTTTCTGGCAGATTTATATCCAGCTATATATTCCCAACTTCAATGTTGATGTTGATAAAGAATAATGCAACATTTTCCAGTTGGTGAGCAGGTAAATTAACATTTTTTTCAGAGTTGCCGATATGTTAGGTTATAACCTTGAATATTCTGGAGAGTGGAAAGCTTACTTTTTCTTTAGAATGATGCGGTATAACACACCCGTGCTAATAATGTTCAGGTTCTTCAGGATTTGATAAGCTGGTGCATCCACATATGCAAAGATGTAATACTGACAGGTAGCAGGAAGTGGAGAAATGTATCAAACACTTTCTATTGTGAACAGAAAAATACTTTTAGCATGAAAGAACTGGACAACTGAACATACCTGCAGTAAATTCTTTACCATGTAAAGTATGGCAGGAATAGGATAAACACTAACTTCATCAAACGATGTACTTAACCTGAAAACTTGACAACAAATTGCTAAAGAGTAGGATAAAGACAACAAACACTAGCATGAAATTAAACAGCAGCTTATGATAGAATCATCACCTATTATCTTCTGTAACACCCTGACTGTTCCATGTTCTGTACAGGGCTATGAGAGATAACAGACATTTTAAAGCTTCCACCTATACATATATACAAAGGAATACATTCTTATACCAATAGAAACAAAAGGGAAAGGTCCTGGAGGTTGGAGGTACTGTCACCAGTCACCAAGCGGAATTTGTGAAATTTTCCTCACCGAAAAATTTGCCGTAGTGACACTATATTCATATTTTCCAGCTCTTTTCGACCACACAATTAGTATTGCCTGAGAACTTGTTAGTAATGTCAATGCAAGTGTAACAATGGACCTGCCACAACGCATTACTAATAAATCAATTGATTTTCACAAGTATGCTATTTGATGACAAAGATTGCAATAATTAAGTCTTACTTTAACTTCCAACTATTCTTGCCCTTTGAAGCTCCTGCTGTGCTAAGACTGGAGGTTGCTGAAGCTGTAAATGGTAAGATCATAAGGATATTGGAGTCCTGGTTATGGATATCAAAAGAAAAAGTTTCTATGAGGAATCGACAACTTACTGCTAGAAAGAGACCTCTCACCAGGGCTTTCTATGTCTTTCTGAGATACAACATCATAGCTCTCCTTTAGACAGTACAGCAGATACATAACTTGTTAGCAAACAGAACAACAGCTGAAGTACAAGCTTAATTGCAATGCTCATGACTCCAAACATATATGGTTGAATATATTTGCCAGATTGATGATTATCAGCACCTGCTTGCCAAACATCAACAGAACTAAAAAGACCAGGCAAATCTAAGTCGAATTTCAAGTTTAAACCACAGAGCATCTGCCAGGTTTGGCCACTGACAGGTGATTGAAAGCACCACCAGTTTCCCAAATCACAATCACCAAACTTGCCGTTATCTATATCTTCAGTTTACTATTTACAATACAGGAATTAAGCATTGGTCACTTTACTACTTACTACTTCCTCTGTCCCATAATATAAGGGATTTTGAGTTTTTGCTTGTACTGTTTGATCACTCGTATTATTAAAAAAATTTGTGCAAATATAAAAAACAAAAAGTTGTGATTAAAGTACTCTGGATAAAAAAATAAGTCACAAAAAATAAATAATAATTTCAAAAAGTTTTGAATAAGACGAGTGGCCAAACAGCGCAAACAAAAATTCAAAATCCCTTATATTATGGGACAGAGGGAGTACCAGTAATCAGATAAATTGTCTTAAATCTAAAAATGCGGTTGAATGACCGCTACATTGTTAATAACAATATGAACTAGTAGTCACTATCCTGTTTCATTTGCTACATTTTTTTTCAGAGTTCAAAACGATTGGATTACAAAAGCCACCGTCTCACTGACATCAAGAGCCGCAAAACGCCCGAAAATCCGGAAATTCTAGAACCCTAAGTGAGGAACAGAAAAGGGCCAGCGAAAATCGCAAAAAGGGAACACCCGTTGCAGCGATCTAATCTGGAGGCGCGGACGCATCAGCGCGAGTGGCATTCCTCTCTCTCTCTCTCCATTAGGGTTGGGCGGGACTTGGGGTTGGTGCTTACCTGGTCCTTCACTCTCCTGTACTCCATCTCTTCCTCTCGACTCCCCGCCTCGTCCCCGCCGCCGACGCCGCTGCCGTCGCCGCCGCTGCGGGTTGCTTCCACGGGGAGGAAGGAATCGGCGGGAGGCGGCGGCGGTGACGTGACGGAGGCTGAAAGGTGGGCCCTCCTGCGCGAGCAGAGAGCAGTAAAGGAGCACGCGGCGAGGCCGCGAGGGTGGCGACTGGCGAGTGAGGGAAAGGAGCACGGCGTGGCTGAGGAGAGAGGTAGCAGATGGGACCCACAAGAGGTACTTTTTTTCACATAAGCCCCTGTTGTATATAATTTATTTACGTAAATCCCATTTTGCTTGTAAGATGATGATAAAATTCCTTCAGCTCTTGATCTTGAGCCCTGAGGTGAAGGAGAAAGAAAAAGCTTGTGTTAGACCTTAAGCATGAGATACTCCCTCTTTCTCTAAATATTTGACGCCGTTGATTTTTTTAAACATGTTTAACCATTCGTCTTATTCAAAAACTTTTGTGAAATATGCAAAACTATATGTATACATAAAAGTATATTTAACAATGAATCAAATGATAGGAAAAGAATTAATAATTACTTAAATTTTTTGAATAAGACGAACGGTCAAATATGTTTAAAAAAGTTAATAGCGTTCAACATTTTGAGATGGAGGGAGTATATATTAAGTTAATACAAGTGTAATCATTATTTTAAGGTTACATTTTTCATATACGTGGCTGTTCTAATGGTAGCGGTACTGCTGTTTCTCACATAATCTCCTGTTTTGGGTTGAAAAAACTGGTAGAAATCCAAATATGTTACAAATCAGTCCTTGATCCGGTCGGGGGTTTCGGCTCCACGGCTGCGCTCTGTTCGCTGACACCGACGGCCGCTGCTCGTATCATCGTCTGATTTGCACCTTCTCTTGCATGCAAAAAATTTCGGGCTGCTATTGATAATTGAGTATTAGAGGCTGCTGAAACATATGTTATCTTTGTCTGCGCTCCAATGGAATTCATAGTATGTAATTGTAAGCTCTATCCTGTCGTTTGAGTTGAAGAAAAGTTTTTTGACATGTTATATGCAGTAGTCATGTTCCATGTTTCTTTGTGATTATTGCTCTGTTAAGATCCCACCCTAAAATTTTACACCTTGTCACATCGAACGTTTGAACACCTGCGTGAATTATTAAATATAGTCTAAAAAATAACTAAATGCATATATTGCGACTAATTTGCGAGACGAATCTTTTAAGCTTAATTTCTCTATGATTTAACATACGGTGCTACAGTAAAACATTTGCTAATGACGGATTAATTAGGCTTAATAAATTTGTCCTGCGGTTTACTAACGGATTCTACAATTAGTTTTTTTATTAGTATCCGAACATGAGGAAACTTTACACTCATGGATCTAGACATCCACTATGGGGCTTTTTCTACCTATGAGGCCTCATATCTACATCTTGCTGATTTATTAGAAATTTCTTACTGTCATTTTTTATTAAATGCTGGATCATGAATATGATCACTTCGATGAATCCTTTGTGACAGTTTCATTTCTTTTCAGTCTCTTCATGGCATCACTTGTAGCAACACTCGCATTTCTGTTGTATGAATATGATTGTTGCCTTGTTAAGAGAGAGTACTAGTTGTAAACATCGCTGTCGGCTAGGGGTGAAAACGGTATGAAAATTTCCCGACCATATCGATACCGTTTCCACAAAACTAATATAATAATAACATTTTTACCAATGGTTACCGTTTTCAAATTTTAGTTTTTTTAATTTCTATCAGCGTGGCATTGAAGTTGGCACTAAATAGATAAATTCATAAATATGAAAATTTCCCGACCGTTTTCGTTCGTTTTCGAGAAAATAATAAAATAATAATACCGTTTCCGACCGTTTTCATCCCTAGCTGCCGCGGAATACCAGCAAGCAGCAATTCCGTGATGGGAGGAGAGATGTGGGTGAGTAGAGCAGTAGAGATCCAGCAAGGCAGCAATCACTCAAACTCAAGAAAATGGACATTTGGCCATGTTCAAAAAGTGGTTTTGCTGAAATGCTATCCTAAAAACGCATTTCGCTAGCATTTATGAGAGATGATGGTAGCTGCATCTGCAGACTTCCAAAGTTCCAATAAGACTTAAGACAAGTAAGAAATGTACACACGGTGGAGCGTTTCAGTGTAAATAATATACAAGTAGATTGGCATCTGTTCGGTGTTAAGCTGTGGCATTGTGATATATCATGTGTAAAAACATGACATTTCCTAGATCAGAAAAAACTCATCGAAAAGGACATCTTTATTTCATTTACAAGGACAAAGACGTCCCTTTCTAGAACAGGACATTCATTCAGCAGAAGACGATGAGGCTTTTGCAGCTTGGAGCATTTCCACAATAAGTGTCTTAACATCCCTATAAAAGAACAGAAAAAACAATGTAGTCAGTCTCAAGATATCTATATTTGAAATAATCATATCATAGACATTAATTATAAAGTATCATTCGGACGTTTAGATAAAAGGCTTAAGAGAACGCAGTGCAGGACTGCGGGGACTCACTTCCTGTCCTGTGCACGCCTAGGGAAGGGGATACGCAGCTTCAGAACACTTCCATCATAGCCCGCCTGGACAAATGCAAAAGCTTATATTAGAAGTTCAAGGTTGGCTTTTGATTGAGTGGACACTGCAGCACATTAAGGTTCAACGAGATATGTTCAAAGATGTATAGAACTAAGTGTGTCGTTATAAAGCCAATGAGGGGCTCCAAAATTCAAGGTATCTATAGGTATTCTTTCCTTAAACTGTAATGCTATCAGGATTCAGGAAGCATAACCTTTGCTTTCAGAATCTTATCAAGTTCTAAATCTTATTGCTTTGTTGATTGTTCGTCGTTGAAGCATTGTTATCATTGTATCAAATGTAACATCAGTATTTCATATATTTGGTTCTTTGGTTGCAGGCTTGCAGCATTCCAGCATAACATCTATGTAATTTCATATAGTATAAGAGTAGGACAAGGAAATTAAAGAGTTACCTTCACATTGAAACCAAGACTATCCACATCAAGCATGTAAGCAAAGTCCACCTGAGATGGTTTATCTTTTTCAACACAGTACATAGAAAAAAAAAGAACATTCTGTCTAATATATAAGGTATAATAGTGTATAAACTAAAAAGACAACAGATAAGAGTAACATAAAGCATAAATAGGTGTGTTTTGGGGGGGGGGGGGGGGGGGGGGGGGAGGGAAATAAGACAGGCTCCTGTTCCACTACTCCACACTATTGTGATCTGGATATGGTTCAAGAGTACTGGCAAAGTGATGTTTACAGGCCTTGCTGGCAAAAGTGCGCACATCATGTGCAAGCTATAGAATTATAGTTCTTGTTGCTAACAATAAACTGGATACACAAAAATATCAGCTAGGCTACAAAATAAATGGTATAAATTTGTTGGACCCAAACTACAGAACTGGGTAATCAACCCCCTCAACTCTCAACGCCTCCCTGGCTTCCATTCCCATGAGAAATTGAGAGCATCTAGTTGTGTGGCTATGCATTGCTAAATCTGATCATTGCGCAACACCAGGATAGGTGATAGGGTGTGGTCGTGTGGGTTCAGGACATCAGGTCATCAGGTCGCGCTTAACTTGAGGAACTTCTGGGTGAGGTTATAGACAGCACTCTTGTGAATCCATCCTACATCAGCTAGCCATGGTTTCTCAGTTACGGAGTAGGTCTTCCCTAAAAAAAACAGCAACAGTATGTTTGAACCCAAGAGTGTTTTCCTTTTCCCAAACTAAACACACCAAGATGACTGAATACATGCCATTCAGTAATAACTTAAATAGTTAGTTGCGGAACAATAGCTCAGCAAATGTGATTTGCCTAAAATTTTATGCCAAATAACATTTGTGACTAAAAACTGTACATAAATTTTCTTGTTTACTTGCCTTGACAGTGGTTGAGTATTGCACAATGAGCTTTGTATCATCAGAATGATCCTTATTCATGTGGCTCTGCATGGAATTAAAATTTAACATAATTACACTAACGATTGACATATCTACGGTGATGCCCCTTATTGATGGAAAAAGGAAACAGAATGTGGACACACCGTAATAGGGGTTGAGAATTGAGATATTGGGTCCACTTTTGCCTCCTTGAACTCAGCAGCACTGAATTCTGGGGATGTTTCACAATAGCATTAAAATCAGGCACCATTATCATCAAACCATTTGTCATGGTTTCTATTCTTGTACAAATACTAGAAGTGGAAACACAATAGAGGAGCATGGCTACTCAGCACTCACAAATAAATGAGCAAATAAAAGGTTGATTAGATATCGAACCCTGAAACCTGGTTCTTATAAAGGATAACCTTCACTTTTCAAACAGTGGCTCAACTAGGGCAATGAAGAAGGCAACGTACCTCCAGAACCAAGGATGGCAGTTGCAACCCCAGACACATATCGCACGGCTTTTGGCTTGATGTGCAGAAAACAGAAGTCACCAAAATCAACCTTATTTGGCATTTTTTTTCATCAGAAATCAGTACTTCATAAGACAACATGTGCTTCCAAAATAATAAAATTGTCCACATAGCATACCCAAAATGCCTCAGGATGTCTTCGTAAGTATGCACTTCGTACTGCATCTTTTTCTTGGTCTGAAACCTTTCAAACATAATACAAAGACCAACAGATCTATATTTGTTACGTAACATGAACAATATGATATAGGAAAGTGTCATACAGAAAAGAATCAAGGGTATAGGCAGGCCAGTATCTGGAGCATTACAGGTGTGGCATCACCATATACAGTAATCACAGTATCTGTTCTGTCCTCAGGGTCTTTGGCAACCAGAAGCGAGCATTTAGGATTTTCAGAGAGATTCTGCAAAAAAAAAAAATGTATCAGAATCCAAGAAGCTTGCATCAAAGGAAAAACATGACAATGAAAAATTTTCCAGCTGGACTGGTGGTGAATGTAGAGTTGCAGTACTATTTTCATATCACTGCTAGTGGTCATGCATTTTACATCTGTATGCATATTTAGTTATTTACTTTGCATGTCCAAACATCTATGCCAATGTAGTAATAGCGTTATTGTGTGTATGTACAGGGATATCCATGCATGGGAAACAGTGAGTATATAGTTTTATCATGTATTCAAGATCATAAAAGCGAATTATATCTTACCTTTGAGTGAATTGCTAAACTACTAACTGCTAATATGGGGGAACCATCCTGATCACATGCAAAATCAACCATTGAACCAGACGGATAGCCAACATGACCCTGTAACAAAATAGCATGTTATTCCATGCTCTTGAGGATTGCCCTGTACATGGCAATACAACCACTACTCATTAGTCTACAGAATACCTGAGAATGGGTGGCAAGGACACCCCTAACACTTTGGTCCAGAATGGTCCGTATTTCTTCAACCGGAGGAAGTCGAGCAGCTTTTTCCTACGATAACAAAAATCTTGTTTGAGTATGGACCATCGAGAAATGATAAAAACTAAAAGATAGATCATTGAAGTTGAAGGTTTCCCTTCTGACAGTTCCACACTTGTTCCGCAAGTTGATTGCTCAGACTCTTGCAGGAATTGACAAGGGAAAGGTTTGCAAAAGCTCAGTTGGTGGTGTTGTGGCTAGTAAACAATTGGTTCTCTGTAGGTCTAATTCTTGTTATGGAAACTTCTTCATGTAATTGTTAATTATTGATGCGATGCCTACTTGTTGCAACATTAATTTGTTGAAACATTCACACACAGCAGAGTAGCAGACAGCCTCCAACCCTGTTTCACAATACCATAACTAATCCTTCCTGGGAATATATTTGACGTTTGACTTCTTAAAAAGAAACTGACTGTATTACATTTGTACATTTACCAGGCACATCCTAAATTTGTGGAATCTCCGGGACACTACTGACCCAGAACAAGTTAATTTGTGTTTTTTGTATGTTGCATATAGGGGTGAAAATGGTCACGGAAATTACCGATCGACCGGGCGCCGTTTCCGTTTAAGGGTACTGTTTCCGACCGTACCGTTTTTGGCTATTTTTAAATTTTATTTTTTCCTAATTTCTTTCTGCATCATATTAATGTCGATACTGTGTAGTTTAAATGATAAATATGGTCAATTACTGGCCGATCAAGCATCGTTTCCGAAGAGATGCTAGCGATTCCAACCGTTTCCAATCGTTTTCACCCCTAGTTGCATAAGCTACTGCCTGGTTAGGTTCCTCGCTCCTCGGGGACATCACAAACAAGGAGTGAGGTGTCCAAGGAATAAAAGGGCGATCACGATGCTAAGGGCCGCACCTGGTGAGCGCGGATCACCTCGAACGCGTCCGCGGATCCGCCCGGTGCATCGGCAGGCGCCGCCATCTGCAACGCAGGGAAAAAGCGGCATCAGCCAGAGTCAGCCATATTCACCTCGGGGGCATTCCGTCGAACACCTGGTCCGCAACCACCCCCACAAGACAGGCCAAACAAGAGCTGGGGCGCGCAAGCCAGACCTGAGAGGAGGAGGAGGAGGAGGAGGAGGAGATGAGGCGGCCGCCGCGGAAACCGTCGCGAGGAGGACGGAGGAGAGGGGGCAATAGGCGGTTGGAGGAGGAGGAGGCGTGCGCATGGTGGCGACCGCTTTGTAGGCGGAGCAGCCGCGAGAGCGTTGACGGCGCCGCGGCCGCGAGCCGCGCGGCCGGCGTGAGCAGCAAGGGCTTCATCTGCGTTCGCGTGCACGCGTCTCTCTAGCCGAGGCCGTGAAGCGAGGCGTTGCGTGCCGCCTGCTGGCGTGCGTGCGTGAGACTGTGAGAGCGGAGTGAAGCGGTGCGGTGCCGGTGAAGCCTCGTCTGGTTGCCGCTTGGTGGTGGCTCGGCCACGGCACGGCGTTGGCGATGCGCTTGCGGCTGCGGGCGCCGGGTGGACGAAATGGCCCAAATAGCCAGCCTTGGCATCTGTCAACTTGGCAGGCCTAATAACCCAGTGATACGAGGATGAATGGGCTGGTGACCATTAGCCCATTGCAAGTATGCAACTGATTGAGTATTTGTACACTGCAAAATAACAAGTCTATTTTACCTCCCTCGTCTCTTTCTCATGGCTGTCACTCAACCGCAAAATCGGGTATACCGAGCTTCTGACATGTTTTCCTAACCAAAATGCGTATTCCACAGCGACCGATCACTCGTGTTGGCAACGTACAAATTGCAATGCACAACTTGCCTAATCCCAGTATCACACGACTAGACGAGCATCTGACATCGTACCATGTTTTCCTAACCAAAAATGCGTAGTATTCCACAACGACCGATCATTCGTGTTGCATTGGCAATGTCCAAAATGGCAACGCGTTCTACCACTTTCTACGGTTCGTTCAACCCCCAACATCCAACCCAAGCACAGAATCATTACGACTCCCGCGAGCTTCCCCTTCCCCTCCCTCCATCTGGCGCCGGTCACGGTCACGGCCTCGGCGTGCGTCCAGTCGAAGGAGGAAATGCAAAGGCGGTTAACCACGCGCGTACCCCGCGTCACCCCACGCCGCGAAAGCAACGGACAAAGAGAGAAAAATAGGAGTAATAAAGGAGAAAACGCAATTGCAACTGGACGGCAGCAGGAGTGGTACTTACGGGCTGTTTGGTTTACAGGGACTTATTCTAAATCCCTATCATATCGGATGTTTGACACTAATTTAGAGTATTAAACATACACTAATTAGAAAACCCATTCCATAAGCTTGGATTAATTCGCGAGACGAATCTTTTGAGTCTAATTACGCCATGATTTTAACAATGTGATGCTACAATAAACTTTTGATAATTATGGATTAATTAGGCTTAAAAAATTCATCTAGCGGATTAGCTCTCATTTATGAAATTAGTTTTTTTATTAGTCCATATTTAATACTCTAAACTAGCATCCAAACATCCGATATAACATAGCCTAAAAAGTTTTAACCCCATCTAAACACCCCCTTATACAACGAACCTAACGCGTGTTCCTAATGGTTGCCGCAGACTTTTTGCTTCCGAAGAATTGAATTGTTCTTCGTCCACGACCTTCCAGAGGGATCGAAATCCTGGAGTTGGAGGACGGCATTGTGTTGTGCTGGTGGTCTGGTAGGATATTATTCCGCTCTGCTCGTAGAAAAAACTGACGTCTATTTTGTAGTTTTTCGACGCGTCCGTCCGTTCGTTAGCACGTTGCAATCAGGGTTAAATCAAATTTAGACCCGGATTTCACTCTGAATTCCATGCGCGAACTACTGGTGAATGTACTACACGAGAGTGTCGCGATCGCAGCAAAGCAAAAAATCGTTGGCCTTCTTGGAATTTTCAGAGGGGTAGGGGAATGGGGGAATGGACAAAAGAGAAGGAAGGAAGGAAGGATGGCCGGCCGCATTGCTGAATCTAGCTTTGACAGCTAATTTCGTGGGGGGCCATTTGGCAACTGTCACGCCAGCTGTTCCCACTAGGCTGGCCTTCTTCCCCCATGAGTCCTTGCCCCCCTTCACTCTTGATCTTCTGAATCCATCTTCGTGCAACCTGAGCTGGGTTTTGCTTCTTTGTTGTGTATAGTCTCATTGTTCCGCTACAGTTGATTATAAGTTGTAATGCATGTTTCTCTCAAATAAAAAGTTGTAATGACTGTTACTCCATCCGTTCCTAATATAAAGGATTTTGGATAGATTACGCATTCTAGTACAAAGAATGTGGACAAACGGTTTATCTAAATCTATTATATTATTAAAGGAATAGAAAAAGGAGCCTCCACGTTCGCTCTCACAGCCTAGAAACTCTCACATTAATCGGAGAAAAAGAAAAAAACAGAGTCCATATAGAAATACAATTTAGAAATAGTTGAAATTCGGAATCAAAAAATAAGGAATATTAGAAGAGGAGACTAGAGTCCATATAAAAATACAATTTAGAAATAGCTGAAATTCGGAATCAAAAAATAAGGAATATTAGAAGAGGAGACTAGAGTCCATATAAAAATACAATTTAGAAATAACTGAAATTCGGAATTAAAAAATAAGGAATATTAGAAGATGAGACTAGAGTCCATATAGAAATACAATTAGGAAATAACTGAAATTCGGAATTAAAAATAAGGAATATTAGAAGTAGAGTATAGAGTCCATGTAGAAATACAATTAGGAAATAACTGAAATTCGGAATTAAAAATAAGGAATATTAGAAGTAGAGTATAGAGTCCATGTAGAAATACAATTAGGAAATAACTGAAATTCGGAATTAAAAATAAGGAATATTAGAAGTAGAGTATAGTCCATATAGAAATACAATTAGGAAATAATTGAAATTCGGAATTAAAAATAAGGAATATTAGAAGTAGAGTATAGAGTCCATATAGAAATACAATTAAGAAAAAAATAAATTCGAAATTAAAAAAATAAGGAATATTAGAAGTAGAGTATAGAGTCCATATAGGAATTTAAAACTAACTAAAATTTGGAATAAATATAATGAAATTAAAAGTAGAGTTTAGAGTCCGTATAAAAATACAATTTACAAATAACTAAAATTCGAAATTAAGAAAAATATGGAAAGAAGAGTTTAAAGTCAATATAGCAATACAATTTAGATGTAACTGAAATTCGAAATTAAAAATTAAAGAATATTGAAAGATGAGTTTAGAGTCCACATAAAAATACAATTAGAAATAATAAAAATTTAGAAATAAAAATAAATAATATTGGAAGAAGATCATAGAGTCTATATAGAAATACAATTTACAGAAAATTCGGAATTAAAATAATATATTAAAAGACGAGTATAGAGTCCATATATGAATATATATAATTTACAAATAACTAAAATTTGATATTAAAAATAATTAATAACTAAAACGTATATAAAATACAATATGAATATTACACATTAGTAGTTTTGTAAAGTTATCGCAAAATTTAAAATTATGTTGTCATTTTAATATATTTAAATAATATAATGAGAAAACATATATACTATTATATGATAGAAAATATAATGATGCTAGCCGCGCAATCTACGCGGGCCACCATGCTAGTTTATTATACTGTGATATATTACATCATCCAAAATCACTTATGGGACAGAGGGAGTAGTAAAAAAATATGGATAAATTCTTTATGTTGTACATATGTTCTTAATGACATAGAAATCAATGTTGAAAAATAAAATACCATGAAAAACTTAAAAATCAATTTGAAAATTCAAAATATGATTGGAATGACAAGATGAAGAGCAAACGATAAAATAAGTCCTTATCGTGCTCTTTTTATGCGGAATGGTTAAATACATGAATAATTTGTGATAATTGTTTGAAGATTAAAAAAAACTTAATGCATTAACTATTATAAAAGTTGAAAGAAAAGAATGTAAAACATTTTTTTAAAGAATTCATATATAGTTTTTTTTAAAAAAAATACCATTTATAAGTTCGATAAAGAATGTGTGTTTGTTGATTATTCCACTAGGAAAAACAGGAGACAGTCAATCAACACGTGATTTCTTTTTTGTTAGCCAAATGACTTCTACGTTTTAGTATTGCAAAGACTTCTAAAAGGGTTAAAAAAAGGCCTTTGCTAGTTGTCATGTTACCGTTGCTTAAGCGTCCGTTATAGTCAACGTGTCAACAAAGTCACATAAAAGAAACTATAGTTCTCACCTCTCAATGGACTGTGAACAGTATTCTATAACTCAAAAAAAAAAACAAGATTCACATCGACAGCAAAGAACGAAGCATGTGCACTCGTGGTGCACATTGATGATGAACAGCTACTACAAAAGCCTGGAAAAAAGAAGACCACCACAAACTTGGCCACGGTTCACGCGAGCAAGCAGAGCAGACGACGACGACGCGAGACGCGCGTGCATTGGCCAGAGAGGATCCCAACCGGCAAGTCGGTAACCGCAACGCCCCACCACCAAACCCGCGGAACCCAACAAACGGCCAGCCGTGCGCCGTGCGCCTCTCCCCGTCGGTCTCCCCTGCCAACCCGACCCCACCACCCCTACGCGTACGACCTACCCTAACCTGCCCGCCTATATAAACCCCCGCCTCCTCCTCCACCTCCACCTCCCCACAAGCCGCCTCCTACTACTACTACCCATCTCTCTGCTTCTCGCCAGAAAGATCTAGAAGTCGAAGCCCTAATCCTCTTCCGAGTTCCGAAGACAATGGCCGGTCTCAGGATGAAGGCGCTCGCGGTCGCCGCCATCGCCGCGTCCCTCGTCGCGTCAGCGGCAGCCGCCCACGCGCCGGCACCGGCGCCCGCCTCCGACGCCGCCCCCGCGGTGCCCCTCGCGGCAGCCTCCCTCGCAGCCGCCGTGTTCGGCTACCTCTTCTGCTAGATCGATCCCCTTCGATCTGCCTCGGGCTGATCCGTTTCGTCGTCGTCGTGTGCGTGTCTCCGTCGTCGTGTGGTCGTCGCGTGGGGGGGATTTGTGTATGTAATTAATGAGTCGGCGGTGGTGTGAGGGAGGGAGGGTGTGGTTTCGCGCCATTTCTCTGTGGCGGCGGCCATGTACTTACTCTTCTTTTTTTTTCTTTGTATGAATTGAGATGATTTATTTGATTCTTTTCAGTTTAAAGAACATGAGTACATGGTGACACTTGTATGATGTTGATTGTCATCTATTGGCCTATCGTTTAAAATATATCATACGGGAACTAACGAGAGATTAACAATTCAGACCATAAATATAAAATCTCTCCTGCACAAACGTTCACCACTCCAAACTGTGCTATGTTAAATGAACGACAGGGTAGTACAATCATCTTCAAGATTGTAATTACCTCGTAGTTACGATTAAAAAAAACAGTAGCATACAATGTTCAGTGCTCCAATTTGTGCTCTGAATGACCAAAGAACTCCAATTTGTGGTCATAGCGCTCCAATTTGTGTTCTGAATGACCAAAGAGTAGCGAGTGGCAGTAAGGCTGGACGCAAATTATTGCATTCAAAGTTTCAAACTGCGAGCTGTTAAATCGTAGTGCTGGCCTGGAGAGATGTTCGTGATTCGGTGATGGATCCAAAGGCCGAAATCATTGAAGCATGTTTGCCCATGTGCATCTTGTTGAGTAGTGGTCCACATATGAGTTGTCTTAGTGGTAGCGCAGCTGTACCGGCTACCAACTGTACGATTCCATGGTAAACACAGTTTAACTTCGTTATTTTTTTTTACTTAGCCTAACTGTTCTCTAGGCTTAATGCATCGTGCACAGTAAAAAAAGGAACTGTTGTTGCAGATATGGCCATGCAAAAGGCCAAACAAAGATTCAGACTCCTCATCTTTCACGAGTACAGTTAAATGCTCGAGAGTTTTGCAGCTGTATGCAATTGCGAGCTAGTACCGCCGTAAAGCACGGGCGACCAGTAACGTTTTTCAGTGACAAGTGATTTTTATACGTGTCGACGGCTAACCGCAATGAAGATGGCAGCGGCAGAACCGGGGCGGCTGCCCGACCTGCCCGGGAATTGCAGTGTGTTCTGTTTCTCGGTAAAATTTCTGAAGAGCCTAGTACTGGCGTGATGTAGCTGAACTCTGAAGATTGATGGTAACTTCTAATGTGGTTCTTTGAAGCTAGCCGAATGGGTCAGGTTCACTGCAATTGACCGTACCGTACAGGCAAGTAGGCAACGTGTGGCGTACTGGCGTGGAACCGTGGATGGTTCATTGAACCACAGCCAGCGCTGCTTTTCCGTCGGGTCATCGCCTCTTCTGAATTTTCCCGTCTTCCTCGTAGGCTCGTGGCATCTACTCTATAATTCACCAACTGATTTTATTCATCTCTCATCTTACACTCTTACATTATTACGCCTTACAGATCCAACAGCTCATATTTATCTGCATTGAATCCAACGGCCCCACGACGCTCGCACCCCCTCCGTCGCTCCCCCAAGAGCGCGCCCCTCCCGCACCCCCAAATCACGCTCGCTCCCCTACCGCCCATCGCACCCATCCCCTCCGCGCATCCCGGCCCTAACCGCCGCACCCATCACTCCCCTCACCATCGCCGGCTGCCTCCCTTTCCAACCTTGCCGGCCACCGATTCCCCTAACCGTCACCATCGCGCCGCCACCGATCTGGAGTCGCCTGGGTCGTCGTCGCCCCCAAGCCGCATAGGCACGACCCGGCGTGGTCCTTGTCGCCAGCGTCGCCACCAATCTCCGCCTCGTCCCCTGCCTCGCCGGTCTTCTCCGAGAACCCACGACCTCGCGTCCGCTGTCTCCTCTGTCGCTAGATCGCTATCCTCTTACGTACCACCCGCCTCTCCGGCTCCGGTTCGCTGCGAGTGCCGTGGCCTATCCCCCCACTCCGCCGCTTGTCGCGTCGGCCGGGAAGAAGGGGGAGTAGTCGTGTTGCAGTTGTCGGCCCCTGCCACGAGCGCAAATGATTTAGTCGGCGTGCGATGGTGGTGGTCTGACAAGTTCAGCCGACCGATGCATCCACTGGGAGCCCAAGCCGACACTGAAGAAGAAGCCCTCTGCCGTTGGCCGTCGGTAGTGCCTGCATTGTCCAGCCACTTGTGGCTGCGCCGGACGTCCACACAGGGACGCTGAGCCATCCATACAGGAGCAGACGTGGACGCACTGACGGTGGCAGTTTGACAGGCTCAGCCTATTTGACGCATGGGGCTCTCATCTCTATGGTGTAGGTAATGTGAATCAACATTCAAAAGTACTATGTGCTCATTTGGTAAAGGAGATGCTCGAGAATAGTAAGGCCCCGTTTAGTTACCTAAAAGTTTTTTCCAAAAACATCACATCGAATCTTTGTACGCATGCATGGAGTATTAAATATAGATTAAAAGAAAAATTAATTGCACAGTTAAGGGGAAAATCGTGAGACGAAAAGATTCGTCTCACGGTTTCCATGCGAGTTATGAAATTAGTTTTTTCATTCGTGTCCGAAAACCCCTTCCGACATCCGGTCAAACAACCGATGTGACATCCAAAAATTTTCATTTCACGAACTAAACATGCCCTAACTGTTTCCTTTATATTAACAAGTTCTCACTTCCTTTTTAATATATTAATGATTTTACCACCTCTTTTTAAATATATTATATTATGTGTTGTGCAATGCAGAAGTATATTTATAAATGAGTAACCCGAAACACTTGCAAAAATACTCTATCTGAGTTGCTGTTGTCACTTGAAGAAAACAATGAGTTCTTTTAGAGAGAAGAAATATATTCATGTGGTTATTTGAGCAGTCGGTACAGTATTTTGAAGATGAATGATGACTTGTTTCATATCATGACATGAACAACTGATTGGTTTGTGAAACAATGCTACGCATTGCTGGTTTATTTGGTCTGAATGTACCTGTTCCAATTGGTTGTAGCTTGCGAATTCGTTTTCTTTTTCTTACCATGCTTATATAGGCAACAAGTATCCTCTATGCAGTGCGCATGAAGGGTTGTAGCTGCTGGACTATACCATGATGATAATCTGAAGGGAAAAGAAAGAGCCAAGGGATGTTACGTGTTTGAATTATAGGTAAATAAACCACTTAAAATGCTAGATATACATATGCTGACCTGTTAATTTTATGATGAAGGTTGACAATATATTTGTTTGCACCAATAAAAATTACAACAATTGATCATCTTTGGATAGTGGTCAGGATTGGCACATGAATTTAGTTCTCATCTTTTCATACTACAATTATTTTGGTTCAACATATAGTGCTGCTTTGATTCTGAGAAATAACATCTTCTCTATTTAAGTGGAACATTCTATTTAACAGGGAACACTCATTGGCTTTATCATTTAAAAGCATTTTGCAAGGCATGTTCTTCTCAATTGATAAAAGTGAGCAGTGCAAATATTTTGGTTGAGTCCCTCGCGCCGCCAAGGATCCTGTGCCATCTGCTCCATTGCGCCGCCACCGGAACCCTCTCCACCGTGCTGCGAACAAGGAAATCATCGCTTGATTCCGTTCCTTCAACCATTACAGTTCAAATGCAAAATTATGAAATTAGTGGATGTGATTGTGAATGATAGTGTCACGTCTCTTATGTATGTGCATCCCAATATCAATGGCTATTATGCATCTCTTCGAAAGTTACTGAAATAGAGAGAAATTATAAAATAAAAATGAATATATACTTGCTGTTTAATTTTCCTCCCTCGCACTATAGCATACACTACTCAGAAAATTGAAAATAAAAATGAATGCCAAGTTATTGTTTCACACTGATTTTAGACTCAATCTATATGTTTCTCTAACTCAAGTGATTATTTTCTGGATAACCTGGGAGAAAACAATTTATTATGTGAATGTGTGTGAGAAAATTATTATCTGCATATTTTTCTCTAATTTAGATAGCAGGCCTAATCTTTTCTCAAGCTAGGATAAGGCCTGAGTCAGGAAATGACTGATGATGGGGCACCATGATGGATTTGTCGCCATGTTCTTCCTCTCCGTCCACGGCCACAAGCTCTCCGACCAGGTCACTGGAACCCCTATTTGTAGGGTTGTTTAAATGAGTTGCTTCCATGTTCTGCTTCAGTAGCATATAACCATTTCCAAGGGCAACAATTCGATGGCGGCAGATTTTAAATGAACCAACTGCATATAAACCCATGTTTGCATTGCTTTCTGTATTGTACATATTTGATATTTGATAGCCGCTGCATATAAACGCTGCATCTGACCACCTGACATAAAGCTAGCTGGAGATGACCATGATTCATCCGTAGCTTTGCACATTAGTTTGCACCTAACATTGTCTTTTGTGTGATGCAGCTGTCAGAATCGTGAACACCAACGGGACGAGCATGATGGATGAACTCAGGAAGACCCTGGATAGAAGAGGCCCTGGGTAATTGCCATCTTTGCTGCAAATGCATGCTTTAGATTCTGCTTTGTTCAGAGTTCAGCGATGTGATGCAGTTGTCGGAAGCATCAACACCAGCAAGATGAGTGATGCTAAAGTGTTTACTTTTGTTTCGTTTCCTGTTTGAATGGCAATTTCAATGAAGCTTGATTATTTATTCTTCTATACATGCAAATGGATTGCATTGTGTATAGAGTTTGCAAATGTTAGCAAGCAATATATATTGTGGGAAACATGCATTTATACATAGCTATATAATTAGTAATATATTAAACCATTCTTTTTATTGTCTGAAATCATATATTAGATTTGCATTATTAAATATAGCCGTAGCGTTAGCACGGGCAAATTACTAGTATGTTCTGGTTTCTGAACCTTATTAGTAGGCGCACAGCCCAGTGAACCCAGCAGAGTGAGACCTGCAAAGCTATGGGCCGGGCCACTACCAAATCAAATGGTTCTCAAGCCAAACTTGGGCTGCTAGAAGGAAAACTCTCAAGTCATTGCCTGTTAGTTTTTCTTTTTGGGATGCTATATAATGAAATGTCATTCGGACGGAATGATATAGGAGTAGGTTAGTTATCAGATCATGACGTATCTGAATATTTGACTCTTCTTTGATCTTTGAGATCAGACTCGTTGCCGATAGGTTTTCTTTTTTTGACGCGAACATTAGGGAATGACTTGAACCCAGATTGTCTAGCCTACCATCTTGTAAAGCCAGCCAGAAGACCCCTGAGTGTTTCTCGTTTTCTTTTCTTTTCTTTTTCTTTTTTTTGTCTGAACGCTTGCAGATTTCGCTCTTTCCAAATCTGATATCAGGAAGATAAAGGCTACTGGGTACTGGGTACTGTGCTACTGATAATCTTTATCGTAGCTTTGCACTGCAGATCTGCAGTGCAGCTGATTAACGAGAAATACATGAGATTTATCCCCAACAGATTAAGCAGTTTGCGCTACAATTTCCCGAAACATCATGCACGCGTACATGCTGTTCTTGCACTCAATAAGGATTTTTTCTCTCTCATTGCACTTCTTCTGTTAATGCTAGCAAAGCTAAAGACTCAGTTACATGCTAGTAACTGATTGTGCAGCTGCTTCACTTCACATGAACTCGCCCATCATGGCGAGCACCTGCGCCATCCTGGGCCTCTCCTCCGGCGCCTCGGCGGTGCACAGCATGCCGATCTTGACCCACCCCATCGTCTCATCCTCCCCGCCATCGCCGCCGCCGCCGCCGCCGTTGCCGTCCCCGGCATTGTCGGCGGTCACCACCTCCAGGAGCACCATCCCGAAGCTGTACACGTCGGACTCCTGCGTCGCGCTCGCGCCCGCGGCGCCGGCGCCGGACGCCAGCTCCGGCGCCGCGTACCCGTGCCAGCCTCCTCCGCCCGCCGCCGCCGCCGCCCGGTCCAGGAACAGCCCCGGCGGGCACCGCGGCGGCTGCGGGATGGACTGCTGGATGTTGGCGGCGTAGCGCATGACCCCGCACTCGGAGACGCACGCCGCGCCGTGCTCGTCCAGGAGGATGTTGGACGGCTTCACGTTCGCGTGCACCAGCGCCGGCCTCGCCGGGAACGTGTGGATGTAGTTCAGCCCCTGCGCCGCGCCGAACAGGATGGCCTTCCTCGCCGCCCAGTCCAGGCTCCTCCCGCCGCCGCCGCCTCCTGCAACAAACACCAGCAACAAATCAAGAACACCTCTCGCATCGCGTCAATGGCGACCGATCGAGTCGGCGCGGCGCCGGCACGCACCGTTGCTGCCGTGCAGGAGGGACTGGAGGCTGCCGTTGGGGAGGTAGTCGTAGACGAGCAGCCGCTCGCCGTTGGAGTTGCAGTAGCCCCTGAGGCTGACGACGTGGCGGTGGCGGAGCCGGCCGGCGAGCCGCATGTGGCGGTCGAACGCCTTGCTCCGGCCGGGGAACTGCAGCGCGCTGAGGCGCTTGACGGCCACCACGATGCCGTCCTCCAGCACCGCCTTGTACGTGCTCCCGGACACGCCCTTGCCGAGCACCTCCGCCGACGCCTTGAGCAGGCTCTCCAGCCTCAGCTCCTCGCCGCCATCGAAGCAGACGAGTCCACCACCATTGCTCTTCTGCCCCTTCTCCTCCCGATTCCTCACCTTGTCTTCCTCCTCAAAGCTCAGCGCCGCATCGGAAGCACCCTTCCATGACCGGAGCTTCCTTCTCATGTAGACGAACATGGCTACAGAGATAGCCACCGAGATCACCATGAGCGCCGCGTTGCCAATGCCGGTCGCCATGAGCGCCGTCACACTGAGCTTACTCAATCCTCCATTACTACCACCACTACTAGCCTCCTCCATTGCCGCACTAGGAGATTGTCCGACACTATCTCCTAACGCATTGTAAGCATGAACACATCTCGGAAGAGGCAGGCCACAGAGGCCAAGATTCCCGCCAAAAGACGAGCTCGGGAACCTGGAAAGATCGCCGGAGATCTCCCCATCCAGCATGTTCCGTGAAACATTGAAGCTCCTCACCATCGGGATGCTGAGAGCTCGCAGGTCGCCATGGAAGCCGTTGTGCTCCGCTGTCAGGGTGACCAGAGAAGGCAGCGAGACGCGGAGGCCTCCGGTGAGCTGGTTGTGTGAGACGAGCAGGTGCCTCAGCCTCGGGCTGGTGGAGTTGTCGAGAGGAGGGAGACGACCGGACAGCGAGTTCCTCCTGACGGCGAGCACGCCGAGGCGGGCGAGCCCGAGGAGGGGGGCCACGCCGCCGACGAGCGAGGCGTTGTCGAGGAACACCCCGACCACCCTTCCCCTGCTGCACCTCACCCCGATCCATGCGCCGGAGCACGGGTCGCCGCCGACCCAGCTCTCCAGCGCGGCGGCGGCCGGGTTGTAGGATTTGAAGGAGAGGAGCGGAGGGAGATCCTGGTGGCCGCCATTGGCGACCTCGGCCTCTCCGCGCACGCACCACGCGGCGAGGAGCAGGAGCAGCAGCAAGAACCAGCAGCAATGGTGGGAATCTGCCATCGTTGGCAGCTGCTGTTTGAGAGGGAGCAGTGGTTGATCGATCCAGTATTCGAGTGAGTGAGTTTTTATAGCAGAGATGAGGAGGAGAAGGAGAAGAAGAAATGCGCGGGGAAAGTAAAGAGATTTTTGAAAGGCAACACGGGTGGAAGTGGTGACAAGAAGAGAGCTCCAAAAAGGAAAGCTAGAGAGGAGAGCGGCGTGTGCAGTGGCAGTGAGGAGAGTGTGGACACGATCACACGACACGAGGAGAGGAACAAGCAGATGAGGCGAAGCGAAAGCGAACAAGGCTTGGCTGCTTTTTCTCCATCGGGGGCACAAGGAATTTTGGACGCTTTTGGTGAGGCAACTAAATGCGTGAGCTATACTGAACTGAGCACTGCGTGTATCCGTGATGGTCGCAGTGAGATTGTGTATTTGTGCGGTAATGCGTTTTACTTTATGGAAATGACCAAAAGGAAGAGAAAGGTTGCAAGGCTCTTGGTTCCATAGAGGCGTCGATGCTGTTGGTTTCACTGGCTGTGGGAGAAAACCGACAGGGAATTGGGTTCAGGGGGGATTTGCCAAGTGCCAGCGCGAACAGTGGTCAAGATTCCATCTTGTGTTCAGCTGCTGCCTCGTCCATGGGCAAAGGGAGTGGACATTCGTGTCTCTTCACAGCGTGCATGCTGCTCCGGGTCAAGCAGCTGCGGGTCAGCCAAGCCACGACACGAATGCACGACTCACTCGACCCGGCCCACAGGCTACAAGCTTCTCGGTACTGTGATGTTCAAGAGCTAAGCACTAGTAGTGCACTACTACATTTTCAGATTTCAGAACAAACACAAGTATAACTTCAGGTTTTAGATTTCAGAACAAGCACTACTATATTTTTCAGACTTAAAAGCTAAAGTTTAACATTTCAGAGCAAACACAATTACAACTTAAGATTTTAGATTTCGGAACAAGTATTACTACATTTTCGTATTTCAAAGCTAAAGTTTAAAATTTCAGAACAAACACAAGTACAACTTCAGATTTTAGATTTCAGAACAAGCACTACTACTGTATTATCAAATTTTAGAACAAACACAAGCACAACTTCAGGTTTGAGATTTCAGAACAAGCACTACTGCATTTTTAGATTTCAGAACTAAAGTTTAAAATTTCAAAACAAACAAGTACAACTTCAGATTTTAGATTTCAGAACAAGCACTACTATATTATCAGAGAACTAAAGTTCAATTTTTCAGAACAAACACAAGTACAACTTCAGATTTGAGATTTTGGAACAAGCACTACCGCATTTTCAAATTTCAGAATTAAAGTTCAAAAATTCAGAACAAGCACTAGTGCTAAAGCTCGAAAAATTGTTTTTGACAATATACTAAGACTGATTTCAGAACTTAAATCAGAACTGAGTTCTAAAAACCATTTGCACTTGAGTTTAAAAAATAAATTAAGAACTTCAGTTTTCAGAAGGCAATATCAGATTTCAGGACATTGCCAAAATTCACATGGACAACAACATCATATCTAGGGATGAAAACGGTTGGAAATGGTCGGAAACAATATTATTATTTTATTATTTTTTCAAAAACGAACGGAAATGGTCGGAAAATTTCCATATTTATGAATTCATTTATTAAGTGTCAACTTCAATGCCACGCTAACAAAAATTTAAAAAAAAAACTAAATTTGGAAACGGTAACCATCATAAAAGTATTATTATTATATTAGTTTTGCGGAAACGGTATCGGTACGGTCGGAAAATTTCCATACCGTTTTCACCATTCGTATCTTGATAACTTAACTTCAGGCACTTGACAGAAGTTAAAAAGTTTGACTAGAGTACTCCTACAGTCAATGCAACTGCTGTCATTGTAGTTTCAGTACTTAGGGCAATACTCAAACCTTGAGGACTTAACTTCAGGCACTTGAATTTCAGTATGTTAAACTTACATTCAGGAGCTGTTCGTTAACCGGATTATGTACTGAACTAGTGCTTAGCTTCAGATCTCAATGAAAGAAAATTCAGGAATTGTGACCCACGACTTCATATTCAGAACTTCGAATTCTCAAATAACATTGTGCATTTACACGTGCTCAATTAAAATGAAACCGATATTCATCCATGAGCTATGATACGGGGTTGGCGTTGCAAGTGATTGATCGGATTACCCAGGAGGGGTAGCATTGGATGGAAGCGAGGATTAGGATCCTCTGTCTTCAAAGGTATGTGTCTTTGTCACTTACATGTGGACCCAATAAACCATGGGCCCACTTGTCAGTGACAAAAGCATGGTGCATTTGAAGATAGAGGATCTCAATCCTGAAAGTGAACGCTTTCTGTTCACCATCTAGTCCTTTTCACTGCTCACCTTGGAGTTTCTATTGTCTGTAACAACCTTGTATGGCTTTGTTATCTGTATATAAGTATATTCCCTAGTGATCATCTAGGCGAGTTGCAGATGAACCTTTTTTTTCTACATATTCCATTTTGTATTATAAGCCATTTTGATTTTGGTCAAAGTCAAACTACTTTAAGTTTAAAATAAGTTTTTAGATAAATGTGGTAATATTTACGACATCAAATTAGTTTCATTAATCTATAGTTAAATATATTTTCATAATATAGTCATGGGTTGAAAATATTACTATTTTTTCCTATAAACTCGGTCGTACTTTAAATCAGTTTGATGTTGGCTGAAGACAAAACGATTTATAGTATAATCTTTTAAAACGGAGGGAGTACCAATACTAGTACTAGGGGAGTACCAACGTGGAAAGCTTTTGCGTGCGCGTTTGAAAAAAAAAAAAAAAAAGGTTGGTGCGACGGGCGGACGGGGCCAGCGGCGTGCTGTTTCGGCAGCGCAACGGGCGGGCGGGGCCATGGGCCCATGCGCCGTGCAAAGCGCGACGGTACGCGCGGTTAACGAAAGGCCGATGCGTGTTTTTATCCACGAACGGAGGGAGTTGGTATATAAGCAGCCAAGCAGGGCGACGGCACACCGCCCACATCCACACACACACCCACGATTCCCCACAAACTCACCGGCCATGTCGACGACCTCGCCGAGGGCGGAGGAGGACGCGAAGGAGACGGTGAAGCCGATCTTCATCACGCTCAAGGTGATGGACCAGGAAGACCGGAGGATCCGCCACACCATCAGGATGGCCGACAAGCTGCAGGTGGTCATGGACATGTACTACACCAAGGCGCCCGAGGTCACCTACGGCACGGGGACCTTCCTCTTCGACGGCATACGGCTGAAGGGCGACATGACGCCGATGGGGCTCGAGATGGTGGACGGGGACACTGTCGATTTCTTCCCGGTTATGATCGGCGGCGGAGGATTTTTCCAATGCAATCTTCTTCCCAGTTCTCACTAGTAGTCTACGACTGTCGCCGCCGAGCGTCGTAGACTCGTAGTTAGAATTGTTCATCCTCTGCGATTTGCCGATCGTCGTAGTTTGCAATTTGCAGTGTTTTATTTCCTCATGGCAGCAGCAATCGATGTTAACATTGAATCAGTTGTTCTGGGATGATTAATTATGGCAACAGTAGTTGATCTTGGCAAGTCACTAGCGTCATTTAATCCACTCAATTGCCATGCAATGCATCCGCTGATCCGCCATAGCCTATAGGAAACCCCTTCGATGATATCACCGTGCAATTACTGCGGCAACATCAAGGTTCAGTTCTGAGATTACGCATATCGCCAGTTAATTAAAATCATGCTCTTACATTGGCATCATATATTCATATATGCTGATTGAACAGCAAAGGAAGAGAAATATTATGAATATGGATCACGTTGTATTGAGTCCTCAGGAGTTGGTAACTCGGGGTATATATATATAGCAAATTACAAGGATAAAGATAAGGAAAACTTCGAGATACAAATCAATCCTATCCTAGCTAATGGAGTACTATCTCTAGCTAGAACTTAACAATATACTACATAAGAGTACGTAGGGTGAAATCCATGGCAACGCAACTACTCAGATAGCTACGCAAGTACACCTACGCAGATAGCTAAAACACCGGAGGCGATGTACGGCTGGTCTGGCATCCCAGCGGCGGTGAAGGTGGAGAAGGAGAACGAATGGAAGACGCCGGCGACTTGGGAATGGAAGGCGCCGGCGACCAGGGTGGCCGGGGAGTACGTCACGCTGAAGGTGCAGGGCACCGACGGCCGCGCCGTCTACCGCACCATGCTGCGGACGGAGCAGCTGCAGGGACTGATGGACTTCTACTACGACCGCTCGCATGGCCGGGTGCAGCGCGGCACGGGCCGGTTTCTGTTCGACGGCCGCCGGCTGCGCGGCTGGCAGACGCCGGCGGAGCTCCAGATGGAGGACGGCGACGAGGTCAATTTCTTCGAGGAGTTGATCGGTGGCGCCGCCGGATCTGGATGGGATCCCCCATCGTCGATCCTCGCGTAGCTTGTTCCTGGTAGTTATGGATTTAGTCTTTTAGATATGAACACTGCTACACATACTATTTTTTTTCTTACTAAATCTTTACTAACAATCATCTCAACCGTTTAATTTAGATAGATGTAAGTTATAAAAAATCTAGATACACTTACTGGTGGAAAAACCATTTTTGATCGGTCGACCAAATTTTACAATAGTCTCGGTTCCATTTAAAACCGGGACTAAAAACGATTTTTTTAGTCCCGGTTAAAAAAGGTCTCGGTTCCATTTAAAATCGGGACTAAAAACGATTTTTAGTCCCGGTTAAAAAAGTTATCTTTAGTCCCTAAAGATGATTTTTAGTCCCGGTTTATCCCCTGTCATGGGGCCGAGGATCTCTAGTCCCGGTTCATACTACCAACCGGGACTAAAGATTACCACTTTAGTCTACATCCCAGTTGCTAGTACCAACCGGGAGTAGGAGTAAAATTCGCAACCACTTCCTCACCCACAGATCGATCCTTCCCTCTTCTCCCCCTCCTCCCCTCTCCTATCTTACACATATCCTCCCCTTCCTCCTTTCCCTCCCCTTCCTCCTCCCTCACCTGGAGATAGATCTTACACAGATCCTCCCATTCCTCCTTCCTTCCCCTCCCCTTCCTCCACCTGGAGATGGAGAAGGCCGCGCCGCGTGGACACGGTAGACGGACGCGCGGTGTGCGGCGCAGACGTGCGTTGCAGGGGAAGCACATGCGCGCAGTAGTAACGGTAGCGACAGCCGGCAGTAGTGGGATTGATATTTCGTGATTGATTTCTTGAGTAGTAGCAGTAGTAGCGGTTGTTGGATTGTTGCAGGGGAAGCAGATGCGCGCAGTAGTAACGGTAGCGGCAGCCGGCAGTAGTGGGATTGATATTTTGTGATTGATTTCTTGAGTAGTAGCAGTAGTAGCGGTTGTGGGATTGATTTCTTGAGTAGTAGGATTGATTTTTTGAGTGGTTGTGGGATTGATTTCTTGAGTAGTAGGATTGATTTCTTGAGTAGTAGCAGTAGTAGCGGCATCCGGCAGCTTGTTTTCTCTCTCTTTGTTTTTTTTGATATTTTGTGATTCATTAAGATGTATAATTTTGTGATTCATTGTATGGATTTAAGATGTATAATATGTGTTGTATTTGATTTATGTGTAAATTTTTTAGGATTTGTGATGTATTATATTTGTGTGTATAAGTAACTTTAAGATTTGTGATGTGGATTTAGGATGTTACTTTGATTTGAGGATTTGGGGTTTGATTTGGGATGTGCATGCCATCCGATTCGGGAGAAAATAAAAAAGTAACAAAAAAAAAAATAAAAGGGGACCATCCGGGACTGTCTCTATCCTCTCTTTAGTCTCGGTTGGTAACACCAACCGGGACTAAAGATCTCTCTCTTTAGTAGGACTAAAGATTGATCTTTACTCTCGGTTATTTCACCCGGGACTAAAGATAGCGATCTTTAGTCCCTAGCACTAAAGATTAATATTTACTCTCGGTTATTTCGCTCGGGACTAAATATAGCGATCTTTAGTTCCGGATTCGTAGTTCCGGTCAACCGGGACTAAGGGGGTTTACAAACCGGGAGTGACAGTTTCTCCACAAGTGACTCATAGCATGACACATCAGTGTTAGTAAGAATTTAGTAATAAAAAGTTAGTACGTATAGACTTTTCCTTTAGGTATATAGTCCCTACTATCATTATCATTATCATCTGAATAATTATGCCAGTTATTCGCTCTAGTCCAAACCATATCTCGAACTAATAAGTTCGTATTTTGAAAATCGAAACCCGAAATTCTGAACGTACAACTCCAATTTCACTTATGCACATACTTGATAACTGAAGGCGGAGAAAATCTATACTAATATGAAAGGTACAAGTTCATCCAACAATCCTACAATCCTTCGAATCCACTTTTGTTTCTGAGCCATTGATCTGCGAGATCCTACGAACGATATTCCTTTCACGATCCTCCCACGCGCGACCCTTCCCTCTTCCTCAGCGAGAAAAAACCGCTCCTCCTCCTCTTCTCCGCGTCCCCACCACGTGCTCCACCTCCGGGGCCCCACTCTCTTCGTTGCGCCCCCACCACGCCCCCGTCCGCGCCTCCCCTGCCTCCTCAACTCCTCGTCATCGTCGGTTCCCCTGTGTGCCTCCCTCGCCGCCGCCGCCGCCGGGGGCGGTTCCCTACTCTGCCTCCCCCACCACGCCTCCCACATCGCGCCGCCCCCATCGCCGCGCCCCCACAACGACTCCACCGTCGGCACCCCCATCGCGACACCCCTGAGCTCTGCATCCCCGCCGACCGCCGCTCCTGCTCGCCCTCATCTACGACGCCGCCGTCACTACCCTCTCTTCGCTGCGCTGCCTCCCTCCCCGGCGTCCCCATCCCCTCCTCGCCGCGCCACTTCCCCATCTGCCGCCCCGCCTGCTTACCTCCCCGGCGTCCCCATCCTTTCCTCGCCACGTCGCTTCCCCATCCACCGCCCCCGCTGCACGCCTCACGCCGCAACCCCGCAGCGGAACCCACCGGCGAGCTAACCGCCGTCCCGGCAGGTCGCCGTCAATCGCCGTCGCCCCGCAGGTCGGCGTTGCACTGCAGAGGGATTTCCCCGCCGAACGGTCGCCGCAGCAGGTCTACGCCACCTTCTTCCCACGCCGACTCCATGTCTAATCCCTACCTCACCACAGGTAGGCGGCATTGCTTCTGCTACCATCTTCCTCTTTTGTTTTTCAATCAACAACCGTTTGATTTATTTCTGAATCAAATTCCCTCTTATGTTTTTCAATCAGCAACCGTTTCTTGATTTATTTCTGAATCAAATTTTCTTCATGTTAATCACTTCACATTCCTGTTAATCACTTCACTAATGAGAGTTAAAAATAAGATTCTGAGATTAACTCTGAGAACAGCTTAGGAAAGTTGATATTCACATTAATTTCAGAACATCATGTTCCTTGTGAATAAATAGTATGATCTTCAAGCACTTCAAGCAACTATTATGACTTGTTTGTTTTCTGCATTGTAGTTTCAACTTGTGGTTCCAGCTGAAGCAATTGGAGATTTATTAAATCTAAGGCTACATGCTAGGCTGCTATGAGGTAATCTGAGGAATTCAAATTTATATATTGCTGTGTTCTGGAAAAATATCTGACAGTTTAGCACCACAAGAGAGGACATTAATTTGTAATATATGACTCCTGCATTTCCTTTTACCTCAAGTTCAGGAGTACTCACATGAGTTCTCTCCCCATGCTAATGCTATTATGAAATTTGATAATACATTTCAAAAATCAAAATGCATCCAAGTTCAGGAGGATTCACATGAGTTCTGAATTTCTGTTGTAGTAACTGAATTTGTGTTCAACCCTTAAGAATTGTCAAACATGTTAGGATCAAGTATATATGTCAGCAATTAGGAAATGTAACACCTCATTTGTGTTCAACCCTTAAGAAATGTATGTGTCGATTTGTCAATCACTGTTTTTTCTCATCATGTTGCTGTTATAGATAGTTCAGCATCACAGGGATTTTGTCTTTGAAGAAGGTTTTTCATATTCTGGTTTACTGCACATGCTATGAGAAAGCCCAATAAGTATAGCTATCCATATATTTCTTGACGAATTCAGCCAATGGTAATAACTCAGTCTTAACTGGATAAAACTATGTTGAGCATGACAACTATAGGGCTAACTGAAAACCTGAAATTTTCAGGGCATAATAGTATGTTGCATGCCGGTAACCCCAAAGTAGCAATGAAGAAACTCATACGTTACATACTACAAATCCCAAATTCATGAATACAACAACTTTGGGTAACTTTAAGAATTTAATCAAGAATAGGTACCGTTAATGCTATCCTGTGTTTGTCAACAACAATTATATTTCTGAATATTTTTTAACCTTTGAATATACATACAGGTTACGTAACCCTCTGCTACTCTGCTTTTTAGGATTTGTAAGGCTTGCTTTCCCCATTTTCCCACATAGATCCTGATTTCACTGTTGAAAAACCATGTTTTCCAGCCCTACACCTGCATTATCTAGGTAGAATGGAAAAAACGAAAAAAAAATCCAGGCTGATCAAATTTGATTTTTCTATAACTTCTTTTTCTTGCTATCATTGTCCTGCTTAGGTGATGTCTATGTCTAATGGTACACTGCTTCCTAATACGCACCGTAGGGTCCACCAGCAAACCTCTGTTGATCCATCAGCAAGTTTTACATTAGTTGCATAGCTGTCAGTTACTACCATGTGGCACTTATTTCTTTTCCTTTGTCATTTATGTGTAAACATATGCTGCCGATGTTGCTGACTCTCATAGTACACGGCAATATCAGGAGGTAATGAGAGCTCTTTCTTATGGATTTTCATTTGCCACCTGATCAAAAGCTGCCATTTTGTTTCCATACAAATGTGCATTTATTCAAAGTAACCTATATAGCAACTATTCAAGTATGTTGCTTGGTAGGTTGTGAACAGAATTACTCGAAGCATAGCAGGACAGAGGCATAAGAGGGAAAAGTCCTATCGTTTTGTCTGCATGTCTACATCGTTATCTTTGATTGCTGATTTTGGCAAATCATATTAGTCAAATTGTTGTTTCTATATATAATAGAAGCTTGAATTGAATGGATAGATATGTCAGTCTGCATATTATAAAGCTTTTGATTTTTCTGCTTATGCATCAGGATAGTAATCCTTTATCCTTTTTCCATCTCCTATTTCAGATGTAGATCAAATAGGCTATCCTATTAGATGGTTATTGAGCAAGCATGTTTATACCAAACAGTCATTTTGTTTGTTGCTGGAACTATCAGGTATTGTGTGTTACAAAATTATGCCACCAATATCTTTTGGCAGTATATAATAGGTTATAGATATGCCTACAGCCTCCATGCAAAAGGAATTTGATTCTTATACTGTATGATTCCTATAAATGGCTGCCCACCAGACGTTAAAATTCATCAATGAAAGATTCTTAATTGACCATGTGTTTGATAAATTATTGCAGCACATCGATAATTTATTGCATTATACAAAGTAACTTTGAGTTTTTAAGCATAATATGTAGATGGTTCGAGCATGATTTGATTTGTTGCTTACAAGTGATTTACCATTTTGTTTATCAAATATGAGCTATGACATGCTTTTGACTAAAAGTACAGTTTGAAAATTGTCAAACGTAATGTTTATGAAGTTAATGTTGGAATGGTCTTAAAATATGCATCGTCATCATGTATTGCAGTTGCCCATGCACATCAGATTAGTCTATACACATCGGAATTCTTTAGTCTAAATATTAATTGCATGGATTCGCAATTTAACAATCTATCTGAACTGAATACTGCTTAGCCTACGTTATTTCCAAATTTGCCGAGCACATATTGGGGAATCCAGTTTGCATGTTCTAGATTTGCACATTTCTTGCTCTTGAGCCACTATCCGAAAGCTTACATGTATAAAAGTACGCTACGTAAAAAACACAAAGTTGCAAACTTTATGAATCAAAAGTATATCTAATTTTGTGCCACTAACAGTTCTTTTCCGTCTTATGTTTGCAGGTTGCCATATAGGCATGCTAAAAAACCGTCAGGAAGTGTACAAGCTTACAAGCTGTAAATAAATGGAATGAAGAGCAATAGATCATCTGTTAGGTTGCCTTCGGTTTTGAACAAGCGCTATAAGGTGGTCGAAGAAATTCTATTATTTTATTTACCATTGATTGGCTATCTGTTGATGCTTTTATTATTCAACCAAACTGGTGGAGGAGCCAAGGTCACAGTAATCTTATTAAAGGTAGTACGTACTTATAGAACTTCCATTTTCATCGGTACATGTGAGAGTGAGCTTTAATAATGTATTCCATGATGAAATGTATTCCATAGCATTAGGATTGGATGCTACAGGGAGACAAATCTCGGCTGTGTCATGTATTCCATGATGCAAAGTTGATGTTGGCTATTGTCTCGGCGTTTCGAATAAAGAAGATTGTTAGAAGAGAATGTAATGGTGTAGCTTCTTTGGGTATGATGTACAAGAACTTTTAACTCAACTGATTTAAGCGAAGGATATATTTCTTTTACTCCATTCAATGTATGTTGACGTGTCTTGCACGTGCACGCTAACTAATCTAGAGAAGATAGAGCAGCGCATGCAGCAAACTGTTGCACGCGGCACATGCATGTTCCGCCATGCACGCGCGCACTAATCTCTGTAGAAACAAAAACACCGTACCGGATATTGATTCTATGCATAATCCCATTCGGCCATTCCCATGCCCATATATCTCCAATCCAGCCAAATACTCGATGTCGATCGGTTTCTGTATCGTCGTAGTTAGAATTAATTGTTTATCCTCTGCGACTTGCTATATTTAGAGCAAGGATAATAATATAGCCAACTTACTACTATTAGCTTATCTTAAAGCCAACATATATAATAGATTAGCTATAAGGTTGGCTACAATTTTCTTCTCCTCTCTCTATCTCTCACTTATACATTTAATGTATTTGTCTTGAAACTTATGATAAGTTAGCTCTTGCATGAGAGCCAACATCCTTAATTTTTCATTATCTCTCTCCTCCACCTAAGTTTATAGCAGGCTTATATCTCACTATTATACTTGCTCTTATGCCACTAGACGTACTACTGTAGTTTGCAATTTGCAGTGTTTTCTTTCTTCTTTTTCTTTGAACGAACAATGTGCAGTGTTTTCCTTTCTTTCATCGTATGCACCAGCAATCGATATTAGCATTGTATCGGTTGTTCTGGGATGATGAATTGTGGCAACCGTCCAGATCTGGCCGGAAGATCCGCGCTATTCCGACCATATCTGGCGGGACTTAGTGATTGCGGCGGCGACAGCGGCGTGGATCGCCGGATATGACAGGATGGTGGCTAGTGACGACGGTTGTCTGTGGAGGGGTTCAATGGTGGTGGCGGCGGTGGAGCCCCCGCCATACGTGCCGGGGCGTGAGGCCAGCTGGAACAACGTCGGCGTCGAGACTGGCACACGGGAGGAGGTGGAGCAGACGTGGTGGGCCGGTGCGTCAACGACGGCGGCAGCTGGAAATGGAGGCAAGGAAGAAGGAGACCGGCGGCGAGTAAGGAGGAGCCCGGCGAGGGGATGCGGGCGACAGTGATGGTGCTAGGAGGCACAAGCGGTTGCGACAGGAAACATGGGTGGCTGGTTAGCATGAGGCGTGGGCGACGACTGCGGTTGGCCGGCGCGGTCGGGGGAGGAGCCGGTGTGAGTATGTGACGCGCATGAGGAGGCATGGCCGTAGGCCGACACGGCCAGCGGCGACGGAGGCTGACGCGGCGCGAGGAGGAGCAGTTGGCGGGTGGCGGAGGCCGGCATGACACGAGAGATACAACTGAAAGTGCATTAATCCCCTAGTGGGTTTTGGTGATTAATGACAAATGTGGTTAAGAGACTAATGGGTTCATTGAGTGACTTTCAGGTGCATTAGTCCAAGGTGTGGAAGATGGATACTTGGAGACCCCAAAAAGTACAAAAACAAAGCGGACCGGAACTCGAGAAGTGCATAGGATAGTTTATCTTTTGAAATCGAGTTTTTAGGAAAAATCGTACTATTAAGAGGGGTTCCAGGTGATGCTCTGAGATATATCAAGTGCTTTTAGTGTGAACCAAGTGTCAAGTTTCCCTAGGAGTCATTTTTGCAAATACTTCATCTGTCCAAAAATGCAAGTCCGGAACTTCCTGTCTTCCAGGTCCGGAAGTTCCGGTCTTGTGAAAAAGATTTTCCTAAGTGTAGTCCGGAAGTTCCGGTCTTCCAGGTCCAGAACTTCCTGTCTAGTTTCCTGTTCAAATTTGTGAGTAACGGCTAGATGACGTCACCTAGCCGTTATACATATACAGCTTGTTTCCAGCTCGTTCCTTGGCCATTCCACTTTCACTTTTCAAACCTGAGCTATTGCTAGCCTCTCCCAAGTGTTTCTTACCTTCTCCACTCAATCTAGAACCTAATTCTTGTGAGAAAGAGAGATTGAGAGGGAGAGAAGAAGATTTGGAGATGTGTGAAGACTAGGATCTTGGGTGAGCACTTGGAATATCTCGTGGCTGTCATCTCGGTGCTTATTACTCTTGGAGGTGATCTCCTAGACGGTTAGGTGTCACTCGCGAGAATTCGTTGCATATTGTGGATGTCCTGGGTAAGTTTGTGAAGGATTTCCTCTCCTCCGAAAGGGAACGAGGTAAGTTAGTGAAGTTCTTGTGCTGAGATTCTAGAGGCTTTCCAAGTAGAGCAACCCACACTTGTGGTGGATTTCTAGAAGTAGGTTGAGTTGGATCTTGGTGGTCACTCAATTCTAGAAATTTGCCTAGGGGTGTTTGGTGTTGAAGGCTGTGCATTTTCTCTGGGGTTTTTGCACAAGTGAGGCAAGGGGTTAATCGAGACCTAGCTCTTTGGAGCTCCTCAACGGAGAGTAGGATCGCAAGATTCGAACTTCGGGAAAAAATCGCTCTTGTCTCTTTCTGTGGATGATTCTGTGATATATCCTCTGCTTAGAATACCTATGCACCATCTTGTGAAGATTGGCTTAGTCTCTTGTTTCGAAATTTGAATTTCATCTCTGTTCTGTTACCCGGAAGTTCCTGTCTTAGAACACCGGAAGTTCCGGAGTTTCTTACCAGGAAGTTCCGGGTCTGTTTGAATTTTACCGCTTCGATTTGTTTTTAAGTTTTCAGGGACAGCCTATTCACCCCCCCTCTAGGCTTCATCAGCGCATTCAGCAACTAGTAGCAATCTAGGCCGCCGTGGCGCGAGAAGGTGCGACCGGTGGTGACGGAGGCCATCGTGGCATGAGGAGGCGCGATCAGCAGGTGGCGGAGGGCGATGCAGCGCTGGAGGCATGCTGAGACTAACCGACGAGGGGCTTTGACAGCATTGGAGCATCGTGCATCAACTGTGGACTAGCAAGCGGTGGGCGGCAGGTGAAAACCTAGCTTAGCCTTGACCGGGCCCGGCAACAATGGCGTTTGAGTGTCTCTTCCGATCCCTTCTTGAGAGTGTTGTCGTGTCATCCCATCTCCTCTCGTGGAGCTGCCAAGTGAAAACCCAGTCTCGATTCTCTTTGAGACCTTGACGGATGGTGGCGGTGACGTCTTCACCGCTCTTCTCCCTGGAGATGTCGTCTAGTCAGCCCCTCGCCGAATCCCTCTAGACAACTAGTGCAAGCTCGCTCTCTAGATGCATGTATTTTTGTGTCGGGGCCCTAACTTATACAAGTTGGCCACGTCAGAGGGCCTAGGGGGAGAGCGGTTCCATTCTACTCTCTCACCCTCAATTCTAAAGAGGTCGCTAGAGTGGGGCTTGGTGTCGGGTTTTTAGGATTAAGTTTTGGGTGATCTTGGCTGTAGTTCCTTTGTTGGCCTAGCGGTGGCCGGTTCGGTGTTGGCCTTCTCCCGAGTATGTGTATTGGTGTTGTCAGTGCGTGGGTAGTGTTTTCTTCATTTTCCTATTCAAGTCCTCCTAGGATTGTGATTTTGTAATTTTTTTACTGCTCTATCAATATTAACTTCGCATGTTTGGTGCGAGTCGTTTCAAAAAAAATGGATGAGCTAGCGTGGTGTGCGGATATCGTCATTACAAATTCTTTTAGGACTATCTATACATTTGTCAATAAATGTTCTCATAAAAAGTTGTCAAATTAAATATGAATATATGATAAATTAGTAGTGTAATTACATTGCAACTTACAAATTCATTTGTATGTAACTTTCAAATTCAATCGAAGTAATACACCACACAAACTTCTTCACATAAACAAGATATGCTCACGCATAGTACTCGATTAAATTTAAATTGCACAAAAAACAATACACAAATGTAATCAAAATGCAACACACATCTTTTTCCAAGAAGTATTTATTGGTGCTCTTTGTTAGGGAAAAAAAAGAGCTTAATTTAAATTTATTTAAACATGACTACTCGATTGCCATGCACCATGCGTAAAACCATTTAAAACCCCTTCGATCACCGTGCAATTACTGCGTCAACCGAAAGGTTCAGCACTGAGATTACACAGATCGATGGCTAATTAAACCATGCTCACACTGGCATCATATATAAGCACACGCAGGGTGCAATCTATGGCAACAGCAACACAACTACGCAAGTACACCTAACCGCAGATTAGAGCTAGCTCACCGGAGACGAGATGTTCGGCCGGTCTGGCATCACGGCGGCGGTGAAGGTGGAGGAGGAGGACGACGGGAAGTCGCCGGCGGCCAAGCGTGCCGGCGAGTACGTCACGCTGAAGGTGCAGGACACCGACGGCCGCGCCGTCTACCGCACCATGCGGCGGACGGAGCAGCTGCAGGGCCTGGTGGACTTCTACTACGACCGCGCGCATGGCCGGGTGCAGCGCGGCACGGGTCGGTTCCTCTACGACGGCCGCCGGCTGAGCGGCTGGCAGACGCCGGCGGAGCTCGACATGGAGGACGTCGATGAGGTCGACTTCTTCGAGGAGCTGATCGGTGGCGCCGCTTGTTCCGGATGGGCTCCTGCTCCATCGTCGATGCTCGCGTCGTAGCTTGTTCCTGGCAGTTGTGGACTTGTAATTGTGTACTGGTTGTGGAGAACCAGAGTACACTAGGTTTGGATGATAAGTGTTTTTTCATTTTGGTGTTAAGCAGATGCGAATTTTTCCAGTACTTCTGTCTAGCCCAAGTAATCTCGAACTAATAAGTTTGTATTTTCAAATTCAAACCCGAAAAATTCTGAATGTACAACTCCGATTTCACTGGTGCACCGTGCACATACCGTCGCGTGTTGTGTGATAACCGAAACCGGAGACAATCTAGGAGAAGATAGAGCACGGGAAAGCATGCAGCAGCAAACGGCACAAGCTCGTTCCGCCATGCACGCGCGCACTAATATATAGAAGTAATACCATATCGGATAGTGATTCTACATAATCCCATCTCATTTCCAAGATTTTTCTCAAAAACTCAACCCTTCCACCCAATACTCCATGTCAGCTTCCCGATCCGCCATCACCATGTCGAAGAGATCTCGATCAGCCATGTCGTCGAAGGCCACCAGAGAGGACGACGCGGACGACAGCTCGTCGCCGGAGGTCGAGGCGAGCTCGCTCATCACCCTCAGGGTGAAGGACAGCGAAGGCGTCAGGATCACCCGCACGATGCGCACGACGGACGCGCTGGACGACCTGATGGACTTCTACCTCGGCATGGTGCCGGCCGACATGGACGCCGCCGAGGGTGTCTTCATGCACTACTGCCGTCGTGTGACCGGCGACCGTACGCCGGCGGACTACGACATGGAGGACGGCGACGAGGTCAGCTTCTTCCCCGACGGAACCTGGACCACGCCCGTCACCCTCACCGTGACGGACAACAATGGCCGCCGGGTCACGCATACCATGCGTAGGTTGCACATCCTGGACATCCTGTTCGATCTCTACTTCGCCATGCTGCCGTCGACCGCGCCCAGGGAGGGTGTTTTCATCTACCATTGCAGGGAGCTCAGCCCTAAGCAGACGCCGGAGGAATGCAACATGAAGGACGGCGACGAGATCGCCTTCTCTCCGTTCAGCAAGCCGAGTGCCTTCGTCACCCTTACGATCAGGGGCAACAACAACAATGGCGGCGGCAGCGTCGTCGTCACCCGCACCATGCTCAGGACCCAAGAACGACTGCAGGACTTGATCGATCTCTACTTCGCCATGGTGTCCACTGACGATGAGCGCGGCGAATTCGACGTCACGTGCTGTGGCAGGAAGGTCGACATCGAGAAGACGCCGGCGGATTACGGGATGGAGGACGGCGACCAGCTCCGCCTTGCTCCGGCGACCGAACGGAGCAGGTTCGTGACGATCAATCTGGTGACCATGGTGGGAGTCAAGCGCGCATACACCCTGCGAAGGACAGACGAGCTGCAGGGTCTGATGGATTTATGCTTAAGCAGGGAGCCTGCAAGCATGTACCAAAATGGTTGTATTTTCCTTTACAACGGCCGTCGTCGTGTTCAAGGCTCGGAAACTCCGGATGATCTCGAGCTGAAGGATGGTGATACGATCGACGTTTTAGCTCATCTGGTCGGATAATCTCAAGCGGGAGGGTTGGGGATACCATCCACGTTTTAGCTAATCTGGTCGGATAATCTCAAGCTGGAGGGTTCGTCGTTTGGTTCTATGGGACATGCTGTCACTTTTTTATGGGCTGGGGGCCTGGGGCTAGTTACTTTTATTGCCGAGTGTAATACAATTATTTCCTGGATAAGGTAAGGGTCGGTGGTTATCTGGTTTGCAATGTTCTATTGCTGTTTCGGTTTTGCACCATTTATATATCATTATACTCCTTTGTTTCTATGCTTACATCGAACAAATATCTATCTATCTATCTATTATTCTATTATATTATTAAAACAGCTTTGAAAGGAGGCACCACGTTCGCTGTGGGCGCTAGAAATTCCCACATTAATCGGAGAAAAAGAAAAAAAAAAGAAAAGAAGAGTCCAAGTAGAAATACAATCTAAAAATAGCTGAAATTCGGAATTAAAAATAAGCAATATTGAAGGAAGTTTCCATATAAGAACCCAATACGAGATTAATTAAAATTCGAAATAAAAATAAAATAAAATCTAAAATTAGAAAAAAAGAGAGTCTAAGTAGAAATACAATTTAAAAATAGCTGAAATTCGGAATTAAAAATAAGGAATATTGAAAAAAGTTTTCATATAAGAACCCAACTCTAAAATTATAAAAACGAAAATCAACGTGAAAATAAACTCTAAAATCTATAAGATCCAATGTTTGAAGTTTTCTAAGGAGAATGAATAGAAATAGTGGTAGATCGAGCAAGCAAATAAAGAAGGAGATGACATAAGGGGTAGTATCTGGTGTGACTTTTAAAAAACTATATAATTAGAAACATGGGGATGATAAGGTTTGGTCTTTCAAACTCTTAAGACAATGAGATAGCTATTTAATAAATTTTTAGTAAAATCATAAAAAAATATATAATTTTGTTTGGGTACTAGCCGCGCAATTGCGCGGGCCACCCAGCTAGTTATATTATTAAAGGAATTGAAAAAGGAGCCTCCACATTCGCTCTCATGGCATAGAAATTCTCACATTAATCGGAGAAAAAGAAAAGGCAGAGACCATATAGAAATACAATTTAGAAATAGCTGAAATTCGGAATTAAAAAATAAGGAATATTAGAAGAGGAGACTAGAGTCCATATAGAAATACAATTAGGAAATAACTGAAATTCGGAATTAAAAATAAGAAATATCAGAAGAGGAGACTAGAGTCCATATAGAAATACAATTATAAAATAATTGAAATTCGGAATTAAAAATAAGGAATATTAGAAGAGGAGTATATAGTGCATATAGAAATATAATTAGGAAATAACTGAAATTCGGAATTAAAAATAAGGAATATTAGAAGATGAGTATATAGTGCATATAGAAATATAATTAGGAAATAACTGAAATTCGGAATTAAAAATAAGGAATATTAGAAATATAGTATAGAGTCCAGGTTAGAAATACAATTAGGAAGTAATAGAATATTGAAAGATGAGTTTAGAGTCCACATAGAAATACAATTAGAAATAATAAAAATTCAGAAATAAAAATAAAAAATATTGGAAGAAGAGTATAGAGTCTATATAGAAATATAATTTACAAAAAAAATTCGGAATTAAAAAAAAGAAATATTAAAAGACGAGTATAGAGTCCATATAGGAATATTTATAATTTACAAATAACTAAAATTTGGTATTAATAATAATTAATAACTAACACGTATATAAAATACAATATGAATATTACACATTAATAGTTTTATAAAGTTATTGCAAAATTTAAAATTATATTGTCATTTTGATATATTTGAATAATATAGTGAGAAAACAAATATGCTACTACCTCCGTTTTTTAATAGATGACGTCGTTGACTTTTTCTCACATGTTTGACCCTTCGTCTTAATCAAAAAATTTACCTAATTATAATTTATTTTGTTATGAGTTGTTTTATCATTCATAGTACTTTAAGTGTGATTTATATATTATACATTTGCATAAAATTTTTGAATAAGACGAATGGTCAAACATGTATGAAAAAGTCAACGGCGTCATCTACTAAAAACGAAGAGAGTATTATATGAGAGAAAATATAATGATGCTAGCCGCGTAATTTGCGTGGGCCACCATGCTATTGTAAAGATGCGAGAACGATCTAAGAGCATATGCACAATAAAATTCCAAAAGAAAATCCCCAGTACCAAAATATTGGACTTAATTTTTCCTGAAAAATCGGCTCCAGCAAGTCTCCCTAGAGATGTTCAAACAAACGTGATCAAGAGAGATCATATCGACTGCTGCGTGTCACGTACGCACGAAACTTGTTGATCCGGCCAACCACCCTCCTCGATCGATTCCACGCAATCACGCGCCGTGCCATCACTACGATGCATATCAGAGCATGTACAATAGGATGATTAAGTAGGCTCCAAAATTTCTCACACCATCCTAATATTAGATTTAGGGCAGAGAATGAAAGAGAGAGAAACAAGCGAGCGAGCGTTTGTTCTAGCGCCGGACGTTAGCAGCTCTTTCTATGCGTTACCGCCTACGTGCAGCCGTTCTTGACGATAGAAAACACGTTTTGTGGGGCCCACGCTTTCCCAGCCGATCCCGTGAGTCCATATCATATGCCACACAGCTGCGGCAACGAAGTCTTGGTCGATCAGTGCAGCACACCAAAATGGACACAGAGATGATGGTTTGTATTGATCATAGTAGTTACTGTGATCATGCAAATATTAAATACTTCAATGATTTAATTAAGGATAGCTTGCAGCTAACTTGTAGCCATTCGTTGTATGAGTTAGCTCTAAGTGAACTCCTAATGACATGAAACTTTTTTGAAGCTAGCAGTTAGCTCTTCTATTGACCTTGCTCTCAAGCGCCACATGCTTCTGCTCACGTAGTGTAGTGGCGGTGGAACAGCAATCGAAACGCCCAGTGCGCCGCCGCGACGATACAAATCCACCATGCACTAGGTGATCGATGATTCTATATATAATCCCAGCCTCAGCGCCCCATCCATCCATTTCCGACGAGGAAGAGATCACTGATCGGGCATGTCGTCGTCGGCGACCAGGGGGGAGGCGGACAGCCCGTCGCCGGAGGTCGAGCCGAGCGTCCTCGTCACCCTCCGGGTGAAGGACAGCGAAGGCGTCAGGATCACCCGCACGATGCGCAGGACGGACAAGCTGCGCGACCTGACCGATTTCTACCTCGCCATGGTGGTGCCGGCCGCCGTCGCGCAAGGCCATGTCTGCCGCCCCGTTGGTGTTTTCATGCACTACGGCAGGAGGGTGACCGGCTATGAGACGCCGGCGGACTACGACATGGACGACGGCGACGAGGTTAGCTTCTTCCCCGATAGAGTCATGAGCTTGCCTGTCACCCTCACCGTCAAGGACAGCAAAGGGCGCACGGTCACGCGTACCATGCGTCGGATCGAGAAGCTGAACGTCTTGTTCGATCTGTACCACGCCATGTTTCGTGTACCGTGGCCGCAAGGTCGATGGCGAGCTGATGCCGACGAGCTACGACATGGAGGACGGCGACGAGATCACGTTCGTCCCGATCAGCAAGCCAAGCATGCTCGTCACCCTCAAGATGAAGGGCAGGGTTGGCCGCAGCTAGCGTCACCCGCACCATGCACAGGACGGACAAGCTGCAAGACCTGATCGATTTCTACGACGCCATGGTTCCCGCCGATAAGTGTTGCGACGGCGAGTGTCAGGTCGTGTACGGCGGGAAGACGGTCGAAGGCGAGAAGACGCCGGCGGATTGCGAGATGGAGGACGGCGATCAGATCAAACGGATGTCGAGCATGTTCGTGACCGTCACCGTCGGGTTCGTAAGCTTGGGGAAGAACATCGAGCACGCATACACCCTACGAAGGACTGACAAGCTGCAGGGCTTGATGGATTTATGCTCGAGTATGATGCCAAGTAGGTACAAGCATGGATGTCGCTTCCTGTTCGACGGCCGTTTTGTTCTTGGCTCACAAACTCCAGATGATCTCGCGCAGGAGGATGTGGATATGATCGATCTAACATGTTATTAGTTGGTGGTTGCATGTTTGTTGTTTGACAGCTGAAGTTTTTTCTCTGCTTCAGTTTCTAGCAATTGTTACTGCATCTCACTATGTTTGTGCTTTCATCAAATGGATCTTTCGAAAAAGAAAATCAAGAACTACCTGCTAAAACTGTTGTTAAAGTAGTAGCACTCCTATATCGTTGTTTAATTGGGGTATTGGTGCCGCAGATGTGCCCCGGGTGCATTTGTGCAAAGGCCGGAGATGTGATGATGCGTCTTTCAACTTCCAATATCGAAAAAAAAAAGAATTCGTTGTCCTTAATGCAGGTTACTTGAGCGACTTTGCAAGTGAATCGTGAATGAAGAACCTCCGGCTACAATGTTTGATTTAGTCTTGTCACTAATTTTGAACTCATTGATAATCTGCCTGTGAGCTACTCCCTCTGTCTCAAAAAAAAAAAGGCAAACTCTGAGTTTCCGTGCCAACGTTTGACTATCCGTCTTATATGAATTTTTTTTATAATTAATATTTTCATTATTGTTAGATGATAAAATATGATTAATAATTTATGCGTGACTTATATTTTTATTTTTTTTCATAATATTTTTGGAAAAAACGGACGGTCAAACGTTGGACACGGAAATTAAAGTTTGTTTTTTTAAGGACGGAGGGAGTACTCTGTGTTCTGAACTGAATTTCAAAAACTTGATTGGTTACACTTGCTCGAAAGACAGTCTCTGCTTCCTACAATAGGACTTTACTCTGATTGCATCAAGTCGACGAATTTTCTCTCATTGCGAAAAGGCATGGCAGCCCTCGTTGCAAGTCTTGCAACCCCCAAACGAGATGACCGCCGGCGCCGGAGCTTGCAAGTCTCTCCTCGCCGCAACCTTCGCCGCCTGCGGTAAAAAAGGGGAAAAAATACGTGAAAAGCTAGCGAATGACATTGTCAAATGCACGCAGTTTTGTTACGGTCATTGACGATTCATGGTATGATGATCTCATCTGCACCTTGTAATTGGCGGATGCCCGGAAGTTGACAGCAACCGCCGGTTTCGGGCGGCCACCGCCGCCGCCGCCGCCGCAGCCGAGCAGCAGGGCAAGGCCGGCGGCGGTGGCCGCCGTGAGCCCAACGGAGCAGAGCACGCCGACGACATGCTGCTGCCACCTGTGATCACCTCCTCCCCCTTGCTCATCCTCCACAAGCACCATCTCCACCTCCTCGTCGTTATCTGCATCACCCGATCCCTCGCTGGCGTTCGCGACAGCATCGTCCACCTCGTCGTCGTTGTCAAAAGCGTCGCGCCGACTTGCGAGACGGCTGCGGCGGCGGCGAAGTAGTTCGCGTCGAGGGACTTCTCGCTGTAGCCACCGGCAAGAACGCGCACCCGCGGCTCGTGGGTGATTTCGTCGTCGGCGGCGGCGGCGGTGACGAGCACGAATTCGTCGGCGGCGTCTGTCTCCGCCATCGTCATCGCCGTTGCGTAGAGATGAACAGATGACGAATCTGACGCCAAACCATTCTTTCGGTGCAAGGCGTTAAGGATAATGTTTAAGTCAAACCTTGAAATATAAATCATAAATAACTTTTAAATTATTTAGTTTAAAAATGTAAAAATCATATGTATAGATTTGTCTTAAAAAATATTTTTATAAAAGTATATATATCACTTTTCAATAAATATTTTTATAGAATTAAGAAGTTAAAATTGTGTTTTAGAGACCATGTCACTGTTCTAAACGACTTTTTTTATGAGTATGGAGAGAGTACATACGTTACTCTTGCGCGGGCCGTCGTCGTGTACTCGTGTCACGTGAGGGACGTGAGGACACACCGGCACACGCACAGGGAGGATAATTAGGCCGCACGAACCGTACAACCCCGGCCAGATAATTAAGGGCTTGATTATTGGACTAGACAACTTTGAGGCCCAGTGCACACGGTAAGCCCAAACCCAACCCAAAACTGAACTCATTCATAAATAGGCCTTACAGTCCGGCGAAAATATTTTTAATAGTCCGGTAAATAGGCCTTACCAAAAAAAATGCCCAGTAGAATGAAGTCCAACGCAGATTCCATGTATAGCATTTTAGATTTTTGGTAGAGCAATTCGAAAAGAAATAAATCATTAATGTATAATTAATTAAGTATTAATTATTAGATTTAAAAATGGTTTAAATCGATCTTTTAAAAAATTGTATACAAAACTTTTACACAAAACACGTTATTTAACTGTTCGAAATACATGCAAATGAAAAACGAGCAAGTTGCTGATTTTAACTTTTGGAAGAGAACTAATCATAGACTGATGAGTCCCAGACCCAGTACAGAGCCAGGATTGCCATTGCCAACAAGGGCACAAGGCAACAAGTAGCCATCTCCTGCGGTACACCGGCATGGTCTCCACGATTTGCCCATAGCTGCAAGCCTGCAAGATGCCAAGACGGCTCGTCTCTCTCCACCGATCGATCAACGGTGCGCACATGAAAGCAGCGCAGCAGCGAGCAAGCTACAGGAGCAAAGCAAAACCGGCTAAAAATCCAGTACTCGACCAGATCACAACCTGCCAGCCAGAGAGCCAGATGCGATGCGAGTGGACACTGGACAGTGGAGACGACGACGGCGTGGCCCCTACACTGCTCCCTCTCCCCTGCTTAAACAAGGGCAAGGAATCTCATTTCATCTCATCTCCTCCTGATCAATTAGGCCCCTCTCAGATGCTTTGTTTTGATTAGCGATGCTAATCATGGCCACCAGACGATAACCAGATTGTTTGTTTGTAGCTACTGCATCCCTGGCAATTCGCAGCGTTAAGTACTCTACTAGACTCTGGTCTGATGCTGCAATAATCGATCCATTTGGTTGGAGAACCTTTGGGGAAAAAAGAAGAAAGCGGTAGGTTGGAGTTGGACGGGGTCAGGGAAGGAGGAGAAGAATAATCGAGGTTTCATTGCAGAGCAGGCTTGGAGATGAAGCCTCTGGAGCTGTCTGTCTGCCAGTCACTCGTGGCAGCCTCACTGTCAGCTGTACTGCATGCGTGAGCAGATCGGCCACACTATGCTGGCTCAGGGCGTGTTCTGTATAAGCACTTAAAGACGACTAGCTAATTAGATGCACGAAAAAGATATAAATCGTTAGCATATAATTAATGAACTATTATCCATTGTAAATTTTATAAATAAATTTATTTGTTTTTTTTGAAAATACATATATATATAAATCTATTATATTATTAAAGTAATAAAAAAAGGAGCCTCCACGTTCGCTCTCATGGCCTAGAAATTCTCATATTAATTGAAGAAAAAGAAAAAACAGAGTCCATATAGAAATACAATTTAGAAATAGTTGAAATTCGGAATTAAAAAATAAGAAATATTAAAAGAGGAGACTAGAGTCCATATAGAAATACAATTAGGAATAACTGAAATTCGGAATTAAAAAATAAGAAATATTAGAAGTAGAGTATAGAGTCCATATAGAAATACAATTAGGAAATAATAGAAATTCGGAATTAAAAATAAGGAATATAGTATAAAGTCCATATAGAAATACAATTAAGAAAAAAATAGAAAATCAGAATTAAAAAATAAGGAATATTAGAAGTAGAGTATAGAGTCCATATAGGAATTTAATACTAACTAAAATCTATCTATCTATCTATTATATTATTAAAACAGCTTTGAAAGGAGGCACCACGTTCGCTGTGGGCGCTAGAAATTCCCACATTAATCGGAGAAAAAGAAAAAAAAGAAAAGAAGAGTCCAAGTAGAAATACAATCTAAAAATAGCTGAAATTCGGAATTAAAAATAAACAATATTGAAGGAAGTTTCCATATAAGAACCCAATACGAGATTAATTAAAATTTGAAATAAAAATAAAATAAAATCTAAAATTAGAAAAAAAGAGAGTCCAAGTAGAAATACAATTTAAAAATAGCTGAAATTCGGAATTAAAAATAAGGAATATTGAAAAAAGTTTTCATATAAGAACCCAATACGAGATTAATCAAAATTTGGAATAAAAATAAAATAAAATACAAAATTAGAAAAGAAAAGGATAGTCCAAGTAGGAATACAATTTTAAAATAGCTGAAATTCGGAATTAAAAATAAGGAATATTGAAAGAAGAGTCCGTATAAAAACCTAATACGAGATTAAATAAAATTGGGAATAAAAATAAAAATAAAATCCAAAATTAGCAAAAAAAAAAAGAAGAGCTCAAGTAGGAATACAATTTAAAATTAGCTGAAATTCAAACTTAAAAATAAGCAATATTGAAAGAAGAATCCATATAAGAACCCGATACGAGATTAATTAAAATTCAGAATAAAAAATAAAATAATATCCAAAATTAGATAAAGTAAAAGAGATTTCAAGTAGGAATACAATTTTGAAACAACTGAAATTGAAAATAAAAAATAAAAATATTAAAAGAACATAATACGATATTAATTAAATTTTTTTAAAAAATCTGAAATTAGAAAAAAGAAAAATAAGATTCCAATTAGGAATACAATTTATAAATAACTAAAATTTGTGATAAAAATAAAGACTATTGAAAGAAAAGACCATCTAAAACACATGACGAGATAAATTAAGTAACATGCATATAAAGGAGTAGAGTGGTGGCGGTTGATATGACATAAAAAAAATTGTTAATGAAGCACCAAATAGAATCCTAATGACGATTAAAAGGAGGGGCGACAGGGAGGCCGTAAAGCAAACGATCAAGGCGATTGCCGGGACTTCTAGAAAGTAAAAAAAATAAACCCCATTGATAATCATATTCGAATTTTAAAATCTCAATGACAATAAAAAGGAGCAGCAGCGGGCGGGGTGTATAGGAGTATAGTTGCAGAGCTGCCGACCGTTGACGGGACTTCTAGAAAATAAAAATGAATTCCAACGATAGTTATGTTCGATTTTTAGAATCCCAATGACAATAAAGAGTAGGCGGCGGACGGGCCGTAGAGGAGCATAGTGGCATCGTTTGACAAGACTTCTAAAAATTATAAAAAAATGAAACCCAACAAGACAATAAACTCTAAAAACTACAAGGTTCAATTTTTGAAGTTTCGGAACTTCTAAAAAGTAAAAAAAAACAATGATAGTCATATTCGATTTTAAAATCTCAATGACAATAAAGAAGGGAGGCAGCGGGCGAGCCGTAGAGAAGTACAATGGCAAAGTAGCTAATGGTTTAGCGGGACTTCTAGAAAGTAAAAAATGAACCCAAACGATAACTATGTTCGATTTTTAAAATCTCAATGACAATAAAGAGAAGAGACAGTAGACGGGTCATAGAGGAGTATAATGGCAACGTTTGACGGGACGTCTAGAAATTATAAAAACGAAAATCAACGTGAAAATAAACTCTAAAACCTATAAGATCCAATGTTTGAAGTTTCTAAGGAGAATGAATAGAAATAGTGGTAGATCGAGCAAGCAAATAAAGAAGGAGATGACATAAGTAGTATCTGGTGTGACTTTTAAAAAACTATATAATTAGAAACATGGGGATGATAAGGTTTGGTCTTTTAAACTCTTAAGACAATGAGATAGCTATTTAATAAATTTTTAGTAAAATCATAAGAAAAAATATATAATTTTGTTTGGGTACTAGCCGCGTAATTGTGCGGGCCACCCAGCTAGTTCTTATTAAAGAAATAGAAAAAGAAATCTCCACGTTCGCTCTCATGGTCTAGAAATTCTCATATTAATCGGAGAAAAAGAAAAAGCAGAGTCCATATAGAAATACAATTTAGAAATAGCTGAAATTCAAAATTAAAAAATAAGAAATATTAGAAGAGGAGACTAGAGTCCATATAAAAATACAATTAAGAAATAGTTGAAATTCTAAATTAAAAAATAAGGAATATTATAAGAGGAGACTAGAGTCTATATAGAAATACAATTAGGAATAACTGAATTTCAGAATTAAAAAATAAGGAATATTAGAAGTAGAGTATAGAGTCCATATTGAAATACAATTAGGAAATAATAGAAATTCGGAATTAAAATAAGGAATATTATAAGTAGAGTATAAAGCCCATATAGAAATACAATTAAGAAAAAAATAGAAAATCAGAATTAAAAAATAAAGAATATTAGAATTAGAGTATAGAGTCCATATAGGAATTTAATACTAACTAAAATTCGGAATAAATATAATTTGATAAACATACTAGTTTTAGAATAAAACATACCGTTTAACAATTTGATAAACATATTCACGATAAATGAGAAATTAGTTCAGCTCAAATCTAGTTTAAAACGTGTCCTTAATTCAAAGTAGGAGTAGTAGCCATCCCAATTCAATACTCCTACTGCCATCGCGAAAGCTTCAGACCCTGTAGATAGATGGCTACCTAGATAGAGATAGGCGAAAGCTTAACCATCAGTATGATTACTAGTAGTATATAGTAATCGAGGTAATATCAGTATTATGTTGCTAGCGCACAAAATGTACTCAACGACAGGATGCAATCAACGACGTGTTCATTCAAATTCGTCCTAGTTTGTGTACGTGTGCGTACGATCGATGTAGACCGGTCCTGATCATCCTTCTACTCCACTGTTTCTGCTGGATCATTGATCGGTCAGGCGGCTGATGCTTGTGATGCAACGATGAGGTTTGCCGTTTGATCGACCGATCGATCGAGCTCGGCTGGATCGCAGCTGGACGTGCTGGCGACCGTCTACCGGCGGCCATGATTAATTTTCATTGGCGTGACGATGACGATGATTGATGGTGGTGTGGTGTCCGGTAACAGGTAAGCTCCGCGGGGGCAGGGACCCCGCCGCCGCCGTGGTTGGTGTTGCCTCGCCATCCGTACCGGTCGTAAAAAAAAAAAGTCCCCGGCTTCTCTCGGCATCACAGTATTCACCAAATCGTTTAGATAAAATTATAGCCTCACGTTTGGTGGTTATCGTGGTAACAGCATGATTACTGTAAAAATCGTGTGATTATCGTGAGATACGTCATGATTTAAAAGCTCTAAAAAGGAAATAACCTCGCGGTTATGTATCCTCGCAACTCGCATCAGCGGCTCCTGTGTCGGAGTGGAACCGGGCTACAGTACAAAATCGCGATACAGCACGGTCTCGTCCTAGCACCCGACACAACCGTCACGGCTCACGGGTTTTACCAGCAATTCACCGTAAGATCGCGGGGGAGGGAGGCAGCTACTACTACTACTTGTGTTGTGGTTTTGCAGGCTGGCAGTGGCATGGGAACGCGAGAGGCCACATGAGATGAGAAGGACAGCTCACTTGAGCGGCTGCCCCCACGTGCCCTGCACAGTGTGACTGACACACACCATGGACCCCACGCTTCGCTTCGTGCTTCCGTGTGTGCACCGGGTCTTTGGTGGTGGTGGTGGAACGGGTTGTTAATTACTACAGTACACAAGAAACAAACTGGCGAGGCGCCTGGGCGGAGATATTTTGCTGCGTGCGACGGGCCGGCCGGGCCGACGGGGGGAGAAGGTGGGGCCCGGTGGAGTGGAGGGCAGTTCATCTGGGTGGGGCCGGCGTCCGTACGTAGGCAGCGGATCATGGTCTCATGGACACCCCGTGTGTTGGCCTACGGCCACGCCGTCGACGTCTCGACGAGCCTACTTCGAAATCGTGAAACTGGAAATTTCCAATTGTCCTGCCTACAAGCGTGTTTTATCGTGGCATTTCTGGGGATGCTAGTTGGCACGCGCGCCAACTCGCTAACTGCTTTCGGCCCATCAAGCCCATCAATCCATCAGCCATTTTTTTCTTTTCTCACGAGTTGTTGTTTCTTTTTCTTTTGCGATTTTTTTTCGATTACTTTTTTTTAATCTTTAGCACACTTATTTATTTTAAAAATGTTTTAAGCTAAAAGTTTTAAAACCTTAAATTGAAAATTTTTAATTCTGATTTGAAAGTATTCAAATCTCGAGTTGAAAGTTTTTGAATTTGAGTTGAAAGTTTTCGAATCTCGAGTCGAAAATTTTCGAATCGGAGTTGAAAGTTTTCAAATCTCGAGTTGAAAGTTTTTTAAATATGAGTCGAAAGTTTTCATATCTTTTCAAATCTTAACTTAAAAAATTTCAAATCTGTACTTGAAGGTTTTCAAATCTGAGTTGAAAGTTTTCAGATCTCAATCTGGACAAACTTTCAATTTGAGATTTGAAAATTTTGAAAACTTTCAATTTGAGATTTGAAAACTTTCAACTCAAGATTCGAAAACTTTCAAATCAAGTTTTCAAATCTCGAGTTGAAAGTTTATTAAATCTGAGTCGAAAGTTTTCATATCTTTTCAAATCTGAACTTAAAAAATTTCAAATCTGTACTTGAAAGTTTTCAAATCTCGAGTTGAAAGTTTTCAAATCTCAATCTGGACAAACTTTCAAGTCCAGATTTGAAACTTTTGAAAACTTTCAATTTGAGATTTGAAAACTTTCAACTCAAGATTCGAATACTTTCAAATCGAGATTTGAAAACTTTCAAATCAAGATTTGAAAAAATTGAAAAATTTTCAAATTGAGATTTGAAAACTTTCAAGAAGATTCAAAAACTTTCAAGTTCAGATTTGAAAATTTTCAACTCAAAATTTAAAAACTTTCAAACTCAAAACATGTTAAAAGATTAAAAAAATAATCAGAAAAAAAGTGTAAAAAAACGAAAAAATTGGTAAAAAAAAGAAAAAAAGGTGGAAGGACGCGCGCACGCATTAGCGATTCTGGGCATTTTTTATTTGAGAAACGGCCTCTTTTTAGCTGTGAACTACTTCCTCCGTTTCACAACGTAAGTTATTTTAGCATTTCCCATATTCATATTGATGTTAATGAATCTATATAGATATATATGTCTAGATTCATTAACAACAATATAAATGTGGAAACTGTTAGAATGCCTTACATTGTGAAATGGAGGGATTACATGTCGATTTTAGAACATAATATTAGAATTAGCATTTTTTAGTTCTTTTGTCACTTCTCTTTGGCTTAAGACCTCTAAGAGTAAGGCTTAGTTTGAATATCATGTTGGCTTGAGCTTTTCGGGCTTGTTCACTTTACTACCATTTTCAACCTTACTTTTTTTTTTTTGCAAAGTTACCAAAAAAGTGGTTATATTTAATTTGTTGCCAAATTTTAGTTTTTACATATGAAATCTTGCCAAAATTTTGGCAACCTTACTAAAATTTGGCAATGCCAAAACTTGGTAAGGTTGAAAATAGTAGCAAAGTAAACAAACCCTTCAATTGCACGCGAAACAAAACATATCATTAGCGTATAATTAATCAAGTATAAAACATTATAGTACTTGAAAAATGAATTTATTTGACTTGTTAAAAAAACTTTTATATAGGATTTTTTTTTGCAAACAACACATTATTAATAGTCCGGAATGTGTGTTTACTCAAACGATAAAGTAGCTAAAGCCAAAAGTTAAATAGTAGAATGTAGCCTAAGGCTGATTTATTTTGAACAACTCTAAACATTCACTTCCTCGTTGTTCGTTAGCACGTATTGAAAATTATTAAATAGTGCGTTTTGTAAAAAAGTTATATATAAAAGTTTATCTCCAAAATAAAATAAATATATTTTTTAGCTTGTAATAATTAATACTAGTTAATTAATCATTCACTAATGATCCATCTCGTTTTATAACGGACCATAAGGGCTTAGTTCGATTTATTTGTTAGGTTTTATTTTTTTTGGTTGCACACAAAATAAGACGAGTTATTAACACATGATTAATTGATTATTAACTATTAAAAAAAGAAAATATATTTATTTTATGTTTTAAAAAGAAACTTATATATTGAAACTCTTTGTAAAATACACCGAATAGAATAGAGCGCAGCCTAGGATGGATGTACAAAAGTCTATTCGTAAAATTATCTTTGATTATCTTGGTCACATGTCCTAAGCCTAAGGAGAAGAAAATGTGGTACATGAAGCAAAGCCCAAAAATATACCAAGATCACATCTCTGATGTGCATTGTTTTCTGAAGGAGATAATAAACATTAAACTTTCTATGAAGGAGTATGGTTTTTCCTTTATTTGGTAAGGAATATTAAAGAGCTGTTCACTCAGAAAATATATGCCAACACATGTAAAATATTAAAGGCATATTCCCAACACATTATCTAGGGTTGGCTAGCCTACACTGTAGTGCTAGCTTGCTGGTAGTATCGAAATTGATCCCAGTGAGTCCATCGTTTTCCTATTTGTGTACTTTAAGTTTTCAAGCGCACGCATAGTGTTTAGCTATAACCGGAATTCTCACAACCAAGATAATTTACTCAGACTCCCAAGCCCTGACTGATGAATGCCGCCATTGGAAATTCATTTGGCACAACCGTGCCCCTCCCCGAGTCCAATTCTTTCTCTGGCTCCTCATCAAAGAACGCCTCCCTACTAAGGTTAATCTTCACAAGAAGCAGATTGTTCAATCCCCGCGATGCGCCCTCTGTGATGCTGCGGATGAAACAACGATGCATCTGTTATTTGGCTGTCAGTTTGCTCAACATTTTTGGGGGTCCATTGATGTCACCCCTGCCGTCGCTTCAGTGCAAGATATTTCAGCCCTCCGCCCTCCAAGCCGTCTACCTCAGCAGCATTTCCAAATCTTTTACATTCTTTGCTTATGGGGGTCTGTGGAATCATCGTCATGATGTTGTATTCCGTTCTCTCCCTGTTTCTTTTCCCCGTGTAGTTAAGAAATGTATTGAAGATGCCACTCTATAGGCCGAGCGTCTTCGTAGAGACGATAGGCCGGTTGTTTATGCCTGGAAGTCTCTCCTATCCTCCGCTGTAAGGTCTCACAATATGTAATGACTGTACCTCCCTCCTATTTTGCTTAATGAAATTCAGGTGGGGACGCTCTCCCCCCGGTGAAATTTCTAAAAAAAACTAATCAACCGTGTAGTCTATTTGGCATGTTCATTTTACTATTATTTTCAACGCTACCAAATTCTAACAATTAGTAAATTTCAGCACAGTTTGGTAATACCCAGGAATTGGCAAGGTAAAAAAATTCAGGTGCTGTTTAGTTCGTTACTTTCTTAAATATGTTTTATAATTTTGGCATGGTGGGATGTGATTGGTATGATAATAAACTGTACATGCCCTATATAATTTTCAAAAGCATGTTTACATTTATAGCCATGACACCTGCTTAAAACAATTTATGGAAACTTCTTTAAATCGCAAAAGAAGGTGACAAAAAACGGCGGCTCCATTTGCCGTTACTCCAAACGTCAAGTTCATGTGGCAGCCTGGCAAGAGCGTCCATGGCCGTTTCGCTCACGAGGGCTCACCGTGAACCGGGTCCAGAGAGCGCCGGTCCACGTAAAAAAGCAAACCGCTCAGCCAGCCCAGCCCAGCCCACGGGCCGTGGTCCCGGTCCACCACTCCTCCCACCCTCCCCCCTCCCCCTCTCTCTTTCTCTCTCCTCCGCCCTTTTATCTCCCGATCTCTCACATTTTGGAAAGAAGAGAGAGAGAAAGAGAGAGAGAGGCCGCTTCTCTAGTCTAGACCAAAGGAAGGAAACCAACCGAGAGGCGAGGCGAGGCGAGGAGAGGAGAGGAGGAGGAGGGAGGAGAAGATGAGAGAGATCATCAGCATCCACATCGGCCAGGCCGGGATCCAGGTCGGCAACGCGTGCTGGGAGCTCTACTGCCTCGAGCACGGCATCGAGCCCGATGGCACCATGCCCAGGTGACGATGAATCCCCCCTCCCCCTCCCCCAACCTCTTCTTCTTTGATCCGTAGATGCATTCCTGTTCCTGATGTCGGGAGGCGGCCCCGCGTTCCCCGGCTTCGTTTGATCTGGTAGCCCCGGTTGAGTTGCGTCCGAAATGCCAGATTTGTTTCGCCGTCTGTTTTTTTTGTGTGTGTGTGTTTTTTTTGGGGGGAAATTGTTTGCTTCGGCGGAGCGAACGATGGGTGCAGCCTTCCGCTTGTACTTCTCGTTTGGACTCTGCGGATTGGTTTTGGCCGAACCTTCTTGGTGGTTGGTGCATCTCCTTGCCGGTTGGTGAGGGGATTGCAAGGGACAGGACGAACACCGTGCGTCTCGGAGGAAGGGAATTTTAGCCGTAGTTTTTACGCTCTTTTTTTTACCGTTTGGAATTATATGGAGGAATGCGTTTGATTTTCTCCGGAGTAGACTGTAGATTTGCGTGCTGGTTGCATGTTTACAAGTTGGCAATTGGGAGTTTCCAGAGTTCTTTACGGTTCTAGATCTGCGAATTTACTTGTGGGGTGATGCTTAGTAAATAATGTCACATGGAAGCTCTGAGTGTCAGACTGAGCACGTAGATCGTCCTAGATTGGAGAGTTTAATCTGGGTTACTATTAAAAGCGGCATCCTCCACTATCGAGGAGGATTTGTTTTGTTGGTTTTACTTTGCTTGGTGTAAGAATTGAGTAGATTATTGAATCATAAACAATTGTGCTAATGCTGCCTTGCCTGAGAATTAGATTCCATTAGATTATCATGGATGTAGCCCGCTTTTTGTAGGCAGCTCTGGTAGACTGTAATTTATTTGGTACTGCATAGGCTAATGATTAGAATTATCAGTCAGTTTTGATTTCTAAACATTGTGCTGTTTGCTCTTGGTGCAGTGATACAACGGTTGGCGTCGCACACGATGCGTTCAACACTTTCTTCAGCGAGACTGGCGCTGGCAAGCATGTGCCCAGGGCCATCTTTGTCGACCTGGAGCCCACTGTCATCGACGAGGTGCGCACTGGGTCGTACCGTCAGCTCTTCCACCCTGAGCAGCTCATCTCTGGGAAGGAGGATGCCGCTAACAACTTTGCCCGTGGCCATTACACTGGTAATTCAGCTTAGAGTTCATACAAGTGTTATTCTATTGCAACTGTGCATATGTCTTGTTCTCATTGTTTGTGGAATGCAGTTGGAAAGGAGATCGTAGATCTATGCCTGGACCGTGTGCGCAAGTTGGCAGACAACTGCACTGGGCTGCAGGGATTCTTGGTGTTCAATGCTGTTGGTGGTGGAACTGGATCAGGACTTGGTTCTCTTCTGTTGGAGCGTCTCTCTGTTGATTATGGAAAGAAGTCCAAGCTTGGCTTCACAATTTACCCTTCCCCCCAGGTATAACTTAATCTGATCCATGTTAGTTGTACTCTGAGGGAAAAAATTAAATAAAATGCTCTATACCGGAAACTTGAAATTTTCAGGCTGGTGTAGAATTAATTTATTTGGACACCTGCTTAGATATGGGCCATGTTATCAGCCGCTTCTTTTTCTTGTTGTTGTGAGTTGTGCATGGCAATATATTGATTATTGGATCTGCCAACCATTCTCTAATTAGTATGTGGACTAATAAACTGCTGGCCTGGCTGCCTGGCTGGTGGGGATCTACCTATATGGCTATACAATATCCCTATCTTATGTAGACTCTTTAGTGAACTTTTATGGACTATTAGTCTTCTTCGCGAAGTCTGTAATACCATGCATTGTATGAGCCAGCATTATCCTAGTGTACTGTACCAACTTTCCATGTGATGTGGGCCTTTCAGCTTGTTCATGTGATGAGTGGGTTTGCTTTGTCTTAGCTGTTGTGGGGACAATTTGGGTAGAGTTGTTGTACAATTATTTAAAGTTCATCATATCATTATCTTCTCGTCTTATGCCCCTCTGGTTTGCAGGTCTCAACAGCTGTTGTAGAACCATACAACAGTGTCCTCTCCACCCACTCCTTGCTTGAGCACACTGATGTGGCAGTTCTCCTAGACAATGAGGCTATCTATGACATATGCCGGAGATCCCTTGACATCGAGAGGCCAACCTACACCAACTTGAACAGGCTCATCTCACAGATCATATCTTCACTCACCACCTCTCTGAGGTTTGATGGCGCTATCAATGTGGATGTCACTGAGTTCCAGACCAACCTTGTCCCATACCCTCGCATCCATTTCATGCTTTCATCCTATGCCCCTGTTATCTCTGCTGAGAAGGCTTACCATGAGCAGCTTTCTGTGCCTGAAATCACCAATGCTGTTTTTGAGCCCTCAAGCATGATGGCTAAGTGTGACCCTAGGCACGGGAAATACATGGCTTGCTGCTTGATGTACCGTGGTGATGTTGTTCCCAAGGACGTCAATGCCGCAGTTGCAACCATCAAGACGAAGAGAACTGTCCAGTTTGTTGACTGGTAAGCTGTCTTCATCACTATTTTAGTTGCGCTTATTTTAATCACAGGCAACCTATCCACTTGTTTATCAACACCTGATTGGCTAACCAACTGTTTAATGCTTCTCTTCCTCCACAAAGGTGCCCTACTGGATTCAAGTGTGGCATCAACTACCAGCCACCCTCTGTTGTCCCTGGTGGTGACCTGGCTAAGGTTCAGCGTGCAGTGTGCATGATCAGCAACAACACTGCTGTTGCTGAGGTTTTCTCGCGCATCGACCACAAGTTCGACTTGATGTATGCTAAGCGTGCGTTTGTGCACTGGTACGTTGGTGAGGGAATGGAAGAAGGTGAATTCTCAGAAGCCCGTGAGGACTTGGCTGCCCTTGAGAAGGACTATGAGGAAGTCGGCGCCGAGGGTGCAGACGACGAGAACGACGATGGAGAAGACTATTAGTAGCTGGTTAATAAGTAGTTCTCTGGTTAATGATTGGTTTGTCAGTATACTCCGGTTCCATTGCATTGCATATTCCTGTTATGTGTGTTTACTTTTTGTACTGTGCTAAACTGTTGTTAGCCCCTCGTTGGCCATGATTGTTCATATCTTCCCATTTTGCTGTGCATTGCTTGCTACTCCCCCCCAAGCTTGGTACATATGCCATTCTGAGCTGAATTGCAAAACTGTATGCTCTCTATGCATGGTCCAATGGAGCTATGGATGCTTTCTTCTATTAATCTCTCTGCGCGTTTACTCCTTAGTTGCATGTGAATTGTGAAACATGAGATGCTGAAGAAACACATGGATGGCAGCATCTACTGCTTCTAGGTCCTAAATATCTGATACTCTGAGCTACAAATCTGAGCTCGAGTAAAGAGATCAGCAACTTGGATCCATACGTTCACAGGACCAATCTGAGCTCGGTTCAAGGGGTAATTAGCAAGCAAATGCAGGAAGATAGCTGGTGGTATTCCCTTTGTCCCAATGTGGTGTCTCCATATGCCTGTATCACCGTTACATGTTTAATAGGGTGTCCTTGATCTGCACTACAGAAGATTGGAACCAAGCGATCTGGCGGCTGGCTGGTGCACCGCAGCGCCAGTGGATATCTGCTGGTTGGGACGGGAGTACGGGACTTTGGTTGGTCTGGTAGTAGCCTCGAGATACCTGAAACAGGTTGTCACATATTCAAGCCTCCCAAGGCCGGCCTGTTCCCGTTTTTCTGTAGTCACGATCACATGGTACCAATTATGCTTAGCCATTGTCGCTGTGTAGTTTAGCTGTCATAGGATCAAGTGAGGTGAATTATCGGTGGGTGATGCGAACCTAAAGTAGATTAACTGTGTCTCCTCACTTTCGTCTCCGGGAACGAGCATGGGTTTAACTATTTCATTAAAGGACGGTGATGGAGATCATTTTTTTTAGCTGTACCGTTTTTCCGTAGGTCTGAAACGATTTTATTCATACTCACCTTCTTACCGCCACTTTTCCATGACAATCCTTGCTATTTAGTACTACTTCAAAAGGAGCTTCCAAGGGCAGCTCCAGTGTATGTTCGATTACTGTAGTTCGTGAACGACGAATGCAACTTTGGTTCGGTGGCTGCAGTGTGCACATCGATTTATAGGACTCACATACAGCAAGAAAAGTTAAGGGAAAAATGTAAATTATTTGATTGGGCTCGAATATGTTCAACCCCATCAGCAACAAATAATACTTTAATTGTCTAACACTGACTCAATTTTGGAGGTCGATTTTGCTATCTGACACACAACAATCGACTCTCCCAGTGTGCTGTCTCCGATATACTCAGTTCGATTTCTGCACACATTGGAGCTGCTCCAATAGTGACATCAGACATACAGCCTCAGTTGATGAGGTCGGACACCCAGGCAACGTCGAGGCTAACACTGGCAGCGGCGGTGACGGTGACGGTGACGGTGGCGGCGACGGTGGAGATGGCACCATCCCGGCTTAGCCGCTCGAATACCTTCTCATGGGGGCTCTCCCGGACTCCAACTCTCTCGACTGGCTCCTCGTCACAGATGAGCCTGAGGTCCAGTGGCTCCAGTCTCCAGATTGGGTACTTGGGCATGAAGCGGGAGGCGGTGGTCGGTGGTCACCGTTGCCGTGGAAGCCGACGGAGTGGTTGGAGGATGTAGAGGCCAGTGACGGCGCACGCGTACATCCGCTACTCATTGCCTTCGTACTTTTGCGGCGCCGCGGAAGTCCGGTAGAGAAGGAAGGAGAGAAATAGTGTAGGATGACAGATGGGCCTCACTTTATATTTTTAATTTTTCTATGACCGGGCTATCACGTCGCGAATACCATTTTCAATATTGTTCTGATAGTTAGTACTCCCTTCGTCCTAAAAAAATTTAAATCTAGAATTAGATGTGACATATTCTAGTACAACGAATCTGGACAGATGTATGTCTAAACTTGTTGTATTAGGATGCAATTTTGCTATATATTTGTCGATAAATTTTCCTCCAAAAATTTGACAGATGTAATTACAGTACAATCGTAGTGTAATTACACTGTAACTTGCATGTAATTACACTGTAGCTATAATATAACTTGTATATAACTTTCAAAAATCTCTTCATAACATGTTATTTCGGTAAAATAGAGATCGCGGGAACAAATCCTTTCATATATGTGTGTTGTGATTTTTTTCTTCCTCACCAAAACAAATCTTGTAATAGATCTAACAATTCAAAATTACGGAAACTTACATACAAGTTACACTATAGTTACATGCAAGTTACAGTGTAATTACATACAAGTTACAGTGTAATTATACTACGATTGTACTATAATTACATTTGTCAAATTTTTAGAAGAAAATTTGTCGACAAATATATAGGTAGTCCCGATCCAGTATTAGATTGGTTTTTTATGGGACTAATAAGTCCAAAGAAAACAACCTCCTAGAACGGATGGAGTATTTTTGGTTTTGACAGTTAATTATAACTATCTTTTTCCCTCGCGAGTCGCCACTCGGCAGGCAGGCAGTGCGTCATGGCCCAAGCCCAAAGTCATATATATCTACGTGTTCTTTGGGCCGCCTAACCACGTGTCCAAGCCACGGCCCATGAGTCGAAATGAGAACATTCTGGGCTGGGCCGCAAAGCATTCGGCCGGCTATTTCCCGCGCGTACGCACGCAGCAACCGAGATTACTGGCTGACACGGCGGATCAAATATTCAAATCAAAGGCTCAAACTTGCGGTGGTTGAAGGCTGAAGCAGCTAATTCTTTGTCCTGCTCTCTTCACCCAAAACAGGAGGCTGGAGACATTTTAGAACTGTTCAACATGGAGTTTTCTGTACCGAACAAGCGTGTAAGCGTCTAAGGAACCTTTTCCCCTCAACACTTAGAATGGAGTGGTAGATTAACGCATGATTAATTAAGTATTAGTTAAAGAAAACTTGAAAAATAAATTATATAATTTTTTAAAGCAACTTTCTTATAGAAAAGTTTTAAAAAATACACCGTTTAGCAATTTAGGAAACGTGCGCACTTCCAAAATGCGACGATAATTGTTCGGTTATCATGGTTACTAGCCTTATTTGACCTGTTTAGACTTAGAAATTGCTTGGTAAGCCTGCAATTTCAATAAAATCCAAAGCGAGAATTAAATTATTGATAAAATTTGTCTGATTCTTGCCAGTAACCGTTTGGTTATCATGGTTATCGACGAAACCAGTATGGAGCAGTTTTCGACTACCGATTGTCCGATTGCATTTGCAAACCCTGATTCTGTCTTTCGAGTCCCGTCTTGTCGAAGGATATAAATCAAAAGCAAAACAAACGGAAATGCTTCAAATAACTAACAATTGATTCGAGTCATATCTGAGCAAGTTTATTAGTAGATGAGCACCTTTTCTTTTTCCTAAGATGAGGTTGTCACCTGCTCTTTTCAGTTCTCACCTGCTTTGCATTCTTTACTGAATATATTAGGCTCGTCCCGGAGTTCTGTGGCCTTTTCCTGCCCATTGCAATAGAAAATCTCTCCTCTTCTTGTCATGGTGCGTGCGTTTGTATGTTCCAGTGTCGTAAGCAACAGCAGTATTTCTTCTGCTCTCGTGGAGCTCAGCCATTTGGAGCTGCAAGTTGCAGATAAATCGTTAATAATTCAGGTTAAACTGAACTTTTGGACTGACCTCATAATTTATCAGTAATTTCCCCCCAGTTGGAATTGAAGATATTGGTTATAGAATTTCAGGAACAGCCAAAAGATTTGGTCGGATTTCAAACAAGAAACTACCGGTGCATTTTAGTTCTTGTAAAAATTTTGATAGGGAAAACCTTTCAAATCGGCCCTTTTATTTTTGTGGGCGGTAAAATATTTCAAATGTTTTCACTTGTCAGTGCACAATAAACTTGCACAAGTTTCAGGGTTTTTTTTATAGCAATGCAACAGTATTTATTATCTGCATTGCACTTAAAATCCATGCTCATGGAAAAGATTAGAGCTTGCCATTTTGCTCATCAGAATCCAATCTCAAACACTTGAACATATATATGAACTACTCTACATCTGAATTTGGTTTTACATACATAACAAACGACTTGAACTTACTGCATAGAATCTCTAATCTATCCTGAAGTGAAAAACTAAAGCAAATTGCACAGAAAAAATAACCAATTGTCGAACTCGAAACAAGTAGAATCATCTTCCTCTTTGAAACTGCACTGCCTGGCTGCAGCAAAAAACCAATTGAGCTTACATGGACATGCATGGGTACAGCTGATCCAGGAGGCAACAAAAGAGCAAGAACGACGACGGCGAGTCGGCGAAGGAAGCACATACGCCGGCTGCCGCCGGCGGCCGGAGGTGAGACACACACGCGCTAATGGCACAGTGGCGAGAAATCCCAGAACGGGTCGCAGGCGGACGCGTCGAACACCTTGTCGAAGTACTCCTGCAGGCCGTTCATGGCGTACAGGGACGCCGAGATCCGCCGCTCCACCTTTATCCGCTCGAACTCCGCCATCTCGACCGGCGGCGTGCCGGCGCTCGACTCCTCCGGCGACGCCGTTGCTGGCGGTGGCGTGACGGCGTCGACGGCGGCGAAGCTGTCCAGCTCTGGGAACGGGCCGAACGCCGTGTCGAACATCCAAGAATCGAACTCCTCGGCGCCCGCGTGTACGAAGTCCGGCCGGTACACCTCGCTGGCGTCCGTTGGTGCGCCGCCGCCGCCGCCGCCTTGCTTCACGGCGCCGTCGCAGCTGTCCGTGCTGCTGCTGCTGCTGCTCGAGCCACCACAAGCACTACCCGCACCATCGCTATTGCTATTGCTTGTGGTTGTGATCGTCGGAGTGGCCGCCGCCGCCGCCGCCGTGGTGGACCTCTTCTTGGATGCGGCGCCGGGGGAGCCGGCCGTGGCCGCGGCGGCGGACCTGGCCTTCTTGAGCTTCTTGTGGTGGAGGATTCCGCGGATGCGGACGGCGAGCGGGCAGTCCGGCGAGATGCGTGGCGCGAAGTTGGTGCGCGCCTCGGCGCCGCGGAGGAGGCGCGCGGCCTCGTCGTAGGCGCGCGCGGCGGCGTCGGCGGTCTCGAAGGTGCCGAGCCACATGCGGATCTTCTGCGTCGTGTCCTTGATCTCCGCCACCCACCGCCCCGACGGCCGCTGCCGGACGCCGACGAACTTGCTGTGGCTCGTGCTGCCCTTCTTCCTCCCCCGCGGCTTCGTCGGCTTCGCCGCCGGCGACGCCGCCGCCGCCACCTCTTGGCTGTAGTAGTAGCAGTAGTCTTGCAGCTGGAACACTGGAGGTTGCACTTGGAAGTTGAGCTCCATGTGTTTGTGTGTGAGCTTGTGCTTTTTTCTTGGTTTTTTTGATGTTTTGGTTTGAGAGAGTTAGGGTAGGAGACACAGGTGTCTGTGTGCCAACTGCTTGCTCTCTGCTTGATGGCTTGATGGTTGGCATTTGGCAAAGGTGAGAATTTATAGAGGATTTGTGAGAAATATTGTAAGGGCATCATGCCAATGGTAGTGCCCCTGTGGGGTTACTTTCAGAGTATCAGTTTCAGTCTTCCAGGTTTGGTCAAATTATGTTGTAGTTTCTGTTGAAGCAAATGTTCGATTTTATACATTATCTAAAAAATGGGTTTAATCAAATCATGGCCTGTCTACTTATGAATTATTATCAATCATATGATCCTGTCATTTTTGTATGTTACTGTGTGTCCATGGAAAATGAAGTATGTATTTGCACATAGTAACATAAGGCAAATTTTGTTGGGATGTTTTTGTCTTGTCAATTTGTTCTGTTTCATGTATTGTCGGTCAGAAACTATGGCAAAGGTAGTGGCCTCCCTGTCTCTGTAATTGAATCAACAATTTGGGATGCTTGTAGGCTTGTAGTGCATCACCACTAAATTTGACCTTTGTATTTTCTGTGATTCTGATTCTTTAAGATAATATCATGATTCATTTGATCTGTTCAGTGATTGGATGAACTTATCCAATATATCTGAAGATATCTCTACCGAGTTTAGTCAATTATTTGAAAAGATAAAAAGTATATTTATTTTTGCTTTTAGTCAATATGGCCAGTTTTTTTCCCAGTATCTCCTAAACTTTACATGTATGCGAGCAATAAGTTATGGTAATCAATAGGAATTAGAACGAACATGCTCCCAAATTAACCTGGAAGCAAAAGTCAAGGAGTTTGCATTTCTTAATGTTCTTTTACAAGGTCTAAACCGGAAAGCATTAGCTTAACTGAAGCATTTGGGCCACTAGTTAGACTAGTTCTTCCCTAATTGGTGGGTATGTATTTAATCAATTAATCTAACCAAAACCACTAACATGAGACCAAGTCTTCCATTGCATGAAAATGTGCCATTTGGCAGAATTTGAGAGAATGATTACAAACAATGAAAATACAAACTACTAAACATCAACTTTTCATCAACGCCGCTCAACTTGTGTTTTTGTATTGTCAGGTCATTTGACAACTTCCCCATCAGCCAAGTCTTTCTCCTTCACTGGATGAGGCAGTCGTTCTCTGCTAGTTCAATGTTGGATACCTTTCAATTTCCGGAGCATCTTTTCTACAGACATAAGGATTAAGGAAAACTGTGACAGCAGCCGTCCCAGTGTGTTTTTAGTACTATATCTGTACGAACTACGAAAACCAGTACTTCTGTACTTCTAGAGCTTACGGGAACAATAGTTCGAAGAGAACTTTTACGGTGTTTGCATTCCAAGAAAGGTATAGATCCAACGCTACTCAATCACAGGTATCATGTAAAAGGTATTTAAGTATTGGTATAGGTACTTAAGTACTAAGGATAAAAATATAATTTTACTAGTACAGAAAAAGGGTAGAATTATCTCCCAAATTAGAATCGGTACCACGTAGGTACTACCGTATGAGTTAACATTTCTCCGGTACCAGCTTTATAGGTTCTTATTTGCGTATTTTCTCTTTTGCATGGTTTCCTCTAAATTTACGTTGTATCTGAGTTAAGTCATTTAGTTGGCACCAGCGTTACAGGTTCTTAAGTTGCATCATTTTATCTAGAGTTACTCTGTTCTTTGATGTTCTTTTTTACGTGGTTTTCTCTAGATTTACATTGTGTTCTTGTAACCCATACATGTCAATCAGATCTTGCCTCCTGTTCAAACGCTCGACCATGCCAGATCTTCTTCCTCGACCGTATCTCCTCGTGGGTGCACCCGTTCAAACACTAGAAGAACACCATAGGAGTAGATCTCGTTTACTATCCCACAAAAATTCCAGTCCCTTATATAAGAAATTTATGAACTACATAAATAACTAATCAATTGTGTAAATAAACATAGGATAACTTATAGATGCGCTAGCTTGCGCCTAGTCGTCGACCGGGCGATCTCATCTCCTCTTCATCCCTCAACCATGCAGACGCTTTTTCCTCTGTCTCCTTCTGGGGAACCGTTCAAACCCTAAATCAAGAACGAAGCGAAGGGAGAGAAGAAAGGACGAAGGGAGAGAAGAAAGGAGATGCGATCTTTCTGTTTATTTTGATACAGACCGAATTGTTCGTTGCTAAATCAACAGCGTATCTGTGATTTACTTTTTTTTCCTCATGGTATACCGATCTGCACAACGATTTACTGATAGATTGGTGTAAGTATTCAATTTACGTATAATGCCCATGTTTTACTAGTTAATTACTCCACTGCCATCATGTTACAATAATTTTGTTCCATACCTTGCCCCTCTCTTGATCAATGGTACACGTTGTTTCACCTCTAGATACCTCTAAGTATCTCGCAAACACCGTAAAAGGTCTCTAGTTCGAAAGCTAACTTTTGAGTATCTACAAAGGAATAAGGAACCGAGAGGTATCTTATTTTTATGTAAAATTTAGCAACTCTTGATATATATAGTGGTACTTACTTTAGGATCAGCAATTCAGCATGCATTTATGATCAGAGCTACACACTTGGAGTCGGTCACCAACGAACTATTTCTATTTCAACTCTTGAGATGACACACTAGTACAAGGTTATGCTGGTCTTTTCCTTAGATTTATGAGAGGGGGGACTTAATTTTTTTTCCCTATTATTATGTTTCTTACTTTATCCGAAGTAGTATGTATGCACATAGTATAGAGGCTGAAAATGTAAAGCTTTTTTCCATTATCTAAAAAAACTTACTCAATGACTGTAAAATCACTCAAAAGCTAAAGCAACCGTGATGTTAGAAGCTTTCTCTAACCTTGGAAGCGAAGTTATCAAAACAATAATAATGATAATCTTGAAAGCAAAAGCGACACCACTACTACTTAAACAGAACAAGTCTTTTCTTTTGAACCCAAGAACGGAAAGACACTCTAGAGAGGATTAATAAAATTGTGTAAATGTTGGTTGCCGCTAGGCATTTCATTCATCATCAGCTGAGAAAAGGTAAGCGTGATGCAGCGGCATGTTAGTCCTCTCAATTTTAAAAGCCATACCAACCTCAGCTATCAAAAAGGCGAGTTTTGTCAAATTGTCATCACCTGCCGTGCCTACAGTTTTCAATCTTGTGCTTGCTTGTTCAAATGAGCAATAGGCTACACTGCTAGAGCACTCATGGATGTTTTGTTGTTTTCTACTCGGGATGACTCCAAGAGGTTCTTCCCAATGAACTTGTGTTTTCTTTAGCGTAGCAGATGCCATATTTGTCGCTGTCAATGTGCAATTTCTTGTCGAGCCTGATGGACTATATCTCCTCAAGCAAAAGACAAAAGAACGCTTTTTGGGGCAGCAGGAGAGGTCAAGAGTGAGCATCTTCTCAGCTCTTGTTTAAGCTCATTCCAGTCTTCGAGATTTGTCTTGTACTGGGAGCCGCCATGAGCTTGGAAATGATGGAGATGTTCCAGTTATAATTTAGGAGCTAATCCTCTCATGACTAATTCAAATTCAACTTCTGATGTCAAGCCTTGATACAGGAAAAGATTATCTGAAAGATACCTTTTGAGTATTTTGTTTTGGCTGATTCCAACCTGTTGACGCATGCATAAATTGCATATGCAACTTGCACTATTGTTTTCTGATTAGCTGAGGAAAACTCAAAACGAGGACCGTTTTGAAGTTGCGACATACGCAAAGAAAACGTCTCAGAAATACCACAGTTAGCTGGGAAGCATTTCCTGCAGCAAAATACCTCAAGTTAGCTGGAGAGGATTACCTGCAGGATGCAGCATCTTGGGTGATAAACAGTATCGTTAGTGGATGACAAACAGTATCGTTAGGGCAATTCATGCTTGGTTAATGATGAACGCAGCTTTCAAGATTCCTTGCGAATCTTTCGCTCGATCGACCACAGATTCCTAGATACCCAGTCGTATGAAGACAAAGCGAAAAAAATGCCACCCTGTGGTGTAAAATATTTGGCACGGTATTCATCAGCGAAGAAACATGCTCAGCACAAATAGAGAGCAATAATTATTAAAAACTGCAGGGAAGCATCCACAAAAATATGATAACTTCATTACCAAAACTGGCGCAGCATCTGTTCAGCTCAAACTGACAACAATATCACCATTTCACTTACAACCTCTGATGCAGCACATCCCAAAACCATATCTGAGTACAAGATAATATACACACTCTACATCAAAACCATATGAAATGGCAACCTCCAATTCCTTGAAGCCAGCAATGCGCATTCACAAATGAACTCACCCACAAATGATTCAACACAAAGAATTGGTTGACGGTAACAATGATGAAATATATCAAAAAAGGAGCAAGATTTGAACTTGCAGCAACAAAAAAAAACCTATGTCGACAAAATGGACTGCAGCAGAAGCTGCTGCTGTGGTTGCAAGCTGGAAAATGTTGAGGCAAGAAAATCTGGTGGCAATGTCTGCTGGAAACGCCTCAAGAGATTGACCATCCGCTTGGTTGTTTCATCTGTAGCAAGCTCTGTTCCGTTGCATAAAACCTGCAGTAGAAATCCCAAGACAGCATTCATTTATGAATTTTACAGCATCTGAGTCAAAGAAATGAAAAACAAAATGCACATAGTAATAAATAGTAGTTTTGATCCTAGGATCAGCTATGTTGCTGCTATAGCAGTAACAGCCTGAAATTGCCATGCTAATAGTACACAAAAGGTCCAAGACAAATTATCACAGAGAACCAAACTAAACCAGGAACACAGGAATCCGTCTTGATGTCTCTGTTTTCCTTTGGGAAAAGGGCCCCACACCATAATATAGGAAACAAGTCAGAAATTACCTCCGCAAAAATTGAAACAATTTTTGGAAGATATTGGCTATGAGGACCAAGAATATCTGCATCCGATCTGCACACAGACAAGGTCATTATAAACTGCAACAAAAAGTTATGATTGTTGGCATGTCATCCATAGAGAGCAGATACCTTTCAACCATTGAGGAGAGCTGATCGTGTACAACTTTTGCTTCAATCTTGTCATCTTTTATAGGCAAGCAACCAAGCCAGGCAGGAATGACCTAAAGAGCATGAATACATTGGATGAGGATAATACAACATGTATCTTTTTAGCAATATATGGTCTTACGGGAGCTGAAAACAAGGTTCAGACTAAATCTAGGGACAAGCACAACTACTGGTTTTACACTGGTTATTTAATTGGTTCAGTTTCAGCTTGAACTCCATACTCTGCAGCAGGTTTCTCAACTATTCCTTTGGAAAATCACTACTACTTTTTTTACTAAATAACCATAACTCCATTAGGACACACAATACTAGCAGGAACAGAGCAGTTTCATTTTGAAAAACATTCAGACACAATAAAGTGCCAAGTTCTTCAACAGTTTACGCAAAGCATATTTTCAGTAGAACTTTGGATTTGTTTTGCAGTTTTAAGGATGCCAAGTTGTATGAATGCAAAATCAGATCCAAAACCAACTTAGCTATTAGTAATTGATGGCAAGGACCAAGGAATATTGATTGCATATAACTAAAAGCTTGACTGTGTGTTTGCTAGGAAATATTGAAGGGTAGTACATTCTGACGAAAGACATAAATCTTCCTTCTATATCCAAAGGCTTGATTTCACTTGATGAACGTGCCATGAAAGAACAGTTTAGATCTATTAAGGTGTCAGTTCATCTATACAAGCAAACAAGATTTGGACCTTTTTTGAATCTTGAAAAGCATATACAAATTTTAGGACCTACTCCGTAATCATTTAAGTTTGTAAAGTTTGCTCCACAAACAGAAAATATCTGTCAAGAATATTTCAATTCATTTTTCCTACTAAGTTTGCACAGATTTTCTAGCAGGATTTCATCCTCCCTCAATAAAGGAAAGTAGTTTTCCCCCTTTCCATTCACTTGGTAGCCCACATGTTAATATGGTTGGATAGAAAACAGAAGACAGAATATATATAACAAAACAATGACAGTTGTTTTAACTGACTGAATGTGACTATGTGAGATATGCTTACCTGAGCTGCATCGATACCATCACGATGGAATTGGCATATTTTACCAAGCGCTGAAACAGCATTGTCATATGCCATTATATTGTCTGCATGCTTTGCTTCAGGATGTGTGATAACATTGTTCAACTTTGACAGCGCCTCTGATTTTGAAAGCACCAAATTAGTGGGTTGGTTTTGAAAATGCATGGTAAAGTACTACAAACTACAAAGTGATGTAAGCATGACCCGACTACCTCCAACAAGTGGGCGGAACACATGACCGCCAAATTCAGCACATACACCCACACCATAGACAGCAGCCTAAAAAGAATAAGTTGGCAGTTCAACACAACATTAGTGGCCAAATATAACAATAGGACATGGATGAAGGGACAGGAAAACATAAATATTTATACCTGCCGAACATCTGAGTTCTCATCATTGGATGCCTCCAGCAGAAAAGGTAGGTATGTATCATAATACCTAATCAGATAGGAAAATACATAATTCAGTTACAAATACTAGCCCTGCATCCAACCAAATAGCTTTGAGGAACATACTTGAGAGCAGATTCACGACATTGCTCTGCAATATCATCAAATATACAGATAGCTATCCTTCTCTCTTCAGCAGTCTTATCTTTTCCCTGCCAAATTAAAATGACACAAGAAATGAATGAGCAGTAAACAACAAAACAAGAAATAATCAACACAGCTCAATAGAGCTAAGACTAGAAAACATGCAAGTGATAATACTGGTAAACACAAGTGATAATAACCATTAATCTTTTCGTTAACACGTGAGAAGAAAAATGTCCACGCAGTGGGACTGGCTGTCACTGATAATTTGATAGCCATATCCAAGGAAACAATTCTTACATACTATTTTATTTGGCATATCCATTTTGAGTTTTCATGAATAAAACAGTTCAAATCAAGATATGCATGTCATTGTCTTCCTTGGTTGTTCCAAAATAAAATGATGATAAACAGTCAAAATGAATATTGAGAGGCTGTCGGGCATATGGAAAATCTTTCAAAATGAAGCGTTGTGATATAATGTAAACCACTAAAACAATCAGGAACTTTCAGGATAGAAGAAAAGAGTTGGATGAAATATCATGCTAACAGGCACAAATCAAGAAATTAAAGTAGTGGTAACTAATGTAGTGGTAGAACTAAAAAAAAATACTAGAGTGAGATCTAACAAGGAACTTGTATGTGTAAAAATAAATCAAATCCAAACACACAATTAAATGCAGGATTCCACTGACTTACCAACATAGGTGTGATGTATACAGACAGTTCATCAAAGAATGGCAGAAAAGAAGCTTTGAAGGTCTTAATTAAAGTACCAAGGCACTCTCCAACCTGTAAATTATTTTAAAAACTAGTGTTAACAGAATCAACTTTTAGAAGACTAATATTCCATCCAGTAAAAAAGAAGTTATTCATACAGTCCCCTTATGTCCAATATAAATATTCATCTAACAAAAGTTAAGTCCTTTAATGTTACATGACTCCCAGCCGCTGGGAGTCATGTCGAGATACACGAACCTGATCAAACACTTCCTCCTCCTGCTCATTCTCTTCTTTGAGTAGTTCTCCTTCATCAGCATCAAAATCTTCTGCCTTTGATCTCTCTGACCTTTCTCTTTTCCTGGTAGCGCTGGCTATAATAACATTTTTTATCTCATCCGAAACAGCTCTTACTTGGTTTTCATCAAGGAGTCGACCAGAGAGCTGCTCAATTAAAAAGAATAGTGAGCGATAAAAAAACCCAGGCCTTTCAAAATTGAGGAACGGCCAAGTATATTATCGCAGTGTAGAAAGTTGAATAAATAGATTATAAACCATCAGTGAATATCACTCAGCTATACTGCATTGATTTATCAATTCAGCAATCTTTTTGGTGTAATAGTGTCAATGAAAAATGCATTCAATGTGCAAAAGGTGCCAGTGTCAACTTCCAAGCAAAATCATTCTGGCTTTGGTATAAGTCCACTAACATAGCCCAATCAATGATGAAAATTAGTAATCTTTTTGCACAGTAATGACTGCAATAAACTTTCAACACTAATAGCAAATAAGTCCACCATGACCTTTGGAAAGTGATTTGTTGGATCTAACTCTAATGTGGTCTTAGTTTCTTCCATGTCATATATGAAGGTACTGCGATTATCCAACTGTTCCTCGACAGAAGCTAACTCTTGAAACCACTATCTATTGATGGCAATTTTGGACCAAACAATATTCCAACCAAACAAAATTCATGGTGAACAAACTGGTCATACATGGTTCATCCAACTGAAGATATTTCAGCTTCATCCAATAGATAACTAAAAACTCAACAAGAAAAGACACCAGGTATACGTTTCTACAGCTGAATGATCTCTCTAAGATGCATAGGCAGACAACAAACATCACCCAGTTAGCTGTATACACCAGTGCACTGCCTCAATATGCTCCAGAAGCATTACAATTTCATAGAAAAATACCATCCCATTCAAATAAAAATATGAAAAGGAGAACAAACCTGCATGCACTCATTTAATGAATCAAGCATGGATGAACACATCTCAGTTTCTGGTTCCTGTATAGTAATTCAAAAGAAAACAGCTGTTAGCGTTGAATAGAAAAACCATCCACATGTATAGAGAAGATTTTGCATAGACCTTGTGCAGCGCTTCAACAAGAGCTGGAATTATGTAGTCAGATAATTGTTTAACATAAGATTCATCGCGTCCTTGAGCCAGCCCCTTCTCAACAGCCAATTTTGCAGAACGTAGTAGTTCAGGCATAGCTGCATTGTTGTTGGAACTATACTTTTAAAATGCAAATCCATAAGGCAAAAGATAAAATCATACTAAAACATCAAATACCTGCAACAGCAGCTCTCCTCACTTCCTCATGAAAGTAAAATTTAAGGAGTGGAACCAATGTAGGAGCAACCTACGTGGAATTTGACCACCAACATATGACACTGAGTGGCAATTGAGAAATTAGACATTTAACATGCTGGTATGATATCAAACCTGATCAATCCATGGGAAGAACCCCTCCTTGAGTTCATCAGCATAACAGCACAGCATGTTGCAAGCTGTTGCTTTCTCTTCTAGTACACTAGTTCGGATACCTATTCTTTTGTCGCCAAGCGTAATTGTTTCAATGCTGTATTGAGTGAAAAAGATTAGGGGCAATATTGCAGAACCAACAAGAAGCTAAAAACAACCACCACAGCTCACATAAAAAAGGATGATATATTTCTGAACAAATCAAATTGCAAAAGAAAAAAGATAATCAATAGGGAAACATATTACAAGCATAAGGTAGCTATTGCAAGTTGCAGTCCCACTAACCCAAAAAAAAAAGGTTGATAACGGAAATATAAACAGGCACGAGTTTCACGAAAAAAAGGAACCTTCTATGAACGAAGTGTATGTAATTACATTCAGTATGGTATAGAAACAAATGGTACTTCTTAAGAAAGAATGAACCATAGATAAATTTAAATAGAATGCCTCTGACACAGCATCAATATTAAGGGCATATTTAATTCAGTGGATAAAACATAGCAATTGAAGAAGATGCACAAACCTATCATCATCTGATTCTATATCATCATCAGATTCAGCTGAAGTAATTGTGACATCAGGCTTCAGTTGAGCAGACTGAAGCAGTGGTGGCATAACAACATTCATGTACGGAAGAAAATCCTGCCCGAGACATTTGCATAACCTGGCCCAAGCCTGTCACATAAAGGAGAAAATGTTACAAAGGATCTGAATTTTATTATGATTAATTCATAATAGGTTTTATGTGTACCTGAAGCATGTAGCTTGTTATTGGATCATCATTTTCCATTGTAGTTCCTTGCAAACTCATAAGTACTTCCATGACCTATCAATCAATGTGTAGATTAGAAAAGTGCATGCATAGAACATAGCATACAGAACAAAATTACAGTGGAGAAGACACGATTACCTGCTTTGCGTCATCCCTGAACTTATCCTTGCCTACAGCCATTCCGACCAGACTTATACACTCCATAGACTTGGCACGAAGCATCCTATTGGACTTATCAGTTGCATTCATTAAAATAGCTTTCAGGTATGGCATCACTGCATCATAGTATTTTTTGAAGTGCTCCTGCAAGACAAGTACACCAAAATTTAACACAATATTATAAACTCTCATTAACCATCAAGATAAGTATAAAAGGTAATGTTGCGTCCCCCTCCCCCTATAAGAAATTAAGCTAACTTATACATGGACAAATTACCTGCGATGAATCAGCTACTGATGCTAAAGCTGTCAATGCTCCCTCTTGCACCATTTGCTTGCCATTCTAAAGCATAAGTACAATAAATTAGCACATGTTCTACTAGTTCAAAAAAATAACACTAAAAGACAATAAAATATATTTAACTGGTGAGGGAGGTGGATACCTGAAGAAGAACAAGTAATTTGGTAACAATTCCATCCAGGTAAGGTGTCAGAATTTCAGGCGTGCAATTCTCACTGAAATTCAAGATAGCTGATGCAGCATGTGCCTGTGAATGATAGTAACACAACCAGACATATTATTTCCTAATAAGCATAATAAAAGTAGGTTAAGTTTGTATGTATAATAGGCACCCCAAAACTGCCAAAACCTTGAAAACTGTATATCAAAAAGTAACACTTGAAAATTGTATATGGAACAAAAGTTCATTAAAAAACCTGAATTAATGTGTTTATAAATCATACTTCATGCCATTGACGTGTTACATATTTTTTGAATATAATGCCAAATTATCTTATTTAACAAGGATAGAAACAAAATCTGAAAGATAGGGACAGTTCGTGTTGATGTTCATCTAACCCCACGAAAGTAAACTTAGCCCAACTAGAACATGGATAAATAAAATAATTTAACTAATTGAAGAACACTCCTAGATGTCTAAGTAGATCAATGGAGCATTATCTTTTATGTAAAGCCCACTATCTACTTTGAAGCATTTTCTTCATAAAGTCTAACAGGTAAGTGAGTCAATAAGCGTTGTCCTTATGAACATTGTAGGCCACAAAAGATGTTATAAATAAAGCAAAGAACATGTGTAAAAGGGTGTGCTAGATCAAGTCTAGCACTAATATTTGAACACTCACTTGCACCCGTGGATTCTGAAAATCATCCATGGCGTTTGCCAATGCAGGCAGCACCTGCTGGTGATAATTAACTTGCAAGTCTGGACCCAAATCAGTAGATAGCTGACCAATTGCATTGATTGCAGCCCAACGCACACGTGCATGAGGATGTTGAAATCCATTCAAAATCATCGAAACAACCTGCTCCAGATTTTTAAGCATCACCTGCAAAGAACAAACAGTTGAGTAAATAGCTATTTTGGCTGCTTCTTGCAAATGAATGAAACAATGGGTAGCATTTTTGTGTCTTAATACTCGCCAAAAGCTCTTGTGCACCTAAAATTCAGTGTTTATAATCACTTGAACATGAGAAATCAATGAAGGCAATTGATTCATTATCACATCACACCGATTCGAATTACCTAATTAAACGAGCTATTGTATATTTTATTTTACCCAGTGCAGCAAAATAAAATACCTTCAGCTTTTCAACTGGTTTTTGTAGTGATTCTATTGCATAGTAGTCACAATAAGCATGAACTTATTTAGCTAACCTTCGCACATCCTTCTGCAATCTGTGCAAGTGTGATTAGTGCAGCATGGTGCTTCTGCCACTCAGGAGCGGAAAGGTACTGCGGGAGCAGCTCAGATGCAATTGGCACAATTGCATTCCCACCAATAGCAATGGCTAGACGGTCAAGGCACTCCTGTGCTACTCCATAGTTATTTCCTTCACCCGCACCTTCATCCTCTGTCTCTGCAGTGTGCCAAGCAGGATCATCCTCGACATCAAGCAACATCTGCATGAGCACTGCAAATAACCTGCCAACAAACTGCGGGAGGCGACGCATCATTCCTGGTGCACGCTCCCTGGCCTCAGCGAGAGTAATCACAAACTCTACAGCGAGGTGCCTAGTCCCATCCTCCAGCTGTGCAGCCTCAGCTATCTGCAGCATTGCACCTACAACATCTGCAATCTGCCGCCGCAGGAACCTTGGCTCTGCACCAGCCAGTTCCACAAGCAGCTCCAGCGCCTCCTGTGCAGAGGCCTCCTGACCAGAGTTTAGGCAATCCGTGAGCGCCCTCATCATTGCAGGAAGCAAATCCTGCATCTTATCACGGTCAGCGTTGGTGGGCAAGCACTGGACGAGGTTAACCGCAGCGCTCAACGCGGCGATGCGCACATCAGGAGATGTCAGGTGCGCCAGGGCGGAGGCGAGCAGGTTGTGGATTGTCATCAGATGGTCTAGAAGCGATTCAGCGATGTAATCCGCCAGGCGCGCGAAGATGAGAAGCGCGGACTCCTGCAGATTGGGAGCCTCGGGTCCCGACGCCGCGCGGAACAGGAAGGGGAGCAGCTCGGCCCACGCGTTCTCCGGCAGGAGGAGCGCGGCGAGCTCGGATATGGCGTCGCATACCTTCTTCGCGATGGGCTTGGGCGGGTCGGACTGGAGCGCCGAGAGGAGGTGCTGCTTGAGCGCGGCCTGCCCCGCGGGGGAGAGGTGGGGCCACACCGGCGCCGCGGCGGCGCTGGACGCGTCGGAGGAGGGCGTCGGGGAGAGGAGCTTGCGGAGGAGGACGGCGGCCATGGCGCGGAGGTCGGCGGGCGTGGCGGGCGACGACAGCGACGAGGCGAGGCGGAGCGCGAGCGGCTCCGGGTGGGACCCCCGGAGGCGGTGGAACGCCGCCTCGGCGGCGGCGCGGTCGGCGTTCGACGAGGACATCAGCGTCGAGAGCAGCGCGTCGAACGCCGCCGGGTCCCCTCCCAGGAGCGCCGCGGCGGCCGCCTGGTCATCCCCGGACGCCATCGGATGGATCGGATTGGATACGCGCCCCCTTCTCTGGCGGCGGCGGGGGAGGCGGCTAGGGTTTTCGTGACGCGCGTGGCGGCGGCGGCGGCGTGTGTGGGGGGAGGGGGAGGGAGAGGGGTGGAAACACAACACACAGGCGCGGAGAGAGAGGGAGACCCGGGGGCGGTTGGGTTTAATAATCCCCCGTATTTGGGTAGGGTTTGGAGGGGGAGAATGAGATGCGGCTCGCGCGAGGGCGAGCGATGGGTTTGGTTCGGTTGGCCTGGTTGGGGATTGGGTCCGGGACGGTTGGGCTCGCTCGCTCGCACGCGCCGGTTTCGCGGGATTCCTTGTCGCATCGGCCACTTTTGGTTATTCTCCCGTGGATTTCCGCGTCGATTCGTCTCCTGCCCCTTCGCGGCGTTCCCTTCGTGGGAAATTTAACTATTTGCCATTCTGACATGGCAAATAACGATTTGTCACACCCTATCAATGACATGTGGGCCCTTATGTATCTATAATATGTGGGTCTAGTGGCAAATCATTAAGCACCATTCGTAAGAGTGGCAAATAGTTAAAAGCCCCCCGCGTCGTCGATGCTTAAGCGTGGCTAAATGCTAATATAGAGGAGAGAAAAGAGGGGAGAGAGAAGAAACGGACTGTAAAATTACAGTCGGTTTGGACACAATAATCAAGAAACTACTCCCTCCATTTCACAATGGAAGTCATTCTAGCATTTTCCACATTCATATTAATGTTAATGAATCTAGTAAGTATTTGAGAGAGATAAAGTGGGCCATATATTAATTGTAAAGAGCTAACTATTATATGGGTAGGCTGAGAAGGCTACAAAGAACCTTATAGCCAACAGGTCGCCTGTATTATTAACCTTTGCTCTGATAGAGGTGACTATCATATCTAATTTCATGTATAATATACATAATTAAATTAAGATGTAACATATATAATATGTTGCCTCTACCACACAATCTCCAATATCCCTAACACTCTCGTATATTTCTTGAAGTTTGTGTATGGGTTACCCCTTACATAAGAGGTGACTATTTCTCTTTTATCTTTCTTCTCTCTTCCATCTCATCATTTAGTTTTATGTGTTATCTTAGGGTTTGTGATTAGATGCCCATATACCATAATACTTGCCCTCAGAGGGTTTTGGGGTTTTACAGGTTGGATGAGGCGAGGCAGCGTGAGCTGGTGTGCGTGCGGCCGCGTGATGGATGTGTGGGATGGAAGGAGAGGACGCCGGTGGTGGTGGTGGACCTGGTGGCGGGGGTATGATTGGGCATTGATGGGTACAGGCAGGCGGCCGGGCGACATCTCGCCCACGTCATGATTAAGCTGCAGGGTGGCGGACAGGGAGCAGCGTGGAGGGGAGTCCTATGTGCGGGGATCATTCATCTGCTCCCCATCTTATCCTTGCCTGCAGTAGTAGTAACTGCACTCCTAGTACTAGTAGTACAAGTGTAACAAATACATGTATATTTATTTCGATTAAGTATAAATTGTACTCTCTCCGTCCTATAATTAGCAACCTCGGATTGGATAAGACACTTTATAATACAACGAATCTGGATAGAAAGCATGTCCGAATTCATTGTACTATGAAGTGTCTTATCCGGTACTAGATTGTTATATTATGGAACAGAGGAAGTAATATATAAACCGTATGTCATCGACACATCATGTTATTTGTGTAGCATTAGAAACATGTAAACTCTGGCGCTAGCAATTCCATCTCGCATTGTTAAGATATTTAAGGCTTAGTTTAGTTTAGAAACTTTGGTGAGCAACTTCCTCATTCTCTTTTCAAACGGTTAAACGGCACGTTTCATAAAAAATTTGTATATATAAGTTTTTTTTAAAAAAAATAGAATAAACTCATTCTTCAAGTTTGTAATAGCTAATTAATCAATGATCTTCCACGTTTTCGGCACTATGGAAAATCTTACCCGAGTTGCTAAAACGAACTGACCCTAAGTATGACAGCCTAGTTATTTTCCTTCCTAGGGTTTATAAACCTCTTAGGCTGTGTTCGATACTAGTGGTTGGGAACTGGTGTGCAGTGCACGTAAAACGGAGCAACTCATTAGCGCATAATTAATTAAGTATTAGCTATTTGTTTAAAAAATGGATTAATATTTTTTAAAAGCAACTTTCGTGTATAAATTTTCTGCAAAAAGCGTACCGTTTAACAGTTTGGTAAGCGTACGCGCGGAAAATGGGGGGAGTAGGTTGGGAACATGGAGGAACGAACGCAGCCTTATAACCATTAGAGCGGGTACAATAATCGGCGACAAGTGCTCCACGTCAGATTTTGCGATGAGCTGGAGGAGAGAGGGAAGTGGAGAGAGAATGGGCGGGCGACTAATTAGTCGCCGGGCTCTACGCGCGACCCGAGAGTGTGGGCCCACCCATGCTCAAACGCCCATCGTTCCTCCCGCATCCATGGCAGCAAGCCTCATCGTCACGACTTCGTTCACCATAGCCATCGTTGGAGTATGTTGTCCTTGTCCAATGCGACGGCCACCAGGAGCCGTCGTCGTCTTGGAGCAGGAGCCGCCCGGCCACCGCTGTCTTCGTCGTCCGTCACATGGCCCCGCCGCCGCTGTCTCTGACGCACGTCGTGCGGCCGCCGCCGTCTTCCACCTCCGCCGCGCGGCCCCGCCGCCGCTATCTCCGAGGCCCGTTGAGCGGCCGCCGCCGTCTTCCGCCTCCGCCGCGCCGCCGCTGTCTCCGACGCCCGTCGCGCTCCGCCGCTGTCTTTCATAGAATCGAAAAAGAACGAGGAGAAGAAGATAGGATAGGAGGGAGAAAGAGAGTGTGAGGTAGGAGAAGATGGTGGGTCCCACGAAAAAAATAAAAAAAATCGTGTTTTAGTATTTCTACTGTAGACATTAGCTATAGTGCTTACTGTAGATGATATAGCTATTTTTTGGAGTCAACAGTGGGCTATATTATTGACATTGCTCTTATATGCTGTTTTGAAGTTGTTCTAGTCTTTGGCTCACTTCAATCATTGTTGTTGAAGTGTTAAACATCAGTACATCACTGCTAAGACACCTCAGTACGATTGTTGCAAGCTTGTGGCTATTGACTCGACTCTTGAGCTGTAACTCTGGTCCGTTTGTTTTTCTTTTGGTTGTGAAATTCCTGGATTTCTTTTCGAAGAAGTTGTTTTGAGATAAAGACTGAAATGCTTGAAATTTCATTTCTAATATTACTAATACTAGTGGGGCTATTGACCTTTTTTCCCGAAATTTTTCATTTCTAAAGTTTTGGGCTGAATCGTAGGATTTGGATGTTTTATTCTCACTTGTCTGTCCTTTTGGAACGCATGGATGTAAGCTTTCCAATGCACCAATCCAAAATAGGAGGCAGCAACACATAGGTCGCCCAAACCCAAAAACTGGCATCATTTTTTGGGACTAAATAGGCCATGCTAGCCAATATATGAAACCTTTAAGAATTCTCTGTTGTCTGTTCCATCTAGAAGTTGGTGGTCAGACATCACAACTTATAAATAACTGTTGATAATCATGTTGTCAAGAATCAAGACTAAACGCTGATAATTTTGACGAGGCAGGCTACAATTACATGATGTTCTGGTGGCCGTGGAGCGCAGGATCCAAACACAACAATCCGTCACTAGATATCGAAACTCTAGGTACTGTTAGCGATAGCTTTTTCCCTTAATTATTAACGAGGATTGTTTATTTGATTAACATGATAAATTAATATTTTGAGAAATAAGATTTGCAAATACCTTAGAATGGGTGGTTTCATCAATGTAATAGAAGAAAGTTTTTTGAGAAATTGTATTTTTTTAAGAAGTGTGGAGCAAATAACGCGTGCAAAAAATCTAGGGGAACATCTGAAAAGAACCTAGCCTAGTCACTGTCAAATAAGATAGTCTGATTGGCAATGCAGCGATGAGCAAGAAGCAAGTGGGCAAATATGGCCAGTTCTGCCGCAGAGGCTAGCATTCCTATTGTCCGTATTGTGTCCTGGGTGTGTCGTTTGCAGTTACACTCCAATATGAAAAGCATCTCATTCTGATCATCTCATTCATGTTACCCCAAGAAAGCTCCATTTTTCCGCACGAGATATCACTGACAAATCAACAGATAGCAGTCAAGTGATAGTTTTTTCCACAAGCAAAAGCGAGCACTTGACACAGAGCCACAGATATAGAACAGGTCCTTCTAAGCACAAAGAGTTCTTCAGGCTACTAGCTCGCATCAACACTCTCCTCTATAATACTACTTTAATCAAATCGAACAGTACAACCAATGCGTTGGAAATTCGGAACCGGCCCCATGATAAGATAAAAGCCGGCTTTCAAGGTACACAATAACATAACATGCCGTCCACTTCACATTAATCAAAATAAAAAAAACAAATAAATTGGTAGCAGCAGCAGCAGTAGCAGAAGTATTCTCCCCTCTCGCACAATGACAAATAAATAAAACCAACCAAAAAAAAAAATCCAGAACTCACACTTTAGTTTCTCCAACTCCAACACATCGTTATGATATGGTAGCAGTTGCTGTGATAGTTGAGCGCACGTATACGGGTCGGTTGCCGGGTGGTTCACCGGACCAAGTTACACATTCCCGGGCGGTTCCTGCACCAGAGCGGCTGGATGGGCTCCGCGCGGACCCCTCGCCCCACCGTCCGGTGCCGCCAGTCGGTGAGCCGGTCGGTCGCCTCGGCGTAGCGCTTCCGGCCGGTGGCGTCGCGGTTGCCCGACCACAGCGCCTCCGCCATCGCCGACGCCCTCGGCCACACCCTGCCGTCGAGCACCGCCGCGTCCACCTGCTCCGTCCACATCGCCACCTCCCCGCCGACCACCAGCCTGGCCTCCTCGGCGGTGAGCCCGCCCGCGACGTCGTAGTCGTACACCCGCTGCCACGTCTTGTACGGCCCGCACCACGACCCGCCGCTGGTGCCGTAGTCGCTCCTCGGGTCGTCGTAGGCGGAGTCGTTGCCGGCGAAGTCGCCGTGGCCGCAGTCGAGGTAGTAGAACGACGCCGACGAGACGATGGCCCGGTACCCGGCGCGCACGATCAGCCTCGTGTTGTTGCCGCCGTTGTTCCACGTCTGCAGGATCGTCGTCTCCGGCGGGATCGCCGACGCGGTCACGTTCACCGCCTGGTCCAGCAGCACGTCCTCCCAGTACACCGCCGTCCGGTTCCGGGACACGATCAGCGGGTGCGCCGCGCCGACGAACTTCTCGAGGAGGCGGCTGAGCGTGCCGCCGCGGGCGAGGTAGCGCTGGATGGACGGGTCGGCGTTCCAGCACCCCGGCGTGACCTCGTCGCCGCCGGCGTGGTAGAAGCCGTCCGGGAAGAGGGAGGTGACGTCGTTGATGACGTTGGACATCACCTGGTACGTCTTGGGCTCCAGCGGGTTGAGCTGGCCGGCGCCCGGCTCGGCGGCAAGTCGGCTGGGCCAGTCAGACGCGTCGGGCAGCCAGAACTCGCCGGCGCAGGACACCAGCTCGGGGTAAGCTCCGGCCCACGACGCCGTGTGGCCTGAAGCGATTAGTGAGAAATTAATTGGGCCTCGTAATTAAATTGGGATTAACTGGGCCGTATTAGCACTGGGCCTAGAACTTAATTAGAAGGTTTATTCCTACTTCCGAGCCAAATTTTTTTTCAAACTTCTTTAAGTTGCCTAATAAATTTATAGAAATATTTTCAACACAAAACAAACAAACTATCAAAATATGTTCAATGTTAGTTATATATAATGAAACTAATTTAGTGTTACAAGTATTGCTATTTTTCTATAGGACGAGTTTGATCAAACTTTCGAAACATTTGATTTTAGAAAAATTAAAGCGACTTGAAATATGAAAGGGATGGAGTACTTACCGGGTGTGTCTATCTCTGGCACGACGCGGACGCCGCGGTTCATGGCGAAGTCGACAATGAGCTTAACGTCGTCGACGGTGTAGCGCATGCCGTCGCCGTAGGAGCCCTTCTCGGCGAGCGCCGGCTCGGAGGGGAGCTCGAGGGGGAACGACTGGGAGTCCGTGATGTGCCAGTGGAACACGTTCATCTTGTTCGCCGCCATGGCGTCGATCGTCCGGAGGATGTCGGCGACGGGGAAGTACGTCCTCCCGGTGTCCAGCATCAGCCCGCGGTGCGGGTACAGCGGCCGGTCCTCGACGCGCACGCCGGCGGCCACCAGCACCGCCCGCTCCCGCCCGCACCACCACGCCAGCTGCGAGAACGTCTCGAGGCCGCGCATGGCGCCCCACGCCGTGGCCGCGGTCACCGTGGCCGCCGCGCCGGCGGGGAGGATCTCCAGCGCGTACGACTCGTCCACGCCGTGCTGCAGCGGCGCGTGCAGGTCGGACACGGCGAGCGTAAGGTACCCCAGCTCGGCTCCCCTTCCCGCCGCGCCGGCGCCGGCGCCGCCCGCGGTGACGTTCACCGCCGGCGTCACGAGGGGCCGGTACCGCTCGGCGAGGAGCAGCGCGGCGTAGCGCCGCGCCGCCGAGAGGAGGTGCGCGTTCCCGGACGGGGCGACGACGTGGAACGAGCTCGAGACACGCACGGCCATGTGGGGCTCCGCCCACGACATGGACGTCGGCTTGGGCCAGACATTGACGGGGAGCGGCGCGTCGCATCGCGCCGGCAGCGGCGAGCTCAGCAAGAACGACAGCAGCAGCAGCAACGCAACAAAACCACCGTTCTTGGTTGCCATGGCTGCCTTAGCTTGAGCCGCTAATCGGAGCTGCACCCCCTGATTGGTGGACATGTACTAAATATGGTTTTGTATAAATACAAGTGTATTTTTACATTGTTTCGTGTATTGCCATGTAGTGAAAGGTACTGGGTATCGTATATTGGACGGCCTGCTGCTTACTACAAAGATCCAAATGGCGCTCTTTCATGGATAACTGTCTCTAGCATTCGTCTGTATCCTCAACCTCTTTCTGTCCAACAGTCTGCTTCTTAAATCTTGGGATTTGGATTGCGTTTCATACGATGCTGGCCTTGTAATTTATGATGCCGTTTAGCTTTGCTTGATGGAGCTTTATGGTGTAGTATCTTATAAATGAATCCAGGAGATTTTTGAGTTTGTTTGACGTGTTCGTATAATCATTCGCTTGAGAGGATGCCAGATTGCCGGCCGGTGCTGCGGTAGAACAGGTAGTGGAGAGCCCACCAGCTGCCGGGGTTATATTATTTGTTCGATAATTTGTACGCTCAGAAATGTACACAGGCAGTGGACTAGTTCGATGGGGCCCTAAAATTTTTAAAATAATCATGCCTAATATAAATAAGTCATATTATACTCAATTATATATATAACTTTAATATGAGTTATTTCACACAATATTTAGAAATATATCAAATATTAATAATAAGTAAATGTAGTTCTAACTGGGGATCGAGGACACGACCGATCTCAATCGAGCATAAGCTAAAGGCAAAATTGGTTATATAGTATCAAAAGTTCACGTTTTTGGTTTTATAGCACCAAGCTCTTCAATTTAAAGAAGGTAAGCAATTTCTGCAACGTGTTCTTCTTGTAGCGCGTCGTTACGCTTGGAAGAGGAAATAACTACATTGATAAAGAAAGTTAAATATTGAAAGACTAGATCTAATACACTTCTCTTGATGCCGCAACAGGCCGTCAGGTTGGTTTTGGTGGGCTAAACAATGGACATTATATCCGTAAGGACATTCTTGAAGAATCAAAGATACTGGTTCACTTTAATAGCACCCAAAGTTCACCCAGTTCCCATTTTTAACACTTCCGTCAATTCTCGATCGTTTTCCATCCGCCTTGATCGCTATTGACCCAGCCACGCACACGATATGATGTTTCTACCCTCATTGACATGCATTCTACTTGTACTTGTGAGGGGTAGATACGTTATATCACGTGCGTGGCTAGGTCAATAGTGATCAAGGCGAACGGAAAACGGTCGAGAATTGACGGAAGTGTTAAAAATGGGAACGGAATGAACTTTGGGTGCTATTAAAATGAACCGGTATCTTTCGGTGCTATAAAACAAAAAACGTAAACTTTCGATGCTATATAACCAATTTTCCCTAAACCGGAACCACTACGGAGATGAAGAAAAAATTCACCACACTTTTAAGTTGGTAGTATATATCATAGAGCTATGAATATACATTTTGTATCCATTATCATCCATCACAACACACCCTCAGTCTCTAGCTTGTAAGCTGTAACTACAATATCTGTTTTGTAGTACCTAGTAGGCCAGAATCTCTGGTTCTCCTTGTATACCTGAGAAATATCTATCCATTATATGCTTAGGCTGCGTTCGGATGAGGGGGTTCCTAACCCCTCTGCCTCGTTTTCCGCACACACGCTTTTCAAACTGCTAAATGGTGTGTTTTTTTAAAAAAAATTATATACGAAAGTTGCTTTTAAAAAAATCAAATTAATCCTTTTTGGAAAAAATAAATAGCTAATATTTAATTAATCACACGCTAATGGACTGCTCCATTTTTCGTGTAGTGGAGTTGGGTTCCCAACCCCAAGTATCAAACACAAACTTAGAAATGTACACATATTCTAGCTTTATCGAACATTTAAATTGTTGTTATCAAATTTCCATTTCATAACATCTTGATGGTTAGAGAATGTTTGGTTATTGCATAAATGAATAACCTGGTTCCAAGCAACTGGTGTTGATAAACCCAGAACAAGTTGCCATATTCTTGAACAAAGCAAGCAGGCTGCAGAGTTAGTTCACAGAGAAATTTTGAAGCAGCCAAGCAACTCACCATTCTACCCAACTATCTTAAGATGCTCGAGGAAGCATAGCTAATAGGTTGTGTAAACATAAATGCCTACTGTGAATTTGGTAGGTAACTTAACACACTACTATCTCCTCTTTCAAATGCTTGTCATTTCAAGGAACAAGAAAGAAAGTCACTTAAGAACTTGAGTCAGTAGGAATCAAAAGACTTATTGCAAGCACTGAATTTTATCTTCCCTCCGACATAATAGTCATAGATGATGCACCAGACACGGTGCCAATGCTTGTCGCCAACCGGGGGCCGCCCGACATGATGAATGAATCGAACCCTTCGTTTTGCATTATCGCCATCATGCTATAGCTCACGTAGCTCGGCGATAGGTCAGGAGCCGACTTACCGCCACGCTCCAGGTATTGCATGACATTCCGCATGCTGGGCCTCGCACCGGGTAGCGGGTGCGAACACAACAAACCCAGCTTCAGAACGAGGGCCACCTCCTCCACATCGAACTTCCCCGTGAGCCGTGGATCCGCCGCACCAACGATCGAGCCATTGCGGTGGTGCTCAAGCACCAAGTCGACTAGCACCACCCGTTTGTCGTGCTCGTCGGTCTCGATCGGCCTCCGCCCGCATGTTACCTCCAATAAGAACACCCCGAACGCGAACACGTCGGTTAAGGGTGACGCCTTTCCTGTACGGACGAGCTCTGGCGCTAGGTAGCCCATGGTGCCAACCACATGGGTTGTTTTGGGGTCGGTGCCATGGTCGTACAGCCTTGCCAGGCCAAAATCACCTAGCCGCCCGTTCATTGCACTGTCTAAGAGCACGTTGCTCGCTTTTATGTCTCGATGGATGACTACTTGCTCCCAATCCTCGTGTAGGTACAACAAACCTGATGCGACGCCTTTGATGATCCAGAGCCGCTCGGGCCAAAATAGAGTTGTAACATTTCTCTCATGCAAGTACTTGTCAAGACTACCATTCGCCATGTAATCATACACCAACAGGAGTTCATTCTTGCGGCGGCAATAGCCTAGTAACTGCACGAGATTCCGATGTCGAAGTCGGCCAATGCTCACCACTTCCGCGACGAACTCCCTTATACCTTGCCTTGAATCATGTGAAACCCTCTTCACCGCAATCTCCAAATTAGACTCCGGTAGCACCCCTCTGTAAACTCTCCCAAACCCTCCAACACCCAGCAAATTTCTATCCTTGAACCCATCCGTCGCGCGGAACAAATCCTTGTATGCGAACCGGTGCGGGCCAAACTCATCCTCCCAATCTTCCCGCACCTCGGCGAAGCGGCGCCGCCGCCACACGACGAAGAAGACGGCAGCTAGCACCGCAGCGACGAGCAATGCGGTGGCCAGCGGAAGCACAATGTCCAGGACCTTGGACCGAGGCTTCGGACCGAAGCGTGGCAGCCGGGGAAGCTTGGAGAGATCGAGGGGAGGAGCTGGCCCGTCGAAGCCGAAGCTCCAGCCGAGCACGTAGTGGTGGGTGTTCACGACGCCCGTCGCCGACGAGAAGCCGACGTACATCTCCTCGGCCATGACCGTGGAGAGGTCGATGGCCTGGGAGAGCAGAGGCTTCTTGGGCTTAGGCACTTGCACGGGAGACAGAGTCACGTTGAGCTGCTTGGCCTGGCCGTCGTAGTCCACCCACACCTGCATCGGCTGGCGGCTGTTCAGCCTGAGCTCACGGAAGGCGCCGTCGCCGTCGCCGTAGTAGCCGGCCGGCCGTGCCTGCGTCGACATGAGGCTGTTGGCGTCGATGCCGACGTGGTTGCTGCTGATGTCGTGGAACTCGGGGTTCATGATGGTGTCCAGCTCGACGGCCAGGATTTGGCCGCTCGCCGTGCCGTTCGTCGCGTTGAGGAAGCCCAGGTACTGCCCGGCGTTCGCCGCCGAGAGGTTCGCCGTCGGCGCGACCACGAACGCGAGCCCGTGGTCGCTCAGGCCGTCGTACCCGGACACGATGGCGAACACGAAAGCCGTGGAGAAGGACCGCGCCACGTCGGCTCCGGCGCCACCGCTGGCGTTCGCCCCCGCCGCCGCCGTGGAGGACTCACCGAGGAAGCGGAGAGGCGCCGGGTGAAACGCGTGCGCTTTCGCCTGGTACGTGAAGTTGGTGAGCACGAGGAGCCCGCTCGCCGTGACGGTGGCGAGGCCGTCCACGGTAAGGTTCGCCGCCGCGAACCCCTGGTACGTGAACTGGCCATCGCCGCCGGCGGCCGAGACCACCACCACGTCGTTGCTCAAGCTGAACACGAGGAGAAGAACGAAGTGTGCAGAAAATTTGGCAATCATACGACCCATTTTTTTTCCCGTGACACTTCGCCTTGACGCCTCTTAAGGATATTGTAGCAATTGGCTAACATAAACTGCTTGGCTTATGATCGAGTGGTTGGGTGTTGAGTGATGAGAGCTGAAAGATTCAGATCGACAAGGACATGTTTTGGCACGAACAGACAACCATCAGCCGGCCGGCGACCATTAACCCAGTACACTTTGGTGGATGGATTATTGAATTTGTTATCAATGTCAAGTAGTCAGCAACAACACTGTCTTCACGGAGATACTCCCTCCGTCCCAAAAAAAAGACAAACCCTGAGTTTTCGTGTCCAACGTTTGACCGTCTATCTTATTCAGTCACATGTTAGACACGGAAATCAAGGGATTGTCTAGCGATGGCTGCACTCCGCATGCGTTGATCATCCTGTCCAATAGTGATTACTGGATCGGCAAACATCAACGTCGGCGGCTGCAAGTTTCAGAGGCGTGTGCCTTGGTAGGCGCCGTGCCCTGCAGGGTAAGACGACTACTCGCTCGCCGTCCTGATTTTCGCATAGATCGATTTAATTTTCGTACTTTCGACGGTGACTCTTCTAGGTTGCTGGACAAAAAAATTGCATTCTGTCGAACACATCGATCGAGAAGTAGTAGCACTTGAGCAATATAGTGGTCAAAGAGACCAGAGATTATTATTCAGAGATTGTTTTTACCTGTTTCAAAGGACTCTCTCTCTCTCTCTCTCTCTCTCTAAGAAAACTTTTCTGAAGAATCAATGGACTTGTGGACTGCTCTGCTAGCTGCCGTTTGGATGCTGGTGCCTTTGTTCTACGCTACTATTCTAGTTTCAACGAAGTAGCAGGAGAAGATGAGGTTTTGACTCCTGACAGTGAGATGTTTCTACTTCACAAGGATCAGTCTTGGTTTCAAACGTCTCAATTTGCGAATGATTTTGACAAGCACTGTGGAGGAGATTCTAGCTATCGTCATATGGCGGTCCATAGTTTGATAAATTCATTTGGCCGGCGCCGCTTCAATTAATACTTGTCAATTTATACGTTTAGTCTTTGTATGATAGGTACTGAAGGGCGTTCAATGGCCTGAACTGAAGATGGATCACATGCGTTCATTTAAGTTCATGAAAGAAACAGAAGCAGCTGCTGCACAACACCACCAATCGGATTAGCTAGATCCTAAAGACTACATCCATGAAAACTAGCACCTTGCTTTCTCTTGACAGGAAATTTTTGTAGATGCACGTAAAACTTGTGATTAATCATGACAAGTCCTACTGTAGAGTGCAAGAGTCCGCATGAATATTTATATTGGCAGTACTAGTTAGTTGTAATAGCCCGACAGCCGTTACCTCCTCCTCCTTCGGCGATGGCTACCAGTCAGTAGCGGTGGGTAAACAATCTGCTTCCTTCCAATAATATATTGTGTTATTGATGCGCAAGTCTTTTTGCGTGTTCGCCAAAGAAAAATAGCAGCGCTAGTTTTTCTTTCTATCAAGAGTAGTTTTATACTCTTGGTTATGTACTTTCTATTATAAAACTAGGTATTACTTTTTTTTTAGAAAAAAACCTTTTGATACTTTTCAAGATTGCTACTTAACTGTTTAGTGCATCCCGATGCTGTATCAAACTATGAACATAATCAAGACAGAAGAATCTCGATTTCATAGTACAAGGAGAACAAGATAGTTAAAGCATCTAGTTACACCGTTAACATACTCTTAACTGCAATGCTACAAGCACCATTTTTGGCCCTACTTTGGGAGTATCTGATGTGTGCCTTTTTTTTTTTTTGAATTTTTAGCCCCCTAAACAGTCCATTATAATTCAGAAAATAAATTAGAAGTAATAAACTGAGAAACCCGATTTTTCATATCCTCACCAACTGCTTCTCAGAATCACGAGCTCCCTTCCTTTGTCACCTTCCTCCTGAGATATCAGAAATGGCACCCATGCTTGCTGATGAGATGTATGAAATGGAATTGCGGTTGAACTCCTTGTACATCCGCTCTAGTGAAGTGAAGCTTAGGTACGTCGGTGACAAATCCGGTAGGGCCATATCACCGTCGAGGTACTGAGCGACCTGCCGCATTGTTGGCCTAGCATTGGGCAATGGATGCGAGCAGAGCAGCCCAAGTTTTAGAACCAGAGAGACCTCGTCAGGATCAAAACCGCTCGGAATCCTCGCGTCCACCACGTTAACAAGTGCACCCTTGCTCCACTGCTCAGTCACCCAGTCCACAAGCACGGCACGGTTGCCGTGCTCATCCTGCACGATTGGCCTTCTTCCGCAGGTGACCTCGAGGAGGAATGCGCCGAACGCGAACACGTCGGTTGATGGGGTTGCCTTGCCGGTGTGCCCCAACTCAGGCGCTAGGTACCCCATAGTGCCGACCACATGTGTTGTCTGTGCAACAGCTCCGTGATCATACAACCTTGCGAGGCCAAAGTCGCCTAGTCGACCGTTCATCTCACCGTCGAGGAGCACGTTGCTTGCCTTGACGTCTCGGTGGATGACAACGTGTTCCCAATCCTCGTGAAGGTACAGTAGCCCAGACGCCACTCCTCTGATGATGTGGAATCTCTGAGGCCAACTTAGTGGGTGCTTGCTTCCATTGTAAAGGTATTTGTCGAGGCTACCTTTTGGCATGTAATCGTACACCAAGAGAAGTTCACCTTTACGACGGCAATAGCCGAGTAGTTGCACGAGGTTGCGGTGTCGCAAGCGACCGATGCTCGCGACCTCTGCGACGAACTCCTTCATCCCTTGTCTCGATTCGTGTGACACCCTCTTCACTGCGACCTCCATGTCGGGCTTGCGGAGCACGCCTCGGTACACGCTCCCGAACCCTCCCGTGCCAAGGAGGTTCTTGTCGCTGAATCCCTTGGTCGCATGGAACAAGTCCTTGTAGGAGAATCGGTGCGGCCCAAACGCGGTCTCCCACTCCTCCCGCAGCTCGGCGTACCTGAGCCGCCGCCTCGCCATGGCGTACACCGCCATGGCCACAGCGGCGACCAGCGCCGCCGACGCTATGGGCAGCACGATCTCCAGCACCTTCGACCGCGGCTTGGGCCAAGCCCGCGGCAACGGCGGCAGCGACGAGATGTTCAGCGGCGGGGCTGGCCCGTCCACCGCGAAGCTCCAGCCTAGCACGAAGTGGCGCGAGAAGAGGATGCCCGTCGCCGACGCGAACCCGACGTGCGCCGCGCCCGTCGCGACGTCGGAGAGGTCGACGTTGGTCCGCAGCAGCGGCTTCTTGGGCCTGGCCGTGCCCAGGGGAGCCATGGCCACGGTGACCTCCGTGCTCCCGCCGTCGTAGTCCACCCACGCCTGCATGGGCTTCCGGCTGATCATGGTCAGGTTCCGGAACTGGCCGGTGACGTCATCGTAGTAGCCGGCGTCGGCGGCCTTGACCGACGTCAGGCTGTTGACGTCGACGCCGACGTGGTTGCTGTTCAGGTCGTGGAACTCGGCGTTGAAGAGCGTGTCGAACTCCACGGCGAAGACGCCGGCGGCGCTCCGGTTGCCGGTGGTGGCGCCGGTGCCGTTGAAGAGGCCCAGGAACTGGCCAGGCAGCGCGGCGGCGAACGCGTCCGCGGACGCGGAGACGAAGAAGGCCAGGCCGTGGCTGCTGAAGTCGGCGTACTGCCCGAAGATGGCGAACACGAACGTCGTCGAGAAGGACCTCGCCGCGCGGAGCGGGAGCGGCGACGGGTGGAACGCGTGGCCTTTCATCTGGATGGACCCGTTGGTCAGCATGAGGAGGCCGCTCGCCGTGACCGTGGCCGCGCCGTCGAGGGTGAGGTTGGCGCCCGAGAAGCCATCGTACGCGAACTGCAGGCCGCCGCTGCCGCCGGTGGCCGCGGCGCAGCGGTCGGCAGCCGCGAGGAGGAGCAGGAGCAGAGTGACACAGTGGAAAGGCTCACGAAGCATGGTGTTTGCATCACTTCGCCGTGGCGCAGCTAGCTTGTTTGCTTGTCGATTCGACTGTCTGAATTCGATCTCTGAATTTCTGAACAGCAAATCGATTTGGAGAGGCTTTTTGTCACTGTTTGCAGGGAGAAAATTCTGGGAACCTACTGACTGACTGACTGAATAATCATGCATGGATGGGTCATGAGTCCAACAATTTGCGCTAGCTGCTCGCGCTGCGATCAGGTCAATTTCACCCAATCTTTAAAACCTGGAAATGTGATATAATAACCGGAGTGCGGAGGCCTTCTTTGTTTAGGCTTATAAGCCAACTTATAAGCCGAAATATCTAAGCCTAAACAAACAAGCAGTTTTTTCGTTTGACTTTTTTGAAGCCATAAGCCACTTTAACACTATTAAGCCAAAAGCTAGGTTGAAGAAGTTTTTTTTTGGCTTATATGAGGTAGATGTATGACTCCACCACTAAACTTAGAACATTAAATCCACTGGCTTATAAATCATATAAGTCAATAAACTGACTTAAAAGTCTAAGTCAATAAGCCTAAGCTTAAACAAAAAGGGCCTCAATATGCTGGTCAACTTTCAACAACTCTTGCGATGCAAATGATATTTGTTGATAACATATCTTTAGTTAGAACTACTATACCACGCCTTTAATGAATATATATATGTTGGTTATTTGCTAAATTATACGCAAATTTACAACTTGCTAACTATTACCTCCAAATTTAAGAACGATCAAATTTAATGATAACTAAAACTAAAAAAAATAAATGACAGTGCCGTTCGACTCAGCGTTTTGGTTGAGTTTATATCCAGCACGCAAAATGAGACATGTCATTAGCAAGTGATTAATTATAAACTAGAAAATAAATTTATTTAATTTTTTCGAGAAACTTTTATATAGAAAAAAATTGTACATAATGTGTTGTTTGGCAGTTTGGGAAATATGGTAATGAAAAATAAGGAAGTTGCCATTTAAGTTACTGAAAAGACCTCAGCCTTAGCCCTATTGTGTCAAAGGCTCAAAGCCCTCCTCTTTGTCTAAATAATAGAATAAACTCAAAATAACAAAATAAAATACTCTATAATGATTATTAGTAAATTTTTGAAAATTTGAAATTATCTTTTGTATTATGCCGTATCTTTGAGTGCTTTGTTTGCAATAATAAGTAAATAATATAAAATCCAAAAAAGTATAAATTTTTTTAACCTAAATTCTATTGATTATAAACCCCAATTTTATCACAAGTGAAGAAAAGTTAAATCTAATTGAAAACTTGAACTAAAGTAACTGAGTACACTTTTCAACATTTATCTTATATTCTGTAAACAAATACTCCATCCGTTTCACAATGTAAGTCATTCTAGCATTTCCCACATTCATATTGATGTTAATGAATCTAGACATATATATCTATCTAGATTCATTAACATCAATATGAATGTGGGAAATGCTAGAATGACTTACATTGTGAAACGGAGGAAGTAGTTATCTTCTTAAAAAGATATTAAAAATGTTTTTCTTTCCTCAAAAGGGTCATTTCCCAAAAATCGTAAATTCAAACCTTTGGTTTTAAATACAAATTCAGGAACTCAAATCTATTATATTATTAAAACAGCTTTGAAAGGAGGCACCACGTTCGCTGTGGGGGCTAGAAATTTCCACATTAATCGGAGAAAAAGAAAAAAAAGAAAAGAAGAGTCCAAGTAGAAATACAATCTAAAAATAGCTGAAATTCGGAATTAAAAATAAGCAATATTGAAGGAAGTTTCCATATAAGAACCCAATACGAGATTAATTAAAATTCGAAATAAAAATAAAATAAAATCTAAAATTAGAAAAAAAAAGAGAGTCCAAGTAGAAATAAAATTTAAAAATAGCTGAAATTCGGAATTAAAAATAAGGAATATTGAAAAAAGTTTTCATATAAGAACCCAATACGAGATTAATCAAAATTCGAAATAAAAATAAAATAAAATCCAAAATTAGAAAAGAAAAGGATAGTCCAAGTAGGAATACAATTTTAAAATAGTTAAAATTCAGAATTAAAAATAAGGAATATTAAAAGAAGAGTCCGTATAAGAACCTAATACGAGATTAAATAAAATTGGGAATAAAAATAAAAATAAAATCCGAAATTAGCAAAAAAAAAACAAAAGAAGAGCTCAAGTAGGAATACAATTTAAAATTAGTTGAAATTCAGAATTAAAAATAAGAAATATTGAAAGAAGAATCCATATAAGAACCCGATACGAAATTAATTAAAATTCAGAATAAAAAATAAAATAATATCCAAAATTAGATAAAGTAAAAGAGATTTCAAGTAGGAAAACAATATTGAAACAACTGAAATTGAAAATAAAAAATAAAAATATTAAAAGAACATAATACGATATTAATTATTTTTTTTTAAAAAAAAGAATCTGAAATTAGAAAAAAGAAAAATAAGATTCCAATTAGGAATACAATTTATAAATAACTAAAATTTGTGATAAAAATAAAGACTATTGAAAGAAAAGACCATCTAAAACACATGACGAGATAAATTAAGTAACATGCATATAAAGGAGTAGAGTGGTGGCGGTTGATACGACATAAAAAAAATTGTTAATGAAACACCAAATAGAATCCTAATGACGATTAAAAGGAGGGGCGACAGGGAGGCCGTAAAGCAACGATCAAGGCGATTGCCGGGACTTCTAGAAAGTAAAAAAAATAAACCCCATTGATAATCATATTCGATTTTCAAAATCTCAATGACAATAAAAGGGAGAAGCAGCGGGTGGGGTGTATAGGAGTATAGTTGCAGAGCTGCCGACGGTTGACGGGACTTCTAGAAAATAAAAAATGAATTCCAACGATAGTTATGTTCGATTTTTAGAATCCCAATGACAATAAAGAGTAGGCGGCGGACGGGCCGTAGAGGAGCATAGTGGCATCGTTTGACAAGACTTCTAAAAATTATAAAAAAATGAAACCCAACAAGACAATAAACTCTAAAAACTACAAGGTTCAATTTTTGAAGGTTCGGAACTTCTAAAAAGTAAAAAAAAAACAATGATAGTCATATTCGATTTTAAAATCTCAATAACAATAAAGAAGGGAGGCAGCGGGCGAGCCGTAAAGAAGTACAATGGCAATGGCAAAGTCACTAACGGTTTGGCGGGATTTCTAGAAAGTAAAAATGAAACCAAACGATAATTATGTTCGATTTTTAAAATCTCAATGACAATAAAGAGAAGAGATAGTAGACGGGTCATAGAGGAGTATAATGGCAACGTTTGACATGACGTCTAGAAATTATAAAAACGAAACTCAACGTGAAAATAACTCTAAAACCTATAAGATCCAATGTTTAAAGGTTCTAAGGAGAATGAATAGAAATAGTGGTAGATCGAGCAAGCAAATAAAGAAGAAGATAACATAAGGGGTAGTATCTGGTGTGACTTTTAAAAAAACTATATAATTAGAAACACGGGGATGATAAGGTTTGGTCTTTCAAACTCTTAAGACAATAAGATAGCTATTTAATAAATTTTTAGTAAAATCATAAAAAAAAATATATAATTTTGTTTGGGTGCTAGCTGCGCAATTGCGCGGGCCACCCAGCTAGTTCTTTTCATAACCTAGAAAAATCCCATAAATACCTTAGGCTTCGTTCTTCCTGGGAGATCTGGGAGATTGAGAGAGAAAAACATCTCATTTTCCACGCGCACGCTTCCCAAACTACTAAATGGTGCGTTTTTTGGAAAAAATTTCTATAGGAAAGTTGCTTTAAAAATCATATTAATCCTTTTTTGAAATTTAAAATAATTAATAATCAATTAATCATGAGCTAATGGCTCACCTCGTTTTACGTATACTACGGGTTTGTTTGGCACAGCTCCAGCTCCAACTCCATCTCTCCTGGAGCTGGAGCTCAGCCAAACAGTTTCAGCTCCATAAAAAATGGAAGCGGATCTAGGTGGAGCACTCTCACAAAATGAACTAGAGATATGGAGCTGGGTTTAGGCTGCTCCACAACTCCACTCCAGATCCAACTTCTAGAGCAGAATTTAGGAGTTAGAGCTCTACCAAACAGGCCCTACAAAATGCCTTTATAATGAAACTTACTTGTGAACCCCTCTATTTTAGTCAAATTTAAACTCCATAAAAATCACATAAGTTCAAATGTGACACCCTTCATTGCCCACACCATGTGTCAATTTCATATCATCTTTTAAGCATATAAATGTGCAATACAACAGTAGCAGTACTAAATCAGCATAGGAATTTTATGCTTCTTGAGACTCCGGTTCAACTTGTTTACACATCTTGTATCTTAAAAAATTTCACTTTTTTTTATAGAATCTAATAGAAATTAAAAAAAAACTAGGGCTCAAGTCTTAGCTGCCTTAGGCTTGTCGCAACCTCTGATATCTACTGGTCGTGTGTTAAATAGGGCACAATTACGATGCGTGTGTAGTATATATGTGTCTTCTATCAAGAAAAAAATGATTAAAAATAGGAACTCTAAAAGTGCATAATTGTTTGCATTCACTAACAACAAAATACAAAGGATTACCGAGCCCACTGACAAGTATCGGGTACAAGCTTCAGAATCATCTCCCGTCCGAGAGAACCGAAGCAGATGACATTGTACCAACACTACTATCTAACAAAGAGGACCACACGGGTAAACTATGTGAACCAACCCCATTCTGTAGCATCAACTCCATCATGTTATAGCTCATGTGCGTCGGTGATAGCTCTGGTGCTGGAAGCATACCATCGAGGTACTTCACAACTCTGTCCATGCTTGGCCTTGCCTTGGGCAATGGATGTGAGCACATTAGTCCTAGTTTCAAAACAAGATTCACCTCCTCGAAGCTGAACCTCCCTGCAAGCCGGGGATCCACCACGTCAAGGATGGATCCGCTAAGAAAATGCTTCAGCACCCAATCTATTAATAGAATCTCGTTGCTATCGCTTTCCCCAATCGGCCTTCGTCCACAGGTGACCTCGAGGAGGAACACACCGAACGCGAACACGTCCGTCAACGGTGTTGCCTTCCCCGTGTGCATGAGCTCTGGGGCAATGTAACCCATAGTTCCTACCACGTATGTGGTCTTTGCATCGGCTCCATGATCCCGTAGCCTTGACAAGCCGAAATCCCCTAATAGTCCATTCATCTCGCTGTCTAGAAGAACATTGCTTGCCTTGACATCTCGATGGATCACTACTTGCTCCCAATCCTTGTGTAGGTACGATAATGCCGACGCAACACCTTTGATGATGTGGATCCTCTTGGGCCAACAGAGTGTGGTTGATGTAGCATTATCATGCAAACACTTGTCAAGACTACCATTTGTTTTGTAGTCATAAACAAGGAGAAGTTCTCCCTTGCGCCGACAGTAACCCAGGAGCCGCACGATGTTCCGGTGTCGGATACGGCCGATGCTTACCACCTCAGCAATAAACTCTCTCATCCCTTGTCTTGAATTGTGTGACACCCGTTTCACCGCTATCTCTGTATTGGACACGGGAAGCACACCCTTGTACACGCTCCCAAACCCTCCCGCACCGAGTAGGTTCTTGTCTGTGAATCCCTGCGTAGCATGAAACAGATCCTTGTATGTGAACCGATGCGGACCAAACTCGACCTCCCAATCTTCGCGCACCTCCGCATACTGCCGGTGCCACCTTCTCACGAAGAAGAAGACACCCAGAACAAACGCAACAAGAAACAGTAGTGCACTGGCAATCGGCAACACAACATACAGCATTACTGACCGACGTGTAGGACCCACTCGTGGCACCTTGGGCAGCATGGAGAAGTCCAGTGAGGGAGCAGCTCCGCCGTCGAAGCTGAAGCTCCATCCGAGGACGTAGTGGTGCGTGAACACGACGCCCGTCGCCGACGAGAAGCCGACGTACATCTCCTCGGCCATGACCGTGGAGAGGTCGATGGCTTGGGAGAGCAGAGGCTTCTTGGGCTTGGGCACTTGCACGGGAGACAGCGTCACGTTGAGCTGCTTGGCCTGGCCGTCGTAGTCCACCCACACCTGCATTGGCTTCTGGCTGTTGAGCTGCAGGCTCCGGAACGCGCCGTCGCCGTCGACATAGTAGCCGGCGGTCTTCGCCTGCAGCGACCTGAGGCTATTGACGTCGACGCCGACGTGGTTGCTGTCGATGTCGCCGAACTCGGGGTTCGTGATGATGTCGAGCTCGACGGCGAACACGTGGTTGCTCGGCTTGCCGTCGTCGGCCATGCTGAGGAGGCCCAGGTACTGGCCGGCGTTCGCCGTGGAGAGGTTCTTGGTCGGGGAGACCACGAACGCGAGCCCATGGTCGACGTTGTTCCTGAACCTGGGGTCGTCGGACACGATGGCGAACACGAACGACGTCGAGAAGGACCGCACGGTGGCGGCGGCGGACGACGACGTGTTGAGGAAGCGGAGAGGCGCAGGGTGGAACGCGTGGGCTTTCGTTTGGTACGTGGCGTTGGTGAGCGCGAGGAGCCCGGTCGGCGTGACGGCGGCGAGGCCGTCCATGGTGAGGTCCTCCGCCGTGAAGCCGTGGTGGACGAACCGGCCATCGCTGGCTGCAGGGTTGGCCACCGCCGCTCCAATGTTCACGCTAAGGCAGTGGATGAACACGATATTGATGAACACAACGAGCATCGTTTTGCTGTGGAGTTGCATTGTGAGTGTGACAAACGAATCACACCATGCTCAGGTCAGATGAGATCTCCAAACTTGATTAAGCTACGTGTAAATTAAGGGCATGTTCTGATGTTCAAGATGCACGACCAGCTCATGAACGAGCTGGAATGTCCAATGATTGACAATTTTGACTCTGAACAAAGTGTGATCAATTCTATTATTCCGCGCGACTTGCGTGGCTGCGTTTTCAGCTGAACTAGTCGTGTGTTGTTTCAGGTCAGTGATTGTTTGAGACGGGAAGAAAGATTAGTCGAAGAGATTCCCTAGCCAATAGTCAAACGAACAGTGCGCAGCCACCTGACGGCTGCACGCTCACCTGCTCGTCATTCTTACGCCTGTACCTCCACATCTCCACTGGCCACTGCTCGTTTTCTAGTTGGATTATTGGTGTAGGTCCAGCAGTCAACCTCATCAATGATAAGGGACGAAAATAAATCGGATACTTTTCGATCCCATCCGTACCCGAAATGAGGATATATGGTAGGTATCTAAAATTTGACGGAGATAGATAAAGATATGGTATTACTGTAATCCGATGGATGTGGATTGTTTATTTTTTTTACGCGGATTATTCGACAAAGGGCTATTTAAGATAATCTGATATTTGTAAGGGCATATCATCACACCCTATGATTGAACCATACACCATTATAGTCTATTCAAATGACTAATCTGTCTTTTTAAAACTTTGAGAGACTCTTTCACTAGGTTGAGACTTGAGAGTAGCTTGTTTCGTTGTTTCTAAGTTATTGTGTACGTAGTAAAAAAATTTTAAATTTGACCAAATTTATGAAAAAATATAGTAACATTTTCAATACAAAACAAACATAATTAAATATATTCAACGTTAGATTTAATAAAACTAATTTAATGTTTAAATTTGCTATTTTTTTTATAAATTTGATTGTAAAAAAATTAAAATGTCTTATTTATACATGTATGAACTATCCGATCTATTTGTAATCCGAGTCCGCTATGAGTCCATACCACATCAAGGCATTATTTGGATAATGTGATAGGGAAATGATTTTCCACCCATCAAAAGATATCTTTAAATCCTAACCATTCATTCTCCCTCTTCTATTTAATCTAACCCTTCATTTATTTCCCAATCCCAATCCCACCCTCCATTTTCCATTATCCAAACACACCTCAAGTATGTTCAAACTTCAATGTGGTCCTCTTATAACTCTCTGGTAGTAGTAGCATGCGTCTGTACATTGGGCCACCTGGTAATAATAGATGGCCCATGCACAATAGAGCAGCCGTGCGCCCGTGCACGTAGCCCAGCCCAAATACGTTAGCCGCCGCATCCCTACGGCCCGCGGAGTGATTTACTGCCTCGGCCTAAATACGTCCCGGCCTCTTGGCCCACGCGTCCACTGGCGTCACGGCCCAGCGAAACCACCTGGCCCGCACGCACGCACACGCACGCGCGCACTCCTCCTCCCGTCCCGTTTCGCCCACGCGGCGAAACGCCGTGCAGACAAGTCACGCTTTTTCTCACCGTCACCGATCCCTTTCTCTTCCTCTCTCGTCTCGACTCTCCTCCACACTCCACACAGCCGTTGCCCCCGCGTCGTTGCGTTGCGTGCGGCCGTCGGGGATGGCGACGAGCGGCGCGGCGGCACGTCCTCCAGTGGCCACCACCCTCTCCGCGCGCCGTGGCACGGCTCCCTCCGCCACCGCCGCCGCCGCCTCCTGCCCCGCGTCGTCGGCGCGGCGCACTACCTGGAGGCCGCGGGCGAGGCTCTCCTCGGGGAACGCGGCGCGGGCGCGGGCGCGGCTGCTGCGTGTCGAGGCCTCCTCCATGGCCGACCCGGTCGAGGAGAGCCTCCCCGCGGCACCGCACACGGCCACGGATGCTCCGTTGGAGACTCAGCCCCAGGTGCGCACCAGGTAGGCACAAGTCTCCACTCCCCCACTCCAGTCTATAGTTCAAGTGTTACCCTGAGTTATTTTGCGTGTGACCTTGCTTACAGAGTTCCAGTTTCTCGTATTTCTGGTTTCTAAATTACCATCTTGTTTGCGTAGCATGTGGAATTGGAAGGGCTACAACATTCGGTACCAGTACGCGGGAACTTCTGGCCCTGCATTGGTTCTAATTCATGGTTTCGGAGCAAACAGGTGCGTGGACGTTCTGTTTCATATCTGCAGGCAACCAAACTAAAATTTTCAGTTATCATGCCAATGGGGAGTTAGCTTAAGGCCATGGCAGTGCAGTAGCTGTTGCTGCAACTGTTTTTTAGATGCTTCTGTAGTTCTATGTTGTAAAGGTTTAGGAGAAGAAATGTTGGACCTAATATTTTGAGAAATTTTTGGTTAGTGGTCACTGATCACATGTAATCCTTAGTTATTGTTAAATCTTGGGCTGTGTTAAATGTTGGTTTTATGATGAAACCTCAAGCTGCATTACTTTTCCAATAGTTGATTTGATACAATGATGGGGACTACTAGTGTTTGTTTTTTAATTATCACACTACATCACTTTTCTGCGTCAAAAAACACCCCATCACTTTGCTTAGCAATCATGTACAGACTCCCCTCTTTTTTTTTTCCAGTGACCATTGGCGGAAAAATATTCCTATTCTTGCTCTGAAAAACAGAGTATATGCAATTGATCTTATTGGTTATGGCTATTCTGATAAGCCTAATCCACGTGAGCTTGGTGAGAGCTTTTATACTTTTGAGACATGGGGAGAACAGCTGAATACGTTTTGTTCTGAAGTTATTAAGAGCGAAGCTTTCTTCATATGCAATTCAATTGGAGGTATGCTCAGCTCCATGCTTACATACATCATACATGAAATGCAATGGATCATATGTTGTATGTGTAACTAATGGACGAGCATAAGAATGCATGTCGCTCGATGTAATCCATAAAATTGCTTACTCTGCCAAAAGAACATTTTTCAAATTCCTCCCTTTGTTATTTCAGAAAACACATTCGAGTAGGGAAAAAGGAAGACCGTAAATGATGTCTATGCTAGTTTAGTAGTGTTGTTCCTATCTGTTACCCCCTCCGGTCATTAATATATAAACATCATATATTAATGACTAGAGGGAGTATTTCTGTAGTGAGTGGGTGCATGATGCTGTTCAAAATTATGGTGATATCAACTAGATATGTCATATGCGCTCATGCTTCACAATGGAAATTGATTTTCATTATACTAGAGTGTATTAGCCTAGTAACTACTCCAGAATGATATTTGGAGTAGTGTCCAAGATGAGACAAGTTCTCTTCATGTACCTCTAAATTTTGAGGGGAGGTGCGAGTGATACATGTCACTGATGAGTATTTGTACGCATGAAAAAGAATTTAACAAGCACTTGTAATGTGTTTATTATTGTCCTTCAGGGCTTGTTGGTCTACAGGCAGCTGCTATGGAACCACAGAAGTGCAAGGGTATCTTTTTATTGAATATTTCATTGAGGATGCTTCATATCAGTAAGCAGCCATGGTTTGGAAGGCCTTTCATCAAATCATTCCAAAGTCTGCTACGGTAACTCAGAATTTCATAGTTTGTTGCGGGATCCACATACTTGTTACCTCCTTGTTACAATCCCTTTTCTGGTTTTTAGGAATACTGTTATTGGGAAGCTGTTCTTCAGCGCTGTTGCTACACCAGAATCTGTGAAAAATATTCTCTGTCAGGTGTATATTTATTTAATCCTCTCATCTTGGAAAATAATCAAAGCATAAGCAGATTATTGGGCATATACAAAAATCTATGGTAACACAACATTCAGGCTTAACGTCCCAAATTAAGTAAAAGCCACATGACCTTGCTCCAATGGCTGCATTCTGTGAAAAGAAAATCTTTAATTCATCATCTTAAGTATAGAACCTGTTTTTTTCCCTTTATTTAGTTTGTAACATAACTGTAACCTTTTTTCCACAATGTTTTTTCTCCTAGTTCTGATGGAATTCATTTCAGTGCTACCATGACACATCCGCTGTTACAGATGAGCTAGTTCAGTTTATTCTGCAGCCAGGGCTTGACCCTGGTGCTGTGGATGTATTCCTTGAGTTCATCTGCTACTCAGGAGGTCCTCTACCTGAAGAATTACTTCCCAGAGTGAAGGTTAGGTTTCCTGTGGTTCTGTGAGTGATTATTCACTTTGTTTTTTTAGAACTTATTTCGGTTATATCAACTATATATGATTTTTTTTTTAAATTTTTTTTTGCAGTGTCCAGTTTTGGTAGCTTGGGGTGAGAAGGACCCATGGGAGCCTGTGGAGCTTGGAAGAGCTTACGCATCTTTTGATACTGTTGAAGATTTTGTTGTCTTGCCAAATGTTGGACACTGCCCACAGGTCCTGTAACAGCTGAAATCAGTTGATTAATTCTTTTTTGCAATTTGCTTTGCTTTTAGCTATATTTTATTTGATAAGTTGGCAGCTGAATCATTTGTTTATAATTTTCCTTGCAGGATGAAGCACCTGACCTTGTAAATCCACTTGTCGAATCATTTGTTACACGCCATAGTTAGCACATGGCTGGGGCTGCTTTCTCTTTGTATTAAAGCCCCTGACCCACTAAAATCTGGTTTGCTGGAAAACGGGAACAACTATTTTATCTCAGGATACCAGATGGTCCCTTCTTTGTAGGCCATGGTAAGTGTTTCTTTAGCCATACAGTCGCAAGTTTGTGTATAACTGACTCTGGGAAATGGAAATGTAATTTTAGTTTTGTACTGTGCTTTGCAGTACTTGCATTTGAGTATTGGTGATAACACACCTGACTGATTGAATTTCAAGGGATGACGAAGGAATCTGACTTATTGGAGGGAACAAAGAACCTGTCTTCTCAAAGCAGAGGGGTTAGTACCAGCAGCATGGAGGTTTTATTCTGTTTTTAAGTTATAACGAAAATAATGGCAAGTTCATAAATGTGAAATTTCCACTATTCTCTCTGCAATCATTCTTACTTGTAATCTGACAGTATGTATATATATGCCACTAGTATTAGCAGTCCCCTCAGTAAATTAATTCTCTTATGGCCACCCTGAAATCTTCGCTCTTTTCAGTTCACGATTTTGCATGCTAGCCAAGTGGGTTTGTCCAAAATAAACCAGCAATGAAAACCAAATACTTCAAAATCGAATGCTTAATTTGCGCTTATTCAATGTATATCTGCAGTATGCCTGTCATAATCTAGGAAATATCCGTATTCGATGTCCCAAAGAAAGGAATAACATGATTTCAATTTTGCTGATGGATAAAAGATGTTGAACTGAAAGTCACTGTAGCATGGCTGCATGGGCTAGTGTCCCTCGTACTCATCTTATCTGGAGACAATGTTTCCCAGTGTTTTGGCCATGCCTATCTCCATCATACATGACAACTTGTGCTCTCTATATTATCCTATGCATTCGTCTTTGTTTTCCATATTTATACCAACCACTTCGTGAGGGTTTGGTCAGCGAAATTGGGCAACGGCGTTGCAGCACATGAGACATGGATTTTTCACTCAGAAAGTGATTTCATACCTTGAGGGGATATCCTCTCGTTTCGTATATGTCACCTAAATAATCATAAAAAATTGGTAAGATAGATTAATATAAAATATATCACTCCAAAAACATGCAAGTTAAAAGTCAACTTCTACAAGTTGTAACAAAAATAACAAATATAGCTATGAACGTAAGATAACTATTTTCAGTTTTTTTTTGTTGCAACTTGTAGAAGTTAAATTTGGTCTTGCATGTTTGTGGAGTGATATATTTCATATTAATCTATGTTGTCAAATTTTTTAAAACTTTCTGATAACTATTTAGATGACATGTAAACAACGAGGGAACATCCCTCGAGGGATGAAAGTTCATATCTTTTTCGCTGGGAATATTTTTAGATAGTTGAAAAACTACTCTTGTTACATATTTTTTGCTGGGAATATATAAACTGTGTTCGATCTACAGCATGTGACTTCTGGATCGGTCCAACTAAAGTTCTGCACTGTTTTTCACGGAACATACATCCGTTCATCTCAATGATTAGAAAATGGTCCATAATTGTGCATGAGAATAAAATCATGCCATCCACTTCTTCAGTCTGTCACCAACAGTTAGTTATTAATCCTGAAAATGCCCAAGTTGATGTGACTAAATGTATATGCATGTCGAAGAAACGGATATTCCCATTGTACATCCTTTTCAAGTTTCTAATGTCCCTTGCCTTTCAATCTACGAGATAAGCATTTCTGAATTTTTTTTAGCAGTCTACAGCAGCATGCTGCTGTTCTTGCTCCATGAATCTGAATACTTCCATTGTTCAACTGGAGAGTGCAGATAACCCAGAAGGCCAGAACTGCAATCCACTTGCTCGACACAGTTTCTTGTCCCAGCAAGCTAGCTCTCCCCTCCACCACATCAGCACCGGAATTTTTCAACTCCGAGCACACCTCTCTGATCAGGTCAGGTCAGCTTCAGCTTCCCCTCGTGCCATTCGTGTGAACTACTACCAAGTCCTTATCTGACCAATAGCCATGGTACGGTATCTATAGTAGAAGCTTAGAGAAATGCCACATTTGTCACTTGTGCCTATCTGACCCAACCAATCTTGCCGCGAGTCTGCAACAACCGCAGCTCATGGCGCTAGTGGTGGTTACTGGTTGCTGCTACCAACGTTCAGTTTGCAGCACGTTTTTTTCTCTCCTGCTCCAATGATATGGTACATCATACTACAGTTCAGGAAGAGTACAATTGTACAACGAACCTATCATACTGTCATGTACTCCTGTCTGTCCACGCTGACCTCCAGCTAACACACATGCATCCACACAAGTTGAGGCAGGCAAGAAACACTAAACAACATCGCCGTGTTTTCCTCATGGAAGTGACGCTGACATGCGTCGATGCAATATTAATTATAGTGTGTCTGCATTAGACTTGTGTCGTGGGAGATGGAAGAGCCGTCAAGCCAAGCCACACCTTCTTAAAGACGGCCAAGCTATGCGGGTAGGGATCACTAGAAGTGAAGTCATTGCCATCAGGCACAGCCGCACAGGCAGAGCTGAGAGCTTAGGAGCACATTGGTTTCTTGCAAGTAACCATAGGCCAGAAGTAGACGATAAGCTAGCTAGCTAATCCAAGCCTGTGACTGTGAAGGAGTCGAGTCGTCTTTGCCAAGTCGCTGTGCCGTTGAAAGGGACAAGGGTCTCCTGGACAGAGATCTCGCCCGTTAAATTTGCCTCACTTTTGCTTCTTTCCCTCCGATCTCTATAGCTGTGCAAGTGAAGGAAGAAAGGAACAGCCTGAATTATTTCTCCGGTTAGTCCCCGTCCTGTGTGTGTGCTATGCGAAGGAGCAAGTGGTGTTTGCCTTGTTTTCCCATGGCCAGCACGGCGGCGCTGCCCATCGAGACGGCGTTCTCTCTTCCGGCTCCGTTGCCGTCGTGGCCGTCGTCAGGTACGTATTGCATATTTGTGCATACCTCGTGTTTTTTTGGTTCTTCTGGTTATTATGTTATTATTTGCACGAATGGTTTTGTGTATCTCTCGAATGGAATTGATTTCTTGCAAAACTTGGTGATCCTGATCATTACAGCACTTCGCTTCTTTTGCTAAATTACTAAGGTTTGCCTTTCGATACTCGGTTACTGTTCTTCTCACGCACAGCTCCACTTAGCAAATTCTGATTATTTTTTTTTTCAATCTTGTCCTGATCACGCATTCATCATTAATTTTCCTCTTGACTACAAGTCCATTATGATTGGAACATATCCAGAGAAAAATACATGCATGGCAATGCAGGAGTTATATGGCTAAATGCAAATAAGGCAGCTTTAGGCGAAGCTGGCGAGGTAGCTTACCTGCAATGACGACTAGGAACATACTTTGCTATATTCATGGGCTACAAGATCTATATTCATGGGCTACAAGATCCTCCTCTAGTCCTCGGTTGCTCTGAAATGCTCGTATTGGTGTGTCCTTTTCTGAACAGACATTGATAACCATGATTTCCAAAGAATATATATGTTATCAAATGAGAATAGAAAGCATATACCAGCATAATCTTATGCCTTCATCTGGCTAGCCAGGGTTGTTTGGAAGACAAATGCGCATCTCTATCCAGAACACCACAACTTGAATAGACCATTTCTGCTCTCTTGCTATCATTATGACTTGCTAATTTTTTCAGCTCTATAAACACTTGGCTAAACGAATTTCTATTCTTAGTTATGGCCTGCCATTTTGATAGGCCCAGTTTTGTGGTTTTGTCAACTCTGTAACATCTTTGTCTGACTGGCGTTTGTTTGTTTGCTTGCTTGCTTGCTTCTTTTTCTTTTCGAGATGCTGACTGGCCTTTCTGAATTTTCAGTTTCAGATGGAGGATTTGCAAAGGGTAGCATTGACCTTGGTGGTCTAGAGGTGCGCCAAGTCACCACGTTTGCCAAGGTCTGGTCCACCGGCCAAGACGGCGGCGGCGCCACCTTCTTCAGGCCGGAGCAGGTCCCCGCCGGCTTCAGCGCCCTCGGCCACTACGCGCAGCGCAACGACCGGCCGCTCTTCGGCCACGTCCTTGTCGCCCGCGACGTCTCCGGCGGCGGGCTCCTTGCCCCGCCGCTGGACTACGCGCCCGTCTGGTCCAGCCAGGACGGCGCCGCCCACTTCTGGCTCCCCACGCCTCCCGATGGCTACAGGGCGATCGGCGTCGCGGTCACGGCCTCGCCGGACAAGCCGCCGCGCGACGAGGTCGCGTGCGTCCGCGCCGACTTCACCGACGCGTGCGAGGCGGAGGCGACGGTGTGGGACAAGGACGGGTTCAGCGCCGTCGCCCTGAGGCCGGCGGTTCGCGGCGTGGACGCCCGCGGCGTGCACGCCGGCACGTTCGTCCTCGCCAGGAGCGACGCGACGGCGGCGAGCGCGTCGGCGCTGGCGTGCCTCAAGAACAACGGCGCGGCGTACACGTCCTGCATGCCCGACCTCGCCCAGGTGAACGCGCTCCTCGCCGCCTACGCGCCGCAGCTGTTCCTCCACCCCGACGAGCCCTACCTGCCGTCGTCGGTGACGTGGTTCTTCCAGAACGGCGCGCTGCTGTACCAGAAGGGTAGCCAGACCCCGACGCCGGTCGCCGCCGACGGGTCGAACCTCCCGCAGGGCGGCGGCAACGACGGCGGGTACTGGCTCGACCTGCCGGTGGACAACTCCCAGAGGGAGCGGGTCAAGAAGGGCGACCTCGCCGGCGCGAAGGTGTACGTGCAGGCGAAGCCGATGCTGGGCGCGACGGCGACCGACCTCGCCGTGTGGTTCTTCTACCCGTTCAACGGCCCGGCGAGGGCGAAGGTGGGGCCCCTCACCATCCCGCTCGGCAAGATCGGCGAGCACGTCGGCGACTGGGAGCACGTGACCCTCCGCGTGAGCAACTTCTCCGGCGAGCTCCTCCGCATGTACTTCTCGCAGCACAGCGCGGGCGCGTGGGTGGACGCGCCGCAGCTCGAGTACCTCGACGGCGGGAACCGGCCGTCGGCGTACTCGTCGCTGCACGGGCACGCGCTGTACCCGAGGGCAGGGCTGGTGCTGCAGGGCGACGCGAGGCTGGGCGTCGGGATACGCAACGACTGCGACAGGGGGAGCAGGCTGGACACCGGCGGCGCCGGGCGGTGCGAGGTGGTGTCGGCGGAGTACCTCGGCGGCGGCGGCGGCGGCGTGGCCGAGCCGACGTGGCTGCTGTTCGACCGGGAGTGGGGGCCGAGGGAGGAGTACGACATCGGCCGCGAGATCAACCGCGTGGCGAAGCTGCTGCCGCGGTCGACGAGGGAGCGGCTGCGGAAGCTCGTCGAGAGCGTCTTCGTCGGCGAGGGCCCGACGGGGCCGAGGATGAAGGGCAGCTGGAGAAACGACGAGAGGGAGGCCAAGTAAAAATTTTGGCGGTTCTCAAATTTCAGACGACGACACGCGGTGATGACGAGTGAAAAGTTTATTATATGGGGTTTCTCAAATTCAAATCAGATTGTTACGGAGCAATTCTGAAAAACGATGACAGAGTGCATGGTGAAATATATTCTTTTAAGATAAGATTTAATCAAACTTAAAATTCCAATCACAATTGTTTCTCAAATGTTTGGTTTTTTTAAAAAATACTGTACATAGATTCACCATAAGAATTCCTATAATAATATCATAAAATTTATTGTATTTTGTAAACTTACTCTAAAAAAATTCTAATACAAAATGTCATCTTAAAAAGTAAATATTTTTTAAACATAAAATATTTATGATTGAATAAAGTACCGTTGTACAAAATTTCAAGTCAAACTCGACCAAATAGATCTATATTTTTTTTCTTTTTTCTTTCAAATGTGTATATCGAACTTGCAGTTCACATTCTTTACGATGGTGTATTTGTATTGTAAATATATCATATTTCTAGTAATATGTGACAACAAATGTAATTTCTGGTAAATTTCACTTTTAAGTAAGTTTTATATTTTTCTTCTCATTTTGACACAACTTATGCTTATACTTATCAGCCAAAATTTAATTTTTCAACATTTAATCTGAAGCTGATTTTAGGGGTTTTTCATCGAATTTTATTTTTCAATTTTACTTTTAAATCACTAAAAACACGTACATAAAAGTTTTATTTATAAATTATATTTCGTTTGTATAAATATATTGTTTGGTTTCTTCCCCGAATAAGCTAAATGATTGGGCTGTACCTTCCTCTCCGCAGCCATAGGATAACAAACGCACGGTTCTCATCTTCCATCGTCACTCACCGACACCATCCGTAGGTCTTCCAGGAGCTCCTTCCTGCCACGTCATCAATGGCGATGATGGGTGGCTGACAGTCAAACGCTCCCCACGCCTCCTCCCCTTCCCCCCTCTCTCCCTCCATGGCTTCCCTCGCCTCCCCTCCTCTCCCCTGCCGCGCCGCCGCCACCGCCAGCCGCAGCGGGCGTCCTGCTCCGCGCCTCCTCGGCCCTCCGCCGCCGCCCGCTTCCCCTCTCCTCTCCTCCGCTTCGGCGCTCTTCCCGCGTGCCCCCTGCAACGCCGCACGCTGGAGCCGGCGCGACGCCGTGCGGGTAAGCTTGCCAAATCCCGGTCCATAATTTCCTATTAGTTAGTCAATGCGAGGTCATTATCTAAAAAAACGTCAATGCGATGTTACCTGCCGCTGAGCACGAGTAATTTTTGTGTACTATTGCTCTGATTGATTACAGATAGAAAAACATAAGGCTAATTGGATCGATTAAACATGAGCAGCTTGTAATAAGTTGTTAATCTTGCGGAGAGCCTAGGTATGCTTGGGGATATAGTAAGTGACATTGCCAGTGTGCCGCAGCAAGTTCGGCTGCTATGCTCGCTAGGTTAGCTAGCAGGAAAGTGTGACACCCGAACTCCCGAAGCAAGTGTATATTCATTTTTCGGGGCTACATTATCACTTCATTTCACTATATTTCGTCTGGAGCATGCAATGTCGCTGTTTCTTTTTCTGAATGTAGCATTGGCACACATAATGATCTTGTGCTGCATCTTAGATGAATGTTTGAAGCTAATTTGGTTTGATTAGTTCCAGAGCCAACATTGTACAACATATGTTATCTCTTGCTCAAAATTTGTGAAAGCTTGTGCCTAGATGAGGCATTCTTTGCTAAAGCAGTGATTCTGGCTGGAAGCAAGCCAGCAATAAACACAAATGATTCAGGTTTAACTATGAATAAGCTTGTAGATTTAAGGCACTTAGAGAGTGCAAACATGGATTCTATTATGTAACTCAATCTGAGTTTGAAGGTATGGATAGATGCGTTGAGACTTCATCTATCAGGCACCATTCGGAGCTATCAGTCTCAACGCATCTATCCATACCTTCAAAAATGGTAAAGGTGGTGCCTGATAGATCCGAATTCCAATATGAAGCAGTTCGCATAAGTCTAAAGAAAGCAATCTTGCGGATGTTCTTGTAGTGATTGAGACATTTATTTTTCTTGAGCCAATTGTTTTCTAGCAAATAGTCAGTACTTTAACAGAACTGTGAGAATTAGTGTTACCAGATGCAGGGTTCTAAAAAGGCTTAGATATGTTGGGCATGATCTGTTGGGTATTTGGCCTTATAACAAGTATGATGGCTGAGATGACCTGTTTAAATGCATTACTCTGCTCAGGCATATTATTCATGATAGCTATGAATGAATAATATGCCTATGAATGCATTACTCTTCTCAGGCATATTTTTGTTACTTATTTTCTATGCTTATTTAAAAACACTGTGTGCCTTGTATGCATAACGATGTTGAACCTGGTACAGGTGTGCTCTCAAGCTGGTGCAGCTGGACCAGCCCCATTATCGAAGACATTGTCAGACCTCAAGGATTCCTGCTGGAGATTTTTACGGCCACATACAATTCGAGGAACTGCCTTGGGATCCATGTGTGGTTCTAGTTTTCCTTTTATATTGGTCAAATTTGAGTTTTCATCTTTTGGTGCTAATTTTGCTGTGTTAATACAGAGCATTAGTTGCTAGAGCTTTGATAGAGAACCCCCAACTGATAAATTGGTGGTTGGTATTCAAAGCGTTCTATGGGCTCGTGGCGTTAATCTGTGGCAATGGTTACATCGTTGGGATCAATCAGATCTATGACATTAGAATCGATAAGTATGTATAATCTCTCTATAGATTCATATAAGAAATTATGGTGATGTTATGAATTACCATTAAGAACAAAATTTCCTTGCCTATTTCTTTTAACTGTATTCTGACATTTCTAATTTTATGCTGCTTTACAGGGTAAACAAGCCATATTTACCAATTGCTGCCGGTGATCTCTCAGTTCAGACAGCATGGTTATTGGTGGTATTATTTGCAGCTGCGGGATTTTCAATTGTTGTGACAAACTTTGGACCTTTCATTACCTCTCTATATTGCCTTGGTCTATTTCTTGGCACCATATACTCTGTTCCTCCATTCAGACTTAAGAGATATCCTGTTGCTGCTTTTCTTATCATTGCAACGGTACTTTGCTCCTATCTTCTCTTTGTTCACTTCAGTAACCATTGGATTTTTTTTATCTGTTTGTTTTTGTGTTTAGAAGCATTCTTAACGTAGTTTGTTAGCAATGTATTGCTGGTCGAATTGTGGTTACTCAAAATAAAATAGAACACCTAATCTTTTCATTCAAAGTGCATGTAATCAGAGCACTTTAACTCATCTGATTCGAAGTTGGACTGACTGAATCTATGATATATTTTTTGTCAACAAATAATCTGTGAGATATACCTAGTAAGTATCTGAACTCATCTGGTTCGAAGCTTATGAAAATGAAAGACCTATTTGCCAACTGAGCATGACTGAGAGCTAGCAGTGCGACTAGCAAATCACCTCAACCATTCCTCTTGCTATTCTAATTTTCGAGAATAGATCTTGTAATACCTTCTGAACAATTGTTCCTTAGTTCCCTAATAGTTAGCAAACAATGCACTGTGCAATTCAGAAACTTTAAAATCCCCATGTTTATGCTGCATATGATTTTGATTACTAACTCATATTTATTTTTCAATATTTCATTCATTATATATATATATTTTTTTGACAAACCCACCATTCAATTTTTATTAGGTCCGTGGTTTTCTTCTCAACTTTGGTGTGTACTATGCTACTAGAGCAGCACTGGGTCTTACATTCCAATGGAGGTAAAATAGTCACCGGAAAATTCTTTATGCTTAATCAGTACCAATTAGCTTTATTTTTAGATATTAGATATCCTCTGCCTATCAAATTGGTAAAAGTTCTGTTATATCTCATTGCAGACAGATTCAGAGATGATCATTATATCTAATGCCATATGATATCTTTCTATCTGCAGCTCGCCTGTTGCTTTCATTACATGCTTCGTGACTTTATTTGCTTTGGTCATTGCTATAACCAAAGATCTCCCAGATGTTGAAGGGGATCGGAAGTGAGTTTCTAGTTGGCACTTGGCTCTACAACTATGGCATCATTTTTTTTCTCTGTCAAAGATCGTGCTCCTTTTTTTTTGGTTTTGGTGCGGAAGTCTCAAGGTTAAAAGAAAGTGTGATCAGTAGAAATCAGGTAACTTAAATTGGTAAGTACCAGTGAAAGAAATGGATGATATATGTTAAATCAAGTTGAAATGGAAACTTGAATTTACAAGTGGTAAAAGTAATCAAAGGTTTGATAGTGGATTTTTCTAGTTCCAGATTCTAACTGGGATTCCCATTAGCTGTACCTTGGTGGTTTCCAGTATGATTTGAAATATTGTTACCTGTTGCTACATAGTAGTCACTGAACTTTATGTGGATAATAAGTTTTGAATACAGTCGCTAGTGAAATGCCAATTATGTTGTCATGAACTTTGGTGTCCATTTATGTGCTTTGAACTTGTCATCATGGAATATTGCATACAGGTATTTGAGCAGCACAAATAAACTACTATTTCACTGCCTTATGGTGATGAAAGCACAAATGAGTAAATAATTCTCTTTGAGCAGCCATTCCTTGTCGTTTGGATAATGCAATATTTAGATTAAAGGTCCCAAAAAAAATGGCAGTAATTGGTTGCAGCACCTAGTTTCTATAAACTAAAGGACAGAACGCCAGCTTTTGTAGACAGCAAGAAATTATCAGAGTACTTCTGGGGTTACCAGCTTACTAGGCGAACAGAGAATGCTGATTCTGGCAAGATCAGAGGCATTGGCCCGACATAACCAAAATGGTAGACAGAACCCTCATCAAGAGACTGTTATGTACTTCTCCAAATTATGCTAGCCAAATTGTTAGCCAAATAAGTTATGCCTGTGTTACATAATTTCTAGTCCTTAGGAGATCTTATCCGAAACAAGCAATCAAATATACTCCCTCCAGCAGGTTTTAGCCTTCAGCATGGGAATTAAGGAGAGGGGTAAAAAGACTTTGTTGCCTATAGGCCAACTAGTTAGGGCTATAATAAAGCCAAGGGATATTAGGGGTGGTATAGGTAGTTTAGTGGTCAATGTCACATTTTACAAGTACTAGGTTGTTATATTTGGGACAAAGTGTGAACTCTAGAAGTTGTTATATTTTGGGACGGAGGAAGTAGTACATTAAAACATAACACAAATGTGAAAAAGGTGCAGAATTCTATGTTTAAGCTTAACAGATTTTTATTTAGCTTTGCTTAAGATTGAATAGGAGCAATTGGAAGCAGTTCTGATACACTATACCATTGTTTAATAAATGTCAATGAGTGGACTACTAACACTCTAATTATATCTTTTTTCCTCGTTCAGGTATCAAATATCAACTTTGGCGACAAAGCTCGGTGTCAGAAACATTGCATTTCTTGGCTCTGGTTTATTGATAGCAAATTATGTTGCTGCTATTGCTGTAGCTTTTCTCATGCCTCAGGTTGCTTTACTACTTTTAATATTCCAGCCTGTTCACCTATAAACATGCAGCACATGTTGTATGGCATGTTGTGCATTTAACTGGATATTGGTATACTGTATTTTGTTGATTTCTCCTGTTTCAACTGCGGATGATGTTTAGATGGTAAAACCATGAATTGGAGGACAATCAAATTGGTATTATATGGTAGAAACATAACTATACGGTGCTATTGTTGGTGTTTATCCTCTTAGTAGTTCCACCTAGAATAGGTGATGGTAACATTTGGGGCTGTATGGTTCTATGCCGATTGTTGCCAAATTTTGGTAGCAGTGAACACAATTGGCATGCATTGGATTTGCTACCAAATTTTTGTAAGATTGCCATCCTACTTAGATCACTAGTTTATTTCTGACTTGCCAATGTTTGGCATGTTGGATTTCCAACTTGCTAGGGAGTCCACTTCCATACAAACGTTAGGGCTTGTCATATGTTTCAATATTTCCTAGCTTGACTTGTATGTTCTTTGTTTGTATTTTTTTTATGATTCAAGCAATAGTATTTTCAATGATTTTCCACTACAATATTCTACAAATATTGTTCAATATAAAGAATTGCCAAACTCAACCTTTTATATTTGTGATTTCTGAACCGCATCAGCATGTAAATTCTTTTATCCTAACTCCTGAGGATATCTTTCTGGTCATTGGACTTTCCAGATCAAGGTGTTTAGGCTTTTTATTGCATACTGCAATACTAAGATGCATTACGTGGTTCCTTTTTAATAACTGATTATGTTCCAATATGCAGGCTTTCAGGCGCACTGTAATGGTGCCTGTGCATGCTGCCCTTGCCGTTGGTATAATTTTCCAGGTATATGTGTTAGGCTTCTAGAGACGAAAAACCCTCGTGTATCTATGCTCTAACAATTTGGCACAATGTTTCATGATTAGTTTATTGACATTGTTAGCTTACTTCATGGGTTGTGATGATCGGCGCCCATTAGTTTTTTTATTGAATTATATAGAATTACACACATGGAAGGCTTGCAGGTTTAACGTGTCATTGTCAAAACAACTGCTAAGTGAGGCTGCACATAAATTTTAACAGAAACTAAAATGGCTACAGAATAATGACTTGATAAGAAGCAGTTTCATTCACAGCTAGTATCTTGTTTTGCTTCTGTGAAGCTGTTACACACATTTTAACTGTAACTTGTTTGTTTTCTGTTCCATTTTTTCAGACATGGGTTCTGGAGCAAGCAAAATATACTAAGGTGAAACTTTTGACTTCAGTTCTGAAACCTTTTAAAAAGAACTTCTTTTGTTAGAAAAATAAGATACTTCATTAGTATAAAATGCTAATAGAAACATTCTATATGTGAGCTTGCTTGTGGCTGTTTTACTCAAACAAATATTTTCCATTCTATTCTCTTTAACATGATCTCACTGTTGTAAGGTCTTTTTATTTCTTGGGAAGATATGTCATTTTGCGCCTCCTTACTAATCAAAAGAGCAACACAATTAAAATAAATCTCAAGTTGCCACTTGCCATGTCACATATGCAAATTGACTGTCCTTGTTTTTGGATGAGATGGCACAATTGATCCTAATCTCAATCATTGGGCTTCGATTTTAAATTTGGTTAACCCATTTCTTCTTGTAAGCTCACTTGCAAAACTACTGTAAATATCTGATAGGACATAATTTAGGGGATAAATATGGTTGTGTTTCAATTATACTTATGTCACCTTGCTTCTCGCATAGATAATTACCATTCTCTCTTGTCTTGCAGGATGCTATTTCACAGTACTACCGGTTCATTTGGAATCTCTTCTATGCTGAATACATCTTCTTCCCGTTGATATAGAGGTAAAAAAAAAGTATTAGTCTCCTGCAAAAAAAAAAAGAAGAAGAAAAATTAGCATCCTGCAATGTTTTGTAAAGTTTATGCCCTATATCCATTTCTGTTCATTATCTAAAAAATATCCATTTCTGTTTGCATAAAATGTCAGACCAAGCAATCTGATATGGTCTGCATGTTGAGTGCGGCAAAAACTAGAAGCCCATATGAACAGTGGGCGTAAGGGAACGAACATGCCATCCATGGGAAGACTCTGATAACTCTCTCTCGCCCGGGCTGTAAAGGGTAAGCACTGTTGTGCATATATATGAAAGGAAGGTGATAAAGCAGGGATGCTAAATTGCTACTGGGATCCTCAAAGGCTTATAGTGGTCATCAGTGGAATGTGCCTTAATAATTTGGTTACCTAGCAGAGCAAGTTTTTGCAGGTTATTAGGTAATATCTTTGAGGGAATGAACTTAGATTTCATTGTTTTAAGGTCTGGTCACACAACGGGTAGTAGTGCTGGAGCGGCAAAAGACGACCTTGTTTTACACTACCAAGGGAGGTTAACTCTAGTTTTCATGTGACCACTTACCTTGAGAGTTGAGACCATGGAATCACTTGTCGACTCCTCGGCTTGTATATTTCTAGTGTCAGCATTTGCATTCTCCTCCACACTTGTACTTGAAGAGTTGAAGACAACTTTTTTGTTTGTGTATTTCTGGAGTGTCAGCATTTGCATTCATCCGGCTTTCTTTCAGCATGATTTTCTTCTTACCTGATTTATATGCGTGTTGTTATGTCAACTGCCGTCGTATTCATGTACTCCTATCATGGGGTCATGGATATGATACTGTATCATCACTTTGCTGTAGCGATGCACGAGTGACGAGCCTTATCATTGCCTCCCGATTCCCAAAAATACCCTCTTTTTTAAATTAATCAAATGTTACTCTCCAGCTTCTGTCCTAATTAGTAGTACTAAATTGTGATATATCTAATCAAAGGTCCCGTTCTTTTCTTCAACAAGAGTTGGATTAAAATTAAGATTTTCGTGGCACGCTTTTTAAACTACTAAACGGTGCGTTTCGTACAAAAACTTTCTATATGAAAGTTGCTCTAAAATATAATATTAATATATTTTTCAAGTTTGTAATAATTAAAACTCAATCAATCATACATTAATACCATCTTGTTTTGCGTAAAAAAACTTAATCTTCATCTTCAGGACAAAAGACCACCACCAAAGTATATATATTTTGGGACGGGAAGGAGTAACAAAAAATCGTTGCATGGATGCATGATGTTTAGATTCCCTGTGACCAATTGTATACTTGATTTAGGTAAGGAATAAGTTCACGTTAACTCTCTCAAATATATGTCGGATTTGATTTGTATCCCTCAATCCGCAACCACCAAGCTATTGTTCCTAATGCAACCGAGATGCACCTACTCCGTTTCATTATCACCAAGTTGTTTGCTTGGTACTACAAGTTGTGTTGTGCTCTGCCCTCCCAGAAAGTTGTGTTGTGCTATGCCCTCCCAGAGTCCAAGTGTCACATCCTGACACCAAAGTCTCTCTACAGGAGCATCTCTGTAATCAATTCTTTTAGCCAAGCCAACGTCACACATGGGCATGCTTGTGATCTATCGACTTTTGGATAAGCCAAATGTTAGTAATATGTCGGTAAGACTGAGGCTGTGTTTAGTTCAGCACAATCTTTGGATTTTGGTTGAAATGGGAGATGATGTGACTGAAAAGTTGTGTGTGTATGACAGGTTGATGTGATGGAAAATGACTGAAGTTTGGATCCAAACTTTGGATCTAAACACAGCCTGAGTTTTGGTTGAAAAAAATCTCTAGTTTAATGTGCGCACGTTCCCGAACTATAAAAATTTTCTATATAGAAGTTTTTTATAAATAAAATAAATTTATTTTTTAAATTTGTAATAATTAATACTTCAATTAATCGCTAAAGTACTTTCAGTTTTTATCAGTTAGTCATCGTGTCTATCGGCTATATAAATGGGTTATATCACTTGGCATTGTATTAAAATTAAAAAAAATCACATGTCTGATATTTTACACATATATATGTTACATTCTAAAATATATATTTTTTTGTAGTCTATATAGAAAATATATCAAGATCAATGTCCACTCACCGCCAAAATATGATATTTGTGAAAATGACATTCCAAAAATGATACAAAATGATATATCACTTTTTCATAGTCTATATAGAAAATATATGTTACATTCTAAAATATTTTTTTGTTATAGTCTATGTATAGAAAATATATCAAGATGAATATCGACTCACCACCCAAATATGATATGTTCTAAAATGCCATTTCAAAAATGTTATTTTGCTAAGTGATATAAAAAAGATATTACAATATATATCGCTTAAGATATATTAAATTAAAAAAATACATGACTAATATTCTACAGATTTTTGTACATCACAAAATCTATTTTTTTATAAACTAAAGAAAAAATAATGTCTGTGAGATAAAATAGAATATGGGTCCATCAACTAAAGTACCTAGATTTTTTGTATCTTATCGATGGCTGTTCAATTTTAGTATCCATTAATTGCCAATCAACTTGTGCAGCCTTTCTAGCCAACCAAATCATTCATGCTAATTATAATTACTAGAGTAATATAATCCCACCAAACAAACACTATGTACTTCTGGTAAACTGGTAAAGAGCCGATTTTAATATTGTATAATATCACTTGACATGCGAAATCTATTAGAGCAGATAATTTAGCAATATTAACTCATCCAAATATACAAGTAAATTTATAAAATTATTTAATAGTACTATCAATCTGCACGAATAAAACCTCACGAGCTATCGTTCCGGGAACAGTTACTTCCGTGCGGGCTTGGGGTGTCTTTAGTTCACATCAAAATTAGAAGTTTTATTGAAATTGGAACGATGCGATGGAAAAGTTAAAAGTTTATGTGTATAGAAAAGTTTTGATGTGATGAAAAAATTAGAAGTTTGAAGAAAAAGTTTAGAACTAAACAACGCCTCGTTCGCGAAAGCTCCAGCGACTGAGAGTAAAAACTCCTCCACCGTTCTGCCCCCCCCCCCCCCCCCCCCTCCCTTCGGACGGAAGGGAGGGGGGGGGGGGGGTTGTCTAGCTCCGCCCGTATTAAGTATTAGCATAGTTGGATTAGTCTCGTAGTCGTCGTTATGGCGTGTTTTAGTAAAGCTACTTTGGTCCAAGCTCCGGCGTCCATCCTGCCCTTGGTGGTGGTGGGCTGGTGGCTTCGATTTACTCCGACGTCAGCGGCCATGGTATGCTTTGTGCCCTTGGAATAAACTGCCTGTGGTGGCCTTTGTGTTGGGTAAGCCAGCTCTTGTTCGTGAACCCATGGCAAGAATAGAATCTGGAACAAGATTATGTCGAAGTTGAGTTTCATCACTCCATCCTCAAATTTCTAACGCAAGTTCTAGGAGGTCAGCGTCGGCCATTTCTTCTACTTCCGGCGACATCATCTGTAAGGTTGAGCCGGCCGTTCTTCATACCTCCGGCAAAATCAAAAGCAAACCTCCACCGATTGGAGGCCCTGCAATTTGAGCTGTGCAAGACTGACGAGCTCAAGGTGCTTTTCCACTTCATCCATGAAGGCTCGCCAGCGTCACCGAAAATAGCTCGGCCGATGGTGGTACAAGGACCCAATTGCTTTTTATCATATCTTTAAGGCCCCTTTGAATCGCAGAAATAGAAAAACGGAGGAATAGAAAAAAACGCAGGATTCTGACAGGAATCCAGGTGTAAAACAGAGGATTAGAAAATATAGGAAAAACACATAAATGACCGTTTGATTGGACCACAGGAAAAACACAGGAATTGGATGAGAGAGATAGACTCAAAGGAATTTTTCCATGACGTTGGACCTCTTGCTAACTTTCCTCCAAAATCTCTATAGGATTACCCATTCCATAGTAATTTTAAAGGATAGTATAGGATTCAATCATTTGTTTCAAAGGGTTTCATAGGAAATTTTTCCATAAGATTGAAATCCTTCAAATTTCCTACACTTTTCTTACAAATCAAAGGGGCCCTAAAAGGGTCTGTTCTGATGGGTGCTAAAATAAACCTTAACAAAATTTGGCAATGCCAAAATTTTAACAAATTAGCAACATTGCCAAAATTTTGGTAGGATTGGCTTAATAATGTTGTCAAAATTCTATATATATTGCCAATATTAGGTAACAAACTAAACATAACCACATAATTGTCAATTTTACCAAATAATGATATGATTGAAAATGCCATCAATCTGAATAGTCTCTAAGGTTTTTTCTCTTTTTGAGGGTTTGTTTGTAATTTATATTTCTCTGAGGACCCTGCTATAAAACTCCTACTGTATCACTTTTGCAACATCCATCCAGATCTTTCAAGGCCCTAGTCTGGGCCCTTGCCGTTTCAAAAAAAAAAAAAACACAATTCCACGTAATTATTCCACTTCGCAATGCGTCTCTTATTCGCAGATCAGCCATGTTACGCCATGTTTAGTTTCGAACTTTCTTAAAACTTTCAACTTTTTTATCACATTAAAATTTTCCTACACACATAAACTTCTAACTCTTCCATCACATCGTTTCAATTTTAACCAAACTTATAATTTTATAATTTTAGTGTGAACTGAACACACCCCACTGCCCCTAGGAAAAAAAAACATCTGATCTATGGGCACTTGAGCTTGTTTAGTACTCCATCCATCCTACTAACTCCGTTATTCCGTTTCAGGTTGTAAGACTCTGGTTAAAGTCAAACTGTTTTAAGTTTAACTAAGTTTATAGACAGATGCAATAATATTTATAATACTAAATTAGTTTCATCAAATTAATAATTAAATATATTTTCATAATAATTTTGTCTTGAGTTAAAAATGTTACTACTTTTTCCTATAAATTTGGTCAAACTTAAAGCAGAAGTCAAAACGTCTTATAACATAAAATGAAGTAAAATATAAAAACCTATTAACATATGAGATATAAAAACCTAGTATTATGAATCTGTTCAAATTTATAATAGTAGGAAATGTCTTATCTATTTCTAGATTCTTATATTTTAGGGCAGAAGAAGTACTATCATATCAACTACTTATATTAATTAACGTCATTTTGTTAACGATTTGTAGCTTCTACGAGTATCATGACTACCCTTTGCACATGTTGTCATATAAAATGTTATATCGTACCGTCTTATGGAAGCCCTTGAGGCGTGAGCTGCAATTTGGTACTCCCTTCGTTTCACAATGTAAGTCATTCTAACATTTTCCACATTTATATTGATGTTAATAAATCTAGACATATATATTTATTTAGATTTATTAAAATTAATATAAATGTGAAAAATACTAGAATAATTTACATTGTGAAACGGATGAATTACTAGTAGTACGTAAAGATAAATACGCCCCCCAACATAAACACACATCATTTCCTGTCCCTTGCACGCTACGAGCTCGATCTAGCAACCACTCCCTCGTTGTAATTGTTTCGGTGGAGCCAATCTGCCAATGGCAGCGAAAGGCATCTCGACCATCGGCGCGGCCTCGCGGAGCCTGTCGTCGTCGCTCATGGCGGCGGCGAAGGAGCCCGACGTCGAGAATCTCCGGCTCATCGAGGAGCTGACCTCCAACGTGGACGCCGTGCAGGAGCGTGTCCTGGCGGAGATCCTCGGCCGCAACGCCGATGCGGAGTACCTCGACAAGTGCGGCCTCGACGCCAGCGACACCGACCGCGCCACCTTCCGGGCCAAGGTGCCGGTGGCGTCGTACGACGACCTGAAGCCGTACGTCAAGCGCATTGCCAACGGGGACCGTTCGCCCATCTTGTCAACGCACCCCATCATCGAGTTCTTGACAAGCTCCGGCACGTCGGCCGGCGAGCGCAAGCTGATGCCCATCGTCACGGATGAGATGGCCCGCCGCGAGGTGCTGAGCAGTCTCGCTACATCTGTCTTGAACGTGTAAGTTAACCGCCGTCAATTGAAAGTTTGAATTATTACATAAAAACATTTTTTTATTATCGGTTGCTATATATTTGATGATAAATTATTTTTAAAAAAAATTTGTTAAAGGTAAATACAATATAGTCATAGTGTAATTTATATATAATTACTATGTAACATGTATGTAATTTTGAATCATTAGATTTGCTTCACAATTCGTGTGCAGATATATACGTGAGGGGATTCGATCCCACAACCTCCGTTTCATGAAAATATCATATCTATCTATCTATTATATTATTAAAATATATTTGAAAGTAGACACCACGTTCGCTGTGAGGGTTAGAAATTCCCACATTAATAGGAGAAAAATAAAAGAAGAGTCCATGTAGAAATACAATTTAAAAATAGCTAAAATCCAGAATTAAAAATAGGCAATATTGAAAGAAGAGTTCATATAAGAACCCAATACGAGATTAATCAAAATTCAGAATAAAAATAAAATAAAATCCGAAACTAGAAAAAAAGAGTCCAAGTAGGAATACGATTTAAAAATAACTGAAATTCGAAATTAAAAATAAAGAATATTGAAATAAGAGTCCATATAAGAACCAAATACGAGATTAATTAAAATTCAGAATAAAAATAAAATAAAATCTGAAATTATAAAAAAGAGTAAATTTCAGAAAACTGCACTTTTATTGACTAAACTATCACTTTGCTGCAGCCTTTGCGACACTTTTCAGAAAACTGCAATATTAGCGATGAAAATTATCACATAGCTGCATTTTTTTCAGGATTCCCTGTTACTGACATTCCGGGCCCACATGTCATACATATATGCTCGACAGAGGGAGGAACGGAGCGGCACGTCAGCATGCCACCTCATGGCTTTTTTTTACTGTAGCGATGCCATGTCAGTGCGTGTTCGGGCGGAAAAAATCGTGGTCCGGCTGCACCATTTGGCTCGGTCAAGGGCACAGGCCGACAGGGTCAAAGGCAGGTCCAAGACCTGATAACGACACATTACTACTCCCCCGATTCCCACCGTTGCCACCGCAATCTTCCTAGTCGATGCTGGGAATCGAGGCAGTAGTACGGTGAGAATCAGGGCAATAGTAATGTGTCGTTATCAGGTCTTGGACCTGTCTTTGACCCTGTCGGCCTGCGCCCCTGACCGAGCTAAATGGTGCAACCGGACCACGATTTTTCCCTCCCGAACACGCACTTACGTGGCATCGCTACAGTAAAAAAGCCATGAGGTGGCATGCTAACGTGGCGCTCCGTTCCTCCCTCTCTCAAGCATATATGTATGACATGTGGGCCTGGAATGTCAGTAACAGGGAATCCCAAAAAAATTGCAGCTATGTGATAATTTCTAACGCTAATGTTGCAGTTTTCTGAAAAGTGGCGCAAAGGTTGCAGCAAAGTGATAGTTTAGTCAATAAAAGTGCAGTTTCCTAAAATTTACTCTATAAAAAAATAAAAGAAGAGTTAACGTAGAAATACAATTTGAAAATAACAAAAATTCGAAATTAAAAATAAGCAATATTGAAAGAAGAGTCCATATAAGATATTAATACGAGATTAATAAAAAAATCAAATAAAATCCAAAATCATAAAAAAAATAAAAAAGTGAGTTCAAGTAGGAATATACAATTTTGAAACAATTAAAATTGGAAATAATAAAAAAGAAATATTAAAAGAATAATCTATATATAACACAATACGAGATTAATTAACATTCGAAATAAAAATAAAATAAATTCAGAAAATAGAAAAAGAAAATGAGAGCTCAACTAGAATACAATTTATAAATAACTAAAATTTGTAATAAAAAATAACAAGTATTGAAATAAGAGACAATCTTGAGCACATGACAAAATTAATTAAAGTTCAAAATAACAAATAAAATAAATTTGAAAAATAGAAAAATAATTATAAGTGTTCAAGGATGAAAAATATGCAATTTCTTTTAAAAAAAGGTCCTTATAGAACACAACATGACAAGTGACAATAAAGAGGGGAGAAGTAATAGGCATGTAAAGGAGTAGAGTGCTAGTGGTTGATGGGATATCTGAAAACTATACAAAATGATCTTAAATAGAATCCCAATGATGATTAAGAGGAGTGACAATGGGCATGCCGTTAAGCAGCATGCATGGCCACGACGGTTGTGAGACTTATGGAGAGTAAAAATAAACCCCAATGATAATTATGTTCGATTTTTAAAATCTCAATAACAATAAGGAGGGGAGGCAGTGGGTGGGCTGTAGAGGAGTATAGCGGCGAAGCCATTAACAATTTGGCGAGACTTATAGAATGTAAAAAAGAAAATAGACAATAATTATTTTTTATTTTTAAAATCGCAATGACAATAAAGAGAGGTGGCAGTGGACAGGCCACAGAATAGTAAATTGGCTATGTTTGATGATACTTCTAAAAACTATGAAAACGAAACCCAACAAGACAATGAACTTTAAAAACTATAGGGCCTAATTTTTAAAGTTCTAAAGAGGACGAATAGAAGTAGTGGTAGATCAAGTAAGTAAATAAAAAGGTGCCAAAGGAGTAAGGGGTAGCAACTGTCGTGGCTTTTAAAAACTATAAAATTATTAGAATCACGGGAATGATAATTTTAAATAAAATCATGTGTAAAAAATAGATAATATTAAATTGATGCTAGCCACGTAATTGCGCGGGCCGCCCAACTAGTTATCATAGAATGTTTGAAAGGTGCGTACAAGTTATATACATGTTACGATATAATTATACAATAATTATATTATAGTTACATCTGTTAATTTTTTAAGAGAAAATTTATCGAGAAATATATAGGTAGTTCCAAAAACAATAGTTTTAAAAAAATTATAGCACACACTCGGAGAAGGGAAAACTCTTTTAATCTTTCGGGATAATGTCCCATTGTCCCCTCATATGTTCTGATACCATCTATATAGTTAATTATAAAACCCTGTAAAATAATTTGATAATGTTATATACTCTTCCCAAAAAATCAACTCTCAACCCTTACGTTTGAGAAATAAAAAAGACATACCAAGCATATGGACAATGCCCCGGATCGGGGGGAGAAAATCCCCCCCCCCCCCCACGGGCGCCTCCTCCGCACACGCCTGCTCTCCACGTGTCCCCGCGCAGCTCCCGCCATGTGTCCCATCACGCATGTCATTGCAACAAAATCAGCCACATATTTTAGAAACCCTCTATTAAGGGAATTCGTTTTATTTTTTGTTCCACAAAAAATGTTTCACTATGTATAGATCTAATGTTGCAGTGAATTGAATTTTTTTTTTGCAACAAATCACCCACATATTATGGAAACCTCTATTAAGAGAATTCGTTTCATTTTTTGTTCCACCGAAAATGTTTTACCTAGTGTACTTATAATGTTTCACTATGTATGGATCAAATGTTGCAGTGAACTGAAACATTCTTTCGCTATTTGCTGAAACATTACTTTTATATAAGGTGAAACAACGCCCGATTTAAATGATTGAAACATTTTCGATCTACTTAGTGAAACAATTCCGATATAATTGGTGGAACAGCGTGCAATATTTAAAAATAATTCAATAATAAGCAAAAAAACCAATTGTTAGAATATATCCATGTGTGGTCTTGTTTTAAAGATTAAAATGCAATGAATTTAATAGTGCAATCGGATCATGATTTGAATAAATAATTTAAGAGAAAAAATAGTTTAAATTGGTTTTGCACGCATGCGTCATGCTGACGTCGGCACCTGATTTTTCCCCCTCCCATCGGGCGTCCTACGCTGATATGCGTCCCGAGCATATCCAAAATTTTCTTTTCTATTTATTAATGTGTAGATCGATTTTTGAATTTAATTTGTGGTATAGTGGTAGATATTGTTGTACTCTCTATTATCAATTCTTGTAGATCTTTCACCGTTTCCATGTCCCTCCTAGAAGTACTTTTGGTAGTTAATGGTGCACTCATTTCATAGGTACGTGCCTGGGCTTCACACGGGGAAGGGGCTCTACTTTCTGTTCGCCAGATCGGAGACGAAAACACCAGGCGGCCTCACGGCGCAGCCCGCCTTGACGAGCGTATACAAAAGCGAACACTTCAAGAGGAGGGCCTACGCCTACACGAGCCCAATATGGCGGCCATCCTCTGCGAGGACGCGTCACAGAGCATGTACGCGCAGATGTTGTGCGGCCTGTGCCAGCGCCACGACGTGCTGCGCGTAGGCGCCGTGTTCGCCGCTGCGCTCGTCCGGGCTATCCGCTTCCTCCAGCTCAACTGGGCTCAGCTCGCGGCGGACATCGAGACCGGAGAGCTCAACCCCCGCGTCACCGACCCGTCTGTGCGCGAGGCTGTCGCCGTAATCCTCCGGCCGGACGCTGAGCTTGCCGAGTTCATCAGGACCGAGAGTGCTCCAGGGGCGACTGGACCGGCATTGTCACGCGCGTTTGGCCAAAAACCAAGTGTCTGAATGTCGTCGTCACCGGCGTGATGGCACAGTACATCCTGACCCTGCAGTATTACAGCGGCGGCCTGCCGATTGTGAGCGGCATGTATGCTTCCTCCGAGTGCTTCTTCGGCCTCAACCTCCGTCCCTTGTGCGGCCCGTCCGAGGTGTCCTACACCATCATGCCCAACACGGCCTACTTCGAGTTCCTCCCCGTCGGCGAGGCCGTCGACGCGAGCAACCTCGTGGAACTCGCCCGCGTGGAGGACGGGAGGGAGTACGAGGTGGTTGTCACCACCTACGCTGGGCTGAACCGATACCGCGTCGGTGACGTCCTCTGCGTGACGGGGTTCCACAACGCGGCGCCGCAGTTCCGGTTCGTGCGCCGCCAAAGCGTGCTGCTATCCATCGAGGCAGACAAGACCGACGAGGCCGAGCTGCAGCGCGCGGTGGAGCGCGCCTCCTCGGCGCTCCTCCGCCGGCGCGGCGCGTCCATCGTGGAGTACACCAGCCGCGCGTGCACCGAACGCGTCCCGGGACACTTCAGCCCCGCCCTGCCACACTGGACCCTGGCTCCATGACCCGAAGATGTCCTCGATCCGACTAGCAATGCATCCTGTTTAGCATCTTAATTTTGGAAAAAAAGGAACTACCTATTTATCTTTCGATAGATCTGTAACTTCAAATCTTGCGGAATTTGTAATAACTCTTTTTAGTGAATTAACAAAACAAGAACAAGCATGTCAGAAATCATAAATCTAACGAAAAAAAGTTGTTGTAAAAATTAAATTTTGATGCACTGTAATTGAATGTGCTATGTAAGTAAGTGTAAATGTTATGTAACTAAGTGTAACTGCAAGTTGAATTTAAAGGAACATGAATCTTGACACAAGATCCTACGGTCAAAAATCGAAAGGTAGAAGCCCAAAAATCTATCGCAAGTGAAATAGCAAAACCGTTTTTTAATAGGGTATATGTGTTGATTTAATTTGGCTTGTCCGGGTTGTCACTACTGGTGTTTTTTTTAGCAGAAATACTACCAGGCGCTGCCTAGTAGTTTAATATTATCCCCTTTGGGAAAAAGCACGGCCCAACACTAGTGGAGAAATGATCTTTGCTGAGTCGACCCAAAACCACAATAGTCCCGGTTCCAAAAAGAACTAAAAATGATCTTTAGTCCCGATTAAAAACCCTACCGGTATTTTATGATCTTTAGTTCCGGTTGTTGTTACCAACCGGTACTAAAGATCATCTTTAGTCCAGGTTCATCCCCTGTCAGATGTATGTCAGGGGGCCGAGGATCTTTAGTCCCGGTTGGTGTCACCAACCAGGACTAAAGATCACCACTTTAGTCCCACTAAAGATCATCTAGATCTTTAGTCCTATTACTAACCGGCACTAAAATTGGACGCGTAGTATATAATCCCTATCACTTATCCTCTCCTCCACAATCGCAACTCACACAGATCGAATCTCTCCCCCTCTCCTCTCCTACAGATCAGATCTATCCTCTCTTCCTCATCCCCTCTCCTCCACCTCCTCCCCTTCCTCCTCTCCTCTTCCTCCTCCCCTTCCCATCCGGCGGGCCGGCGGCCGGCGGGGCCGCAGGCGGCAGCCGTGGCGAGGGGCGGTAGCGGCTTTGTTTTTTTTTTTAATTTGTGATACACTGAGATGTATAAATTTGTGATTTATTTTATGGATTTGTGATATATTTGATTTGTGTATAATTATTTAGGATTTTGTGATGTATTTGATTTGTGTGTATAAGTAACTTTAAGATTTGTGATGTGGATTTTGTGATGTGAATTTGGGATGTTACTTTGATTTGGGGATTTGGGGATTTGCATGTCACTTGATTCGGGAGAAAATAAAAAGGAAAAAAGAAAAGAAAAAGGGACCGTCTGATACTGCTGCTATTCTCTCTTTACTCCCGGTTGGTGGACTAAAAAAGTCCATCTTTAGTCCCAGATTTCTACTCCCGGTTAGAAAACCGGGACTAAAGAGAGTTACCAACCAGTAGTAAAAATGGGTTCTCCACTAGTGCAACATCAGTCGGCCCGGCACAGTCTGACCGACACACCGTGTTGTGTCATGCCGTGTCCATCCACGGGCTGCACCTACGCCTAGGCACGGCCTAATAAGACTCGGGTTGTGCTGTGCCGATCTGAAGGCACAACCAGCCCGCCATGTTCATCCTCGAAATAAATCTATTTTGCCTCCCTTATCTCTTTGGGCCGTACCTTGTATGGCTGAAATAAGTCTATTATGCCTCCCTCATCTCTTCGGGCCCGCTGTCAACGGACTACCGCCTGAGGAAGCGGGGGATGTCGGGTCACGGTTGTGCTGATTGTTGGGTCATGCCATGCCGGATCGGCACGCTGTGCCAAGGAAGAGGCCCAGCCGCCCAGGCACGGTCCAACAGTCGGGTCGGGCTAGCACAGTCGAGTTGTGCCATGTCTGATCGGATCAAATCTCTGTGCTGTGGGCTAGACCATTGGGCTACGGGCTTTCTGGCCAACTACAGCTGCAGTTTTATGGAGTATGAATAAAGTCGGAATAAGTTCAATTTAGGTCCACCAATATGGTCCATCCCCAAATTACAATACTATGTCAACTTTCATCCCTCGATCATATGATGGCTGGTTTCGGTAGACGTAGCGAGTAGAACACATGTGGATCCACATGTCAGCGACCAAATCTTCTCTCCATTTTTCCTTTCTTCCCCATCTCTCATGAACAGCAAACCTCCGCCGCAATGCACGCGCTCCTCGCTTCACGCGTCGCTCCGCCGACGCACACATCGCCTCCACCACCTTTCCAGCTCACTCCATCGGTGCCGTCGCCTCAGGGAGAGAGGACGTCGTCGGGGAGGTCCACCATGGCCGGGGGCCCGGGGTGAGCATGGCGTTGTTAGCAATAATCTTGTCATTAGTGTAAAAGTATGTTTTTTGTTTGGTCATATGCATGTAGTAAGTGGTTTGTATAGGTCACATGCTAGAAGCTATGTACGTGAGGTACATGGACGCTGCATAGTTAGTTTGTTTCCATCTCATGGGCGAGATGCCGACGTGCCGTGCGATGCGGTGGCGCGAGAGTGGAGCAAACAACATTCATGAAGACCAGGCTCAACTGCATGTGGAGTGCTGAGACAAGTAGCCGGATTGCAAGCAACGCAAGGTCAGTATTAGCCGAGTGAATCGGTCCTAGCATATGCATGCATACATGCACGTATGAGATTAGTTAGGAGCTAGCTATGCATGAGGATCAGCATCCCGGATAAGCAGCCGCGAAGTGACTTCTTCGCAGGAGAATAAGTAGGATTAGTTAGTTAGTTGCATGGCATCTGCACGTTTGTGTGCATAGCGTGAGTCCCGGTCATGAGAATTGGCTGGCTGTTATCTGCATGTACTGTGTGAGTCTATAAAAGAAAAAGAAAACGAAGTGAGCCGGTGTGTGGTTGCCTTGACCAAAGCTGTGCGTTGTTCAGTTCTTGTGTGTTTGTGTCCACCGAGTAAATACAAGTGTTTATGTTAGTGCTAGTGATTAGTACTTAAACATTCAGAGAGGAGAGATTCCCAACAGGCGTTGTCATCTTCGGTGAGGTCGGAGTCGGAGCCCGTCTCAGCGCCGCCGCTCCCGGGCTTGTAGATGGTCACTTGTAGTTGATGGCGCCCGCGGATGCGGATGCTGCAGCAGCATTGTAGTCGGCCTTATTCTTGAAGTAATTTACTGGAGGTGGCGACGCATGACACTCCTGCATGGCGGCCTTGTCCTTCCCCGCGGCCCTCTTGCTGGTGGTGGTGCCGTGTATGCAGTCGATGTCGACTTGTCGAGTGGTCGCCTGCATGAACGCACAGCAAATCCAACAAAACAAAATGAATGTCACCACGAGCTCATCCTCCAAAAGGCAGTGGCGGTGCGACGGCAGGACGAGTCCACAACATACACGCTTTCAGAGAAGAAGCAAAGCTCCTAGTTTTGGTGAAGCAAAGCCAAATCAGTCCAGAAAGTGAGTATTTTTGTTCCAGGCATATATCATCACAGGCCCCCTAAAATCTATAGATGGTGCTGTGTTTTTTTTTCAGTTTTTCGCCACCGTCCATTCCCCCGACATAAAGGCATTAAGGCATAAGAACACAGATCGTGAAGAGAACTAGAAGTAGGGACATCAAGAACTCAGCTTTGCTCTCAATGGCAAACAGCAAAGGAGAACCAGAAGGAAGAAAAAGAGATCAATAACTCAAATCTGCTCGTCATGAGAAAGGTGATGTCCTGGCGAAGCTGGTCGAGGTGGTGCGGCATGAGCGGGTGCCGACACCGCTCTCACTACCGTGCCGCCGTCGCCATCCACACGGTAGCGCGCCATCCCTGGCCCGGACTCGCCGTCGTTCGATGGAGAGATGGAGAGAGAGGGGGCAAGAGGGAGAGGTAGAAGAGTTGAGCCGCTAACATGTGGACCCACGTGAGTTTCACTCGCCACATCAGCCAATACCGGCCACAATACTGCCAAGGGACTAAAGTTGATATAGTATTGCGAGTTGAAGGATAAGTTATATCTAGTATTTCGGTTCAAGGATGAATTTCAGACTCGACGACAAATTGAGGGACCAAAGGTAAACTTATCCAATAAAATCTGATGAGTGATGACATTGACACCCATCAGACTTTATTTAGACTCCATAAAACTGCAGCAGTAAAGGCCAAAAGGCCTATAGCCCGATGATCTGGCCCACAACACTGAGGTTTGGTCTGACTCAGACACGGCACGCCCGACTGTTGTCGAGCCCTGCCAGCCCGACCCAACAGTTGGACCGTGCCTAGGTCTCTTCCTTGGCATGGCATGCCAACCTAGCATGCCACAACCCAACGATCAGCACAACTGTGACCCAACATCCCCACTCCCTCAGGAAGTAGCCCGTCGACAGCAAGCCCGAAGAGGTGAGGGAGGCAAAATAAACTTATTTTAACCATATAAGGCACGACCCAAATAGATAGGGGAGGCAAAATAGATTTGTTTCGAGAATGAGCACGGTGGGTAAGCCGTGCCTTCGGACTGGTACAGCACGGCCCGAGTCCTATTAGGTCATCCCTGGGCTGTAGGTGCAGCCCGTGGACAGATACGACACACCGTGGCGGTCGGACTGTGCCGGCTCGACTTATCTTGGGCCGTGCCTTTTCCTAAAGGAAAAGTACACCGAAGGTCCCTCAACTTGTCATCGAATTACAAAATCGTCCTTAAACCGCAAAACCGGATACAACACGTCCCCCAACTTATAAAACCAGTGCAAACTAGATCCCTCAGCGGTTTTGACTCCGGTTTTATCGGATGTGGCAGCTGACTCAGCTGTGGGTCCCACATGTCAGCCCCTTCTTTCCATCCCCTCTCTTCCTCTCTCTCTCTCTCTCCTCTTTTCTCTCCCTCTCCTCAGTTCGGCAGTGGGCAGGGAAGCCAGCCGGTGGGGGAGGCGAGAGTTCGGCGGCCGGCGATGGGCGACGAGGCGACGGTGGATCTCAACGCGACGTCCCCCGCCCGACGCGCCGAAGCAATCCACCCCACCGCCCACCACATCGCCGGCGCCTTCTCGTCTGCGATGCAACATACACATCGAGGCAAAATCGATCAAGAAAACGTCAAACGCCATTAATGGCGGCGTGTTCGTGCTGTTGCTGTTTGGTGTTACGTTTGTGTCATTGGGTGGTGGTGGTGGTGTACTGATCGTGGAGGTTGGCGGAGACGGAGCCGCGGCCAAAGAAGATGAAGACGAGGTAGAGGTCGCGGTCGACGCAACAGCCGAGGAGCACGCACACGTTGGGATGCCGCGCGTGCCGCACCGTGTCGAGCTCCGTCAAGCAGACGTCGCTCCCGGACCCCTCCTCCCTCGAGCAGAGGCGGGACGTGCTCCTTGCCTATGCCTAGATCGCGCTCGCCGTGGACCGGGCCACCGACGTCGGGATCAAGACCGCGTGCGGCTCGTTCCAGAGCGCTGCAGGGGCGTTCGCGTGGATGAGGGAGAGCGGCGTCGATGCCACGGCCGTCGCGGCCGGGGCCACCACCATCGACGTCCTCTCCTTGCTCTCTCCCGCCTCGCCGCCAAACCACCTTGTCGTCCTCCCCGCCCTGCGGGACCCAGCTCCCGGCCTTGCGCTCTCGCGTCGCCGCCGCGGCGCCCCCACCCCTGCCTCCGCCGCTGCCCCTGCCTCCACCGCTGCCGTCGCCGCGGCGTCCCCACCGCCGCGTCCAGCTCCTCCCCCGCCGGCTGCCGGCCGCGCCCATCTCCGCCCTCACCGGCCGTGCCCCGCTCTTTCCCCGCCGGTCGCCGGTCGGGCCCAGCTCCTCCCCCACCGAACGTCGTCTACTCCCAGATCACTGCTCTCCATCACCGTCGCCGTGGAAAGGGATGAGAGAGGAAGAGAAGAGAGAGGAGGGGAAGAAGAGGCTGACATGTGGGACCCACGTGAGTCCTACGCTGAGTCAGCTGCCACGTCGGATAAAACCGGAGTCAAAACCGTCGAGGACCTAGTTTGCATTGGTTTTGTAAGTTGGGAGACGTGTTGTATCTGGTTTGCGGTTCAAGGATGATTTTGTGATTCGATGACAAGTTGAGGGACCTTCGGTGTACGTTTTCCTTTCCTAAAATAAAGATGCCAAACAGGATGCATTGCTAGTCGGATCGTGGAGTCGGGATCCAATGCGGCAGGGCAGGGCTGAATTGGCTAGACACGACGCGCGAGTCCAGCAGCTCCACCACGGATGGGACAGTCACGCACCGGGGCACCTTGTACTGCCCAATGGACGTGCCGCGGGAGACGGCCAAGTCCATGACCTCCTCGAACGTGCCGGGACGGACGATCCGGATCTCGAGTGGCCCGATCGAGCCGTCCGCAACCCTGCCCTGCCTGTACACCGCGCTGAGTGCCTCCTCCATCTCGAGGCAGCACCTGCCGAGCGTCTCCCCGTCCACCGTGTCACCGTCGCCGGCGCCGACGGGTGACTCGGTCAGTAGCTCCCAGTAGACCACATAATGTCCCGGGATGCGTTCGGTGCACGCGCGGCTGGTGTACTCCGCGACGGACACGCCGCGCGGGCGGAGGAGCGCCGAGGAGGCGCGCTCCACCGCGCGGTGCAGCTCGGCCTCGTCGGTCTTGTCTAACTCGACGGATAGCAGCACGCTTTGGCGGCGCACGAACCGGAACTGCGGTGCCGCGTTGTGGAACCCCGTCACGCGGAGGACGTCGCCGACGCGGTACCGGCTCAGACCGGCGTAGGTGGTGATCACCACCTCGTACTCCCGCCCGACCTCCACGCGGGCGAGGTCGACGAGGTTGGTCGCGTCGGCGACCTCGCCGACCGGGAGGAACTCGAAGTAGGCCATGTTGGGCATGATGGTGTAGGACACCTCGGACGGGTCGCACACGGGGCGGAGGTTGATGCCGAAGAAACACTCGGAGGACGCATACGAGGTGCTCACGATCGGCAGGCCGCCACTGTAATACTGCAGGGTCCGGATGTATTGTGCCATGGCGCCGGTGACGATGGCATCCACGTACTTGGTGTTCGGCCAAATACGCGTGATGATGCCGGCCCAGTCACCCTTGGAGCACTCGATGCGGACGAACTCCGCGAGCTCGGCGTCCGGCCGGAGGATCCCGGAGACGGCCTCGCGCACCGACGGATCGGCAACGTGTGGGCCGAGCTCGCCGGCCTCGATGTCCGCGGCGAGCTGGCCCCAGTTGAGCTGGAGGAAGCGGATCGCCCGAACAAGTGCGGCCGCGAACACAGCTCCGAAGCGCACCACGTCGTGGCGCTGGCACAGGCCGCACACCATCTGCGCGTACATGCTCTGGAACGCGTCCTCGCAGAGGATGGCCGCCGTGGGGCTCGTGTAGGCAATTGCCATGCTCTTGAATTGCTCGCTTTTGTAGACGCTCGTCAGGGCAAACCACGCCGTGAGGCCGCCTCGTGTCTTCGTCTCTGACTTGACGAACATGAAGTAGAGCCCCTTACCCTTTTCAAGCCCAGGGACATATCTATATATACATTGCGAAATGTTCGATATCACTTTTCTTCGGACTGGCGAAGTGCCATGTAGAAGAGATTGACTTACAGTTTCAAGACAGGTCCAATGAGACCGTGCAGTGCCTGGCGGCGGCCGGAGTCGTCCATGGCGACGGGAATCAGCTTGCACTCGCCGGCCGACGTGCCGGAGCTGGTAAGGAACTCGGTGATGGGGTGCGTCGATAGGACGGGCGAGCAGTCCCCGTCGGCGACGCGCTGGATGTACGGCTTCAGGTCGTCGTACGACACCACCGGCACCTTGGCCCGGAAGGTGGCGCGGCCGGTGTCGCCGGCGTCGTGGCCGCACCTGGTGAGGTACTCCGCGCCGGCGTTGCGGCCGAGGATCTCCGAGAGGACGCGCTCCTGCACGGCGTCCACGTCGGAGGTCAGCTCTTCGATGAGCCGGAGCTTCTCGACGTCGGCCTCGCTTACCGTCGCCGCCGGGGATCGGAGGGCCGCGCCGATGGCCGAGACATCAGGTGCTGGCGTCGCCATTGTCTCCGACGAAACGCGACGAGGGACTGAGGGAGTGGTGACTGCTGTCCGAATTCAATATAAAACTGCAGCAGGTGGGTGTCAATGTCATCACTCATCAGACTGTATTCATAGTACTATAAAACTGCAGCATCAGACAAAAAACGTGCGCAGGAGTAGTTGTTGGCTTGTTGGAGGGCCAACTAGTTTGGTCATGCTTACCTACGCGATTGGTCACAGGGAATCTAAACATAATGGCGGAACGTCCTTTTAGCACCTAGGTGCTGCGGCACCTGGCTAGCATCCGCACGATAGCTATAATAGCGGGCTATAAGCTAGCTGTAAATATATTTTAAGAAGATAAATGAGAAGAGAGAAGGGTAGCGGATTACAGATTTGTAGCCAGCTGTAGCACGGACTCCAAGACAGTGTGTGTATAACATGTGGGACCATATTAATATATTAATAGTGTAGTATGTAACTATTGTATGAATGAGCTATTAGATTGGCTATAGATAAATTAGAGCTAGTAGTTGGCTATACTATTGAACTTGCTCTAAGATTCGTGCACACCTTTACATATCATGTACAGGTAGCGTCGTATTTTTTTTTTGCGCGTGCATCCAAAATACACCTGACCCCACCGTAAGATGCTTTTTGTACGGACTACGGAGTACGACTACTCACTTTTTTTCTCGACCACACATATATGTTCGATACATTCCATATCTTCCATCCCTCTCCATCGTCTCGATAGCCTCCGACCTCCGTGACCTAATCTCCGGCCACCGCCGCCGATTGCCAGTCGCCCGCCGGCGCCTCCACCGCGCCTGCGCGCCCCCCTCCCCGGCACACGCGTCCTGCATCTTCCTTAAAGCAGCCCGCCGCCCGCCGACTGCATCCCCCGTCGACCGAACCAGCGGTCCAGCGCTCCGTCCAGGCTTGACGAGTCTCCGGCCGAAGAATGTTCCGGTGAGCTCCGGCCCGCGCGGCGACGGCGGCGGCGGCGTGGAGCGAGATGCGGACGGAGCAAGCGAGGAGCACGGCGTCCTGGCAGTGGTGGGAGCAACGGGTGCCACACTGCCACTGCAATGGCGTCGAGGAGACACGAGGAGGAACACGAAGAGTCATCGCTGCAGGCGGCGGAGGCGGAGCTGAGCTCGGCGAGGATCGAGCTGGAGTCCATCAAGGAAGAGGGCCTCCGATTCACGACGTCCATCGAGCGCACGCGCAGGGAGACGGCGCGGGTCACCGACGAGATCCGCCGCCTCACGGAGCAGGAGAAGGCGGCGAGCGCGCAGGTGAAGCAGCTGAACGCCAAGCTGCGCAAGGCGAGGTCTCGCCTGGAAGCCGTCACGGCGGCCGACGAGAGGGCCGACGAGACCATCTCCAAGCTGGCGGCGATCCTTCGGCAGCTGGAGGATGACGCCGAGGCGGCGGAGAAGGAGAAGACGCTGACGGAGACGGAGAACCGGCGCGCCATGTCCGACGCGGAGAACATCGACGCCGAGATCGCCGCGGCGGAGCAGAGGATCAGAGAGTCGGTGAGGGAGCTCGGGGAGGCGAGGGCGTCGGAGGCCGCGGCGACGGCGAGGCTGAAGGCCATCGTCGAGAGCGCGACGCTGGCCACCGCCGCGGCCGCGACGTCGCGGAGCTCGTCGTCCAGGAACGTCACGAATTCACGATCCCCAGGTTCGAGTACGAGTACCTGACGGGGCGCGCCGAGGTGGTCCACGCGGTGGCCGAGATGAAGGCGGCGGCGGCGGAGGCGTGGACGGAAGCGCGGCGAACCAGCGAGGAGATCGCAATGCGGGCCGAGGCGATCGAGAGGGAGCTCGGAGAAGCGAGCGCCGCCGATGCAGAGGTGACGAACACGCCGAGGAGGCCGGTGGAGGCGAGAGGGAGCGGCTCGGCGGCGACGACGAGAATGGAAAAGTCACGGAGGATGTCATCCTCGTCGAAGCCGAGGGCGCCGTCGTCCAACGTCAAGAGGAAGAGGAGAGTCCTGACACTGAACTGTCTGAAGCTTCTCGCTGGGAAATGCAGGGGTCAGAATTGAGATTCAGAAAAAGGCAATATAATTTCAAACAAAAAAAATGGGAGTAGCTATATTTATGGCGTCATATTTTTCACCAAAAATAGTCGGTATGTTTTTACATTTTAAGTACATTGTAAGTTCTTAAATTACATATGTAATTTTAGTGTATTTACAATATAAGTCTTAAAATTACATATGTAAATCCTAAAATTACGTATGTAAATCCCAAAATTACATACTAATTACATATCTAAGTGGTGTGTAACTACCGTGTAAATTTTTATAAAATATGAAAAGTGACATATTCGTTGCAAGAAAATTGTCGATTAAGATATAGCAATTCCGTATATAAAACCAACTGGAAGATCGGGTGGATACGGTTGCCGCAGCGTTTGCATGCGAACGAATCCAACGGACATGAAAACCGACTGAGGTTAGTGAAAAAAACTGCCGCCATCTTTATAGCAATTCCGAAAAAGATCTCTTCTTTTTTTTTTCTTTCACCTGAATTAAAATTCAGTAGACACTGGGAAAACTGAAAACATGTAACTTTCTACAAGCAAATGCTTAACACTCAGTAGACACTGGGAAAACTGAAAACATGTAAACTGCTATATGCAAATGAGATGGTTTGCTTCAGGCTTGTGCTTACACAAAGCATCATGTACAAACAGAGCTGTACAATCACAAACAACACTGTGAAAGAGCAAGTCCTTTTCACATTTTTCAGTTCAAGTGTGCTTAGGGACTGATTGGATTTCATGTCTTTGAGACAACAGTTTTGCAGACAGGGCAGGTGTTCTTCCTAGAAAGCCACTGCTTTATGCAGTGCACATGATAGCTGTGGCCACAGATCAGCCTCCCTGTTTCCTCATTTGCTTCAAACTCTTCCTGAGATATGAAATGTTGACATGGACTTAGGACTCTCCTCTCCTCTTCCTCGATGTAGGAGATGGTCTCCTGGGAGGCTGGGAGTAGATCACCGGGGCGTACTCGTCCTGCGCCGGGGACGGCTCGTGCTTCATGGTCTTGATGATCCACCCTTGCTGCCGCTCGAAGCTCTCCCTGTCGGCGTGCACCACCCGCTGCGCGTACGCCACGCCGCTCAGCAGCGGCCGCTCGAAGGACGTCCTCGCGACGTACACGGCGAACGTGTCCTGCACACACGCACAACACAACGAAGAAGATTCAGCCACACAGCCAAAGAAATCACTAGTACTACCAACAGAAGCAAGCAAGCACAATCAATTCACTTCCTCCCAGTCCCAACAAAAAGTGCGCTCCATTTAATAACAAGGGACCGGAGCAGTAATCCATGGCCATGGCTGACATGGAAGGTCACTGTAGAATTAAATGAAGCCGAAAGCAGCAGAGCAAAGTACACGGCCAAGATGTCGAGTAAAAATCGAGGCATTATCGCAATTAACTGCGGGGGGCAAAAAAAAAAAAACAACAGATGCAACATCATCATCATCGCGGCGGAAGCTCGTCGGACCGACCTGGTCGAGCGCGGGAGGGTGCTTGTCGTAGTGGAAGGTCACGACGAGGATGGCGAGGGCGTGGACGTGGTTGACGGAGACGGCGAACTGGTCCTGCAGCATGCGGGCGCGCTCCTCGCAAATGCAGACGAGGGCCTCCTCGGCCTTGTGCAGCGCCGGGCGGCGGAAGCGCCAGTGCAGCCCCGCCCAGAGCGCCGCCGACGCCAGCACCCACGCCACCACCGCCACCGTGCTCAGCTTCACCATCCCCCTCCACCGCCGCCGCCGCCGCCTCCTCCCACCCCAATTCAAATGCGCCGCCGCCGCAGCAGCAGCAGCAGCAGCCTCCCCTCCGCCGCCTCCACCTCTCTCTCTCTCTCTCTCTCTCTCTCTGCGCTTTTCTGTGGCATTCGTGTTCGTCGCAACTCAGGATGAGATCCGTCGCTGGACACCCTAACACCATCCGCCGGGTTCTTCTTGATTGTGCCCGGTTCTTATTGACTGGGCATGTCGCTGGACACCCTAACATCAACCGCCGCCGCGCATCCATCGGCAGTGGCATGGGGTAGAACATCCGGGCCCAGGTTCTGCTGCCGCGTGGACGCCATCGCCGCCGCGTCGACGAGGCGGAGGAGGGAGGAGGGTGGGGGATGGTGGTGGCGGCGCTCGGGGGAGGAAGGGGGAATCCGCGGATGGTGTGTTCTGGAACACAACGGCGAGATGTGTGGTCGGCAATAATTTGGAGGGGAAAAATAAAAAAAAAGTGGGGGAGGCGGGACCACGGCTTGTAAAGTAGTCTTCTCTTTACCTCATGTATAATGTCTGGTATATACCGTCCACCACAATATACAAAATATATACGCCCAAAGCCCTTTACATACAGCACCAATCGTGGGATCCATCCAACGGCATGCGGCCTAGGTGTAGAAAAACCACCTTGCATGCGACGATTTCTGTTACTCCCTCTCCATCCCAAAATCTCCATCCAAGGTACTATATCTATTTGATACTATAAGTTGTTCAACTTTTTTATTAATCAAATTTCTTTAGGTTTAATTAAATTTATTGAAAAAACAGTAACATTTATAACTCCCAATTAATTTTATTAAATATAAAATTAAATATATTTGGATAATATGTTTGTTTTGTATTTTTTTAGAGAACTGTTTGTTTTGTATTGGGAGAGTTTTCCACTTGAATATATTACGTCAAATGATATTACACAGGGCAAGCTTCACCTTCATAAGCGCAGGAGTCCTAGAGGATAGTAGCAAAGAATGCACGGGGAGTAAGTATAGAGAAGAGAATATAGAATAGAGGCCACCTACCCCAAAGATAACAACAATTGACGTTGGAAACGTCAAAACTCCTCGTCGAAGGGCCTTTCTGCGACAAGCATGCCAGCTTGGATTAACGCAGATGAAGTACTTTTAATGTTAGATGTCTTTTCATTGTTTAATGTTTAATATTAGATCTAAGTTTATGAGCTGAGTCAACCTCCCTTGTAGTGTAAAAGAAGGTCATATTTCGCTCCTCCAGCACTACCTGTTGTGTGACCTGATCCCAAAACAAGAAAATCTACTCAAAGATAGGACCTCAAAAACTTGCTCTGCTAGGTAACCAAATTATTCAAGGCACATTCCACCAATGATATGACGACCACTAATCCTAGTAGCAATTTAGCATCCCTGCTTTATCACCTTCCTGTCATATAGTATATATAGTGCTTACCCTTTACAGCCGGGGGTAGAGAGATTTATCAGTCTTCCCATGGATGGCAATGGCATGTTCGTCCAGAGAAAGTTGGCAGCTGCTCCAACTTTTTCTGCAAAGATTTGGTTCTTGTGGTCGGCCGAGAAGCCCAATTAAGCCCACGAGAATCTTTGCTTGGGCTCCGTAGTACGGCCCATATACGTAAGCTTGGGCTGTTGTTCGGAACGAACATTGCACACGAGCGAACAGAAGAATAAGTTCACTTCATGACCCTCAAAAGTGATCGAAATCTAATCCATGACCCTAAACCACAAAACCAGATATCTCGACCACCAAACTCTTAAAACCGGTGCAATTTGACTCTCTGGGCAGTTTTGGAGGGCGGTTTCGTTGACGTGGTGCCTACGTGACAGTATTGACTCGGTCTTATTTCCGCGTGGCATTGACGTGGCGCTTAGGTGGCATTAGAAATAAAAAATATGCATGGGACCCATCTGTCATTCACACACACAAAAAAAAATTGTGGGGCCCACTAACATGTGGGCCCCACATGTCATCCTCTCTTCCCTTTCTTCTTCCTCTCTTCTCTCTTTCTTTCTCTTTCTCCTCTCCCCTTTGGCCGGCCAAGGGGAGCACGGGAGGCTGGAGCTGGAGCGGCGGCAGGCGGGGGCCAGAGCGGCGGTGGCGGCGGCGGAAGCTGAAGCGGCGGCGGCAGCCTCGCCATCGGCCTCGCCAAGTGGAGAGAGGAGAGGAGAGGAGAGGAGGTGAGGGGGGAACGGAGGTGATGGGTGACATGAGAGGCGGTGGCGGTGCGTGAGGGCTGGAAAGGAGAGGGGAAAGGCGGAGCCGCCGAGCTCGTGTTGTCGCCACTGCCAATGCCTCCTCCCGCACTCGCGCTCATGACGGTGCTGCCGCATGCTGACCCGGAGCGGCGGCGACGCGTCCCGTGGGTGGTGGCTGTGGCCGCAGCTGACGAGGTCGGAGACGAGAGCGGTGGCGGCGGCGGGCGGCTGGTCTCGATCTGGTACTTGGCATGGTCGGGGAGGTCAGCGGCGATGACTACGAGGAGGAGATGGAGGGGGCGGGCAGCAGCCAGACGGTCCAGCCCACCGTCGTCGCCACCGCCGCTTCAGCTCCCGCCGCCCATGCTCCCCACTGTCCACCGCCCACCATCACCCGAGGTCCGTCGCTCAAGGCCCGGTACGGTAGAAGGAGCTGCTCCCGCGCCTGTCGTCCGAGGTACACCATCCACCGCCCACCGCCACCACCACTCCGGCACTCGAGCCCCTCCTGCCGACGGCTCATGTCAAGGGAAAGAGAGAGAGAAACAACGGAGAGAGGAGGAAGAAGAAGGGTAGTGAGAGAGAGGATGATGTAGGGCCCACATGTTAGTGGGCCCCACAATTTTTTATTTTGTGTATGAATGATAGATGGGTCTCACACATATTTTTTTATTTCTAATGCCACCTAAGCGCCACATCAACGCCACGTGGAAAGAAGACCGAGTTAATACTGCCCCGTAGGCGCCACGTCAGCGAAACCGCCCTCCAAAACTATCTAGGGAGTTAAATTGCACCGTTTTTAAGAGTTTGGGGGTCGAGATATTCGGTTTTGTGGTTTAGGGTAATGGATTAGATTTCGATGACTTTGAGGGTCATGAAGTAAACTTATTCCGCGAACAGAACCCGTGTGCTTGCTTGACGCGACCCATAAAGGAGAGATTTGCTAGTCTGCAAACGTCTCATCCTGGATTTAAAGTATTTTTGAAAAATCAAGATTCAATCGTAATGTGTCACATCAGTTTGTTAAGATGGTCGTAAACAGTTGCTGGTCAGAATCCTTGCTTTTCCTTTTACAACTTTTTTTTTTGAACGATACTGAAGAATCCTTGTCCCCTGAAGGCATAATCCTTGCCTTACCTTGTCAAATGGTTTGGGTGTGTTCGCTACAGCCGGATAGGAGCTTACGCACGTAAAATAAAATAGAATAGTCCATTAGCACGTGATTAATTAAATATTTACTATTTCTTAAAATGGATTAATTTGATTTTTTTAAAAAATAATTTTGGTATACAATTTTTTTAAAAAACACACTGTTTATTTAAAAAATGTGCGCGCGGAAAACGAGAGAGAGGTTGGGAAAAGGGGCATCCAAACACAATTAATGAACAGTCAGGCTGATTAATTAGTCGAGGCCTCGAGGTCCATCTAATTGTTCATTCTGATTATGAACAGTCTTCAGGTTAAGTGACCATATAAATTTTAGATGTAGAGTCTAGAGAGGCGTGTTTAATGGTTTACATCTCTGATCGATTCCGATCGCCTGATTGTTTTTTCCATTTCGACGTATACGGTATACACAGTTTAGAGTCCAATAAACACTACATGCTATACTGTAATTGTAGCTTCTATGACATGGAATACATGAAATTCATCCTGTACAGTTCAAGGAAAGGGTTTTCTTTTGTCTAAACCATTATTATTTTTTTCTTTCCTACCGTACAGTTCGAGAAAGGCACGGAACTCACCGAGTTTTTGAAGAAGAAAAAATAACCCAACATGTTATACAAATATCATACTATTTTGTAGGATTTTATTTGAATTTTTTGGTTTCTATCAGTTCAATTTTGAATTTGGGTGAAATCCATCGAATTTCCAGACGGCTACTACTTCCTAGCCACGTCAAAACCTCGGTTTTTCACGGAATTCAATCGGTTTCCATGGAAATTGTGACTCTGTTGGCTATCTTCTTTAGGAAAAAGTACACCGAAGGTCCCTCAACTTGTCGTCGAGTTACAAAATCATCTCCCAACTACAAAACCAGATATCCGGTGTCCCCCAACTTACAAAACCAGTGTAAACCAGGTCCCTCGGTGGTTTTGACCCCGACTTTGTCCTATGTGGCGGCTGAGACAGTGTGGGACCCACATGTCAGGATGCCACGTTATCACCCTCTTTCTTCCCCCTCCTATCCCTTCCTCTTCTCTTTCTCACTCTTCTCTTCTCTTCTCTGTGCAACGCCAACCGACGGCTGGGGAGGAGGACGCCGGGGCGAGGTGGGAAAGGTGATCCGGTGGTCGGCGACGTGGCGGCGGGCGACGAGGCAACGGCGGCGGTTGCGACGCGGGAGCAGGCCGCCGCGCCGGGGTCGCAGTCCACGAGCCCTGCCCCATCTCCGCACCGCCCTCGCCTTCTCGAGCTCTGCTACCTAGCGCCCGCCCACGATGCCGCGCCGCCCTCGCTGCCCTCGAGCTCCGCCACACCTCGCTACCGCCGGGGAGGGCGAGAGGGAGGCATGAGGGGAAGAGGTGTCGCGCCCTGAAGTTCTTCACCCTAGCCAAAATTCAATTAATAAATTGTTGCAAGAAATTATTTGATTAAAAGCAAGAGAGAAACCCTAAATCAAAAAAAAATGCAAATAATAATTAGAATTGGCATGTGGAACTTTTCTTGGATTCTACATGTCAAAATATTCTAACAGGATTTTTAGTGGAATTTTCAGAGCCCAAAAAATAATTTTAACCAATTAAAAATGAGCATGTGCATTATTTAATTCCATGGAAATCGATTTCCCTTTTCCTTCCTTTTCTTTTCTCCCTTTTTCTTCTTGTTGGGCCGTCGGCCCAGTCCACCCGCCTCTCGCGCGCATCTTCCCCTCCTCCTTGGGCCGGCCCCGTGGCCATGGCCCAGTCTAAACTCCCTCCCTCCTTTCTCTGGGACGCCGATAGGTGGACCCCACCTGTCGGGGTCGTCCCTAACCTCCGGCAACCACCACCACTACCGCCGAAACCGCCGCGCCCACGCTGCTCCTCTCGCGCCCCACTCCGCACCCGCGCCCGCGCCCACGTCGCCGCCTCCTCCCCGCTTCCCCACCCTCGCACACGCCCTAAAATAGGCGGGATTCATTTCGAATCCCTCCCTCTCTCTTCCTCCCCACTCCCCCACGTCGCCGGCCAAATCGGGGGGTTTCCCGGCCACGACTCTCCGCCCCCGCTCCTATTTAAGCAACCCCCCCCCTTTGCTAACGTTATCCGGGATGCTTTATTGCGCAATAAAACTCATTAAGGCTTTTCTTTTTATAGTAAAAACACATTTAATCTTCTAAAATTATAACTACACATTTAATCTTCTAAAATTATAACTAATTCATCCGAGTTCCGATTAAGTACATTCAAGTCTCAGTAAATTCATAAAAATGCATAGAATCCATTAAAAATGGTTTTGTTCTCTGTTTCAGTAGTCTTATAGCCTGTTTTGCTTGTGTGCTTTGTTTGTCGCGTAGATTTCGGCCGTTTCGTTGATCCGCGGTTCCCCGAAGACATTGCTGTGGTCTCATTAGTACGAGAGCAAGGCAAGTCATGCATTACAATTGATCATATTGTAACCAATTTACAAATGTCCCGCATTTCTATTAAATGTTGTATTATTTTACAATATCATGTGGGATGGGTCCTACTACTCAACCATATATTGTTTACCTTATGCCATTGATAAGTCGGGTATTAAAATGATTAGATGTTGGTTTAGGGAATGCTTAGCCATGCTTAGTTCAACTATTACATAAAGAGGGAATCACATTAATGCATACACTTTGATTATTGGCATAGCTTTTGAATAGTGACACTGCAATGGTGTTAGCTAATTAAAATACACTGCATGGTGGGCTGTGGGTGCATGGTTTTACTAGTCGTGCCCATGGCGATTAAGGACCGGTTCGCGGGAAACCCTGGAAGAATTCATCGTACTTACCACAAGCCAGCGTGGGCAACGGCTGGGCTTGTAGTGTAGCTTTCCTCTAGCCGACGTACCCAGGTTAGGGTGGGCTTGATGGAGTTGGGTCGGCCGGGGTGTTCGGTTGATCAGCTTTCGGATTCACCGTGGCACGAGAGGGGGGCTGCCCGTTGCCTACTGGGGATGGGGGCGAACCCTGAGGTGTGGTACGATCGGTTAGAGGGGGTTATGCGAAGGGTCCTATCACGGTCTCTTTCCGGTATGTCGTGGTGGCATGTCGGTGCACGAAAACGTGTCATGGGGCTGTGTCTTGTGGGTACAGTTGTACACCTCTGATCAGAGTAAAACTATTCGAATAGCCGTGCCCGCAGTTATGGGTGGTCGACCAGATTAACCGTGATTAGTCTCACCCCTAGTTAGCTAATGAACTGGTGTAGTTCAGGTGGTTGGTTGGGCCTGTTGCAACGTGGTGTAGCGTTGGACAGTGATTGGTTAATATTGATTAATTACAACAATTGTTTTACTGCTTTCAACTACTGCTTTTAAATGTCTGCTTTATGCAAATGAACCTTTAGCCTCCTTTGCCCTTCTGGTATGACTTGCTGAGTACAGTGGGTAGTACTCAGTCATGCTCTCTCTTCCCCACACCAGAGTTGAAGTTCTTCTCAGTTGGAGCTGTCTCGAAGAAGTTGGTTTCGTCGCTGCCATCAAGGATGCCTGTGGAATGGAGTCGCCCACTGCAGGAGTCAAGTCTTCAGGCTTAGCTCTCTTTTATCTTTTCCGCTGCATTTGTAATCTTTTATATTTTTGTAAGACGTGGATCTGTATGTCAACAATTGTCATTTGTGTACCATGGCTAGTCCTGGACAGGGGTTTAATGCACATTCAGCTTAGAAATTCTGGTTCGTGAATTTCTGGGCGTGACAAGAGGGCCCAGAGGAAGCCGACGGCGACGAGCTGAACGGGAGACACGGTGGCGAAGGGACGGACACAGGTGGGTGCGGAGGCGGACGCAAGGCCGGGCGTGAGCCGCCTCGCCGAGGCACTGGCGGGTAATGGTCGACGTCGTCCATCTACCGCTCACGTCGTCGTTGCCGCCCTCCCACCGCCCGTCGCCGTTGTCGTCCCAACTACCCTTTCACCTTCCCTGAGCTTGTTGACGAAGACGATATCCTCCACGCCCTTGGCGGTGACGAGGCGCGCCCACTCGGTGAGCTCAGACCGGTGGCGCGCCCACTCCCGCCCACTCTGCTAGTGATGGCGGTGGTCGCGGCTGTGGGGCGGCGTCCCTGAAGAAGGCAGCGCAGTACCAGCACCAGGTGGTGCTGTCACCAAGCATGCTCGACTTCCCGTCATTGGCGCTCAGCCCCGTCATGCCGCTCGTGGCCGACCCCTTCAACCAATCACCGGCATCGGCCTCCCGGAGGAGAAGGCTGTGGCCATCGCGTGCACCCATCACCGAGGAGCGCCGGGCCGCCTTTTCTCCTGCCGTTGTTCCCTGTCATGTCCCCGAGGGAGAGAGGAGGGGAAGAGAGAGGTACTGACGTGGCATCCTGACATGTGGGATCCAAGTGGGTCCCACGCTGACTCAGCGGCTACGTCGGACAAAACTGGGGTGAAAACCACCGAAGTACATGAAGTGAACAGTTTTATAAGTTGAGAGATGTAATATATCTGGTTTTGCGGTTGGGGAACGATTTTGTAACGCCGCGTTTAGTTCGCGAAATGAAAATTTTTGGGTGTCACATCGGACGTTTGACCGGATGTCGGAAGGAGTTTTCGGACACAAATAAAAAAACTAATTTCATAGCTCGCCTGGAAACCGCGAGACGAATCTTTTGAGCCTAATTAAGCCGTCATTAGCACATGTGGGTTACTGTAGCACTTATAGCTAATCATGGACTAATTAGGCTCAAAAGATTTGTCTCGCGATTTCTCCCATAACTGTGCAATTAGTTTTTGTTTTTATTTATATTTAATGCTCCATGTATGTCCCCAAAGATTCGATGTGATGTTTTTGGGAAAAAAATTTTGGGAACTAAACAGGGCCTAACTCGATGACAAATTGAGGGACCCTTTCGGTGTACTTTTTCCTCTTCTTTACTAAAGGCCCCGTCAAATAAAAAGGGACTGTCTATAGATCATTTGACAGAAAACCCCCTCACAAATCTTGTAAATTTTGGACCATCCGATTGCTTTAAGATTCATGCAGGCAACCAACCCTAAAAATCCTCTCTCCTCTCTTTCCCAATTCCTCACACGCCACCGCTCCTCAGCGCCTCCGCCACCGCCGCCGCCGCCGCCCCAGCACGCCACCGCCCGGCCTCGCCGGCTGGCCGAATGGTGTCAATGGCGCCGGCGAGGCCCCCCCGGCCGGCCGCCTCCCCTTCCCTTCCCCCTCCCTCTCCTCTCCTCTCCTTTGCCTCAAGCCGGCGGCGACGAGCTGTCCGTCGTCTTCCCTGTCGCTGGCGACGGGGCGCCACCACCGGCCGCCTCCTCCCAACTCTTTCCGCTTTGCCCCCGCCGCCTACACCGGCCCGCCGCCGTCCTCCAGCCCCGCGGCTTCGGCGGCGCTGCCGCCTGCCGCCGGGCTGCCGCCTCCCACGGCCATCCCTCTAAAGCCGGCGAACTCTCCCCTCTTTCCCCTCCCCCTCCCCCCCCACCCCCACCCCACCCCGGGACCCTAATTCGTCGGCCCTCTACCGGAGTTTGGGTTCGTCGGCGCCAGAGAAGAAGAGTTGGTCGCCGGAGTTGGAGAAGAAGAGCACGAATCGTGAAATCCAAAATTTGCAAGATTTGAGGTAGGATTTTCTGTCGACAGAGCTTTAGCAATTCCGAATAAAAAAGGCCCACATACGTCACCAAGCAGGCCACAGAATGGCACGGAGGCCTCAGTGCGTTGGAGCACAACACGCGCTCTGGGCCTTGCCGTTGCCGACGGGAGGACGACGCCACCCGACCGACCGAACGCCGGGCCGCGCACGACGCGGCGTTGTCGCTTCGTGTTCGTGTTCGGTCCCGGGCACGCGCGCGCGTGCCATGATGGCGCCGCGGGGAGACGATTTCAATTCAGCGACACCGACCTCGCCGTGGCACGGTGCCACCTGCCTAGGCAGGGCAACACAGCCAGCGCTGCGGCCTGCGGGAGGTGCACGTAGGTTCCCGCCGTCTTCACCGCGCCCCTGTTCCCCGGCGGCCGGCGCCGTCACCATCACCGGCCGCCGCTGCTATTGTCGTTCGCCCACTCACCGCAACTAACGTTGCCATGTCTCCGTCGCCGGGCGTCCGGTAGATCTGAACACGAAAAAGCGACGAGAAAACAACCGCATTGATCACTGCCACGAAACGCGCCCTGTCTACGTCGAATCCCAAGTGTGCAATGCAAAATGGTACTACCTCCCGTTTCAGGTTATAAGACATTTTGACTTTGGTCAAAGTCAAACTACTTTAAGTTTAACTAAATTTATAGAAAAATAGTAATAACGTTTTCAGCGCATGACAAATTTATTATAAAAACGTATTTAATTATTGATTTAATAAAACTTTTTTGGTATTATAAATATTATTATATTTGTCTATAAATTTAGTTAAATTTAAAGTAGCTTAACTTTGATCAAAATCAAAACGTCTTACAACCTGAAACGGCCGCTGAGTCAACGCAGCAGTCTTGGAAGCAGAGCAGTGACAGTATTTTTTTTTTCAGAAAAGAAATTGGGAACTGAAATTGTGATTCTTCCTACTGTGACAAAATAATGGAGCAAGTACTGTTTGCACTAATGTAATCCTCCTCTTACTCAGATCTCCACTACCGACAGCACAGGACAGTCAACTTTTAGGGTTGGTTTTTCTCGAGTGCGACAAGGGCCAGAGATCGGGGCTTAATAGCACCCTTGACTCCTGTTCCGTGACGATCTTTGAGAGTCGAATAGGGTCACCGACCCAGCCGTGCAAACGTGCAATGGCACCATGTGGGTTTACAAATTTCAGGTTCGCATGAACATAATTTTTCCTCAGACTAGACAGTGCGTTGTATCAGGATTTTAATTAAAAAAATCATTAAGTTGTTATTATCATCATTTTCATAAAATCTTTTAATTACTGTACGTATTTATTACTGACATGTATGCCTTTTTATCCCGTACTATCCTTTTTATTTCTCACAAAAAGTAGGAAGTTGTTGGTGAGGTATTTTTACCATTTTTATTGTGACAGACTCACCACTCATCGTCATTACTATTCGGAGTATGGAACTATGAGTTGGTTTACAGGCCTGAATCCGTTGTCGTTTTCCCGTAAAAGAAAAATCTCTCATCCTTGGCATGTCAACTACTAGTCACAGCTTTTCCCATAAGCTTCAACTCCCCTAAACCGTCTTGGTTGTCATTGAGAAGAGAGGAAAAGATTAGATTGAAAATATACACAAAACGAAGTGAGCTATTAGTGCATGATTAAATGAGTATTAACTATTTTAAATTTTAAAAATGGATTAATATGATATGATTTTTAAAGCAACTTTCCAATATATTTTTTTTTCAAAAACATGTCCTTTAGTTCGAATTCGAAAAGCATGGGCGCGGAGAATGAGAAAAATTTTCTCTCGATGTACCGCTACCGAACGCAGCTATAGTATAGAATCCAAAAATTAACCTAGAAGTTAGAAACCGGAAAATTCAGCTTCTCCATATTTTGAAAAACGGGTAGTTGTTTCTCAAAATTTTAACTCCTCATGATTGAAAAAGGGGATGCAAACTAAGAAATTTTGAGCATGAAAAATGACCCATCTGAAGAGTAGTATCACAAAGCTGCGTTACAACGGTATAGTTCCATGCGATTGGTACGGCTAAAGACCTTTTGTTCTGCGTGCCTTGCTGTCCAGCCGGTGCTTTTCTCAGCTTAAAAGTGGGAGCGCAAAAAGCAAAACATGGGCAGAAATGTTTGAATTCACATATACAGAAGCGTACTTTTAAAAGACTTGCCGTGAGTGGCTCGAGCTAGAGACTACAGTATTTCTCATTTTTCTTCTCCTGGGAACAGTGGAATACAAATTTACGGGCCAGTTTTGAACGAGAAATTTCCATAATTAGATTTGAGGTCGAACCAAATTTCTGTAATAAATTCTCGTGTTTTAGAGGCCTGATGATTTGCACTTGAATTGTTTTTGGTTAGCTCGTTAGGCATGCCCGAAATTTAAATTTTGAGATTTAATATTAGAGTTCATTTTTGTTTTTATAGTATTCTATTTTTAGTATTGCCTTTTAGCTAACGACACGAGTATAATTTTTTTGCTCATAATTATTTTTATTATTATTTCGCTATTTTTTTAAGGTTTATCGGTCATAGCTCAATCGTTCAAAAGCAACTTCAAACCAGTAGTAAATATACGCATAAACAATTGTTACAACTCACAAAGCCCATGTGTTGCATCACTGATGGAATTTAATACTACTGGCCAGTTTAATACTACTGTTCATCAACGAATCGGTTTTCAGTTACTACTATTAGCAGTCGCCTCAGTGCTGGGGAAGTGCCAAGTAAAGGAGAGTATTACATTCCTAATGATGTTTATATTTATTAACTGATATAGCGATGTGATCGTGTGAATCCTATAACATAGCGTAACAATATACTTTATTCGTTCTAAAATATTATAACTTAAGATAAAATAAAACCCATCACATAATATAATAAATATGAACAAAGATTACAATATTATGTGACAAAAATAGTAGTATAAGTGGTAAGGGAGCGGCGATAACGGCGGCGGCTTCAGCGGCGCGGCAACGAGAGCATGGCTCATCGGAGCACCGTGCTAGACGTGAGGAATTCTTTCTTCTCCTTTTATCTGGATTTCTGGCCCTTTTTTTTTCTCTCTCGAGGCTACCTTGTTTCAGATGCTTTCGCTTTTTGAGCGGATGAAGAGTCGGGCCTTTCTTGATTTGTATAAAAACACAAGAAATTTAACCCTAAAACAATTATATAAAGATATTTGAGACAAGAAAGATTTAGAAAAAAGTTAGCAAAAGCTTCAATATATTTAAAATTTTCCTTTTATCCATCTTATTCAATTTTTACGTTTTTCTTTGACCTAATCAAATGATTATTTTGGTTTTTTCTATATTTTTAAATACTCTTATTTGATTCTTGCATTCTTTTCCATGGCCTAATCAAACAACCATTTTAGCATTTTTCTATATTTTACAATACTTTATTTGCACTTGCATTTTTCTCGTTTCTCGTTTCTTTTTCAATCCTGAATTTCAATGAATCCCTGAAGCTCCTATGGAATGCCACACCAAATCTACTGTAAATGTCGTGTTTAGTTCCTCCTCCAACGGACGCATATTTAAAGTATTAAACATAGACTAATAACAACATAAATTACAGATTCCGCATGTAAACTGGAGATGAATTTATTAAGCGTAATTAATCCGTCATTAGCAACTGTTTACTGTAACACCATATTGTCAAATCATGGCGTAATTAGGCTCTAAAGATTCGCCTCGCAATTTATATGCAAATTGTGCAATTGTTTTTTTCGTCCACATTTATTGCTCTATGCATGTGTCCAAACATTTGATATGCAGAAATATTTGGAAATTTGAAGGAAACTAAACACCACCAAAATCGTTTTTGAAGGAAGTTAATTCATGGCCACACTTTACCATTACTTACCAATAAAAGTTGCCACACCTTGTCTAAGATGAGGTGATCAAATTGTTAGCCACAACTTACTAAGTCTAAGGGAATCTTGCCACATTTTTTGAGCCATTGCATGTGAGACCGAATTTGTTGGAGGAGAATATTACCACAACTGTAACTACAACTAAATACCTATCAAATTTAATTAATCTTAGGCGTGGCAAACTGTGACTTACACCAAACACACCCTTAATGAGCCGGAAAATGAACTCGAGAATACGCTGGATTTATGAGCCGAACGTCCAAGAGATGGCCACCGATTGTGCTTGTGCCCACAGAAACGCTAGTACGCTACGCTGGCCTTCTCTGCTCCTCTGGAACTGCACGCTGCACAGCACAGCACACACACACGCCGTGCACGCTCCAGTCCAGCACATTCGCCAGTCATCCCATCCCACACCACGCTGATCAGTTCGCCAACCCGCCCCCAACTCCGAGCCTAGAAAAGCTCAACCTTTTATTCCTCCTCCACCTTTCCCACCTCTTTTCTTTAATCCTCCATGTCTGTCTCCCAAGAAACTTAATTGGATCTGTGACACGCGCAGCTGAGCTGAGACTGAGCTGAGCTCTCGGTCAATCCCCTCATCTTTTCTTTCTTTTTAATCCCGTCTCCTATGCACTTTGATCAATACTACTAGTACTAATCACCTCTCCTTGGAGAGGTTTTAATCCTCCAAGAAACAGAAGCAGGAAAGAATCCAAACCAAGAACCGAGAGACTGACACACACACTACTCTACCTCCTCGGATTCTCTGTGTGTGTGTGTGAGAGAGAAGAGGGCTTCCCATTTCTCACTGCTTCCAGTAGTAGTAGTCCGGTGCTGGCTCCAGCCAGCGGTCCAGCCTCCAATCTGAAGTTCGTGCTTCGTTCTTGGCTGTGTGTATCTGGAAAGGGGAAGTGGAAGTGGAAGAAAGGTCTCTTCTCCGGGGACAAGATCAGGTGGCTTAATTATTTTCTTCTCTTCTCTTGTTGGTTTGTTTCATTTTTCTTTCATGTACTGTTGATACGATTGCGATGTTCCCGTTTGTTGCTTTGTTTCTGGAGGCTTGTGATCTTTTGTGCTCGTGACCTTTCACCAACCGAGGTTTCTTGGAAAGGAATGGAATTTTAACCGTGAGGGGTGATGGGAGTGTTCTTCAAAGCTTGCTTGTTTACGACTCCAAAACAAATTTTAATTTCACGTTTCACTCAGAAACAAAGCCCATCACCATGCTCTTGTCCTCCTGTTTCACGTTTCTCATTGCTTTATATTCAGTGAAGTTTTAACTGTCGGGGAACGGAGTTCTTCTGATTTCCTCATGATTAGGCAGCGTTAGTATTGGGGATTTGTCCTGATGTTTTGAGAGGTAACTGCTTGATTTGCTTGTTCATCTTTGTGTTGATGTGCTTTCATGCGTAGCCCCTTTGGGTTTTCTTGCTTGAATTCCTCTTCATTCTTCTTACCCGTTCGGCCGTTCACCTCCCAGGCATTTCTTCAGACAGCTCTCCGCCACCTCGGGTTATCTGATAGATTTCTCTCAGATTCCCTGAATTGCTTGGTTCTTGGATGAGCGCCTGGTTCCTGTTTCTTGGATGTTTGCAGATTTGCAGAGTATTCGGCAAGCTCTTTGAACTAGTAGTATCTGAATACTTTTGAACTGCATTTATGTCCCAAACTGTTATTTTGTGATGATGATTTGGGAAGAACCAGAAAGGTCGATGCTTTAATATCATATTTGGCTGTATTCTACAAATGTGGATGCATTCTTGTATTTCTCATCATTTTTTTTGCGGGGAATTGTATTTCTCATCATTAAAGTTTTCTCAGCTCAAATTTATTACCTCCTAAAGATAGAAGTTAAGTGAAGTTTGTGCTATATTGTTTGAAGGGAATAATTTCTTCAATGTTGATGTTTCAGCTTCGGTTAAGTGCTTCTGAGAAAGTGAGAAAAGTGTCATTGGATAATAAGAAATCAGATGCTAGAGCACCGAAATATGTGGCCAGCGAGCCTAAAAGGCGTGGTGATTCTGTTAATGCTCATGGTTTTCAATGTTTCAGGTAACAGCACATTTGTAACTTAACTTCTATGAATATGGCTTTATTGTAACACGGTGCTTTCAATTAGGGTTGATGCTTTATTGTATTTATTCAATTTGCGCTTTGATTTGCCAAGTTGTGCGAGAGATAGTTTTCTCGAATACATGCGAAGAGTTAAGCTAGTACACCAAACAAATTACTGCTTTGAACTGCAAAATGGTTGCTTTATGACTGTTGCCATATATATATTCATGGAACAATTTTATTCACTTCCACAGGAGCATTTGTTGGTATCAATGTTGGCACTGATATTTCGAACCCACCGTCAGCATCAGACATAGTGTCTATCCTGAAAGAAAAGAAGATTCAACATGTTCGTCTGCTTGATTCAGACCATCAGATGCTATCTGCCCTTGCAAATACTGGAATAGAAGTGGTGGTTGGGGTTCCAAATGATCAGCTACTTCGAGTGGGGCAATCTCGTTCTACAGCTGCTGATTGGATTAACAAGAATGTTGCTGCATACATTCCAGCGACTAACATAACGCATATTGCTGTAGGGAATGAGGTTCTTACTACGGAACCAAATGCAGCTCTTGTTCTTGTACCTGCATTGCAATTCCTACAGTCAGCGCTTTTGGCTGCAAATCTCAATACCCAGGTGAAAATTTCAAGTCCTCATTCAACAGACATGATCTCTAAGCCATTTCCTCCATCTACTGCTACATTCAATTCGACATGGAGCTCAATAATGCTTCAGTATCTTCAATTTCTGAACAACACAGCATCTCCCTTCATGCTGAACGCCCAACCTTATTATGACTATGTCAAAGGGCAAGGCGTATTCCCCTTAGAATATGCGCTGTTTCGATCACTCAACCCTGATAGCCAAATTTCAGATCCCAACACAAATTTGTTCTATACCAATATGTTTGATGCTATGGTTGATGCTACATACAACTCAATGCAAGCAATGAATTTCACTGGGATCCCTGTTATGGTCACAGCTTCTGGGTGGCCATCGCATGGTGGGCAAAATGAGAAGGCTGCTAATGTGGATAATGCTTTGGCCTACAATACAAACCTCATACGCCATGTATTAAATAATTCTGGTACTCCTGGCCAGCCAAACAATCAAGTAAGCACATTCATATTTGAGTTGTTCAATGAGGATCTTCGGGCTGGACCTGTCTCAGAGAAAAATTGGGGCATCATGTTCCCCAATGCAACTACTGTGTACAGCCTTACATTTGAAGACATGGCCACAACTAATACAGATTCACCAGTTTTGCGAGGGACATTCTGTGTAGCAAATTCTAGTGCTCCTCATAGCGCATTGAAGCAAAGCTTGGATTGGGCCTGTGGCCCTGGCTCTGCAAACTGCAGTGCAATTCAACCTGGGCAACCATGCTATAAATCAGATGACATTGTCGCTGTTGCTTCTTATGCTTTCAATGATTATTACCATAGGACACGAGCAAGTGGCGGAACATGCAACTTCAATAGCACGGCAATGGTGACATCTACTGATCCAAGTAAGCCGGTTTCTCTCTCTTTGACTACCAATTTCCCTGCAATTATTAGGTACTAACACTTTTGCACAATTGGTAATTACCTGGTTTAGTTTTCTGGAAGCATGGTTAGCAGCAGTCAGCACTAAAAGGACATTTACTTTCTGAACATTTTAGTAATCTTCATTTGCTCCTAGTACTGCAGGAAAAAAAAACTAAGTTTATATATTAAAACAACTAGATGCATGTTTTCACCAAACTAATAGCCACCAGCCACCATAGCAGTTTAGATCATGTTGGTTAGATTATTAGTTAACCAGCCCAATATTTTACTGGTTACATGGAAACTTGCTTAAGATCTGTGAAACTTATAGGGGCTTATCCTGTCGCATGCTATAATAGTATCCACATGACTACATGATTTCTACGGTGTCTTCCTGTTCCTGGTATGCAGCATGGCAGCTATTACAAACTGTTCTGATCCAAGCGAAACTAAATGTAACAAGTGCATGCAAAAGAACTGATTGGCTCATTCATTGGGACTTTGTTTGCCTATTCTTAATATGACTTAGATGCCATTGAACGCCAGTAAACACCTTGGAGCTGCAAACAAGGTTATAATTGAACATGTTTGAGTTTGTGTATGTCTGACATGGACCTCTGATTACATAGGAATGGTAAGCAAGAAAATTTGAAGAAACCTTAGACTTTAGATATCTGATCATGCTAATATAAAATGTGTTTACCACTAGTTAAATGCATGATCACATCCTGAAGTTTCATGCATTTTCTTATAGAAGGCATCCTGAAGTTTTTTTAGTGTGTTCAAAGAGATCAAGAATATTTACTGTTAGATTGGACCGGGTGATTACTTATTTTCCCTGTTTGATGAGCCTAATACAATTTCCCTGGATCAAAATATGCAGGCCATGGTTCATGCATTTTTGCAGGAAGGTGAGTCCTTTCTCGATATTTTTGTGCTAACGGTTCTACATTTTTTTTTTGGCTCTACGTCCTGATGCAGTGTTGGTTCTTCTTGCAGCACTGGCTCCAATGGCAGCAGCGGTGGTGCGGCGTCTGGGCCCGTAAGCCCAGACAATTTTGCTACACAAATTCACTCGTGCTGGTTGACTCACCTAATTACATTGCTGTCTATCATGGTGTTCATGTAAAACCCTGTAAAAAAATGATGCGTTTTGGATGAGATGCCCGAAATTTATTGTGGATCTTGTCAGTAGGAGTGTAGGAGGCCATATTTGTCTTAGATGTATTGAGGTTAGATGGCATGTGTTTCTCAAAATTCGTTGACCTAGAGAAAGGAGTCAAATACATCAATTTTGAATGCCAGGCTGGGAGTATTGAATTGTGGAAACCTTCTTTTCTGAAATGTTTGTATGACTCAAAAAGTGTTTTGTGCTCCCTGCATATAGCTTCAGTACTGAAACTGTCACTCTTGTTGAGTAACAGTGTTTTTCTCTCAGACTCACTAATTTTTTCTTCTAAATTTATACTCTTGTTGAGTACTACATGTTTGTTAAGTTTTTTTTTTGGTCTCATGTAGCAGATGCAAAAATGTCTGGCCTGGTTTGTACAATGAAGAATTAAGTCCTACATAAAAATTTCTACGTTCTAAAGCAGTCCATATGTTACAGTTACATGGCACCGAAATTTATTTATGGTTTTTCAGGGTTGGATTTATGTGTGGTCAGTTTAAAATTTGAGTATTTGGTCGCTTTTGGCCCATTATTACTGGCAATACTGGAACAGCAAAAATGGATTTATAAGACAGTATATGTGGAGCTATCAGGCTGTCACGCAGAATAAAAGCACGTCTCAAATCAGTTTCTCTCAAATTTTAGTTTTCATATTTTGTACTCCCGTCTAAAAAAACCACTGTAGGTGGCGATTTAACTCCACATAAAATAATAATTCTGAACATATGTTGCAAATTCTCCTCTAGTTTGGTTTTTAAGATGGATAGAGTAATTTATATGGAAATGCAATTACTTCTTCCGTTTCACAATGTGAATGTGAGAAATGCTAGAATGACTTATATTGTGAAACAGACATTAATATGAATATGAGAAATGCTACAATGACTTATGTTGTGAAACGGAGGGAATGAAAAATAAATAAATAAATTCGCACCTCCCCTCTTCGTCCCGTCACTCCCTCTAACCTTTCCCCTCTCCGCCGCTCTCCCCCCACACCGGCGTCGCTCTCCATCCCCCCACCACCGCCGGCGGCGCCGCTCCCCCTCACCCCCAAGGCCATGTCGTAAGCCAGCCGTCGAGGCCATGTCATCGTCTTCCTCCTCCTTCCCGACCTCTCGCTCCCCTTTCCCCGCCGGCGCCGGCGCCGGCACCAGCGGGGGCGGAGGAGGAGGAGGAGGGGGCTCCGGCGGCGGAGGTGGGGGTGGAGGATGGAGCGGCGTGCGCCCCTGGGGCTCCAGCGGCGGCACGTCGGTGTCGTCGTCGGGGAAGCGGATTCAGAAGGAGCTGATGGACCTCAACGCCTCCGACTGCTCCGCCGGCCCTAAGGGCGACAACCTCTACCACTGGCTCTCCACCATCATCGGACCTCAGGGTATCATCGCCCTTCCCCCTCTCCGCTTACTCCCCCCTGCTAGCAGCGCCGATAAAGCTCGTGCGAATTTTACTGCGGCTCTGCGAATTTCACTAGTTGAAATCGCGGTTTTTTTTTTTCAAGTTTGGAATTAGGGTGTGGAGTGTAGAGTGAACTAGTCTTATGACCACCTTCACTTTGTTGATCTAATGCAGTGCTCATCTTGTAGGATCTCCGTATGAAGGAGGGATATTTTTCCTCGATATTGTATTCCCAATTGACTATCCGTTTAAACCTCCCATGGTAAGAACTAAGAATTAGCTTCTTTTTTTTTTCTGTTTGCTTAAATGGGCTGTTGGTTATGAGGTGTCTGGCTTTCTACGAGATCATATAGAAGCTTAAGTTGTAACTTGACATTTTCTCTCCTTGTCTGTGTGCATTCTACCTAATGCTGTGATTCATGAGTGATCATATCGCTGTTATTGGAACAAATATCTAGAATAAATATGGCATTCCCTTCAGTAACTATTGATAGACGACTATTGATTTACCGCGTGGAAGTGTGGCTAAGGTAACACGGGAAAGGCTTGCATCCAAAGAAATGTTTTTACGAGACATGCGCATGTCTAAAATCTTGAAGAAGTGGAATAGAAATTCAAATAGGATGGATTATTGGTTGGGATAATATTGTTGTATAGCTAGTTCTACTTCACTATGTGAACAGGGTATTACAAAAGTGATGAACATTGGTATGTTTAGTAAATGCATATGGTATTTTGTTTCGAAAGTCTACCTTCACCGGACTTCTTTTAGTTTCTTCAAAATAAGTGTATGATCTATGCATTTTAGCCTGGAAGGGGTTTGAAAATGTGTCGAGTTGTCTGCAAGGATTAAGATTCATCCTAAAATGGAATATCTCATGAATCTTTTTGGGGACAAGGAATGCTTCTGTTCAAGGGCTAACTCAGCAAACAGTGTGATGATTAGAAGGGCATAGATAACAAAAGAGATTATGTTAAAGCTAGTTTATTTTGTTATTAATTAAAGCGACCTGCGTTCTTTTTAAGGTAAGCACCATTTACCTCTTTTCAATATGATCTTGATTATTTATGAAGAAAACTTATCTGAAGTCTGTTTTATGCTTAGTGTTCAAGAAAATAACTGCGCAGAGTTGCTAAAATGTTGTTTTCCTAGACATCTCCTGTTTTGGTTGATAGTGCTGTGTTAAAATTTTACAGAGAAAGGTTTTGTCCATTGGAAGCCTAATGTGCTTGGGCATCACCTTCATCCTATGTCAATATACTATTTGCATAGTAGTCTGGTAAGAAAATGAGCCTTCTAAATGCAGATTTTTGGTCCATTTAGTGTTGACATTGACTAATCAGTATACACCTCCTGGCTGTAGCCTACACAGCCCTACATGATCACCTGCTTCATGGTTTGTTGGTTGCTAAGACAGTAAGACTTAGCTATTACTTATAATAGCTATTGCCCAGCTATTACCATCAACTTATAATTCCTTGATGGGAGGTAGGATATGAAGGATCCGAACAACCAACCTCCATTTCTGCTCTTCAGTATTTGATGGAGCATCTGGAATTCTCCCCCATTCTCTAGATAGCAGTGCTGGAAGCCTAGGGCAATGCTAGGACTGATTTGACCTAACACACAGCCCTGCAGTGGTCTACCTTTTACCTTAACCAGCACATGGAACCATGCAAACATCAATACAGTCCAACATGGCAATCATATTAATTCTGCTAATGCTACACTCCATATAATTTGGCAATAGTAAGTGAATTTCTCAAGTTTTTGTAGAGTGGATAGCACACTCATAATACAGAGGAAATACACATGGGCTGGCAATTGTGGCTTGATTTGATGTTTCAGTAATTAATAATATGGAAGGTAATACACTCTTCCAGTTGAACATGCTAAAATTTCAATATTGAAGGAACAGCAATTTCAATGTTTATATAGAAGTATGAAACAATTGAGATCCACTGCTGTAATTTTATCCGATATTTCGGTATTAGGGGACCTCAATTCGTGGTTACAAGTTATAACTGTTCTGTCACTGTGCTAGGTAACTTTCAAGACAAGGATTTATCACTGCAATGTTGACTCCACTGGTAACTTGAGTATGGACATTTTAAGGGAAGGATGGAGTCCTGCTTTAACTATTTCAAAGGTGCTACTTGCCATTAAAGCCATCATAACAAACCCAGATCCATGTAAGTTCCAAGTTACAGTATGATCACAATTGTTCTGTTTCTGCACTATCTTCCATGATAAAACATGCAGTCCTGTTTAAACTATGTAATATACACATAATTTTTGCTTCATTTCATCTTGATAACTTCATATTATGATTGTTTTTTCCGTGCAGACTGCCCACTTGTGCCGAGCATTGGACGTTTATACTTGACTGATAGAACTAAGCATGATGAAATAGCTGCGGAGTGGACGATGAGGTTTGCAAGATAGGGAGTTCCATCTGCAGCTAAGCAAGATCACTAACTCCGTAAATGAATATATTTGGTGTACCCTGAGATGTACAATGTTGGGAAAATATCAATACTTTGTTTAGGTTGACTGTGACATAAGATGTACCTGTGCATTTTATATTAGACAATTATTATGTTGTTAGCTTTTAGGTGGCAGAATTGGCTTCAATGGTATTGTACTTATCAAGGTATTTGTTTAGAATCAGTTCGTCCAACCTACGAGTAAGTTTCTGAAATGCTATTTATTGGACCTGGGCAAGTGGGCATTACCTCTTATCTGAGGTGTCAGTGATATATTCAAAATAAAGCTTTAGATTAACATTGCAGTCAAAGTATGTGAAGACGTGTCAGTCAAATCTTTTGCTTGAAACCAAATATTGCTGGTTCTCAGCTCTTAGGTAGTTGGGAATAGCTTAAAATGCACAGAAATTTCTTTATTTCAGAACTTTGTCCCTACTTCCTACAATTCGTTATGCCGCGTGATTAATATATATTGTCATCTTGCAAAATAAATTTTGATGTATTAAAATCTTATTGCAGAACAAATATTCTAGATGGTTGTGGGCTTGTGGCAGAATATTGATCACTTGTCTGCTGATACTAACTTTAATTTCACTTCATGTAGGGGTTAAAGGGTACTAGGACAGGCACTGATCTTCCAAATGACCAAACCAGACATTACCTCTGAAATGGACATTTTACCAGCTCACCTATTCTCAGTACGAACTATGCATCTACTAATCACATCAGGCAACCTATAACAACTCCACCCCTGAGAAGAAGCAAGTTGCTCCTTTGGTGATCTTTCTCCTCATACCACTGACAATGGCCACCGAGTGTGATGTGAACAAATCTCGCCGCTTCGATCTTGGCATGTCGAGGCGGACACGAAGATCAACAAGTCTCATCACTTGTTATCAAAATCAACAGGTGCAGCCCCTTGTGCAGCAGCTACGTCAAGATGCCAAGCTGAAGACATTGTTCCAGTGCCAGGATATAGAGCTGCAGCCACCATGTCCATATGAAGATCAGGAGTTGAGGATTCTACAGGCACCACTGCAATGCGAAGTTGATGCACAGGAGACACTGAATCAACACCGTGATGAGCAGGAGGAGAAACTTCACCATTATCTAGATGAAGAGCATGAGAAGAAACTTCAGGATCATTTGGATGAAGAACCGGAGAAGAAACTTCATCATTATCTAGATGAAGAGCAGGAGAAGAAACTTCAGGATCATCTGGATGAAGAACCGGAGAAGAAACTTCATCATTATCTAGATGAAGAGCAGGAGAAACTGTTCCAGGATCAAGACGAAGAGAAGAAAACACCAAAGCAATATCTTGATGAGGATCAGAAGACATTGCAGCAATGTCAAGATGAGGAGAAGGCGCCAAATCAATACGAAGATGAAGACAACACTACAGGGCAATACCAAGATGGGGAGCAGAAGACAGCTGAACAATGCGAAGAAGAGAAGACATCAGAGAAGTATCACGATGAAGAGCACAAGTCACTCGAGGCACAGCAGCAATGCCAAGACACGAAGCAGAAGGCCCAGGAGCAACGCAAAACTGTGAAGAAGCCGATCACGCCGCCGTTCGCCGATGACGTGCCCCGGTTCTCCCTTCAGGATCTGATTCAAGAGAAGCAGCTCCTCATCGTCGGAGAAGCCAAAGCCACCAGCAAGCTCGGAAATGGGGAGAAAGCCATTATTGCTGATCATAAACTTCCCGTGCCTCCGGCTGCTGGTGGCGCGACGTTGGCCATGGTGATAAAGCGCCCAGACGGGGGGAAGAAGTCGATGGGAGTGATTCGCCGTTGCGTGAAGGCACTGAACCAGATGGTCAAGGCCAAGCATGGCTCCAAGAAGAACAAACCTTTCTAATCAAGTGAGTACATGCATGCATCAGAGTTCCCTAGTAGAATCAGCACATCTCAGTATAATAATGCACCTAATGCAAAAACATGGTTTTGGAGGATAGTTTCAGATGTGCAGAATCTGCCAAGAAACTCTAGAGCAAGGATAACCATCTACCTGAACGAATAATCTTGATCAACTAGTAGGGTATCATCCATTTGCTGTATTATCTGAGTTGTTTTATGGCATTTGCTCAGCAATGTAATTACTCAATGATGTACCAGATAAACATCAGAGTCTAGCTAGTTCACGCGCTTTGAATGCATCCTCTGCAAAGTTACTACACGAAGTATGAACACGAGGGAATTGCCCAGTTCTACCGACACTCTCTGGTCAGAGATGGTGTTGGTGCACGCTCCCTTTCCATCTTTTTGAGAGTCACGTCCCCTTTTCAATTTGGTGTATGCATGATGAATGTTGAGAGTGCACGTTAGTGAAAAAAAAATTGAGTTTGTGATGTTTGTGAGGTGCTCTTGATTGAGGATGCAACATGCCAACATGTACTTAATCACATATTTCTGCTCTTTTGATGATCTGTCACGGTTTTTGATGCTGTCGCCTTTTGCAGTTGCGTTGGGTTTGCAAGGCAGGTGTTCTTTTCAAAGCATATGGCTTCACATTTCTTTTAATTTCTATGGGTGAGATTTTAATTTCTCTTTTAATATTGAGTATATCAACTGACATAGAGCAAAACCTGTCGAAAGGGCAAACACAGTAGTCGCTGTAGAACTTAAAATATACTAAGTCTCTGTAGAAACAGTAGTCTCTACTTAAAATATATAATATATGGCAAAACCGCAAAAACAGTGGCTTTAAAAAAGAACTTGGACAGAACAGTAGTATCTGTAGAACTTAAAATATAGGTTGTGTTTAATTCACACTGAAGTTTGGAAGTTTGGTTAAAATTGGTACGATGTGATAGAAAAATTATGTGTGTATGTAAGGTTTGATCTGATGGAAAGTTGAAAGTTTGGAAAAAAAAAACTATGGAACTAAACAGGGCAGTAGTACTAGAAAATATATATATGTCCCACTGACATCGATTTATTGATTTATGAGTTGAGAAGACATCCTGCCAGAAAGGACAAAGTGCCTCTGAAAGGGAACTTGGAGCAAAAATTATATATGTGTAATTGTGAAAAATATGGATAGGTTGTTAGATGTAATAGTCATACTTAATACTAGTAGCTTTTTAGAAGTCCTCAGGAACATTATATTCCGAGAGTAGACACATACGACTCTCAAAATACTCCCCGTCCCATAAAAAATCAACATAGTACTGGATGTGACATATCCTATTATTACAAATCTGGATATACCTCTGTCCAGATTCGTTGTACTAGGATATGTCACATCCAGTTTTATATTTGCTTTTTTCGGGTCGGAGGGAGTAAACCAGACCAGACTCATAGGATCTTGTTCCTCTATTCGATAAAAAAATATACGTGATGTTTGTTTTTTTTTTCTTAAAAAAACTTGCAAGACTTTGATTATCAACAAATACTAAAAAAAAACTTAGTTTCAAAATAAAAAATGGTAAGTGTAGATTTTTGATGAAAAGTTACTTTCATAACCTAATAAACTTAGTGAAGTGAGCATAATTAAACCGATTAGGTTCATGGTAGTATAACCTGCCCATTTTGGTTGAAGTCTTAGACTTGTTCAGGATGTTCATATTCACGGCTAATTTTTTCAGTGATATATGATGTACCCGTCGATAACGAAGTCCTCTGGAATACATCTTTATTGTGTTTCGCAAAAAGGAAAACTAATAAAAGGATTAGATTTTACAAACCTATACAGAATGTTATGATTAAAGTCACACCTTAAAGACTATAAAAAACTCAAATGTCATGATACTTTTTTTTTATCTAAGAGAGTATTTACATAGTATCTCTTACTCTTAAAATTACGTCCCTTAACCTAGAAGAATTACATGACGTCGTTGTGTTGTAGCGACATTTATACGATACAATATATGATATTTTTCCCGCCAAGAATTTATATATTGAACTAGTGTTAACCATTAGTCGTGTGGTCTCACTTGGCAAATAGGTTTAGGAAAAGATTTCCCATCCACCATAGGGTAAAGTTTAATCCTAACCATTCATTCTTTCACCATATTTAATCATAACCATACACTTATTTTCATTTCTCAATCGCACCTGGCATAGGCGCGTAATCCATTTTCTAACAAGGTCGTAATTCTATACGTCCTTGGTCCTAAAATATATAATACTAGATTCGACATAATCTAGTGATGTGACCATGGGTACCACTGCTACAAACATTGCTAACATCATATGGATCAGCAAGAAGACAAAGATCAAGTCCTCTAAGTGTTGGAATTCGATTTGGTCACCTACTAAATTACTAACTTCAAAGGGCCGCCAAATATACATACGAACTTTATTTTCGGCCCATGAGTACTTGATCGAAAGATCTCGGAGTCCTCTTTCCAACGGATCTAGCTTCATTGCCAAATTCCATTCCAATCATCCGCAATTGAGGAAACAATGTGTTGTGTCACCTGTAGTGGGCCTATGGGCTTGTAACTTCGTCTGGGACCCCGGCCCATGTGGAGCCCATGTGGGGTGCGCCCCAATCTGGTGGAGCACAACCCTAGTACCCTCCTGGTCGTTCTTCCACCTCCTTAAATAGCTAGGTACCCTTCAGGGTTTCTCGGGTTTTGTTAGATCAAAGTTTAGCCATTGCTACTTGCTTGCAGCGTGCGTGTCGGCTAGACTGTCCGTCTGCTCGTCTTCAGAACCCCAGCTTATAGTGTGTATTTAATTCCTATTTGCAATATCATATTGATTTTATCTTATTCTTACTTGTTTCTTCGATTTGCTTACATGAATAAGGTTGATTTGCATCGGCAAGATCAACAACCCACGAAGAGGTGTATCGATCGCTAAGGTGCAACGCAACGTCTTGTACGGTTGTAATCATATCGTCAACATTTTTTTTCAAATCGTATTTATCTCAACTCATTGAAATATCGGGCGAACAACAACTTTAGTTTCGAGTGGAACTCAGGGTTTATCATCTAGTATAACTAATCTGGACCTCTCATAGTATAATCATATTATATTTGTTTAGTGTTAAAAATGTTGCTACGTATTCTTTTTTAAAACTTGCTTAAAGTTTGATGTTTCACTTAAAAAATCAAAACATATTATAATATAAAATGAATAGATTATATCTTGATAGAAAGAACTTTCTTTGGTTAGGACACTGCGTTACATGCAACTGCTGCAACTCACCACTCACGTAGCGAGTAGCGAGCGAGCGAGTCATGTGCCAAAAATGTGGAGCTCGCGTGTCGTCCAATGGCATGCCTCGCCCTGATTTTTATCGGGCCCCACCAGCCCGGTGGGATCCCGCCACGTCAGCGTGACCCGGAGCCAAAGGATTGGATTCCCGGCGCCGCGTGGCGCGACGCGGCCGCGCTCGCTATCCCCTCGCGGATAAGCCGCCCATCCCAGCTACGCTTCCCGCGCGTGCAGATCCCTTAAACCGCCCCTCACCACACGCGCCGTCTCCTCGATCACCACACGCGCACACGACACGACGCACCAATGGCGCTCGTCTCCGCCTCCTCCTCCACCACCGCCGTCGCGGCGCTCCCCGGCGCCGCCAGGGCCTCCTCCTTCCTCGGCGGCGCCGGCAGGAGCGGCAGGCTGCTGCTGAGGCAGGCCGAGTCGTCGTCCGCGCGGGCGTCGTTCGCCGTGCGCGCCGCGGCGCCCGACAGGCCAATCTGGTTCCCCGGCAGCACCCCGCCGCCGTGGCTCGACGGCAGGTCGGTATATCCATCTTACCTCTCTTGCTCGACGCGTTCACACACACTCTCGCTCTCTACTGACATCGTATACTTGCCATTGATCTTGGCGCAGCCTCCCCGGCGACTTCGGCTTCGACCCCCTGGGTCTCGGTGAGCCCTCATCTTCTTCCTAGCTCGTCGCCGGCGACGCCGCCGCGGCCTCTGGACATGCGTACTGACATATGTGTACATGCACACACGCAGGATCGGACCCGGAGAGCTTGCGGTGGAACGTGCAGGCGGAGCTGGTGCACTGCCGGTGGGCGATGCTGGGCGCGGCGGGCATCTTCATCCCGGAGTTCCTGACCAAGATCGGCATCCTCAACACGCCGTCGTGGTACACCGCCGGCGAGCAGCAATACTTCACCGACACCACCACCCTCTTCATCATCGAGCTCATCCTCATCGGCTGGGCCGAGGGCCGCCGGTGGGCTGACATCATCAAGCCCGGCTGCGTCAACACCGACCCCATCTTCCCCAACAACAAGCTCACCGGCACCGACGTCGGGTAACACACACCGACTCACTGACACCATGGAAGTGTGTCACGAGCTTGTTCGAAGACGTAATTCAAGTGGCTGAAATACGTGTTCGTGTGTTGGAAACGTAATGTTCAGGTACCCTGGTGGTCTGTGGTTTGACCCGCTCGGCTGGGGCACCGGCTCGCCGGAGAAGATCAAGGAGCTGCGCACCAAGGAGATCAAGAACGGACGGCTCGCCATGCTCGCCGTCATGGGAGCTTGGTTCCAGGCAGAGTACACCGGCACCGGCCCCATCGACAACCTCTTCGCCCATCTCGCCGACCCCGGCCACGCCACCATCTTCCAGGTCCGTAGTCCATAAACACTATTGCATATTAGTTTATCTTGTTAAAATTTTTTATAACCATTTAGTTGACGTGTAATAAACGAGTGGACGTTCACCCGAGTGATTAAAAGAGTTTCAGTTTCCTATACGCACCTCTCCTGCAACCTGAATATCTCATCAGAGATACCACATTGATTCAGTCACTAATTTGGTGATGTTTGTGTGTGAATTTCAGGCCTTCACCCCCAAATGAGGAGTTCTTCAGGTGTTGGAGTGTTAACAATGGCTGCCAATGGAGGAAGATGAAAAGACTGTTCGTCGACGCGACTTACCTCTCTTTTTTGGGATCGGAGTAGGCTGTGAATGGTGGTGGTGTATTGGGATGTAATTGTGGATGGAGCACTGCATGCCTTGTTGATTGTGTACCTGTACTATGATGTAACCGATGTAAAAAACAAGTTGATACTCTTTTAGAAGTGAAGTTCTCTTCATCACTGAATCAGAGTTGTGATTTATGTAGCAGAGTAGTACCGTAGTAGTAGGCTCTGTAATGTTGATGAGATCATGATTCATGCACGGGTTCAGTGTTCAGAGGCAGTTTGCAGCGACAGGGTAAAGAAAACCGTAGAAGAAGTAGAAGTGAGACCGGCGAATGCAGCTTTAGTGTATCATCCCCTTTTTCCTTCTTCAGCACTCCCTCCCCCCTTCTCTTCCTCCTCTTCCCCCCTTCCTCTGTCCTTCTATCAACGGTGATCTAGTAGGGTAGGGTAACTTGAGTCCATGGACAGAGACAGAGTATATTACGGGGTGCCAAAGAACCTGGTTATGAAACTTAGACATCCGTATTAGCTTAAATTCGATCTAAAGTAGAGTAAATTAAGCAAGTGGCACTCATTTCATTTCGTTTTAGCTCCGCCCCCTGTTGAGTCCTCCCAACATCCATATTGGATCCGCCCCTGGAGGTAGGAATGGAAATGGTCGGAAACAATATTATTTTTTATTATTTTTATGGAAATGGTATCGTTGGAATTTTTTCTATATTTATGCATTTAAGTAATGGCAACTTTAATATGATGAAGATGAAAAGCTAAATTTTATAGAAAAAAAAGTAAGAAATGATACCAATTTTTTTTACAAAAATAGTATTGGCATGGTCGAAAAATTTCCACATTATTTTCATCGCTAGGAGATACCCATGACTTTACCACCAAATCATTAGAAGGAAAAAAAAAAGAAATATCGTGAATTACATGTCAGGTTAGGTGTAATTTGATCCAACGAATTACAAGAAGATTGAAAAACCTCAAACTTCTTGGTAGGTCATACATTGACAACCCCATGGAATGATGGAAAGGCATTATATCGAGACTTTGGAATATGACAACTCATATCTGGGTAGGAATAATAAATTTGAAGGAAAATGAAGTGGAGGGACTAAGGGAGAGAGGAAGATTCCTTTTCTTTTTGGTCTTTGTGAGGGAGGAAACATCCTTGTATGGTATTTACAATTGACTTCCATGTCTCTCATATACTCCCCCCGTTTCAAAATGTTTGACACTGTTGATTTTTTAAGTACGTGTTTGACCATTCGTCTTATTCAAAAAATTTAAGTAATTATTTATTCTTTTCATATCATTTGATTTATTGTTAAATATACTTTCATGTACACATATAGTTTTACATATTTCACAAATTTTTTAAATAAGACGAACGGTTAAACATGTGCTAAAAAGTCAACGATGTCAAACATTTTGAAACGGAGGGAGTATATTCCTTATTATTTTCCAATGAGAAAAAAAATACAATAACAATCAGAAAAAGCATAATTTGGAGTTCTATATTTTTATCATCACGATAATAGCGACAAATACAAGGGTCTAGGTGGAAAGTTTGACCACCCAACTTCCCCTGCAAGAATGGATCGCGAGGAGACCCCAGAAAAGTAAACAAAAACGGAGGAGGAGCGCACTCGCCCAAAAACCCCAAACGAAATCGAATCGAGAGGAGAAAAGGGGCACGCGCCGCCGCCGCCGCCCGCCGCTGCCACCACCAGCCACCCACCATGGCCGCCTCCGCCCGCCGCGCGTCCCAGCTGCTGGGATCCGCGGCCTCCCGCCTCCTCCACGCGCGGGGCTTCGCGGCGGCGGCCGCGGCCGCGCCGTCGCCGGCGGTGTTCGTGGACAAGAGCACCCGCGTGATCTGCCAGGGCATCACCGGGAAGAACGGCACCTTCCACACCGAGCAGGCCATCGAGTACGGCACCACCATGGTACGTCCCGGTCCCCCACATCCCCGCGGCCCCGGTCGGCTCGGGTTTGTCCTCTTCGATCCCCGCATTTCGTTCCATGTGGCGGCGTGATTTTAGGGTTTGAGGGAGAGCCGGTGTCCGATGGCGTGCGATCTCGTAGATGCGTGGTCGCCGATCCCCCATTTTCTCGGATTTTAGGGTTTGGTTTCCAGCCAGGTGCTATGTTTATGGCTGGATTCACAATCGGAAAGAGAAGAACGGTGTTTGCGCCATACACCGAACTGGGGTTATCTTGGAGTTGAAATGTGCTACCATAAATTCCCTCCGTATGGGGTTGGTTGCCCGAAGTTATGTGAAATGGCTAAAAAGCTATGATTCGTTGCCACGTCTCAATAAATCTGAATGGTGATGGTGCTTCAGTAATGACGACTCTGTTCATATTATCTAGTAATTTTATGGCTCTAGTGATGTTTTTCACTGCAATCTAGTGATTACGCATGGAAAACAAATTACTGATGAGGGAAAAAAATCCTTAAGTAAACTAAGTTTTTATGAATTTCTTAGTAAACTAAGTTTTTATGAATTTCTTGATGCTTTGTAAATCTAGGAACTGGTTGATCTAAAACAGCATATTAGCATGAGAAACAAATACCATCATGAATGCTTTGAGACATTTTAAGATGCTCTTGGAAAATTGCATGAGGAACAAATGTCATATGGATGCACCGAAGCATGTGTTGCTTGTTGTGGTTTGGTTGCTAGGTACACTGAGTAGTACTTTCTGCACACATTGAAACCTTGTAAGCTGTCTTGGAAAATCCGACCAAAGTAGATCTTTTGTATTAAGAATTTAAGATCTTATCATTCTTCAAAGAGTTGGATGGATACACCAAGGCATGTTTTGCTTGTGGTTTGTTTGCTATGTACATTAGATAGTGTTCTGTGCTTACGGAATGTAGTAAGATCTCATTACATAAAGGTCTCGCACCAGCTAGAGGGTTCTGACAACCTCAGTGTGGTGCTTGTCAGATTGTATGTTATAATTTCATTATGTTCTAACAGCTCACAAGGTTGACACTGACATTGTTAAAATATGATTATTTTTACATGGTATAGCACTAGTTTGGTTTTGAATGCAATTCAACAAAGAAATGGCATGTCTTATCATTGTTTACTTGTTTCTGCAATGCTTCAGTTAGGTGTTACAATTTTGATTTCTGGAAACAAAAGTAATTTGACTGATTAGCTTGTCGTGTACTTTTTTTTACCCTATTTAATTATCATTGTTTACTTGTTTCTGCAATGCTTTAGTTAGTGTTACAATTTTGATTTATGGAAACAAAAGTAATTTGACTGATTAGCTTGTCGTGTACTTTTTTTACCCTATTTAATTGAAGTACTTCTCACAATAACAGGTAGGTGGGGTTACCCCTAAGAAAGGTGGAACTGAGCACCTAGGCCTTCCGGTGTTCAACTCTGTGGCAGAAGCTAAGGCTGAGACAAAGGCGAATGCATCTGTTATATATGTTCCACCACCATTTGCTGCTGCTGCAATAATGGAAGCGATGGAGGCCGAGCTTGACCTTGTTGTCTGCATTACCGAAGGGATACCTCAGCATGACATGGTAATTTACAACAATTTCAGCATGCCATTAATATGATGTTTCTTTCCGTGCATGATGATTCCCAAATGTTTTCTCTTCATCATAATTGTACACAGAAGCTAGAAAAAAAAATTAGTGAGACCATTGGAAATAACATACGTGATTATTTTCACTTTATTCAAGTGGCTGTACACACGACACATATAAATAAGAGATTTTAGCTGTCATTAGTTTCAGCATGACCACCGATCAGTTCAATTGCAGTGGTGTCAATAATCTTTTGAGCTGGTAATCTGTTTTTCCTTAAAACAGTGTTATCAATCATGCTGTTTCATAGTTGGTCGTTCTTTACTCTTTCCTATATTTTAGATTATCTCAGTTCTATTTTACTTGCCTTTTGTCAAAGGAAATTAATGAGGTGACCCATTTAAATGTTTCTTTGTAACTTTCAGGTGAAAGTGAAGGCTGCTCTGAACAAGCAATCAAAAACTCGGTTGATTGGACCAAATTGCCCTGGTATCATTAAGCCGGGTGAATGTAAAATTGGAATCATGCCAGGTTACATCCACAAGCCAGGTCGTGTTGGGATAGTATCTCGCTCTGGTACCTTGACATATGAAGCGGTATGCACATCAATTTTAGTGTGGCTAACAATCTGTGAATACATTTGCCTAAGGTGTATTTCTTTCTTCACTGGCAGGTGTTTCAAACAACAGCCGTAGGCTTGGGGCAGTCAACGTGTGTTGGCATTGGTGGTGATCCCTTCAATGGCACGAATTTTGTTGATTGCCTTGAAAAGTTTGTTGATGATCCTCAGACAGAAGGTACGCTGTCTGTGACTGGCTGACTGAGGTTGCACAATATTAATTCAAATTGTCCTTAGTTTGCTATGTTCTGCTTTACCTCTAGCCTCTCAGTTAGATCTGCATGTTTAGTTTTAAGTTCAATATTCTACTTGCTTTTGTATTTGACAATAATTTATTGGACAGGCTTAATCTTGATTTTCATTGTATACCATCAGTTACCCTGTATATGCCAACCTAGTGATTTTTCACAATTGTTTGCTCTGACTTAGTTGAATTTATCAGGATAAGCAAAATGGATTGTATATGGAAAACAGAGCTCCTGCTTTTTACAATTTTCTTTATCTTGACTTTGTATTTCTTTATCATTAATCCCACATATTAATTAGTTAAGGGACTGAGGTTTCTAACAATTGTTTACTAGAGTCACGGAGTTAGGCAGTATCATTACTACTAGGTGGGTGACAAAATGAATATCATTGGTAACTGTTTCCCTGTGCCTATTAGGTATTGTTCTCATCGGAGAAATTGGAGGTACTGCTGAGGAGGATGCTGCAGCCTTCATTCAGGTTTGTTTGTTGGGAATCAGGATTTCGGCTATCAATAGTAATTTGGATAACCTCTTATGTACATGTCCTATTAACCTTTGTCACTATTAAAGTTATTCACAATAGTTCAGTTTCAACTTTCAATAAACTCAAGCGGTCTTGCTGTCTTTTGATAAATGCAACAAATTCAGTTTTCAACTTTTTGTTATGATATGAAATGACTCGAGGACTGTACATGTCCAGGTACTAAAGTGACAGATGAAGTCAATCATTGCTAATACTATTGTGTGTGTCCAGTTGCATGATTGCTGAAACTTACATTTTTATGTGTTTTAATATTAGATGAGCAATAACATATCAACTTACTGAAGTTGACATGCAATTATTTCAGGAGAGCAAAACACAAAAGCCTGTTGTTGCATTCATAGCTGGACTCACTGCTCCACCTGGGCGTCGCATGGGTCATGCTGGAGGTATTCACTTAATAAGTTTTTTTATTTGATTTTTCTTTTGCGATTCATGCTTTTCTGGATTATGCATATTCTTTTCTCCATTCAATCAATTTTACAATCTTGAGTTGAAACAAATGCTCCTGGGACTCTTACTGTCGCTAGACTACATTTTATGATTATTAGCAAATACTGATAAGTAAAGAAATACTAATATTCCACAGATTTTACTATGAAAGATTCACTGGGTCGAATGTGGTATTGGTTCACGATCAGTAATATATGAGAAATGCATACTTCATTCTTCCAACCAGTATGGACATTTATACAGTTCGAAACCGGTGGTTTTGGACCAGATTTTTAGTTGCATCGGATTCTATCGTGCCTTTGCCTTCATCTCCTATAACGTGGTTAACATTATGTATGACACCATGATCAAGTACTATGGTAGCGGTCAGCAAAGTTTGATTCCTACTCCTAAAACATGGTTAACATTATGTATGACAGGATATGAATCCCAATTTTTCCATAAAAAATGTTTGTTGATATACATTCTCTTTTGTCGTTTTAAATCAAGTTCAGCTATTGCATGTACTAATCTACTTTCACTCTTCTCTTATGGCAGCAATTGTGTCAGGGGGCAAGGGTACGGCACAAGACAAAATCAAGGCTCTCAGAGAGGCTGGGGTTACTGTTGTTGAGTCACCAGCGAAGATTGGTTCAACTATGTTCGAAATTTTCAAGCAACGCGGAATGTTAGAATAGGGAGAGCAAATGGTACAGTAGAGAGACATTGGAAAACTTTTTGGTGCTCGTGGGCAACAGCGAGCAATTCCTTTGTAGAGCCGCATTGCTGGCCGCGGAACTACTCAAATCTTCCTTTTACCCTAGCCTTTCCTCTTGCTTATCTTCGGTGTGAAGATGGCCTACCTGAGGCTCACTTGTCTCTTTTCAATAAGACAGAATTCTTGAGTTATCGACATGATATTTTGTTTGGAAATGGCGCAGAAACCTAAGATGTTTCTAGTTTTTTTTTTTTCATTATGACGACTTCTATCTTGGCTGTATTTTCGTGAACACGTTTTCACTTCAACGGTTTTGCTTAATTTGCCACTGTACCTGACGACTAATACTCTTCCTACCCGCTCCATTTCACAATGTATTTTACAATGTAAGACTTTCTAGCATTGTCCATATACATATAGATGTTAATGAATTTAAACACATGCATATATCTAGATTCATTAATATCTAAATAAATGTAAGCAATGCTAGAAAGTCAGGAAGTGACGCAGAAATTGGAATGCTTGTACAACAGCACTGAAGTGGGTTGTGACATTTTATGCTGAGGTGTTCCCAGTAGTATTTAGGGGCAATTACCCTGAAAGACAATTTTGTCACGGGTAGGGTTGGCAATTTTACTCACGGGTCCGGGTATCCGTGGATACCCGGCCCGATGGGTATGGGTGTGGGTCTGTTTTTTTGCCCGTGGGCACGTCCGTCTGAAACCCGAAGAAGTAATGGGTAGTAGCTGGGTTTTAATTTTTACCCGTAGATAACTCATGCCCGACCCGGTATTATATACACAGTACTAAATTTGGCCCAGTAATATAATGTCTTTTCTATTCTCTTGGCCTATTTGACCCATAAATCAGAGAGGTATATATTCCAATGGCCCAAACCCTAACCTACCTAATCCACACGATTTCCCCACTCAGAGCGGCGGTACGCGGCTAGGTGGTTCAGGGCGTGCGCGCGTGACTCACGGGTGCTGCTTGCATCTGAGTTTGCAACCAGACTTTCACACCCACAAGGATATATAGGCTCTGTTTAGTTCTAAAGTTTTTTTTCAAACTTCTAACTTTCCATCACATCAAACCTTTCATATACACACAACTTTTCTATTACATCGTACCAATTTCAACCAAACTTCCAGTGTGAACTAAACACAGCCATAATCGGCGATACTCAAAGGGTGTTCCCAATCCTTTTCGCTGTTTTCATAGAATGAGTGTTCAATGGTTCCATCTGCCAGGTTATCATAGGTTTCGATGTGCTCCCGGCCAGTTCTATCCCCACAGCCGAAGCCCGGGTAGACGGCGTCACCAACGATGGAGGGAATGTGGCCGGGGACACGGACAGCGAGCAGTCATGGCCGATGAACACGGCCCGACCACCGAGACCACGGACAGGCACCGTCTTCCTCCCATCCAAATCCACCCGGTACGCCTGGTACAACCTCTTGTCACCACTTAGGGTACGGTGCACTAGCAACAGCTCGCCATTGTTGTCCACCAGGTGCGCGCTGCCGAGCATCCTGCTGAACCTGTGTTGCAACGTCAGGTCGCGGCGGCCTCCACCAGCTGCGGCGTCTGGCTCTCCCGGCTGACCTCCACCACCATGATGGCATCGCTGGTGAGTGGTAACGCCATAGAAGCGGCCCGCGAACGACATGATCGGCCGGAGATGATCGCTGAGGTCGACCGCCGTCCAGCACTTGTCGCCGGGCTTGGCGACGGCGAGGAAACTTGTGTTGTGGATCACCACCGTGCGGTCGTCGGCGAGGCCAAAGCGAAAGCTCGTGTACTACAGCGGCGGGTGGAGTGGGCCAAAATGTGATTTCTTGGTTGTTCTGGTGCTCCTGAACTCGATCGAGCTCGCGGTTGGGTGCGGACGTGCGGTCGAGCCGGCCCACGCTATACGTGTATTGCGAAGAGGCCGTTGCTTTAGTCGAGTCGGTCCGGGTTACGTTACGCCCGCTACTGGATTACAGGCCTGTTTGGCACAGCTACAGCTTTAGCTCCATCTTTTCTGGAGCTGAAGTTCAGCTAAACAGTTTCAGCTCCACCTAAAGCAGGAGCGGAGTTGGGTGGAGCTCTCTCACAAAATGAATTAGAGAGGTGAAGGTGGGTTTATGAAGCTCCACAACTCCACTCCAGACCCAACTGCTGGAGCTAAATTTGGAGTTGGAGCTCTACCAAATAGACCCATCTCCGATTATGTCTCTGCTTCTAACTTCTTTCTAATAAGGTTATTTTGGGTAAATCCTTGGCATTGTTTGGTTTAGAGAGAATTGAAGAGGATTGATGGGAAATAATTCCAAACCACAATTGGTGTGGAATAAATTCTCTCCAATCCCTCCCTCACAGGGATTAACCGAACAAGGCCTAAAGTGGGAGGGATTGGAGGGAATTTATTTCACATGTGTTATAACATGGTATTATTCCCCTTTAAAACCTTGTTCGGTTTGGAAGGAATTGAAGTGGATTGAGAAGGAATAACTCCCAATCTCTCTCGAGGATTAACTGAACATGGTCTTAATTCTCTCTAATATTCTGTAATCCCGTCCAAACCAAACAAAGCCTAAGGGAAAAACCGAGTAAAGTAATGTGGAAATACGAACTACCATGATCTCGTCCCTACCATTTGGACGGGATCCCATCGTCCATATGACGTCGTGTTGTCCACTTCCCACGGTGCTTCTCACCTGTTCGCATGGCGCTTCGTATGGTCCGCGTTCCCTTTGAGCAGTTGCTTCTCCTCTAACATCGTTGCTAACTGTGTAGGGTTCACCGGTGATAGCATGGCGTGCTTGCTAACAAGGGACAGGGGGGAGTGCCGGTGCCATCATTGTTGATGGAGACCAATACCGATCATTGTTGTTGCCAAGTGCCAAGGAAGGAAGCCCTTCCAGGTTGCTCGTCCTCAACAGTTTTGAATCTTCTTCTTTCCCCTCTTAGCTCCGATATGAAATGTGATACACGGTGGCTGATACCAACAGGTATCGGCTTGTTCCATGACGAATACCGACAGACACATATAGAGTATCAGATCTGATACCGATAGGAGACGAGATCCCTTGGTATATTAGCCCCAAAGTAATAAGGACTCCTAGGAAATCCATATTAATATGAGAAAAGGCTAATAAAAATATATCCACCCGCTATATTATAGTAAGAGTATGAGAAAAAGCTAATAAAAATATACCTACCTATATAGGTGGGATCTAAGTTGTAATGATTTACACTAAAAGAAGAGTTTATGTGAGATAAACCTTAGTAATAATATTTTTCTTATTTCAAACTGTTAAATTAATACTCCCTCTGTCCCAAATAAGAGGGCACCTTTTTTTTTTTTAAAAAAAATCAAACTCAACACTTTTTACTAATAATTATATTATCAATATCTATGAATATCTATGATAATTATTATGCATATCATATTATTATACTTCATATTTATATTCTAAAATACTTTCATGTGATACTAAGTTGGTAATCACATAATACAACATAAAATAAATTAATGGTCAAAGTATTTCTTTATATAAAGGAATAAGTTTACTTTGGGTCCCTCAATTTGTCACCTAGTCCGATTTTCGTCCCTTGACCGTAAAACCGGGTACGACCCATCCCCCAACTTACGAAAACCGGGCAAACATGGTCCATCGGCGGTTTTGGCTGACGTGGTGCATACGTGGCTTGTTTGACTAGGCCTCCGTCCCACGTGACATTGAAGTGACGCTTACGTGGCAATTATCTCCCCGGAAAAATAACAAAAAGAATGGCCCCACATGTCAGCTGCACAAATAATAATTTTAAAATGGTGGGGCCCATGTGGGCCCCACATGTCAGCCTCACTCTCACTTCTTCCCTCTCCCTTCTCTCTCTCCTTCCCTTTCCCCTCTCTCTCTCTCCTTCCCGGGCAGAGGACGGCGCGGGTGGGCGGCGGAGCAAGCGAGCTCCGGTGGCGGCGGCGGGCGTGGTCGGCGCCGACCCCGACCGGAGCGCCGCCGGTCCGAGTGAAGGCGAGCAGGGCGGCGGCGCCCTGGAAGACGCCATCGACGCCGCCGACCACCCGGACGCCCTCCGCGCGCGCCGGGACGGCATCGCTGAGCGCCTCTACACCGCGCTCGTCGTCCTCCCACCGCCGCTCCACAAGCCACCTACGCCGCGCTCTCCCCTCCCGACGCCGTGCTCCGCCTCCTCGCCTCCCTCCCCTGCGAGGACCTCGCCGCCCGCTCCACGTCGCTCGACGATGACCTAGCCGCTGTGGACGCATCCACCTCCGAGTCCCTCGCGGCGCTCGAGGCCCGCGAGGCCGCCGTCCCCGCGCGCCTCGCCGAGGCTGAGGCGGCGCTCTCCGTGGCCGTCGCGGAGGCCGAGTCCGCGGAGCCCCCGCCCACCGACGTCCGTGGCGCGCTCCGGTGGATGTGCGGCCGCCGGCCGCATGGACGCTCCCGCGTTGTGGGGCTTCATTGTGGCCCGCCGTCCAGAGCTCGTCGCCGTCCGGAAGGAGGTTGGCCCCGCCGTCGCCGCGGAGGATGGTGTTGGTGAGGACCAGTTCTGGGTGCCGTCGCCGCGGCGGAGGTGGCGAGGGTGGTGGTGGAGGCGGAGTTGGTAGCGGCAGCGGTGGCGAGGGATGTGGCGGTGCCGGGGAGCGGCGGCGGAGTCAGTGGTGGTGGCGCTAGAGAGAGAAGAGAGAGGAAAGGGGATAGAAATGAAAACGACGACGCTGAGTCGCAGCCGCACGCGGACGAAAGCTCGACGCCATCCCCACCCCCCCCCCCCCCCCCCCCGCGCGCCGACGACGCGTCCGACGACTCACCCTCCGCCTCTGCTCCTGCGGACGCCGTGGCGGAGGCGGCGACATCGTGTTCGGGGTAAGCATGGTGCGGCGACTGCCCTATTCCGCCCTGTCGGCTTCGCGCCGCCGTCCGCCCGCCGCCACCGCCCCCCACTCCGCCCCGCCGCTCATCCACCCACGCGAAGCTTCTTCGTCATCGGCGGCGTCGATGGCGTCTTCCAGGGCGCCGCCGCTCTGCTCGCCTTCACTCGGACCGGCGGCGCTCCGGTCGGGGTCGGCGCCGACCACGCCCGCCGCCGCCGCCGGAGCTCGCTTGCTCCGCCGCCCACCCGCACCGTCCTCTGCCCGGGAAGGAGAGAGAGAGAGAGGAAAGGGAAGAAGAGAGAGAAGGGAGAGGGAAGAACCGAAGAAGAGAGAGAAGGGAGAGGGAAGAAGTGAGAGTGATGCTGACATGTGGGGCCCACATGGGCCCCACTATTTTAAAATTATTTTTTTTGTGCAGCTGACATGTGGGGCCATTCTTTTTATTATTTTTCCGGGAGATAATTGCCACGTAAGCGCCACGTCAATGCCACGTGGGACGGAGGCCTAGTCAAACAAGCCACGTATGCGCCACGTCAGCCAAAACCACCGAGGGACCATGTTTGCCCAGTTTTCGTAAGTTGGGGGATGGGTCATAGCTGGTTTTGCGGTCAAGGGACGAAAATCGGACTGGGCGACAAATGGAGGGACCCAAAGTGAACTTATTCCTTATATATATAATATATAAGCCTTACAATTAGGGACAGAGTTAGTATGACACTAAAATTAAGATTCCAACGCAAATACAATTTGGTATTTCTTCAACTAGATTTCCGGATTGTTGGACAATGCAAAACTTTTGATTTAGACTTCAAGTTTTAGGCTCTGCTCGTTTCAAGGTGTTGGGAACCCTTTCTCTTGTCACGCGAAACGAAACAGTGGATTAGTGCATGATTAATTCAATATTAGCTAAAAAAACTTGATAATGAATTACTAAGATATTTTAAAGCAACTTTCCTATAGAATTTTTTTTTTTGAAAAAAAAAACGCACTGTTTACCTGATCAGGAAGAGTGCGCACAAAAATAGAAAGTAAAGGTTAGGGAAAGTGGAGTAAAGAACAGTTCCTAAGATAATTTGTATTTATTAATTAGGAACTTCGAAATTATTCTGATCAAGAAAAACTGGAATTAAGAGTATAGCTTGTATGCATTAATCCATAGAGTAACATACCTATGTCAGGATATATTATATCCATATCACAGAAGCCATTACATAAACTCCAGAGATGTGTCCATATGTAGTATACAAGTTAAAACCAATGGTATACCCTCATGGTCACTAGGTTGACAGAACTCAACTATCTTATAGCCATATGTCTAACAGTGTTATTATCTTCTAGAGAACTTTGACAAGAGATAGACAACGAAGAAGCAAAACAGAGCAAAAAGGACCACGTGCACAACATGATTCGAGCCCTGTTGGATGATGCTCTTGTTCATCCTTCGCATGTTATGCTTCACTCCAGCCTGAGCTTTTATGAGGGTCATTTGCTGTCCACAAAAAGGATAACAAAAATCAGAGAATAACTAGGATTTATATTATTGTTGGAGAAAACATGAAGAAAATCCACTGTTGCGATTGCAGTAACATCATTCAACTATAGAATGATATTACAACTCATGAAAGAAAATAGATTCAAGACTATATACAACAATTGAACTCAGAACAAATGGAACTCCAAACATGGTTATCTGTATACTTTCACATGAAGAAGCATGTAGAAATAGTATAGGTAAATATCTCTGAAGCATACATCCTGATAGTTAGGCATAAGGCATGGATAGGCTAGACAAATTCACAAAGGAAAAGGAAATGAAGAGTTAAATGCATGCCACTATCAAGGTAAAAAAAGACATAGCCATAAGGCCAACAAATATTTATTTACCAGAGGAAAACATGTCATGACCACAAGCTTAAAGGAAAAGGCAAGACATAGTACCAGTTGGCTGAGGAAATCATTCTGGAACTTGGCTTCAGCATTTATCTCCTGGGCCACCTGGAAAAAATCAATCAAGCCTCACAAACTGAGCGCCCAGAAATGTGAACAGAACCCAAGATCAACAGCTTATGAACAAAGGAAAAAAAAATCATAACTTGAAGGATTTTCTTATAAAGTCATACTCGTTACTGGTTGAAATCTGGCATAACATGTACACATAATTTATGGGATTGTACAGCGGCCTAATACAAAAGGTGCAATTCCATATGAAGGTTCAATGAAATTACATAATGCTCATAACAACAAAGACAATATTAAGTACCATGTCACTATAGGAGCCTTAGTTTGGACGTACAAGAAGGATTTATTTTGCTAAAAGTAAATATCTAAAGAACCTTTATAAATTCTTAACTCTCCATGAGTTCGGGATTTACAACAATATTTCTTTTAGATGTTTAGTTGTAGAGAAAAAAAATACTTAGGGGATGACCAAACTACGGCTCTTACAATTGATAGGTCACTAGTGCCAAGCAAGCAAAAGAAAATAAAAGAGCAGATGGAACACTGCAATGTAATAATTATGTAAACTAATAAATAGATGAAGACAATGTCCTGATCACCTAATCGAAGTTTGACATCATATCAGTGTCGAAAATGCCATCACATCATTGAAACAACCTAGACAACAACCATTTTGTAACTTAACATATGGTATTGATATTAACAACATATATCAAAGAAGCAGGCAAGCAGCCCTTGCTCCTTAGTTTGAAGATTATATCAAGTATAAAACAAACTGACAAGATGAGACGCACAAGAAACAATATAGTTGATCGATCAAATTGCGAATCAAACATTTGAGAAGCACAAAGTTTATCTTACAGGCACTGCATATTAACACCTGAACATATTGGGAGCAGGTCTAAAGTTCAAATGCACACACAAACCAATAGACCTCTAACTTGCAAATAATGGCAAAAAGTCCACAATTGAGCATACCTAACAGAAATTAAAAAAAAAACAGAAAGAAACAAGGATGGAGAGAAATGGAAATCTTACGCCTTTCAGTAGGCGAACCCTCGAGTGCAGCCCATCGATCTCCTCATCAAGATCGCCGTGCACCGGATCGATCCGCAGCTGGATCTCGTCCGAGCTCGACGCATTCCTGCAATCAATACCGAAAGAACCCCGACAACCCCCCAAAGTTATCAGGGACTCGATTCAGTTCTCCGGAGCAAAGACGAGGGATTCGGACGCCACCGGCGCAAGATTGGATCGAACGAAAATTCGCTGGCTGTGGGTGCGGGTTTTACCTGGATCGAAGCGGACCCGAGCCGTGCAGCGGGTTCGCCATCGCGCTTACCAGCGCAGATGGGGTTCAGCTCGTTCCCTCGCGACTTAGATGGAACGACGAGGCGGCGGCGCACGGGAAGGAGGGAGGGGGTGGCGCAGGCGGCGGCGCACGGGAAGGAGGGAGGGGGTGGCGCGCGCGCAACGGCGACGGACGACGGCGGGTGGAGGCCGGAGGGGAGGATGGAGGAGAGGAGAGGACAGGAAGGGGAGGGGAAGACACTAGAAGGGAGGCTTCAAAATGAATAATTATTTTTAGGAAAAAAAATTCTGGTTCCTTCCTAACTAATGGAGTAATACAAAATTATCTTAAGGTGTGTTTTTATACTTCACTTGTGCAACTTTTACTTCCTCAGCTTTTATGCACAAGCTTCCCAAACTATTAAACAGTGTATTTTCTTTATAAAAATTTTCTATATACAAGTTGCTTTAAAAAAATTTATATTAATTTATTTTTAAGTTTTTTTTGCTAATATTGAATTAATTATGCACTGATCTATTGCTTCGTTTTGCATGGTAAGAGAAAGGGTTCCTAATAACTTGAAACGAGCGCATCCTAAAGCTTGGAGTCTCGATCAAAAGTTTTGCATTGATCAACAATCCAGAAATCCGGTTGAAGATATACCAAATTGTGTTTGCATTGGAAATCCGGTTGAAGAAGTACCAAATTGTGTTTGCGTTGGAATCTTAATTGTAAAGCCTATGAATTTCATAGATGGTCTTATGGTTTAATTGTATAATTTGACCATTAGTTTATTTCATTTCGTATTATGTTATCATCAACTATAAATTAGTATAACATGAAAGTATTTTAAAATATATAAATCTAGTGTTATCATAGATATTGATAGTATAATTATTAGTCAAAAATTGCCAAGTTTAATTTTTTTTTTTTAAAAAAAAAAAAGGGCGCCCTCTTATTTGGGATAGAGGGAGTATTAATTTAACAGTTTGAAATAAGGAAAATATTATTACTAAGGTTTATCTCACATAAACTCTTCTTTTAATTTAAATCATACCTAATGTTAACCATGTTATAGGAGACGAAGGCAGAAGCACCAATAGAATCCGATGCAACAAAAAATCTGGTCCAAGACCACTGGTTTCGAACTTGAACCAACTAAACTGTACAAATGTCCATACTGGTAGGAAGAATGAAAGTACGCATTTCTCATATATTATTGATCGTGAGCCAATACCACATTCGACCAAGTGAATATTTCATAGTAGAATCTGTGGAATATTAGTATTTTCTTTACATATTAGTATTTCCTAATAATCATGAAATGTAGTCTAGCAACAGTAAGAGTCCCAGGAGAATTTGTTTCAACTCGAGATTGATAGAGAAAACACCTCTTTTTCACCCATACGCTTCCCGAATTATTAAACGTGTGTATTTTTTGCAAAACTTTTCTACAGAAGAGTCGTTTTTTAAAAAATCATATCAATCCTTTTTTAAAACTAGGCATTCAAAAAAAATCCTTTTTTAAAACTTTAAAATAATTAATACTTAAATTAATCATGCACTGATAGCTCACCTTGATGTATCTCCCCAATATTCTCTTTCCCTTTTTCCTCAAACACAACCAGTTCAAAGCCTCAAATTAATTTTACATTGTTCAATAGTTCCTGAATTGGAAACTGAGTTCAGGTTCTTTACAGTGAAACCTATTCATTTGGATTTAAGTTATAGATTTGATACATTATTTTTTTTTCAAAATTCAAATCAAACAAATACCTACTTGTAACGTGTTTGAATCTTAATTTCCCTATTATATTAATTTTCCAGTTCCAAAATAAGAAATTAATTATTACCACCTACTATATAGGTGGAATAGGTGTATACTATTCTTTTTTTAACTTAAATTAGTATATAAATGTTTTTAGGGAAAATTAGTACATGTAACTTACTCCCTCCGTCCCAAAATAAGTAATGTTTTGCACTGTTTACGTCTAAGGTTTGACCGTTCGTCTTATTTAAAAAAAATTATGATTAGAATTTTTATTGTTATTACTCCCTCCATTCCAAAATATAAGGCATAACCACCCCTAACCCAAAGACCAACAAATAATTATTATCATCTTGTAGTTTGGATCATCCTAATAAATACAATGCATGCATCCAATAGAATTATAGCAAGTTTAATAGTATAGCCCACTGCTAGCTCCAATTCATTTATAGCCAATCTAATAGCTAATTCATACAATAGTTGCTTACTATACTACTCCCTCCATCTATTTTTGATAGTTATATTTCTAAATCTGAAAATTTTATTTTTGATAGGCATATTTCAATCCAATAACCTATCCTCTTAATGATTTTCTCGAATTTAATGCGTGACTCTCTATTCTTCCACACATAATTGGCTACATGGGCATTGAGAAATGTAAATATTAATGAATCGCTTGTTTACGAGGAATGACTAGTAGCATGTTTAAATGAATGATAAGTAGAATTACTTATCCTTGGTCTGTGTGCCAAGATGAAATATGACTATCAAAAGTAGATGGAGGGAGTATTAATTTATGGTCCCACCTATCATACACATATTTTGTCTTGGAGTCCGTGGTGCAGCTGGCTACAGATCTGTAGACCGCTGCTCTTCTTTCTCATCTTTTATCTCATTAAAATATATTTATAGCTGGCTAATAGTCTGCTATTGTACCTGCTCTTAGAGAGCATGAGAGTGTAGGATTTAAAAAAGAAATAATTTATTGGAGAAGTGGTTATAATTAATTGTCTATATGCATGCATGCCTTATATTATAGAACATCTTAAAAAAATGGTTGTGTCTTATATTATGGAATGATAGTCTGCTATTGTACCTGCTCTTAGAGAGCATGAGAGTGTAGGATTTAAAAAAGAAATAATTTATTGGAGAAGTGGTTATAGTTAATTGTCTATATGCATGCATGCCTTATATTATAGAACATCTTAAAAAAATGGTTGTGTCTTATATTATGGAATGGAGGGAGTGGATGATAAAACATGAATAATACTTTATGTGTGACTATTTTTAATTTTTTTTAAAAAAAATTTCAAATAAGACAGACAGTCAAACGCTGAATACAGATATCCAAAGCTGTATTTATTTTGAAACTGAGGTAGTAGATCCTTAGATGGATAGCCTTTTAGTATATACCTCCATTAAATATGTGTTTCCTAGGTGGCCTGATTTTAGTATGGACGCAGAGACATAATCGGAGACGTAATCTAGTAGCAGGCGTAAGCGTAACCCAGACGGACTATATATAGTTGGAACCCACCCACCCGTTGCGTTGCCGCCCAGCCGAACAGCCAGAAATCCCCATCCCCACACCCCAGCCAGCCGTCTCATCGCCAACTGGTTCAACGCCCATTTTGGCCACTCCACACGATCCCCTCCGCTCCCAGGCCGACGGTGGTAGAGGCAGAAAATCGGATGGACAAGCCAGCGGCGACCCGGCGGGGGGGCAAAGCGGTCAAGGACCCACGACGCCTGCTGGTGCTGCTCCTTCTCCTCCACGCAGATCCCCTTGAGGAGGGGAGCGAAGCGAAGGAGCGTTAGCCGCCTGCGCCCTTGCTCCGCCGCGCCGTCGTCTTGGTGTAGTTGGGGCGCAAAGCGCGCGCGCACCGGCACCGCGCTCGGTCCTCCTCCTCCTCGCCCTAAACTATCTTCGGATCGGATTCCTTTATTTGAATCCGAATCGGTTGATGGGACGGATTGGCGAATCTCGGTGAAGGGCCGGCGGGGCTCATCGCCGAGCGCGTCCTCGCCAACGATGTGGCTGACTACATCCGCTTCCGGTCCGTGTGCCAGCCGTGGCGGCGGTGCTGCGCGGCGCCGCCGGCGGATGACGCCTTGGACCGCCGCTTCCACCCGCGGTAGTGGCTCATCCTCCCCGAGAAACCCCGCATTCGCTACCACTGCCGCCTCCTCAACCTCTCCACCGGCGAGTGCATCCTGGCGCACCTCCCGGAGTTCCGTGGCCACAGAGTATTCAGCCCCTCCACGGAGGGCCTCGTCCTCCTGCTCCATGAGAGCACCCATGTCGCCCGCCTTCTAAACCCACTCACCCACCAGCTCACCGACCTCCCACCGGTCACCACTTTGTTGGACCTCCTTCTGCCGCTGTGTGATCTCAGCGTGGACGGCTTTGGCCTCGCCGACGACCGCACGGTGGTGATCCATAACACAGTGTTCCTCGCCGTCGCCAAGCCCGGCGACAAGTGCTGGACGGCGGTCAACCTCACCGATTGTCTCCGGCCGAGCATGTCATTCGCGGGTCGCTTCTACGGCGTCACCAGCGATGCCATCATGGTGGTGGAGGTCAGCCGGGAGAGCCAGACGCCGCAGCTGGTGGAGGCCGCCGACCTGACGTTGCAACACAGGTTCAGCAGGATGCTCGGCAGCGCGCACCTGGTGGACAACAATATTGGCGAGCTGTTGCTGGTGCACCGTACCCTAAGTGGTAACAAGAGGTTGTACCAGGCGTACCGGGTGGATTTGGATGGGAGGAAGACGGTGCCTGTCCGTGGTCTCGGTGGTCGGGCCGTGTTCATCGGCCATGACTGCTCGCTATCCGTGTCCCCTGCTACATTCCCCTCGATCGTTGGTGACGCCGTCTACCCGGGCTTCGACTGTGGGGATAGAACTGGCCTGGAGCACATCGAAGCCTATCACCAGCTGGCAGATGGAACCATTGAACACTCATGCTATGAAGACCCCGGCAAGGAATGGGAACACCCTGTAAGTATCGCCGATTATCTATCCTCGTGGGTGTAAATAATAGGCTACGATGCAGCAGTTGTATCCATCATCTCAAGACTGTCCCCTGCAATGTGCTGTTTATTTTCGTCCTCTTATTTATTAAGAGGTAAAACCTCACGCATTACTGCAAGAGAAATATGATAACAAGTGAAAATAGTGTGTAAGATAGCTAAACGACATAATATTATATAAGTTGATGTGGTTTTTGATATTTTAAATAGTATATCGTAATTGCTAAAAAAATAACTTTTAAATGTAACTATAGTATAGCATAGTTGTAGTGTAAGTACAATGTAATTACGCTATAGTGTAACTATACTATAACTACATTGTAATTTCTATATAAGGTAGATATAAAGTTGCATATATTATTTTAATACTTATATATTATAGTTGAATTATATTACAATTATATTATAGTTAGATTTAAAAGTTTTTCCCTTAAAGAACTTGTGGAAGTTTTTTTTAGATAGTTATTCAAATATAAAAGTAAGATGATGTAGCTATGAGAAAAGAAAATAAAGAAGATAATTCGAACCATAGATTAATCATCTAAGGGTTAGAAGCAACTGAGATAATATGACTTAATGAGAGAAGAAAAAAATAATATTAACTAAGTGATGATAACGGTTAGGTACTTTGGATATTGTAGAAAATAATGAAAATACATATGTAAGTCAAATAAATTGGTCTATATTGAAATATTATGTGAATTATGTTGAATGATGATTTAAATGCTTGCATTTCAAAGCTCTAATATTAATAAATTATATAGATATAATACAACATGTTTGAGGTTTAAGATGTAATAATTGTTAGTGTAGGATAATATGATATTTTTGCATGTTAAGTTTTATTATATAGGATTTGTATGAAAATATAAATGTGTAGAGTGGAGAGTCTAATTATTCCTCCAACTTTTCCTTGCAATACTTGCACTTAAAGAGAAACAGAAGAATCCTCCAGCACAATCATCAAGATGAGCCGCGAGTAGCTTCCCTTTTGGTGGAAGATACTCCCTCCGTCTCATTTTACATGTAGTCGTGGGTTACCGTATCTAACTTTTGACCGTCCATCTTATTTGAAAAAATTAACAAAAATTTGTCACGCTTAAAGTACTATTAATGTTTTATCATCTACTCCCTCCATCCTATAATATAAGGGATTTTGACTTTTTACTTGCACTGTTTGACCATTTGTCTTATTAAAAAAAAAATTGTAATATTTATTTATTTTATTTGTGACTTACTTTATTATCCAAAGTATTTTAAGCTCAAATTTTCATTTTCTATATTTGCACAATTTTTTTGAATAAGACGAGTGGTCAAACAGTGTATGAAAAAGTCAAAATCTCATATATTATGGGACGGATGGAGTAATAACAATAAACATACCAATAATATTTTTTCAAATAAGACGAACGGTCAAACGTTAGAGAAAACCGCAAAACTGTGTTTTTTCTGGAACGGGGGTAGTATTAATAAAGGAGAATTAACCATTGCAATGTAATATACTTATTTATTTTTGCCTCTCTGGAGTTAGTGTTGTTGTCGTCGATTCCGTTTGACCCAACATCCTGCAACTGACTTGTGATTTGCGGTTTCCCTGTTCTTATTAAAGTTTGCTCCTCAATGGTAGCATCGTGTACCTAAAATAATTTGGTGGGATAGTCTAATTATAATAAATTATCTTGGTGGGAATGGATCATACTCCATGCAAATCCGTAGTTCTAAGATTTGTCTTATCCTATCTTATATTGCTACATGTTGAAACAGTAAATATGATCACATGTTCAATGACTAAGGAGAAAAGTCCTTACATCCCCACTTTTCATTAAAGCCCAAATTTGTCCCTAAACTTTGCATATTGTTTGCCTTTCATCCTCTGATCAATTTAAAGTGGTTTTGAATGATGTGGCAGTGTTATATAATGATGAAAAAAATATATTATTAATTCAAATTTGGTAAATGCGCAAAAAAAACTCGCATCTTCCATGGATCATTTAAAACAAAAAAAACGTGTGTCCACAAACAACATAGAATATAATTGTACCTATATTAGGATAAATTATATCCATATCAGTCTGTCAGAGAAGCTAACACATACTTCAGATACTACATTGCCATATGCAGTACAAGTATGACATAAAACCAATGGTATCGTTAGGTGACAAAACCTGACTATTATCTTCTAAATATTTACTATCTTCTAGAGAACTTTGACAAGAGATAGACAACGAAGAAGCAAAACAGAGCAAAAAGGACCACATGCACAACATGATTCGAGCCCTGTTGGATGATGCTCTTGTTCATCCTTCGCATATTATGCTTCACTCCAGCCTGAGCTTTTATGAGGGTCATTTGCTGTCCACAAAAAGGACAACAAAAATAAGAGAATAACTAGGATTTATATTATTGTTGGAGAAAACATGAAGAATTGGTACTTAAAGCTATAAAAGATTAAACGGAACCGGAGTGAGTAATAGTTTATGCTTCAATAAAACTGTTTTTTTTTTTTTTGCGAGGTGCTCAAACTATTCTTGAAGTGCCATACTACTATTCTTATTTGTTTTTTTTGGAACTTTTTAACTTAACACTAGTAATTTGGTATTTTCTTGATTAAGGGCATACATGTCATGGCAGAGTGCTTGTTTGAGATATTTTAGTACTGATTTAATTATATATTTAGCCACCTATTAAAACACAAGAATTTTATATAAATTTTATAATATTTAAACAATAATTAATGAATTTTTATAGAAAAAATTTTGAAAAAAATTCTTGCATTGCAAAGGTCTAGCTTGCTCTGAAGACTAGTTTCAATAGAAAGGCAGACGGAGAGGGTTTTCGATGACTCATTAGCTTCTTTAAAAAGAAAGTGACACCTTGTGTTATACCATGAGAAATATTTTTTAAAAAGAATGTCACTTACTTTTTTATTAAGAAAATCACCATGAGTATAATAAAACTTTGGTTCAACTCCTTTCCTCCGTAATTAGATTGCAGTACAACGCAATTGCGTTATTGTTTGTGGGCTTTGAGCACTATGAACTGGCCAGCCCAATGCGAAGTCATAACCAACCCAGTACAAAATGTCATCCCTCTTGTTTTTATAAGGAGCAAATATGAAGAGCAATTTGTATATCGCTTCTCATGTGAACCCAAACAATGTGTGGTTTTTCCTCGGCCCATCGCATTCAACACGTAATGGGAAAACATTTTTCATTTGCTTTACTGCTCCAAACAAACATCATCTCAGGGGGTGTTTAGATCTAGGAGTGTAAAGTTTTGGCGCGTCACATCGGATATTATATAGGATGTCGTATGGCGTGTTCAGGCACTAACAAAAAACTAATTACAGAATCCGTCAGTAAACCGCGAGACAAATTTATTAAGCCTAATTAATCCGTCATTAGCAAATATTTACTGTAGCACAACATTGTCAAATCATAGAGCAATTAGGTTTAAAAGATTCGTCTCGCAAATTAGTCGCAATCTGTACAATTAGTTATTTTTTAGCCTATATTTAATACTTCATGTAGGTGTTCAAATATTCGATATGACATGATGAAAAATTTTATTGTAGGATCTAGACAGGTCTAAGTTGAAATTTTAGAAAACTGAGTAGGAGTCCCCACCGAACGTGACCTTTTCTCTCCTGTAACTTTCTCCCTCCATTCCCAAATAGATTACCACGGTTACTATCTATATTTAAACTTTGACTATCTATCTTTTTTAATATTTTGTAAATATTTATTGAAGTATATAACATTTGTTCATAGTAGTCTAACATTATTAGCGGTCAAAGTTAAATAATGCAGGTATAATTATTTAAAAATGGAAATAATATATTTTACCAACAAATCCTCTATTAACAATTGTATCCCACTTAATAGGCTTTACTAATATTTTTAGTGTTAAATAACATTATAAATTGTCCATATGTGTTTGTCCATGCTAAGAATCTTGATAGATCCGTCACTGCGCCCAACTCCTCAACAACAATTCTCATCCTCCTTTATATTTCTTCTCTTTTCTCCCATCCGAGTAAACACAACACTTTCATTTTGTTGTAGGAATATAATAACCTCGCATCAATGTACTAATAGTCTAATATCTTCAACTACTAATAAGTAAGGTCCTGTTGGGTGTTTTTTTTTGGGGGGGGGGGGGGGGGGGTGTTTAAAATTCTGTGAGTAGCTGATTTCAGTTTACTTTTTAGACTATGTAACTATATATTCTTATAATTTGAATGAGAATACACGCTGTTTGGGAGCTAAAGATTCTAATATGAAACTACTACCATGGCTAAACTCTCCTAACTAGGCGTAAGAAAGTATCTGTGTATTTGTTAAAAGACATCCTCGATGGATAGTGACAACAAACAGTGGCCAAGTAGACAAGCACTCGTTGACGAAGCAAGCTCTACACACTGCTACCTTTTCTCACATACTCCACCCGTATTCCTCAATTCCTGCGGACGATCAAGCGTGTGTTTAGTTTACATTAAAATTAGAAGTTTGGTTAAAATTGAAACGATGTGATGAAAAAGTTGAAAGTTTATGTGTATAGGAAAGTTTAATGTGATGAAAAAGTTAGAAGTTTGAAGAATTATTTGGAACTAAACACGGAGCAACCATAGGTTGGATAAACCATTTGAACGCCGTACACACCGAGCACGCATGCTCGTAGCGAACACTTCCCCGCTACCTCTCCCGGCTAAAAGACAAGCGAAGGAATTGGAAGGAACGTCCCCGTCCTGCCTGCCGTCCCGGCAGCGTGTGTTGGTGGCCACGAAGGGACGACCGGACGAGCCTGTCGATCGAGCTGACGCGCGACGCCACTACTCCACCAATAAACAAAATCTCCATCCACACCTGACCCAAGACGGGAGGACCCGCATCAGCCACGCCTTTCGCGCGCGCTAGCCCCCTGTTTCCTCCGTTTCCTCGGCTTCGATCTCCTCCGCTTTGCTTTGCTACTATGGGAAAGTAATTTCACTTAAATAATTATAAAAAAAATTAAAACAATTTGGTAAGATAAATTAATATAAAGTATATCACTCCACAAACATACAAGTTAAAATTTAACTTCTACTAGTTGTAAAAAAATAATAAATATATATGCGAATGTACGATATATAGCTATTTTCAGTTTAATTTGTTCTGTTTGTTACAACATGTAGAAGTCGAATTTGGTCTTGTATTTGTGGGGTGCTATATTTCGTATTAATCTATATTGTTAAGTTTTTTAAAATTTTTTATGACTATTTAAATGATAGGTAAACAACGAAGAAATATCCTGATGTGGAGGAATGAAAATCCATGTCCTACTACTATGCGTGTCTTCTACCTCCTCTCCTCCTGCCGTGCCTTCCACCTTCGACCTTGCTCTTCCCTGCCCTACTTTACGGCTCTACGGATGTGTTTTGTTCCAATTAGAAATCTGTGATTCTATACATATTATTAAGGCTATATTAGGGAAGCTTAAAATTTTAAGAATTATGACTGTGTAAGAATTTATTTTCTATATTCTATAACTACAAAATCTAAGAATATGGATTGTTTAGGGGGCATGGAGATTTTGGGAGAATCCACCCCTTCGATAGTGAGTTTAGGGGTGGCATTATTTTTATTTTCTATTAACACGCTTTTTGAATTATCAAACGATGTAATGTTTTATACAGAGTTTTCTAAATAGACAAATAAAGTCATTTTTCAAGTTTGTGATAATTAATAATCAATTAAATGTCTAATGGCTGTTGGATTGCTTAGCATGGATAGTGCATGGGTCGGTATTAAGGGTGACTTGAGCAGAGGCTGTAGAGTTTGACCTTTGGAGGGAGTTCCAGTGAATATGGGTCTTTGTAATTTTCTTTTTTGGGGGGATATGGGTGTGTGTGCTGATGTGCTCAATTTTGAGAATGTTAGAGATGTTAGAGCAGGCAGGGCGTCCGGCGTGTGCGAAGGTGTGCATGTGGTAATGCAAATATTTGTCTCATAGATGAAAATAAGTTTAAACGCAAGTTCTACAAGATATCAATGTTCTTATCCATGGACCTTAGTTAAGTCTTTCAGAAAACCATTTTATCCCTAGAATCAATCAAGTATTATGTGAGCACTTTCATTCTTTTGCAATGATAGTGAAATAACGAAATATTACACCCGTTATCTATCAAATTTGTGCAGCAAATATTTGAATCAATGATTTGCGTCAGTGTCTCACACTGTCCAGAAATCTGATATTTTACTGTACTGTCACATGTAGGTTTCGTGTAAAAGCCGCTTTCTAAAAGGATTTAGTAAAATATTACTCTTAACCTATGGCAATACGCTACAATACTATCCGAGACCAACGCGCCGTCGATGCCGCCGCTTCGATGCCGATGGCAGGGTGGGGCGGGGCCATCCGCTACAGCGATCCACGCGGCTTGCCGTCTGCTTTGTTGAGAGAGAGGGAGAGAGCAGAGAGCAAGTTGAGGGATGGAGAGAGCAGCGAAAAGAACGAGAGGGAGCAGGGAGAGGTGTTACCGGCAGAGGTAGGAGAGGAAATTAATATCCGTGGCTTTTTGGTTGGGATACCCACTGTGGGATAGAGTACCTTGATCTAGTTGTTTTGGGTTTTGAAGAACCCACTTAGTTGTGGCCTTAATTGAGAGACGAGTGTCCACGTGAGCAGGGGGTGGACGTTCAGGTAGACTGAAAAATTCAGTCTTTGGTTTATGGTCTTTCGGTCCTTTCAGTCTTTGAAAACTTAGGACCGAATTTCATCCTAAAAAACACAGGGCCGGCAAATTCAATCTCAGTCTTTTCGGTCTCGGTCTTGGTCCGACCGAAATTTTTCAGGAGTAAGTTTGGAATGAAAAATTTTAACAGCACTTCCCCTCTTTTGAGACATTTTTTCACACACACACACAAATATATATATATATATATATATATCACAAAAATACAACCAAATGCACTGGAGGTGGCGGGCACGGTGCGGTGGAGGGGGAGGCGACGCGATGGGAGTGCGGGCGTGCGTCGGTGGTAGCTGACTGGTAGGGTTGTATCACTTCTTATCGGGCTTCCTAGATCTATTGAGCCAAAATTTCGGTCAATTCGGTTACCGAGCCTAATAACCAAAATGACCGAAATAAATTTGGTCTTTTGATGGCTGGGACCGAACAGCTAACCGAATTTCTTGGTATCGGTTTTTTCGGTTCGATTCTTCGGTTCGGTCTAAATCTGCCCACCCCTACACGTGAGTGCCTTCAGTTAGTGAGGGTACTCTATGGGTGTCTTCCATTGTACATGTCCTAAGAAAATTCATGTGCTTTGCACTTGTGAAAATTCATTGTTTAAGAATAGGACAAGACTAACAACCTCACTTGTTGACAAAGCAAGCCCTACAGGGCACTACGTACGTTACGTTTCTCCCATCCCACCCCATGTTCTTGCAGACAGAAGAAAACATGATCACCACACAAAATTATTCGGAAGAAAACACCATCGAGACGCAGCCATGACTTAGTTTATGGAGTACTAATTACTCGAGACGCATACTAATAGCCGTATAGATAGACTTTTTTTTAATCAAGGCAACTCACGGTCACGGCCACCTCTTTAGCTTTACTTCCTCCATTGTAAAAAAAACTTAATTTATAGAGTTTAAATTTTATTCTAGAAAAATCAACTTCTACTATCTTATCTATCATCAACGTAAAACGAGAAGGTTTTTACTTTAATACCATTTATCTACATATTAGTCTTATTATGTTTTTTAATAATTAAAGATATTTTAGTTAGTCTTATTCTCTACTAATTCTATTTTGAAATGTTAGAAATGGATTTTTTCGTGGGACGGAGGGAGCAGAGGAGAACACGAGCCGAGAGCAAAACGTCCCCGTCCCGCCGTCCCGCGTGTTGGCGGCGGCCACGAAGACGGAGGAATTGACGCGCGCGCGACGCCACTAATAAACTAAACAGAAGGATTAGAATAAATCAAATCTCCGTCGCTCTCGTCTCTCCAAAGTCCAGACTCCATTCCATGGGATCGGTGGTGGGGGCCCGCGTCAGCCACGCCTTTCGCTCGCCCAGTCTCCTTCCATTTCCCTCGGTTCCTCCTCTCTCCTCCTCCTCCGTGTTTGCGTTGCGTCTCCTCCTCCCGCACGGCTCGCTCCCTGCCCACTCCTCCTCCTCTCCTCTCCTCCTGCTGCTGCCGTCCACGCGACACCACCGAGCGTCGCCTTCGTTCTTCCTCCGCCTTGCCCTTCCCCGTACGTCCTGCTCTTGCGGAGGGAGGTGTTTCGCTCCGGTTCCTCGCCGTAGCAGCAGCAGCGAGGTGAGCATGTGCGGCATCTGTTTGACTGGATTGTTCCGGGGTTATTGGATGGGTAGAGTCTGTTGCGGGCTTAAGGCACAGAGGTTGCTCGCCATGGAGTTGGGGCCAGCCATGGAAGTGCTGCTCTGTGTTGTTTTGGGGGGGTGTAGCAGAGTTTGGAGGGAGTTCCGACGGGCATGGGGCTCCGCGAAAATTGGGTTTTCTTCATTTGGTAAATTTTAACTTTGTTTGGTTACGGTTCGAATGTCAGTTGCTACGTTGGGTGGGGGGAGCAGGCGGAGAGTATGTGTGGGCTCCTGCGTTGTGTTCGATTAGGATCAATTTTTGGAAGGAAAGGCAGAGAGGAAAGGGGGATCAGGTTGATGTCTCGTAAAGTTAGTGGAAATGCGAATATTTCTTTTGTAGGCCATTGCATTTTTATCTTTAGCTTTCGGGCACTTGCGATACTCCTCGTTGATGATTCGAGTTGGGACCCAGCGATAACACGTTGATTTGGGTGGCTGTTGATGTTGTGTGCAGAGTAGTTGCTTTTACCTCAAATCTGAACTTTTTAGTCAACTGGTATATATGCTACAATAATGCCTTTGGGGATTCTTGATCATATCCATATCATCCCAACCTTCTGAAGGTGCTGATCTATTACCATTGTGATTGAAATTTGCTTGCTGTTTTTTTTTTAAAAAACTTTACAACAACAAAAGGAACCTTCAGTTTATCTCCTTATCTTCTTGTGCCCACCACTTTAGATTGGCATTTGATTCATTTCATGATTCTCATATATGTAAGAACTAATACAACTTGAACTTTTTTCCTGGAAGTTAGCAAGTACAGTAGTCATATCAATTGCTGCTTTAAGATGGTCCATGTAATGTGTTTTACAGCAGTCAGTAAAAACCAGTCATACATCTCTACTATTATAAAAATTGAAGATGTTTTTGCCGGTACTTTGGTACATCATCCGTGTATGAGTCGGTTTTTAAGTTCGTTCGCTTTTGTAAATACAGAAGGAGCCGTATAGATATCTCTTTAAAAAACTCGCATGCTAACTTGATACGATCAGACTCCTAATTGCAGCTCATGATTAAAATAGTTTTCACCCGTTGCAACGCACAGACATTTTTTCTAGTTAAGGAATAAAACTCAAATCCATCTGACATAGCTTGAAGCCTTGTTATAAGCACTACAAAAGCAACTGTTATGCTGCCAGTCATGACGTACCAACTATCTTCTTTTATAACTTCAGTTGATGTTTCTGAATAAAAAGTCTGTCGGTTTGACTTATTACACTCATTGTAAGCTAAGCAACTTCATTTTCAAGCCTCTAAAATAGTGTGCAGGACCGTAGGCATTTTTTATTTTTCAAAACTTTTAACTTTTGGCAAAATGGCATTTTATTATTGTTTTGTTTATTCAAAGTTGGGATTGAGATTGCTAGTTACATACTGAAATCAACATGTATTCCTTTTTTGTGTAGGTGATACCTTTAGTCTGGCAAACATAAAATATGGTTAAGATAATGGATAATCAGTCATCGATTGAAGAACTGGATGAACCATTAGGGAGAGTTCCAATACTTTCATATGGTTCTGGGCATATGCTAAATGACATCACTTCTTCATGTTGGTTTACTTATTTGCTGGTTTTCTTGACGGATATTGGGCTTAGTCCAAGGTATGTGCCTTTGAGGGATAGATTTTGTTGTCCATTTGTTCTGTTAATTTTTGTATCATGTTATTTACACATATTTCTAAATCATATTGAATGAAGCCATTAGTGCACTTTTTTTAGTTGTTTTCAAACACTTAATCCACTCTGCTTGATGAGGAATTGTACAAAAACATAGGTTCATATTTAAAGTCAGGATGTCCTAAATGTGGTGCAATAGATATTTCACCGGGATATCCTGCAAATGAATGTAACGATTGGTCATCTTTTTTCGGATGAATTTTTTGCATCATTATTGGTATTGTGCCACTTAAGAGTTAAGACTAGCCACAACTTCATGATGTCCAAGCAACTGTTGCGGCTATAGCAAAGTTAGCAACTTTGATTTTTTTTTTTTGGAAATTATTGGCTCATTTATGATCAAAGACATGCCGTAGAGACTGCATACAGTATGGAATTGTTGGACCAGATCATCAGAACATTATACTTGTATTCGTATCTCGAGAAATGTTCTATCAGAGATGCTGAAAGAAATTTTCTACGAGAAACATTGGAAGTTTGAAAGGATTACGTGCTGCTTCAGGATTCTTTTAGACATTTTACCTTTTATTCACCTTTTCAGTGATGCTGCTGTTGTCATGCTTTCTGGTCAATTGGCAGATGGCTTCGCAACAATCTTCGTTGGAGAACTGGTACGACCTAAGAAAGAACATGATTGTTTACTAAAGCATTGTTATAAAGCTGTGACATCATATTCTCATGGCTTATCTTCTCTTAGACGTTCGCTACTAGTTTTCCTGTGTTTATTGTGTATAGTTCCAAACTAGATATGTAAATTCTATCTTCTTTTTTTTTTTATCCAGATTGATCGCTTTGGACATTTTAAACTGTGGCATGCAGGAGGATCCATTTTAGTAGCAATTTCCTTCTCATCTGTTTTTGGTAGCTGTTTGCCTTGCAAACTTACGGGAACTATTTCATCTACAATGGAGACTGTTGGATATAGCACATTCGCTGCTATTTTCAATGTTGGCTGGGCAGTTACTCAGGTCTCTCATATGTAATGCCTCTTCCTTTCATTGTTTATCTCCATTTTCTTTTCTTGTGATTCCTGCATTTGACTTGTGTACATCATCTGCGTATTTTCTAAGGTCGATGGTGAACTGCATGACATCAAACCCAACAAGTCGGGTTGCATTAGTAAGCTGCCGTAATGCCTTCACAATGGTTAGAACATTAATTTAATCTAATTATTCTTAACTCAGGTATTACAAAAGAGCTGAATCTGATGATCCTTTTCTGTGCTCATGCTAGATCGCAAATCTTAGCCTGTATGGCATTGCTTTGTTGATATTTAGTCTACGTCAGTCAGTGAGCGTGATAGTTCAGGTACTCTCTTGTTTTAAGATAATATTTTACTATTTGCCTGATCTTTTGGATTTATCTTAAATTTTGGAATCCTATTTCAGTATCGATGGATAGCATATGTGTCCATTGCCCTTGGATCTTGTTTCGTCGTTGTGTTCTTGATTGGAACGGAAGAGCCAGGGTAAGATAAAAAACACTTGTGGAGTTCATAGTTTAAAGGCCATATAATTTTGATGGTTTTTCTTCCACTAGGTTTTCCTCATTTTTGCAGTATTTGAATGACTTTTAATTTTTTAGGTTAAATCAGCATTGCCAGAATAAGAGACTTTCCAGGATTTCATGGACCCACTGGTTCAAGAAAGTATTGTACTACCAAGTTGCTCTAGTATACATGTTTACTAGATTGGTTACCAATGTTTCACAGGTATCTATAATCTTTTCCTATTTTTCTTATGGGACTGAAATCTTCTTTCCTTTGATAAAAATATAATGCATTTTTAGTTCCATGTATATAATGGCCTTGTATCACTTGTTTATTTTCAAGCATATGGTTATTCTGTATGACAAAGGATATCTCGTAGAGACTAATGTATTGTACTCCAAAATAGTTTACCTTGTTAACTGTGTTCCATGGACCATGGCATGGTGGAACATAGTAAATTCTTTTGCATGTAATTCCAAATTCACGCATAGGTTATTATGCAGCAAAAACTTTGTATGTTTTGGGATGAAATATTGACTAGTTCATGCTTAAATATGGTGGTGGATATTATATATGAACTTTATATATTTCTTTTTTTCCTAGATTCTTTTTTCTGTGAAATTCTCTACTAACATACTAATTTTGAGACATACTATAGAAGCACATTCTCACGATGCATTAGCATTTTTCTGTTTCTAATATGTTTACTGGATAATGGGAATTTTGTTTGATTATTTGTGCAGTATTTGTGTATATTGACGTATTACCTTTTTCACTAGGTTTAAACTACAATGCTCTTGTTTATGCTTTGAACTAATAGCTAGAGGACACATCAACTATAACGTTTCTGTATTTGGTCAGGCACTTCTTGCTTTCTACGTCATAAATGATTTGGAAATGCCACAATCATCCAAAGCATTGGTAAGGTTCTTTTTCATATATTTGCTTTGTAAATGTTGTTTTATTTAATTTATCTCATGTATTACACTAGCGCTGGTGTTGAATATGTCATTGGGATGGTTGTTCGCATGCAATTGTACAACAAGTTTTTTTTTAGATAATGGAATATAATATCCCGGCCTTTGCTCAAAAAGAACTACAACCAATTATTACAAAGATCCACTCCAGAAGAGAGTGTAGTTCAAGACAAGTTGAACACACCAAACAAGAGAAGAGAGGACCCAAACTGAGAAAAGCAAAACAAAATGTGGAGCTAGAAGGCCTCGTCAAGGCCTAGGACTGAAGTTCGAAGCCAATGCATAGACCAATGACAATATCCTTGCACGAAGAGGTTTCTCCAAAGCGGTGCCCCCAAGGAGGATGCGACGTGGATCGCCGCCACCGCTCGTTCGGAACCGAAGCAAGGTTTTCACCCGGAGAATATGGTAGGGAAAGGAAAGGGGTATGCTAAAACAACGCCTCCAAGGAGGGGAATGACGCCAAATGGCGTCGCGGTTGTCAGCCAGCCAAATGGCTCGGCAAGGCTTTCGCCCGCGATTCCCTGTCCAAACCCACACCACCAATCCGCACAAGAAGGATCGTCGTCGGTCAACAACATTGTCCCTTCAGCGATTCGGCCAAGGCCACCGCCCACAGTTGTTCCCGCCGTCGACGGCGCGTCCGCACCCGGACTCCTCCTTCCCCGCCGCCAGACCCCTTCCCCGCCTCCACATACCGCCGCCGCCGCCGACGCACCGTCAGCCGGATGATGGCCTTCAACCATCGCCGCCATAGGTACCATCGTCGACAGCCGCCACCGCCACTGCCACAGCCACAGCCACCACCGTCGCCAGCCGCCACCGTCAGCCACCACCGCCACCGCCACCGCCACCGCCACGGACACCCCCGTCCAGCCACCACCGTCCAGCCGCCACCGTCAGCCCAAATAAGTAAAATCAGTCTAATATAACTAATTAATGTGCCAAATTTTTGAACTATGAATAGTCTAATCTGGCTGAAGCTCACTGCATATGCTATAACTAAGCTAGCTATGTATAAACTCCAGTTCACTAGGTGGTCAATCCTGGGACTTCAATGGTTGAGACTAGAAAAAATAATCTGAATTATATCGACATTAGACCATTGTTCATTTATTACTTTAACCATTTTAGATGATTTTGTGTTCAATGTCATAATATGGATTTTCACGAATTAATTTGCGCTGCTCTTCATATTTCAGGTACCTGCTATTATCTATGTCTGCAGCTTGATAGTATCTGTCATATTACAGGTCAGAGCATGTCCTTAGTATTTAATTATCTATTTTGCTACTCAACTTAACATAATTTTTATTGTTTCTAGGAAACTAGATGGTCAAGTTGGCGTTTAAAAAATTACTTTTCTGCTGGGGCCATGCTTTGGATATTGTCTGGTGTTGGAATTGTTGTTCTACCAAGTGGAATGCACAACTTCATGTATGCACTATCAATCACAATAGGAGTTGCCAATGCTCTTATGACAGTAAGTTGTTAAACTTCAGTTTCTGCTTATATTTTAAAGAGTTAATATACTAAAACATTTCTATGGCAAATTTTTAGCCTATAATATAGCTTAGAAGTATTTTCCATCGTGTAGTTTTTAACCTTGCAAAGCTGTATGTCAATCATCTGCATTTGGTTAGCTTATTGGGAAGCATTTCAGCTGCTTGATTTTAAGTAGCGTGTTATCATGTAAATTTGTGATTAAATTTGTCCAAATTTCCATATGCCATACATAATCATGTTATGCCTGGGAGTTCTCTTCTCATCGTTCACATCTTTTCACTGTTTCTCTTGATACTAGGTAACAAGTATCAGCATGGAAGGAATTTTAGTAGGTGAAGATCTAAATGGTTGTGCTTTTGTGTATGGCTCATTAAGTTTTGTTGACAAAGTGTCATGCGGACTAGCTCTGTATATTCTTGAGTCCTATCAAGGTAATGACTGTTACTATTATCATGGCACTGATACATCAAAAAAATTTGGGATGGTACTTTTACAGTATGCTGAGAGTTTGAAACTTTGCATGGCAGGAAGTACCAATACCAGACAGAACCTAGAGTTGGCATTTGGTTATTCAGTTACAAGACTTGGTTTGGGGTTAGTCCCAGCTGCCTGTTCACTGCTCTCAGCCATAATAGCTTATACGATGGACCTACCTGACACTCGGCGAAGACCTTTAGTTGAACCTCTTCTCGCATAACTCTGCTGGTAGCACTTCCATTGCAACTGTATATATGTCCAACGGCCAATGACTCCACTGCTGGAGGCTGGAGCTATTAACAACAGTACAGTTATACGACTCGGAAGGAAAGAAACTCGGACATTGTCAATTCATTTTGACTTGGTCTGAAATTCTGAATTAAGTTATAGATGACACAGTGAAAGGTACTCAGCAACGAGTTGAGTATGTACCAAAAGTAGCATGGGAGTACAATCCTGTGTAAGTTAATCCAAAATCCCCTTACAAATGTAGCCTAGCCGCATTGTTCACAAGAATACATAGCTTGTATGCTAATTTTATATTTATTCACTTTGGATGTAATTGAATTACCATTTAGCTATTTTTACTTAGATAATGAATTGGTCTTTTTATTGCTTCGCATTTCACTTGGGGTTTTGATTTTGGAAGACTGCAACATCACTATGAGACTTACATAACTATGGTCTTAGACTCTGTAGAATGTAGATACGAATAGAATCCAATTAATTTTTTTCTTGTGGTAAATAGCACCTGAAACAGCTTTGAGGTGCTATTGCTGGCTGTTTGAAGATTACCTGTATCTCAACAGAAAGTCAGTTTGCACAGGAATACTGGGAATGTACATACTTTATGCAACTGGTTGAACGCAATACAACTGAAGCATGTCAAAATTTAAGAAAAGACAAAAGGATGGAGAAAGCCGTTTCATTCTGAACAATGGAGAGCCCGTTTCGTCCTGAATAATGGAGCAGAAGTTGCTATTCACAAGCTTATTTCTATCTATCCCAGGAGGAAACGGAAAATGACAGAAGTTTTGCTTCATGTGGCCTAGTCACCATGATATAATCGAAATTGTTGGAGTTTTTTAGAGCTATCTAAATGTTTATGATCTGCCAAGCATGGCCTGGTTTTCTGTTGCCATGTTCCCTGCCAAAGTGTGGTAGTTAGTTCCAACTGACTTTGTTTCACAGCCCAGAGCGTTCACCGTTGCTTCCTCCTCCAATTCATCCAGCAAGTATATTAACAGCACAGAGCAAATAAAATAATTTATGGATAGCTTTTATATCTATGTCATTAGTGGCTTAAAAGCCATGTTCGAAAATAGTCTATGATGAAAAAACCTAAATTAATTTAAAAATCAAGTTATAAAATTCAAATTTTGCCTGCAGTTGACAAGACAACAAACATGCAATAAATACTTAGAAGTTTAACTTCCACAATCTCAATTTATGAATGCTTAACTTCAAATTTTCTGGGTGTTTAACTTCAAAAGTTTATTTTAGGTTGTTTCAGAAGAATGACAGTTGAACATTAGGTCCCTTAATTTTGTCTGAAAAACCTTCAAACAATATAGATCTGATTAGTTTCTCTCATGGAGTAGATACTTCAACGCTAGGTGCCTTTTAATTTGTCTCAGCTCTCACTTAGATGATTAAATGCTCTAATTAAAAATCATTTAACCCCTTGATAATAGTATATCTCAGTTGTTTCACATGCATATGCATGGAGAAGTATTGGTGACATACTGACATGCAGTTTCAGTGAAACAAACACACTATTTTTCAATTTTCAAGTGTCCTCTTTTCCCTTTTTCTGAGGGATGTGTGACAGTGATTAGTGACAGTTTGGCACTTGGCAAGAAGCCCTAAATGATTTTCATCCCGCCTCTATAAAAGCCATTACTACGCATGCATTCCTTCACCACAAGCTCGCTCACACACCCATCAACAATGGCGTCCACGACCTCCAAACCCTTGCAGTGCTTGGCATTGTTCCTCCTCCTCGCGCAGCTCGCCCACTCAGCCTTCATCCCCAAGCCCAAGAACCGCACCGAGCACAAGCCTGATCAGCTGTCGAACACCTACATCGTCCATGTCAACCACCTCCTCAAGCCGTCCCGCTTCGCCACCCTCGAGCACTGGTACATCTCCATGGTGGCCACGCACTCCCCTCGCGCCGCCACCAACGCCACCGCCGCCGCCGCCGCGGTGGCCGGCCGCATCCTGTACACCTACGACACCGTCATGCACGGCTTCGCCGTGCGCCTCGCCGCCGACGAGGCCCGGAGCTTGTCCCGCGGCGCCCCCGGCGTGACCGCGGTGCACCAGGCCAGGATGTACTACCCGCAGACCACGAGGTCGCCGGGGTTCATCGGCCTCGACCCGGAGTACGGCCTGTGGCGCGACACGGAGTTCGGCGACGGCGTCATCATCGGCGTCATCGACTCCGGCATCTGGCCGGAGAGCCCGAGCTTCAACGACAGCGGGCTCGCCGCCGTCCGCCGCAGCTGGAAGGGCGGGTGCGTGGGTCTCGGCGCCAGGCTGTGCAACAACAAGCTGGTCGGCGCCAAGGACTTCTCCGCCGCCGAGTATGGCGGCGCCTCCTCCCCGAGGGACGACGTAGGGCACGGCACGCACGTGGCGTCGACGGCCGCCGGCTCCGAGGTCCACGGCGCCGGCCTCTTCATGTTCGCGCGGGGGACGGCGAGGGGGGTGGCGCCCAAGGCGAGGATCGCCATGTACAAGTGCGGTGGCAACTGGGGCTGCAGCGACGCCGCCATCATCGCCGGGATCGACGCCGCGGTGAAGGACGGCGTGGACATCATCTCCATCTCCCTCGGCGGTTTCCCGATCCCGTTCTACGAGGACAGCCTCGCGATCGCCACGTTCGGCGCCCAGCGGGAGGGCGTGTTCGTCGCCCTCGCCGGCGGCAACAGCGGCCCTCGGCCGTACACCGTGACCAACGTGGCGCCGTGGATGACCACCGTCGGCGCCGGCGCCGTGGACCGGCTGTTCCCGGCTAACCTCACGCTCGGCAACGGTGAGGTGCTCGTCGGCCAGTCCCTGTACACCAAGATGGCCACGGGCACCACCATGGCGCCGCTGGTGTTGCTGGACTCCTGTGACGAGTGGAGTCTCTCGCCCGACGTCGTCATGGGCAAGATCGTCGTGTGCCTCGCCGGCGTCTACGAGGGCATGCTGCTGCAGAACGCCGGTGGCGCCGGGCTAGTCTCCATGCAAGGTGAGGAATGGCACGGCGACGGAGTGGTAGCCGACGCCTTCACCCTCCCGGCTCTCACTCTCAGCTACTCCAAGGCCGAGAAGCTCATGGACTACTTCGAGTCGGCGGCGAGCCCGGTGGCGTCGTTCAGCTTCGCCTGCGAGACGGTCACCGGCGAGAACCGTGCGCCGACGGCGGTGGGCTTCTCGTCGAGGGGCCCCAACCGCGTCGTCCCCGAGCTCCTCAAGCCCGACGTTCTCGCGCCGGGGCTGAACATCCTCGCGGCCTGGCCGCGCGACATCCCGGTGTCGATGTTGAACATGGACACGAGGAGATCCGAATTCAACATCCTCTCGGGGACATCCATGGCGTGCCCGCACGCCGCCGGCGTCGCGGCGCTGATCAAGAAGAGGCACGGCGACTGGACGCCGGCCATGATACGCTCCGCGATGATGACGACCGCGGCGACGCTCGACAACACCGGCCGCGACATCACCGACGAGGGCGTCCAGGAGGCCGCCAACGCCACGTTCACGAGCGCGACGCCGCTGGCGGCCGGCGCGGGGCACGTCCGCCCGCAGCTCGCCGTGGACCCGGGGCTCGTCTACGACGCCGGCGTGGAGGACTACGTCGAATTCCTCTGCAGCCTCAACTACACCGTCGAGCAGCTGCGGGTGTTCGTCCCGGACACGGCCGGGTGCGCGCCGGCGCTCCCCGGCGGCGGCCCGGCCAACCTCAACTACCCGTCGTTCGTCGTCGCGTTCAACGGCAGCACACGCGTCCGCACGCTAACGCGGACGGTGACCAAGGTGTACGAGAAGCCGGAGACGTACAGCGTGGCCGTGTCGGCGCCGGCCGGCGTGAAGGTGACCGTGAGGCCGGCGACGCTGGAGTTCAAGGAGAAGAACGAGGAGAAGAGCTACACGGTGGAGTTCACGAGCGTGGCGGGAGGACACGTCAACCAGAGCTGGGATGTCGGGCACATCTCGTGGGAGAATCGGAAGCATCAGGTCAGGAGCCCTGTGGTGTTCATGTGGAACTAACTGATGAAATGTTGATGGGTTGATCTGTCGTGAGAGATGAAGAATAATATACTTGTGGGAGATGAATTAATGAATTATCAATGGGAATTCTAAATGTTGGCAGCTAACTTCTGTTCACCACTCTTTTTTTAAAAAAAAATGTTTTTTTTGCGGGGTTAAAAAAAATGTTTTTCTTACATTCAAACTGATTCACTATTCTGAAACAAATAAGAACCCGTTAATCAGGCCATCGGGCACGGCGGATTTGACGTTTATGGTTTTCCACTGAATTCAGTAGTTTCATTCATGTTGTTCTACCATATGTTTTAAAGATTTTAGGTGCACTCTGCACTTAACAAACATAACGTGGTACAGTACGATTTTTGAATTCGCAGAAAAATCTCTTTTTACAAAATATTCACTTATCCATGACACACCATTAATCAGCGCTAACAGTACAAAGTGCGGTGCGGCATTCAGTTTGCTACCTCCACAGGCCACAGCCCGTGAGAAGTCTTCAGAACGCGTGTGCTGGGCCTCGGCCTCGCCGTGTGGCCCGAAGGCCCGCAGGCCGCAGCTGAACGGTGGCCGCTCAATCGTTTCGGCCCAAACCGAAGCAGCGCTCGGGTTGGTGCGGTCTCGCCTGCGGATTCTCCGATTCTGTTCTTCCCTGCAACCAGAAGTGCAAAACCAAATCAGAATTTAACAGACAACCTACACGAAATAGATAGAGCGCCATGTTCTTGAGGGATATGAAGTTACCTAAGATGGGATAAACCGTATGAGGTAACACAAAAAATTTGACCACGCAGCAAACAAAGAATGCACCATGTGTTGTCAATGAAGACACCGAGTTTTTCTGGGCAGTAGTTAATGGTATTCCCGTTTTTACAGCTAAGTGACGCCTAAATTACTGTCTGCCCTGGCAAGAGTGGATGGCAAACCTTGTGGTTGACTCCGCAACCTATGTCCTTCTCACACGTCTATGTCAGAGCTTGGATAATCAACTCTTATCACCTGCAGATAATCATGGAAAGAGAAACCAATCGAGGAGACAAGCTGACATTTGCATACTAGCATCAGGCATTACCTTGTAAAAGCAAATCAAGAACAGAACAGAACAGAAGAAACCGAAGAATCATCGAGGTACACATCCATTCAGGGTCAGTCAGTCCTATGTTCAGGGGAGATGACACCTGCATCAAACGGACCATCAATTCATCATGGCACAAGACCAAGAACGAATTCCGGCGATGTCGGTGTCATCTCTCCTGATCACAGGGCCCAAACCCCCCACAAGAACACACATCCTCCCTCATCTCTGCAGACTGCAGATATACATAGCGCACTCTATGTCTCTATCTACTATGTTCTTCCTGCTCTCTGAAGATACTAGTGCTATGTACTACTATGTAGTAGTAGTATCTTCTTCTGTGCTTCTGCAATCTGCAGTCACATACATGCCTTTATATAGAGGATGGAGAGGAGGAAGGGGCGGCCATTTCTACTGATGTGATGATGGATGGATGATGCGTATTCACACCGGATGGCAAAGTAGCGTCCAGCCATGACAACCTGGTATGCAATGATCTGACACTGACAGGCTTTGACCGGCCAAAGCTCATGCATTCGCTCTGAACCCTTAAACTGCAGGTCAATGCCTGTCAGTTAACCGAGACTACGATGTTAGATAAAACATGTAGTACATGGATAATACAACAGGGTTGTTCTTATTCCAAAAAATAAATGCAAGAGGGTTGTGAACACGATAATTTTCTGCGCTCTGGATTCTGCTCTTGTTTGTGTCCATTTTGGCTTTGGGATTCCTCAAGTTTTGATGCTTCGTCTCTTTTTTGCCTTAGATTCTTTTGTTAATTGTTGATCGCTCTGTGTCCAGTTCATTGCATAGAGCAAGGCTCTCCGCTGGGTTGTGAGTTGTGACAAATCAGCAGTCCATGGTCAACAACGCTGTGCCTATCTACCTGTCAGACGAAACTGTTTTTGTTTCATCTCATAATCTTTGATTTCCCTACATGATACTGAAACATGGCTGAAAAGGTAGTAATAAAAGTAAAATTTTGTGGTCCGGCGAGAAAATAAGTGTTTTTTTAGTGCTGTCATATAGGTTTGATCGACCTGTTCCTCTCAAATGGTTTGAACACTATCAAAAAATGTTTTAGAGTTTCAACAACGAGGTGAAGAGCCATTCTGGTGTTCTACGCCTTGGTCTTTTCTTACACGATTATTCTGCGTGAGGATTAACGAAGGATGGAAAATAATTGTTGCTCCTCGTGCACCATGACTCGACTATCTTTTCAAGCTTTTGTTCTGCTTTGATTCCCCTTTTCCTACCTTTTCTCTTCCCTAGTAGCTTTTGATTGTTCATTTGTTTGGTCTATCAGAAAAATTTCTACTGTTACTATATCGTCTCAATTAAGGGCCTCTCAATTAATAATGCAGCCCGTACCTCACATTCATGAACTTGACCACTCCAAAGACTTAGTAATGCTAGTTTGGTTAGGAGGACAGAAATGAATGATATTGCTGTTGGATATGGCTGGATTTCACAATCATGTATGTAATCTTCAGGCAATAATGTAATGTTTATGCTGTTTTCTTTGAGTTAGTCTTGCCATATTGAAAATGGTTTTATTCAGAAGTATTTTTATTCACAATTAGTACTTACTGGTGGTTGGGGGTATGCATGCACAGGGCAGGATTTAGGAGGTTGATTGGTACCATTTCTACTCGATTGAGAAGAAAATGATTACTAGATGCTTGCATATCATTGGTGACAGTGAGGATCACCACGTGATGGATTGAACCGGGTAATGTGATGTCATGAGGCAAATGTCAGCATGCAAGTCTGAATCTTCAACGTTGTTTGGTCACATCCGCGCGGAGCTAGAACGAAATGGAGGATGGTGCCTCTTGTTTAATTTACTTTACTTTAGATCAAGTTTAAGTTGATGCGTGTGCCTAAGTTTATATTGAGGGGGTGCACACATGGTGAAAATCGGTGAGTTATAACTAAAAAATTTTTTTAACCGGGTTCCTCGGTGCCCCCCCTTCCATACTCTACCTCCGCCCCTGCATCCGGTTCTAAATTGCTATATTCTGAGACAGAGGGAATAGATAAAATAAATGACTAATATGCCCTTTAATTAAATAAGGGATGTTAGTGTTGGTTGGTTGGGGGTAAAAGAAGAGAAATTTAAATAAGAAGTGATTGATAGGATATGTAGTACATTAGAAGTGACTTATTTTGACAAAAAACTAGAGTGTTAAAAATGCACTTATATAGGGATAGAGGCAAGAACGGCAATTGCATCGTCAGTTCCATCTTTTCTATCAGCCGTATCCAAAATTTAAATTTTAAAAGTTAATTTTAAAGTTGATTTTGATGTTTTCTGTAAAATCAAAGGTGTTTTTGATTATTATTCTGTGATGAACAATTGGGCATTGGAGATTATTGGTTTTGTTATTTGGAATTTATTCACAAAGAGGTTTTGGAGATGATTGGATTCACAGGTGATCGCAGGATTCATTATTTCATGTGACTGGTCAGACCGGGCTCTGGTAGCCGGTCAGACCGGCGTGTAATGCGCGGTCAGACTGGCGCAGCCCGCGGTCTGACCGGCCGACACTGTGTTGGTTTCGGTTTCGGGTTATTTATTTGGATATCCGAGTTTATTTTATGATTATGACTTCTAGATGGATACTACACGTATGTAATACTATTGTTTGCTGCTAATGAGTCAAGTTGGAGATAGCTTGGTCTCGGAATATGGTTTCTTTGTTTGTTCCATGTGTAGGTGACTCGATGTCTCGGGAGAGTATTTGCGGTGATGGACCGGGAGTCGGCTTGGGGATAAGACGACGTCCGTGGTGGTCAGAGATCATGCGAGATACTTAGGCTAGAGTTGATGCACGTGGTTGATGGAGATTCCATATGGCATACGATGGAGTTATTGTGTGCGTATGGGATGCGGAGTCGAATTTGGAAGGAGTCCAAATTTGGTACGATTGATTATGTAAAGTTTCTTTCTTGTACTAGAGGGTTTCCTAAGGTGTTTAGGACTCTTAGTATGAGTTTGGTTCGTGGCTTTAGGCTGCCTACCTCATGTATAAATAGAGGGGGAGCGTGAGGCTTCCCGGTATCGCTTTTGAGAGCAATTGAGTTGAGTTTTGAGTTAGGGTTTCGAGTTTAGTCGAAATTTTTGTAAGGAGTGCTGTTGGTGCACTTTGTAAACACAGAGAGAATCAATAAAGTCATCATCTACTTTAAGAGTTCTTCGATTTGTGTTTACTGGGTTTCGGCGGTCAGACCAGCGGGAGCATGGCGGTCAGACCGGCGGCGGCGACAGCGAGCATCAGCTGATCTCGGCGGTCGGACCGGAGATATAACCGCGGTCAGACCGACGGCAACCAGGCGGTCAGACCGGCAGGACAACTTCGGTCAGACCGCGATCCGTCGATTTCGAGGATAACTTTTATTTCCGCTAAAAGTTTTCGGTTTTTGGGTATACCAACTATTCACCCCCCCTCTGGTTGGCTTAGTTCTTGTGATTCAATCCTACATTTTCTATTTTATTTTTCAGCATTGGCAATTGTATTGCTAAAACACACGTATAAAAGTTTCTACAGCATCTTAAGTCTGAGCCATGCCCAATATAGAAGTTCATGCACCTCAAGGAAGAGAAAAGGAGTACTATGTGGATGCAGCCCTTCATCCTTTTCATACTTCTAGAAAACGTGCTAAGAGAAAAGTCTGTGCTTTTCAGAATGGACAAAAGACTTAACAGTTTTCACCTTTTGTCTAGTTATTTCAGACAATCTATATACTACAGCTGAAAAATATCATTTTTGGAGTTGTTCCTCGATACCTGTATTAGTTCTTGTCAAGAATTCCTCAAGTTTTCCACTCTATTGAGTATTGACTGCTGGGATGGGGCATTATTGCTGGAGCATCTTTTCTTGTGGCTCCTTTGCTTCTTTAGACTGGGTTTCAGACTTTGACTTGTCTTCTTTTCTGAGACAGTTGGAACTTGGAAGCATTGCTGCCTAGATATCACTGTCATGCAATAGATCCAAGCATAAACATTTATCCACTCCACTGTTAGACCAGTCAGAAACACAGTCAATCCCATAAATTCTGTCAATCTAGATGCCAAATACCACATCTGAAATGGTCTTGATCATAACTATATAGAAAAGATCAACGGACAGAGTGGCACTTGCAGATCTTATCATGATCTGAACAAAATCTCTACAATTAGAATTTATTAAGGAAAGGGCATTGTGTAGGTGTAAGAAATTCCTGCCTTGGATTCGCCAAATCTGCACGAACAGCAAACTGATCTGTTCAGTCATATCATGATTATACTTGCATGTATCACAATCAGTACAAGAAAAACTAGAATACGTTTGGTTGGATATTATTTCGATTGTGTGTTGCTTGCAAAAGGTATACCATATGCTCTTTATGCTGAACTCTTAGTTAACATCAGGAAAATATAATACTGCCGAGCCACTAGGCACTAGTTATCAGCATCAGCCAATGGCAGAATTTCTTGAATAAACCTGAAGTATCATTTTTGTTTTGGTTGTACTAAAACAAATGTGAACCTCAACCACGTGACTAAAATTTGACCAAGACTAGTAGTATGCTGGCCATTTACTGACAGCAGTAGGAACACATCAGAAGACTAGCTTGTGGCATATGGCACTTGTAGAACTTAAAATAACATGTACACTGCACAGATGGCATTAGTATTGGTACAAGTTTCAAGTCACACTTCAGGTTCAGAGTGGTTATATGCTCAAGTCTCCAACCTAGGAGTATATAATTGGACATGCAATAATTTTCTTGCTTTCACTTTGGTGTTCAACTGGCGCATAATGGAAGTTTTAGCTACAAAAGGCTAAGCAGGACGTTTGGGCTGATACCCTGAAACAGGGATTGGTATTGCTGTTTCGCAAGTGACGGCTCACACCCTTATCCTGTGGTGCATCCTGCTGTTGTTGTACGGTGGTGCGGGATCGGGATGTGATAACCACTCTTTCTCTCACATTACTGGGCCTATTGTTTAGCTATTACATGGCCCATTCCAGCCCACGATACTTGGAATTAACAGCCCGAGCTCCCCTCGGCCTTCCCTTCCACTTCCAGGCTTCCAGCCCAGCACCTGCGTGTGCTTCTTCATGTTGCTGTATCTCGTCTTGCAGCTGCTTCTTCATGGCGATGACAGAGAATCGCTGCGAACAAACGAATGAATTCATCCACAGCTGAAGCATGAGACGTACCTGCACAGATAGTCAACAATGCCAGCCGGGTTGGCCCAATCAATGGAGCGCTCAGGCATACGACCTCAGGTGAGCCTCTTCTTGCTCAGGCATCCCCTGCAGATAGATGGTGTCAGCGCGAATGGCGGGGAACACCTCGGCGGACACGGACAGCGTGCGGTTCCTGCCGAGGAACGCGGCGCGGCGGCGGACGCCCAGCCCACGGCAAGACACCGTCCTCTTCGGGAAAATGCTTCAATCCGGTCGTCTGATTTTGAGAAAAAAAATCGGACACCTTTTTCTTTGACTTTGCTGCATGCTGTCAGATCCTCTCTCTCTGTTACATGTGCTTTCTTTTTGGGTATTAATATGCGTCAGAGAGATGATACAAGGTTACTTGCATGTACATAACACCCTTTTAGCAAACTTGAAAAATGATTTTCTTCTAAATTACTCATCCAATTTACGATCCGATTACACCATTGTATTCGTTACAATTAAATCTTTACAACAAGATCTCACATGACTATATTATAATAAAAAACACACATATGTTTCAACCAATTAAACTTAATGTTTCACATATGAAAATTAGATGTTTCAGCTGAAATTTTATTATGCTGCACATATTTATTTAGTGTCGCGATGTATATATCTTTCCTTAATATATCTCATGGTACTATTTGTATGTTTTAGTAAGTAGTTTATTGTGTTTCACTGGTTTATTCGTAAATGTTACATATATATGTTGGTTAAGTGTTTCAACAAGTATCCACTAGTGTGCTCACAATGTTCCACTAAAAATGTTTCACCTAATGTACTCACAATATTTATGTATAGATCTAATGTTGTAGTGAATTAAAAAATTCTTTTGCAACAAATCACCCACATATTATGGAAATCTATTAAGAGAATTCGTTTTATTTTTTGTTCCACCAAAAATGTTTCACTTTATATAGATCAAATGTTGCAGTGACTTGAAACATTCTTTCGCTATTTGCTGAAACAATGTTTTTATATAAGGTGAAACAACGTCCGATTTAAACGATTGAAACATTTTCGATGATTCGATCTACCTAGTGAAACAATTCCGATATACTTGGTGAACAGCGTGCAACATTTAAAAATAATTCAATAATAAGCTAATATTTTTTCACCGGAATATATTCATATGTGGTCTTGTTTTAAAGATTTAATTGCAACGAATTTAATGGTACAATCGGATCGTAATTTGAATAAATAATTTAAGAGAAAAGGTAGGTAAAAATAGTTTTGCATGCATGCATGCTTGATGATGTTGGATGGCTGATGGCGTGCGCGCGGATCGGACTGCTCGTGGATGTGTCCGATTTTTCGTCTCGTGCTGTACGTCCGACGCGTAGCGCTCTCCTCCTCTTCGCGTCTAGATCTACCCGGTGCGTGTAGTAGAAACTCGTAAGACGATCGTTGAATAGGTTGAAGCCGCCGCCGCCCGCACCTCGGCGCGTCGTCCCGAAGCAGTGGTGCACGAGCATGAGCTCGCCGCCGTTGTCGACGAGATGCAATGTGTGCGCCTTCAACTCGGCTGGGAACGCCAGCTTGGCCACCGTCACTAGCCGCTTCCGGCGAGTTGAGGGAAGGAAGCGGTGAGGTGAGGGAAGGCAGCGGCGAGCTGAGGGGAAGACGGCGCGAGGCGGGGAAGGCGGTGGCGCGGATGGCGGGGGAGGAGGCCGCATCATCGTGCTGAGAGGCGAGCGGCACGTCTGGGCAGCGGCAGCGGCGTCCCTCGTGTGTGTGGTTCGGTTCAACCAATTCCAGGGGCAAAACGGTCCGCCAAAATATTATTTTGGTGGAAAATGGTTTGGAAATGCAACAAATGGTGAAAATGGCATTGTAGAGAACGCCCACATCTTGAGAATGGCGTTTGGGTGAATCCCATTTGAGCGATGGTATTATAGTGAAGCCGGTTTTTAACCGTGGTATATATGCAAATTTCTCGTTTAAATATGCATGTCGGATCATATTTTTTTCGCGAACGCACAAAAGGATTGCACGTCAATATATTAAAAGAAAAGGAGTTTTTGTTACACAACACAATCAGCCATACCAACTTATGCCAAGGGAAGGGAGAAAAAACAAAACAGAAACTGAAGCTTAGGAAAAAACTACTATGGCGGTGTTGATGCGAAAATCAGACACTGGCCTGGGAGATCTGCTTAGCTCCAGTGCAGGTCCAAGACGTTGATGAGATGTGGGCGTGCCCGTCAGTTTGATCCTGCAACTGACAAGATATGTAAACAACAGATCAAACAACCGATTGGCTGACAAGCCGATGGAGTAATTCTAGCCGATGCCGATGTCAGCCGATAGAGATAGGGTTTTGAGCTATCAGCAATATGTCCAATGATATAAAGACAGTCGGCTGATGATGATGCAATATAACAATAATATAATCCGGTAGAAACCAATCGGCTAACAATGTGATATACTATAGATGAGCATCGATCCGAAGGTTAAAGCATACATCGGCTGGAGGTCCGATGTTATTAAATCCACAAGATTAGATAGATCAATGAAACCTTTGTTGTGATCGGCTAAATCCAACTTATATCTTATATGTACATGCGATCCTTATAAACCGATGCAACGTCCGGATAACTTATCGGCTAGCACCCCGATAAAACACTAGTATGAACCTATCGGCTTAACAAGATTTATATTATCAACAATAATCTAGTAGGTCGAACCTAACCGATGCAGCACGAAATTGTATATGATAATCTAATACTCGATGAGCCGATAGATTTGTCTAATGTGATGGATATAACAAATCTATTTACAACAACATTGTGATTGTAGAGATATATCGGCTAAGACAGAAGATCGGACCTAACCAAGACAGTCACAACTAAGTCGATGCGTCTCTAAACACAATGCAACTAGAAATAGAATTGAGATATTATGTAGACAAATATATCAACCAAACCAGAGGGATCTAAGAGATCGAAGCAATGCAGCCTTGAACAACACTAATGTAGCCGACAGATTCACCAGGGCCGGTGGAACGTAGGACTTACCCCTTCACCGGAGATCGAACTGAACCGATGCAGCTCCACGTCAGGTGCCATATTCCGCCGGAAGATAAGTAAAAACCTCGGTAAAGAGGGTGGCGATGCGCTGAGAGTAGTATTGATCGAGAGATTTATTACAATGACCCCGGGTGTACATATTTATACCCATGGGTAGATACTAGTCCTTGCAGGACAATAAAAAAAACTTTCCTAAAGATAAAAGGAAAACATAAAGTCCTTATCGGACACTAAACACACTTTCTTAAAGATAAAAGAAAACTAACAAACTATTCCTAATTAATAGATAACTTGCCATGCCGCATCCTCCTTGAACTCGGACTCTTCTTAAATAAGCTTCCTTTAATTGATCCGACTCCATCAAGAACACGACTGCTGGCGACTTGATGACTCCCATCGGCTGATTTCAGTACTCTAAAGCCGATACTGACTCTAAACCGATGATGACTTTGGGCTTACCAAATTTTGGCGTTAACAGGCGGCTAAACGCAACTCATAACAACAGAAAGGGGCAGAGACACGCTACGCTCTCAAGAAATTCCCAAAAGTGGCAACCCTAGCTAAAGACCACAGATGACCCTCTAAGAGAATGAACTCCAGAATCATTGAGATAAAAGAGAGTGCAGAGTCGAAAATCCTGGAGTTTTCGGATCATATTTTCAATGACACCCGAAACTTAACTAGTACAAACAAAATAGATTTATTTAATTTTTAAGTAATTTTATATAAAATGCTATTTTGAAAAAATATATCCTTTAGCAGTTCGGATAATGTGCTTATGATAGGTGAGGGAGTAGCCAATCCGAGAATCAATTCGTAATGCACCCTTAGGGTGTGTTTGGTTGGGCTTTTCAACCTGCTTTTGGTTTTGCAAAAGCCAAAAGCCAACCAAAGCGCCCAAAAGCTACAGCTGCTTTTGCCCAAAGCCAGCTTTTAAGGTAGTACAAATCAAAATCACCTCTACCCCCTGCTTTCACCTGCTTTTGGGGGAAAAATTACCCACCTCTGCCATTACACAAAAAACGGTTCGCGTTTCTTTTTTCTCCCACGGGCGTCGCTCCTCCTCCTCCCCACTTCGTCGTCGCCGCCGCTCCTCCTCGCCCCGCCGCCTGCGTCTGCCGCCGCTGCCGTGCGCATCCGCCGCCGCTCCTCCTCACCACACCGCCCGCGTCTGCCGCCGCACGCCGCAGTGCGTCCGCCGCCGCCACCGCTCGCATCTGCCGCCGCGCGCGTCCGCCCAACCAAACACACCCTTAACTCTTGTGTGCTACTTTGGACTGTAATTAAGAGTTTGGTAAAAAAAAAAAAAGAGTTTGGCAGGTATTTAGCTTGAGGAGAGCCAGGAGCCATTCACCTGTAAAATCCAATCATCTCCAAAACCACTTCGTGAATAAATTCCAAATAACAAAACCAATAACCTCCGATGCCAATTGTTCATCACAGAATAATAATCAAAAACACCTTTGATTTTACAATGGACCCCCATGTCGAAGCTCTATAAGCCTAGCTATTCGGCGAGGCCTTCGTCTCCTGGGTGCCGCTCTTGGACGTGGCAAGCATCCAACTTTCTTCGTTTTCTTCAAGGTGAAGTCGAAGCTGCTTTATTGGGATGCGATGAAGCTTGGCAACGATAACACGTTGCAGTTTTCGAGGGAGGTTGGTGTTAGCTATCTACAAGTAGTAGTGCTCAAGTGGCTTGGGCTGATGTTCAAAGTGGACATTCGGTGTCTTGCTCGTTTTTTGCGATGCCTTTGGCAACGATGATGTGATAGCTGTGGAGTCGAAGTTGCTGTGTCGCTAGGCGACAAGCTCGGCAACGATAACACTTGCCTCGCGAAGTCGAAGCCTTTGTGTCGCTTTCAACAAGCTCTTTATCGATGGCTGTTTTGGGCTCCGCCATTTTTTCTTTTTTCGCGGTGTTGGTAGCTTAGGTTTGAGTGTTGAGGTTTTCACCCAGTTTTCCCTAATTAACCATGCATTGTAAGGTTTGGTCTCATTTTCTCCTTAAAATGAGACACCTTCTTCTTTATATAAAACGTCGGCAACGGCCTGACCGTTCGAAAAAAAAAGATAATCCACCACAATTCAATGAAATGCATGCTAATGCAATTGAGGAAAAACCCTGGGTTTTTTATTTATACTATTGTTGTCATGTGGTGTTGCTGGTGGAATTTCTTGATAGCTAGCTCGTTGACATTATCTGTTGGTTGAAAATGGCTACAAACTATCCATGGATTTATTAGACTACTGCGTTATTAAAGGACCGAAGCCAATATGCATACTACTGAAATTAACTACTCCCTCCGTTTCACAATGTAAGTCATTCTAGTATTTTCCACATTCATATTGATACTAATGAATCTAGACATATAAATCTATCTAGATTTATTAGCATCAATATGAATGTGGAAAATGCTAGAATGACTTAAATTGTGAAACGGAGGAAGTACTAAATTTGTTCAATATCTGTTAGTATAAGATTGTTCTAAACAAATTATATGGACTATAAGCTAAACAGTAAACACCACGTGGATGTTCAAAGATTTGGTTTATATAAGTGTTTACTGTGTGCTCCCATGCACATGGACGCAGGCCCATGCTGTGTTTGGCCCAAACAGCTGGACGCTGTTACAAACTACGTCCCGAACTGGACGCTATCCTCCCAAGCGTCCGCATCTGGACGCTCTTCTAACTGGCGTCCTTCCTATTTCTCAGAATCCCTATTTAGAATTACTATTTAATTAATTTTGGAAAAGAATATTACTACAAATGAAAAATTCGGTTGTTTGCTTCTGTGGCAAGCCATCTACTTGTTTTGTTTGTTCAAGTACTGTATCGTCGAAATAAAAACTTATAATCATTAGTTTGTAAAAACATACTATCAGATTATAAGGTTTGATCAAATATGCATTTACTATGTTATGTCACACCTATTAGTTGCATGGTTAGATCAAATATTTTTTTAATATTTTCTTTTGCATATTATAATAATTTTGATCGGGTGTAACATTTTTAGTACCACGAATTTGAATAGGAATGAGGGAGTAGTTCTTTGTTAGCCGGATCCCATATATACTTCCTCTTAAAAAGTATCGTTTCGCGAACTATTAAGGTGTTTAAACTTTGACTATCAATGTATCTTCTAATTTCTCGATTAAACTTTTAAAGATAGCGTGGATGAACTTGTCTTGTAATAAAATTCCAAAATATTTCCGTTCTAATATATTCTTTATTGGTCTTATAATTGTGAACCGAGGAAATCGTGTTTAAATATCTTTTTACCGAGCGGAGACCCGATATTTGTGGTACCTTTTGCTTCGTTTGTAGGGCAATAGGATTTAAGTCTAACTGTAGATTTTTCATGAGTATTTAAAAGACCTGTAGAATTTATCAGTACTAATATTTTAATGTGATATATAACATACGAATTTATCGTATGATCGTACCTTTATACATGCGAAAAGGGGTCATGAGTTCGATCGCAACGATGACCCGTTTTCTGAACTATTTTTCGTTTGTTATTCTTCTTTTCTTTTCAACATATCCTATGTAAGGCTTAATACCCACCCTAAAACAGAGAAAAATAAACTAGGATCTGCCCAAACATATCCAAATGAGTCCAAATGAGACGCTTGCAGCAACTTCGTCAATCTCAAAATATAACAGTCCAATATTCTAGAGGTGCTCATAGGGATAGAGTATATGTTTATAGGATAAACACACGGGCGTTTGGGAACGATTTATACTGTGTTTTTTTAAAGAAATGATTTAGTTTTCTCTACTTTAGTACAGCATTTGTACGCGACACCTTTATTCCTGGTTACTTCAGACAGGGATTTTAGCCCAAAACAAACCAGGTTTTTCATAGGCCCACCTAGAGCTTGGACCGGTATAAACATAGTTCGTGTACTAAACACCACAGAGCAATTCAATAGAATTTTCCCCTAAAGAATAACAGATTTTGTAACACAACATATAGTACAAACCAAACATGCCCCGAGCCCCCGATTAGTTTGTGGATAGTGACAAAACCAAACAAAGTGTTACCGCTTCAATCCCTCTCAACATTTGAACCAACATAAATGATATGGCCGACTAATTCCTTAATTTCAAGGGAGAACATGGTAATATCTGATTACACAAGCGACAACAGCAAGTACATTGAGCGGTGTGGACAACTGGGAGAACATGCATCATTTCAGCTTGACAAAAATGCATAAGAAAAAGCAGACTGCACTCCAATGTTCTGTTTAGCTTGCACCATATATGGTGCAATGGTTCATCTCAGCACATATATGATAGAGTACTACTACTAGTTTTGACAAGCATCAAAACAGGTAAAGTCACATATCGCAGTTATCAGATGGTACTAGGAGTAATAGTGTAATAACTACGACAGGTACTTCCTAATAGTGTTCCAACTAAGGTGGTCTCAGATCTCAGATGGTACTAAGTGCCTCTTAATACTACTCCAGCAGCTACTTCCTATATAATGTTCCATCAAGGGTTGTTGCAAAAGAGTAAAAGACCAGAACGTTAGCGTATCAGAACATGCGAACAGCTAGCCAAAGTAACACAACCGTAGCCGAGGAGAAGTACTCTAAAGATTGAAACCGAAACCAAAGACATGACGCCGATTTGAGAGAGCCCCAACTTTGTTAGAAGCGCCCGCCCCTGAGACATGAACAAACTGATAATCACATCAATTGTTCAGTTAGGCATGGGTTTAAAATCACAGAAGCCACAAAATAGATCAAAATTAAAGATGCACACTAATGGTAATGGGCTGATGGGCATTGAACTAGAAACAAAACCATTAAGCCACAGGGACTAGTATTATATTGTTGCACAAAAGGATGCCCAACAGATCAGTATAATTGCACAGAGGACTTAAAATCACTACAACACAAAAGAAATTCTGGTAGGCACAGTTGCAACTAGTATAGCAGTGACCAATGTTCATATAGCTAACCATAACAAAAGAAATGTACTGTAACTGCAGTGGATATTGATCCAGAAATCGAATCACCCACATGTCATATACACACTGTGTCTTGAAATCCATGCTACAGCTGGTTATAAATCTGTAGCTCGCTACTCTTCTTTCTTCTCATTTATCTCTTTAAAATATGTTTGTAGCTAATAGTCTAGTATGTAACTATTGTATGAATGAGTTATTAGATTGGCTATAGATGAATTGTAGCTAGTAATTAGCTATACTACTATTAAACTTGCTCTTAGCGCATGATTAATTAAGTATTAATTTATTTTTAAAAAACAAACCGTTTAGCAGTTTAAAAAGTGTGCGCGCGGAAAACGAGGGAGAGGGGTTGGGAACAAGGGGTTGCAAACACAGCCTGTGTTTAGTTTCACGCTAAAATTGAAAGTTTAAAGAAAGTGGAACGATGTGATGGAAAAGTTGGAAGTTTGTGTATGTAGGAAAGTTTGATGTGACAGAAAAGTTAGAAGTTTGAAAAAAAAAGTTAAGAACTAAACAAGGCCCTAGTAGTAAAGAAATCCAAATGGAATTTCCACACCCCAGTCCATGTTGTTGTGGGATGAGTCTCCTCTGACTTACGTCAGAGGGACATTGTCACTGACATATGGGACCCATAAGGGTTGGGCCCACATGTCAGGGACCCACGTCCCTATGACTTTATGTCATAGGAGCGTGATCCGTTGTGGGGATCGTTGAGCTTAGGGCAAGTTTTATAGTGGAGGTGGATGTCATATCTAATTTAGACCATGTCATATTCTTATTAATTAAGAGGTAACACATACAACATATCATATATAATACATAAACTCCAATATTAGTCTACTCTCACATCATCTTGCACTTTTCTTGGAGATTGTGTAGAGGTTACTCCTTACATGAGGCGTGGCTCATTCTCTCTCTCCTAACTTCTCTCCTCTACCTCATCATCTAATCTTATGTAGCAAATTTAGGAGCAGTATGTAAGGGCTTATAGTACTTGCCCTAATAGAACAAGCCTACTACTACTACTACCTCCGTCCCAAAATAAGTGTCGTCATGGGTATCGTGTCTAACATTTGACCATCCGTTTTATTTAAAAAATTTATAAAAAATTAAAAATTAGTCACACATAAAATACTATTCATGTTTATCACCTAATTTTATACTCCATTTATCCAATAATATAAAGAATTTTAGATGGAGGTAGTACTAAATAATATTTTGAAAGATGTAATCCGTTTTCATTAGTGAAGTTGACTGGTCCATAGAATAGAGATAAAAGCATTACCATAGGGTCATTCATCGAAAATCATAGAGAGGCATAGAGAGAAGGGAGGAAAGAGGGAAGACGATGACATGGCCACCCTGACATGTGGGGTCCACGTGGATCCTACGCTGATTTAGCCATCACATAGGATAAAACCGGAGTTAAAACTATCGTGGGATATTGTTTGCACTGGTTTTGTAAGTTGGGGGATGTGTTGTATATGGTTTTGCAGTTCAAGAACGATTTCGTAACTCGATGACAAGTTGAGGGACCTTGGTGTACTTTTTCCATTCTAATCAGGTTTCGTCGAGCGTAGCTGGGCCTTACCTTCGGCCCGGCCCACTCCGACTCCACCCGCTGCGGCGGCAGAGATGACCGCGCGGTGAGAGACACACACGGCAGCAAGGCAGAGGCGCACACACACTGGCAATGATTAAAAATGGCGCGGCCTCGCTGATGGTGCGCCTCCTCCACCTGCCCCGCGCCGCATCCGCCCCCACCTACCCCCGCCGCCGCCACCACCTTGCCCTCCTCCCCTCGCTCCGGCTACGAGTGCCGGCGCCCGCCGCCGCCGCCGCCATGTCGAGTGCCGCGGCGGCGCAGGAGGTCGCCGACCAGAAGCGCGCGCTGCGGTCCGAGGTGCGGAGGGCGCTCAGGGCCCTCACCCCCGAGCAGCGCGCCAGCGAAGGTGATCCCCCTTCTCGCTCATATGGCCCAAGCATCTGATTCCGCTGTCCCTGATGTAAATCGATTGAGCCGTTGGCCACCAGCTGCTCGTCGATTTGCCGACAAGGGCTGCTGCTTTTACTGTGTTGGCTATTAGTATTGGCGCTCACAGAAAAGGATGATGAAATCATGTCTGAATAAGCATTAGGCAAGCAAAATTTAACTTGGCGATACACTTCAATCTCTCATCAGTAGCTAGCATTAGAAGGATCACATTAGGGACATTCCAACCTGATGGCAGGCGTCGTTTAACAATTGAATCGAACTGCCTGTCATGAGAAAATCACAGAAGGACACCAAGACAAAAGGGTTGCTACCTTTGCTTCTGTAGCTGGACCAACTATATTTGGTTGTGTTGTTTCCACCCCCCCCCCCCCCCCCATCTTCTGTAACTGCAACGAAGTAGATTTTTGTTTTGTTAATTTTTCTCTTCAAAGACCTGAAGTGTAATGCGGACGTCAGTGCTACTTATGCTTCTGTTGCTGGAACACAACAGGTGTTGTTTGTGTTGATTTGCGAAGTTTATGGATGTGTTTTTTCTTATATTTCCAGACCAGGCTATTCAAAATGCAATTTTGAACTCTTCTTGGTTCAAAGAAAGCAAGCGGTTATGTGCTTATATAAGCTGTGCACAATTGCGGGAAGTTGATACATCAAAAGTACTGTCAGAAGTTTTATCCCCAAATTCTGGTGAGTACTATATACAGATATGCCCCCTTGATTTCTCCTGCTTCTAACAATTTGATTTGTTTCAGAACATGGACATGCAAAGGATCTTTATGTTCCTCGAGTGGAAGATAAGAATCGCAATATGCGGATGCTCAAAATCACTACCATGGATGATTTAGTTAAAAATTCAATGAACATTCTAGAACCATCACCACTTGATGCTAGTGGGAATGCTCGTGAAGAAGGTATGAAGTTTATCTAGGTGATACAATGAAACTTTTCCTCGGTTGATTAAGTTAGTGCATCACTGGGTAGCTAATATGATTTATATGCATTACACTGATCCTCTTTTAATGCTTACAGTGTTGTCAACCTCTTCCCCTGTCGATCTTTTTCTATTGCCTGGTAAGCCCTTCAATCTCTTAATACACTGCATCCATCACTGAACATTCAATTGAATAATGATTGTTATTCATGTAGGACAAGCTTTTGATAGGACTGGACGAAGATTAGGACGTGGTGGAGGGTAGGTCTACACATTATTCTATCTTTCACTTTAATAACTGCCTGTATTGAAGTTGCCAAATACTGTTAGTGTCATCTTCATCCAATATCTATGCAGTGGTTCAATTGCTAACTTTGGGTCCTATTCAACAACTTATTCATGTCATGATTTTGCTAACTCTGAATATTTGGCATGCAAGCATTCCAAAATGAAGTCCAAGGATGCTCTAGTGTATTAGCAGACCCAAGTAATAGAGAAAAGTTACCTACCACAGTGGAAATTAAACATACTTTATAGATGCAGAAACTCGTTGTAGGGTGATCCACATGGATGAAAGTTCTTGGTCTAGCAGCACAAATCAAATACCTGTCACAACATCTGCAGAACATCTAAGAAATGTAAGAGCTGGTAGTTGAATGGTTGCAGTGTAGCGTGTGGATTTAGAAACTAAACTGTGTAAACATAAGTCGTGGAATCTGGGTTGGCATCTTGACAATTAGATTCATAACTTACTTTCTGTGCTTTATTCGCTGTTAGTTTGAAGAACTCAGGCTATTCGTGTGGGTGCGGCCTTTGCTTTCTTTTTTAGATTGTATAGCCTCCACAGCTCTATGATGTGCATTTTATTTCCTCTGTTAGGGAGAAAGTATATGATGTCTCTGCATATTAGTTTTGTGCTTTGGCTGTATCTCATTTGATTTAACACAATCTGCTTAATGGTCCACAATTCGTCAAGTGCATCTAAAATGCATATAATGGCAAGGGGCACATGAACTTCAAATCTTTTTAATGCCATCCTGTCACCAATAGTTCATTTATGCCAGTTTGACTTAGTATTGTTTAGACCAAAGCCTGAAATTTTTCCTTCATCTAAATTATATATTTGTATGTTTGTTCATCGAAGGTACTATGACACATTCTTGATGAGATATCAAGAACTTGCTAAAGAGAAAGGGTGGGATCAGCCTCTTCTAGGTATGATGTGCAGATTTCCAGAAGTTCAGTTGTTTTTGTTTACTTTAGACTCTTTTTGTTTGTTATTACACATCGTTGACATGTTATGTCATTTTAGTTGATTATAGTTACGGAAAGTTTACTATTGGTCCCTTAACGTCAAAAACAGGACCAAAGTGAGCTGTTTTGAAGTAGCACCAACACCATGAACAGAGGGGCCAACCTGTTGGTAGCCTAATATGTTCTGTTGGTTCCTTGATGTAACATGCTATTTTGTATTTTCTACTACAATGATTATTTGGTTTGGCCCGCAATACTGAACCAAATTTCATAATCAGATCCCAACAAGCTTTCAGATTCTTTTATGAAGGGTATCAGGGATTCTTGGTCCAACCAGAAACTAAATTGTGGTGACTAGTTCCTTAATCACGTGGTGAATTAACAAGTCAACTAGAAGTTACATTATAATTTAACTGAACCAAAGCTTGTAATTGCATTTCATTTACTTCTACATGCCCATGAAATACGTATACCTAGTGGGCACACTTTTGTGCGTTGCAGTTCATAGTTACATTTAAATGATGAAATCCGATCTAGCACTATTATTGCTAAATGATTGACTAATGGCCTGATTTTCTATTTGAAGTCGCGCTTTCATACTCGGTGCAAATTTTGGAGGAAGGCATCATCCCAGTCAACTCAACAGATGTTCCTATTGATGCTCTGGTCTCATCCTCTGGCATCATTCCAATCAGTCCTGCAGCATTGGCGAGGATATAATTGAGCTGATTGGTTTCTGCTTTGCGTTGACAGTCAACCTCTCTTCCCTGAACAACACTTTTTTAGATAATGCTTCACCAAAGCTGAGAAATTTTTCGATCAAGTGATTTTGTTACGCAATGTATCTGTATTCTGAATATGAATTGATTTTGTCTGCGTATTGTAATGACAACTTTGATCAAACATACAATAAGTTCAATATATATTCATAGAGGACTATGGACCTGAATATGTGCAGTTTGGTTTGGCCCATTGCTCCCCTCAGGCAGTTCTGAAGCCCTAAACTCTAGCCCACATGTTCATGATACTTCACCGAATTCAGCGCATGCAAAATTTGTTTGTAGATACTGTATTAACTGGTCGGACGAAACACTCCTGTTAATCAGTTAATGTTCACGATGTCTACTGATTTGAACAATCAATCTCAACGGAAATAGTGACATTCATCTTTTGAAATTACGTCACTCAGTTCAGAATAGGCAATGTACAGCAGAGCAATTTGCTCGGTTCGACAAAAGAATCATGAACTGAGGCATTGGTTTACAACAAAAACAGCCGATTGCCAATGGCGTCAACCCTAACACATGGTTAACAACTAGAGATCACGAACCCTAAAACGAGCTACAAAAGACCTTGTCAGGAGGACGCCATGATCATGGCTTGTTCACGTCCTCCGGTGAGATGAACGGGTCGTTGAACTCGACGGTCCTGACCATGCTGGCGATCTCCCGTCGCGCCGCCTCCCTCTGCCGCGCGATGTCCCTCCGCATGTGTGGGCGGGCCCTCTCAATGGCCTCGCGCAGCGAGTTCTCCGCCGCACTGGGATCCGGCCGCGCCGCCGGCGCCGGCGACGGCGTCGGTGAGGGCTGTACGCGCGGGCTGCTCGTCGTCGCGCACTGTCCCGCGCTCTCGCCGTCCTTCTCTTGCCTCCGCTCGTCGCTCTTGCACTTCTTGATCGCGCGTGGCGGCGTCGCGTCGTCGCCGCGGACGGCGGCGTGGGCGCGGACCGGGGTCTCTTTCTTCGAGCGCGACGGCGAAGCCGCCGGTGTGGTGGCCCTGGCGGAACGCACCGGCGGGCTTCTCGTCCTCGCGCATCCTTGCGCGCTCTCGGCGTCCTTCTCTTGCCCCCGCTCGCCGTTCTTGCAGCTCTTGATCGCGCGTGGCGGCGTCGCGTCGTCGTCGCGGACGGCGGCATGGGCGCGGACCGGGGTCTCTTTCTTCGTGCGCGACGGCGGCGGCGCCGGTGAGGTGGCCCTGGCGGAATGCACGGCCGGGCTTGTCATCCCCGAGCTTTCTTGCGCGTTCTTGGCGTCCTCTTGCCTCCCCTCGCCGTCCTTGCATTTCTTGATCGCGCTCGCGCCGTCGTCGCGGCCGCCGGCGTGGGAGCTGCTGGCCAGGGCCTCTTCATTCACGCAGCACGACGCCGCCGCCCGCGCCGCCGGCGTGGTTGTCCCGGAGGGATTCACGCGCTCCGGCGCCGGCTGGCTCGCCGTGCCGGAGCTCTCCTCGCCCTCGGGGCGGCGCTTGGTGGTGGTGGTGGAGAGCGGGTGATCCATCGGAAGCCGCTCCTCCTGTTTGCCGGCGTCCTCCTCCGCCCTCGCGGCGCGGGCGGGTTTGATGCGGATGCGCACCTTGAACGGCGGCCGAGGTGGCGGCGGAGGCGGCGCCGGCGCGGCCATGCTCGTGTCTCTCTTAGCCAAGGCTTTTTGCTCCTCGCTTCTTGATCTCTGGGTTTTCTCGAGGGTTTAGGGAGCTCACGCGAATTGATGGATGTAGAGATGGCTGCCACCCCTGCGCCTTTGCCTATATACAAGGGAAGGAGACGTTTGATGCTTCAAGTCGGCGCTTTGCCGCTTTCCATTTCCGGATGGAACTATGGAAGCGTTGCCAAGTTAGCACTGCATATTTTTTGAGTAACAAACCACCGGTCTGAAGAGAGAAGAAAACATGGATTGTGAATTGAGCTACGACCTTACATGTAAGACACAAAAATACACGTCAAAGAAAATGAGCTACGAAGAATATATGAAATTTAGGGTCTGTTTAGATCCCACCCTAAATTTTACGCCCTGGCACATCGAACGTTTGAACACATGCATGAGGTATTAAATATAGGCTAAAAAATAACTAATTGCACATATTACGACTAATTTGCGAGGCAGATCTTTTAAGTCTAATTGCTCCATGATTTGACAATGTGGTGCTACAGTAAACATTTACTAATGACGGATTAATTAGGCTTAATAAATTCGTCTAGTTGTTTACTGACGGATTCTGTAATTAGTTTTTTTATTAGTACCCGAACACCCCATGTGACACGCTAAAACTTTACCCCCACACCCCTTAAAAGAAAACTCTAAAGTCTGCTTTGTTCTGACAAGCTTGAGCATTAGTTCACTTCTGTCCTGTTTTGTCTGAACGCAATTAGTATCTTACCAAAGAAAAAAAAATTCAGATGATCATGTGCTCGTGCCTACAGATGGTGATCAAAATATAGGAATTCCTTCATTTTCCTGTTCATGATCAAAAAAATTGTTCTGATCATATATGCCACACGAGGTATCTGGTACCTCATCCAGGCCGTGCATGGTGGTCGTTAAGCACGGGACGGAATGCCGCGGAGACACGGCTGACAGCGTCGCCGGTCGCCGGGGAGGCGGAGAAGAGCAGGGGAAAGCGGGAGAAATACCGTTCTGATAAATTCAACGGCATCTTGGCATCTTTTCGTCAAGACTATGAATAAAATCGGCATTTGTTGGAATTTGAAATGGGAGAAACACAGAAGGAATGTAGGCTTCAAATTTGTTTGGTTGTACATCCATGTGTTTGAAGAATCAAGTTAAACAGTAAGAGAAATTTCATATGAAAAAGGGCACAATAAACCCAATCACTGAAACCACTGCCGGTGTTTCATGAGATCTATTTGAAATGAATCAAACTCAACAAATTTGACTATATAAGAACATTTATACTACTATATAAGCTCAACTAAATGAATTCCATGCGTACAACAGATGCAAGTGTCGCGCAAAATTTTCAATCTAACAGAAGAAAATTAGAAGATTACACAGGAGGTGATGCAGTGGATTGCAAATACTCTTACCAAATTTAGACAGTACAGGTGATAGCGCCATGGACAAGTGTACATGAACTGATCTCCAACTTCACCCCCACAGTCTCATTCCTCCAAAACAAAAAGCTTGATCACACAAGGGAAATAAACAAGGCAGCCAATCTCTTCCGTCCCTTGGAGTGCCGATCGTATTGACCAAAGATCAGCGCTGATCTCCACCAGCGCCAACATCCATGCCAAGTTGTCATAAGACAGGCTTATAGAATGCAAGGGGAACTTGGAATCACTGGGAGAGGTCAAGGGAAATAAGAATCAGAGTCAGTTAGATTCCTGTGCATGTCAGTTGGTAATTTAGCTGATCATCTTGCGTGCATAAAGAAAAGATTTACCTGATTTCGAAGTGGCGGAGAGAAGAATTGTAGATGGCAGAGGCGTCGAGTGGCGGCTGCCCCTGCTTATGGCAATGGCATTCAGATCACTTGCAAACATGTGCCTATGGCAAATGGGAGCTGCAGAGTAGTACATGTAGCACTAGATGGTGACTGAAGAAGACCCAACACAACCATGATATCGACCATAATGCCCTGGAGAGGGGTGCTCAAGCATGATATCGACCATAAGCATGCACTCAATCTTTTGAAGACATCCTGAATCACCAAAAATCTCCGCATGAACAATTCCCATCCTTAAATCGGTGGAATCTGTTTACATCACGGACAACAATCTCCCTTGCAACTATCTTTGAAATAAATTTTGTTACTGTATGGCAGTCAACACAAACTCGGAGGTTCTTCATCACACGTATTGTTGTTCCAGGTGGCGTGCTAATAATACCAAATACTATTGCAAGTTTCTCACTATGGCCACATAACACCTCTCTCTTCTGCTCTTCTTCAATGTCCTGTAAAACATCCTCCATATTGGGCACATATCCTTGACGAATCATCTGCTCTGAGTAAACATTCAGTGCATCAATAATCCTATCGTACCAGGGATGGGACTTATCATGAGCTATGAACACATGCAATTTGTTCTTCACTTCAATCCAACTGCAAGCTGGTTCCTTCTTCATACCTTTGATTCTCATAGATTTCCGCAGCTGTGCTGCTTCATTCCATCTCCCAGAAGCCGAATACATGTTTGACAAAATTACATGAGATCCCATGCTTTTAGGTTCAAGCTCAAAGATCTTCTTGGCCACTTCCTCAGCTAAAACAGTGTTTTTATGGACCCTGCAAGCCCTTAACAAGGTGGACCAGACGCTTGAAGTTGGTTTTATTTTCATTTCAGAGATGAAATTATATGCTTCATCTAAATCTCCTGCACGACCAAGGGTGTCTGCAAGTGCAGCACAATGCTCAAGGGATGGAACAAATCCATACTGGTTAGACATACTGTTAAAATACTTCCATCCATTGTCCACCAACCCAGCATGACTACATGCAGTCAAAACTGCTAGAAAAGTTATATGATTAGGCTTCACATTTCCCAACTCCATTCTCTCAAACAGCACAAAAGCCTCTGTTGTTGGACCGTGCAATGCATAACCCATGATCATCGCAGTCCATGATACGATGTCAGGTGATTGTATCCCATTAAAAACGCGACGAGCGATGTCAACATTCCCACACTTGCAATACATGTCAATAAGGGAGCTAGATATAAATATGTTATCATTAAATCTGGCACGGATCAAATAGGCATGCAGCTGCTTCCCAAGACGCAACAATGACAAATTGCCAAAGGCAGGTATTAGGCTTGAGAAAGTCACAGGCACGGGCCTCACTCCAGCTTGCAGCATCCGACGGAATATTCCAAGAGCCTCCTCAACTGACCCATTTTGTGCATAACCTGCAAGCATTGAGTTCCACAGAACTGCATCACAGTCTGAGAAGCTGTCGAACACCTTCATAGAGTAATCCATTTGAGTGCAGTTAGCATACATATCAATCAAGCTACTTCCAACAAAAACATCATTGTCAAATCCATTCTTGATAGCATACCCATGGACCACCATGCCTCTCTTGATATCAGCGCACTCCGCAAAGATTGGCAGCACAGTTGACAGTGTAAACGTGTCAGGCATAAATCCATCCCTCCACATCTCCCTAACCATGCTCAGAGCTTCTTGGTGCCTCTTGTGCTCTGCACATCCCAATATCAAAGTGTTCCAAGACACGGCATCCCTCTTGAGCATTTCATCAAACACTTTCCGCATGCTCTCATATGCAGCTGATTCCAGGCCTCCTTCCCCAGAAGGCCCATTTGTCCCAAAGGGGTGATGAAAACCTGGGAGCTTGATGCAGAGGTTGAGGAGGGCATTGGCGGTAAAGCGGTCAGCGAAGGAACCGGAGCGGATGGCGAGAGCATGGAGAGATGCAGCAAGAGTGCAGAGGCCAAGGCCGGCGCAGGACTTGAGTGCAGCAGGGAGGGAGGCCGGAACAGATGATCGGGGCGCAACAGAGGCACGCATTTGTAGGAAGAGAGAGATGGCGTGGAGAAATTGGCCCTGGGAAGCAGCCATACGGATCTGATAGGCCCATGACGGTGGGAAATGTGGAGAAGCAACCGCAGCAAGAGACATTATGTAGCAGTTGCTGTGGCTCCGATGAGAGCTGACTGCAATCAGAAGAGCAGGTCGAGGTTCTACAACCGGAGTGTCAGCTCAGGCAGTGGGTGGGGGTGGCAAGCATCCGGTGAGAAAACTTGAAGGCAAGGCCCAGTTGTCAGCTTCGTGTGCTACCTACTGTTCGTGCAGAGTGAGAGGCTCAATTGTGAGTATGATATGGTAACAAGTGATTCAATTCAACTTTAAACTCTGTCCTCTGTCCTCCACATTTTTCCAAAACAAACTAGTAAGAAAAACCGAATTGATTTTCAGAACTTACTTTTCACTTTCAGTGCCAGCAACTGCCTCTTGATGCTCTTTCTTGTGATTGCTACCAAGTTTCTCAACAGCCAGTAGTGGATGTAGAATTGCACGGCTGGGTATTCGAAGTAACAAGGTATTATTCAATATGAAAAGTTCACAGTATCATACATCAAAATACAAACAGTTCGTATCAGTGGAATCTCAACTAATATTAACAAACTACAAAATAATTAAGAAACCTACTTTCTCCGTTTTACAATGTAAGACTTTCTAGCATTATCCACATTCATATAGATGTTAATGAATCTAGACACATATGAATATCTAGATCCATTAACATCTTTATGAATGTAGAAAATGCTAGAAAGTCTTACATTGTGAATTCACGGAGAGAGTACCGTTTAACTTTGTGTTTTGTCATGCATTGTAATCTAGAAATGATGTCATCATCCTAAAATTGCACAATTTGACAATCAACACCACCGATCAAAATTTCAGTCCACAATGACACGAAAATTATCACAGGAGATAGATGGATTGATGAACAACCGTAACATTCATTCAGGGACTACACATTTTTTTCAAATTTTCAATTGGAGAATGGGGGGGATTCACGGATTTCATCCACTCACCTCAGAACTCTCACAACAATCAGATGGTCCTCGGCCGTAGGTACGTCCTGGGCTCCGAGCGGTGGCCACGCCGCAGCGCCCGCGCCCTAGCAGCTAGGAGTTGATACCTGGCGCCCCCCCCCCCACCCCTCTCCCACGCTGCCGCGCCCTAGCGGGCTGGACGGCTGGACCAACGAAGGCTTGCCGGCTCCTCCTCAGCGGCGGGCCTAGCTTTTTGAACTTGTGTATTCAAAATGACAAGGGGGTAAAAAAAATCTGTTCATACACCTAATAGCCTAAAAATTAGCTTGTATAGTACTCCCTCCATTCCAAAATATTTGATGCCGTTGACTTTTTTAAACATGTTTGACCATTCGTCTTATTCAAAAAAATTTAAGTAATTATTAATTCTTTTCCTATCATTTGATTCATTGTTAAATATACTTTAATGTATACATATAATTTTACATATTTCACATATAATTACAATATTTAGCGTATATAACATAAAATTGATCATAAGTTCACACATTGATAGAATTGGTAAATATGTAGAAATACTAATTGGTAAACATATCAAAGTGCCAACATATGAAATACAAAAATGATAGAAAATAATAAATTGGGAAGAAATCTTACAATTCAAGGAGGTGCCGAGGTGGCCGACGGTCGACGGAGATGGCGAGATGGCGGCCAAGCCTCCAAGCGACCAAGCCGCGCCCGCGCCTGCTGCAGCCGCCAAGCCGCGTCGACGCCGAGTCGCCGCCGCGCCGCAGACCCGCAGGCGGCAGGCCGCAGTCCGCCGCCGCCGCACACGCCGACGCTGGCCGCCGCTCAGCCGCTGCCTGCCGCCTGCCGCCTGCCGGCCTGCCCTGCGGCTCGCCGCCTCGCCGCCGCCGCGCCGCAGCCCGCAGCAAGGGCTCGGCGGCTGTGCTCCTCCCGCGCTGCACCCTTCCAGATCCTCCCGCGCCGCTGCACCCGGCGCCGTAGCCTTGGCCGCCGGACCGCGCGCGCCGCCCACGCCGCGCTACCGCCGTCGGAGAGGAGAGGCCCTCCGGGTTTAGGGGTTGTGCGTGACTAGCCACTGGGCCTTCTGGTTCTGGTTCTGGGCAGCTTGTGCCTGCCTTTGTAGGCTGAGAGGCCCACGAACTAAGTGTTTTGGCCCAACTAATTCAAAGCTCATAATGAGTGGTAATCCGCATCGCGACAGAATTTTGTTGCAATCGTGAAAAAAAAAACTTAGTAGTACTCTTCAGTTCAGAATAGATAATGTTTGTTAAGTACATCTGATATTACATGCAGTTCATAATTACTACTAACAGCAGAGCATTTGCTCTGTTTTCAATGTACAAAAGAATTCTAGGTTAAACCACTGGCTCACAACAAAACTGCCAATGATTTCGACATTAAACACTACAATAAACACATGGCTAATAATTTCATATCTCGAACCCCAACAAGAGCTTAAGAAAGAAAATTCTTGGCACCACCATGTTCGATCAGGGTTTGAGATCGTCCATGGGTGAGATGTACGGGTCGTTGAATTCCACGGTCCTGACCATCTTGGCCAGCTCCCGCCGTGGGCCTCCTCCCTCCACAGCGAGACCTCCCTCCGCTTGTCCATGACCGAACGGGCCACGGCGATGGCCGCGCTCAGCGTGTCTTGCGCCGTCGAGGAGCCCAGCCTCGCCGGCGACGGTGACGGCGCCGGCGCGCTCTCCTGCGAGCGCTCGCCGCCGCCGCTGCAATTCTTGATCATCGGGCGTCGCGCCGCGGCGGAGGAGCAACGGGCAAGGGCCGCCTCTTCCTTCTTGCTCAACACATGCTTCTTCTTGCTCGCACGAGAGGCGTCGTCGTCGTCGACGACGACGACTTCGCGGCGGCGCTTGGTGGGGAGCGGCGGCGGCGGCGGCATCTTGCCTCCCCTGGCGGCGTCCTCCGCCGTGGCGACAGGGGCGGGGGTGAGGCGGAGGCGGACGCGTACTACCTCGCGAGGCGGCGGAGCTGGAGCACGGTGGGTCGCAGAGGAGGTGAGATCCTCCTCCTCCTGCAGGACGACCACGCTCGTCTTCCTCATGGTCTGCGCCATGCTCATCATCTTCATGGCTGCTTCTTGCTAGCGCTAGGGGATCGGAGTAGTGGAGGATCGCGAGCTCTCCAGGGTTTAGGAAGAGGGAGTTGGGCAGTGGATGGGAAGCGAAGGGAAGGATGGTGCAGATCTCAAACCAGTTGGGTTAAGACTTAAGAGGAGGCGGCGCTTCGAGTCGGAGTCGGTCTCGCTGTCTCGCGCGCGCGGGAGAATTGGATGAGGGGGGTAGCGCGTTTGCCAAATTTCCGTTGGTTGATTTGATCTCGTCCGTTCGATCGGAAGCTCGGTTAATCCACTTTTAATCCCCACCATTGATGTGCTTTAATTTTCATGCAGGTTTTTATTCGAGGAGCATGTGCCATGTGCGTGGTGTTAAGTACTGAACTAGTGATGCTGATGATCACCTAATTCAACTCTACGCTGAATTACACCCGAGTTCTGACCAATCGATCAACCTAATTAAGCTTCACAAAAATAAATCGGCACTTTTCTTTCAAAGATAGATCAGACCAATCGTTCAGTTCACAAAAATAGTACAGCTGTTCAACAGAGGACTTCTAAATTTTGCCATTGGCTAAACAAATTGATATGCTGAATTAACATATACGCGTGTCCAACACTAAGGCTGAATTCAGCGCTACTCATTCATTTTCTAAATTACTAAATGGTATGTTTATTAAAAAATATATAAAAAATGTTATAAAAATAATATTAATCTAATTTTAAGTATTTCAGCTAATACTTAATTAATCATCGGTGATGAGTAGTTCTGTTTTACGTGCACCCCTCGTACCAAACACAACCTAAGGAGAGCTAAAACAAATTGTCAGGCGTACGTACGCCATGGTCAGGGCTTGAGCGCGTCCATGGGTGAGATGTACGGATCGTTGAACTCGACGGTCCTGACCATCTTGGCCAGCTCCCGCCGTGCCTCCTCCCGCATCAGCGAGATCTCCCTCGCTCTCGCCGCGGCCGCGCTCAGCGCGTCTTGCGCCGTCAACGAGTCCGGTAGCGCCGCCGGAGGCGGCGGCGCCGGTGGCGGGACGCGCGGTCCGCTGATCGTCGGTGCGCGCCGCTGCGAGCTGCGCCCGCCGGCGCCGTCCTTGCGATCCTTGTTCTCGCGTCGCGGCGCGGCGCCACCACCGCGGGCATGGCTCTCTTCCTTGGCGCGCGAGCGCGACGACGACGCGCGCCGCGTCGTCGGTCTGGTCGTCCTGTTGTTCGGCATGCGCGCCGCCTGTTCAGCGGCCGCCTGCTGCTTCTTCTTCTTGCTCGCACGATAGGCGTAGTCGTCGTCGTCGTAGTGGTAGTCCCGGCGGTGGTGTTCGTCGCGGCGGCGCTTGCTGTGTAGCGGCGGCATCGGCAACCGCTCGTCCCCCCGGCATATCGGCCGCTGCTTGTAATTACCTCCTCTGTGGGCGTCCTCTGCCGTCGCGACAGAGGATGAATTGCTGACGATGCGTGGCAACGCCGGAGTGCGGTGGATCGCATAAGAGCGGCGATCCTCCATGGCTACCGTGCTCGTTTTGTTCATCACTACGGCTATGCTCATCGTCCTCACGTCTTCTTGCTCGCGCTAGGGGATCGGATCGCCCTAGGGTTCACGTGTTCTTGCTCCCGCTAGGGGATCGGATCGTTATAGGGTTTATTAGGAAGTAGTTGCACTTGATTACGCGATGATTTCAGAGGTCAGAGCTCGCTCGGTCGCTAGCCGGTTTGCTTAAAAGAGGAGGAGGAGGAGGAGGCGCTTCAAGTCGTTTCTGATCCGTATTCCGTACTTCGATGTCCATGTCGGAGACGGGGGAAGGCGGGAGAAGAGATCAAGAGATGCGCGTTTGACTAAGTCAATAGGTTTATCTCGTCCGTCGTCCGATCGGAATTCGGAAGTCCAATGTATAGTACCCGTTGGATTGTCTTTAGATTGAGCCGTGGTGGCAAAACTGCAGAATGCAGCGCGGCTTCCAAACCCTAATCCCCAAATCCAATAGCATTCGATCCAGCAAGCCGCATCGACAATACATCAATCGGATTCGAGGGCGAGGCGCAGGGGAGGCGATCGATCGATCAAAGGCCATGGCCGCCGCCGGAGAGGATAAACCGTGTTGCCGAGGTTCATATATACTTGAGTCTTTTAAAAAAAAATCCCAAAGTGAATGGAAGATTTATGACATCTACTACGACTACAAGGGAGTGGATGTGTGGAGGGGTTGGAGTTGGAATGTGAGATGAAGATGAAAATGAAAATGGAGGAAGATGAAGATGAAAATGGAGGAGCCGGTGAAAGAGGAGGAGCAGCAGGTGAAACTGAAAGAGGAGTAGGCTGGGAGCCGTCAGATGCATCCCGCGATTGGTGCGGGTTGTAAAGTGGTCGGGACGTATTTCAATCTATATATTGCGCTGACCGTATGTATTGGGTATACAAAGTACTACTTTTACGATCCGTGGGCCAGCGCGTCACGTTGGAGAGAGAGTACTATTGGCCCCTCCCAATTATTGCCGAACACAAATCTCGCCGGTGTGTTCGACGACGCGCAGTGCCGGCTGTTTCCCCCTTTCACCCCCGCCCCAACCACGCCGCCTCGCCGCTCCTGCGGCGATGGGGTGCACGCCGGCAGTTCTCCAACATCCCACCGGCGAGGTATGCACGACGGTGGATGGGGGTGTGGTGACCAACAACATGCTCGCGCAACAAGATCGTGCGAGCTCAATGGCCACTTTCTCCCCCCACCCACCACCCGCCCCGCTCGCCGACGCGGCGGCCATGGCGTTCAATCGGCAGTCTAACTGGAAGCCGTCTGTTCCCCAAGATCCCATCCGCGATGGAAACACGGCGGCAGATGTGATTGGTGTGTCCAACCACTTGCCCGCGCACAGCCGCACACCACCTTGCAAGCTCGATGTCCTACACAGATCTCATCCTCAGCTGCGGCTCGTCCTCCGGATCTCCCATGGTGGAAATCTCGTAAGTGTTCTCTTCCCCGTGCTGTTCGAATGAGTCTCCGTATTAGCCAGCGAGCTGTGTTCTTTTTTGGTGGTTCTTGTATTTTCTTTCGTTTCGCAATCTCCGTTCTTGGTGGTGAGCAGAGAAAACTGTTTTATTAATTGTTGGCAGGGGAGAATACCCGTATAGCTATTTGATGGGGATTTTGCAGCCGCAAGCAGCGAATTTTGGGGGAGTCGTGCATGGTGATCTCCCTGGCGTGCTTTGCAGATTGGGCGCTGAGGGGTTTGGACTACGGCGGTGGCTCCTCCGACCTCTCGATGCTCGTCGGCTCGAGCGGCGGCGGGAGGAGGACGGTGGGCGACGGCGGTGGCGAGGCGCCGAAGCTGGAGAACTTCCTCGACGGCAACTTATTCTCCGACGTGCACGGCCAAGCCGCCGGCGGATACCTCTACTCCGGAAGCACTGTCAACGGCGCCGGTGGTTACAGTAACGGCGGATGCGGCGGCGGAACCATAGAACTGTCCATGATTAAGACGTGGCTCTGGAGCAACCAGCCGCAGCCGCAGCCATCGCCGCCGCAGCACGCTGATCAGGACATGAGCACCGATGCGAGCGCGAGCAGCTACGCGTGCTCCGACGTGCTGGTGGGGAGCTGCAACGGCGGCGGCGGCGGCGCCGGGGGCACGGCGAGCTCGCATGGGCAGAGCCTGGCGCTATCGATGAGCACGTGGTCGGTGGCATCCACTGCAGGGGGCAGCGTCGTCGTCGCGGCCGAGAGCTCGTCGTCGGAGAACAGGCGGGTGGATTCGCCGGGCGGAGCCGTCCCGAGGAAATCCATCGACACCTTCGGGCAGAGGACGTCTATATACCGAGCTGTTAGAGATTTCCATTAACCTTTGCTAGTGTTATTGTTGCTGATCTTGTTCTGCATGTTCCAGCTCAAGTATTTATCATCAATTTTTCAAATTTCTCTTCATGTTTTAGTGTATTGCTCATTAATCTCAAAGCAAAATAATTAATTTTTGGATCGAAATATATTAGGATGTGTTTCATCTAAATATCTAATTAATTACTGTGAGCGTATGTAGTCGCTTCTTTGCTGTTGCTAGGGTAGTCGCTTCTTTGCTGTTGCTCTGCTACACAGTGCTACTTGCTTTTCTCACTTGGCCTAGAGGTAATACAAGGTGATTTAGAAGTATACTCCCTCCGTTCCATAATATAAGGGATTTTCAGTTTTTACTTGTAACGTTTCACCACTCGTCTTATTCAAATTCTTTTCGCAAATATAAAAAGCGAAAAGTTGTGCTTAAAGTACTGTATATAATAAAGTAAGTCACAAATAAAATAATTAATAATTTCAAAATTTTTTGAATAAGACGAGTGATCAAACGTTGCAAGAAAAACTTAAAATCCCTTATATTATAGGACGGAGGGAGTACAATTCATAAAATGTACTAGATTTGACCAACATAGAAGTGGAGCACATGTAATTTCCATGATTTCTTTCTGATTCGCTTTGCCAATGCAAGTGCTTCTTCTCTGTTCATGATCTGCCAAAAGCCTAAGAGAGGGGGGACCGGGGGAGAGAGAGAGACGACAGAGAGAGGGAGGGAGAAGGAGAGAGATCTTCTGTTCATGATCGGTTGAGAGATAACAGAGGTGTTCTATTATCTGTTTGTATTTGGATTCTTTTTGTTTGCTTGAACTAGATGAGCAAACAGACTATTTATTGGTCAGTTATTGGATCCATCTTCCGTGTGTAATTGATCAAAGCAAAGATCGGATCATTGGACTTTTTCTTCATACTATTGTTTACCCCAGACAACATCAATCGCTTGTAATAAAGAAAGACTAAAATTCCAACATCCACTGCCACAAAAAAGATTGGCACTGGAACATTGACATTAATCCATGAAACGTAAAAAGCATTGTTGTTTTGGTAAGATTTTGAATTTCGAACAGCTTACATCTGTGCGCTGCCCCATTGTTGTTCTAATGTACTCCAAAAATGTCACTTTTTCAGATAAGTGCATACTATACAACAGCCATAGTGTGCCAATACACTTTACAAAAAAAACATGCTAGGCTGACACCTCAAATGGTCGAGCTTAACATCCCATACCATTGGAGTAGCTATTGCAGCTGCTTGTTCAATCATCAGTACATCCTAGTTCCTCCTACCTGAACAAAAGCTAGTTAAATGACAAAGTTTGCAACTTTCTGCAGTGTGTCCATAGTGTCCCCAAATTTTTGTATCTTATTCAGCTTTTCTATACATTCTTGCTATTAAAAGTATTCGAGAGAGGAAAAATATCGGAAAACTTAGATGAAGTTACATCCAAAAAGAAGCAAGAGGTATTTGGTTTGAAGTCTCCTCTACCAACTTCATCTTGCTATCCTCCTTTGCTAGCAGAGAAAGCAGGTACAGAGGTACTCCGCGAAGCCCAGAGCTCAGATAAAACAAGACCTCCTTTAAGTTCGAACCAATTTTCCTCATCCCAAAAATTGGCTCTTTTGGTCTTAATTATAATCATTAATTTTTATAAAAAAGAATAGAAAAGGGGTGTGAGTTTTTCCATGACAAAAAAAAAAACAGTCTTCGTCGCCGCCATGGCCTATGGGCTACTCAGCTTCTGCTAGCACAGCTGCATGGATCCGTTGGTGTAAACCACTCTTCTCAAGACCTGCCAATCTCCCCACAAAACATGTAATGAGAATATAAATCATGCAAAAGAAATTGAAAAATCATTTTCAGTAGATCAAAATGTGAAAAAAAATAAGATTTGGTGTGGTTTCTTTCTTTCCTCCAGAAAAATGTAGGGAAAAAAAAACAACCATGGACAAAATCGTTCGCCGTTTGCTAAGAAGAATTGAAAGCCCTGGAGTTCTTCCGTGGCGGCGGCGACGAAAGAATGCGTGCTTGTGCGGCAGGGGAGAAGAAAACATCGATTGTTTTGCTGACCTTAACGTATTGTTGCCTCGGCTCAGCTCGTGTCGTCTCGCCGGCGTCCGCTCACGAAGCACGTGCTGTTTCTTTGTCTCGGCTCGCCGGCGTCCGCTCACGGCACGGATGAAAAACTGCACTTCAAGAAGCTCAAGAATGGCGAATGGGGCGGTATAACTTGTTTGCTGGCCCGTGATAGCTCGCCGGTGTCTGTGAGCGGAGGCAACTCTTGACACGGGAGGCTTCACGCAGCCGCCGCAGCCAGCAGGGCCTCCATGTGCGGCGATGGAAGCTCGTCGGAGTCCAGGACGATGACTCAACGAGGGTGATATGGAGGAGGGGACGGGGGATGGGGGCAGCGGGGGTTGGGGAAGAGGGGATTCCTAGAGCATACCTGATGGAAGTCCTTGGTCGGAGGCTCGGTGAGACTGGATGGAGCACCGCTTCCGCCAAAGGAACATGCAACAGGGATGCGGCCGGCTGGCGGCGGCCGGCGGCCGGCGAACAGCGGCGGCGGCGGGTGGCGATTCGGTCCCCATGACTCTGGGGATGTATCGAACATTATGTGGACGAGAATAGGAGACGTCGTACACACGTATTGGTCCCCCCCCCCTCCCATATGAATCTTCAGGTGGGCCAGCGCTGTATTTCGAGCGTGCGCTCAAAAAAAAGAAATACGATCCTAACATCTCCGTATACTATCTGACGCACGAATCTTTAAACCATCGTGTGATTTCTAGTCTAGGTGCCGCAGCACCTAGGTGCTAGAAAGACTTTCACGGCTACTAGGCTGTTGATTGCAGACAGCATGAGCTGGTGAAGAAACTACGCTAGGATCAACAACCTGCCTCCGGAGCCCCCAATCTGTATAGTCCCAAAATAGTTCAATTCATGGACCAGTGTCATGTATTCCGCTTAATTAGGCCTGAAATAGTTCAGGTGATTTCTATCCCGTGTTGTCTGCTAGTTAATGAAGCTTTGTGAGCATGGGTAAAACCAGGAGGGTAAGAGGGAACCTATTTCTGATTGTTACAAGTAGTTGAATTGCGCAAATGAAAAAATGACAGGGAAGAATATATATATGGGCATCCGAAGGATATTTACTACTGCCTACAGGCACCAAAATGGGCTAACTGCACCAGTAGTGGTATCTTGTGAAATGTTTGAGGGAAACTATTCTAATCCCTCGAGGGGATGTTTCCTCGTTTGCTTAAAAACCATTTAAACGGCTACGAAAAATTCTGGAAAAATTTAACAACATTCATACAATACATATATACAACTCCACAAAATCTTAAATCCAAACTTAACTCACACGTCGAGATATAAAAAAGACAAATTAAGCGCACGAATAGTAGCGTACTGTTTATATCTAAAATTGTATTTTTTGTTTCTCGATGTGTAGATTAAATTTGAACTTGAATTTTGGTGGACTAGTAGGTATCATTATACTGTACATTGTCAATTTTTTTCAGAATTTTTCACAACTATTTGCATCGAATTTGGAAGAAAAAGGTATACGAGAGAATATTAGAATTCACTCCCGTTTGTTTGATAACAGTTTTCGTGGCTGTCTAGTTTTACGTCTCAGGCTCACTCTGCCTTGGCAAAATACATTCAACAGCACATACATATATTTTTATAATGATTGATTATACATGGTTCTCAACATCGATCTCAATTAGCATCCCAGACAAGATATATATACTCTACATATATATATTTTTATGCTAATACGATAGACTCGAGGAGTCACGGTTTGATACAGACATACTGAAACACCAAATTTCACATCCATCTGGAGATTCAGGTGCCAATTGCCAGTCCTCTTTGAGCAACTTCTGCAGGATATCAACACAAATCAAAGTCAACAAACAGCTGATGTAAATGCAGTGAAGTTCAGCAGATTTTGCACAAAGAGCTAAACAAAGTAATAATTTCTTATCTGTATTTTGTTGTCAGACTCAGCTTAAGAAAAGTATCATAAAAAGCGACAAACCATTGCTACCTAAATCTTGACTTACCCAAAAACTAGCGATAAAGCTAGCTAGAGGTACCAGCCACAACTTGATCATTGCACTAAATTTAATTCAGCATGAAAATGTAGTCAAACAATACAATCATCTTCGTGGTTTGTAATTTTTAGCTAATAGTGTACTACTGAATAGAGGGCCAGTAAGCCATAAGACTAAGACCAGATAGCATGCAAAGGTTTTCCTTCAGAAAATTGCCCATCTCTTCTACATTGTAATTGGTCATCTACTCGACTCGACAACTTTAAACAAGTAGAAGATTCCCTCCAAGCCTCTTGGTTTTAGTCATCCTCACAATCTTCAAATTAAGTTAGGCTTCAAATTAAGCTTCAAAATAGCTAGCCAAAAATCAGTTTAGTAGAACAATAACCCAATAATTTTAGCTATAAATTATTTGGCTGTATACATCCATGTAGAGGCCCGAGGCCGGTTTAATCCGATATCTAAAAAAAAGTGCTACAAATTATGGGTCAGTCAGTTAGTCTGGAACATGGGCAAGTGAATTGAAAAAATTTTAGCACACAAGGAAACCAGTACTTTTGTGGGAAACTATTTTCATCGCTCGAGGGGATAAGGATTATCCCCTCGTTGTTTGCATGTCAACTAAATAGATATGAAAAAAATTAAAAAAATTTGAGAAGATGTATTAACATGTGACACTCCATAAACATGCAAGTTCAAATTCAACTTCTACATCTCGCAACGAAAAAAACAAATTGAAACAGATGTAGCAGTTGAATTTGAACTTGCATGTTTGTAGAGTGATATATCACATGTTAATATATCTTCTCAATGTTTTTCTATTTTTTTCATAACTATTTGGGCGACATGCAAATAACGAAGGGGATATCCCCTCCAGGGATGAAAATCCACTCCCCTTTTATGCTAACTGAAGTCACAATCATCCATAGCAATCATCAGTTACCAAGTGAATACAGCTTAAATGGCAGCGTACCAAGAGTTGATGAGGCACCCCAGTCACGGTTGATATCCAGCTCGAGGCTCATCAAGCACTGTTTCTTCACCTGCTCATCAGCGCTATCAGGGGTGGCGTCGTCTCTACCTTCGCAGTCAACTACAGAATCACTGGTAGAGAAACCATTTTTGGTCGGTCGTCCAAAATCCACAATAATCCCGGTTCCTATTCGAACCGGGACTAAAGATCATTTTTTTAATCCCGGTTCAAAAAATTGTCAGGACGAGTCAGGGCCCTAATTATCTTTAGTCCCGGTTGGTATAAACAACTGGGACTGATTTTTAGTCCCCGTTGTTTATACTAACCAGGACTAAACTTCACCCCGAGCCGCCCGCCTCTGTATCAGTCCACAGTCGTCGTCATTGATCTTATCCCCCTCTCCCTTCCTCTCCCCTCTTTGCATTAAATTAACAGCCGGCCTCTCTAGAGATCTCCATCTCAGAAGTCTCCCATCTCCTCTCTCCTTCTTCCTCCCCCTTCACCTCTCCTACCCCTTCCTACCTCATCCTCTCCAGGCGGCCGAGTCCGGGCGGTGGCGGCTGGCGCGGCGGGCCGCGCGGAGGGCGGGCGGGCGGCGGCGGATGGGAGGGAGGCGGCGTGGCCGCGCTAGCGGGTGGCGGGCGGCAGCGTGGCGCGCGGCTGCCGGCCGGCAGCAACTTGATTTTTTTTTTTAAGAATTTGTGATGGATCTGAGAATTTTTTAGAAGTTGTGATTCATTGGATCTGAGAATTTTTAGAAGTTGTGATTCATTATGTGATGTACAAACATGATGTATTTCTTGATGTATTTTTTCTTGAGAATTTGTGATGTGAATCTATGTTTGTGATGATATTTTTTATTTTGATTTGGGGATACAGGGAGCAACTTGATTTGGGAAGAGATTTGTGCAGTTCCAACTCTTCTTGATGTATTTTTTCTTGAGAATTTGTGATGTGAATCTATGTTTGTGATGATACTTTGATTTTGATTTGGGGATACAGGGAGCAACTTGATTTGGGAAGAGATTTGTGTAGTTCCAACTCAATTTGGGAAAAAATAATGGAAAAAAACAGTGGCTAACCAGGACTGGCGCTGCCATCGCTATCTTTAATCCCAGTTGCTAACCGGAACTGGCGCTGCCATCGCCATTTTTAATCCTGGTTGGTGATACCAACCGGGACTAAAGATACATTTTTAGTCCCGGTTATTTCACCCGGGACTAAAGATGAGTATCTTTAGTCCCGGATTGCTACTCCCGATTACAAAACCGGAAGTATAGGGGATTACCAACCGGGAGGAAAAACTCTTTCTCTACCAGTGGATCATCCTCCTCTATCACTGGCTTCTCATCCATCGCCGTCTTATCCTCCAATTCCACCCCATCCACCCCCTCCAAGAAGCTGTAAGCCACCCATTCACCTGAGCGAACAAAAAGAAACAAGAAGAAAGGATTCATATTGACCTCCTGGAATGAAAAACAAAAGAGGAAGACGAGAAGAGGGTTCAATTACCTTCTATCAGACCCATCTTGTGGTAGTACTCTATGAGCTCGACCATCGCAGTAGGGTCAGTGCTGATCCTGAGGTCATCTCCTGCACAAAACATACCGAGGATCAGCCAGATCGGAAGACTTGATCTCACTGTGCAGGAAGAGCTAGCTCTACATGGCACAAATGGAAGGGACATCGAGGATCGGATCACGTACTTGTGGGATCATAACCCCGGCCGAAGACGACGTTGTCCATGACACGCTGGAACTCCTCGTCGTTGCGGAGGTCGTCACACCTATCGTCACGCCGAGGAGGGGGATGGGACTCCGCATTGATCCGCTGGACTTCCACCACCTTCCACTGTTTCTGATCCTCTGCGGTGGTGGGCATGGCTTCGATCGATCGATCGCCTTCCCTGCGCCTCGCCCTCCAATCTGATGGATTGGTTGCAGATTCGGCTTGCTCCAAAGCTATGCGGGTTTCGAATTTTGATGGCAGAGCCAAGAGATAGCGAATTTGGGGATTAGGGTTTCGCGTTGCCTTCTGCCGCCGCGCGCGGCTCAATCTACCCGAGTTCTCACCATTTATGATTCGCGCCAGATTTATCGGGTGGGCTTCAATACGGGCTGCGTGGGCTGCTGATGCTTCACCGAGATTATTAGGAAAAAGTCCATCTAGACTCCCTCGACTATAGGCACGTTTGATTCATGTCCCTCCACTGCAAAACAGGGTGTAAAATTGGGTAAAGGTAAAGGCTCCCTCAACCGTTAAAAAAAAAGAGATACATTTTAATCCCTCGATGTTTTGATGGTGGTTTCGTTCTATGTGTCACTTTAATCTACTCCCTCTATTTTTTTTGAACGACTCGCACAAGACGGTACGAAGTTCTGTTGATAGCGCAAGAAAAAAAAATACAAGATTACAACCTGGAGGGTCGTAACCAGGAAAAAAAAAATACCACCACCCACACACCGACATCGCCAACACATAAGCCCAGGAGAAGGCTGGCACCGGACCGGCCGCCGCTAAGCGTGACCGACCGCCACTAAACCAACAAAGGGACACAGACGAGATCGCTCCCCTAGGGGATGCCAAACGATGTCTTCAAGAAGACAAGCGACCGAAAAACCGCCGCCGCCGTCCATCGGGGCTCAAAGGAGCCAAGACTGGGCTTTTGCCCGGCAACCACCCTTGAGGGGTGAGACAGCACGACAACGCCCTCAGGAAGGGGAATCATTGTCGGTCCGGCCGAGGCCAGACTAGGTTTTCACCCGCCGCTCACCACCTGCGAATCCACGGCTGACGCATCGATGCTCTACCACCACACAAGCTCCGCTGACATGTGGAACCCCTACACCGGCGTCCCCCGCCAGCCAGCCTTCGTGCGCCGAAGACTGCGCCACACCCTCCGGCAACTCCTCCTCACACCTAGGTCGCCTCCTCCACCGTCGGCCGCGCCTCTCGCGCCAAGCTGGCCTCCTCCACTAGACGCGCCTCTCGCACCATTCCGGTCTCCCTCCATCGGCCACGCCTCTCGCACCAAGCCGGCCTCCATCTCCGCCGCCTGCGCCTCTCGCGCCGAGCCGACCTCCGCTGCCATCGGCTGCGCCTCTCTGCGCCAAGCCGGTCTCCGACCCCTCCACCAAACGATGTCGCGCCGGCCAGAAGCAGTCGTCTGCCACGCCCTCGGCTAGCCATCCGAGTCCGCCATGCCTCCGCTGACCGCAGACACGGTCACCTTGCCACCGCCATCCTCATCTCGCACCCGACTCCTTCCCCGCCTCCAGTTGTTGTCGCTAGCGACCCGCATCCGCCGGCGTCGCCACCGCCTCCACAGCCACGGCCGCAGTCGCCGCTGCCACCGACGCCAGCCTCCGCCTCCGCAAACCGCTGCGCCGTCGCCCTCCACCACCAAGCAGTCAGCCCGACGCCACCGCCATGTCCTCCGCCGCTGTTGTCAGCTGACGCCGCCGCCAAATGCCACGAGCACCACGGCAGGCACGTCCGCGCCATCATCGCCAATTGCCGTCTGGCCGGTCAGCCTCCGCTGCGTGCCAGCCGAGCTGCTCCTCCGAGTCGCGATGCCGTGCCGTCGCGGCCGCTGCCGTCGCAAGCTGTCCCTCTGAGGCGCGCCGCCGCTGCCGCGAGCTCGAGGTCGCGCCGCCGTCACCGCGAGCGCGAGGCCGCCCGCCGTCTTGCCGCGCCACCATCGGCGCGAGCTCGAGGCCGTCCTCCGTCTCACAGCGCCGCCGCCGCACTTCTCCCGATCTGGCCGCCAGGGGGCCAGATCCTCCACCGGGGAGGCCGGATCCGCCCTGCCGGCCGCTCTGGCCGCCGCCTTCCACCTTGCGTGCGTCGCGCTGCCTCCCACGCCGAGGGGATGCTCCGCCGCCGGCGCGTTTTCCCCGCCGCCGCCTTCCTGGCCAGCCGCACGGTTTCAGGCGACGGCGAGGCAGCTGGAGGCGTTGGGAGGGGGCGGCGCTGGCGGCTAGGGTTTCGCTCCCGAGCCACCCGCATGAGAGCGGCGCGAGAGCGCGTATGTCTCTTACTCCCTCTATTTCATATTATAAGTTGTTTTTGACCAAAGTTATAAAAAAAAAATTCAGTAACTTATACAACACCAAATTAGCTTCATTGAATATATTTTGATAATATGTTTGTTTTGTGTTAAAAATATTGATATATTTTTCTATAAACTTAGACAAACATTAAAAAGTCAAAACGACTTATAATATGAAACGAGTAGTTTTTTTTTAATATGGTATGTTGCATATGTGGTGCTTACATGACATTCCATAATGAAGAAAATAAAACTTAAACTTTAAATATAGGTGGGATCCACATGCAAGCTCAGAGATAAAACATTAAAATTAATAGGGCCGACATGTAATTATCCTTCCTTCACTCCCCTCTTTCTCTCTCTCTTGGGCTCTTGGTGAAAAGGCCATCACCGCCTCTCCATTGTGGGGCTGGGTATGGCACGACGTGGCGGAGGATGCAAGCTCACCGGTGTGGTCGGGGAGGCTGAGCTCCACAAGGCGATGACAGCATGGCGAGGCGAGCTAGAGAGGCTTCGGATGGCAAAGAGAGGAAGATGGCGAGGGGGAGCACGGGCGGTTGTCTTCCAATGGGCTTGGCCACAACTCCCCGGACTGATGTGGGAAGAGGCCAAGATCTTGGTGGTGGAGGACGAAGGGCAGCATGGATCTGCTCGGCCATCGACTTCATAGACATGGAGGGCGGCGTGGCTTTCATAGACAACGCAATGGACGGTGCCGAAGGTGCTGTAGATGTTGACGCCCTTGATGATGATCTCGGTGTGGTCGATCAAGCTCGTCGCCTGACTCGCCCGATTTTCTTTACCGCACTCGTCAAGATCTGTGAGGGCCTCAAAATGTGTTTCACACGTATCAGGCGGGTGGCATGGATCTGATTTTGGACGTTTTTTTGAGACATGGTTCTCATTATGCGAATAGTATTGGTAGATTTCAAAACGATGAGATTTATATCGGCATGGACCCAACTAACCTATTATATAAAAGATTAAAAAGACACATATATTGTTAAGCTCGAATCGAGCCTAGGACAAGTCGAGCTCGAGTAGCTCGCAAGCCTCGAGCTTTTTACAGACCTAACCAAAATGACATACTTTAAATTTTGTGACCTAAATCTGCATTTTAAAATTATGGAAATCTAGAAAGGCTAACAAGTTTAGGGACCGACCTTTCACTTTACTCATAAATAAACGAGTTTATAGAATACATATATGTCCTTTTACGACTCAAAAAACTTTATGACAATAAATTGCATACACTTGTTAATTTAAGTTCCCCAAATCTTTACCTACTTAAAAGATTCATAACGTTTATGGCATCCGTCTCCATCACATCTTGATCGGTGTCGTATTTGTTCGTTCCTTCATCCGTCATATGCTATTTGTGCGTTGTGGTGTTATTCGTCTATAATCACCCCTCGTGTACCAATTCGCAATAGCGCGATCCCACTGTAACCTGTGCGGTCGTCTCCGAGATATGCTAGATTGCTCTCTCCCTTGCACAAACAGCCAAGAGTTTTAGTACATGCACTGATCTCAGTGACTTTCGGCCCTCAACATCGATCTTGTTAGACTAACACATTTTAGATGGATATATTATATCTTGAGAAATCCTGATTTGATACTGACATAATCATATCAATACAAAAACACAAAATTTCCCATCCATCCAGAGATTCAGGTAGAAACAAATTCTACTTTCAGTAACTTCTGCAGAACTATATCAGTATCAACATAAGGGATGAAGTCAACAAACAGCATATGAAAATGCAGTGAAGTTTAGCGCAATTTTGGTTTAGAGTGCAGAGCTCCTAAAAGATCTCAATTGGTGAAGAACGAACAAATAACCCCATAAGAAGCTAACCAAAATTTTGGTTTAGAGTGCAGAGCTCCTAAAAGATCTCAAGAAGGTGAAGAACAAATAAGTGCACAAGAAGCTAACCAAATAAATAATTTCTTGCATGTATTTTGCTGTCAGATCAGCCTCAGCTCAAGAAACGTAGCATGAAAAGCGACGAAAAACAATGGCAACCATATTCTCTTCTCTTGGTGATTTAAAAATAAAATTTTTCTCTACTCTTTCTATATTTATATTTTCTCATAATCTCTACTATTATAAAAATTAAAGATGTTTCCGCTAGAATTTTGGTATGCCATCCATGTTTGAATTGGTTTCAATTTTATATTTCTGTCAAATTCTTTTCTTTTTCTTACGCTAGAGTGTCCTTATCTAAGACACGCTCGAATTAATTGGGCCCGCACATTTTCACGCACCCCTTGCCGCATGCAGCAATCAGGCCCGCGCCTGAGTCCGTTTTCCACATGCGCATTTGCGTGCCGCCGCAATTAGACCCGCAACGTCCTCGCGCACGCGATTTTTCCACATGCTCGATTGGGCCCGCGACGCCCTCGCGCGTGTGATTTGCCCTTGCTGCATGTTCGCTTGGGACTGCATCGCCCTCGCCCGCGATTTAAAAATTGAAGATGTTTTGTCAAAACTATGGTATGTCGTCCGTATCCGATTCCCGTCATGCATAATATTCTTTGCGAAGTCACGACTCGAGAGTGAACTACGAAAGAGACTCTGTTTGATGTGGATACCAAGTGAATGAAACTCGCTGAGTCCGTGTGGATATCACGTACGTCGTTGCCCAGATCATATGATTCTTCGTACTACACAACACGATTCCTAGGATATGTTAGCATGATTTCATGTCGATCTTCACACATGCTCGTACATACTCCCAGGGATACCGTTATATTTAGGGGTGAAAATGGTACGGAAACGGACGGAAACAACCTTTATCGTTTTCGTTTTCGTTTTCATATTTATTCCAAAATCGGAATCGGAAACCCCGGAAACGAAAACAAAAACGAATATTATCGAAACCGAAAATGGAGCGAAAATGAACTGGCACGGATACGGTAACGAAAATTTATCGAAATACAAAAACCCCTCAAACTGAGCTTCAAACTTTTGTCAAGTCCAATTCTCAAGTTCAGCAGTCAACAATTCATCATAAAACACAATTATATCAAGTGTAATTGTTAAGTCTCAATAGCAAAATATATTCTTCTATAACTTCATATAATTGTCACGCCCCGAACTAGCCCCGAACGGTACTAGCCCGTGACGCTCCAAATTAACCTGTTAATCGATACCAGTCCTAGGAAACAATGCTGGTATCACAGGAAGACAGAATATCACAACAACAGAGGTCTCTTTATTACAGAGTAGGAGTATAGTCATGTTGGGCTGCGGACAGATCCCGAGCTCATAACTGCATTACAAAAGGGAAAGCGGAAGCCAAGACTTGGACCAATCATCACAGGCGTGATTTGGGAACTAGGCCGAAACCCTAAAACTCATCGTAGTCGACTTGCTCCTGGAAGAACTCCTCATCAGCGGGATCTACTTCATCTTCTTCAGCAAATGGGGGGGATTATTTATATAGAGCAAGGGTGAGTACAGGAGTACTCAGCAAGTCATGGGAATTAAGTGTTTAATGCGGGCTTCAAAGGAAAGGCTGTTGTCTTTGCAATTGATTTTATCTAAACTCCTTTTTGAAACAACTAAGTGAGTGCTTCTCAACGACACGGATGAGACAGTGCGTCTCGTCCGGTCGGAGTATGTGCAATGTATCAGTCTTTGATTTGATTCAAGGTTGGCACCCGGCCAACATCTTTCAAACGGCCACCCGGGCCTGGCTGATCCTATCAGCCGCAGATTTTCCAAACATCGAACTCATTCCACAACAGTAATTTCACAAGCAGTAGTCAAACAAAACTACGCTAGGAATCACCTCACATCCGCCCATGACCGTGGGCACGGCTGTTCGAACAGTTTAATAACCTCTGCAGAGGGGGTACACTTTACCCACACGACATTACTAACCCGGATCACCCAGCCCGTGCAGAACAGCCACGTCTGGAGACCTTGAGGCTTTCATGACAAGGCATTTCGAAAGCCGACACAGGTTCACTATATGCCAACGAGAGGGGTCCTAGACCAACACCAGGTTAGGTCCCAGACCATACTGTGCCAGGAAACCCGGGGGTTCTCCCCGGCACCACCCCGTTGAATCCACATGTCTCTTGGCATCATGGTTCCCCCGATTAGCTAATTACTCAGCCAGGGGTGTCCCATTCCACCCATATGGTCGCACTTGCCTTATGTTTGAATGAAATTCCAAGGAAACGGTCCTTAAGTGCAAGAGCGGGAAACCGTACTCCCGGTATGTTCCCCGGTCCGCGGTTTTGGAAATTCATTTTAGTTCGCAAGCACCGACCCAGGTGTCGGGTTTTTCCAAGTCTTTTGTAAAACCCCAAGTTTTACCCACCGTTGGATATTTTAAATTTGAGGAGAGGTGTTCCGATGCGCGTGTCCGAAGGCCCGTGCATCGAAGCACAACAGTTGACAAAGGAGGTTTAAGTGTTCAATAATTCAAGGAGGGTAATTGCAGCAATTAGGATTGGGGCAGACAGGCTATCTCGCAAGCCGTGGCCGAATTACTCGTGTTAATCCTATTCATGCAATATTTGTAGAAAAGAAATACTTAGATTTAAATTATAGGTGCAAGATGATCAAAGGTGACTTGCCTTGCTCGAGATCTTGAGCTTGATCCTCGAAATCCTCGCACTGCGGGTCTTCGGGCTCCGAAACTACACGTGAAACGGTACAACTCAACAAACGGCGAAAATAAAGCCATATTATTGACCTCTAAGCATGCCATTAGATAGATCTCGAGATTTGAGGATTTTTGGAAGTTGAACGGAGTCAAACGGACGTACGGTTGAGAAGTTATTGAATTTCTAAGATTATTGGATTTTTGGTCTAAAGGAAAAAGGATTTAATTAAACCCTTTTGAAAAAGAAAAGAAGGAGGGAGGGAGATTAGACTTCCCTCGGGCGGCTAGGGCGCGGCCCGAGAGAAGAGGGCGGCTCGGCCGAGCTAAATGGGCCGGCCAGCCCGAGAGGACACGGCCCATCAGGGCGCACGGGAGGGGAGGGGAGAGGGAGCCTGTGGACCGGGCTCACCTCGCGTGGCCCCGAGTAGGACCCGCTTATCGGTGACACGATTCACCGTGCGGAGGGAGCACGCGGCGGCGCGCTAGGGTTTGGGGGAGGGACGCGGTGCACGCGCGCGGCTCGCGGTGGGTGCGGATGCGGCAGGCCCACGCGCAGCCTCACGACTCGCGGTGGACCACGTGCCCGAGCGGGGCGGAGGGGAGCGGCGGACCGGGGTCAGCTTGACCCGGTCACGGCCGAGGTGGCACCGACGTGGCGCCTACGTGGCTGCCATGCGGGCCGGCGGGAGGTTGAAGAAGGCGTCGGCCGGAACGGACGGCGGACGGCGGCTGCGAACGGCGGGGCGAACCACGGCGATACAGGCGAAAGCGAGCACACCGGGAGGTAGCACGGGTTGAGAGGGGACGAGCCAACGGCTCGGATTCGCCGGGGGATGATCGACGGCGGTGGATTGCGGTGGGGGCAACTGGCGGTGAGAGAAGAGGGAAACGGCGACGAGACGGCTAGGGTTGGATTCAAAGGGGCTAGAGCATCTAGGGAACCTCAGGAATCCATACCTTGCGCCGGATTGATCGGAAACGCTACGGGAGAGGCCGACGACGAGAGGCGGCTACCGAACACGGGCGGTGACGGCGACGAGCACACAGCGAGCGGCGACAAGGCTTGGGGCGGCGCCAGCTAGCTACGGGGGGTCTACTCGTGCTACTACCCGAGTCTAAGGGGAGGAGATGGAGCGAGGAAGGAGAACGGAGAGGATGCACTACCACTGCAGAGGAGGGCGCTGTGACGATGGCCGACGGCGCGAAACGTGATCGTTTCGGCCTCGGGCCGAGGAAGAGGAAGGAGACGAGCGCCCGGAGTCCACGTCACGTGTCCACGAACGCGACGGCTCCTCCGGCACGCTCAGCAACGGACGGCGATGATGAAATAGGGCAAGGGAGCAGCAACGGCGCGGCGGCTTGGAGCGAAACAGGGGGATCGAGCGAGAGGGGGAGGGGCGGCTTTTAAGGGGTGGCTATGTCGGTTCGGGAACCGACCTTGGGGCAGTGCTGGGGCGAGGGAGCTTCGAGGAGAAGGAATGGGCTCACGGGCGCGGGGTCAAACGGCATGGGCGACGGCTGGCGCGGCGCGACTGCTCCTCTGCGTCCAGGCGCTGGAATTGAGCGAGGGAACGGAGGGAGGGCGAGGCGTCGGTCCAAGAGAGGAAGGCGGGAAATGGAGGGGGAGAAAGGAAGCTCTCGCTATGCCGATTTGGGGAGGGAGAGAGATGGGAGCAGGAGGCGCTGCCTCCGGGTTTTGGACGGATGCGAGCGGCGCGGCTCGGGCACGCATGCTGGCTCGCGGGGCAGGGCGCGGCGCAGGCGGCGCAGCGCGGCAGGGCGCGGGGCCGGACGGCGCAGGCACGGGCAGCAGGTGGCTGACAACGGCGGCGACGCGCGGGCACGCGCGCGCGAAGCAACGGCGCACGGGTTCGAAATTCGCGGACGGGGGGTCGCCGGGGAGAGAGACGGGGAGAGGGAGAGCGAGAGAATGAGAGAGAGGAGATGGCGCTCGGCTCGGCGTCGGCTCACGCGCACGCGCGTGCGGCGCACGGGCAGAGCGAGGGGAAAGCTGAGGGAGAGAGAGACAGAGAGAAAGAGAGATGGGTCGAGAGGGAAATCGGCCCACCGAACCTGAGGGAGGCAAACTAGACTTTTTTAGAGGGGACGGAATTTGGGAGAGATTTGGATTTGGAATTTGAATTTGGCGGTGGATCGGGGATTCGAGATCAGAGATTGGCACGGAGACTGACAACAAGCAAAGAAACAGATTTCGCAATTAGGGTTTTTAGAATTTAATTTTCTCGCTAGGCGCCACGACAGAACGGGCGCTACAATAATTTGCATAACACATATTCTAAAAAAATTACAGCAAAACACCATGGTATAAGGTGTACAGTATACACTATTATTCAGTGCTATACTGCTATCACTCCATCATCATTCATCAGCACATAGTTCATCAATCATCAGTCATCACAGAACAACAACACACATCAGACCTGCTGGCTGCTACGACTGCGAGGCGAGGCATCGGCGGCGGTGAGGAAGAGCCGCTAGGGGGGTTTGAGGTGTCGTCGACTCGTCGGTGTGGCGGTGGCGTCGTCGTCAGTGATGGTGGTGGCGACGAAACGGCGGGACGGCGCCGCGGGAGGGCGGGAGGGCGCCGTGGGACGGCGGGACGGCGGCGGTATGAGACGGCGAAGACAGCGGGGGTGAGGTCGCAAGTAGCCGAGGAGCCGATGGGCGTAGGAGGTGGGCGCGGGCGGTGGGCGGAGCGCGATGCCCCGATCTGGATGCGCTGCTTCGCCGCCGGCTCGCGGTCTCGCGATGGCGATGCCGTGTCCCATGTGTATGTCTCTCTCCTCTCTAGGGTTAGTTGCTCTAATTTGGGTAGATGCCGCGATTTTGGGTTGGGCTGGGAACTTGGGGACACTTATAGACTATTGATTCTATGGGCCTTTTTTAACTTCGGAAATTCCGACAAATATTCTAGAATTTTTACGACCTATTCCGAGTTCCAACGTAAACTGCTAATATCATATTCAATTCTATTTCCAAGAAATTCTGAAAAAACTCTGACCGGCTGATTCCGTTTCTGAAAACAGGCCCGGAATCCGGAAAGTTTCGGTACCGTTTTCACCCCTAGTTACATTAATCCATAAGAATCAGTTATACTTTTGTTAACGACCAAATTTGGTAATATCAGTATCGGAGAAGAAGACTAGATCGAAGCGGAATCAAAGATGAAGATCGTCGCGGAAACAGAGTAAGAATCGGCTGGGGTCCAAATCGGTTACGATCGGGATCGGCTAAGTCCAAGTCAGACTGGGTTGGGTAATACAGCCGATTCCGACAATATGACTTGGTGTACGACATCGGGTTGAGTTGATATGCTTCAAGATGATTGCCATGCACGGATAGAGTCCTGAGAAGGCAATTGTATCTATTAATTAGGATATTTGATGTAATTTCCTTAGAGATATGTTTGGGCAAAAGTCTGCCACAAAGGCTTATGGTATCTTAGAGTTTGTTAGGGATAAGAGTCGTGTCCGATATGGATATGTTGTGTAATTCTCAGGTATAAATAGACCCCAAGCCCTATGTAATCAATTTAACACACGTTCAATACAATCTCGGCGCATCACCACCCTTTTTGCTTTAGTTTTATTTCGACGAGTTCTTGCTTTCGGGTTGAGCTGCATCGGTTTCGATTTTCAACAAGAGGTAAAACTTGTTATGACGGCTTGCGTTCTCGGGATTAGTGCTTCCATCTTTATGATACTCTAATCTTGTTTATGTAATTCGTCGAGCTATCATATATCTTATATAATCTCTGACAATATCGCTATTTAATCTACAATCGGCTAACGTCTATTAATAGAGGGCAGCCGATTAGGTTAAATATCAATATTGGCTTAGATTATATATGATATCCACCACTCTATGAAACTTCCAATGGCTTAATTGTCTAGATATTGTCTTTCTTTTCATACTTATAGCTGCATCAGTTGAGTTTGATCTTATGAGTCGTGATTAGAGTCTCAATCTCTAGCTTGCTTCTTGGTTGCCGATTAGGGTAGTATCGGGATTTCAGCCGATCTTACCTAGTTTAACTATATTTGTTTTATATGCTTCATTGATATGTTGAATCCGCTCTTTATGTTAAGATCTTGTTGCATTTAAGTATATTAGGCTTTTGTTTGATATATTCTATTTGCTTTGATATCTTAGTATAGAGCAGTATCGGAGTATTAGCCGATACATGCTAGATCTATTTGATCGGCTATGCTATGAACATATATAATCTCATTATTAATATATATTTCGATCTAAGTGATTTATACTGTCTCGGCATGGCGACCGATCTATCTCAATCACTTGATTTAAGTATATATCGATATAAGGATTATATATCGTTAATATCTACAGCCGATCGAGTAGATTTAGTTCTGTTTTATTTATTAATGCTTGTCGATCGATGCATATATGACATCGGCTCAAAGATAAATGATATGTCATCAGCACCTAGCCGATCGGCTATCGTTTATGGATTTAACCACGGTTTCTTTGTCTTTATTTCTTGTTGATTGCAGGATCAAATCAACTGGCACGCTAGCATACCCGAATGCGAGTTTTGGACCTGCATTGGAATTAAGCAGATCTCCCAGGCCTCGTGTTTTTCGTCAACAACTTTCGAAAAGAACATGCTAATCAAAATAAAGGACGATCGAAGTTGTTGATTCCGTTTGTCATCAATTCCTGCCCGACTTGAGATAAAGGTTAACGACAAATCAAGCTCGTGTTTGAAGGCCTCATTGTTTGGCTTATGCTTATTTCTAAGCCAAATTTTAAATTTTAGAAATTAATTTTGATTTCGACATTTTGGTTCCGATTCTATAATGAAAAAACGAACCCGGTAGTAATTTCTTCTTGGCGGAATGACTTTTTTTATCATACTTTATTTTACAGCATTTACTTTGCGTCGCTAATAACATGTATATAAGAGATTTGCACATAAATAGTCTTTTATTTGGTAACAAGTAATTTGGATAGGCACATGATAAACGAAATAATGGGCGTGATTATTTATCCACTACACATATGTACAAATTAAATTGGCTCTACCCATTGCAATGCACGGGCATCTTTTCTAGTAGATGACAAATTTGATAATATATGGCGGCGCAGTTACGTGGTATATATACAAGTCTGAAGGTATCATTATATGTACGAGTTTATTTTGGATTTCTTATATAACTGTTAGCTTATACTCCCTTATTTTATAGTATAAGTCATTTAATTTTTCTCTTAACTTTTTTTTTAAGTTTGATCAAATTTATAGCATAATATTGTAATCCTCAACACCATTCTTGTTCATTGGTAACTTAGCTTCTAGCGGAGAGGCAGAGGGGACAGCGCTAACGTCATTAGCGTTGTCATGTTGGACCATGGCACTAAGGCAAATTTTGCTACAGGACATCGCGACTTCGTGGTTTTAGCTGTAGGACACTGCATGAAGTCACTTTTGAGGGAAGACACTCTCAAAATGTGGTTATTTGCCAGGGGATACTCTATCCATTAAATTAATATTTTTGTGCTGACTAAGCGAGAGGGGCCCACTTTTTTACATGGTTTGACCAAATTGCCCCTCCTTTCTCTTTCTCTTTCTCTTCCTCTCTCTCCCTCCTTTCACTCTTCCCAGTGAGGGAAGCAGTCAAGAACACGACGGGGTTGGCTACTAAGGTGTCGCGGCGCATGGGGACGGGCGTGGGCGGCAGCGCGCGGGGACACACGGAAGACGCCGGCGCGCGGGCGATGGGCGGTAGCGCGTAGGGACACGCGGAAGACGGCGGTGCGTGGGGATGGGTGTGGGCGGCGGCGTGCGGGGACGGGTGGCGCCGACAAGGGTGTTGGAGGAGGTGGGCTATGCTGACGAGTCTGCCGCCCCCTCGAGCTCCGCGGCTCTGCGTCAATGGCAAAGCGCTGGGAGGATGCGGCGGTGACGAGCAGCGCCGAGGAGGGCGTTGGACGGCACTGGCGGCTGGATGGCAACGGGCAGTGGCGGAGGCTACTCGGGGTCACAGGTTAGCGCCGTCGGCGTGCGCTCCCTCCCTCCCTCCCTCCCTCCCTCCCTCCCTCTCTCTCTCTCTCTCTCTCTCTCTCTCTTTCTCTCGCTCTTCTGACTCCTGTCTCCTTGCAGAGGTGATGTCTCCAGTCTCCATCCCAGCGCCGAGCTCGTCGCTCGTGGCCATGCGTGGGGTGAGGACGACGTCGCCGGTGGGGGTAGATGAGGCAAGGAGGAAGGTTCGGGGTGGTCGCCTGCGACGACCGGACGTGGTGCTATGGCCGGAGTGCGAGAGGGAGTTAGTTGTGGGTAAAGAATATGACAAGTGGGCCCGGGGGCATTTTTGACCTTTTACATTGTTTTTCTCTCCTATTGAACCAGCAATTATTTTTTATTGTCTGCGGTGTCCATTAGCAAATAATCACATTTTGAGAGTGTCTTCCCTTAAAAGTGACTTCGTGCGGTGTCTCATAGCTAAAACCACGAAGTCGCGATGTCCTATAGCAAAATTTGCCTGACACTAATGATGTTGGAGTCGCGTCATTTCAAGAATAAGTTTTTAGGATCTATTTGTAGAATAAGTTTTCTAAAACGATCAGAATGTGAAAAATCCAACTCATACTCGTGACCAAAGAGAATTCCGGATCAACCTGGACCAACACACCACCACGCGATTCTGCCAGGCCAGGCCCATTTCGCCCCTGGCCCGGCGCGGCATACGTACGTGGGCTTCTGACAAGGCCTCCATCCCTCCAACTCAATCGGCGCACCTAGGAATAAGTTCATCTGAGGTCCTTTAACTTGTCAACGAATCCGATGTTCGTCCCTCAACCGAAAACCAGATACAACGGGTCCCTCAACAGTCAAAACCAATGCAATACAGGTCCCATGACGGTATGGACAACGGTTTTCGGTGACGTGACGCCTATGTGATTAATTTGACTCGGTCTTCATATGACGTGACAATGACGTGGAGCTTAAATGGCAATCTGATTTGGAAGATAATAAAAATTATGGGCCCACATGTCAGTTACACAAAAAATATTTTAAAAATGGTGAGGCCCACATGGGCCCCACATGTTATCCTCACCCCTCCTCTTCTTCTTCCTCCTCTCTCCCCAACTCCCCTTTATTCATCTATCTCCACCTCCCGAGTTGTACTCTTTGTGCACGCTTGAGGTCACGCCAGAGCGGCCGCGGAGAGAGGCCGGAGGCGTTGTTTCACCACGCACGCCAGGTGCTCGATGGCAAACCAAGCCAAAGGATGCCCTGGTGTTGCCTGATTCTTGTCCCGACGTCTCCGAAGTTGCTGTTTCACAGCAGCGGTAGGCTCGTCGTTGCGCTCTTCTCTACCAATGGCTTCGAAATCCCCGACTAGTTCAGGGACTTCTGGTCCATGGTTGACATACACGCCATTGCTTGCTAGAGCTATGCTGTAAAAAGACTGGGTAAAGATACTTTCCAATGCCAGATCTCAAGCTTCGCCACGCTGTTCTCCGCTTTTCCATTGTTCCCTGAACTAGGAGTGGCCTTCCTTGGCGAGCCGCACCATGAGATGTGTCCCGCCATATCACGTTGCTATTGTTCCATCACCAAAACTATCACCCAAACAGTGCTCCTCTCCTTTGCTCGCCTCATTTGAGCCGAGGAAGACAAACAATGTTACTTGGGGTGCCACAAGGCTAGTAGGTTGGCAGCCATGGCCTTTATTGCTTTGCGGAGATAGAGGACGTTCCAATCCAGATCATGTGACTCAACAGTGTGGCGGAGGGTCCAAGAGGAAGAAGGCATCAACGAACTGAGCGGTTGTGCGGGGCAACGCAACTTGAGGGGGGAGCGCGCGATGGCAGGTGGGATGGGAGGCAGAGCGAGGGCATCTAGATATGTTAATAATCTGATTAATTGTTGGTAAGTGTATTTGTAATCTAACTAATTGTTGGTCAAAAGATTTATACCTTTTTATTTTTAAAAGTACATATCACATACTTTCTTATGGAGGAAGTAATTTGTAAATGTGGGATGGGTGCTATGTATATGTTTCAGGGCATCCAGATGTGGATGTTGTTAATAACAACATCATGCTTTGGATGTTGTTGGAACACCGTCCAATAACCTGAGGCAGATGCCCTTAGCCCCTGATCTACCCCAGCACTCATAGACTGTCCCAAGCCCAATTGCCCAAGTGCCTTTCCATTCTTGAGTAATATCTACTTGGTAATATCCATCCAAAGAACAACATTGGACATACGCAATATCTTTTCTCAATGGCATTGGATGGATCATGGATGCATTACAGAAAACAAATTCCATATATACGGACAAGCAAGTAAGCCAACAACCAAAAAAAATGGAGAAACAAATATTTTAGATGTTTATAATCGAATAACAAGACAGAAGCCTTAAAAAAATGGAGATAAACAATACTAGAGGTTTACCATCCAATAAAACAGGCTGACGCTTTAAGATTCTTTCACAAGTCATTCATTTCGTCAAAAATCAAAAAGAGTAGACGTAACCTGTCGCCCTTCGGTCAGGTCGTGCATTAGGTGAATTGATAGTATCAAGCACTAAGTGATAAAAGTTAATGTGATGACAAAGTGATCTTACGAAGTACAATCCCAGATGCCACTACACAAGTAAGAAGCCCCCATGATCTTACTCGGTGAAGATAGCATCCCCCACCGAAGCAAGAAAGACATGACAGCTCGGCGGTGACTCTACCTCCCGAGAGCGCCGTCCGATCACAAACTCGAGGCATCAAAAATGTGCAAACAGTTAGACCAATCTGATTCAAATCAAACAGAAAATTAGAATTAACCATGCTCCATCAGCATGCCTTACAGAGAGATCGATTAATTAATAACCATTGCATGGTAAAAAAAACAATAATAATAATCTGGGCATGAGCTGAAGTCTTAAACAACACGCATCAGACGAATTCGTGAACCAAAACTATCGTTTGCAAGATTATGTACAAAATTACCACCCACTTGATAAGTTTTTGTGTTATTGTGTACCAACAATACCATTTACTCTCTAAGATTTTCACGTTGTAAGATCTCGCGCGTTGAAGTGAATCATTATGAAGTGTAGGGCCATTTGAACCAAAACATAGTAAAAAATAATAATTTAGCAATGTGCTTCAATATTTGATATAGCTAAAAGGTCCCCTTGGTAAGAACACACATGACATCCATTGAACATTGCACAGATGCATTTTTTTTCACACTGATGTTGGATGTTCGCATTACTATTCTCATAGAAAAAAATTCATATATACAGACGCTACTATAGTGAGTAAGCGAAAAAAAGAGAGAAACAATGCTAAACATTTACATAATAGAAAAATAACAAGACGAAAGCCACAAACAACAAAAAAAAAAAGAGAAACAATAATAGATGTTTACCATCAAATCTTTATCTTTATAAAAATTAAAGATATTTCTATCAGCCGTTTGATGCATTGCCTGTATCCAGTTTAACGTGAATAACTATTATATATCCTCCTCCTAGCCTAGCCCAACCGACCCACACCATAGTGCCGCTCCGCTTGCGCTCCTCTCCCAATCAGTACCTTTTTTCTCTTCATTTTTTCGCTTTATTTTTCTTCCAATCATCCTGATCCTCTCCCTCTTCTTCTGATCTCCGTTTTCTTCCAATCATCGAAAAATCATCCTGATCATGTCCCTCTTCTTCTGATCTTCTCTCCATTATCCTCTTTTTCTTTTTTTCCTCTTTTTTTTCTCTTCCCAATATCTCTCATAAATACTTTCCTTTTGAAATTATCGTTGTTTAAGGTAGGTACGATGTTACTTTGCAAATGCCCAATCTACAGTAAAAAAAACCTTTCACAAATTGAATGATCAAAATTTCAATCTTTGGTCGATGATAATATCTCTTTAGCAATCTATAGCAAATACCCATGCATCAATTTATGGATTAGCCGCCCGATCGATTTGTGAGGCTATTAAAAGGTGTATATAAGGGATTTTTCGTATGATGACGCATGAAGCGAGCGCAACTGGATTCAATGCTATATGATTTCTAACTTTGTTTTTCATTGTTTTGTTTATCTTGTTCCGTTTTATCATTTGAATTGGCCGAGTTTTTATCAATCATGAAAATTATATTCACCTATTGCAGCGGACATGTATTTTTGCTAGTAAAAAAAAGACTTGCTTTAAGATTCTTTCACTAGTCATTTAGTTTAATCGAAAATTAAAAAAAAAAAGCTAGGGGGATCCTATCTTGATCCCTCTAGTCAGGTTGTACATTAGGCGAATTGATTTTATCAAGTACTAGGTGGAAAAAATTGTGATGACAAAGCTACCCAACGAAGTACGCTCCAGTCGCCACTACAGAAATAAAAAATCTCCCATGAGACTGGTCTCACTCAGTGAAGATAGCATTCCAATGATACAAGAAAGATATACCAGATCGGTTGCATCTCTATCTCCAGTAGAGTATGCGTACCGATCTTCTACTTGAGACATCAGTCCTATCTTACTATATGATCGATGTCCACTAGCTCCTAAGACTTAATATGACAGTGTGTCACATTATCACCATCATCCACTAGCAATTATTATTTAAAATATTTGAAATATCATTTATAATTTTGTTATATTTTTAGAACTCGATAGGTAAACAATATCAAATCATTATCTTCATATTTTTTTCACACTTTTTAAACATATACATCTACTATTTTTATAACGTATAGTATGTATTCATCTACATATATCCTGCAGCAAAGCGTGAGGAATTAACTGTAGTAGTTAACTAGACCGACATAATTCAAATAGAACAGCAAATAGAATTAACTCGTCAGCACCATCGATATGTCTTTCTTAGATTGATTAATTAAATATCAGCAGGCGGATCTAACCTGGGACCTGGGTCCAGTCTAACTTGGGATTTGGTACACTAGGGTTAAGTGGGTGTCAGAGAGAGATGAATGAGAGAGGGAGGATGTGCATAACGGATGGGATTGCTTACCAGGATGGATATGGCGCAGCGGGACGACGGCCGGCGTCGCGGCCTGCTTGCGAGATAGATCGGCGGCGTAAGGGGTGGGCGAACTCGGAAGGAAGGGAGACGACACGGGAGTTGACGGCTTGACCTAGATGGCTAGAAATTTTCGTCCGTAAAAAAATATTCGTCCGAGATTAAAAAAAAAAAGGATATCTCCGATTTTCTTATCGTCCTCGCGCAAAAATTCATATCCAATTTTCCTCGCGCACGTGCTAGCTTATAGATGGGCCAGCTTTGCACGTCTCCTCACTGGGCCGGCTGGGCCATCTGCCCAGCCCCCAACTGCAAGTCTGGAACAGCTCCTCAGCCGGTCTCCACCTGAGCCAAATGGGCCTGCTGCCCTTAGCACCTTAGTCACCACGCAGCTTGTGTATTTGATATGCGAAATTATATTTGATATGACGTGAAATTATGGCCCTGTTTGGTAGGACTCCAAACTCCAACTCCTAACTCTAAACTTCAACTCCAGTGAGAGCTACTACCTTCGTTTCAGGTTATAAGACTTTCTAGCATTGCCCACATTTATATAGATATTAATGAATCTAGGTACATATATATGTCTAGATTCATTAACATATGTATAAATGTGGGCAATGCTAGAAAGTCTTATAATATGAAACGGAGGAAGTAGCTCCTATAGCAGCTAAAGTGGATATAAAAGTGTTTGACTATATTGGTTAGCTCCACTCCACCACATCCCTTGTTGGCATTTCATCCAACACCTCGTTAGCATCGCCTTGCCGACGCCGCTCAGCTCGCGCTACCAACGCCACTGCTCAGCACGCGCGCGTTGCCCTCCGCTGCCGCCGCCGATGCTACTCCCACGTGCCGCCGCACGCCCATCGCCGACCCGCGCCGCCTTATGACGCTGCCACTGTCGACGTAGCCGCATGCCGATGCCGCGCGTCGACTGCTGACCGTGCGCCGACGCGCCGCCACCCCCGCCACCGTATGCTGCCGCCGCAGGCGCCGACACGGGCGGCCGTCAGAAGGAGGTTGGGAGGAAAGATGAAGTGGCTGTCGGGAGGAGGTTAGGGAGGAAGATAGAGAGGAGAGAGAACAAGAGGAGAGGAGTAGGAAGGGGTAGTTCAATGGCATTTTTGCGTAAATACACTAAAAAATTAGAGGGTAGTGAGTCTTAGATTGAGTAGAGCTATGAAGCAGCAAAAACCCAGCTCCACCCCCATAGTTCATTTTTCAGGAGTAGCTCTGCTAACTCCACTCCTAAAAACGGAGGATATGAACCGTTTGGCATAGCTCCGGCTCCAGGTAAGTTGGAGTTGGGAGTTAGAGCTATGCCAAACGGGGCCTTAAAACTCGATTTACCCAAAGGCTAGCAAGAAAGCTAAGGCTCTCTTCGGTATCCCCTCTTCCCAACCCCTCTCCCTTGTTTTCCGCGCGCACGCATTTCAAACTGCTAAACGGTATGTTTTTTGCAAAAAGTTTATATACGAAAGTTGCTTAAAAAATCAAATTAATCCATTTTTGAAAAACAAATAGCTAATACTTAATTAATCACGCGCTAATAGACCGCTCCGTTTTCCGTAATCACTATTCAGGATGGAAACACCTATGTGCGAACACAGCCTAAGAGCAAGTTCAATAGTATAGCCCACTACTAGCTCCAATTCATCTATAGCCGATCTAATAGCCAATTCATACAATAGTAGCTTACTATACTATTAATATATGGTCCCACCTGTCATACACACATTGCGTCTTGGAGTCCGTGCTACGGTTGGCTACAAATCTGTAGCCCGCTATTCTTCTCTCTCATCGTTTATCTCATTAAAATATGTTTATAGCTGGCTAATAGCCTGCTATTGTACCTGCTCTAAGTAGGAGTAACTGCCACAATTTTCTCATGGCACGAAATTTAATTCAACATGAAAATTTATGTCACGCAATAGACACAAATTGTAGCCTATTACCTGGAATATCCCTGTTCTCAAGTGAACCAACCATCCCCAATACTCCAAAGTAATTCAAATAGGATGAAACCTATGCAGCAATGTGCTGTGCTCATCATCCTGATTTATAAATTTGTAACTACTAGAATACTAGAGAGCTAGTGAGCCACAAGACCCTTTTTTTTTCCCAAAGAGAAGGCCACACCCCTCCCGCTTTCATTAAAGAAAACAAAACACACACAAGGTTCGATAGGCCACAAGACCAGCTATGACATCAACTATTCAACTAAACCTCAGTCTTCAGTAAACGAAGTTACAAATTAAGGGTCAATTTGGAACATGGGTTACTGCTGATTGTGGCTCACCAGTATTGCTAGCTATACTAGTATTATCTATGGATGGTAACTGCGGTCGTTATCACGCAGAACAATCACTAGTTACTGAATGAATCTCTCTACTGTTGTAAAAATTGACAGTGTTACTAAATACAGCTCAGCTCAAATGGCAGGTTGCATCCATAATCCAGCTCAAGGCCCATCCAAGCGTCGTTTCTTCGCCAGCTCATCGGGACGATCAGGGCTCGCGTCTCTGCCTCGGCAACCTGTCGCCTCCTCCTCCTCCTCTTTCACTGTCTCCTCCATCTTCACCTCATCCTGCAAGTTATCCAACCCCTCCAACCCCTTGAAGATGTTACAACGCTTCCAGACTTGACCTTCTAGCAGGCCGGCCTTGCGGTAGCACTCTAGGAGCTCTTCGAACGCAGTAGCAGGGTCTCTGATAATCCTCAACGCATGTCCTGCACAAGACCGGCCGGATTCGCAAAGGATTAGCCAGACTAATTCGCCAATTACGCGGACCGGCCGGAATGGCCGGATGATATATAGTTCTCACATGGCAAAGAGGAGGGGGCAATCACGTACCTCCGCCGGGAACGTTATCCGGGCCGATGACGATGTCGCGCACCACACGCTGGAACTCCTCGTCCTGGAGTAAGTCGTCGTTACGCTTACGCCTCGGGGGATGCGGCTCCGCCTCGTCGTTGATCCCCTGGATTTCCTCCGCCGGCAACGGTTTCTCCTCTCCGGCGGCGGCCATGGCTACGATCGATCGCGTTCCCTGCGCGCGCCTCGCCCTCGAATCCGAAAGCTACGCGGGTTTCGATAGCAGAGTCAAGACAGCGAATTTGGGGGGTTAGGGCTTCGAAGCCGCGTTGCCTTCTGCCGCGGCTCGTATCCGAGTAGCTCACGGACACGGCTTTCCTACTCTCGGCAAAGTGTTCTCCCGCTTCCAGGCCATAGGGGGAACAGCCAATGGGCAATGGCCACGCTGCCACAGCGCCACGCCCTGGCGGCCCGGAAGCATGGGCCACCGGAGGATTGCCGTTCGCTGGGCCTGGTGGTGGTGGGCATTTTATGCCTGGTGGGCTGAAAGACCTCATAATGTAGTGTTTGGCCCAAATAATTGACAGCTCAAGAGTGGTAAACGGGATCATGACAGATTTTTTTAAAGTAAAATACATGGCCGTTCCTTAAATTTGAGAGCCGGTGTCACTTAGGCCCGTAAATTTAAAAATTACACATCTAGATCCACCATCTTGGTTTAATGAACCATAGCCGGTCCAAACCTCATTTGACTAGAGCTGACCGTCGATGTGGCCGATGTGGCATTCCACGTAGGCAACACACTTATAGCTAGCCCCTCCGCAGTGAAGAGTTGTGGAAGAATTACAATTTACCCTTCACGCTACAGTACCACCCTGAAACCCATAAAATCCCTCGCCTTCTCCCCCGATGGCTTGGGTTAGTGACTCAGGCGGTGAAGTACGGGGTAGCGATGAGGGAGCGGTGGGTGGTGGTGAAGTACGGAATAGCGATGAGGGAGGCGAGGAATTTGGAGATTTTGTGGGTTTTAGGGTGGTACGTAACACGAAGGGGCAAATTACAATTCTTTTACCACTCTTCGTTGTTGTAGGGGGCTAGCTGTAAATGTACTGCCTATATGTAAATGTAGTGAAGTTAAACACAATATCGAAATTACTGTCCAGAGCTCCTAAATGATCATAAAAGTTTACATCTCGAACAAAAAAGCACAGGAGAAGCTAACCAAAGAAATAATGATTGACTGTATTTTGTTGTCAGATGCTCACTGATCAGAAAAATAAACAACGGCTACTACCTAGTGTGACTTACTCAAAAACTAACAGCGGAGCAAAGGTAGGAGTAACTGACACAACTTGCTCAGGACATTAAACATGAAAAATTAAGTCACGCAATACAATCTACACAATTTGTGTTCATCTTCCTGGTTTGTACTAAATTTGTAAGTCTATTATTGAGTTACTGATAATTAAGCCACGAGACCAGATAGTCACATCAGCTCACTCTACCAATGATCTCATTTCAGTGCATGCAAAGGACAAATACTTAGGAATCGCCCGACACTTACATTGTGATTTGTCACCTGCCCAACCCAACAACTTCAAACAAGCAGAAAGTTCACTCCACGTATCTTGGTTTCACTCATCCTCACAAGCTTAAAATTAAGTTTACATTTCAAATTAAGCTTCACAATAACTGGCCAATGGCATTGGATTAAAAATAGTTAGTAATGTCGTTGTGATTTGTGAACTAGAAATCAGTTTACTCCACACAAGAACCCAATAAACCACAGTTGTAAACAGAGTACAAATTATGGGTCAGTCTGGAACATAGGTAAGTATAGAAAGAAATTGTTTTGGAAATATAATCATACGATAGGGAATAGACGCATATACCAAAATATTATCTGTGGATGCTAACAGAAGTCACAATCATCGATAACAAATCATCAGTTATCGAGTTAATACAGCTCAAACGGCAGCATACCAAGAGTTGCTGAGGCACTCCTGAGGGAGGTTGCATGGCACCGCTTCGCGATCTGAGTCCATCAAGCGCCGTTTCTTCACCTCATTGGGGCAATCAGGGGTCGCGTCTCTGCCTCGGCAGCGAACGGCCTCTTCCACTTTCGTCGGCTCTTCCTCCATCTTTATCTCATACTGCGAGTTATCCAACCCCTCCACCTCCTCGAAGATGTTATAACGCTTTCAGACTTGGCCTGGGGAATTAAGAAAAGAAGAAGAAGAAGAAGAAGCAAGGACTCAGCATTAAACTCCGGGGATGAAAAATAAAGAGACAGAGAGAGTAAGACGGGAAAAGGGTACATCACCTTCAATCAGACCGGCCTTACGGTAGTACTCTAGGAGCTCTTCGAACGCAGTAGCTGGGTCTGTGAGAATCCTCAACGCATATCCTGCACAAGACCGGCCGGATTCGCAAAGGATTAGCCAGACTAATTCGCCAATTACGCGGACCGGCCGGATGATGGTTCTCACATGGCAAAGAGGAGGGGGCAATCGAAGAGCGGTCACGTACCTCCGGGAACGTAATCCGGGCCGACGACGACGTCGCGCATCACACGCTGGAACTCCTCGTTGTGGAGGAAGTCTTTGTTACGACTCGGGGGATGCGGCTCCGCCTCGTCGTTGATCCCCTGGATTTCCTCCGCCGGCAACGGTTTCTCCTCTCCGGCGGCGGCCATGGCTACGATCGATCGCGTTCCCTGCGCGCGCCTCGCCCTCGAATCCGAAAGGCGAAAGCTATGCGGGTTTCGATAGCAGAGTCAAGACAGCGAACTTGAGGGGTTAGGGATTCGAAGGCGCGTTGCCTTCTGCCGCCGCGGCTCAATCTGAATATATAGATACTCGCGTATCCGAGTACCTCACGGACACGGCTTTCCTACTCCCGGCAAAGTGTTCTCCCGCTTCCAGGCAATGGCCGTGGCGCCCCTAGGTGGCACCCTCCCACAGCGCCACGCCCTGGCGGCCTGGAAGCATATGGGCCGCCGGAGGATTGCCGGCCACTGCGCCTGGTGAGCTGAAAGGCCTGATGATGTAGTGTTTGGCCCAAATAATTGAAAGCTCATGAGTGGTAAACGGGATCATGACAGAAATTTGTTGCAATCGTGAAAAGAGAACAGTGGTATACTGATTTCAAATATTACTGATATCTAATCTAACCTAATCTACTTAAAAAGATATACTACCTCAATATTTTAATGTATGACGCCGTTGACTTTTTGTTCAACGTTTAACCATTCGTCTTATTCAAAAAATTTATGTAATTATCGTTTATTTTATTATGACTTGATTTGTCATCAAATGTTCTTTAAGCATGACATAAATATTTTCATATTTGCACAAAAATTTTAAATAAAACAAATGGTCAAACGTTGATCAAAAAGTCAACGGCGTTATACATTAAAATTCGGAGGGAGTACAATTTTTCACTGATCATGTACGGTTTTTCATCCCTCAGTGTACGTCGTCGCAGCCAAAAACCTCCTTTTCCATGCGTTTGGACTGCCTGTCTGCCCAAAAAGGTTTGCGAACATAACGATTTTTTCATGCATGCAAAAATAAAAATATCAAAAATTCAAAAATCGAAACCCTAGTTCTCCGATTCATCCCCAAACCATAGCCAGTCACCAGCCTAGACCCTAGCCATTAAGAGACCCACTCGTGAAAATTGATTTTTTTTATGTGAGTTTTTAATGAGCCGAATGCGAAAATACATGCTAATTTTTACATGCGCAACCAGTTATGGTCTTACGGTCCGCCTGTAACTTATAGTGGCTCTCGTCAATTTTTTTTCTGTAGTAGTGAGAACTATATTCAGATTTTACAGGTTTAGCAACAGGATGCTAGCTTTGTTCCTAGGTTGGTGTTCCAGTTAATTATATTTTTCCCATTTAACTGTGTTTTATAATTTGTAGTCATTTTGAACTACAACTTTTTGACAATTAGTTGTAACTCGCAAAGGTTGGAATAGTGGAATACATTTTATTATAAAAAAGATGAATCATTCGCTCAATATATATCTCTCTCCCTATCAATCTATACTTCATTTACATTCACACTCTAAATCTTGAATACATACACTCGCATGTTTTCGTGTACCGCACAATCAACTAGCTACCCTCTTGCTAGCCTGCTGATCACACCGGATTGTACTATAAAACGGAATTTTATCTTTTTCACATTATATTTGTAAGAAATCGAAGGAGTTGTACATAAATAACCACTCACAATCTCAGCGTGTTAAAAGGGTTTCACGCTATTATGTAAGAACACAAGGGCCCCTTTGCAACAAAAAAAAAACACTCTACCCAAACCAGGAACAAGATGCGCATCAACCGGCTACAAGAGGGATACACGAAACAGCCGGCGGAGCCATCAACCGGATAATCAACTGAAGCCGGTCACATCAACGAGCGAAAGGAGTATAAAAATTGTTAAGGCGACGTGTCAAACAACGGATTAGCCTAAAAAAAATTCAAAAAACGGAGGAAATCGGAATCTTTAGGGCTGTAATTGGCTGATGATTGTGTACTCGAATCGTATATGGATCAAGGCTGCAAAAACACAAACAAACCGAATAGACAACGCACCAAGAAAGGGACCTAAACTAGTCGCCGGTCGTTACGCGCCGCGTACGTTGCTGCTACACTCCAAGCCGGTATTTTTGTCTCCAACAGCCGCTCCCAACCGCAGGCGGGTGGGTCGTCGCCGCCGACGCACGAGCGGCGAGTTGAACACGGTCGGTACGTTGCACGTAGTAGTACGCGTTGCCAAATAGTATCCCCGAGAAAATGGTCCTGCGCCGCTGCGCGCGCGCCGCACCGTTCGGTGCGTGCGGCGTGCTGCAAGCTGGCTGCGCGCGATGGCTTAGCATCGCCGGGACAAGTCGACATGGGGTATAGGGTCCCATGCGTCGAGCTCCCCGTCCCCGTCTCGTCTCCCTGCGCGCACGCATGCGCACACCCGGGTGGGTGCCCTGTCACACACGCGCGGACACCGCACAAACCACGGTGTAGTAGATTGGTTGGGGTTCCGTGGACTCGGACGCGTATGGTGTACTACGATATACTACAGAACGTGCCATTTTAGGCAGTCGCGAGCCGTTTTTATATCGAAAAATCATTGGGCCATTTGATCTTTGGTTAGCTAGACCGTGTGTGTATCCGTGGCCCTGTCCGCTATTACAGATGTGTACTAGCCCGAGCCAATTATGTCTGCCACATATGGTCACTGTAGATACGAAACGAGCAACCACGAGTCCATACCGAAGCGCATGGCGTCGCAGAAAGAGAAAAAAACACTAGGCGCAGTGGATGGGATCTGATTTGAGGTGACCAGCTTTAGCCCCTAGAAAGCGGCCGTCCGTGCGACCGTGTGTGCCCATTGCGCCACTGTACAATGGCACTATTTGGAGATACCCCTCCCTCGGCACCTCCAATCCCCACGGCCACATCAAGCATGCAAGAGTGCTTGGTGCAATACCTCCTGTCCCTAATTGGTATTCCAATAACCATCCACAGCCTGCAGTAATACTGGCCAGTCTAATTAGTAGTAGTGCAGCAGATAATGGATAAGTTAGATCAAAATTTGTCCCTTCAAGATAAAAGACGAACTACCTGCAAGGCTTGTTCCCAGCCAGTGAATATTGATATGCAAGCGGACAAAATGCCCGTGCTTGCGGCAGACATGCCATTGTTTGCGTTGGAGTGACGGTGGCGAATCTGATGGATTCGTTCTGAATTTGCTCGTATAGTCCCATTGGCCGTCGTACATTTCTACGTAGCACTAAACTGTAAAGAAAGCAAAAGTAAGCGAAAATAAGTTAAAAGAGACAGTAAACCGGGAGCTCACTGTACTGGTTTAACGGTACGTCAAAGCGATCATGCCATAAAGTTGAACATCATCTCCCCCCGCATTTTTTTACCTCACTCTACTCACAAGCTAAGATGTCACACATTTTGTGGAGATGCACATGACAGGTACGGGAAGAAGAAACACAGAGATGAACAGTGAAGCCGTGAATAAAATCAGCCGTGATGAAAAATTTTTCCCTGCTTCCTTTTTCCCAAGTCCAGGAAGAATGAATTGAACAACAAGATTAACCTAAGGCTAGAATGAAATCGCCCAAATCGCAGCATCGATGCGTAGTCATGATCATACACATTGACCAGTACTGATCTAACAACAACCATGATCAGCTGGTGCTCGAGGTCCACGAAAGGAACCATCTTTTTTGCTCGGCAATAATGGCCGTCATTTCGCGCCGACGCCGAGCGTGAGCTCGAGCTCCTCGGCGGCGACCTCGTGGATCCTCTCGCCCTCCCATGGCGTCACCCTCCCCTTGTCGAACTCGAACTCCGCGCCGCCTCGGCCGGCCGTCCCTTCTATCTCCATGGAGTTGGAGGTGGAGGCGCCCGGGTTGACGAGGTTGTAGGTGGGCGACGTCGGCGCCGTCGTGGCCATCTGGAAGCTGATCCACCGGCCGGAGTCCACCGTGGAGACGTCGGACTCGTCGCACTCCGGTATCGTGTCCGGGTGCTCGAGGCGGCGGCCGCGGGTGGGGCTCGCCGGCGCGGAGACCGCGAAGAAGGGGTGCCGGAACGGGTCGACGTCCCAGTCCGGCTTCCTGATCTTGGGCGGCCGCGACGCCGTCGGCGACGAGAGCGGCGGCGTGACGGGCGCGCTGCTGGAGACGCGGAGCGGCGGGAGGTTGGGGAGCCCCCGGAGGAACGGGAGGAGGCAGGAGGCGCTCGGGTTGTCGATCCGGCTGGGGCTCGGGAAGCTCGACGACGCCGGGCTCGCGTGGTACGACGGCACCGGGCTCGGGAACGACGACGACGGCGCGCTCAGCAGCTGCGTTGACGAGCAGGGGCTCATCCCCACCGACGCTCCCCCAGCCGACGATGGCGGCGGCTTACATCCCTGCAACGACCAAAAAAAAAACAAGAAACACGAGCTCAGCTCAGCTCCGGCCAGATCTACACATCCAAGATCCAAGAAATGGACAGCAACACGACCAGACCAGATCGAGACGGGCAAGCATGAACTGACCTTGCGGTAGGTGGTGCCGTCGTCCTCGACGACCCAGCCGGCCTCGCGGCAGAGCGCCTTGAGCACCTCGTTGTTGTCGCAGTGCTTGGGGAGGTTGTAGTTCCCGAGCGCCCGGAGCCCCGTGAAGATCTTGGCGGCGATGGCACGCCGCCGCCGCTCCCGCCTCTTGTTGTTCTCCCTCTCCTTCCACGTCGGCGTCCTCCCCGCCGCCGCCGCCGCGGCCGCCGCCCCGGACGTCATACCCACCAGCTCCGTCCCTCACCTCCCCTCCCCTCCCCTCCTCTCCTCCACCTCTCCTTTCTCCACTTGGCGAGCTCAAGTTTCTTTAATGGCGAGGTGTTGGGTGCTACCACTACTACAGCTACAGTATTGACTAATGAGAGGGAGGGGGAGAGTAGAGTAGCGTAGCCAGCTAGCTCTAGCTAGTCTAGTGGCGTGCGCTGCGGTGACGAGTAGCAGTAGCGTGCTTTCCCTCTCGTGGGGCTTCGGTGTGTATGGGTGGTGGGGACGCAGTGGGCGAGCTCACGAGGAGGGTACGGGAGGGGCATACTTTATTGCAACTGGATTGGCTAGATTCTACTGGTGGTGGTGGCGTCCCCACCTTCGGACCCACGTTTTCCTCCGCCTTGCCAGGCAGGGCGCGGCTTTTGAGGAGGACGGCCAGTGTGATGTGTGTGTTGTGGGTGGCTGGCTGGCTCTGTGCCGCTGCGTGCGTCGGGTGGGTGAGGTGGGAGTAGTACGTAGCACTGTGGACTGTGGTGCATGCGTGGCATGTGCTCGTAGATGCTACGTGCTCTCATCTCGTAGTCGTGCTAAACTGCGAGTGGCGCGTAGGGGCTTTTGGTGCGTTGCGGGCTCGCAGTAATTGTGGACAGTGTGGAGTAGAATTATTTTTACTACTAGTGGCGCAGTAGTTTTATACGCCTGTGTTTCAGTGCGGCGTTGGAGGGAGTTAACGGATGAAATGACGCTCTCGTTCCCGGCTGATACGATAGTACCAGCTACGGTTTAGTACTCGTAGCGTTCAGCGGCACACGGCGTGGAAGTTCATCTTGCGCCTGGAGCTCCGCAACAATGTGTTGGACGTTAGTGCAATATACGTGTGCGATTTAATTAGTCACGGGGCTTAATCCGATTATACTATACTCGAATGGGTGTGGAGACAGGGTCGGCAGGGGGGGCTCAGGAGGTCGCCCAGGTGACAGTGATCATCAGTGTAGCCACGATTCAAAGCTCTGCGTTTGGTTTGCTTTGACTGGACGGTGCTAAATCTCATGATCTACTGCTACGTAGCAGGAGAACTCACGTACTGTACACGCTATAAGCCCCCACTTATTTATGCCACGCCGTCCGTGGCGGTAATAAAAATCGTGCGAGCGATAGTGAGGGGGTAATTAGAGCAAGTATAGTAATGTACAGTCAGCTGGCAAAATCAACAGCTACATTATCCGAATCCAACGTGGAGAAGTGAGAAACCAAGAAAGAGAAGGAAATGGGCGAGTCGCGAGTCGCTGGCTCGGAGCGCCATACCCGAGGCGAAACGCTCGCTCCCAGCCCGTTGCTGGCGATTGAGCCGGCGCCTGCTCCACAACAGATGCTTTGCACATGCATATATTATTGCTTAGATGTTTCAATTAGGTAATGTATCAGTTAGCTTATAGCCAACCCATTATACATGTGAGCTTTTAGAGCATGGCTAAATGACATGGCAGTGGCTTTCAGCCGGCTGCTGGCTACGTTATTATCCTTGCTCTTAGGCTGCAGACGGGACCATTAGAGCAAGGTCAATAGTACAGCTAGCAGCAAGCTCCAAAATTTTGTCATGTTAAGGTAGAGCTAACTTAAGGAGCCAACTCATACAACAAGCTAGCTATAAGCTGCCTTGGTTAAAGCATACAAACATTAAATATTGCATGGATACAACAACTGTTGTGATCAGTAGTAACATCTATCTTTGTGGCTATTTTGGTGCACCAACAAATGCACGCAACATGATCAATACTAACTCAGGAAAATGGTTTCAGACAATAAACCAAACAGTTACAGATATTCAAAAGTCATAACATTTAACAAAAAGAATACTGAAAACAAGTCACACTTGGATGAAAGTTCTTGATCTAATTAAAGACTAAATATCCACACTGGCCAAATTTGCAGGAATACTGACAACGTCACATTTAACAAAAGGACAACTAAAATGAGATAAAAGTTCTTGGTCTCCATTGAACAACTGCCATCTTGCTCTATTGCCGCCAACGACTCTAATAACTGCCATCTCTGTAGGGAATAATTGAACAGAATATAAGATTATATATGTAAAAATAAATACAAGTGGCAGAATATAAGATTATATATGTAAAAATAAATACAAGTGTACTTCTAATTCTAGGAAGTTAATATGTTGGTCTTTTTTTTTTGTCATGGTAATACTGTTTTGCTAATTCCAGTAAGGTATTTGTGAAATTAATAACTCTATTGTGCAACATAGCAATAACTTTGTATGAACAAGTGAATGATCTACACAGCTACAATTCGAATGTACGACAAATTCTTGCAACAATGACACGCTATGGTTGTTCAGGTCGCCATTATATATGATAATCCAGTACTACTAATTTGATGGAAGAAGTGATGAATTGCTAAGAATTTGATTCGGTGCACAACGTATAAAATCAACATTTATAAATGCATACCTGCAAATAATACAACCAAAATCAGCATCTAGGACATAGCATCCACCTGAAATATAGAGTTGAATAAATCAAGATGCTCAAACAAGAAAGTTAAAGGAAATGCTTGGAGCATAGACATTGGAAATAAATAGTCCAAACCACAACAATTTGTTGCTTGGGGCAATGATGCACAGAACTTTAGATGATTCAGGAAGTGGACAAAGTAAGAAAGCTACTTGTTTGGATCATAGTTCTCAGGTTTTAAAACATATCATTGGATTGTTTGACCCCTTTTCTATGAGTTTAGGATGGTTACCTGAAAGAAGTGCATCATCATTCAGTAGACAACAGAGCACAAGTGATCCTGAAAAAAACAGATACAAAGGTAAATTAAAATGCTCTATATATGACAAAAAAAATAAAGTGATGATATGCTTATTAGCCTACCATGATTATGTACGTTGCATATTTCCAAACCGATTCCAAATGTGCTCAATTAAATCTTTTTTTAGCTGGGTATGCACTGAACGAGCACGAATAGCAGATTTCCTACGTAGCACATCGGTAAAACATGGGTTATCACCGGTAGTTACTTCAGGAGGCAGAACTATTGATGTCCTAGGAACTCTATTGAGGTTAAGGTCACATATCGCATCCTCTCTCTCATCTTCAACAATCATATTGTGGAGAATCACACAAGTTAGCATGATTCTCCCAACACTCTTTCGTTTCCACTTCTTTGCTGGACGGCGCACAATGTTGAAACGGGCTTGCAATACCCCAAAAGCCCGCTCCACGTCTTTCCTTGCCCCTTCTTGACGTTCAGCAAATAACTTGTGCTTCTCTATTTGTGGAAGTGATATAGTCTTCATGAAGACTGCCCATTCTGGGTATATACCATCAGCAAGATAGTACCCATTGTTGTACTCATTCCCATTGACGAAAAAATGAACCCGAGGAGCTTCCCCTCTCACTTGTTCAAGGAACAAAGGAGATTGATTCAGCACATTGATGTCGTTGTTAGAACCAGCGACACCAAAGAATGCATGCCAAATCCAAAGATCATGAGAAGCAACCGCTTCAAGGATAATTGTTGGGACTTTATAGTCACCACGGGTGAATTGCCCCCTCCAAGCTCTCCGACAACTCTCCCACCTCCAATGCATGCAATCAATACTCCCTAGCATACCCGGAAAGCCACGAGACTCATTAACCTGCAGTATGTGCTCTATATCATCACTTGTAGGGCGTCGCAAATACTGCCCTCCAAAGACCTCAATCACCCCTTGTGCAAAAGTGTCCAAGCACTCTAAGGCAGTGCTCTTACCAATTAGTAAGTACTCATCTAAGGCATCAGCAGGAGTGCCATATGCTAACATACGGATCGCAGCTGTGCATTTTTGAAGTGGAGAAAGGCCTGTGCGACCAGAGCAATCTTCTCTTTGGGTAAAGTAAGGAGACCACTGACCTAGGGCTTCCATAATACGTAAAAAGAGATGCTTTCGCATACGAAATCGTGTGCGAAACATTCTCTCAGGGTAGAGTGGATGATCTGCAAAGTAATCAGCCACCAAACGTCGGTGACCTTCTCCATGATCCCTTGCAATGGTCTTCCTTGATCCACTTTGGCGCTTGAGGAGCCCGGCTGCAAACTTAGTCTTGATCTTCTCTATGATTCTAGTAGCAAAGGAATCTAGGGCATTCTGATCAGAAATGTATTTCTCAAGAATTTTGGATGGGTCTAGGTCATCTGAGTAAGAGGATGCGTTTGAGGATGAGTCTGACATGGTAGTTTCAGAATAGGATGGATTGGTTTGATAGTTTCAGAATAGAAGATAATGGTATATATAGATGGATGTGTTAGACTGATTGCAGTTAGATTGATTGCAATAAAAATTTTGTGTTGACTGCATGGTTATTTGGACCAGCTGCAATCAGCATGAAACTTTGCAGTGACTGCATGGTTATTTGGAGTGACTGCTGTTAATCAGCATGAAATAGGGGACTAGCTATTAATTTGGGTTGGCTGCTATTAATATTGCATAGAAAATTGGATTGACTACATGGTTTTTTGGACTAGTTCAAATTAAATCCATTTGACTGCATTTTAATATGGAGAAATTCCTGCTGAACTGCTGAAAATATGCATGATTTACTACTAAAAATAACATATAAAGATGCATACCTCACTTGTTTTTTGTGAATATCTCTTCTCTCATGCATTGCAGCATGAACAGAAACTCAGACCTCACATCATCAGGCATCTCCCTTGTGTCTTTGTTCATTAACTCCCGATAGGTTTCAATCATAGCTGTTTGACGAGTAAGCCTCTTAGCTTCAAGATTCTCACTAGAAACACGTCTTTGAGTCTCTAACATTTCACTTTGCCCTTCCTTGGCTGCTTCATGTGCATCCATAAATTTGCGGATGTCATCTTCTAACTCAAATTTGCAGTCTTGCATCTTGCCTTTTCCTTTGCTACTCCGCTGCATCTTAGCTGCCTTGGCTCCAATTGGTCGTGGGATATCTTCATCATCATCAAGGGGAATGACATCATTGATATCTAGCTTCCTTTTTTTAGACTTGTCAAGCTGGTCCAAATATGCATGCCATTTCGGTTGGTTTTTTAGTTCATTCCAACAATGCATAAACATAAATGGCCCATCCTTGAAGTCATCATCATATATCTTCGATGCCTTGTCCATCAGGTCAAGTTTAGACTCCCCACTAGCATATAACGAATTAGCCTCCTTCCAAGCACAACAAAAATTGCCGACCTTTTTCTTGATTTTACCAAAATGATCCTTGACTTGCTTAACTTGTCTAATCCGGTTTTTTGGGGTAGTGCTGTTATAAACAGCAGCAACATCCCCCCAATATTGTTCATTCTTCTTGTAATTTGATTCTATTGGATCATTTGAGTTGTTCAGCCAAGCGCTGACCTACAATTTTAACAAAAGTGTGTTATTGTTACTAGTAATGCTATTGACATTTATCCATTAGCAAATAAAGAACAAGTTACTTACCAATCTCAAGTCTTCATCCTTAGTCCATGCCAAGCGCTTCTCAGTCCTAGTGGCACCTTCACTTTCAGCATCGTCAACATTGATTGGCTGCGATTGGTTCCCGTCTAACACATGTTGTACAAAGTTTGATGGGCTTTTGATATAATTAACAAAACCACCGGGAGGGCGAGATTCCCTTCCCCTGTATAAAAACATGAACATGCAAATGCTGATCAAATTATGTGCAAATTTGTCTACCGACTATTACAAATATTATCAGTTCACTTTATTCCTTTGTAATTAGGTGTTATATTCACTAATCTTGCCAGGTTAGTCCAACAGGCAACTCAATCCAAGCAAAAATATTCAGCAACCAGCAAATATATCTATGTATGTATGTATAAGAAAGTTGATCAATACTCAGGGGCGGATCCAGTGTGTTAGCTGTGGTGTCAGCTAACACCAATTCTGTTCTACCATGAGTGACACCAGTGCACCTTACCAATTGACATCACACTCACACGAAAACAGCAGTAGCCAGTAATTGAGCCACCATTTGTTCTGCCCATAAATTACTCTAACTAATTTAGTTGGCCACACACCCACATAGGTAGGCAGCTGCAGCTAGCAGTTTAGCTGTTTGCAACTGCTTGCCAGGGCCTGGAGCTTCTAATTTTCTTCCTCGCATCAGGTTAAGTAAAAACAAATTAGTGGCGGTGCTATTTTTTTACATGTGTATCTAATAACTTTAATTCAGTGTAGTATAATTTAATTTCAACAATCGATCAATAACTTAGAAATTGATCAATAATTTAATTCAGTGTAGTATAAATTAATTTCAACAATCGATCAATAACTTAGAAATCAAGCTTCTTATTAGAGTTTATGCTGACACCATTGATCAAAAATACTGGATCCGCCCCTGTCAATACTAATCAACTTGAGAATCCACATTACTTAATAGCAGTTGCAATCTCACAGTCAACAAATCCAACTATTGATATCTATATATGACAACCAAACATACAAACAACAGCAATTCCTGACAGATAAAATTAAAAGGGCTCGTCTTATATAAATTGCTTACCATCCTTCAAGATCAGGATGCACATCCATCACGCCGGCTGCAGGGGGAGGGCAAGCACCAATGCCACCACCAATCAGATCAGCGGATGAGCTGGCCATGGCTTGTGACAGTGTTGTGGCAAACCAACCAGGCGGAAAGGAGCTCGACGGCTGATATGAATATGGCACTCCAGATGGCACAGGACCTCCATATGGATATGGTATTGCCGATGACGCAGGAACACCTCGAGTACAAGAAGAGCTTGCGGTGGTTCGAGGAGGCGGCGCAACCTCCCTCTTTGTCCGGCGAGACATGGGTTGAAGAACTAGGGATTGGCGTGCGGGCGGAGCAAAAGAGGCAGCGAGCCTGGGGGCGGTGATTTTGTGAGCACTGGATAGGAAGATTGGGAGGGGTAGGAAGAACTAGAAGATTGGGAGGGGTGGATGATGAATGGGGGTTTTCGTGGAGCCGGCTGGGGAGATTGTTGGGCATCAATTTGGCTTCGATTTGGCAGGAGGGAGGCATTTTCGCGCGCATCGGGGGCAAGATTTGGCGGGATCAGAGAGAGGCAATGGCGGAGGGCTGGCGTGCGGCGGGGCTATAGAAGAAGAACACGAGGCGCCGGCGATTTCGCGCGCACAAGCAGAAGAGGGAGAGGAACACGAGGCGTCGCCGGCAATTTCGCGCGCAAGGGGGTGGAGAAGATTTCGCGCGCAGGAGCGGAGAAGATGCGCTCGCAGGGAGAGAAGAGGAACGCACAGGGAGGGGCGGCGGAGCGAGGGGATTTTCGGTGGTTGCGGTGGAGGAGGGGATCAGGGATTTTTCTTGTGGAACCCACATAACGCGTTTTTAATCGCCTTCGTGGGCTGCATGCGAGCGATACGGCATCGGATGCAGCGCTATCGCCCGGCGCCAGGTTAAGCGCCTGCTCTTTTCTCTCTCTTCAATTTTGCTAGCTTAATCTAGAATTAGAAAGGTGAGAGAAAATTTGGAGCCAGCTTAATCACGTTATTGTACCTGCTTTTAGTCCGCCGTTGACCGTGTGCCGGATCCCCCGCTCGGAGGTTTGACCGGAGACCATGGAAAACACATGCCATGTCACCCCAGCCCATACTGTAATCTGTTGGCCCATCAGTATTATTCGGCTCATTACGGCCCATCAGTAATTTTGGGCCCATTAAGGCTCATATATAGCCCAAGAAGTGATGTCTCCTGTGCATTAGAAGATGTGATGCAACTTCTGCTGCTGTGATGAGTTGCCCATCCTACTGACAATGGCGTAGTTCCACCGCTGCTGGACGAACACCGCGCCAGCGAGCGAGACGGCGGCGAGCGGCATCACCACGTCGCCGGCCCTGGGGAAGAAGCCCTCCCGGCTGATGGCGCTCGCTGTCTCTGACGCGTGGACGTCGTCGGAGAACACGTCCGCCACCGGCGTGGGGCGCACGAGGTCGTACGCGCGCGGGAGCAGGCGCGCGGCGGTGATGCCGACGTAGAAGCTCCCCGCGAGGGGCTTGCAGTTGACGCGCCACGCGGCGTTGCCGATCACCTGCGGGAGGAGGAACATGTCCTGCATCAGTCCGACGTGCTGCTCGACGGTGGCGTCGCGGCTGCTGTTCAGCGCGAGGACGACCACGAACAGGGCCAGGTGCGCGCTGGAGCAGTAGACGAACACCTTGCCGTCACTCGGCACGCGCGCCGCCTCGCCCGACGAGCGGGCCAGCAGGCGCGCCCTCGACCGCCGCACCTTCCACGCGATGCACAGGGTGAGCAAGAACGCGGCGACGGCGAGGATCTTCGCCGTCCGGTCGACGGCCTGGTACGGCGGGTTGTAATCGAGCATGTAGGAGGAACCCGGGGGAGGCAGCGGCCTGGTGGTGTCAAGCTCCGGCTGCAAGGTGACCCGTGCCAGTAGCGCCTCCATGCCGGCGAAGAGCGGCATGACGAGCCCGAGAGCTTGGACGCCGAGCATGACGAGGGAGACGTACGGCGCGACGTCGGCGTGGTGCTTGAGGTGGTGCAGCTGACAGAGCGCGGCGGGGATGGTGGCCATCAGCAACACGACACAAAGGACACTGTCGACGATTGCTCTGGAGACGAAGTCCGGCCACCGCCGCGGATATCGGACCGGCTGGGCCCTGAGCTTCACCGTATCGAAGTGCAGCGGGTCGTCGCCGGCGACCCTTGTGCTCGCGATCTGAACCCTCGCCGTCGACCTGACGAACCAGTGCGTCGTCGGCGGCGGGTACTCCACTTTCACCTCGATCGAACAGTCCATTCCTTCTTTGAGCTCGAGTTCCCTTCTCGCCGACGAGCTTCGCCATGGGAGATGATGGACATCCCGGCAGCCTATCAGGTACATCCGGCCATCCTCTCGATCGTACACGCCCTCCAGCGACATCGCAGAGCTCGCAACACGAAGGTCGCCGAAGATGGTGAGCTCCGCCGACACGTTCAGTAGCCGCTGCTCTTGCTAGCAGGGCTCATCGCCGGGTATTGCGCTTGATCTCGTGGTGGCATCGTCGGATGCTGGCATGAATCGTTCGATCAGCTGGCCGAGGAAGAAGACCTCGAGGTGAAGGACCGGCCGCTCCATCCATCCAGGAGGGGAGAACAAGCTTGGCATCGCCGTGAACCGGAGCGTGAGCCTGTCGGCGAGGTCGGCCAGGCTTCTCTTGCCATCGCCATTGCCGCCGCAGTTTGGATAGCTCAAGGGTAGAGACCTCGCAATGATCTCCCTCAAGTCGGACGGCGACGAGTTCCTCCGGAGAAACTCGCCGGCGAGCTTGACCTTCGTGTAGTTGTACCTGTATACCACTGGCAGTATACCGGAGACGCATCTCTGCAGCCGTGGCGGAGGCATGCGCTGCCGGAACGACAGCGAGGAGCGTGCGCCGCCGCCGGTTTCGTTGACGTCGACGGTGGTTATCTCTCCGAGCATCATGTCGCGGCCGGTGATGGAGAACGTCGCCGGGAAGGACAGGCACACCCGGAAGTGGCACGCCTTGCCGCCGATGCCGCGGCATGCCACCATGGACACCTCCCCTGCCGACGCGTTCCACACGCCCTCGGCCGACAGCGTCGCCCCGCTCAGCGCCGTGCGCTGCACCGCCGTGTACCAGTGCTCCCGTGGAGACAGGGCGCGGAACACGACGGACACCTTCACGCCCCCGGGGTTGCCGGCCATGTCGAGGTCGTACCCCAGGCACCGGAGGTCGTGCAGTACGATGCCGACGATGGCGGCGTCCTCTGCGCGGTCCATCTCGAACGGGCACGGCGCGCCCGTCGCCGTCGAGTTGCAGTGGCGCCAGGTTGGGCGCGCGGTGATCACGCCATGGATGTAGCGTTCCAGGACGTCGCACAGATGCCTGCCCTTGTACAGATCCCTCGCGCGGTTGCCGCCGTCGTCGCTCGAGGTGAGCGGCCTGCACGTCCCGGCGGCCGCAGCAAGCTCCTCGGGGCGCCGGAACTCGTACTGGCGGTTCCAGGTGGACCCGGACACGAGCTTCACCGTGTCGAAGTAGGCGGCGTCCGACATGGCGCGTGTGCTCCTCATCTCGCCGACCACCGCTCGGGTCGTCAGTGTAAGCTCCTTCGGGTAACGTAGCACGAGCAGCATGCTCTCGTCGGTGGCGACCGGCGGCTGGAAGCCAGCACGGCCGGAGTTCTTGGCCCAGCCCCACGGATCGGCACCGTCGGCGCCGCGCGTTGGGAGAACGCCGGCCCCGACCATGCACAACACCCTCTCGCCGCCGCCATTGCCGGACCTCGCTGCCTCCGTGTACACGCCTTCAAACACAATCCTGAGCTTGGTGCTGCCGGGCAAAAGCTCGAACACCGGCGAGGACACGACCGGCACGTGGTACCCGATCTCCGGTGAAGCGCTCGTCCGGGAGATCGTGAGGACGAGGAGGCCACTGACGTTGACAGCATTGCGCGCACGGCGCTCGTCATCGTCGTCGACATGCGTGACCACGAACGTGGCGAGACGGAGCGGGTCCAGCGGCGGCCGGCGGCCATCCTCCGCCGCGTCGCCGCCGTCGAATGGCACCAGCGGATCCGTGCCGGCGTCCTGGCGCCAGTCGCCCTTCTCGAAGGATAGCTCACGCTTCACGCGTTTGACCCGGTACGCGTTATCGGCGAGCTCGGACGCCGAGGTGAGCACGGACCGGCATTGCCGCTCGACGTCGGCAAAGCGAAGATAGCTGTGCTCTGCTTCCTCGCTTGGGTTGAACTGGTAAGCAAAACATGATGATGCCATCATGCACGTATACAGCAAGAACTCTGGAAGAAACAGCAAATTTGTGCCCATATCGACGGCTCCGGAGATCTTGTTGCTGCAACCGCAAGATGTTTTTTTTTGGGGTTTATGAGAGATGAAAATAACAATGGATAATTGGACACCTTACAAATGAACATTGACATAATCTGCTCCAAATCTTTCACCAAGAAAGATTGAAGCTGTCTTATGACTTCTCCAGGCTGCAGCATGTTATCCTTGGAAACGAGAAGAGCTACTGATATGATCTTCTCCGAATCTTTAAGCCGAGATTGAAGATAGTTATGATCAATCTCTGACCACATGCTGCACGATCGTCTCTAGCCAATATTTAAAGACTCAACCACGCGATACGCACTCCAAAAAAAAATTGATTGGAGTAAAGATAGAATCGAAGTGGAACGAGAGTTGCAGAGGCCCCCAAGTAATATAATACTACAAATAGAGAGCGCGTTGCCCTACCAGAGCTGTTGGGTTAGACGAGAGCGGTGGGTATTGGCACAGAAGTCAGAGTATATGGTTATAATATAGTAGGTGATGGTGGTAGTGGCATCTCTAGTGGCGAGAGCTGCCCGAAAATGGGAAGATAGCGGGGAAGGGACACCTTGACACTGCTGCTTGAGGCCGCATTCGATTCACCAGGTTCCCAATCCCTCTCAATCGTTTTCTACACATATGTTTTTCGAACTGTTAAACGGTACATTTTTTTAAAAAAAATATATACGAAAGTTGTTTTAAAAAATCAAATTAATCTATTTTTTTAAAAAAGCAAATACTTAATTAATCATACGCTAATGGATTGCTCCGTTTTTCGTGCGGAGGTGATGGTTCCCAACTCCTAGTATCGAACACTGCCAGGTTAGGAAGGAGTTGGGAGAGGGAGGGGGAGGGGGAGGGACGGAGGCCGACATTGTGATCTTGCCGGCGCTAGCAAGTCAAGGGTGACGAAGGCTTATTGTGAGGGGTGGGAAGGAGACAAAGTTAAGGTTACTATAGCGGCATAAATCTAGACATAATTTGGGTCGTTAACAGTCACTAATTCTCTTCTTAAAAAAAGGGGCTGCTATATAACGGTATCCTGTTTTCGAACTAGATGATCCCGAGTAGGTATCAGGTGTGATACCTATCAGGTATCAGACGATTCTACATAACAGGATGATCCCGAGTAGGTATCAGGTGTGATACCTATCAGATATCAGACGATTCTACACACGTTTCATGTGATACCTGCAAGTATCATGTGATACTTATCAGGTATCATGCGATTTTCTACCATGTATCACGTGATACTCGCGAGGTATCATGTGAAACCTGTCAAGTATTAGATAATTTCAACCACGTATCGCGTGATACTCACGAGGTATCATGCGATGCCTGTTATGTATCAGACGATTTTTACCACGTATCACATGATACTCGCGAGGTATCAGATAATTTCTACCATGTATCACGTGATACTTGCGAGGTATCGGATGATACCTACCAGGTATCAGGTGATTCCTACTGAATATAGTTGGGCATCCCGTTGGGAGAGGAGCACCCCGAGGACGGCGACGGCGGCGGCATAGGACGGGCGCGGCGGTGGTAGGGGATGGGTGCGGCGGTGACGGCGGCGTCGACGGGGGACGGACGCCGCGGCGGCAGCGGGGGACAGCGACGGCGTTGACGGGGGACGGGCGTGGCGGCGGTGGCGGACGGGCACGGCGGCGGCGGCGGCAGAGGAGGCGACGGGGACGGGCGCGGCAGCGGCGGGGGACGACGACGGTAGCAAGTGAGTGTATGGATAAGAATCGCGTATGGAGAGGAGCTATCCCGTTGGGGAACGGTATCCTGTCCCCTAGCATTCCCGACAAAAAAAAACAGTCACTAATTATTTTACTTCTAGACGATTCTTAAAACAATCTACAGCGACAAAGACCACTGTTCTTGTCATGATCAGTAGACGTGCTGCACCTTTGTCTGCTCCGTTCTCAGCAACGACCAACCAACAATCTTGTAGTTCCAGCGTTGCTGCACGTAGATCAACAAGGCGAGCGCCACAGCAACGACCGGCACCACCACGTCGGTGGCCTTCGCGTAGAAGGCCATGGCGTCGTCCTGCACCTCGGGCCGGTAGATGTACACCTCCGGCGGCCGGAGATAGCGGTAGACGTGTGGCAGCATCCACACGGCGGTGACGCCGCCGTAGTACGCGTTCCTGAGGGGCTTGCAGTTGACGCGCCACACGGCGTTGCCGATCACCTGCGGCAGCAGGAACCACTCCTTCACGAGGCCGACGTAGCGCTCCACGACGGCGCCCCTCGTGCGCATGCACGACGGCGGCGCGTGCGACGCCGCTGCCGCTTTCTGTTCAACGAAGAACACCTCCTGCTTCGACGTCGAGCTGGTGTGCGTGGCCACGGCATGGACGGCGAGGACGAAGACGAGGCCGGCAAGGTAGACGCCGGAGCTGCGCAGGAGCACGGCGCCGTCGCTCGGGACGCGCCCCGGCTCGGCCGGCGACCGCGCGCTCGCCCGGGCCCTCGACCGCCGCACCTTCTGCGCGAGGCGCAGCGTGAGGAGGAGCGCGGCGAGGGTGAGGGCCTTCACGGTGGAGTCCATGTTCCAGTGGAGGTGGCCGACGTACATCCGGTAGTTGTACGTCGGCCACGCCGGGAGCATCTTGGCGTCGGTGACCAGCGTCGCGGTGTAGCCGACGGCCTGGACGCCGAGCGCGACGAGGGAGACGTACGGCGCGACGTCCGGGTGGGACGCGATGTAGCGCAGCTGGCCGACGGCGGCGGCGATGGTGCCCGACAGCATGGCGATGCAGACGAGCCCCTCGATGGTCTGCTCCGTGAGTGTGTCCGGCGGCGCGTCGCGGCGCCCGCCGCGGTAAGAGATCGGCGTCGTGCGCAGCTCGGTCGTGTTGAAATGCAGCGGGTCGCCGGCGTCCCTCGTGCTGGAGATGCACGCCGTCGCCGTCGGGCTGAACAGCCACCGCGTCGTCTTCGGCGGGTACTCCACCCTAACCTCGATCGAACAGTCCATGCCGTCTTCGAGGTCTCTGCTCGTCGACACGATTCGCCATGGCGCCTCGACGTTCCGGCAGCCGATCAGGTACATTCGGCCGTCCTCCTGGTTGTACACGCCCTCCAGCGACATCACCGGACTCCAGCCGAACATCTTCCCGGACAAGCTCAACACGGCGGACACGTTCAGAAGCTGATGCTGCTGTTGCTCCACGCCGCCGTCAATCTCAGCCCGTGCCACCGGCGTACTAGGCAATGTCCGCAACGGCGGCGAGTAGCTTCCGACGAGCGGCCCGACAGAGAGCATATCGAGGTGTAACACCGGCCATTGCGGCCACACTTTCTGCTCCGGCAAGAACGGCAGCCTTGGACCGGGTTGGAAGTGGAGGCTCAGGTCGTCGGCGAGGTCGGAGAGACTCATCATCTCATCGGCGGCGGCGGCGGCGGCGCCGGCTTGCCTTGGATAGCTTACTAGTGCTTTTGCAATGGAGCTGCTCCGGAATCCGGACGGCTCGCTCCTCCGGAGGAGCTCGCCGGCGTTCTCGACCTTCGTGTAGTCGTACGCCACGCGCAGCGACGCCTCGGAGCGGCCGAACCGGTTCCATGGATGTTTGGGAGGCACGCTCTGGTGGAACGAGAGCGGGAAGTGGCTGCCGTCGCCGGCGGTGATCTGTCCCACGATGATGCTGCGGCGGCGGATCGAGAACGTCGTCGGGACGTGGAGCGAGACGCGGTAGTGGCACGCCTCGTCGCCGACGGCGGCGGCGTCGATGACGCCGAGGCACCCCGTCATGCAGAGCTGCCCAGTCGACGCCCTCCACACGCCCTCCGCCGACAGCGTCGCGCCGCCCAGACCGGTCCGCCTCACCGCCAGCTGCTGGTCCTCCCACGGCGACACGGCACGGAACACGGCCGACACCCTCGCGGCCGGCTTCTCGCCGCCGTGCGGCTCGCACCGGAGGTCCTGCATCGCGATGGCGAAGCCGGTGAGCATCCTGTCCGTCGTGTTCGTGGCTCCGCCGCCGGTCTGGAACGGCCCTAGCCGGCTGCAGAACTCGTCGGTGGAGTTGCAGTTCCAGTTTGGGACGACGGCGAGCACGCCATGGTCACCGGGAGATAACTCGGTGAGGATGTCACAGAACGAGGCGCCTCCGTGCAGGTCGCCGGCGCAGTTGCCCTCGACGCCGTCGTCACAGACGAAGGGACGCGTCGTGCTGGTGCTGCACCCGTTGGCCGCGAGCTCGCCGTGTTCTGGCCGGAACAGGTAGCTGGAGTACTGGCCAATCCGCGACACCAGCCGGACTGCGTCGAAGTAAGCATTGTGCGAGGCGGCGCTCGTGCTCGTCAGCTCGCCACGCACCGCTCGGGTCGTTAACGTGTGCACCTTCGGGTACCGTAGCATGAGCACCATGTTGCCGTCGGCCATGACCGGCGGTTCGAAGCTGCCGTCGCCGGCATTCCTCGCCCAGGCCCACGGGTCCGCGCTGTCGCCGCCGCGCATGGGGAGAACACCGTTCCCGACCATGCACAGCACCCTCTCGCCGCCGCCGATGTCGTCGTCGTTACCCGGCGACCTCGTCTCGGTGTACACGCCCTCGAACAGTATAGTGAGCCTCGAAGCGCCGGGAAGGAACTTGAACTCCGGCGACACTTGCCGGTGCGGCACCGCATACTCCGACGAGCAGCAGCAGTTGCGGGTGATTGTGAAGCTGAGCACCCCGCTGACGTTGACGGCGGACATCGCGGGCCGCCGCCGCCGCAACGCGTCGGTGTCGATGTGCGTGACGGCGAAGGTCGCGAGGCGGAGGAACGGCGAGTCGCCACCTTGCGACGGCATCAGCGGCGCGCGGCCGGCGTCCTGGCCCCAGTCGCCATTGGCGAAGGACAGATCGCGAGCCAGCACGCCGGCGCCGACGGGATCGAACGGCGACAGCTCGTCGGCCGAGGCAAGCGCCGACCGGCATCGCCGCGCGACGTCGGCGTAGCGGGCGTAGTCGCGTGGGATGAACGACGTCTCCAGCAACATGTCCGGATAGTACGCGGCGGCGGACGCGGCGAGGCAGAGATGGAGCAAACACAAGCCAAGAATCTGCAAGTTGGCGACCACCTTGGCAGCCGCCATTGCTGCCAAACATAGAAAGGAAAATTAAAACGAGGCAACTTACCTTAAAACCTAGAATTTTGCAACCCCAATCGACTTACCTTAAAACCTAGAATTTTATTTTTTTTTTCCCTGCAATCCTTTGTGTGAGAATTGCAACGATTCTGCAATGAGTCACTTGTCTTGTCTCAGATCTGTTAAGTGAAGTTTTTTTTTTTTGACTAAATAGGGGGGGGGGGGGGGGGTGGAGAGATTCCCCACTTGAATTTGTCATTGCAATTAGAGGTACGAAGTTCATTACAAAAGATTGATAGATTGTAAGGGGGAGGAGAAGATTTGTTTCCAAACAGAGATTACAAATCGATCATCTTCCGTTAAGTTCTCTGCCCAGAGAGCTGCCTCGGTGATGCATCGTTGTAGGCAGGCTCTTAGCGAGGGGCTTTTCCCCCGGAAAACAACATGGTGTCGATGATTCCAAATAGCCCACATGCAAAGCAGGAAGAAGACCTGCCAGTGTAGCGCCGGAACTTGCGTAGTTGGACCCAAACGATGGAACTGCGTGACGTCTTGAGCTTGCGGTTGAACGTTGATCTGCGTCCAGAAAGCCTGAGCGAACGGACAGGAGAAACACATATGATTCGCTGTTTCATCTTCCTGAGCGAACGTTAAGTGAAGTAACATGAACAGCAGAGCTGGGGTTCCATCATTTTCTCTTATCCTACGACCAGGATTGGACTTGCTGGCATTTGACTTAGCGAAGAACTGAAGTGGTCAGTGGCTATGAACAATATTCGATGGCAGTACGGTTCGAAGTCCAGGAGTTGATCGGCAAATCAGCCGGCATGTGCGCATGTGCTTGTTGGACCCGTCTTGGAGGGCATCCCGCCGGTGCTCCCTGCGCAGTGTATCTCCAGAATCGAATCAGACATTCAGACTTTCAGACACACAGATGAATTGATGAAATGTGCTCAGATCAGGATAACAAGCAAGAAAGCCGCCCACCAAACTTGACTTAGTGACTCGAAAGATAAAAAAAAAAAAAAAAGGCTAAAAGATCTTCAGAGATAGCACCTGATATAATTAAACAGAAAGCTGGATACTGATGTGCTGTGATCTCCTGTGGCTCTCCATTATATACCAAACATCAGAAGTCGTCTATCAGCAAAATTCAACGTATTACCTGATCGCTTGACTATAACACTCATTTGAGGTTTCTGTGTTGTATATGAAATGGAGCTCCTGTCAATGTCGTAGTATATTGGTTCTTAGGAACGAACAGGAATGGCGTGATTCAGTCATCGTACCTTTTGGTACAACATTTTTCTAGTGGGCATATTATTTCCAAGGATTACATAAAGTTGCTCTAGTTCGCAAAGGAGTATGGACAACTTCTGAAAATAAATGGTGTGTTACCTTCTCTTTTCGCCAGAACGGCGGAAGGAGAGAAGGGTACATCACAAAATAGGTGCTACGAACAACAAAATATATACAAGCTGATCACCAGGAGTAGCCGGTCCTAGTAGTGAGAACAGTTAACTACTAATGCTATACATTCAAGACCGGATTAAGCCAGCTAATTTCCACGTATTGAACTCTTTTCCAAATACGAATGAGTACCCTGGCATTTCGCTCTTTCTAAATCTCCCATGCGACGAGGATCACCATCGAGTCAAGTAGTTTTCTCTGTTCTTTGTGAACCTTCTTCCGGACTTCGTATCACCCAGCAAAAGAGACCATCTCCTGTGAAAACATCACCGTTCCTATCCGTTGGCAGATTCTCAACCAAATTTGCAACGAGAAGGCACAGCGACCTAGTACCACGTTGTCATGTGCTGGGATTATTTAGGATGAGACGGGGTGAAGGGAATAGATTGGATTATAATAGAGAAAGAAACAGATAACCTAAACAGCGCGATGCTCTCCGTCGCACCGAGAAGACAGGGTCAATGGACACTAAGATAAATCTTGATTTAGAGTATGTTTGGTTGGGGACTAATATTATCACACATTCTTTTTTTACTAAGGTGACTAATAGTCTTGCCACACTTTTGTGACAAACAATATGAAGATGAATGACAAACTAAGCTTAGACAAAATTAGGCAAGAAAATAGAGTTTATGACATGTGGACTAGGTGGCTAAGAGTTAGGCAATATAAAGTTGTGGTAGGAACCAAACACTATCAACTAAAAGTATGGCTTGCCTAAGGTTAGATGTGGTAAATTTAGTTGCAAACCAAACAACCCCTTAATACCTAACTGATCTAGGATATGATCCCTCCTTATATCAATGGAGGACTCCTTAACCTAATCCTAACAAACTCCTTAATCTGATCCTAACAGTGATCTAACTCTATCCACTAAGTACTTATCGTCGGGGACGGGGATATCGTTCCCATTGAGCCTAGGACTCCCAGCTCAAAGCCCATGACATTGCACTATTGCAGGTTTCGGTGTCCGTTTGGCACAACGAACACAGGGCCTGGTGAGGCCAGCCGCGCCACTGCAGATTATCTGCCATCAAGCATGCACCTTCCCTAACTCACCAACCACATAAATGGTTTACACTTTCCTAGAACTCTTGCCTTCCAAAACAGCTTACGAAAAGATGACTTCAAAGAACATTTTGTAGGCTGCCGAGGCTAAGTAAATACCATCTTTTTTTGCCGGAATGACCAAAGGAGATCATTCAATATAATTAAGATTGGAAGAAAAGGTTACAGTTGGCTGTCGAGGAAGGAAGTGCACCAAAGCACACACCCCGAACGTGTGCCAACCGCCCAAACACACGCTACAGAGAGGGAAGCCGAGCACCGAAACGGCCGTCGCTATGCGAGACCGATCGCCACCGGGCCAATAACACCACCACAACGCGAAGACTCTAAAATGACGCCCTCACGAGGGTTGCGACGCCAAAAACTCCGTCGTCATCCGTCCCAAAAACGGGACAAGGTTTTCACCCAGAGCTCCCTGTCGAGGGATAAGGGGTACCTCAACAATGCCCTCAGGAGGGTTACCACGCCCGAAAGCGAAGTCATTATTGGCCCAAAGAAATTGGGCTAAGCTTTCGCTCGGAACCCCTTACCGCCATGGTCCGTCGCCAAATCCGAAACCACCAACTAAACATCGGCGGCACATGGCTTCCGCCACACCCGACCGACGCCCCTCCTCCGGCCGGCTTCCCGTCCTGCCAATGACAAGACTGCCACAGCACCCACCTTCGCCAGCGCGCTGACCCAGGCCGCCTCCGCCACGCTGCACGCCGGCATCCCCGTCGAATCCGGCCCAAGGGAGTCCAGACAAGGAACAACATTGCCTCGGCAACCTGAGTTTTCCTTGTAGACTGACTACCGCCTCCAGCCTGCAAAGAAGCTCCCCACAGAGAAGGGGAGGAGTTCCCCAAACAGGATTAGCCTGGCCGACCACAAGGAAGACGACCCCGCCGCCAGCGCCCTTACCCTGCCTCCACTCCCTTGCACGCTGACCCAGGCCACCTCCGCCACGCCGTCCGTCGGCCTCCATGTCGAATCCAACCTATGGGACCGGAACGGGAACAAGCTCGCTTTGGCAAACTGAGTCTTCCCTGTATGCCGGCCAACGCCTCCACCGTGCCTAAAAGCTCCCCACGAAGAAGGGGAGGAGCTCCCCAAACACAGTGAACGCCTAGCCAACCACAAGGAAGACGACCTCGCCGCCAGCGCGATCTACCCTGCCGCCAGGTTTAATGGCGGCCTCGCCGAAGCCACCGCTCCGCCGCCACCTCGCCGCCCACCAATGGCCACCCGGGCCGCCCAGCATCGCCGGTCACGCCTCCAGCCGCCCGGCCGCCTCGCCGCCTCCGGCACCGGTGTCCAGCAGCGCGGCCACTGCACCGCATCCGGCACCGGCACCACCGCTGTCGTCCAGCTGCCCGGACGTCGCACCACCTCCAGCGCCGCCGATGCCGACGCCGTGCAGCCGCAGCTGACGCACCGCAGCCTCCGCGCTGCGCCACCTCCAGCCGCAGCCGCCGCTAGCCCGGCAGCTTCCCGGCTAGATCTGGCCTAGGGAGGCCGGATCCCGGCCGCCCTCGCCAGGATGCGCCGCCGCCGCCATCCACGAAGGCCGTCGCGCCGCCCGCACCTCTGGCCGCCGTCTTTTGAGTTGGGCCATTTGATTTTATACATACTTGAAAATCGACACGTCGGTTCATGCATCCACCAATTAGTTCGCGTATGGTCTTCTAAAACCACATGTTTTATAAAGGCTTTTAGTACTATTTTAATTTCTTTTTTATGATGTTGAGCATTAGGTTACTTTGATCTGACACGAGCCTCCGGATATAGATACAACACCGGCAATCACATTATTGGAAAGAGTTCATCTGGTAAGAGGGAGGATGTAGTCCAGTACCCCCAGGCCCCAATCATCCGAGTCGATGGTAGTGCTGCTCATCACCCTGTTTGTTCCTTGATGGCCATAGATACGGTAAACCTATTTGGCACAACTTCGATTTAGGATTTATTTTGAAGTTGGATATTTCTAGTGTCACAAATCTATAGATCTGGATGTGTCATTGCTTTAATAACATTTGGATGAATCATTTTGCTTTTATTTTAGATATAATATAAAATGTTAAACCACTATAATTTAGCATACAAACTTTAAATCCAACGTTTATTTGGGGCCTAAATGAGATTAGTGCTTTGTTATTTTTTCCTCTTCTAGATTTCCATGTATTTGTTCTTCGAAATATTAGACTTTCAAAGGTTTTCCTTTTAATGGATTTTAACTTGGATGTCCCTCGTGATGTGCCCGTGCAGCGATGTCAGGAAGGGGAAATAAGGAGGAAGAGGAAGATGAAGAGAAAGTATATAAAGTAGGGTCAGGGGCATTTTTGACTTTTCATGCTATTTATCTCTCCTATTCAACCAAAAAATAATATATTAATACATGCGGCGTCTTGCAGCAAATAATCATATTTTAATAATGTCTTCCCCAAAGATCGAATTTTGTCATGTCCTAAACCTAAAACCATAAAGCCACAGTGTCATACAGCAAAATTTGCCTATATGTTAATTTTTTATACAAATTTCCAATGGATTTTTTTAAAAGAAACAGTTTAGCAATTGGAGAAGTGTGTGTGTGAAAAACGATGAAGGAGAAGTTAAGAAAGTGGAGAAAAGATGCAGGAAGTTTTTCTCTTCGCACGAAAATGATTAATTAACTATTAGCTTAAAAAATTGAAAATAAATTAATATGATTTTATTTACAACATCTTTTATATAGCAATTTTTTTAAAAGAAATGCACCGTTTAACACTTTGTGGAGCGTGCCCGTGAAAAATAAGGGAATATGAACTATTTGTCACGGTTACAAGTGACAATTAAGGACTTGCCACTGGACCAACATGGCATTTACTGCGAGTGGCAAATTTTTAATTGCCGCATCTTAAAATGATAAAAAGTTAAATATCCCAGAAAATAAGTGAGTAGAAATTGGGAAAGTTAGGGGGGGGGGGGGGTGGAAAAGCAGCCTAAAACTTCTTAGTTTTCTTTTGTAGGAGTAGTATGTTCACCGTAAATGGTGGTGCTGCTGCTGCAGTAGGTCAACTTCACCAAACGACCAGAGTATGAAATAGTTTAAGGTACAGAGTTCGAGATACGGACATCGAACAAGTTTCATGATGGATTTATTGGTAAAATTTTTATATAATTTTCGTAGCAACTTAAAATTCAGCACTAAAAATAATTATGTTAAAAATATCTTAAAATCAATTTTGAATTTAAATTTTTGCTTTTACTTTGATTTATTAGGGCAACTGAGGAGACTTTCAGACTTAGTATCAAGGTGTCAACTATTAAGAACGTTCAATCAAGTGTTAATTGCCTGCTTCTACTCCCTACTTCTCTCCCAAGATGTTGTCTAATCACGATGCCCTTTCCACGAAACAGCATTACGAAATGTCAAAACACATGGTTCGTATTGTCCATCCATCAAGTTACGAAATTAGAAGAACAGCAATTAGGAAATGTCAAAAACACATGATTCGTTTTTCGTTCCAACGAGATGCTAAAATTCTTGAAGCAAATTCAGTCTTGGGGTGCCGAGGACTCATGTTTCGACGTCAAAACACATGATTCATATTTTTTCATCCATCAGGTTACTAAATTCAGAAGACAGTACTAGGAAACGTCAGAACAAATGATTTTGTTTTCTTCTTCCGACCAAAGATACTGGAAAGTCTTGAAAGCGAACTCGGACTGGGATGCCAAGGAGCTCATGATACAAAATTACAAATTACAGCGGTCACTGGCAAAGTGACCAGAAGACCACCACAGCACATGGTAGGAAAAAGAATACCACGCTCAAACTGACCAGTGACCATTTGACTTGCAGCTCAACTTCTATGCATGATGGGGAAATTTTTCAGACTACTCTTTTCAGTTCAAACAACTTGGAAACTAAAACCATATATGGACAGCCAAACTGGACCGGGGAACCAAATTTAGTCCCATTTGTGCTTTCCATATCACCTGAATCCCAGTACTTTCAGTAAAACAATGAGATCAAAGACAAGAAGATATAGCAATAAGTTTGTGCAAGAAGCTAGAAAAGAACAAGAAAGGTGCAGCTTATAACCATTCCATTATTCCAATGAAAAACATTTAGTCAAGGTCCTACTGTACCTGTACAGGAAACCTTATGCAGGGGCTACATTCACTATGAAAGGCTTGTATAGGTTTTTGAGCAATAGACAGGATTAACCGAATTTCGGTCTTGCCTTTTCCCAATAACAATTCATTCCTGAGTTTTGACTAACTGAATTTTGCTACAAAGCGAATTGACCAAAAGACTGAATGCACACCTATAGACAGGAATCAATTATATAACCGATTTATTTACTACGGCACTGTAACTAAACACTTTCTCTGATTGAAGTTTTCTGCATGCTTGGAACCAAGAATATACATATATATAGCTGTTAGAGAAACATTGATCCCAATTGCTGTAAACAGAAGAACATCACTGAAACACATGTTCAACAGAACAATTTCCAAGACAAGCTCATCCCTGAATCAAAGCTTACATTGACACTCATTGTAAAACGAACCTGATACAATCACATAAAACGAAATCAATTGCGTAGGATAAACACTAAAACAGGTATGAACATGAACTATGATAATCAATCAAAACAATGAAGATAAAATATTTTCTTCCTTTATGATATGATGTGTTCAATTGTCAAGAATCAAGCAATTGGGGTATAGGGCAGAGAGGCTGATTTTCATTATTCCGTTTTGACTGACTAACTAGGAAATTGACATTTGTCAACCAGATATTCTTCTCAAGATAAGAAACTACAACTAGCACGTATCACAAGATAATTCAGATATTCCTCAAATCTGAATCTTAATGAGCTTACAAAGTTACAAATCAACAATAATCAATGGAGTACCCATCACCTCAGTTCTGCCGATAGGCAATATAATTGGCCAGGTGCAGAAGTGGTGCTGCGGTCTCTTGATCAAATCCTGAAAGTTGTTCCCTTGCATCAGAAAGCAACTTTTCTGCAAACTCCCGTGATTTCTCCAGCCCAAGTAATTTCGGGTATGTCGTCTTGTCACTCGCCAAGTCCTTCCCCGCTGTCTTGCCGAGCTCCTCAGAAGACTTGGTCACATCAAGTATATCATCAACAACCTGGAACAACAATCCTATCGACCTCGCATACATGCGCAAACTTTCAATCTGCTCATCAGAGCCACCTCCCAAGATTGCCCCAATAACCACTGATGCCTCAAGCAATGCAGCAGTTTTGTGGAGATGGATGTACTCAAGACGTTCAAGAGGTACAGTTTCGGTCGATCCAGTCATCTCAAGATCAACAACCTATCCAAAATTTAACAAACAATTTTCAGCAACGACACAACTCGAAGTCACATTCTATTTTAAGAGTATTTACAACATCTAGTCAAAACGATGCAGATAATAATGCAAAACATCGTAATTAGGAAGGAGTATGCAGATAGCAATACAAAACATAGCAATTAGGAAAGAGTATGATCCACATAATTAGTGCATTGCTTAATTTGTATTTTCTTAATTAGCTCGAATAAGGAATCGAATAGAAAATGACGAGTTGATGACCTGGCCGGCGACTAGGCCCTCGGAGCCTATGCAGCGCGCGAGCTCGCCAATGGCGCGGACGACGCGGGCGGGGTGCTTGTCAGCGTCGATGTCCGGAGGGTAGGAGTCGAACCTGGCCATGTGGTGGAAGGAGAGGGAGAGCAGCGCGTCGCCGGTGAGCACGGCGATGGGCTCCCCGTAGACGACGTGGCAGGTGGGCTTCCCGCGGCGGAGGTCGTCGTCGTCCATGCAGGGGAGGTCGTCGTGGACGAGCGACATGGTGTGCACCATCTCGACGGCGGCGGCGGCGGGCATCGCCCAGGCCTCCCGCCCCCCGACCACCGCGCACGCCGCCAGGCACAGCGCGGGCCGCACCCGCTTCCCGCCCGCCAGCAGCGCGTACCGCATCGCCTCGTGGAGCGCCGCGGGCGGCTCGTCCGCCGGGATCGACGCGTCCAGCGCCCGGTTCACCGCCGCAGCCTTCTCACCCATATACGCGTTAAAATCAAACCCCGTCGCCGCCGCCGCCGCCGCGGCCGGCACCGGTGACGCCGCCGCGGTCGCCACGATGGCGCAGAACCTCCGCCGGTGCTGCGCGTACGACGCCGCCGCCGCCCCTGCTGTCCCAGCCATCGCGGCGGCGGGGATGAGAGGGGAGATGCGGACGCGGGAGGCGGCGAGCGGGTGGAAGGCAGCCATGGCTTCAGAGGGGGAGGAGGAGGGAGGAGTTTTTCTTGTTGTTTTTTTCGTTCAGTTGGGGGAGGGGAAGGATATGAAGTGGGGCGTGGCACTGCGACCGTGAGTTGCGACGCTTCTTCTTATCTAGATGGGCAACTTTGGGGGCGAGTTGGGCGGTGGCTCCGTTCCACTACCTGTGGGGAGGAGAGACACAGGCTTTTTGTGCTCGATTTATAGGGGGAGCAGGTGCGCATGAGTGCGTCGTGCAAGGCGTGTGCGTTTGATTTGCATTCCAGTCGCCCTCGGCGACAAGTGACGAACTGAAGAACTGTAGGAACGAAAGGATGAAAGTTCAGTTGCTGTGCTGAGACTTATTAAATCTAACCCCACAAATCTGTATAGTATTATAATATATCATATCTATTGGTTTGTTTTATGACGAAGGGAGTATACGAGTGGCCAGCTTAATTTAGATGGTTGAATTCTATATAGTTTGGTTTCATTTGCAATTTTGCATAGTGTATGGTAACATTGTTTAAGAAACTTTTGAATACCCGTGAGATACTTAAACCATCAAACCATGTTTGACGCATGGATGATGGATGGTTTTAATGGTGCTTTTTGTTGATGTCGCATTATACCTACTTGGTGCAAATGATGGTATAATTTGATACACTTCAAAAGAATTTCAGATAAGCTAACATTGACTATATGTATGTAAAAAAAGCTTAATGGCGTGGCACAAAACCTTTATAAAAAGAATTTCAAATGATTTGGAGTATCATTGATGTTATATGTAAAAAAAAAGTTAATGGTGCGGCCCAATAGCACAAAACCCCAAACCACTAAAGACAAAAAATATATATTTTTTAATTAGAGCTAAGAGAAAGACAAAAAAAAAATATCGAGGGCCAAAACTTCTTATACCGAAGAAACAATGTAAGGGTGCTACACTTTGTAATGTTATTTGTAAAATAGTAATAGTTGAAATTTCGTGGGATGTGATAATTGTCGGAAAAATAATTTATCTTGATTTAATCCGATTTGTCAGATAGAACAATAGATTTCCAAAAAAAGAAAACCGTACTTCTTGGCATCATCCTAGCACGGTAGCACCAAGCCACCAACCACACATCACACATTTTCGAGTACTATCGATTTATGATATTGCCAACGATTTTATTCGGCAGCAATTGGGTACGACACGGCGTGTATATATATTGCCTTGTTATTTCTGCAAAGTACCGACGATGAGATTGCTCAATATCCTATCACACACGAGGAAAAATAAATAAAGCAAAAAAAAACATCAAGTAGTACGTACTGGTAGACGTGGTCGTGGAGAGTTAGTTATTCGCCTATTCGTTTTCAAAGCACATGTATGTGTGTGCATTTGGAAGTCCCAGTGGGTAGATCATGTGCCGCGACTGTGCAAGTTAAAGGGATACATGCGTGGACCAACTAGTGTTTAGGAGATCAGGTGAATGATAAGTAAAACAGATGAACTAAACGATCCAATTTGACTTCACAGACCACGGGCCCGGGAAGAAATGAAGAATTTCAAAACACATGCAGGCAAAAGGGTGGAAAGACTGTCAAGAATGTACTGGTAGCAGTATAATAGCAGTAGAACTGTAGGAGCAGTTGATGAGAACATTCAAGGGTAAGGAAGGAAGCTGACAAAAAGGGGGTCTTCCTTTAGAAATAAACAAATTGGAGAAGTTCTTTCCATTTTGTTATTTTCAATAGGATGATGATTAACATTATTTTCAATCAAACATACTCTCTCCGTAAAAAAAAAAATACAAACCTACAGCTGTATATGACATATCCTAATACAATGAATCCGGACATATCACATTTACTTCTAGGTTTTTTTTTTTACGAAGAGTGTATATATATTTCAATTGTATTGTGAAACATAATTAATTTTTTGTACTTTTCGCTAAAATAAGTTAATTATGTTCGGAATCAGCAGCTTGATCCGAGTTCCGTGTCAAGACAGCCAGGTGATTGGAGTCTACAAGACTAACCGGATAGGCAAGGGATTTTCCAATGCATATGGTGGCAGTTTGGACAAAGTTGATGGCAAACAAAAGAGGGGAACATGTATGTGGTGATATCGTCCGGTGCAAAGCGTGCATGGACTGGTGTGTGATTGTGCATTCTTGTAATTAGTACTCCTTTTTATCATGGTGTTTATGAAGGTGGGGTTACCCAGTACCCTGACTGGAAAATTAGGCAACTCGACTTGAAATTTATCCTACCCTCATAGAGGTTGAACCCTATGTATAGCATGACACATGACTCATTTACACGTTTTAAGGTTGATGATTACGCCACTTGTCACGCCCAAACTCCCAAAGGCGGATTATACTTTACAAGAAGCCAACTGAATCGAACTCCACAGAACCCATTACCCATCAAATTACGAATATTCTCCAATTATATCTACAAAGTTGATTGGACAAAGAACTACCAAAACCGAGAGTATAATAAAAACATCTAAAGTTCAAAACTATTCACACGTCACATGCAGAGAAAGACAAGAAGGTAGTATTCCCGTCATTGGCCGTGGCTTTTCCTCGCTGGGCCGGCAGCCGGCCGCCGTCGACATCCTCGTTGCCGGCCTTCGCCACGTGCCACTGTCCAATCCCACCATCTCCCATGTGAGGCAGGCAACCCCGACAAAATGCACGATGCCGATGCGCATAGCACTCATGGCGAAAGATACCACCACCATGGCAGCACAAGCAGACAGGTAGCCAAACCTCAAGCAAAAAAGAAGAAAAAAAATATCGACAGCTTCAACTGAATCATCCTACAACGGATAAACACCTGTATTCCATTATAAGTCTTGTCATCTATAATAACAACACGCCATCAAGAACATGGCTTCTAAAATGGTCATCTACGTCGAGACCGGCTGGGGTTCATCAGCATCATCATCATCTATGAACCCCAGGAACAAGGGAGGAGGCAAAATTAACACAAGTGCCGATAGCTTCAAGAACTTCCCCCAGAATGGGGGCAATATATGGATTTGAACACGTACAAAAAAGAAAGGAACAAGAAGAATGAATAAATAATATGTCATTAGCTAGCTCTTCATCTCGCCTTCCTCGAGGTCGGACGAGGGGAGGCCGCTCACCCTGGCCTTGAGGGGAACGTCCTCGGAGTCGTCCAGCATGTCGCTCTTGTTCCGGGGGATTGGGGCGGAGGCCTTCTTCTCGGTCTCCACGGCCCAGCTGTAGACCACCATGCCCATCACGGCGAGCAGCATCCCGAGGATGTTCTTCACGGTGAGGGCCGAGTCGAACAGGATCCAGCCAAGAATCAGCACGCACACGGTCTTCATGTGGCCCAGGACCTGGAACGAAGTTGCAGAGAACCGGCCGATGCAGAGGTACTGGCTCATGTTGCAGAAGACAGCCAAGGAGCAAGAAAGCAATATGAAGAACTGCAGAGTTATTAACATAGCAAGTTGTTAGAACATGTTTTAAGAATTCCCAGTAGGAGTATTAAAGCAACAAGGAGAAGTGCATAATGATTAAAACAGACCACAGCACGAAAACTGCATGATAGGAACTGTTCTGTTTGGTTAGCAGTAAATTCCAGTTTCACCGTGCTGTAGTCATAGAATAGAAACTAATCGTTCAACAATTTTCTTGGGATGAACATTAGGCAAAACAAATAATATTTCAATGGGAAACAAAGTTGACAATTTACTAGTGGTGTACTGATGCGGGGATGTCCACTCAACATGAAGAATGGGAGAAATCATTGATGAAACATTCCAATAAAATACTCAATAGTACTAGCACAAATCTAGAGTAGAAGATACAATAACATGGCAAAGGTATCATTCATTTGGAAAGAGTGCTGTCATGAATAGAAAATTGTGACATGCACATGCGAGAGAACTTACAGTTGCCCCAGTTGAGAAGTTGTAGTTTAATAACCATCGCCCATTGAGGTAATAGTCAGCAAAGGGACCAAGTATAATAAGAGACACAGCCTGTATTGGTGCAGTTTTGCTGAGAAGTTCAAATGACCCTATGTTGTACTTCTTCTGAAAGGAGCCAATTGTCTGGGACAAGGACAAGTAACGCATTGTCAGAACTCAGCACATGATATAATTTATCAAACTGCGTAGACATTGCCAAAGAACACAATTTACAAAGAAGGATCCATCAGCATTCAGATTTAAGTAATCATCTTCCACAAATTTCAAAAACCAACTTATGTATCAAAATTATTACCGTACGAAGAGCCATAAATATTTATCACTGTCCAATGCAATAAGATTACAGGAATATAAACATCATAGGCATAGTTTTTAAAAGCTGGCCGGTGAACCACTTGCAGTCCAGTTCACAGGTCCGACTGCCACTTCAAACTGTCTGTCTACGGTTCAATAATATAGTAGTTATTATCACTTGAGTTATGTTGAATCCAATCTCAACTCATAGTTATATGATCCTGTTCAACACTTATATAGGCTTTAGTTCCCATAGTCCCATCCTAGCAATAGAGGGGTGATTGCCCAGCTTGGTTTTTGCCTATTGACATGTTCCCATGATGGATATTGCAGCTTGCAGGTCGTATTCTAAGTCAAATCCTGAGCTGGACAATCTAATAAAATAATTTATAGTCCATTTCACCCCCAAAAAATATCTCTAGTGGTATCCTAAAAGGAGCCGTCCCCGGTTGCCCTAGTTGGACCACAGCCTGATCCAAGTTTTAGAAACTGGTAAATAGTCCAAAAGTTGCTTCAGCTTGGTCATAAATCTTCAAAGTGATTCACAGCTAGCATGTAAATTCCACAATGTAAAGTATCAAGGCTGAAGGGGTACATAAAAATAGTCTATCACGACTCGTGAGAATTGCAAATCTACAGCTTATGATGCGAAAATAAACATTCCATGTACAATTCTATGGCCAGCATTACTATTCTACAGTTCAGATTGGCTGTTTCTGAGTTTTCTGTATTCTGAGGACTCATTGGCAAGGTTCTAGCATCCACACTTTAGTTTGAATGCTATCGCAATTCAGAATAGTGTTACATCAGAATGTCCTAAGTAAATTAACAGAAGATTGAAAAACAAGTGCCACCACAAAAACATTGCTACACCATTGTTCAATAAAAAAAAACTGATTTTTTTCATCCTCAGCAACATGATTCAGTTTCAAAAGAGTATCAAGCCTATAGTGTTAACAAAAAAACGCTTGAGTAGTTGGCAATTACAGTATCCATAACTAGTATTTTTAACATCCTGAAGGGGAATTTGAAATGCATAACAGCACAGGTCCAGTATCAGGATTAAGGGGGGAGAAAAACTCACAATCTGTTGAAGCGACGTGCAGAAGACAGCCACGCAAGCGCAGATGAATCCCTTGGCATTGACCTCCACATCCGTGACCGTGCAAATCCCAACACCCGCCGCCACGACGACCACGGCCGATATAACCTTGGTGGTGTAGTGCTTGCTGTTGAGCACCCATTCCATCAAGCAAACCACCGGGATCATGCTCAATTTCGAGATCTACAGGTTTGCAGAGGTTTCGCACCTTCAGCCACACAAGAGCACAAGACGGCATATACAAACATTCCAGGCAAATGGGCAACCTAGTAAATATACAATACCTGATAGAAACCGACGGAGTTGAGCATGAGACTAAGGTTCATCCCGGTGATGGACGTGTTGGCGACGAGGGAGAACCAGACGAGCTCCCAGAGCGGGACGTGCTTGGATACGGAGTAGCCGGTGGCGTTGGAGATCCATCCGACGAGCGCCGTGACCGTGAAGTGGAATCCGGTCAGCGTCGTGGCTGCATTCGACCAAAGGAGGAAACGAAAAAAAGAAGAAAAAATCAGATCCCGCGGCGGCGTCACCAGGAACAAACCCGAACCTGCGGATCCAGATCTGCGGAGAGGGGAAAGGGGAGGAGGAGGAGCGCGCGAAGGCGCGAAGGGTACCGAAGGAGAAGGCGTAGCCGGAGGAGGACATGAGCTGCTTGTTTGCCATGATGATGCCGACGGAGCTGACGACGTTCATCGCCCACGCCCCGACGTCGGACACCGCCGGCGGCTTCTTCTCCGCCTCCATCTCGCCCCTCCTCCTCCTCCTCCTCCTGACGCCGCCGCGGCTCTCTTCCCCCTCCGACGACGACGACGACCTGGCTGCGACCCTGGGCGGAGGAAGGGCAGGGCAGGGCAGGGCACGGCTCGGCTCGGGTCCCGCGGTCTACCACCCGGGCCTCGGTGCCTCACGCGGGAGGAGCCGCAGGGTTATAAAGGACGGGAGGCGTTGCCGCCTAGGCAAGGCAAGGAAGGGAGGGGGAGGGAGTGCGGGGAGGGGTTTCGAATTGGTGCTGTGTGCGCACGCAGACGCAGTGTGGGAGGCGGAAGCGTCAACTGCACGGGCGGAGGACGGTGAAAAAACTGCGATCTGCGGGGAGAACGGGAGGGGAGGCGGGTTAAGAGAAGGAGAGATTAGAGGAGAAAGACGACGCGCGGGGGAGGGGAGGAGGGGAGGGGGAAGGGTGGCAGCCAGCGGCGACGGCGACAGAGCGGGATCTGGGCGCGGCCGGGTGCTGTGCGTGCGCGCATGCTGGCCCCTTTTTCCTTGCAGTTTCCCCTCTTTTTGCGCGTTTTGCCGTGCGGGATTGTGGATGGATTTCGCCGAGTTCTCGCCCCGTGGCCAGTTCAATTCAAAGCGCCCCTGGGGTTAAAGAGGTGAAAGGGGCCCAAGGCTCTCCTCTCTTCGTCTTATCAGCCACGCGGTGCAATGCAGCTGCAGACTGTTTGTGCGTGACTACGGTCCTGTTCTTTTCTCCAATAAAAATTGGATGAATATTAAGATTTTCATGTCACATTTTTTAAACTGCTAAACGGTGTGTTTCGTGTAAAAACTTTCTATATAAAAGTTGCTCAAAAAATATCATATTAATTTATTTTTCAAATTTGTAATATTTAAAACTTAATCAATCATATATTAATACCATCTCGTTTTGCAAAAAAAACTTAATCTTCATCTTTATCTTCAGGATAAATGAACATCACCTACCTATTGATTTTTGGATAGGTTGGGAGTTAAAATTTTCAACTAATGGATACAGTCTGCTCCTTCTGTCAAAAAAAAAACAACCTCTTACTAAGATGTGTCAACGAATCTGTATATAAAGTGTATCTAGGTTTTAGATTCATTGTATTAGGATGTGTGTCCAGATTCGTTATACTAGTTGTGAGGTTAGCTTTTTTTTTTTTAATGGATGGAGTGCTTTAAATAGAAGAAGAGGATAAATATGTCAAAATCGTAAATCTGGAAACAAATGCAGCTGTGAAATCTAATTTTGGTGCATTGTAACTGAGTATAAATGCTCTATAACCAAGTATAAGTGTTTTGTAAGAGTGTAACTACAAGTTGGATCTATACAAACACGAATCTTAATGTAAGATCCTATGGACAAAAAATCAAAATACAAGAGTCCAAAAACATGTCACAAGTGAAATAGCAAAACCGTTATGGGTTCCACCTTCATCTGACACAAGTTGACAGATGCCTTTGGGTCTACGTTTTCGGAAAAAACCGATCGAACACCATGAAATTTTGAAGTTTCGATTGGGACAAAAGTAGACTCTGAGTAAAAATTTAGATGGTTTTCAAGAATTTAAATTGAAACAGTAAAATCAATCAAAATTTGGTTGAAAGTTATACCGCTAGGGGTCGGGGATTTAGCAGTATGTATCGAGAAACCACTTGGTAAACCGATCTAAGTTAAAAACTGAACTAAATTAAAATTTTCAGCAAATATTTGACTGAATTTCACCAGCAACCAAGCAGTAATTACGATTAGACAAATCCGTTCATCGTCATGGTCATGCATGACTTGTACATGTGCCATTCAGCGTGCGCTTTGTGTGATATAATACACTTAGTGTTATTGTGTAGCACATACTAGTCCGCAGGAAGCTTAGGACTACGCCACTGAATAACCTTTCCTGCCATGGCAAGCAAGGCTAGAAAGAACTCGAGTCTTTTCTTGTCAAGGGGGCATCACATATGATACTCATATATTAGACGGTCCGTTACTTTAGCATTTGCTCATAGTGAGCCCTACTCCCCTCGAGATCCGGTGCCCTGCTCGACGGCTTCCTCAGTTTAACAAGGGTGTGTTAAGTTCATGCTAAAATTATAAGTTTAATTGAAATTGTATCGATTTGACGGAAAAGTTAGAAATTTATGCGTGTAGAAAAGTTTTGATGTATTGCAAAAGTTTAAAGTTTAAAGAAAAAATTAAAAACTAAACCAGGCCAAAGTGTGCAAATTGGGCTCTGAACTTGGATGTTGGGTGTCCATTTCGATGGCATATGATGCGTGCTAATCTGTGAAAGGATCTCGTCATCCGATCTAAACCAATCAGACAAATGGACTGATTGGAGCGACAATTCAAACATGGCTTTCGAGATCAAATTAAAGTACTGGAATTATCTGCGTTTGGGAGCACTTGTCACTCTGTCAAGCAACAGGGCCAGCTGACAGGTACATGCATGGCCAACATGATTGAATTGTAGACACGGTGGTGGCCCACCATTACTCTCACGGCAAGAGAGTTCTGGCACGTTACACTTCACCAATTGTTAGGCCGGTGACCGTGTACACGGGAGCAAGAGTTACAGAACCTGCGAAAGCAAAGTCTTTGGAGTTCGTTCGGATCGAGTCCCATTTCCGTGAGCCTTTTGACCAGATTTTAGCTTAATCAGCGTGAAGTAGTGGCCAGTTCATTTGACTTGGCAAGCACATTCCTTAATCAAGCAAAAGCTCACATGCATGTTGCACGCATACAGAACTGAAATGACGGTAGATTAAGGGATACATGTCGAGTGCATGTCTTGCCTTAACAAAAGTGCCTACCGCCGATTATTTATACTCCCACTAGTTTATTTTTAAGAGTTGATTCCAATCAGTAAAATTTCAGAGAAAAGATTGCATCTACAGGGATCTTTGCCCACAAGACTACTCCCTCCGTTTCAAAAAAAACTAAATTTAGAAAAAAATATGATATTTTCTAATACAACGAATCTAGACAAAGGATTATCCGAATTTAGGACAGAGGGAGTGCTTTCCGATATATAGCCGCATGTCCAGCACAACAGGGTTTTTTCTTCACCAAATTTACATAATCAACGTCGGCAACGGAATATCCCGGTGGTAGGTATCAGTTTATTCATTGTTACACGCTCGGTGGTTGGTGATCCATGTGGAAAGAGTCAATGGCCCAAATATTAAAAAACATGAGGAAGAAGAAGAGGAGGAGAAGGTCCCTCCCAAAGTCCCAACCATGCACAACCCGTCACTTTCAGATATCGGTATGTACAATGTCCCAATCACGAGCAGAAAATAAACCTAAAATCTTAGCCATCGGTAGCTTGCTTGGTTACGACCTATCGGTAGTGACAAGTGCTACTAAGGGCACCCGCAATGGTTATCTATAGGCTCTCTACAAGAGATATATGTCAGTATATTTATCTATTATATTATTAAAGAAATAGAAAAAGAAGCCTCCACGTTCGCTCTCATGGTCTAGAAATTCTCACATTAATCGGAGAAAAAGAAAAACAGAGTCCATATAGAAATACAAATTAGAAATAGTTGAAATTCGGAATTAAAAAATAAGGAATATTAGAAGAGGAGACTAGGGTCCATATAGAAATACAATTAGGAAATAACTGAAATTTGGAATTAAAAAAAAGAATATTAGAAGTAGAGTATAGAGTCCGTATAGAAATACAATTAGGAAATAACTGAAATTCAGAATTAAAAATAAGGAATATTAGAAGTAGAGTATAGAGTCCATATACAAATAAAATTAGGAAATAACTAAAATTCGGAATTAAAAATAAGGAATATTAGAAGTAGAGTGTAGAGTCCATATAGAAATACAATTATAAAATAATAGAAATTTGGAATTAAAAATAAGGAATATTAGAAGTAGAGTATAGAGTCCATATAGAAATACAATTACGAAAAAAATAGAAATTCGGAATTAAAAAATAAGGAATATTAGAAGTAGGGTATGGAGTCCAAATAGGAATTTAAAACTAACTAAAATTTGGAATAAACATAATAAAATTAAAAGTAGAGTTTAGAGTCCGTATAAAAATATAATTTACAAATAACTAAAATTCGAAATTAAGAAAAACATGGGAAGAAATTTAGAAGTAACTGAAATTCAAAATTCAAAATTAGTTTAGAGTCCACATAGAAATACAATTAGAAATAATAAAAATTTAAAAATAAAAATAAATAATATTGGAAGAAAAGCATAGAGTCTTAGAAATACAATTTACAGAAAATTCGGAATTAAAGAAAAAAATATATTAAAAAAGAGTCTAGAGTCCATATAGGAATATATATAATTTACAAATAACTAAAATTTGATATTAAAAATAATTAATAACTAACACGTATATAAAATACAATATGAATATTACACCTTAATAGTTTTGTAAAGTTATTGCAAAATTTAAAATTATATTGTCATTTTAATATATTTGAATAATATAATGAGAAAACATACTATATGCTATTATATGAGAGAAAATATAATGATGCTAGCCGCGCAATCTGCGCGGGCCACCATGCTAGTTTTCCTACTTGGAAGAGATTAAATGAAGAGGGAGAGCAAAGCTATCTACTGACCTGGAGATAGTCTATAGAGAAAAAAGAGGCAATGAATTAGAGAGCTATAAATACCCATGTAGACATGCCATTAAAGTGGTTTACTATTAATATTAATATAGTTTACTGCTGAGATATATATATTTTATAGATAACATCTTACTCTAACATTACGGGTGCTCTGAGGTCTCACCCGTGATGTCGCCGTGATTAACGATGCCGTGGTGATGCGGTCCTCGCCGTAGGCAGTACTAGTATACATACTCCAATCCACGGCACGGAGGCACCGACGGACGCCGGAGGGGACGTGGATGACGTACGGTGATGGTGTGATGGGGCCATGGGGGGCACCGGGGGGGGGGGGGGGGGGGGGGGAGGCGCCCCCCGCCGCTGGCGGAAGCAGCGTGTGTGTTGCGCGCGCGTGGCGTGGGACATGGTGGGTGGCGGGGTTCTCGCGCGGAGCGGACAAGCGGATTTTTGTCTCGTATCGTTCACGTTCCAAATCTTGGAAGGGCATGCACGCCCGGGCGCCGACCCGGCCGGCCCTGGTCAGTGGTCACACCGTGGCAACGATGTGTCGCGTCGGCGCATGGTGTATTGGTGCACGGCGAAGAGACGCCGGTTGAGTTTGGCAAGATTTTGGGAGGAAAGGGGTACAAAGGCTGGCACGCATTGCGCAGCTTGGCCCGAACACCGGCCAGCTTGCAAACACAACTCCGCTTATCATGAAGGGCTGCGAGCCTGCGACTGCGAGCCTTTTTCCTTGGTGATTGATTTGTAAATTACAATCGTTTGGAATCTGGTATGTGATCACAAAGGAAATGGTTGCAAGAGGAAATATATTTATGGTTCAACTTCATGGAAACCGAAGGAAATGGTTGTTTCATATTGGTATATGCTTACTCTTTGGCTAGTTAATGATTTGTAGTAATATATATGGTGACAATGAGAGGAAAAAAAATTGTAACAGTGCATGTGATGGACAGATATTGATTAGAAGCAGAGGTGCGTACTGATGACAACGGTTGGTACAATTTGTACTGACCAAAAGAAGATGATATAGTACTAGTTAAATTGCATGCACCAAGGTCGTACAGTACTCACCGATCAAGCTGGGTTTCCTCCATGAACACGACGCCGAGAAGTTTGATTTTCAACTAATTAGTGATCAATAAGACAGTAACCTAACCAACTAATGATCCCAACAACTATGGCGGTCTAACCATGTATAGGATGTACTGAAAGTCTGAACCATTTAAACCGAAACCTTGCTAGTAACAATTAGTAGTACCAGTTGCTTTTCCTTTTCGCAGTGAATATTCCTGTCTTACCTACTGATCGTGGCGCCATTGTAAATGTGCTTAATGCAATGTACCAACATCGTCAATCCTCTCTTGGAAAATGATGCGGTCCATTAGCACGTGATTAATTAAGTATTAGCTAATTTTTTAAAAAATATGGATCAATATGATTTTTTAAACAACTTTCGTATAGAAACTTTTTTGCAAAAAACACACCGCTTATCAGTTTGAAAAACGTGTGCGCGGAACACGAGGTCGAAGAGTTGGGAACATGTGGTGCCGAACACACCTATATATACATGCTTAAATAGATGCATTCTCCACTAATTGCATTTGATATAGTTACCCGTGTACGCACATGCTGCGTATCGACGCTAATCGAATGTCGATTAAAAAAATCAGAGGAAAATAATTTACTTTGTCCCCACTCATAAAAGAATTCCCTGTCAAACCAGATGTTCATTTTCATATGAAAATGAGGAATTGCTTCCTTTACAAAGGAATCCAAATACAATAATTCCATTCCTCTAAAGCTAGTGTCTATTTGGTTCATGGCCATTTTAAACCCTACCATCTTTTTCGGCAGTGGTTTTGTTTGATGCCAAATTTTTAGAAGTGCCTAAATTATTGCTTGATTTTCTTGTCAAAATTGCCCTTTTTTATAGCAAACAAATTTAAATGCCATCCAAATTTATTGGCATTGCCAATTCTTTGGAACGGCTAGTTTAGGCATCAACACAAACAAGCCCAAAATACCAAAGTATTGCAGACCTCCGACTCTAAGAAGGACCTCTAAGAATCACTTTTCAAAACAAAAAAAAAAAACTCTGGTTCCAAACAGGCCTAAAAAAGGATTGGAATTGCATCTGGCCCAACTAGTAACAGCCCATTATATGTCACAAGTGCAAGTATGCAACACCTCTCCGTGTTTCCCCTTTCGTCTTCGTCTTCATATATCCATCCAGCTGGCTGACAGGGAAGATCGCCGGCCGCGCCGTGCTCCTCGCCGGGCAGCCCGGCACCGGGAAGACCGCACTCGCCATGGGCATCGCCGAGTCCCTCGGCGCCGAGACGCCCTTCGCCTCCGTCGCCGCGTCCGAGCTCTTCTCCCTCGACCTCTCCAAGACCGAGGAGGCGCTCACCCAGGCCTTCCACCGCTCCATCGGCGTCCGCATCAAGGCGGAGGCGGAGATAATCGAGGGCGAGGTCGTTGAAATCTCAATCGACCGCCCAGTCTCCGGCGGCAGCTCCGCGCCTTCCTGTGTTGCCGCGGCTGGGAAGATTGGGCGGCTCACGCTGAAGACGACGGACATGGAGACCGTGGACGAGCTCGGCGGCAAGATGATTGAGGCCCTGGGGAAAGAGAAGTTGCAGAGCTGGGATGGATGTGGTTGCTCTTGACAAGGCCTTCGGAAAGGTGACCAAGCTTGGCCGCTCAATTGGGAGGTCGCGGGATGCCGGGATTACGATGCTGTTTGTCCTCAGACCAAGTCCGTCAAGTGCCCTGAGGGCGAGCTCCAGAAGCGCGAGGAGGTCGTGCATTGTGTCAACCTTACATGAAATTGATGTCATCAATAGCCGGTAAATTCACATTCCCTTTCCAAAAAATCCTCCATAACTAGAGTAGATATCTCATAAAATAAAGCAATATTTCATACCTGACAAGGAAGTATTGAACCATTTTGAGTTTTGACATAGTAGAGGACTAGAGATTAAAGGGTGAAACTCTGTGAGCTTTGGTGTCACATATTACTCAACTGAAAAATAGATACAACTGAAACAATCAACTCAAGTATTTCAAATTCTATCAGCCCTGGTATTTCACATTGACTTTCAGCTACCCTGGACATATGTGCTGTGTGCTTGCTTGTATGTTTAATTGCTAATTACCATTGTGGTAGCTTAGCCACCAAAGTTTTTTTGTTGTCAGTCTTGAAAAATCTGTTCTAACGTTTGCTAGAACTTACTATCTGAACAAAGGAATAAAGGATCACTTGTCAACTTGTCGCTCAAAAATCCAAATTAAGAACTGTCTTGTAATCTTGTATTTTGCTTCCGAGCCTGAATGGAAAATAATTTATGTGTCACGTGTATATGCAGTGATGAGAATCAAATAATAAATTTGAAATTGGTTAATCTTGCCTAGCTGCCAGTCCCTGCGTTGTACTGTACAACCCCTGACCCATTCTCAGCCCCACCCAGATCCTATTGAATGGCGCTAGAACTAGATCAAAAGGGGTGAGCATTCCTGCATCAGCAAAACTGGCCAAATCATAGCTAACCATAGTGTTCCAGCAACTGCATCACACCTAGCCATCTCATTCATTCACCTGCAGACATGTCAAAGGCAGGTTGACAAAAAATGGCTAAACTGGATTTGGACAGCCCTAGCTGGATCAGTTTGTCCCTACTAACTGCCACATCTACTCAGTTAGCTAATACTAAGAAAAGATGGTCTACTGGATGGCATATATGATCTTGTTGGGCTTGGAGCTGAAATACAATTCAGCCGTCCAAATCGGATCTAATTTTTCCCTTTTTTTTTTTGAACGGAGATTTTTTTTTTGAACGGAAGATCTAATTTTTCTTTTGGCCCATAGAAAAATAATGATGGAGAGCAGCCTCCTCTTGTAACTCTTGTGAAAAAAGGACCTGCACGATGTTGCTAAGGGTATAATTTGATGAAAATTAGTCAAGCCTATTGGTACTTTGGTACAACTTAGCAATTATTATGTGCACATAAATGAACCATGTTCCAAGATGGTACATGAATATGTTTCAACCAGTTTGACATGAACTGATCGTGATTGTGATGTGCTCTCTCTCTCTCTCTCTCTCTCTCTCTGTGTCTCTGTAAGTATCTTATCAACCAAACAACTATCAGATGTGTTTTAAATAGTATTCTTTGGTGAATCTTTTTGAACATTCCATTTCGTAATCACCAAAAAATCTTACTTATAACTGGCTTGGTAGTTTTTTGGTCACTAGACGAAGATTATTGGCTTTCAGATGTGGTTTTCTAACTACCATAGAAAAAATTTAAGTGAGCCTATGTTTGCGCAAACTCATTTTTGTTTTTTGTTATTGCTGTCCAGGACACAGGGTTTTCTTGCACTTTTCACTGGTGACACTGGTGAAATTCGTGCAGAGGCTCGGGAGCAGATTGATACAAAAGTTGCTGAGTGGAGGGAGGAAGGGAAGGCTGAGATTGTCCCTGGTGTTCTCTTTGTTGATGAAGTCCACATGCAGATATCGAATACTTCTCCTTCCTAAACCGTGCATTGGAAAATGACGTGACTCCAATTCTAGTCATTGCAACCAACCGAGGGATCACATCCATACGTGGGATAAACTACCAATCACTACATGGGATACCACCTGACTTCCTTAATCGGCTCCTAATCATCACGACACAGCCTTACACCGAGGATGATATCCCGAAGGTCCTAGACATCAGGTGCGATGAAGAAGATGTGGAAATGTCTACTGCATATGCCAAGGTATTGCTCACAAAGATTGGAGTGGAGACGGCCCTGAGGTATGCAATCCACCTGATCACTTCGGCTGCATTAGCTTGGCAGAAACACATGGGTAAGATCGTGGAGATGGAGGATATAAGCAGGGTCTACCAGCTCTTCCTGGACGTGAAGAGATCGGCGCAGTACTTGATGGAGTATCAGAGCCAGTACATGTTCAATGAAGTGCCAGGTGAAGGAGGAGATAATGCCATGCAGTCTTAGACGATACTCCCTCTATTTCAAAATATTTGACACCGTTGACTTTTTAGTACATGTTTGACCATTCGTCTTATTCAAAAAATTTAAGTCATTATTTATTCTTTTCATATCATTTGATTTATTGTTAAATATACTTTTATATGCACATATAGTTTTACATATTTCACAAATTTTTTTAATAAGACGAACGGTCAAACATGTGCTAAAAAGTCAACGGTGTCAAACATTTTGAAACGGATAGAGTATTTGTCGGTGATATGGGACCGGGGGTACGCACATTAGAGGGAAGTCACCTTCCCATCTGGCCACGTGGCCGCGCGGCCTGGCTTTCCCCCGGTCCCTCGAGGGGCGATCAGGTAACGCTGAGGTGGTCAGGGGGCCTCGGGGTGCCATGTCACGCTCCCTAGGCCCTCAGCGTGCGCTGCCCCGAGGCCTTCGCTCGGCCACCACGTGGCGAGGGGAGCGGCGGAGCAGGAGCGCCGCTCAGCGTTTTCAATGCGCGGCGCCCCAATCGTATAATGCGGTGTGGGCGGGCGGGCGGCGCTGCCTGATTGACCCATATCAATCGAGCTTGACCGGTCTGTGACTGGTCATAGGCGATTAGATGGGTGGCAGTGCCCCCACGTTCCGTCCTGTGTCAGGTGGAGTGGGGGCAGGTATGCCCCGTCCCATCGGTACACTGCCAGGAGCGCTCCCCGCGCATGGTGAGCCGCCAAAGTCTCCATACAATGAATGAGGAATGACGGGGATGTCCCCCGTGTCAGGCGGGGGACGGCGCTGGGCCCCACCTAAAGCGAGGCGACCGCATTGCTTCCAGTTGAAGCAAAGGATAGTGATATGACCAGGGTCATGTGGGCCCCCCTCCCGTGGAGGGGTAGGTATAAACGGTGCATGTGGTATCCCTTTGAACTATAAAAGGATGATCTCGCTCACTGTGAAAAAGGGACGACTCTCAATAGCTTGAGCGCTAGAGGAAGAACAGCTAGATTTCCCCAAGAGCTCAAGACCCCTTGTAAGAACTCATCATAATCCCACGCACAGGAGAAGGGTGTTACGCTTTCCAGCGGCCCGAACCCTTGTAATCCCTTGTCTTCCACACGGACTTGCGAGCGATCTAGTAGTTAGGTCACAGGTGGAGGTACGCTCTTGATCATCGCGTTTTTCCCCCGGCCGAACTCACAAAGGGAGGCCTCACGATCTCTCGCTAGAGAGGGTCACTCGTATTGCTTACAGTTGAGTTGGTTTTACGGTTCATTATTGGTACTCATTGCTCTTTTAGATGAATAGTGGTATGCATAAGATGAGTTACCCTGACAAACATTGCTCTGTGGCTGCAGTGAACTGTGTTAGTGCTGTAGCTAAGATTTCAGAACTGAATGTATCTTGTCGTTTCCTGGCCTGGAGCAGTCGTTCGCTAATAGTATATCTTTGTGTCACTACTCACTACAGAGTAGGAGTGTGTGGTCTGGGTGGCTGCTATGCGTTTTGCTAATGTCTTTCGTTACTCATGAGATTGTGTGGTCCGTTAAAAAGGTGCCCTAGGTACTAAGCACTAAACAAAATGGTCTGATTGAGCCGAACAAGATAACGTTCCTGACAAACTGCAGTAAGGCTACGTTTGTTCACAAGGTCACAACAGGTGTTCAGCCGTGTGTCCGTGCGATGCAGCAGCCGCGTGTCGACTATGATCTTCTAACTGCACACTGTACTTGCAATGTTTATACTCCAGGTCTCCAGCACGCATGTCAAATCCAAAGAACTCTGAACCAAACCAAACACTCGAACCGAAATGAGTTTTCTGGAGAGGCGAACACGTCCGCGCCTCCGCGATTTCTTTTCTCCTATTAACATTTCCCTCGTTGCCACGATGCCACGGTGCAACGAGGCAACGACCACACGGCCGCACAACACGCGCGCGCGCGCCAGGTTGATCACCGTGATCCTGCGGCGTGCGTGCGACGACCGGCCGCCCGGGTCGGGGTCGGGGTCCGGGGTCGGGGTCCCCAAGTCGATCGCCTTCGCCTCGCCTTTCACCGGTGCGGCCCCCGCGCGCGAGGCGAGGTGGTGACTGGTGAGGGGGTCTCGGGACTTGGGCCACGCACAGAAACCGCCTCTCCCTCTCTCTCTCTCTCTCTCTCGCCTCCGCCTCATCATCCTCTCCTCTCCTCTCCTCTCCTCTCCCACTACCACTCCAGCGCTGCTCCCCTCGCCGTCGTCGCTGCCCTCCCCCCGATCGATCGATCGCTCCCCCTCCCGCGCCGCCGTGGCCATGGAATCCGGCCAACCCAACTCCGCCGCCGCAGGTGCGTGCTCGCCTCGCTGCTCTCCCCCCCCGCCCGATCGAACTGGATTGCCGTCCGGAACAGCGGCCCGATCGCCCCCCAACCCGGGGGTGGAATTGGATCCTCCCGCCCGGATCATCCTCTGCCCATTTTCTCCGCTTGAGCTGCTGGCGCGTGCTGCCGAGTGAGCCCGTGCTGAGCGGGAGCGCTGCTCTCCCTCGGGTTGTGTAGGGGGGCAGGTGGGGGTATAGGTGCCCGGGAGCTCCAGTTGAGCTCGCGTTGTGCGGTTCTCGGGGCCAATGTGGCCAGTCTGCTCGCCATTTGCTTGTAGGGGGTTAATCGGTCATCGGTGGAACCCGAGACTGTCATTTGGCAATCGGATAGGGTTCTGAGATTTTTTTTGGTCTGGCCGTTCTGTGTTGTTAAACGGTAGAGTGACCACAACTTGGATGGAGATGCTCAAGCTCACCCATGGATGGAATTGATTGAGCCCATCTCTAGTTTCAGTTCTGAGCTAAGTGAAGAGACTTTTCTGGTAGTTTCTGCAGTGATTGCGTCTGCCTGGAAGTCATATCTACATACACACGGGATGATGGATTAGGTATGAGAAAATGCATAATAGGAAGACAGTTGCAAAATAAGAAATCGGTCAGGCTAGAAGAACCAGGACTGTTGTGAATCCATCACATCACATGGCTTGGAAAAGCCCTCTACATCTTTAGAATTGCTGGTCGATAACAATTAATATACAGATTTTTTTATGTTCCAGAGAGATATTTTATTTATTTATTAGGATTTTGAGTTTTTGACTTACATGCATCAGAGATAAATCTTTGGAGCTTAAGTTCCAGTGACTTAATCCTTTTCCTTCCTCTGACCGCAGCAGATAAGACGCAGAACAGTTCTGTACCACCTGTGGAAGGTGTAGCTGGAGGAGGGACTAGTTATGGATGGGTAGATGGAGGATTACAGGCGTCGAGTTTAGGTAATGGTGCTATTGATCCTACAAAGATACACTCAGCAGATCTTTTGCATGTCTGGTCTATGCCGAGCACAGCAAATGTTAGCCAACAAGAAGCACCTCGACCTCTGGAACATGTAAGTTATACTTGCATTTATTAGCACTGCTAGAAGTGCAAGAACCCTCTTGCTTTGACACTTCAATATGCAGAATATTTTAAGGCCATACCACTTCTCTGTTCCATCAGATATGCAGTGTTTTTTTCTCTTCCAGCATTTACTCATTATAGGCTGATGTGTACATGATTTTATCATATTTTTCGACCACAGTTCATTCCAAAAGTATTTAAAAGTTACTTTCTTTTAGGTTAACCTTTTGGCAGCAAGAAATGAAAGGGAAAGTTTTCAAATTGCTTTACGTCCAAAGGTATCATGGGCCACTTCTGGTATTGCGGGATCTGTGCAGGTTCAGTGCACTGATCTTTGCTCTTCCGCTGGAGACAGGTTTGTTTATTTAAATCTTGCATCCATTCTTTGAGAGATACCTTCATTTGTACACTTCTACATTGGATGATTATGACAGTGCTGTACCAGGTTAGTGGTTGGTCAATCTGTAACCTTGCGACGTGTGGTGCCTATGTTAGGTGTACCAGATGCTCTTGTGCCAATTGATCCACTCAATTCACAAATAAACCTGCTTCCAGGGTATTGCCTCTGTGATTTAGGCAACTATGATTCATGCACAGCAACATTTTCTCTTTTTCGTGATAGCTAATTTACTGTTGCTTGTACAGAGAGACAAGTGCAATATGGGTCTCACTAAATGTTCCTTGCGGACAACAGCCGGGTCTATATGAGGGTGAAATATTTATTAGTGCTGTGAGGGCAGAAGCAGAGTAAGCTTGACTATGCTGCTTGCATGCTTTAAGTTGGTTCAGTGCCTCTGTCACAAGTGATTGTATAATCTGATTAGTATTTAGTATTATTTGGGCATGAAAAAGAAACATCAGATTCTATTATTGACACCAGTGTCCATATTGCATGCTTTCTGTATCTCTGGTTGATATAATAAAGTAAAAGCACGGCATATATTCGAAGTAATATGCACTATTGTATACAGAGTTAAAACCAATGTTTTGTATGCATGTTTCCCATGAAAACTATGTAATAATCAGAGGCTTTATATTTATATTTCCTATTGTGTCTTGAAATCTGAGACTCCTTTATTTGCCCAAGTCATTGAACTTTCCATGTTACACTGTTACTGTATGTCTTGAGCTGCTAAATTCAGAGTCTAGTGTGAGCAAACTAGTGTAATCTTCTTATATAACTTTAAATAGTTTGCAAAATTTAGAAGTGGTTGGGGTTATGAAACAATCATTTTATCTTATACACTCATCCTGAAACAAGACAGCTTAAGTTACAAACATCGATATTCAGAATGCATGTCCAGTGTCCACTTTGATGCTTGGAGGTGGTCACAACTGTCCATGTGATATTTTTCTTTTATTTCTACCCATATGTTCATCTGCGTTTGACTGGCATTTATCTTTTAACTATGGTGGCAGGTCCAGAGGAGAATCCTTGACAAAATCTGAAAGGTACCAGCTTTACAAAGAATTAAGAAATTGCATTGACATCACTGAACCCAGAGACTACTCGTCATCAGAGGAAATGGTATTTTATTCTGATGCTATATTTTCTCGGACATGCTATGTTGCATTTTTATATCAATATTCCTTTCTACAACTTTTAGGTACAAAGACTTACATCTGCTTCAACCACACTGAGGAGGATGTTAGCTCTTCCATCATTCCAGGACTGCCAAGAGAATAATGGATTAGGAGATATGATGGATGAAGATATTATGAACAATGTGGCAGTTCGTTTGAAGTTGAGCCTCACTGTTTGGGATTTTACTCTCCCACTGACACCTTCTTTACCTGCTGTTTTTGGCGTATCCTGGCACTATTCTCTTTCATTCTGTTATGTTTGGATAATTTAAGATATAATAAGGATTCAATATGCTTGTTTCTGGTGTGCAGCACATACTTTGTAGACCTACAGTTGGGAATTTGTGACTGAATTGTCTATGCTGTCCTTGCGTTGTAGTCATCATTAATTTGCATTTTCACTGTACTTTTATGGATTTGTTCATCATTGACTATACTCAGATATCTGAAACTGTGATTGAAGATCGGTTTTGCTTGGAGCATGGGACCAAAGGTTGGTATGATGCACTCGATCATCACTTCAGGTGGCTCCTCCAATACAGAATCAGTCCATTTTTCTGCAGATGGGGAGATAGCATGCGCATTCTAGCATACACATGCCCTTGGCCTGGTAACACTTCCATCTTTGTTGGTAAAACAATCTGCTGCTATGGAGTGTGATTTTTTTCTCACTTGTTTATTATTATTATAGCTGACCATCCAAAGGCGAAAGAATATTACTCTGATCCAAGACTAGCAGCATATGCTGTACCATATGCACCTATCCTATCAAGGTATTGCTCAAATTTCTGCCAAGTTTTATACCAATTTGCTATATATGTTTTTGGCTCATTTTTCTTATTCACAACAGCACTGATGCTGCGAAAAATTCCCTGCGAAGAGAGGTTGAAATCTTGAAATCAGAGGCTCATTGGTCGAAATCTTACTTCTATTTGTGGGATGAGGTGTGTCATTGCTCAGTTACACGTCTCTACAACACAAAATGCAAGTTTCTCCTTAGTTGTAGTGTTCTTTATGATGCCATATCAATTTGTAGGTTCCATTATGGCCTGCGTAGCTAATAGCTATATGCAGTTGGACCTACATTATTCCTATGAATAATAGCAGTCTTAGATTATCAGGTTTAATTATACATCTATGTTGATTGTTGAATAGAAAAATATGGTTAATTCTTACTGATGTTTAGATCTATTCTCTTAATCGGATAAGGGTAACTTCTGTTGTAATATAATGCGTCCTGATGTAACATACCATGAACAATAAAGTGATACGGAGTACATTGAACATCCCATGTCCAGTATATTCTTATATCGTAAACACACATAAAATTGGAAACCGGCAAGTATAACCGTAACTGCATCTTTCACATGCAAAAATTTTGTAGATACATGATTGTGAGCGTGGTAATGACGAGACCAACCAGTTTATGCACTGCTCAATAAAGCATGACACCTGAAATAACCAAAATAGCTACATGTGTGCTCCATAGAACATAGGGATAGGCACGGACCAACCCGTGGGTACTCTTTGGGCCACGCTCCAACATCAATTTATACTGTTCATTTCAGTATTAAAGAAGAGCTACCTTATGATCTAACAGTTATTTTTATTTTTCTCAGCCACTGAATATGGAACAGTATGATGTAATCTGCAGCATCTCTAATGAGTTGCGTTCATATGCATCTGATGTGCGTATTTTGACAACTTATTACTGTGGTGAGTAAGACAATCTAATCTCCCTTAGTGATGGTGCGTGTTAAACAACATCCTTCCCTACTTGAATTTGTAATTAGCATATATTTAGATTGGTCATTGGTGTATCATAAAATAACTTCCTTTATTGTTTAGCCATTAGGTATGGTGTTTTTTATATCCTGTATGGAATGACCATATGGATTACCTGCTTACGATGCAAAGATCTTCTATCACCCTGTTTGGTCCTACTTTTTCTTCAAGTCAGGATAACATTTATGTACCTACAGAAGCTGATCACACTTGGCAAGTCTTGAGTTTCTTTTAAGCATATATCTTATTTTTAAATGCAAATGGCTCATGTAGGCCCAAGTGGTTCTGAACTGGCTCCTTCTACATTTGAGGCCTTTGTGAAAGTTCCAAATGTTCTACGTCCACATACGCAGATATTTTGCACAAGGTTTGCACTCCTGCTGGTATTTCTTATTTGTTCTAAACAGCTGAAATAGTGTGGGCATACGGTGTCCATATCCCTGTTTACAATATGTACACATGTTTCACACTGACATAGCATGCTACGCTTATAATTTTTCCAAAAAAACTGATACAACAGCATAGATCTATACTAGGAATGGGAGTGGGCTAATCCACGGGTACCCATTGACTTGCACTAGTTTAACTAAAATTGCACCTTTTCACTAGCAAGAAAGAAAAAAAAAAGGATTTTTAGTTGAACTAGTGGGTCAAGGGGTACCCATTTGTGGACTCACTCCGATAGCTGCTCAATACTGATGCTAAAATGATGGACTTGTAATGCTTTATTCTACAACAAAAAAAAACATAAGGTTCAAAACTTTTAAGTTTTTTACCGTGTTTTCTACGTCTTACATTATCTTGTCAAATAAATTCAGAGCTAGGTTCAGATATTAGAAACTAGTCCTAATTTGTAACATAAACAAGATAGATACAATTATCAATGCCGGTCTGAAAGAATTTTTTCCATTCTCACAAGGCACTGACATTATGATGATACGACATTGGCAATTTGATGGAATTCACAACTCTGATACATGTTGGAAATGTTTGGCACTGTGTGGATATTGGATATGCGACATGGAGGCTAGTAGAAGTATTGGTAGCTTGGTGCATAAAATCATTTTCATACACTGTTCAAAATCAGATGTAGTATATCCAATTGATCTAGTGTTCTTTTTATACAGTGAATGGGTTCTTGGCACGAGAGAGGACTTGGTGAAGGATATTGTTGCTGAACTACGACCTGATCTTGGTGAAGTAAGAGCAAATTATGTTCTTTTAAATAGTATGGACAACATTCATTTTCTTTCTACAACATCTGTACTTGCATTGGATTTGTGCTTTAGGTTATAGCGTGGATGTTGCCGTGCTTGGAAGAGCTCATGGCTTAGAGCATTTATTTTCTGAATAATGGTGATTTGAATCTGTTGGTATTTTGGTCTAAGATTAGTATTAGTCAGAATTAAAAAAAAAATTAGTTGGATAAGAACACATAGGGTTTCGTAATCGGTAATCTTATGAAATGTTGTGCCTGTTTTCCTGTTACTCTCTCCTTTAATGTCTTTTTCTAAGGCACAATTTGACTTGACACTATCTTTAAAATTGAACTCAGATTATTATTTCCGTTAAATATATTGTCATAACTACCCAAAATGGGAAAATCACAAGAAATATTATCAAATATAAATCCAGTGCTACCATTTCCATACACCTACATATAATGAGACCAGGTGTGGGCAAAAAGTTACAAATGTTTGAATCTTGAATAGCACCCGCGCCTTATAAAAGTGGGCTCTCTATGTAAACAGTACTGTTCTCTGGTGCGCCATCCGTTTACTGTTGTGCATGCATATGGACTTATGGAGCCCTTTATAGTTTACTGTTTTTCTATCTTGATGAGCTGAAGTAATTTCAATCTTATCTAGGAATGGTGGACATATGTGTGTATGGGGCCTTCTGATCCTCAACCAAACTGGCATCTTGGGATGCGTGGAACCCAGCACAGGGCAGTGATGTGGAGAGTGTGGAAGGAAGGTGGAACAGGATTCCTTTATTGGGGTACCAACTGCTACGAGAAGGCTATGATTCCAAGTGCTGAGGTATGATGTGGCATCGGGAACCATTTAATACAATGTGATACCAATGTCTATGAAGGTGTATTACATTGAATACTACAGTAAAATTCAACTTGATAGATCGGCCTCTACAATTTGCATCACGCTCATCTGATTGTCTTACTTGGCGTGACTGCAGATTTGTTTCCGACGTGGTCTTCCTCCTGGCGATGGGGTTCTGTTCTATCCTGGTGAAGTGTTTTCTTCATCACATGAACCGGTTGCGTCCACTAGGCTAGAGCGCATTCTCAGTGGCATGCAGGTGAGGTTTTTTGGAATGCTTTGCCTCTGTTAAAATGCTAGTATATGTTTTTTTAAAAGTAATGGAAGTAAATCCAGCCTCTATATGAAAGATGAATTCGTCCACAATGCTAGTATATGTTTGCTAAGTTAGAACTATTCAGATTGAAATTAAGTGCAAAGTACTTATTCTGAAAGAGGCTTCATGGCTGAATCACTTAAGCTGTCATTTAAATCCCACCTTTGCCTTTGATTGTTCACAGTACACCATATTATAAACTGTGAAGCCAATGACATTTGGAATATTGCATGAATGAGACCTTTTCTTTTGAACAAACCAGTGCTTAGGGCCTGTTTGGGGGAGTTTCTAGCTGCTGCAGCTTCTTCCAGAATCAGAAGCTCCCCCAAACAGTCCAGCTTTTGGTACAGATTCTGAGAATATGTAGTTGTAGAATCCAGAAAAAGAACTAGAAGACAGAAGCTGAAAAACCTAGTTTTTCCATATTCTCAAAAGGTGGCTACCAACCAGCTACTTCTCAGAATTTTAAGCTCCCCCAAACAGGCCATTAGAGTGCGCCAATTTCACTGAATTTAGCAGGAAATTTCATTGAATATACCAAATGAAACTTTCAGTCTTATAGTTTAATTTTGGTTACCAGAACCACAGTTCTCGGCTGTGGATAGTACAAAAACTGAAACTCCATCAGCGAGCAATTTGTTCACGGTTGACTCTGCTCACAGTTGTTCCTTACTGATGTTCTAACGCAGGACATCGAATACCTGAAGCTTTATTCGTCAAGGTACGGCAGGGAGGAAGGTTTAGCTCTCCTTGAGAAGACAGGCGTGTATCTTGGCCCAGATCGTTATGCACTTGACCATGGACCAATTGATGTGATGCGTGGTGAGGTATACCGCACTTGCAGGTCTTAGGGCAGAGCTATCAACTTCTGGTGTTTCACTGTAGCATCCATCCTGTTGTTGTACATATGATTTCTCATGTACTGGGAGTTGCTAGCAGCAAATACTTATCGTTGAACCCATCAAAGCTCCGTTTTCACGCTCACCTGTTAACACTCCATTCTACGGTATACCTATGATGCTGCTAGCGTGTGACTGCAGCACACGAACTGTATTTTATTCGTCTCGCACGGTGTCGATCCTTATTTCAGAAGGGACATTATGGTGCCCTGTCCCTTCAGAATCTGGTAGCTTTATCGCCTGATGTGGATGTCACCATGGCTATTTCAGGATCTAGCTATTATATGTTATCCTTAAGGAATTTATCACAGGTTGCCATCCAGGAAAAGGAGGCCGCTTACAGCACAAGTGGAAGGTCTTTGTCATGAATCCCGTAGTAATTCCGAAAGATCTTCGACACCTCCATTCATATACCTCAGAAGCTTCAAGAAAAACAACCAATCAGGCCTAGCCGACATACGCGATGCTATTACATGTTTATAGTGATTATTGGTCTAGTCTTTTCAGGTCAAGAATCACAACATGCTTCCTTCGCGCAGACGTTAATCCGAAATTTTCATCCGATTATCCGAGACACTCCTTTTGCCTTTTCTTAATTAAAAAAAAACTCTGTTACCATTGACCAGCTGATAGCGTAATGGATAGCCTATGCTTGTGTAATTCAGGTATACTACAAGTCATTGACCATTAGCAGCTTAACAGCCACTGGAGCAATGGCTTCTTTCGGAATGCAATCTTGGGAGATTACAGTGCACGTATCTTCCCGTTTCCAATCTCCAGCTGATCTTAGGAGATCAGGGGCGAGGATGGCTTGCAATGGTGGCTGCACGGACACTCATTGATAGTCTGATCTCACTGAGCAAACGATATACTCTGGTCGGCCACGGAGTCTGCAGTCTAGTCTAATCTTCACGGGCATTTGGATTGCTGTTGTTCGGATTTCTCTGGTCCAACCAAAACTGACGAGGGGTATTTCGGTACAGTTTTGTAACTGTAGCTTTTCCTCTTACATTTGCATGTACTCCGATAAGGTTATGGTTGAGGGTGAGTGACATGCGGTCCCATAATAGTGGGGATCGGGGCGGGGGTATTTTGGTTTATACGAAAATACGGCAGCATAACATGATTCAAATGCGTTGGATGCTTGCAAAGTGGCAAGGATCCGATTTTATATAAACTGTAACCATATAGTTACAAATAAATAAATAAATAGTAATAATCGATTTTTATGAATTCATAATGATACATGGATCTAATTAATAAAAATGAAGATTTATGGTCGATGGTGAACGGTATCAGGTTGTGTATATGATTATGATGTAATGGAATAATGGAACCAGAGTTGCTGAGCCAACAAGTACCTCTCCTGAATGAGGTACGAGCAGAAGGATTTGGAGATATCCATGACACTGAAATGATTCCGGGCATGTGCAAGTGCAACGCTTCTCTCGCTAAACCTGTACTAGTATGATCTACAGGTGCCGGTAGCTATGGCCAGAATGTTGCTTATGTTTTTCGTTGCCTGAAAATGACTCCAAGGGGCACAATGATCGCCTCCCACTGAATGATTGAAATGCTGCATATGCTCCATTTGTCTCCTTCTGCTTGGCGGTAGCATTTATCCTTCCCCTTTTGTTCCGGAGCTGATTTTTTTAATACACTCCCCTGAGCTAAAAAAATACTCCTACTTTCCTTTTTTTTCAATTAATAATACAGCTAAATTAGAGTGAGTTAAGATCTACTCCTACTTTCCTTTTTTTTTCAATTAATAATACAGCTACCCTCAATGCACAGCTGCCTTGGTGGCTACTGAGATGCAACTTTAGTTAAGTACTTGCCATGGATTTTTAGCATTCCAAACGTGCAGATTGGGACTTTTCACCCTATAATCCCCATTGGCTATTGCTACCTTTTTATCCTCGTGGCAAGTTGGCTAATGGCAACACCCAGCACCCCCACACGAGGAACAGAAGAGATCTCCGTGGAGAGGACCACAGGCACAACGGGGTACGTGCACACTGTTTAGGAGTGTGAGAGCTAGAACCGACCATCCAACCATGAAAGTATGCAAACCAAGATGGAAGTGTGTAACCTTTTTACCGCATCATCACCCCCTGTTCATTAGAAGTGTCTCCGATTTTGGTACTTACTTACATGTCTAGTTATAAAAAGCATGCCTGGAAATCCTTTACGTTAGAGCACCCGCAATGGTTATCTATAGACTCTCTACAAGAGATCCATGTCAGCATATTTTCCTATTTGAAAGAGATTAAATGAAGAAAGAGAGCAAATCTATCTACTAACCTGGAGATAGTCTATAGAGAAAAACGAGACAATGCATTAGAGAGCTATAGATACCCATGTAGACATACTATTTATGTGGTTTACTATTAATCTAGTCTATTGCTGAGATATACATGTTTTATAGAGAGCACCTTACTTTACCATCGCGGATGCTCTTAGAGGCCGATTGGGCAAGAAAATATTACAAGGACAACAAAAGTCAAATTAATAAATTGGATTGTGATCTTAATAAATCCATTTTTTCTTGCATGTACTGTTTGTCCGTCTTTCGGTATCCAGTTCTCCATGACCTGCTCCCCGAGAGCATTGTGTCTTGAGCACCCTTTATAGTGTATACAGATCGTTTAAAAAACCACAAAATTTCAAGGTTTCAACACGGGAGGAAAGAAAATTTGAACAAATTTTATGGTATTTGAGAAATTCAAATTTACCACAGTAAACACAAGTGGAATTTCATCAAAATTTGGTAAAAAAACGTTGTACTGCCAGGGTCGGGATTTGGTAGTCCATTGGAAAGGCGGACCTTATTATAGACAAGGGCTCTGGATTTCTTCCCTAGAGAGGTGGTATTTTGTTTTTTTTATTAGAGAAAATTCCTTGAATAGAATTTAAAATTGTTAAATTTTTTTATATGCCATTGAAAACATGCATTGACTTATATAGCACTGAGATATCATTTTTTGACCTTATATGGCACTGTTGTTAGTCCACCATCTACATGAGCACATGATATAAGTGAACTGCAAAATGAATAGCAAAAACTTTTGCTCCTTCTCTCCAGATATATGAATGGTACTCGAACTTGACCAACATGGCTCATAGCAGCGCTCTAGCTGATCCTCGAGTAGTAATAAGAAAGCCTAGCAAAGGATAAGGAACTATCCGATCCGATGCAGTCACTAGAACACCGGTTACTACCATTAACATATGAGCCCATTCACCTCTGAACCCACGTACCAAAATCCCTTATATTTAGGAACGGAGAGAGTAGTACCTAGGTCGTGATGCATTGGAAGACCTGGGTGTCATAGAAAAGCAAGAAAAAATGGTTTAGTGGTATATAAGAAATATAAATAATAATAATTTTTATGAAAAATAATAGAATAGAACGTGGTACAGAAGGTAGAGAGAGAGACATAAAATTTTACTCTTTTTATTAGTTTATATGATAAAAAAATGTATAAACATTTTTGGATAGTAGCATGTATTCTATTAGGGCTCAGGAGACACACATCGCTTTGCCAAATGACACGGTGATTTGAAAAAGGGCATGAAAAGATGAAAGATTGGTAACTTACGTTGATTCGAGGAGATGCTATCTATGAAAGCGCAAGTAAACAATTTGTAATTGCTCTATCATAATAAGCGACACACATCAACTCACGAAAGGACAAGATGAGTTATAAAGATATGGCATTGGAGAAGGTGAGAGGCGAAAATTTGGTAAATTCCACTTCTTGTAGGAGATCACAAGTAAAACTATCCGCTTTGTTAATTGTCACATAGAAATGGCTTCTAGTGATGTAGTTATTCTGTCATAAGCTAAGAGACATGCATTACTTTGCAAAAAGACACGATGATTTGAAAAGAGACGCGAAGAGATCAAAATTTGGCAACTTCCATTCATCATAATTGAAGTTACTCACTTAGTAAAGGCTGTTTGGAAACGATAGGCTAACAAACGATAAAAAACAATAGATCAATCACAAAAGACACGAGATTTAATATGGAAAACCCTCCTAAAACAGGAGAGAAAAAACCACGGGCGCCAGCCAGCAAAATATCTTCACTATATCTGAGGTGAGGTTACGTCGCCGCACGGCGGCTTACAAGAGGTATATATATGGTGGAACCTTAAAAGGGATGATGATCAGCCTTCGCTCCGCTACGGCAGAAGTTGGCCTTTATTAAGTGCAAATGAATTTAGATCACAACTCAACAAAGGCCACGTGGAAAAGGTTTTTAACGGTTTTTAGGTGTTTGTTCGGGCCTACTCCCTTCATCCTAAAAGAACAAACCAATCCATCCATTCGCAAAAATACATGCAAAGGACATAGAGAGAACAATTTGGAAACTTCTGTTTTTAGTTTTTATATAAAAAATCCACTTGATACGAACTCCTGTAATAATATGATGGTAGACTTTTAATGTGTGTTTGTCACCGTAACCAGCCTACCTCATTAAAAAAACACATCTTAGGACAAAAACACGATTATATACTTAAAAAAATGAGGACGAAAAACCTCTAGATCTCCAACTAGAAAAAGCTATTAAAAAACTAAAAAAAAGAAAAAGAAAGAGAGATGGTCACCATAAGCACCACCCCAATCCATGTCCACATCCCAGCTGGCAATCGTCGTTGCTTACTGCGCTCTCTTTCCGTACGCGCTGATAGATCCAGCACAATATAAGACGCGGGTCTACATGCGACCCCACGCCGCTCTCTTACCTCACCAGCGACGTGTTCTCCACAGCACACACCCAAAGTAAACCCCGTTCTGACGGAACCAAAACCAAACCGGGGCAGCAGCAGCAGCAGCAGCAGTAGAAGAAAAAAAAGAACCCCACGACGATCCAACCCCCCATCCCCAACCACAACACCGACGACACGTCAACAAACAGTAAAAAAAAGATCGCTTTCTCTCCACCCGTGTCAACTCATCTCCCAGTCCCAGTCCCAGTCCCAGTCCCAGCAAATCAGCTCGCCGACTTCGCACGAGAGAGAGAGCTCACGCTGCTCCCTTCCCTGTACTATACAAAACCAGTATAGCAACGCAACGCGTGCACCGTGGCGTGGCTGGCTGGATAACGGCGACGCCGATCGATCGCTCGCTCGCCCGATCGGAGGCGTTTGCGCTGCGTTGGCCTGGGCCAGCCGCCGCTGCCGCCCTTTTTTCCCCCCCGCGGCCCGGCCTTATCAACACCGGGGGGATGCAAAATCCACAATCCAATCCCACCGCCGCTCCGTGCCTGTGCCCCCTGCCCGTGTGTTGTCCACTCGCCACGCAGTTTTTGTACGTAGAAAACCACACGGCGTGTGGTGTGGTGTAAAAAAGGGCGTGGCACGTGGGCACGAATCGCGGGGCGGGATCGGACGGTAGCCCGCCCACCCACCACCACCCCGCAGCGGAAAGGGCAACGTGCCGGATTGGCACCAGCGAGCGAGCGAGAGGGGGGGAGTGTGACCCACAGTGGCGCGGGCCTTCCGCCTCATCATCCCGATGCCTCTCTGACTCCCACCGCATCTCCCCCAATAGAAAGGCAAGCGAAAATTAGAGAGAGAAGAGAGAAGCAAAGGGAGACTGCGAGAGAGAGAGAGAGAGAGAAAGAAAAAAAAGTTTTTTTTTCCTTCCCTTCCCTTCCCTTCCTCTTCGCCCCGTCCACCGCCCGCCGCCGCGCAGTAGCGCAGTTCTTGGGGAGGGGGAGGGGGAGGGGGAGGGGGGAGCTGCGGGTGAGGGGGGGTGGAGCTGTGGCGGCGGCAGATCGAGAGGAGATGCCACCCAATCCGACGGGGACGGAGGGGGAGCCCGGGCCGGCGGTGGAGCCGGCTCCGGCGGGGGCGGGGGCGGCGCCGGTGGTCAAGAAGAAGAGGAATCTCCCCGGAACGCCAGGTGAGAGCGCGCGCTCGCGGGGTTGCTTTTTTCCTTTGGGGTTTCGGTGGTGGGTGCTATGCTTTCTACTACTTCGAGGCGTGGTTTGATGGGTGGTGTGCGCGGGGGCAGATCCGGACGCGGAGGTGATCGCGCTGTCGCCGGGGACGCTGCTGGCGACGAACAGGTTCGTGTGCGAGGTGTGCGGGAAGGGGTTCCAGCGAGACCAGAACCTGCAGCTGCACCGCCGCGGCCACAACCTGCCGTGGCGGCTGCGGCAGCGCGGCCCCGGTGCGGCGCCGCCGCGCCGCCGGGTGTACGTCTGCCCGGAGCCCGGCTGCGTGCACCACAACCCCACCCGCGCCCTCGGCGACCTCACCGGCATCAAGAAGCACTTCTGCCGCAAGCACGGCGAGAAGCGCTGGACATGCCAGCGCTGCGGCAAGCGCTACGCCGTCCAGGCCGACCTCAAGGCGCACACCAAGACCTGCGGCACCCGCGAGTACCGCTGCGACTGCGGCACCCTCTTCACCAGGTATAGCTTGCTACCCTCGACCCCAAATCCCCATGGTCCCTTGGGGGCAACAAAGAATTTCCATTCTTGCTTGCCTTGATTTTCATTGGTCGGGTTCAGGAGGGACAGCTTCGTGACGCATCGCGCCTTCTGCGGCGCGCTCGTGGAGGAGACGGGCAGGGTGCTCGCCGTGCCTGCGCCGCCGTCGCCTCGCCCGCCTGATTTGGAGGCCGAGGAGAATGTGGATAAGGATAAGGAGGAGGAGGTGAAGGAGAAGGAGAAGGAGAAGGAGCTGGAGGAGAATGAGGATTCACCTGTGGCCGAGGTCGATGAGCCGCAGCCCAGCCAGGCGGTGGCGGAGGTGCCGCAGCAGTGCGCTCCATCACCGCCGTCGCCGCCTCCGATACTGCAGGAGCATCCTCAGCCGGTGGTGGCAGTGGTACCAAATGTGGATGGTATGCTTCTTTCACATTTTTGTTGTTTGTTTGTCATATTGCCCATAGATAGACTAGACGAGATTTATGGCAAATTGGAGCTCATTTAGTCAATCTTACTACTGTAACAAGAAAGCAATGCATGTGTCTTTGTTTCTTTCCCGATTCGGTTTGGTCATTTGATCGGTTAGCTGAACAATGAGGAGTAACATGTTCCATCCTATTCTGGTGTATCTATTTGCAGAGCAAGAGGTGGTTGCTAAGCCAGCAGTGATTGCCAAGATAGAGGTGGAAGATGAGCGAGATGAGGAGGTTTGCTTTCAGGAAGCGGATCGATACAAAGATGCTGAACTGGAGGACTCAAACCTGCTGGATAATGACACTCCGATGCTGCCTTGTTTCCTTCCCTCGCCCTCGGAGGCCATTGGCACAGATGGCAGCAGCACCAGCTGCGGCACGGGAAGCAGCGTTACCAATGCTATCGCTCCAGCTACGACGACGAGCACGTTCGCTGGTCTGTTTGCGTCGGTCACAACGAGCAGCACTCCCCAAAGCAGATCCCTCCGCGATCTCATCGGCGTCGATCCCACATTCCTCTGCCTTGCAATTGGTGCGCCGTCTTCTCTCTTCCCACAGACAAATGCAAGTGACCCCTGCTCCTTTGCTCCACCTCCAGCACCACACATGTCCGCAACCGCTCTCCTGCAGAAGGCTGCTGAGGTTGGTGCTTCGCAATCAAGCTCATCTTTCCTGAAGGAGTTTGGGCTCGCCGCCTCCACCTCATCGTCTCCCCCATCCAAGCTATCCCAAGGGAGGTTCACTACTGGTAACACACCAACAACATCTCATCCACATCCACATCCACATCCGCATCCTCATCCGCCTCAAGGAAGGTTCATGGATAACGTCCCACAGCCGCCACTGCCAGCCAAGCTGCCACATCGAATGTTCACCGATAACAGTGTACAACAGTGGCACCATAGGAGCAACCAGCAAATGGAAATGGAGCCTGGGCCGATGCTACCTGGCGGTCTTGGCCTTGGTCTCACCTATGACAGTGGGAATTCAGGGTTGCCGGACTTGATGATGGGACCATCGGCACTGTACGGTCCCAAGCCTGCTACTCTGGACTTCCTTGGGCTTGGCATTGGAGGGACCATGGGTGGCTCCACTGCAAATGGTGGCCTCCCGGCATTGATGGTTGGAGGAGAGCTGGACATGGGGTCTGCACAGGCGCCATGGGAGGAGGCCAAGAGAAAGACCAACGGCCGCACAATCCTGTGAGGTTTTCTTTTTGCAATAACCTTGGGTTTTGTGCTCTGGCTAGCATCATTCTTTCAGCCACCTGCCTGTATTGGTAGAGAGAAACCTAGAACAATGTAAGATGCAGACTTGTAAATACATCCGTGCTTCCTCTCCTCTCCTCCTCTGCCTTCTTCTGTCTAGAATTATTAAAAGGGCTTATTGTTGTTATAGAGGGAAAAATCTGCTGGTCATTTGGAACCTGACCTTTGCTGGTCCTGTTCCTTTCAAACTGTATGAAGGTAACATGGGCAGTAAGTAGTTGCTGTTATCTTAACTGAGAGACCTGTGGCTCGAATGCGAGATTGTTTCGGAAAAGATAAGGTGAGATTGCGACGGTGAGGTTGACATGGGAAAGATGTCTTTGCTGTTGCTATCATCTGGGTCAATATCCTTGCCCCCAAAAAACTACTTTTGTGGTCTTTTACTACTAGTACTGCTACTTTTCACCCTGCGTTCTGTGATTGGATGACCGTTTGATGGTTACTAACCATCTTTTTTGTGCCTTTTTTTAACACCATCTCTTATGTGCCTTGTATTACTATGTTATCACTATGCTTTATGTAGTATTGATCAGTCAAATGTTTTTTCATGGTTGTGTACAAGTGTGCCTATTTTTTAACACACTCTCTTATGTGCCTTGTATTACTATGTTTTATATTGATCAGTCATATTTTTTCGAGGTTGTGTAAATGTGTGCCTAGTATTATGTTATTGTTATGCTTTGTAAAGAAAAAACCAATTTCTATCTATAAAGCTGGATATAAATCTGGATATAGGCTATGTTCAGATTTATCATTATCATCATATTGATTTTCTCTACGACGGAAAGAGCAGTGATCGGTTTTAAATGATTTTACCAAAGAACTGGATCCCTCTTGTTCCCCGCCCGTGACAACGACATTTGTATTGTTAGCAGTCTAGCACACGGTTAGTTCTCCTTCCATCCCTTAAAACTAAACTTAATATCGGATGTGATATATTTTAATAATAGGAATATGACATTTGATTTTACTAGGGTCGAGTTTAGTTTCAAACTTTTTCTTCAAACTTTTAACTTTTCTATCACATCAAAACTTTCCTACACACGAACTTTCAACTTTTCCGTTACGTCGTTTTAATTTTAACTAAACTTCTAATTTTGACGTGAACTAAACATACCCTTAGATTTGTTTTTTTATGTAAAGGTTTGTTTTTTTGATGTAACGGAGGGAGTACTAGGGTTAGTACAGTACATTTCTAGCAGGCTTTCAGATGGGCAGACACAAGTGTGCCTGATTCCAAAGCGAAGACAGAGATCTAGTAGGAGCTAGCGCTGTGTCCGGAACTAAAGGTATCCACGATTCCACGGACCATGGCTAATGACAGATTTTTTTCTTGGATCAGTGAGTTGTAGGCATGCCAACCTTAAGAATGGAATCACATCCTCCATTATCCTCCGTCCCTATCCTCGAATATAAACAGTAGAGCTACAACAGAGCTTTCCACAGAGAGAGATGATGACCAGTCCACTAGCATATCAATATTTCCTGGGTCCTGGGGTGGTCTTGGCCAAACAGATTTTGAAATAATGAGAAACCGGCAAATTTTCCAATTCAAACCTATTTTTCTTTTTTTTTTCTCAAGGTGATTTAAATACAAGAGTAAATATCGTAAAACTACATATACTTAGGTCAAATTATCACAACACTATAGATTTAATAAATTTAAGGTAATGTATCACAAAACTAACGTTTTAACATCAATTTTATCATAAAATTATAGTTTTTATGTGGAGTATCACATAACTGCATATTTTAGACTTTAAGTCCTTAGTAGTTAGTATCATTGTTTTGCTGGAGTTCTAAATATTGTAGTTCTGTGACTAAATTGGCACAAAATCTATAATTTTGTGGTAAATGATTATAAAATCTGTAGTTTTGTGGTGCTCCGTCTCAAATATGTAGCTTCGTAATAAAGTAGGTGCTAAATTTTGTAGTTTTCTGAAATTTATTTTAAATATAAACTAGCATGGTGACCTACGCAGATTGCGCGGCTAGCATCATTATATTTTCTCTCATATAATAGAATATATGTTTTCTCAATGTATTATTCAAATATATCAAAATGACAACATAATTTTAAATTTTGTACTAACTTTACGAAACTACTAATGTGCAATATTCATATTGTATTTATATACGTGTTAGTTATTAATTATTTTTAATATCAAATTTTAGTTATTTATAAATTATATTCCTATATGGACTCTAGACTCGTCTTTCAATATTTCTTTTTCTTTAATTCCGTATTTTCGTTATCTGTAAATTGTATTTCTATATAGACTCAAGGCTCTTCTTCCAATATTATTTATTTTTAATTCTGAATTTTAATTATTTCTAATTGTATTTCTATGTGGACTCTAAACTCATCTTTCAATATTCTTTAATTTTTAATTTTGAATTTCAGTTACTTCTAAATTGTATTCTATATTGACTTTAGACTCTTCTTCCCATGCTTTTTTTTAATTTCAAATTTTAGTTATTTGTAAATTGTATTTTTATACGAACTCTAAACTCTACTTTTAATATTATTATGTTTATTCCGAATTTTAGTTAGTTTTAAATTTCTATATGGACTCTATACGCTACTTCTAATATTCCTTATTTTTAATTCCGAATTTCTATTATTTCTTAATTGTATTTCTATATGGACTCTAGTCTCCTTTTCCAATATTCCTTATTTTTAATTTTGAATTTCAGCTATTTCTAAATTGTATTTCTATATGGACTCTGTTTTTCTTTTTCTCTGATTAATATGAGAATTTCTAGGCCGTGAGAGCGAACGTGGAGGTTTCTTTTTCTATTCCTTTAATAAGTTAATAGATTTATGTGTTCCAGACAACCAATAAGGCCTTAGGAATGGGGAAATTTTCTATCTTTCTACATATATTAAACTGTTTTTCTAAATTCCATATGGAATTTTTGGGGCCTAAAAGTATATCTTTTCTAAGGCCACCATCATCTACTTCCATCAGGGTTCCAAGATGCAACTCTGACTAGTAATTTCTATTGTAAAATATTTGCAAACCCCCCACAAAACTATATATTGTAAAAGTACTTCTCAAGTTAGATAAATTGTAAGCTTTAAACATACATCCAATCTAAATATTCAGAAAAATGGTTAAAGCTTATAAAGTTTTCTTCAAACATATCCAAGACAACATATACTTCGAGCGGAATATGTGTTTGTCTAGCATCGGGTGTTCTTGTGATTATTCACCATTTTTTCCTGTAGTCTTGTCCTACAGTTGCAAACTGGTGGATAGTATACGTTGTGGCAGAGTTCGGTGTTCTATCCACTGAACATGTCGACGTCCTCTGGAAAGGAAAAGGAGAGAACGAGCGTGTCGAGTTTCTATTGGGACTGATCGTACAGACCTACTACAGGTTTGTTTCATCGTTTGTCTGACAGAATGAACACAGTGTAATCTGTGCAGTGCACAACTGAAAAGTAAACATTATTGGAGACATTGCAAAAACTATGATTCATCACATCACTCATGTAAAGTTTCGTGAAAAATAAAAATCCTTGCCACTTAGGAGTACTGCAGCGTGTGCTCCTGGGAAAAAAAAAAATCAACCTATGGGTTTAACTCATGTGTTCGATTTGTAGTTAGAAGATTTTTTTTCCTTTTCGTAGAGGGACTAACTACTACTAGGGATGAAAATGGAGCGGATAGTTTCCGTCCGCTCCGGTCAAAAACGGATACGGATACCTTTCAGATCGGATAATTCTCGGATATTTCGGATACGGATACGAATACGGATATTATATCCCGGATACGAATACGAATATGGTATCAGGGTTTCCGTCGGATACGGATAATAATTCGGATATCCGGTGAAAAGTGCTATTCGGATATCCGCAGGACCCATGAGACATACCCCTTTTTTTCTAACTCTATAACCTTCAATATACCTTTATAGATTTTAATAATAGTTTATCTCTTAACACTAGTCCATACTATTAATATTATTTAAATTTTAAAAAATATTTATAAATTATACCTCATTTTATATAAAATGAGCTAATTATATATGTTGATATTTATTTCTATTAGAAGTTGAGTTGGTTTTCGTGTTCCGAGAAAAATTTGTTTCCGTATTCGTGTCCGATCATATTCGATTCTTATTCGTATTCGAGATAATCCGTATTTGTTTCCGTATTCGAACTATCCGTATTCGTTTTCGTATCCGGTAAAAAATATGAAAACGAATATGGTATGAGCATTATCCGTCCGTATCTGCTCTGTTTTCATCCCTAACTACTACCTTTGTTCCAATTTTTTAAAGCATTTCGAGAGGTTTTTACATGAAGTAATTAAGTATGTGAGATTGAATGATGAAATATTGTGATTAGTTAAGAAAAAAAAGTATGTCGATGAATTAAATGAGAATGATTGTGATTGGTTGAATTCCTACAAATAGTTACATTTTGGATGGAGGGAGTAGCTAGCAAGTGTGGAGTAAAATCATAATATCTTCATGTAACATTCAACATCACGTTACATGTTTAAACCTGTCACATAAGAAAACTATACAAGTTGTTTTGCACAAAATACTTTTTATCATGTTATACCTCTGTATTCACATTAGGGTTGATTAAACCTGTCACATAAGAAAACAACATAAGTAGATTACATTTGTACACTTGTGGAGAAACCCTTTGTATTCCCGGTTCGTAACCCCCTTTTAATCCCGGTTATCCAACTGGGACTACGAATCCGGGACTAAAGATCGCTATCTTTAGTCCCGGTTGGACTAAAGGAGGGTAGCGGCAGTCCCATTAGGTATCTTTTTTTTCATTGTTTTTTTAGCTAGAGTTTAATCCCTGTATTTTCTCCCAAATCGAGTGAGATGCATATTCCCAAATCAAAGTAACATCCCAAAACATTCACATCACAAATCTTAAGTTACTTGTACACACAAATCAAATACATCACAAATCTTAAAAAAATTACACACAAACCAAATACATCACATATTATACATCTCAGATCCATACAACAAATCACAAAATTATACATCTCAGTGAATCACAAATTGTAAAAAAAAAAAGAAAAAAAGAATGGATGCCGTGGCGCCGCCTGCCGCCGCTCGCTACTCGACCCGTGCGCGGCCTGCGTGCGGCCCCGCCGGGCACGGCCCCGCCTGACGCGTGCGGGAAGGGAGGAGGGGGAGGAGGCGGCCCTCGCTGGGCATCGGATGAGAAGGGAGGAGGGAGAGGAGAGGGCCGGGATGGGTGGAGGAAGGGGAGGAGGGGGAGGAGAGGGCCGGGATGGGAGGAGGAAGGGGAGGAGGAGAGGGAGATGGATTTGAGGAGAGGCCGGTTGTGGGGGAGAGGATAGGGAATAGGGATTATATAATATGCATGATTTTAGTCCCGGTTAGTAATACCAACCGTGATCTTTAGTCCCGGTTTGTGACACCAACCGGGACTAAAGATCCCTACCCCTCTGACAAGGACTGATAGGGGATGAACCAAGATCATCTTTAGTCCCGGTTGGTATCACAAACCGGGACTAAAGAAGATCGTAGAATGGCTATGGGGTTTTAAACTGGGACTATTGTGATTTTGGGGCGACCGAGCAAAGATCAATTTTTCAGTAGTAGTAGTCACAGACTTAAAAGTCAGTACTCATTTCCCTCAAAAAAAAAAAGTCAGTACTCATTAGGGTTGCATGGATCTGTGGTTTGCAATGGCCCCATGCCACCTTGTACTAAAAGATATTAGTGCTTTGCTAAGCATCTCCAAGATTAACGAGTAGCAATCTAACAAATCACAAGCTTTGCTTCTGAAAAAGTTTCACGCTTTACGATCTATACGAACAGTTGTTCTTGCTGTCCAAATCGAAGGGGATTTGATACCACGTCAATAGTGATGTAGCCATGCTGTTTCAGTATCTTCGAACTGTTTTTGACCAAAGAAAAGCAGAAAGGTATCATATGCTTATCTTAGATTTTGTGTACCCAATGCATCATGAACTTGCTGTGTGCATTATCTTAAAAAAAGATGAACTTGTTATCCATCCAGGAACCGGGTCCCTATCGTATATTAGCGAATTCGACGTAGAACCGTTCTCACTACACTCTCTCTCTCTCTCTCTCTCTCTATATATATATATATATATATATATATATATACATATATATATATATATGTGTATATGTATGTATGTGTATGTGTATATGTATGTATGTATATGTACATATATATACATATATATACATCAATACATATATGTATATGTGTACATATATACATATATGTATATGTGTACACACATATATATATATATATGTGTGTACATATATATATATATATATATATATATATATATATATATATATATATATATATATATATATATATATATATATATATATATATATATATATATAGGTATATAGATATACATACATACATACATATATACGTACGTATATATATATATATATATACACACATATATATACATATATACATATACATTTATACATATACATATATACATATATACGTATACATATATATAGTAAATTTGTTTGATGCTCCATGGTGCTCGGGCACCATAGTTGAAATTGAGTATATACCCAATTCAAATGAGTATGAAACTTTTTCAAATATTTAGGTATTAACATTAACTACTTTACTAACTAGTTCAAAGCAAGTTTGAACTGAATTTGAACTTGTTTTTGTTAGATTTTGATTCTAGTTATATAGCATCTAAATATATAATTAGTTAGGTATGTAATCATGGATTGTGAGATAAAGTTAAATTTGAGTTGTTCTGTTGATAGGTGTTGGTATAAATCGAATTCTTATAACTAGGTATATACTCACAATTTAAAAATTTTGAAAAATTTGAGTCAACTTATTTAGCCAAAGCCAAAAAAACAATATTGACATGTGTCATAAGGCTTAATTATATATAAATTAGAATGAGCTGACTGGAATAGCCTGAGGTACCAGTGCTAATACACTGTATCCGCCCATGCTCTCTTCATCGTAGGAAAAGGAAATCTTTATACATGAACAAGTTATGCATTCAGAAAACTTTTGTACATATATATAAAAGTTGTTTTTTTAATGGAGGACATTGCTGTCTTGCTGGTCAGATGCTGGAGTTAATGAAGTAATATCACCATCTTATCCAGAAATAAGTACGTTGGCCCAGTATTGAAGACGGGCTATAGCTGAAAACACAGGCTAGCCAGCGCTGCAGCCAACCAAGAGCACCCATGTACTGTAGCTACTCATACACCGGAACCATACGTCTGATCGTGACTGTCTGATTGCCGCTCCTTGTGCATGCATGCACATTTGCCATTTGCGCAGCCATTTTCCCAGCAATACATTTCGCACATCTTATCCGATCCAGTCGTCATCTCATCTTAGTAGTGACTAGTGACTGCAATTGTGGTTTCTGCCTACGCTGAACCTGAATGAGCCTGAATATTCAGGCTCTGTGCACCTGTGGTTTCTCGCGTCACCCACCAATTGCGTCACCGGCTGAGTCTGAATAATCAGTTCTTTAAACACAGTCTCTGATTTTGAAAACAAGTCATTTTAAAATAGAGAAAATCCATGAAATACCATTGGCAAGCACTCTAATTCCAGAAATGCCATTGACAAGCGCAACTTTCTCAAAATACCATCGTACAAGTGTTTTTCTCCCTGAAATACCATCACAGTCAACTTACCGTTCAGTCCACACCGTTATAAAAGAAATTTTTACTAGAATGACCAGATTACCCTCACTCCAAATTTTACTATCCAGAGGCGGTAAAAGAAAAAAAATTGGGGAAAAGAAAAGACAACCCTAAACCTAACCGATGGGGGGCGACGACGGCGGCGATGCGGCGCCCCCAGGCGACGGCGGTCGCAGGCGGCGAGGCGGCGCTCCCGGGCGGCGGCGCGGGGGTCCCCGGCGGCGGCGCTCGCAGGCTGCGAGGTGGCGCTCCCCGAGCGGCGGCGCTAGGGTCCCCGGCGGCGGCGCGGCAGCACTTGTAGGCGGCGCGGGGGCCCCCGGCGATGGCGCGCGGCCCTCAGGCGGCGGCGCGGCGGCCCCCGGCGACGGCGCATGGCCCTCAGGCGGCGGCGCGGCGGCCCCAGGCGACGGCGCGGGGCTCCTAGGTGACGGCGCGGGGATCCCAGGCGGCGGTGCGGCGGACCTCGACTGCGATGTGGTGCTCCCAAGTGGCGGCACGGCGGCTCCGAGCGGCGACGCGTCGGCCCCAGGTTGAAATAATTGATAACAAAATTTCTGAAATAATTTTGATGCCAAAATTTGTGAATTTAATTTTGAAATAATTTGATTGATAGCAAAATAATACACGTTTGTGAATTTAAATATGCATCAATTCGAAATGATATTATGTGAGCAAACAATACAAAATGATGTTGTTTGAGCAAAAAGTTTGCCCAGGGGTAAGATTGTCTTTTCATACAACTTAATGGAGAACTTAATGGAGAGGAGTTAACAACAGTATGGCTGTGATGGTATTTCTAGGAGAAAAACGCTTGTACGATGGCATTTTGAGAAAGTTATGCTTGTCAATGGAATTTCTGGGATTAGAGTGTTTGTCAATGGCATTTTATGGATTTTCTCTTTAAAATACGTACGGTCAACGCAAGTTAACTTTGACCATAAAAATCATTATAGATATATGTTTTTGGTACATAAAAATGATATATTAAAGTTTATGTTAAATAACTAAGTAGTTAAGGTTGTATAATATTAACTTTGAAAAGTCTAATCGACTTTTTATACCGAAAGTAGTAATAATGCATTAGTAATTTTGATTGCTCAAGTTTTACTTTGTATCATCATTAACCAATCTTTATTGTTTTGGACCGGTAATTTTACTACTTTTGCAATTTGGACCACCACAAATAATAACTTTTTCAGTACACATCAGCGACATCAAGTAAGTTCAGGCGAACTTCCCTATCATGTGTAGGCTATATCTTTACCAGAATAAAGGTTAGACATGGATAGAAAAGAGAGTTACAGCTCGTAACGATATATTTGCAAACGAATAGTAATTTTTGAATAAAATTTTCTATGCGTGTTCTTAGCGATCCAAAAGCAAATGCTGAAAAAAAAACTTCGATGAAAAAACCTTAAAATCAGCTTCAAATTTAAGGTTAAAAATTCAAATTTTAGCTAATAAGCATAAGCATAATCGAAATGAGGGGGTCCTTAGTTGTCCAAACTACAAAAACAATAAAATTATCTAATCCAAAGGAAAAAAAATGGTTTAGAGATAGTCCAAGGTGAAACTTTGGTAACAAAACATGGCCCAAACTACACTTCACTGGAAAAAAAAAAAGGAAAGTAGTAATGCATCGGCAACTCCACATGGACCTTGGATCCCACAGGCTTAAACTTCTCCCAGGTTCCAGCCCATATGCTGCAGCTAAAGAAAACCCAAATTAGCGGTGTTAGTTTTGGGCTCAAAGTAGCCCAGAGCTGTGACGGTGTCGGGTGTCCTGACACATGTCACTTGAACTACTCCCATGTATGGATTCTGTCACGGTTGTCTTCAGATTAACTAAACCCATTTGGATTTGGAAAAAGATTCGGTTGTTAGGGAATCAATCGCGTGGCGACCACAGCTAAGCTTCCGGATTAATCAATGTTATCCTCAGGTTTGCAACTCGCTTATCTTAATGGCTTCTTCAGTTCTTCGTCTTTACTATTGGTGACGATGTGGATTGATGGCCGCAAGTTTTGCGTGTTCTTTGGTCTGTTTTCTTGGCGGTGGTTTGGTGCAAATTAGTAGCATCATGCAGCTTAATTCATGTGTGGTCCTGCAGTTTCTTTTGAGCATGTTGATCTCAACATGTAGATGGCCAGATGGGTGTGGGTGTAGTGTGTGAACTTAGTACCAGCTAGCAATGTGCCTAATTTCATTAAAAACAAGTTGTGTGCTTTTATATGTATGTTCCTCAGTACAATAAAGAAAGAAATGATTCGATTTTGGGTAAACATACGGTGGGAACCTAACGTTGGTGAAAACCCCAATCCAGAACCATGTATATGACATGATATGACGTTCCAAAACCATGTAAAAAATCTTAATGGGGATACAAGATGAATTGAATTAATTCAAAGTAATTATATGTGAAATGTTTTAACTCTCCCTAGCTACTTTGATGCTTGTATTGAACAGTATAACATTAGAAAACAATTCTATCTAACAATGTGTTGGGTAGCAGATCAACTCAATTAATTGAACAGTTCACAAATATTTTTTTCCTGGAATAAGTAGTTCACAGAAAAACTTGAGATGGTGATGAAAGGTGAGAACTATCTTTTAAGTTTGGATGGGTCCTTTTCCTAAAAAAAAAAACACTCTTCTTTAATTTATAGCAGCCAATGCTATCATAATAGTATTTGCAATATGCCATACTAAAAGCAAACAACTTTATTCAACAAAAACATAATTAACCTGTCCTTTTTCTTGCACCGGTTGATCTTTACTCCAAAGAGCTAGCTAGCCTAACACTTCAAAAGCACCCATGGTCCTTTAAATTTAAACATTGCAAATGTCAGCGTGCCCTCCGGCTCTGCAGACGGTTATTCTTACATAATTATTTATTGGAAAGATTCTACAAGTACACAACTTTATTTGCTAGGTTTCCAATTGGCACCAGGTATGCATGGATCAGTGTAGCTAATTACTTAATTAGTCGATTGATTCGCTTGCTTATCGCTGAACCATTGGCCTAGACAACATCAAAATGTACGGAGAGTAAAGGAAATCAATTGCTCCATCATCCTTACGGCTCAAGCAAAGAGATTGCAGGGAATGGCTACATGACTGCCACGTTTCGCCGTGCCATGGGCAACGTACTGTCTACTGCTGCTTAGTATTACCTGCAGGCTAGTGGCTAATCAGTAATCACCTTTCTTAGCAGGCATCCTATCAAGCTTAGGCATTGAAATGGTGTTATTTTAGTGGGTCATGTCACATGGTTAGTGGCGTAATTCAAGGAAAGGTGAAAGATTAGTTTGGATAAAGGTGATGAGTTCTTCATAAGGGTAGTAATTAAAGATTAAAGTTGTGGGTGAAAACTATGTTCTTGTCATGGAGCTTTGACTTGAACTGTTATTGGGAGGAGAAATTAATGATCGACCTTATGTTCCTTGTTACAAGCAGATTAATGGGTGCTAACTTTTTCTCTTTCCATGTGTGTCCAAGGCTGCATTTGCAACCGCATTAAGGCAACTTCCACGGGAGCATATATAAAATTCTTGATGAATAAAGTCATACAAAAACGGCCATTAATTTGTGCTTAACAGCAAATTTTGCCATTGATTAATCTCATGTATAATCTTCTTTATACAATCATTTAAGACGATCATTGCAGGTTTTGGGCAGATCCAAGGAGATTAGTTGGAAGTTGGGAAGCAGGAGCATGGCTTGTCCGGGAGTAAGGGTTCTTCCATTTGTTTAATCAGCTTTTGTAGTTAGTAAGTGCATTAACATAAAGCAAGTGGAGATCATGGAGCATGCGAGGGAATCGAGCACATGATCATCAGAATTTGGGTTTATCTCCTAGCCATCATGTTGATCTCTCTGACTTGGACAACTGTGTCCTTACTTAGCTTTGATCTCTAGTTAACCAATTAATACTAGTACTATTGCTATACTTTATTGAAACCAGCCTAGATGTGAGTGTAAAGGATCATGATTATACAGCCTTAATACAGCTAGGCTCAGCTAATGAGGTCTATTGATAACTTCTCCCTCCTTAACCCCAGCATGCATGTATATCCACTGAGAATTGCCTCTCTTCTTTTAAAACCTAGCTTGATACGGTTGGCCAGCTTCCTATCAGAATGACCCATGTGAGCACCGAAGTGCAGCACAGGATGGCTAGATAGATATACACACTACATTGTTAACTAATTAATTAATATAATTTAACAACATTAAATTAGGATTACAAATTTGCCAGAACACTAATAAAATTTCTGAAGATGCAGAAACAGATCTTTCTTGCAAGGATATCAACAGCTAATTTAAAAGGGACTAGCCAGATTGGGTAAGTTAGTTTTCTCAGCATTATCTCACATGTAGTTCGTGTAACACCATGTGTGAGCAAAATGCTTAGCTAAGCTAGCTAAGTCAAAGTTTTCTTAGCTTCTTCTTCTCCTCACCAAATACACCTTCACTACTGGTGCAATTCACTGTACATCAAGACGTTTGACAACACTGAACATGCATGGATCGATATCGTTTGGATCGAAAAGTCAGTCAAGCTACGACTCTACAACGTGTACATGCTGTGTGTTGCTTGCACCCAACAATTCCGGTTTCTTCTCGTGGACCAGTAGCTGCTATAGCTAGCTATACACATCAACAAACTAAGGCCCCTACACATTTTGCCAAGAACACCAATGGCGGCTAATCTTTTGCACAGCTCAGCTGCCCCGACCTGCTAAACAAAGTAAACAGGGAACAACTGGATAACTCTTACCAGAAATGCGCAAAGCCAGGGTCAAAAATCGGATGAACAGTGCCGCGAGCTTCCTAATACGGGAGTAGATGACTCACTGCGTCAGTGCATGTAACGTCGACAGCTGATAGGATTCAGATACAAATCAGGGGAAAATGCTGCAAGAAATGCTTCGTGGCATGTGCATGAATGAGCAGATCTCGGCTGTCCGTCGGCCTGGGGATGAGTTGGATTCGAACAGATCAACCAAGATCCGGCCTAGTTGTGACTGTAACCTTTACAGTTCAGATGGGAGAATTTGGCATCGGCTGAGACCGTAAATAGGCCGGCGGCGACTAGTTGCTGACTAGATAAGCAACCGGCCGGGCTCTGGTTGCGATCGAATCGACGATAAGCCTGGAGCTTTTACAAGTAATCTTTGGTCGATCTCCTGTGCGGAGAAAAGTCTGATCAGTGTGATGATCAAAATGCACTGCATGGCCTGAAACTCCAATAAGACAATACCTTCAGCGTGCAGTTATGTTCACAGGGGACAGTGCCTTTACACGTACTGACCTTCGATCCGATACTGTCTCACACGACGATGCCATCCTCGGTGAGTAGTTCGTTAAAATGGACCAACATGTCAGCGAGACAGGGATTATAAATGCTTAAGGACCCCTTTAAAATAAAGAAAAAAAAAGAGAAATTAATTTCAAAGAATTTAAATCCTGTAGAAAAAAAATCCTGTAAGCCCTTTTGAAAGAAAAGGATTGGGTATCTATAATTTCTTTAAAATTTCAATGAAATTGCATGTTTCATGGAATTTTGGAGAATTTCTAGCATAAGCTCCAAGCTCATAGATTTTTTTCCTTTGTGCTATCTCTCTCTTCTAAATCCTATGTTTTTTTTCCGTGTTTCATCCAAACGGTTTCCTGTGTACGTTTTCCATTTCTTAGGATTGCATTGACATATTAATCCTGCAGGTTTTTCTATTCATATGTGTTTGAGAATCCTGCGTCCAAAGAAGCTCTAAAAATTAAAATTTTGTTATGATTTTTTACTATGGTCCCTGCTGATAGTGGGATCCACTCTCGGCAATAGTGAGCATGCTGCAATAGGTAAGGATGAAAACAGTAGTAGCGCTTCTTACAATACGATTCTCGGTTGGTCGCTCGAAAAATTAACCATATTTATCAATTTAAACATTTAGTAGTGACACTGATACAACGTTGAAAGAAATTGAAAAAAACATAACTTTAATATATGGTTAGAATTAGAAACAATCGTCATATTTATGGCTAATTTTCCAGTGGTAGATGACATATTAATCAACGGCGATGCGTCCATATTGATATCGTCATCAATCTTTAGATATATCACTCCACTCTTTTGAAGGTGCTCATGGGAATAGTGTCTGTGCGTGTGTATTTATATATAGCTGAGTACGCACACATTATGAACTCATGTTTTTTATTGTGTTTAAGAAAAGAAATTGGAAATGGTCGGAAATATATTATTTACACGTACGAAAAAAAGATTATCGGTTAGTTTGGGAGTTCTCCGACCGTTTTCGTTAGCTATAGCAGAGCGCAGGTGGCGCCTGCGGAATCCCACCCCGGAGCGGAGGCGCTGCGTGCGCGTGTGGTGGTCGAGCCGCGAGATCGATCGAGCCGAGACCCGAGCGCGCGCGGTGGTAATTCTTCTTCGTCGCCTCGCGATCCGCGGGTGGTGTGTGGGAGAGGCGCCCGGGGGGGCGGTGCCGGTGCGGGCGACACGTCACGGCGCGAAGGGGCATGCGGTCCCGCGGTTGTGAAGCCCCGCGCCGCTCGACGCGTGTGCGCGCCCCCGCGGGGACGGGGGACGCGCGCGGGTGCAGCCCATGTGCCTCCTCCCCTTGTCTCCCGGGCTAGCTACTCCCCACACCCACACCCACAGCGACGCGCGCGCCACCACCAACGCCCCCGGCCCTCCTCTCGCGCTACCTGACGCTTCCTTTCCTCTCGCATACACACTTGCGCGGACTAGTTCTGTTGCTTTCTTTCCGGCTACCTGGAAGACGCACGATCCGAACCCCTATCCAGGACCATCTCATCCCATCTCTCTGCATGCATTGCATGGCAGCTATCTTTACTTGTGTGCCTACATTCTGACTGATCCAGTACACGGTTTTGTATCTGCCTTCTTCTGGTTCTCGGCGCATAGGATCGGATCATCGTATGACACACATGATCGCTCCGGATATTCCTTATATCTGCAGTGTGCTACACCACACACAACGACGCGGTAAACCGTACGTGCAGACTGCTGATCGATCGAAAATTCGAAATTCAGATACAGTGCACGCACCGCATCGTATGGTTATTATGAGTGCACGTACGGTATGATTTTCTGAACAGATGTTTCAGATCAAAGCTGCGTATGTACGTGCTCGAACTCAGATAATTCAGCAGTTCTCTCTCTCTCTACTCCTCTCTCAAAACAATAGTGCTTATATGCGATGGTACTAGATCCGATTATCGATGGAGCAGCAAGTTTTCTACAATTCAAAAGAGGATAAACAGTTGGCTAGTTAGCTAGTGGTAGTACTAGTACAGTCAGCCATGGATCGAACAATTAACATGCTACCGACTCAGGCGAGAATCTCGTCTAGCTATAGCCAAAGCTCCTCCTCTCCCCGATCTTTTCAAAGAAAGCGAGAGCCCTTTCCAGGGGCAAGTGCCACCTTGTCGAGCCGGCCGGCCGCTCTTTGTGCTGTGCTCTTGCTGGCCTAGATCGTCGTGCATTCTCTACCCCCACTAATCCCAAAATTATGCACTGACACATGCATTCATGCGTGCACCCATCCGGCCCCTACTTCACCAAAGTAAGTGTGCGTGTGACAGTGTCAGACAGAGTATCCATTCCAAGGGGATAACAAGCTAACTTTTTGTCGGTCGGCATGACTACGGTAACACTAGCAGCACTAGTGCTCATGATCACAACCAGATAAACAGCAATGCCCAGTCATCAACTGGCCTTGCGTTATATACTACGTTCAGCAATGAACATAACGTCCTTTTTAGCGATCGATGGATCAGAATTTGATCGTGAGTCGTTGCTAGCTTTTGGGTGATCGATCTGGATGAGAAAGCAACAAACGGGGGAGGCATGCACACAGCAGCGGCTGCGTGTGTACCGCTCCTATCTATATATATTACTCGTAGGTCTCTCTCTCGAGACACGCACCCGGCCTTACTTAAACATCAACTGGTGTGTGCCTTTGCAGTGGCTGTGGTGGTGGTGGTGCGTGGTCCTCTTCTCCATCCAGAGACAATCCAGTTCAGTTCAGTTTCCTCTCTCCCTCCTGTCCTCACCTCACGCTTGACACAAGAGAGAGAGAGAGAGAGAGAGAGAGAGTGAGAGAGAGAGAGAAAGGCTGAACTGAGCTGAGCTGATCGAGCTAGTGTGCGAGACGGCATGGACCGATACGGCGAGAAGCAGCAGCAGCAGCAGATGTTTGCCTCCTACGTGGACGCCTCCCTCCTAGCAGCCAGCGGTTCGTGCTACTTAGCTTTTGCTTGCTAGCTCCCGCCATTTTCTTGCCTCTCCATCTCATGGCAAGTGTCAACTGTGTACTGATCATGCTGCCACGATCGATCGATCTTTTTTTCAGGTGAGGTGCAGGGCGAGAGGCCGAGAGCGCGGAGGAGGAGGAGGCGTGGGGCGAGGTGCGTTGGCGGCGGCGGCGGTGGTGGCGAGGTGGACGGAGGGGACCCGAAGAAGCGGCGGCTGAGCGACGAGCAGGTGGAGATGCTGGAGCTGAGCTTCCGGGAGGAGCGGAAGCTGGAGACCGGGCGGAAGGTGCACCTTGCCTCCGAGCTCGGGCTCGACCCCAAGCAGGTGGCCGTCTGGTTCCAGAACCGCCGCGCCCGCCACAAGAGCAAGCTGCTCGAGGAGGAGTTCTCCAAGCTCAAGCACGCCCACGACGCCGCCATCCTCCACAAATGCCACCTCGAGAACGAGGTAACAACACATCGTCCGTCCTTGCATGTACACACATGTATACTTATTGCTGCCTCAATTCCTCTGATCCATCCATGGCGGCATGCAGGTGCTGAGGCTGAAGGAGAGGCTGGTGGTCGCCGAGGAGGAAGTGAGGCGGCTCAGATCAACGGCGGGGAGCCACACGGCCTCCGGAGAAGGCGGAGACATCATGGGCTTAGGCGGCAGCGGCGCCTGCGTCGCCGGGAGCCCGAGCTCGTCGTTCTCGACGGGTACCTGCCAGCCGCCGAGCTTCGGCGGCGGGGGCGGCGGCGGAGATCACCTCGGAGACGATGACCTGGTGTATGTCCCGGAGTACGGCGGCTACGCTGATAACAGTGTGGTTGAGTGGTTCAGCCTGTATGGATTGATCTAACGAAGATCAAGTTGATGATGGCATGTGCGGGGAATTTAGTTAGTCATAGTGTTAATTAAGCTGTATGGTGATCGATCGAACTGATATGGTCAGCTCTAAGTGTGTGTGTTTAATTATGTACATAAAGTGATTAATGGCAAAACCTGGCCAGCTAGCTAGTAATGTATTAATATTAGTAGTTCGCTTAAAAAAGATCAGATGTGTGTTCATATCATTTTGTGTCCTGCTTCAGAATTTAGTGTCAATTAGTATGTAGTCCTGATTCTTGATGCGAAGAGTACTGTATATGCATGTACTACTCGGCGATAATCTTAGTTACTCCGAGATGTAGATGGGGAGTAGTAGATGGGAAGGAGGCACATGCATTTCGACTTTCGAGATGAAGTTCCAAATAGTTAACTTGCCTTTTCTAACAAGAGAATATTAACTGCATTCCACACAATAATCTCATGCATTTTACTTAAAAAAACACAATGCATAGTGTCATTAGCTTTTCAGTAACTCCACATGGGCAATCTCAATCCTTACCTATATGATAGCCTAGCTAGTTTGTTCGTCATTTTCGTCACTCGACCAACTATTGGGCATGCTTGTTTCAGAAAATTTGAATTTTGGAAGTTAATTTTAATAGCCTAGCTAGTTTGTTCGTCATTTTCGTCACTCGACCAAATGGGTGTTTGGTGCACATATATATTATTTATTGATTGTGAAGGTCTGTGAAAATATAGTGTGGTATTATGGCTAGCTGGCAAGCGTGGCAAACATGCATGCATCATGCTAAGATGTTTCTTCTATTTAAGAAAGATGATGTTTTAAATGACATTAATTAGTAGATTAATTTGTGAAAATTCTTTCATTTGGTTATGTTATTAATTCTTTGTAAACATACAATAAGAAAAAAACAGTAATCGAACAACTGAATTGGAGATTGTGTCAATATCGTGATTACAGGCAAAACAAAGGGGTGTGTGTGTGTGTGTTGTCTGTGTGTGTGCCGGGAGGGGGGGGGGGGGGGGGGACTGGAGTGAGTATTAATTAAATTTCAAACAGAAGCTTTGAAATTTGAAATTTCAACTCCAGATTAAGTTCATATTTGCAAACATGCCAGTTTGATCAGTCACTGGTGCATCATTGTGATATATCCACTATGCTGTGATCGAGTTCTCTAGTTTGCAACTGCATAATTCTTAATTAGTTTGATCCATTGGAAATTTTACTGAGAACTAAAATGAATATGAATGATTTAATATTCTATTCAAAAGTACGAAAATTAGGCGCTTGAAACTATTTACTGCAATACAAAATCAAGTATATGAGGAAAAGGAAGGCTATGCACTTCATTTTGATGGTTTAATAATAAAATATTTATAGTTTCTAGTAAATAAATATAATTAATATGGGAAGAGGTTGTCTTTTAGCAGTGCACAACAAAGAAGTTAGGGTTTTAAGCAAATTGATGTAGATTGTGATGAGTGGACTGTAGGGAAGTGATAGTAGTCAACGGTGGAACCACCTCCCGAGCTTTTGGGAAGAGGGCCATGGCGGCTCCACCACTAATAGTGGTGCAGGTGTGGGATCATGACTTGGATGTATGTCGACAGCAAGAGAAGGTGGCAAGGGAAGATGGTTATCGATTTTGTCACCCGATAGCCATATCCGTCTCAAGTGTGAGTGTGAGTAGTCCAAATAAGTCCGGCACTCTAGACTCCGAAGCTGGTATATAGCACTTTGCGCTGTTATAGTGCTACACATGTATTCTAGCTTGATTGCACACTTTTTTTTTGTTGTGTAGCTACCAAGTCCAGAATAATTTGCATGCACCCGGCTACGTTGCACGGCTGATTGATAAGATAATTGTAGAAGTCTGTATTCAAAGACTAATGGAAATTGCATCCTTAAAATAAATCGGATTTGGATTATGAGTACAAGAGTCAGGAAGCATAATTTTGCATTGTATTAAGTATCCAATTTTAAAAATATGAGTAAAGGATCTATGGAAGAAGATAAAGAAAATTATTTTCAATCGTAACTAAATCTTGTTTTGTTAAAGAAAAGGAAAAGAAATCCAAGTAGCTTAAACAAAGGTAGTTTTAGTTTACTAGAATCATCATTATATTGTTTATGCTAGATGGAAACCTAATTATTTTCCTCGGGATCTCTCAAATTTCTATCACTATCTTGCACTATAGTGTCGATCAAATTACAAGAATGCTCTCCACTAGGTATCCGAGCCAAATAGAAAAAATCGGTTGCCCCACCAGCTGCCTCGGCCAATAGCCTCTCTCCGCATGCTGTCCTAAGAAGTGACCGTATGCCTGGAGCGCTTTGATGAAGCATACATGCTTCATCTACTTTCACATTGCTTTTCAACTCAGACCATGTCAACTGTTGGCTCGGGGCCAAGGTGAAGCCCCGTGTGCATGGACCCGGACAATACCATGCTCGACCTCAAGTATGCCTCTAGCACACGCTTCGGCTCTATGGGCATGGGAAGCCCAAATCTAGTCAAAGGAGCAAGGAAGAAGGCAAAGCCGATCATGGAGCAGAGGAAGAAAACATATGGTAGCTCTTGTTGGAGTTGGGTAATTTTTGTTGCGATCCGTTGTTTATCTACATTGCACTTTATTGTGTTCGAGTGCAATTCTATTCGACTGAATGCTACACTTGCATATGATGTGAACTGCTTCATTAAAGGCGTATCTCGCGCCCTCCGGCCACCATCTTGAAGGTACTCAGCAATATATATTTTTTTGTTGTTGTTGGCACCGAATAGTGCCACCACACCTTGAGCATGTTATATACAACTCGCAACGGCATCGGACACGTGTTGCCATAGGAGAGAGCAGATGCCACCGAACGAACACCTAGAAGGGGCCCTGTCAGGGTAACACGCAGCGGTTTGTCCTAAGCTCGACATGCCAACTAGGATGTCCTCTATCGCTGTAGAAACAAGAGATGACAAGCAATTGAGGGATTGAGTGGTGAATAGACTTGGAGATAGATAGCAATAGGGAGGGAGGTGTATAATACAAATGATAGAGGTACTAGATTGATTTTGATAATTGATTGATTGTTGTTTCAATCGGCCTTGGGCCCCCTATATTTTACGAAACTTTATAATCAAGGAAATCCCGGGACCAAAGAAAAAAACACAACAAAACTCTAATTGGACTTTGTGCTGCCGGTCCGACTGTCCGGACAACTGCGATCTGACTGTGGTTCATTGTACAGTATGACCAGCTACACAACGGTGTCCAGACAGGCCTTCGCAGGAAAGGCTCGACCAAATTTGGCTTAAAGTTGCTATAATTTGATCATAATGCTAATTTTTTCTATCAACGACTGTATAGCTAGTTTTCTTTTATATATTTCACATGTTGGTTATTGGTGTTGCAATTAATTTTTTGTAACTGTTACGACCCTGTTTGGCATGCTCCAGCTCCAGCTCCACCTCACCATGATCTGAAGTCCAACCAAACAGTTTCAACTTCACTAAAAATGGGAGTGGAGCTGGTTGGAGTGCTCTCATAAAATAAAGTAGATAGATGGAGTTGAGTTTAGGTAGCTCCGCAAGTCCACTCCAGACCCAACTCCTGATGTTAAATTTAGGAGTTGGAGTCCTACCAAACATGCTCTACATCTCATTGAAATATTTATTTTATCAAATGGTAAAACATTGAACAATTCTTGCCAAGTTACTAAATACTTTCCGATAATTTGCCGATGATCGGATGTCCAACTGTCCATCATATGAAATTAATTCATGCGGTCAATTGGACTGATGAATGTGCATCATCACGGAAATGCTTGTACCCGAACGTTTGAGAGGAGATGAAACGTCAGACGACACTTAATTAAGGCGAGATCCACTATCGATTTAAGTATTACCCATCCTATCCTCTCATCCTGTTCTCACATTTTCTTCAATGGTAGAGAACACACGAACAGAGCTAGCCATTGTTGCCGTCGACCATAGCAGCGATGACGAGATGACATGGCGGAGCAATCATCACCGACGGCCATAGCAGTGGCGGTGGCAGGGTGACGGGGAGAGGACGGAGGTGCCGGACTTGGTCACCGGCGACCATGGCAATGGCGGCGAGAAGAGATGGTGGAGTCATCATCACCGGCAGCCACGGTGGTGGCGGCGGCGACGGCAGCAGGGCGACGCGGAGAGAATGGAGGCGGCAAATCCTGGCCACCGGCACCGCCATCAATGAGAGGAGATTCGGAGGGATAAAGGAGGTCAAAGTGATGCAACAACTAGCTACAGTCGAGAAGCTCATCGACGAGGACTGTACGTGAGTTTCGAGAGATGGCTGGGTAGAAGAAGGTAGAGTTAGTTTTGTTTTTTTTTCTAGAGCTTGACGATGTTTCAATCCATAATTTGCTTTTGTTGCGCCTGGTTGTGTTTGGATGTTTCATTATGTTTTTATTGGAGTAGTTTTCGAGTGTTGCATCTATTAAAACTTTTATCCAATCGATGAAACATTTTGTCAAGAGTGATAGAACATTTTCTCTCCAACAAAACGAGCCGGAAAATGCCGAAAACCATAAAGGGCGCCTTAGCATGGGACTATAGTTGGCCATATGGCCCGAGGCCCGATGGCCTGGCCCACGGCACGGGAATTTGGCCCGGCCCAAGCACGGCACGGCCCGGTAGCAGTCGGGCCCGTGCCGGCCCGGCACGACTGTTGGGCCGTGCCTAGGCCTATGGCTGGGCACGGTGGGCCAGCCCGTCACGGCACGGACCGAGGTCGGCACGATAGGCCGGCCCGGCACGGCACGACCCAACGTCGGCACGACCACGGCTCGTACCAACGGTAGGCACGAGCATGGCCCAGCCGAACAGATAGCCAGGCGCGCTGCGTGCGCCCGCATATATAAGCCAGCGAGCGCCGCCCCTCCCCTCCCCAGTCCCCTCTCGGCTCTCGCTCTCCGCCTCTCCGCCTAACCCTAACCCTAGCCGCCACCGCTCAACCGCCTCCGCCGATCCGCCTTCGCCGTTCCACCGCCCACCAGATCTCCTCCTCCACCGTCCGCCGCTCCGCATCTGCCGCTCACTCGCTCAAGGCCTCAGGCGCGCACCGGTGAGACTCACCGAGTCGCCTCCCTTCCACTCTTCCAGATCCAGCCTTCCTCTTCGTCTCCGATCGATGCCTCGCCTGATTCGCATGAGGGGCGCATGAGGATGAGGGCCACCGGCCACGCATGGTCGCCTGAGTCATCGTCCTTTCACTCTTCCAGATCCAGCCTTCCTCTTCGTCTCTTTCCCTTTTGTTCTTCTTCGCCAGATCCCTTGGTCTTCTCGTAGATCCGTGAGCCTATCATCTTCAACGGCAACTCCGGTGCTCCGGCTGCGTAGGTACAAGCATGGAACCCATTGTTTTTATTTTTTTTTCTCCATTTCCGGCCCTAACCTTGAGTGTTCTTGGCTGCTTGCAGGTCGTAAGCCCATTGCTTAGTGGCAGCCGCCGTTGAGGGACCGGAGTGCCTGCGATGGACGACAATCCTACCTCCGTCAACTACGAGTTGAGGACTATGGGGATGCACGGTGATGACGATGATGATGTGGAGGAGGATCGTGTGGAGGTGTTCGGCAATACCTCCGACATCCCGATCCATGTGAATGTCGATGACGACGACCCGCCGGTCGACGACAGTGGCAATGGGATGCCGACTGGCTCTAGTGCGACTTGTACCAACAAGAAGACCAAAACCTCCAAGGTATGGGATGACTTTGAGGAACTTTATGAAATGACCAATGGTAATAGGGTTCGAGTCTTTGCTAAATGCAATTACTATCATAAAACTTTGAGTGCTCGTTCTTCTGCTGGCACTGGACATTTGCTTAGGCATATTAAGTCATGCAAACCTAGAAAGCTTGGGTCTAATGCTTTGCCTCAGTCCATGCTTAGATTTAGTGCAGATGGTTCTGTTATTCCATGAGAATATAGTCCTGAAGTTGCTAGGTTTGAATTGTGTAGATTGATTGCTAGAGAGGATCTTCCAATCAGTTTTGGTCAATCTCCTGCTTTTGTGAACTATATTAAGGCTGCTCATAACCCTAGATTTGTTCTTGTCTCTAGACAAACTACTACCAGAGATTTTTATAAGTTGTTTAAGGATCGTCGTTCTGTTATTATTGATCGTCTCAATTCTGCTAGCTCTATTGCTTTGACATCTGATATATGGTCTGGTCATGCTAAGGAAGATTATTTGAGTGTTGTAGCTCACTTTGTTAATTCTGATTGGCAATTAGAAAAGAGGGTCTTGGGTCTTAGGCTCATTGATGAGTCACATACTGGTGCTAATATTGCTGAGCGTGTGATTGCTGTTGCTGAAGAATATGGTATTACTGATAAGGTTTTCTCTATTACATTAGACAATGCTTTTGCTAATTCTAAAGCTATGGAAACCCTTACTCCTGCTCTGTCTGGTTATGTTGGTGATTTATTTTGGGAAAATTGTAACCATGCCATTATAATTTTGTAAAATTTGAGATATGTCATCCTGACCCACATGTCATTGACTCGTGTGGGTCCTACATGTCATTGAGATATCAATGGCATATCTCAAACTTTGAAAAATTATAATGGCATGGTTCCAAATTACCCATTTATTTTTGCATCAACGCTGTGCATGTCATATCATCAATTTGATTGTTAAGGCTGGACTTGACAAGTTCAAGCCCATGCTAAATGACATTAGAGCTGCCATTTCATTCTTGAATGCATCTAATCAGCGCATTGCTACATATAAAAATGTTTGCATTGCTGCGGGTTATCGTCCTCGTATGTTTGGTTTGGACATGGATGTTAGATGGAATTCAACTTATCTAATGCTTAAGCATCTCATACCACATAGGGAACCATTCATAGTATTTATTAGTACACAACATCCTTTTGTTAATGGCCATCCATTACTCACAGACTTACATTGGGCATGTGCTGAATCTGTTTTGTGTTTCCTTGAACAATTTTATGATTCAACTGTTGTTTTGTCTGGTGTTTATTATCCAACATCTCCATTAATCATGTATCACATTTTAAAGATTGCTGGACATCTAAACACATATGGCAATGTTCAAAACCTTGCAAATGTTGTTGGTCCCATGAAAACTAAGTTTATGAACTACTGGTCTAAAATTCCAATTCTTTATTCATTTGCATTTATCTTGGACCCTAGGGCCAAGATTAGGGGGTTTAGTAAAGTGCTTCAGATTATGGCTCAACTCATTGGTGATGATTACTCTGCTTATTTAACAACTGTTAGGGCTTCATTGTCTGATACTTTTGCTAAGTATGAAAGAAAGTTTGGTTCTGTTGGATTGCATAGTTCCACTATTCTAGGCCTTTCCACTGGTAAGAAAAGGACTGCATGGGGGAAGATTTTTGGTTCTGGTAATGCAGGTGCTAGTCCAGGTGCTGGGCTTGGTGCTGGTAATGCAGGTGCTAGTCCAAGTGCTGGGCTTGGTGCTGGTAATGCTGGTGTCAGTCCAGATGCTGGGCTTGGTGCTGGTTCATTATTTAGGATGACATCTGCTACTGCTTTGCTTCAGGCAGCTTCTTCAACTGCTAATCTCAATTCTTCTGAACTGTCTGCATATCTTGACAGTGACACTGTCAACCAATATGATGATGACTTCAATATCCTTAGCTGGTGGCAACAGCACAAACTAACTTATCCTGTTCTTTCAATCTTAGCTAAAGATGTTATGACTGTTCCTGTTTCTACTATATCGCCCGAGTCTACTTTTAGCTTAACTAGCAGGATCATCGAGGACCGTCGGCGGCGTCTAAACCCTAGGCTGGTGGAAATTCTGGCAGTGATCAAGGATTGGGAGCTAGCAGATGCAAAAGGTCAGCATACTACTGAGAATGTGGAGCTTCAAAATGCTTATGAGAATATGTATCTTGATGATGAAATTGATGTAAACCCTTGAACTGGATGATTGTAATTGATGTGAACATTTTAGCTGTGGGTTGTACTCTTTTCCTTTCTAGGGTTTTCTCACGAGGTGTGAGTTTTTACCTATAAAGGTTTTTAACGAGGCAGCCATTGCACAATCACAGCTTATATAAACCCCTTTTATATTCTAACTTTCTAAGGTTTGTTTGTGATTCTGTGATTTCTGTAAGTCTGATTGTCTGAGACTCTGAGATGGACTTGATGGAAAATAGTAGATGACTTGATGTATGCATTTGATGAATTGATTTGAACTGATTGTAAATCTGTGAGATTGTGACTTGATGAATTGGTGACTTGAATAATTGTTCATTTGTTTGTAAATCTGTGATTGTAAATCTGTGACTTGATGTATGCATGATTTGATGAACTGGTGACTTGATGAATTGTTTGTGATTCTTTGACTTATTTGATGAATTACATGTGAATCTCATGAATTTGAGGTGTTATGTCAATTTGTTGTGTTGAATTGAACCTTTGAAGGGGTTTTTTGCCAGGGCGTGCCTAGGCCGGCACGGGCACGATGGGCTGGCCGGGCCGTCGGGCCAGCCCGGCACGGCCCGAGGCTACTTGGGCCGTGGTTGTAGCCCGTGGGCTGGCACGGCTTGTTTGTCGGGCCGTGCCGGCTCGACTGACCTCGGCCTAGGCCCGGTCGTTCCTGGGCCGTGTCGTGCCGGGCGGCCCATATGGCCAACTATACACGGGACGACGTCATCTTGACGAGGCATGAAACAACGCTCGCACGCGAAAGCGATCGACGTGTGCCGATTGCGACTGCTCTCGGCCGATTTGACGGTTTCGACTTTCGACTGGACCGGGCGCCGCGGCCCCCACCCAGCTTACGAGAAAGAAACCAACCCCTACGGCCACGTCCACCAGATTTACGATGAAACCGACCGATCCATCGACAAAAACCACGTACCGCTACGAGCGCTCATGAACGTGCGCGCGGCAGGGCTAAAGCCTAAACCGCCTAGCGACGCACCGCCCGCGCTGATCCAACCAAAGCCGAACGATCGATCTCATCATGAGCGCGCGCGCGCGGCCCATTCCTGCAAAGACGGAGTGCAAGATAAGGCCACGAAGCGACAGAAAGCGGCCAGCCAGCCCAGCGCGCCCGCGGAAAAAGCCTTCGCCTTCGCCTCCGACCCCGCGCGCCCGCGCCCGCGCGCGCACCACCGGCAGCCAGCGACGTCGCCGAGATATATCGTGGTCGTCCTGCGTCCTACTCCTACCTAGCAAAGCATATCCGAGGGGGCCAAGTTGTCGAGCGCCCGTCTCAATCCCCATCCGCGCGGCCGGCATCTTGCGCTAGAGGTTGAGCTATAGCCTTTCTTCGATCGATCGATCGATCGACTCGTGTCGAGACCAGGGCACGGCGGCGACACCAACCGGCGGGGGGGGCCCTGCCTCCCAGCGTGCGCCGCGTGGAACACGCGGTGCAGTCCAAAGTCCAAACCCTCCGGTATCTCCTGCTGCTGCGCTCAGAGACGTGACGTACGCCATCTGCAGGTTGCATCCATCCATCATCAGGTGGTGGGCTGGAATCGAGCCCCGCGGCGCGCCTTTCGTCCGGCCGTTGTGTCCGGCACCTTATCCAAGCAGTGCGCGCTGTCGGCCGGCCGCACGGGGAGACCCACCCCCACCATTGGGAGACGACGCTTTCGCCGCCCTCAGCTGCCGATCGATTTATACAGGAGCTAAGCTATACTGCCTGCCTGCCCCTTGCCTGCTTTTGCCCCACGACGAGACTTCACTTTTGCTGGTGAGCACGCCCCCGCGGCTGCGGCGCCAATGACACATGAATCAAGCCGGTTTCCTTGGTGTCTGAGCCTTCATCGGATCGGGAGATGCACTGATATGATCGATCATCGAAGCGTACGTACACTGCCAGAAACCGTCGCAGGTCATCAAAAACACATTGTGAATTAGAGTAAGTTTGTGAAGCTTGTGACGGTACTACACTAGTTGAGGGCTTTGCTGGGATAGATGTGTGTGCACACTGCACTAGTAGCTCTCTCTATCACAAGTGTACAACAAAGATATAGCTAGGGCTGCCATTTTGCCAGGGTAATGGGCATGCCTACGGCTACATTACGTAGGAGTAGTACTAACAGGCGGCGCCACGATGCACCAACAATAGCTCACAACCTGTTGCTCTGTGATTGGCTGATGGTACCGCGATCATACGCTGTACTACAGACTATAGAGCACCTCTGGTGAGGTTTTTGAACATGGCCTCTTATGATGACTAATACGATACCATTTGTCGGCCTTACAAACGACAGAAGTTAACTGGAGGGCTCATGCTTCTCTTTCGGTTGCAAGAAGGTATACTAGCGATTAATGATAGCCCAAATATTCTTACTCCTGATTAGGAGGATTTGCATTGACAATGTGATGACAGCTTGACAAGGAAGAAGGATGCGTCGCATGATTTTTTTACCCATGTAAGCAGTGGAATAATCTTGGTTACTTACGAACCATCGGCTTGGACAGCATATGCTTCTCAGTCATTAACAGGGATTGAGATATGCTTGGAGAGAAGATTTGGGATTGATTGATCAGATATCATTCGAAGTAGATGCTTAATAAATCATCTTGACCGATGACCAAGGGGAGATGAGATGTGATGTCTGGTTTCTAACCCTCCTACCATTCTTTTGCAAAGGGCTTTCGAATGGGTTATGTTTTTTTTTTCCCATTGTGAGAGCTCGAAGCTATGTGAAACTTTTGTCAACCAGAAGGGTGCGCATTATTGTTTCCTGATCTCACTAAACAACTTAACAGCACTGCCAAAGTGTGTGACATATATACTAATATAAGTATACCACACTTTGGAGCAAGCCTGTAGGTCAGTATATTTTCTGTCGGTCCCGCACACAGCCCACGGAAAAATTGTATATTTCTGACGTTCAACTTGTACTCACAGAAAAAATGCATATGGTTTCTGAAGGTATGGAAAGTCTGAACATGATTCACTGCATGGCTTAAACCACTTAAACATAAAGAGAACATATGTTCAGAAAGTTGTAAAAGCTAAAAAATGATGCATAATTCATCTACTATTATCATGCCTGCTAACATAATGGATTCTGGGCGTTTGGCCCAACTAGCTAAATGGATTAGCTCCTTTATATGGGCTACCAAATACAGAGCCTGGAGATAATAAAGGGCCCACTTTTAACCTTCGAACGTCCAATTGATGGGCTTGAATTTGTCTGGGCCGTTTAGTATTCTCGCTAACGGCTGGTTTGAAATGGACGATTGGATGGATAAATTAGATTTTTTTTTTAAAAAAATAATCGAACTTTTCGAATCAGTATGGTACAAATAATCCAAACATAATATCCATCCCCTTATAATTAATTTAAAATGAATGGGGCCTTAGTGCCTTTCGCGGATAAATAGCAACTTCTTTATATATGTTTTACGCGAAGACTTTCTATTGCAAGCAAGTAATATCAAGAACCAAAGGCTGAAAAAATACTATAGAATATCCATACACAATAACGACATCAAGACACAATATCTATTAGGGGCAATTGCATTTGTGCCCCTACTTTCAATTGTAATTATGATTTTGCCCTCACTTTTTAGGGTTTGCAATTTTACACCTGTTTTTTTAAAACGAAATCGCCGTTTGCCCCTAGAATGGATGGCAGTTATATGGGACCCACAATTGTGAGGTAAAGAATTGAAAATGAAAAGAAAAAAAATGATTTTTGATATATTAGATTACCGCTTTACCCTTGGAGGCATGAACTGACCTAAAGCTCTACCGTTCCCTATCCATTCCCCGTTCCCCAATCCATGACAGGCGGCAGCGGCGGAGGCTCTAGCAAGCCAGTGCGGCGAGGCAAACGGGCGGCGGCGGGGCAAGTCCTCGTGGCGAGCCGGTGGCAATGGGAGCAGCTAGCTGCAATCTGCAGGGCGAAAAGGCGGTTGGGCAAGCAGGCAAGGTGAGGCGAGCAGGCGGGCACGTCGGAGCAACCAGTTGCAAGGCGAGCAGGTAGCGCCGGTAGCGGCGTGGCTCCGCGAGGGAAACAGGAGGCGGCGACTCCTTTGAGCCTGCGTAGCGAGGCAGGACTGCAGGAGGCACCGGCGGCTCCGCATGGCGAGCCGATGAAGGCAAGCAGGGCAGCACTGTTAGTGCTCAGCAACAAATTTGGAATGCTTGTTTAGCTTCTTGATGAAAACATTAATTCCGAATGCTGCTTTTACTTTGTGGCATTTTGTGAGGCTTCTTTTGCATGAATATTTGTGCCATTTTGTCTTTGTCATATTATCAAGGTTGCTAGAAGTTCGTCAAATATCAGTACAAAACGGGGGCAAATTTCATGTCAAACTCCATCTTATCCAAACAGGGGGAGATACACATTTCAATATAGAGACGTAGGGCAAATATGCAATACTAAACAAGGGTATATATGTCATTTCACCACTGATTTAACACCGTCAAACTGACCATCCAAACCAAGGGTAACATGTTGCTTCGCTTTCAAAAAATAGGGGTAAAATCACAAACCCTAAAAAGTAAGGGCAAAATCACAATTGCAGTTGAAAGTAGGGGCACGAATGCAATTGTCCCTTGTTAATAGACGCTCCTCACCCCGATCTAGCGTATTACAGCGTATCAGAATTACAACAACCCTTAGCCGGATACTGATTACAGGCGCTCCTCCCCGATCCAGCATATTATAGTGCTGGTATCAGAGTTACACCGCCAACGGCCGCTCCCTCTCGCTATACTAAGTTGCCATACTATTACAATAGGTTCGTCCCTCTATTTAAGAGAGTCTAGAATAGAGTTCGGCTCTTACACTATTCCTAACACCTAGTTCAACTCCAAACCCTAAAATTATAACCGACTAACACATATCCGACACAAACTCTATACACATTATTATTTCACCAATTCTTTGTTCACATATGGTTACCGTTTCAAGGGGGGATCTACCCATTATGCAGGGTGGGTTGATTGACCTAGCTACGACCTGTGTCGCCCTATACTTCTAAGACTCCCATGCCTCCTTATAATAGTCATAGGCCATCAAAATTGGGTATAACAAGGTGTAACGTCAAACAAATTATTCCATCTCTTCGCCGCGCGAGCACGCCGCAAATAATGGTCGAGGCGGCTATGCTATTAAACTATAAATATGATACGTGTTTTGTTCGATTGCTCTTATCAAGTGAACATCTCTGATCTTCGTCCCATCTAAATTTTAAATTTTAAAGCTGCGACCATCACTGTATGGTTTGATGTCTACATTGTCGCACACATATGTCAACTTTAACATCTAGCGCTGGCGCGGCCGTGTAGGATATAAATTTCATGATCTGAAATGGACGTATTAATTAAGCTACGTACTAATTAAGTACAAACTGATCGAGCACGTCATTATCAGGTATTCAGGTTTTCTCATTTGCTGGTGAGTGGTGATTTCATTTACTACCCTGATTGGCATTTGGGCAGTCAATTTTGTACGGTTCATACATAGGATTTATTTTGACCGTCATTTCTGGGTTCGGGTCCTTGTTTTTGTCACTGTCTTCAACCGAACTTAAATTTTGAATTGCTGGAAACGAACCTTATGTGTAGATTATGCCATGTATTCCGCAATTATTAGCTTCCTCTCGCACGTTTTGGTTAGAACATGTTGTTACTTATAAATTATTAGTAGTGAGACGTTGATTTATTAAGGAACGGATCTGTCCTCAGATAGCATAGCCATTTTAACTCGTCTGTTGGACAAGATGTGACGAAAAATTCAACACCCTCGGCATCAGACTATCACAGGTGAATTAGGAATGCGACCGATTTTTCATCTCTTGCAATCACATCACTAATTTACAAAGCAGTGGTTGAGCAAACGGTGACTTGCTTGTCTCATGCTGTAGTATCTGTTCTTCGTAAAAGCGGTTGCTTTCTCCGTTCCATATATTGTTCCATATTAAAAGACGTTTTGAATGATTAAGTTTATAAGAAAACGTAGCAACATAATCTATAACACCAAATTAATCCACCATAAAATATAGTTCTATAGTATATTTGTTTTGGGTTTGAAATGTTATTCTATTTTTATATATGAATTTGGTCAAACATGCAGATCAACGTATTTTGCAATCTTTTCCTCCAAAAAGAAAAGAAGAGTAAGGCCCCAGCCGAGAACATAGCAAATCAAGATTAAGCAAGAGCATATAAAACAAGAAAGACATTAGCAAATGATTGATTGAGTTTTAATTATTTTTAATTTAAAAAATAAATTTATTTGATATTTAAAACAACTTTTATATAAAGTTTCCGTATGAAATATACTGTTTAGTAGTTTGAAAAGCGTGTTTAGCGGAAACCAATGTAAAATCCATATCTTAATCAGAAATAACAAAACTACGCATGCTTTAACTAGATCATCACAAATCATATATTTTAAGGATTTGAACACAAATTCTATAGTTTTATGACAAATTCAATAATTATTTATTACGAACATACAAAAGGATTGCACGTTAATATATTGGAAGAAAACAAAATTTCAGTTACACGACGCAACCAGCCAGAAGGCTATTGTCAGGGGACAAAGGAAAATAAAGAAGAAAAGACTGCTAAGGAAAAAATAAAACTCCAAAAAATGAGGGAGGGGGAGGCGAAGCCCCCCCCCCCCCCCCCTAAACTCCCAACATACCCCTAAAAACCGTGGTGCCCGCACTTGACCACAGATGACCTTCTTGAAGAATGGGCTCCCAGGACCACAAAAACCAACGAGAGTGGAATCGAACACCCTAAAGTTTCGCTTCTTCCACAACTGCTAGGAGACCAGGAGGATTAAGAAGTCGAAGCCCTTGTGAAGAGGCTCAGGTAGACAGGTCCTTGAAGTCGGCCACAAGTTTTGAAGTGAGCAGCCACGTGAAGGAGCAAGGTCGGCCCAGCTAGAAGGATAAATTCATAAATATGTAGTTTTTTTATGATCTGATTTTAAATCTATATTTTGATGGTATAAAATTGATGCTAAATCTGTAGAGTTGTGATAGTTTTTATTAAAGTATTATCTGTAGTTGTGAAATTTACAGAATCAAGATTATTCGGATCATCCAAGCACCCATGCTTGAGAGCCTTGAGCAGTTCAGTACGAGGTCTCGATCGAGTGGGAAACCAACTGAACATTGGGCCTGCTAAACGTATTATTTTGTCCAGCGCGTGCCTTTGACTCGCGAACAAGCCAGCTTGAGCCGTACTCTCTCCTTTGCCCTAGCGACAGGCCAAAAGTATTACTATCTGTATTTTAAAATATAAGACATAATTATTTTTAATTTAAAAATCAAGAAACAATTATTATCATATTATTGTTTGAATCATCCTAATAAATACAATACGTGCACCTAATAAAATTATATATTTGAGAGTGATATGCATAGTTAAGAAAAACAATAATACAGTGGAGAAGAGATGCTAGTCAATTGCATATATGCATGCACACCTTATATTATGAAATATAGTTATAGTTATGCCATACATATTTTATAATAGAGGGAGTAATAGCAATACTAGCTTGATTGGAGCATCTTTTTTGACCTGTGCCCCCGAGGTCATTGGCCCATTGCCTGACTGGCCATTCGAGCACACAGTGGGTTAGCCCTGGCTCGTTTCTTTCAGGGACCCCGATGGCTTCAGTTTTCCACGGTGAATCTTGACTACTGGTTAGTGCCACTACACTTACGACATGGTGTGTGTCACTGTTGGATTGGCTTGAGTACCGCGGTGTTCTTCTTCATATTCAGGCATCTTAGAAGATCATATTTACAGAGAGCGAAAGAGGATGAAAAGGACTGCTACATGAGAAAAATGGGTTATATGCTGAATCCCGCATCAGAATTAATCTACTCGGCATCTGATAACATACACAAAAAATTTATTTTTTTTTAAAAAAAAGTTATTGGATACCTGAGCTCCAAATAAGCAGGAAAATTGAAATGCTTTCTTTTGCGGCCTGAAATAATATTTCCATTTCGTTCCATGGTTGAGTACATGGCAATGTTATCAGTCCATCACAACGGTGTTCCATCCACAGCCGCATCATCTTATCAATCAGTTTACACGTTTAATAGTAGCCCTTTTGGGTTGACTTGTTGACTTAACACAACACGTAGCTAGACCACTGTAGCAGTTGAAAACGATATTTTTCTAAACAAGTTGTAGATTCGCTCAATCAAACTACGGACGAATTAATTTTGCACATGAAAGTAACATGGGACCTATTTGATGCTGTATTGTATAGCCGACGTAATGCACGCATCAGTAAAGCCGGTCGAGCAGTTCAACAGTTTCTTTTGTACGTATGCCTGCCCGCATGCGTATCGTACGTGTACTCTTGTTGTTGCAGCCACGATCATGCAGTAGTATATATATATTGTCGCTTGCCGACAATTTCGTCACAGTATGCACGCAATACGGTATCTGTCGCGTAATGGAGATACTTACTATTACTCTATTAGTATGTTGTTGTAGAGATACTATACAGCATTTCGGTATGGGCGTATATATGGTTACTTCTGTTGCAATCGACTCCAAAGTCTGAGTTGTGAAATGCAGTCCTTGCACAGACAGCCCATGCCGTAGACTTGTCACTCGGGTCACCGGGCGTGTCAGGCGTGCGTTGCGTCTGTGTGCATGTCGACCCAGCGACTCCCTCCCCCGTTGAATCTCCCGGTCGCAAGTCAGAACACGGCAGCAGCAGTGAGCTGCTAGTTTTGATTCGCCGATCTGCCGCGACAGGGAGAGATTTCTTGGCGTTTCTCCCATCAAAACGACGTACGTATCACCAATCCACCATGGGTGTATTTAGCTCAGCTAAAATTAGAAATTTGGCTAAAATTAGAACGATGTGATGAAAAAATTAAAAATTTATGTGTGTAAAAAAATTTTAATGTGATGAAAAAGTTGGAAGTTCGAAGAAATAGTTTAGAAGTAAACTCGGCACATGTGTATATACGTGTGCGCGCGAGAGAGTATCACCTCACCACTGCAGCGCGACGCGTACGGCAGCGGGCGGTCGGCGGAGGAAGACGAGACGTACGGGACGCCGGCCGGGCGCGGCAGTGTGCGCGTGATCACCATCGGGCCGAACGGTCAAAAGCCTTCGTAGAAAAAGAAAAACGAGCGAGTCCCCCTAGTTGATCAATCAATCAATGCCCCTCTTGCTGTGGAGACGGCGACGTGTGCATCCTGCACCGAGAGCCCCGGGAGAGCGTAGCAGAGTAGTCGCGTTTGATCGCTGGAGCAACGGCGGCCATGTACCGGGAACGCGCACAGCGCCGAGGGCGATCGAGCGCGACGGTTTTTTTGGCTAGCTCCTGCAGGCAACTCGGCAAGGGGAAGAAAGTCTTCGCGCGAGACGGCAACCCTGCAGGCTGCGGCTATCCATGCAGGCCAGCTTCTGCACGCATTTGCACTGTGAGGCTGCGACTGCGAGCCAAGCCAGTGGACTACTTTTGGCTAGCTCCTGCCTGCTTGTTGCTGTCAGCTGATCCGGCTCTCGGCGGACTGGACCACTGCTGCGTGTGATGATGGGTCATCGGCAGCAGTCGATTTCCACGGCAGTTTCCGATTCAGTTAAGCGAAAATCCGCACAATTTACAATTGTTCAGCTCGTAATCTCGTGTACTTGAACTAGCTGTCACATAAAAATGGTTGAACAGCTGACAGAGATTGCCGGTGGCGTGCAAGTACAGGCCGGGAGGAACGAGCGATCGTTACCTCTACTCCTGGGAAGTTTGACGAATCTGATGATCGAGTAGTCGATCGATCGATCCATCAACGGTGTAATTAATTTACTGCGCTCTGAGTCATTAAAGTTTCAAATAGTTATGCCACCTCCTTCAATTCTACGGTTGGTGTAGAAAAAAAATGGACTGATGAAGTGATAAGTGATAAACGAGTCTTCAGATTGTACATACACGTGCAGTAAGCGTTTGCTGCGGTCATTGACCGCCACTGAAAGGAGATTTAGCAGAGCTGATCTGCTTATATTCATACGACACGACTCCAGCTGTACTTTTAAATTGTTTCGATTTCAGTAATTAATAATGGTTTGATTTAGATTTATATATGTCCTCGAGGGCAGGTAATAGTTTTAGTAAGTCTACTAGTACAAACAAACTTCACTGTACTGCTTGTTAGGTTTGCAACATGTCATCAGTTCATCAGCCTGTCATGTCTTGCTGCCAGATATCCCAAGTTGCTCATAATCTCGAGAAGAATAGCAAGCCATTCCAGGTGTTGAACTGTTTTTCTAAAGAAATCATGCATGCTATCTGAAGTCCTAAAATAGTGGGCATGGCATCAAGGTTTAATAAATCCAGCGGGTTTTCCGTATTGAAAACACTCAGTTCAGTTGACCCAAAGCTGGCTGAGAGTGGCTCATAGGACAACTATTTTACACCCATTTTCAATGATTCCTTGATCATTCAAAGATATATGATAGAAAATTCTCCACATGATAACTATAATTTTCATCACACTTCAATAATGCAATCGATGTATGATGGAGCTGCATCAGAAAAATAAAAACGGAAGCAAAATGCTATGATCAAACCTTACAAAAGTAAACAGAAGTAGTACTCCAAACAAGATTTACAACTATGTAAACATTCTCAGCAAACCCTGAAAAGAGATTTTTTTTTTGAACGGAAAAAACAGCACATCAGTGCTTTTTCATTGAATATAGAAGGAGAAAATATAACCCCTAGGGGTAAAACAAAAAGATCTTTAGACTATACACTATACAGAGTGCGGAATGAGTTCGCGCAATCTTTTAGCCCCATCTAAAGCCCACAAGCTGGCCTCCTCTTTGATTTTTGCTAGGAGAACACATGTTGCCATCTCTTTGTGATTAAAGATTCACCGATTTCGCTCCTTCCAAATTTCCCAAACTACTAGAAGAATAAGGGACCGAAGGCCCTTCTTTGGAATGCCAGGTGTATTAGCTAGGCTCTCCCACCACTGATGGACTGACCGGGCTTCCTCCCATTGGGCCGGTTCCAACTGCTGATATCCTACCCATGTAGCAATGAGGTGCTAGATTCTCTTCGTGTATCTACACATGGCGACGAGGTGCAAGGCCGTCTCGGCGTCACAACGGCATAGGGGGCAATGTCCGTTATTCTGCCAACCCCTTGTCGCGAGTCGGTCCGACGTCCAGACTCTATTTTGAATGATGAGCCAGGCATGAAATTTACATTTCCCCGGCGCCCAAACTTTCCAGATTAGGGAGTTGAAGTTTGTGTTTGGCGCCCCCAAACATTGGGCATGATAAGCCGAGGAAGCTGTATAGTGGCCGCTGCTTGTGAATTTCCAAACAATCTGATCCGGCTCTTCGCTGTCTAAGTGCACATTCCGTACCGCCTCCCACAGGCAGACTAGCTGATCGAGAAGGTTGATTGTGATAGATGAACCCGCATCGAGGGTCAGGTCATGCACCCAGGAGTCGTCTTCTTTCCTTTGGCGTAGGGATTTCTTCCTATTTTTGGAGATCTCATAGACCAACGGCATTAGGTCTTTTGGTCTTTGGCCGTCAATCCATGCGGAGTCCCAGAAGCGCGTCGTATTCCCATCGCCCACTGTTATCTTTGTTGAGGCGGCGAAGAGGTCCCTATCCACACCATCACAAGGCGTTTCCAATCCCACCCAAGGCTTGCTCAGGATCTCTCCATTCATTCCACAACCATCGCAATCTCAGAGCTCTTGTGAACTTGTCCAAGCTTAGGACACCCAGGCCCCCCTGGCTGGTCGGCAAGCATGTCTTTACCCAGTTGACCTTACATTTCCCCCCGGTGATATGAAAAGAGAATAATACTCTCTGTTAATTCCCTTCTGTGTAGCATAGAAGAGTTTACTAATTATATGTGGATTATAGCAGAATTTTAATCACTCCATACCCGTTGTCACATGTCTTCTCCTTTCCTTCTTGCATTGCCCGGCCTGGGCATGAATTCAATCAGCAGGCAGAGTTTCAGTTTAATTAAAAAAATAGTAGGTCATTTTAGTGATGGCCCGGCTAAGGTTTTAAATTATCAAGCATTGCTTGTCAAGTAGGCATCTAACATGTGAACGTAGTTGCAAGTTGCAATCTCTTGACTAATCTATCTAGCTCCAGGGCCGACATGAGAAGCTAGCAATGTATGCAGGATTACAGGTACTGTTGCTGTGTGCATCAAGAAATTCAGCTGCATCTGAATTTAGTACTACTACACTTTCACAATTTGTACTGTGCTTAACTGACCTAGCGCATGTTATAAGAAGACAAATACATATACTAATGTATATACATTAGTACAGTACAATAAAATTGTCACACTTCAAGCGCCAGTTCGTTAAAAAAAAGGTGAGGTACAGCACTCGAGAGTCGAGATGTGCTATGAGATACTGTAACAAGTATATACGGGTTAAGGATAAGATTCAGCTTTTTGCTAATCCATGCGTGGGCATATAAAGTCTTTGCAGTATGCACTTTTGGGGGGAGACTTTTTCCACTCTTCTTGGACACTAATCCCAGAAAAAAGATTGTGCAGTACTTGCTCTATGAAAAAGCAAGCAGATTGATCAAACAATGATAGAGCTTTATGATTTGTTAATGGTTGCTGCATTACCAAATGCAGCTTGTCAAAAAGAGCCGTTGTCCCATTTCAGCCATATCGGCGCCAGAAGTTGATAATCACATCCACCTACTCTCGGAAAAAAAAGGGGGGGTCCAGCGACGTGTGAGTGACCCGAAGGAATCACTAGTACTTTGTTTTGTCTTGGCCTAGGAAGCTTAATCATGCAGTACCGATAATTTTATAAGGCAGGAGGTGGCTAAGCAAGTACTCCCTCCGTTTAATTTGTTTATTATACCAGCACTCAGTTAAGATACTTACTTCCTTCGTCACAGAATATAAATATTTTTAGAATTAGACATAATTATTACGAAAGTTGGTAGAATTAAATGGAGAAGTGTTGTGATTGGAGTAGAAGTAAAGGTAGATATGAAAATTAAATGATGGAGGGTTGTGATTGGTTAAGAAGAGAATATTGGTAGATAACTTGTTATATTTTAAGATAAATTATAAATACTAGAAGTTGTTATATTTTGATACGGATTGATGGAGTATCTTCTTACTACCTTCTAAAACATATGAGATATATCTTCCCCTTCTCACCATTCATCCAGCAGTTATACTAGTACTAATACTCTTATAATAAAATGTAATACTTACTCTAAAAGAGCTAATTAGAATAGAGTTAATGACGGTAGTAATGTAATTTGTCAACACATTCTAATTTAGGGTACGATTTGATGAAATGAAACTAAAATGAAAGGTGATGAAGTAAGGTGATCACTGTTATATGGGACCCATAACTATTGAGCCCACATGTCGGCCACCACGTCCAATTCCCGGCGGCTATGCAACGGCCGGGGACAGGTCATGCCTGGGCCCACCTTACCAGAGGCTGTCAAGATGGGCCCACACGCCATTCGGATTGTAGTCGGAGGGCTCGGAGGTGATCCGACCCTGCTGCCTCCTCGCCTCGCGCCGTCTATAAATGCTGGCCGATTTCCACTGACTCCTCTGCCACACAGAAGGCGAGCTCTCGACCGCCACTACTGTACACGGCCCAGAGCGAGCCTCCTCCTCCTCTGCACCACCGGAGATGGCTTCCGCCGCGCTGCCGGAGGCCGTCGCGCCGAAGAAGAAGGGCAACGTCCGGTTCGCCTTCGCCTGCGCCATCCTCGCCTCCATGACCTCCATCCTCCTCGGCTACGGTAACTAATCAAAGCGCATTCACTTCCCGCCCAGCACAGCACGAGCTGCTGCTTCTCCCCAGCATGGGCGCTCATGGCGATGTGCATGTGACCTTGCAGATATCGGGGTGATGAGCGGGGCGTCGCTGTACATCAAGAAGGACTTCAACATCAGTGACGGGAAGGTGGAGGTTCTCATGGGCATACTGAACCTCTACTCGCTCATCGGCTCCTTCGCGGCGGGGCGGACGTCGGACTGGATCGGCCGGCGGTACACCATCGTGTTCGCCGCCGTCATATTCTTCGCGGGGGCGTTCCTCATGGGGTTCGCCGTCAACTACGCCATGCTCATGTTCGGCCGCTTCGTGGCCGGCATCGGCGTGGGCTACGCGCTCATGATCGCGCCGGTGTACACCGCCGAGGTGTCGCCGGCGTCGGCGCGTGGCTTCCTGACGTCGTTCCCGGAGGTGTTCATCAACTTCGGCATCCTGCTCGGGTACGTCTCGAACTATGCTTTCTCCCGCTTGCCGCTGAACCTCGGGTGGCGCATCATGCTCGGCATCGGCGCGGCGCCGTCCGTGCTGCTCGCGCTCATGGTGCTCGGCATGCCGGAGTCGCCGCGGTGGCTGGTCATGAAGGGACGCCTCGCGGACGCCAAGGTGGTGCTGGAGAAGACCTCCGACACGGCGGAGGAGGCCGCGGAGCGCCTGGCCGACATCAAGGCCGCCGCCGGCATCCCCGAGGAGCTCGACGGCGACGTGGTGACCGTCCCCAAGAGAGGGAGCGGAAACGAGAAGCGGGTGTGGAAGGAGCTCATCCTGTCCCCGACCCCGGCCATGCGGCGCATCCTGCTGTCGGGCATCGGCATCCACTTCTTCCAGCAGGCGTCGGGCATCGACTCCGTCGTGCTCTACAGCCCGCGCGTGTTCAAGAGCGCCGGCATCACCGACGACAACCACCTCCTCGGCACCACCTGCGCCGTCGGTGTCACCAAGACGCTCTTCATCCTCGTGGCGACCTTCTTCCTCGACCGCGTCGGGCGGCGGCCGCTGCTGCTGAGCAGCACGGGCGGGATGATCCTCTCCCTCATCGGCCTCGGCGCCGGGCTCACCGTCGTCGGCCAGCACCCCGACGCCAAGATACCTTGGGCCATCGGCCTAAGCATCGCCTCCACCCTCGCCTACGTCGCCTTCTTCTCCATCGGCCTTGGCCCCATCACGTGGGTGTACAGCTCGGAGATCTTCCCGCTCCAGGTGCGCGCGCTGGGCTGCTCGCTCGGCGTCGCCGCCAACCGCGTCACCAGCGGCGTCATCTCCATGACCTTCCTGTCGCTGTCCAAGGCCATCACCATCGGCGGCAGCTTCTTCCTCTACTCCGGCATCGCCGCGCTCGCCTGGGTGTTCTTCTACACCTACCTCCCGGAGACCCGCGGCCGGACGCTGGAGGAGATGAGCAAGCTGTTCGGCGACACGGCCGCCGCCTCGGAATCAGACGAGCCAGCCAAGGAGAAGAAGAAGGTGGAAATGGCCGCCACTAACTGATCAAACTAACCGCAAAATCACCAAATCCTAAGGGTTTTCTTGCAAAAACGTGTGCTGTACTGGCTAGCTAGCAAGTAGTAGCAGCAACGTGGGAAGATTCGCTGATCCGGCGTTGCTGGAGAGCGACGGCCGGCGACGACAAAGCTGAGCTCCAGCTCGAGACTTCTTAAAATCATCTTCAAGTACATGGATTTTATTTTGCTCTTTGCTTTGTCCGTAAAAGTTGTACTATGCGATGAAGAATACCAATATGTAGCAAGGCTGAGGTTGTGTGTAGCTACTAGAAGTGTCAGTCACGTTGTTCTTGTAAGAAATGTTTAACTGTTAATTAAGCAGTATTGTTGCAGTAATCAACAACCTTAGCCAGTTATTCCTCGATCGCTGCAAGGGGTCAAGCATGACTGCATGAGGTTAGAAAAACTGGCGGTGGTTCGAGGATTCTGCCGAGTGAGTCAAGCAAGAGACAGTAAAGTGTGAAGGAAAAAAAAAACTATCTGTCCCTTTTAAAATGTTGTCACGGCTGGTTGCCACGGAGAAATAATGAAGTTTTAAATTAAGTTGTTCGACTCAATCACGGGATCGGAATCTTGTGACGATGCATAAAGCAGCCAACGCCTGATACGAAGTTTATTATTAGCGCTCTCACGGTCTCACTGATTAGACTACCTAATGGTTTACGAATGTGTCATTATGCTAGTGAGCATGCACGCTGCACAAGTGACGATTCCAATTGATATTTTTTTTTGTTTCATGAAGAAGTTAACAAGAATGCACAATGATAAATACTGATAATTGATAATTCCAGCTTTGAATTTTGTTTCATGGAGAAGTTGCCAAGAGTCTTTCCCTGTACGCGGCGGAGTCCTCTGCTTCCATGGCCGTGTCGTCCATGCCGAACACCTTGCCGATCTCCTCCAGCGTCTGGCCGCGCGTCTCCGGGAGGCGAGTGAAGAAGAACACCCACGCGAGCGACGAGATGGCGGCGTAGAGGAAGAAGCTGCCGCCGATGGTGATGGCGCTGGAGAGCGACAGGAAGGTCATGGAGATGACGCCGCTGGTGACGCGGTTGCACGCCACGGCGACCGCGAAGCCCAGCGCGCGCGCCCGCAGCGGGAAGATCTCCGAGGTGTACAGGCCGGACATGGGCCCGAGGCCGACGGAGAAGAAGGCGACGTAGGCCAGGATGGACGCGACGCACAGGCCGACGGCCCAGCTGGGCACCTGGGCGTCCGGGCTGCGGCCCACGACGGTGAGCCCCGTCGCGAGGCCGACGAGGGAGACGACCATCCCGCCCGTGCTGGTCAGCAGCAGCGGCCGCCGGCCGGCGCGGTCGAGCAGGAACGCGGCGACCAGGATGAAGACCGTCTTGGCGACGCCGACGGCGCAGGTGGTGCCCAGGAGCTGGTCGTCGCCGGTGATGCCCGCGCTCTGGAACACGCGCGGGCTGTAGAGCACGACGGAGTCGACGCCCGACGCCTGCTGGAAGAAGTGGAGGCCGACCGCCGCGAGCACGATTCGCCGCATGGCCGGGGTCGGGGACACGACGAGCTCCCTCCAAACCTGCCCCTCCTCGCCGCCTCTCTTCTTGGACACGGTGACCACGTCGCCGTCGAGGTCGTCTGGGATGCCAGCCGCCGCCTTGATGTCAGCGAGCCGCTCCGACGCCTCCTCCGGCGTGTCAGCAATCTTCTCCAGCACAGCCTTGGCGTCGGCGAGGCGACCCTTCATGACAAGCCACCGTGGCGACTCCGGCATGCCGAGCACCATGAGCGCGAGCAGCACGGATGGCGCCGCGCCGACGCCGAGCATGACGCGCCACCCGAGGGAGAGCGGCAGGCGCGCGAAAGCATAGTTGGAGACGTAGCCGAGGAGGATACCGAGGTTGATGGAGACCTCCGGGAACGACGTGAGGAAGCCACGCGACGACGCCGGCGAGATCTCGGCCGTGTACACGGGCGCGATCATGATCGCGTACCCCACGCCGACGCCCGCCACGAAGCGGCCGACCATGAGAGTGGCGTAGTCACCGGAGAACCCCATGAGTAGAGCTCCGGCGAAGAAGAAGGCGGCAGCGAAGACGACGGTAAACCGCCGGCCGATCCAGTCCGCCGTCCTCCCCGCGGCGAAGGAGCCGACGAGCGAGTAGATGTTCAGGATGCCCATCAGGATCTCCACCTGCACGTCAGTGATCTTCAGGTCTTTCTTGATGTACAGCGATGCGCCGCTCATCACCCCGATGTCTGCAAAATTTTGGCGCGAACTTGAACAGTCAGTGCTCGCTGACAGTACACTACACTTCTGAAAACAAATTCAGACCACATCTGAAGATTTTTCTTTTTTTTTTTTTGAGATGATGTGAATACGATTGTACTACGAGTACCATAGCCGAGAATGATGGAGGCCATGGAGGCGAGGATGGCGCAGGTGAATGCATAGCTGGCGTTCTTCTTCTTGGGGTCGACAGCCATGGCCGTGAGCTTGGTGGATTCCGGCATTTAGTTCGTGCAGCTTTTAAGGAAAAAGCAAACGCCGTTAATCTGATCGAACAAGCGATTGAAACGTTGGCTGATCTACGCATGCATGTGGAAATTAAACACAACACATTGAACACGAAAACTGACTTTTTAAATTTTGTAAGCGTCTGCGTGCAAGCAACTTCAAAAATCCTAGGCTTATTTGACTTCTGGAGTCCACAATATTTGCAGCCATTTTAAAACCTATATTAACCAACTGAATGTGCTCAGATTATCCTATCTCCAAGGAACGCTGAGCTCAGTATCTCCATGGAACATTAATTGATTAATACAACTTGAAGTAGCATGTAGATAGAAGTATAGAACGGGAGTGGATTTTAATCCCTCGAGGGGGATATCCCCTCGTATATTTTTTTCTTCAAATTCGATGCAAATAATTGTGAAAAATTTTGAAAAAAATCGACAATATAGAGTATAATGATACCTAGTAATCCACCAAAATTAATGTTCAATTTTGATCTACACATCGAGAAACAAAAAAGACAAATTTAGATATAAACAATACGCTACTATTCATACGCTGAATTTGTCTTTTTTATATCTCGACGTGTGATTTGAGTTTGGACTTAAGATTTTGTGGAGTTGTATATATGTGTTGTATGAATGTTGTCAAATTTTTCCAGAATTTTTCATAACAGTTTAAATGGTTTTTAAGCAAACGAGGGAACATCCCCTCGAGGGATTAGAATAGTTTCCCATATAGAACTTAACGCATTGCTCAGAATTTCTTTTTAGTAAAATTTCACAAAACTACAAATACTTTAATAAATTTCCACAAAACTACAAATTCAAGCCATAGTATCACAAACTTATAGATTTCGGAACGAATTTATCATAAAACTATATATTTTAGCCATTGTATCTCAAAACTACAAACTTAGTGGATTTTTTTTTTCACAAAACTACAGATGCATCCATTTTCTCATAAAACTACATTTTTTTTGCGAGGATAAAACTACACATTTTAAAATTTACCATGGTAATAGGTGTATGGATAGCACATCTAAAATATGTAGTTTTGTGAAAAAAAAAAGACAATACTAAATTTATACTTTTGAGATATAATAGCTTAAACATATAGTTTTGTGATAAAATCATTTGTAAATCTGTAGTTTTATGGTACTATGGCTTAAATCTGTAGTTTTGTGATAATTTTATCAAAATATCTATATTTTAGTAAATTTTACTCTTTTGTTTTCTCCGATTATTCTGCCACAACAAGAATATCTTGATCAGTTGCTCTATTTTCAAGTTTAAGAAGTTAGATACTTTTTAATAATGAAAATGGTTTATATCTTCGACCTCTGTACAACCACTAAGTTTTGGTATCTATAATATAAACTTAAGACAATGTGACAAACTCCCAACTCTCTCTAGAAAAGGTTCAACTTTAAAAAATGTCTCAAAATCATATTAATTCTAACACATCATATAGTAGACACCACATTATCTAAAATAAAATAAAAAACTTTGACTATTGATTTATTTTTTTGAAACGATAACCTCAGAGAGGACAGGGAGTGCCTGTTTTTATTTAAGAAGAAGAGACTTGGCCCAGTTTTTGAGGGAAAACCAGTCCCAAAAACCTCATATAGGCACGGTTTAAGGGGAAAACCGAGCGAAACCCACACAAAGAACAAACCAAAAAACTTGCGACAACACAACTCAAGGACAAAGGACATCGTTGCCGAGCTCAAAAGAGCAGCTCCGACTTCCTAACTACACACCACAGACCATGTAGGGCAGGATCTTCAAGACAAAGCCTCCAAGGAGGAAGGTAGCGATCAACGCCAAACAACGTCCGTCCGAACACCGGAAGAAGGTTTTCACCCGAAGAAATGGGTAAGCAAGGAAACGACGCCTTCAAGAAGGAAATCGGCGCCCACATGCGTCGACATCGTAGGCTCAACCCAAGATGGAGCAGGGCCTTCGCCCTGGCTCTCTCTCTCTCTCCCTGCCAACTACAACAACCCATGCTACCACAACGAAGACAAGACGAAAGCGGAAGAGGGTTATCGTTGCCGAGCTTGCCACTTGACAAGCAGCTCCGACTCCCCCCCCCCCCCCCCCCCCCCCCCCCCCCCGCCCCCAAATGACTATCGATTTTAAAAGTATAAGTTTTTTTTAAGTCACTTTGGAGTACTTCTAAAGTTAGATACAGTTGGGCCAAGAGTGAGCCCAGCTCAACTCCGGCCTGGGATCCCAACGCTATAAGCCCACGTAGCAGAGTCAGTAAACCCAGCCGGCCGGGCCGTGTGCTCCAAGTTGGAGTCCGAGTCGTGGCTCTTCACAGAAACAGGCGCCGAATTGGAACTGGACTCCTGTACTGTACATCCCAAGAATAAATCTGACACAACACGGTAAACACGACCCCCAGCTAACTTCACCAAAACAACCGTGTACCGGCGCCATCAGATGGCAAAGCGAGCCAGGACGCTCACCGGCGATCACCTCCGCTCCTCCTCCTCCTCCAACCAAGCCCCCTCTTGGGGTGCTAAGCGAGCACGCAGCGGCAGCGCTCTCCGTGATCGGTCGCTTCCCGATTCAGAGTGGTACGTCACGTACGTGTCGAAGCTTCTCTTCGACAGATTTGCTCTTTTTTTTTTCTTCCCTCAATTTGATCCGATTCGATTTATGGCGGGAGCAGGAGAGACTGGTCGAGCATTGGGAATGGCCCGGCGTGGCTGATCTCCGAGCGCGTGCTCGCCGGCGACGATGTCGCGGACTACGTGAGCTTCCGCGCCGTGTGACGCTCGTGGCGGCAGTGGACGACCAGCCCTCGCGCGCACGGCCCGCTCGACAGCCGCTTCCACCCGCGGCAATGGGTCATGCTCCGCGACTAGCTCGCCGTCCCCGATCGCCGCCGCTTCCTGAACGTCTCCTCCGGCCGCTGCATCCAGGCGGACCTCCCGGAGCTCCGGGGCCACCGCGTGTTCGGGCCCACCGCGGAGGGCCTCCTCGTCCTGCTCGACGAGGCCACCTTCGCCGTCCGCCTGCTGAACCCACTCACCCGGCAGCTCACCGACCTCCCGCCGGCGAACACGGTTCTGGACCCGACCAGCCTAATGATTTCCCCCGTACACTACCTCCTCCACGTTCTCACGGTGCACGGCGCCGGCCTCGCCGACGGCTCCGCGACGGTGGTGGTCTACTTCGAGAACGCACGTAAGCTCGCCGCCGCCAAGCCCGGCGACGAGCGGTGGACGGTGGTCGAACCCGACGCCAGCTTCGCCTCCGTCTCGTCGTTCGCGGGCCGCTTCTACTGCGCCACCCGCCACGCCATCCGCCCGGTGATCGTGGAGGTGAGGACGACAGACCACCGGCTGCCGCCGCAGCTGGTGGTGGTCGCCAAGCTGGCCGGGGTGCCTTCCTCCCCGCGGAACCTGATGCCCGACCCCAATTTCTACCGTACGCCGCACGACCTGCACCTGGTCGGCAATGGCGGCAGGCTGATGGTTGTCCACCGTAGCCGCAGCTAGGTCTCGCACTCGCACGGCGGCGGCCGCAGGAGCAGCAAGTACAGCGTGCACTGGGTGTATTTCGATTCGAAGAGGACGGTGTCCATGGTCGTGACTCGCTTTCGCCGGCAAGCCCTGTTCATCGGCGCGTACCGTGCGATTTCGGTTAATCCAGAGGCGTTCCCCGGTATCAGCCCGGACACCGTCTACCCAGGCTTTGATTGCGATGATAAACCGAGCTCGCGGCAAGTTGGTGGTGGCTTGGATGGATCCAACGTGGCATTTCCACATACAGCTGTTGATTGTTTATCCCTATGTATAAGCCAGCCTCCGCGTCGCTCTCACGCGGGTGGCTCGGGGCGAAACCCTAGCCGCCCGCGCCGCCACCTTCCCCACCCGCTCTAGCCGCCCTCGCCGCCGCCGGAGCCCGCCGCCGGAAACCGCGCGGCCGGCCAGGAAGGCGGCGGCGGGGAAAACCAGCCGGCGACGATCCTCCCCCTCGGCGTGGGAGGTGGAGTGGCGAGCGTCAGGCGGAAGGCGGCGTCCGAAGAGGTCCGCAGGGCGAATCCGGCCACGCCGGAGGCGGATTCGGCCCCCTCGGCGCCGGATCTGGCCTCCCCGCGGCCAGATCGGGAGCTGGCGACTCCGGTGGCGGCGGAACTCGCGGGGCGGTGCGTCGACTGGCAGAGGAGGCCGACGTCATCGCCAAGCGCGTCTCTGACCGGCGGAGCTCGCGGCGACGGCGATGGCAGCAGCTGGCCGGCGGCGGGAGGCGCGGGAGAAGGCAGCAAGTGGCCGGCACGGCTGGCGGCGGCGGAGGGCGGCATGGCGCGCGTGAGGAGGCACGTGCGGTGAGAGGGGACGCGCCCGGCGGCAACGGAGGCTGGCGAGGAGGCGCAGACGGCGGCTGTGGAGGCTGGTGCGGCTAGCACGGCGGGAGGTGAGGCCAGCGGAAGGAACGGGCCGTTGGCGGAGGCTTGGAGGCCGTGAGGCCAGCGTGGGCGCGGTGGCTTCGCTGAGAGGCCGACGCGGACGACGGCATGGAGGCCGTCGTGGCGAGTCCTCCAGAGGCGACGACCGGCGAGGTGCACGGCGAGCACGGCACGGTGCGGCGGCGAGCCTACCGCATCGGGAGGTCGGGTGGTCAGAGGCGGTGGCGATGCGACCAAGTGGCCCCTCAAGGGCAGCTTGGTTGAGGCGGCGACGGCGGTAACGCCATGAGGTGGGAGTTGAAGGCTGCGGCGATCTTTTCTCCAGGCGTCAGTCCTCTTGCGGTGGCGGCTTGCCGCTGCAAGATGACCACGTTGGACGGGCCAGTGTGGAGGAGAGGGGATCCATCCTTCTCTCTCACCCTTTCCCTTTCCAACCCGCCCGCGTGGATGGAGCCGGAGCGAGCCGAAGTTTGAGATCCTTTCTGATGGCTGACCGGCGGCGAGGCGTCGGCGCGGTGGCCACGCGTTGAAGGGGATTAGCTGGTGGTGGCTGTTGATTCTGACGAGCACTCGTTGACGCGGGGGAGTAGGAAAGCAATGGGTGAAAGCCTAGCCTTCGGGCCGGCAACGGCGACGCCTGCGAGGCATTGTTGCGCTTTCCTCCTTCTTTGGTCCTTTAGGTGAAAACCACATCCTGTTCTAGGATGGGCGACGGCGGCGCTCTTTGGCGTCGCTTCCTCCTTGGAGGCGTCGTTTAGAAGTTCCATTCGTATTGTGTGCTTGTTGGGTTTCTGCAGTGGGATCGGACGTAGACGCGTGGTGTGGTTGTATTTTCTTTTTCTTGACTGCGCACTATCTTGTGTGGGTTGTTTAAAAAAAGTGGTATTTGAATAACTGGTTTTAATTTGAAGAGAAATGGGTGGAAATTTGTCAGCCATGGGAGGCTAGTGCACCTTAATTAATATATAAAAATAAAGAACTAAATATAGAGAAAATACGATTAATTAATTAATCTCAATGATGGTAAATACATTCCCAGTCATATGGGCTGTAGAGCCTGAGCGTGGACCTGCCAGAGTACTTAAGCCGCTTGTGGTCGTCTTTGTCGGTCTAGAGTAAATTTAGTTTCTGAGGTACTAAAATTTTTTTATCTTATAGTAGCTCACAAAAACTGTAAAATTGCTCACGATAACATGGATCTGTCCTCGTTTTTCTTTTTCAACGAGAAAGAATCCTCACCTCTCCTTGGCGCCAAGGACGCCGAAATACACGAGGAACCACGCGAACACGATGATCGCGGAGCACGCGAGCAAGTTGCCGTACACGGCTGTAACCTCGTAAACCCACGCGAAGCTCCACAGGATCGCCGCCCTGACGGCCCGGTTCACGGCGGCCACCGCGGTCCGCAGCCACCGCGGCCAGCCACTGGACGACGACGCGTCCGCCATCTGCACGGGGCCGAGCAAGAGCCACACCAGCGCCATCAGCGACATCAGCATGGTCGCGGACAGGCTCCTCGCCTACTTCAGCTGCTCCCGCCGCCGCTTCATGCCCATGGCAACGCCGCCACGGTGGGTGTGAGGCGACGACGGGTGGTCGGCCGGCGCCGGCGCCGGCGCCGGCGCGCGCCTCGGGCAGCAGCCGCCGGCGAGCGCTTTCACCAGCAGCCAGGCGAGCTCGAGCAGCACCGTGGAGACGGCGAAGAAGGCGAACACGACGAGGCCGAACGCCACGAGCGCCCTCGTCATGCGCGTGTCGGACGGGATGCCGGCGTCGCGGAACGCGCGCTGCACGTACAGGAACATGGACCCGATGCCCGACGCCTGCTGGAATGCCTTGGCGACCAGCGCGCTGACGATGTTGCGCCGGACCGGCTCCGTCGGCCTCGCCAGCAGCTCCAGCCAGAGCGCGCGCTCCTCCCTCCACCGGGTTCGCCACGCCGGCGTTGCCACCGTGTCGTCGGCGTCGCAGCCGACGTCGTGCGGCTCGCCGAGCTCCGTTTTTGTCTCGAGAAGACGGAGCTCGGCATCCTCCAGCGACAACGTCCTGGAGAGGACGCGACGTGCGTGGTCCTTGGTCAAGAGCCACTGTGGCAACTCCGGCATGAGGAGGACGGCGAAGCCGAGCAACGCCGGGATGGCCGTGCCGGTGGCTACGGTCAGCCGCCAGGCGACGCGCACGGGGAGGTTCAAGAATCTCGGGGAGAAGCAGAGGCCGCCGAGGATGCAACCGAGGCACACGAAGCCGTCAGGGTGCGAGGTGAGGCCGCGGTGCAGCGACGACGGGCTGAGCTCGCCGGCGTAGGCCGGGACGCTCATGAGCGCCAGGCCCATGCCGACGCCGTTGACGAAGACGCCGGCCTCGAACGCCGCGAAGCTGGTGGCGAGCCCGCGGGCGAGCGCGCCCGCGCAGAGCACCGCCGCCGAGAGCAGCACGGTGCAGCGGTCGCCGACGACGCACTGGGCTCCCACGGCGGCGAGCGCGCCGAGGACGCAGGACGCGACGGCGACGCACGCCAGGAGCTTCACGCCGGGCGGCTCCGGCAGCGCGGCCGAGCCGCACACCATGACGAGGTCTGCATCGATCACCAATGCGCTCGCAAGATCACGCCGTGCTTGATGGACAGATCGATGCATCTGCGCGCGCGCATGGATGGGATCGCTGGTTCTTACCGTAGCCCAGGAGGAGAGGCGTCGCCGACGAGAGCACGGCGGTGACAAAACCATATTTGTTCTTAGGATGCCTCATCTCCGGCAAGAAAAGAACACCGTCTCTATTCACTAATCCTACCAACAAATTTCGAGTGGTGAATGCTGATGAAATTCTCTGCAAATCTGATAAAAAGAATACTGATGCAGATGAGAGGAAGCGATTTGAGTGGATCTGTAAATCATAAGAGCACGAACGGTCTCAAGACGAAGATGGCTCTGAATCATACCTGTCTTAAACACAACGATCTTCCCAACACCTGATTTTTTTTTTCAAAGGTAAATCTCTTCTCATAACACTAATCCACCTTCAGAATCATTCCAAGGCTTCCTTCTTCTCGTTGAAATATTGGAGTTTCCTCAACTCTCATCCATGTGTTGTGATCTCCCTTTTGAAAGACGCAGCTGCTGTTGCAGCGACGACGTAACAAACTCCTGAAACCAAGTAGTCCACGGCCGAAAAACTCTCTCCAGGTAGTTCATTAGTAGCAACAGCTAACCGATTTACTAGGGAGCAAGTAGTTAGGCTTGAAAATGCCAGTCAAAGCCATACTTTACGAAGATAATAATAGTAGAAGATATATATAACATTTTACATCCTACAGGAGCAATAGATAGACATAGATTTCCACCGAAACATCATTTGATAAATCTGAATACCCATCCTGAATCCTGCATCCGCCACACCCTATGAGCGTTGTACGATGTTGGATTAAACACACAAACATAAGTTTTGCTACTTCTTCCGTTTCTCAAAATATAGTAACACAGTACTAAATAAGACAACATAGATCCATACTACTAAATTAGTTCTCATGTAGTATTAGATTGTTATTTTTTTTATCCGTCGCTATAATTTTAGTACGAATGAACTACTGGGGTAGTATTGAACTACATCTAACTCTTGAAAGGTTACTCCTAGAATCTTAGCTCCCCAAACAATCTTGATTTTTATCCAAATTCAAACACTTCAGACCCCCCCCCCCCCCCCCCCGGCGGGAATAGTTCAGATTCTTACCTGATTTAAAAACCTACAAGCTTCAGCCTAAAGAAATCCAAGAAATAAACTAGTAGCCAAAAACTAGAAAAACGAGTTTCTCCGGATTGTCACCATCTTCTAAGAATCTCTAGCTCCCAAAACATGTAGTTGAGGAACATAAATACAGAGCACGTCAAGACTGGAACAAACATGAACATCCAGATTAAGCACCAAGTATAACTGGGTATATATCGATCTGTTATCTGTATGACTTAAGGCACGGTACAACGACAAGGTAACATCATAGCGAACTAGCTATGCCATAAGTTTCTCCTTTTGGAGTGACGAACAGCTACATATATCAACCATGTTCCTGAAGGTAACCGAGACTATATATATAAGCGGCCACTACAGTTCTCAGAAGTATCCAGCATTTTGGGCTGTCCTGATGATCTGAAAGAGAGCTGCACAAAGAAAAGAGTAGAAAACACAGTGACTTGGTAAGATGTTCATAAAGTTATGATGAAAAAGATGGAAATTACTGCCAAGGCTGTAATGAAGACTGAAATAGTTGCAGGATTTTTCATGCAAGGAGTTCTATTTTACCAACATTAGACTGTCTGTTCCATTTGAATCCTTAACTAGGGTAACATCAAACCTTCCTCTTCTATTTTCCAAAGTCTTAAGGAGAAGCATATATTTTTTTGAGAAGTTTATAAGCATATAAGGATTTATTGCCTGGCAACAGATTAGAGTAGCTGATGTCCATGGGTGTGGTAGCTGCAGCAGTTAACAACCATATCTGGAGTAAACCATGAGACTATTTTTGGAATTAATCAGAGCAGGAATCTAGCTTCTTATTCTTTGAAAAGGATTTGACTAATCTAAGATCAAAACAGGAAACACATAGATACTTTCCCACAAAGTGATAACATCCTAAAGCAAAACTAATGATGTATACTACAGCTACCCCCATACACGACTACTGATAATAGTACTAGATTAGCACTTTCGCAATTTAGCACAGTTTAGTCCTGGAGAGAGCACAGAAGCAATACCCATAAAAACAAGAACTAAGGGTGAAAATAGTTAAAATCTATTTAGGTTGGTAAAGGCATTCTGAGTTATGAAGAGTATGAGTGAAGATAAATAGCTCAACCATTCACCACAAATATATAAAAAAAGAATGTAACTTACATGAACCAACAACCACAAAGACGAAAAATCCAAGCACAATGGGTCCAACAGGATAATCATTTCCTTTCTTGACTGTCTCAGGAACAGAACCCCTCTTGGTGACGTTCTTCTCAAACCGTGCCACTTTCCTATCTGAGAGACGCCTTGAGGTAGTCTGTTTCATCATCAGCAAATAATATCAGAAGATATCATAAAAGAACTTGTTTGAAGAAAGGAAAGAAATATGCAGTGTATTTGGACAGAATCCCAAGGAAATGACATTCATGATGCCAGTAAATTCATACAGAAACTTTCATCTATTCAGGAAAAAAAATGTTACTCAAGATGCAAAGCACAATGGTGCCATCACCAGCTAACTGATGCCTGCTACCAAATATTTCTGAAAACATGTTGATCTGTCCGACTTGCATGTTAAGGGAGTAATTTTTCCATTACCCCCTAGAACCAGTAAGCAGGGTTTGAAAGTTGATCATAACTAAATCCATCGAAATTATAAAATCAAGCGTACTGGGTGAGTTATATGTTTTTGTGCCTTTATTATATGTATTAGATGATACTCAATGGCACGTGATAATGCTGACAAGAAAATTAGAAATGCTTTACTATATCATAAAAATAGTAATATCCTCTGCTCGATTTGGTGGACCCTGATTCCAAACTACTCCCTCTGTCCCATAAAAAAACCAACCTAGTACTGGATGTCATCCTAGTACTACGAATCTGGACATACCTCTGTCCAGATTCATCGTACTAGAATATGTCACATCCAGTCCTAGATTCGTTTTTTTCGGGACAGAGCCACAGAGGGAGTAATCCCTAATCTTCACATCTTATCCTGGAACACATTTTCGAATCAAAGCATAGGAGTCGAAAACAATAAAACCATACATTAAAATATATGCTAAATTGAAGTTACGCAGGATCGGAAGCGTTGTAGTGTGCTAGACGACAAATGCAAAATTGCATGGGTCAATTAATACTCTTCGTCGACATTTCAAATGCGTTATAAAGTAATCTATATACTACCAAATATGATGGCTAGCCCACGTAAATGCATAACCAGGTTTTCTAGGTCTTTGATAGGCCAATCCAGAATATGCGGTTACATGCAGTGATGTAATGCAAGACAACTAGTGAATGTTCGCTCTCGGATCAGGAAAATCAATCTCTGCGTCACTGTTATTCTAAACTTGACATTAGTTAGTCAGCAACAAAACTTGATAAACTTGTTACCAGATCCTCTAAATCTTGCCAAAGGATAATATTGAAGCATAGCCTAAAAATAAACATATCTTTTGTTACGAAATGAACGGTTTAAACTACAGGTAGGCAGGATCATCATAGAAGTACACTACACTATCTACATACAGGAGAAATATGAATTCAAAAGCAAACAGATGTGCACAGCCACGGATCTTCCTGCGAAGATTCAGAAGAAGAGGAACAGAAACAAGTAAACCAGAAATCAACATTTCGTCGGTTCTATTTCACAAAATCAACGCCAGGACAGGGGCGGATCCAACTTGGGACACCCAAACTTTTCGGGGAACAAACAAACTGTTACTTGTATTAAGGTTAAGGCTCTGAAATTAAGGGAAGAGCTTCTTCCAGATCTAGAAGAGAAGCTAGGGTTAACGAACGAACACAAGCAAATTCCAGAACCGATGGGAGAGAGAGATGAATCAGAAAAAGGATGTGATGCTCACCATGATCCTCTCCCCTGCTCTGCTCGCCAGATGGAGATCGCCGCCACTCCCCTGTTCAGCCGCGACTCGTCTTGGCGGCGCAAGGAGGAGGAGACGAGAGATTTTCTTTCTGTTACGCCACAAAGGGAAGGGGAAGACACTCGGAGAAAAGGGGAAATTTAACTATTTGTCACTTTTAGGTTTCCCAATTATCCAAATACCCCTTATTTTCTTGCCCCTCTTAGCTTGTAGCTTCTTAATTACTTATTTGCAACTTTTGCCCATGTGGCATGCCAACGTGGCAGCGCGGTGCAAAATTCGCCGTGGGACCCACTAGTCAGTAGCACAACTCTCCCCTTACCCTCTCTCTCCGATCAGCCCCGCCGTCCCCTTCATCGCCGGTGACCCTCTCTTTCCTGGCAGGTGGCAGCGAATCCTCTCGGTGGTAGCGGCGGCGGCGCGCCGGCTCGCAGTGGACGGCGGAGCGCGGCGAGGCGGAGGTTGGATTCACGGCGACGCTCGGTTCCTCCTCCGGTGCACCGGCTCGCGGTGGATGACGAAGCCCTCTTTCTCCGGTCAGCCTCCCTTCTCTCCGGTCAACCCCGCCGTCCCCTTCATCGCCGGCGACCCTCTCTTGTCTGGCAGCGAATCCTCCCAGCGGTAGCGGCGGCGGCGCGCCGGCTCACGGTGGACGGCGGAGCACGGCGAGGCGGATGTCGGATTCACGTCGATGCTCGGCTCCTCCTCCGGTGCACCGGCTCGCGGTGGACGACGAAGCGCGGCGAGGCGGAGGTCGGACTCGCGGCGGCGCTCGACTCCTCCTCTCGGGTTGCACCGACGGGGGTCGGCCTCCTCGCCGAGTGCCTCTACGGCTATGAGCTAGCGGGGGACGCTGCCATCGAGACGGAGCGACGCAACACAACCTCCCTCGACAGGGAGCCATGGGAGGAGGAGAGGGAGGCACCGGAGGAGAAGCCGAGCGCCGTCGCGAGTTCAACTTCCGCCTTGCCGCACTCCGCCGCAACCACGACCTCCAGTCGGGGATGAAGGAGAGGACGATGGGGCTGACCGGAGAGAGGGGAAAGGGAGAGTTGTGTGACTGACGAGTGGGTACCACGGCGATTTTTGCACTAAGCTGCCAGTTGGCATACCACATGGGCAAAAGTGGCAAATAGTTAAAAGGGCACAACCTTAGAAGGGCAAGAAAATAAGGGCAAATATAAGAAGGGTATTTGGATATTTGGCAAACCTAAAAGTGACAAATAGTTAAATTTCCCACAGATATGGCATATCTTCACGTATGCGGATTGTTCTCGTGTACGCCGAAGGAATTTATTTCGAATTATGGAAAATATCTCTACGAGTCAAGTGATTTCCAAAGTCCTGCTCGGTGGGGATAAAGTTTATGTTATATCGTACAAGATCCGATGTCTCTGAGTTTTACTTGGAGATCAAGATGATCCACGGTATTAAGGGGCCTAAGGAGGGGTGCAAGGCATCGAAATTCATCACCAACACACCCACCATAGTTTACGAAGCCAGAGTACTCGGAGCCAGGTCACCGGGAGATCTCGTCGGGAACATCGACTACGATCTCGTCAGTATCGTCAGTTTCGACTACTTTCTTTGTAATCTGTGGTTTTCCATCATCAATCCCATATAAACTGGAGTAGGGCTATTACCTGATAAGGGGCCTGAACTAGTATAATCCTTGTCTTCTATTTGCTTGATGTCATATTACATAAATCCTTGTTCCAACGTACCCCAATACCCAAATCATCCGGTCTACGAGTACCGCTCATCGACAGTGACGCGCCAGGTAGGGGAACTTGGTGCTCAAGGTTCTGCCAATATGACTTCAAGCCATCCCGACAACAGTACCAACACCGGCGTCAATCAAGGAGCCTCTACCTCGACATCGCTGGTTTGGACTCAAGTCGGGACTATTGTCTTTCCGGTCTACACCGTTATGCCGATCTCGACAAGCCCAATCACTATTGGGAACGAGGACGGCACGGCTATGACTTCGAGAAATGACGCTTCGCTGACAATTCCTCTCACGCAAGTGGAGAATGGAACATCGACGGCCCCAGTACCTGGAAGGAATCCTCAAGCGGCCGAGTTCTGTCCTCTGAACAAGAGACCAGAGCCGACAAGGATACCCATCCAGAAACCGAGGTCTTGGTGTCCCGTCCATAAGACATCTAAGCATACTCTGGAAGATTGCCTCGTGATACTTCACGCAAAGGCTGAACTCTACGCCTGCTGGAAACGTGGGATTCAACGCACTTCACCAACGGACACCACTTATTGCCCGATTCATAGATCGAGATCCCACGATCTCACAAGTTGCATAATCTTCCTTAGGACATTCAAGTCGCCGCGTCCTCGCATCCCACAACCACGAGATCAATCTCAGTGCATTGTCGAGGAACGAGACGCAGCGACTTTAGATCGATTCGTAGGCTTTATCGGTGTCAACCCTAGCGAGCCATCCATGCTGCACCTACTGGAAGATTACGAGTCTTCTTCAGACTCACCACGAGACGTGAACGTGATCAATGGTGTCGAGACAAGTGCTTCCGCGGCCGCGAGAACACCTCCACAACAACTGCGGAACCTCGACGCAATATTAAGAAAGAGCCCCTTTGACCCTGTCCTAAACCCCGACGTCGATCAGTGGGCGGCACGACTACGAGAGACTGTGACCAACCTCAACAGCGCATTCGTGGATGCAGCAGTCGAGCCTCCACCCCAAGATCCACCGGGAGGGAACGGTGAACCAGCTAACGGGAACGCGGAAGCGCAAACCCTACTAGGGAACCACCGGCTCGAGACCCTACTCCATCGCGTCGTGAAAATCGTGACCTTCATGAACATCTAGATGACCGGCGGAGGGACAGGCGAGATTGGAACGACAATGATCGTCATCAGCATCGCTCTCCCTCCAGACGAGGAGAGAACATCGCTCACGTCAACACCGTCACCGTTCCCTTTCACGCCGAGGTGGGAACGCGGATCGAGGAGGCCATCCCAACGGAGACCGAGATCGGCAAGCCCGTAGTGACCGCCAAGACAATGGAGATAACAATTGAGAACGGAGGCGAGGCAGCGACAACGGACGAGAACGTAGCTCCCGGTCTCCCGCCTCTAGGCGAGATTGAAGACGCGACCACCGTTCGAGAAGCTGGGCTCCTAACCCTAGTGGACCACCGTTCGAGAAGCTGGGATTCTAACCCTAGTGATCCCTCGTCTTCGTCTTGGTCATCTTCTTCATCGGACAAGCCTCCTCGACGACATCACAACCGCGGGCCACCTTTCGCCCAAGGAGGCGTGTGCAGAGCGTTTGCGCGCACATTGCGAGATGTGCGATGGCCCGAAAAGTTCCGGACAGGGGCGATCGAGAAGTATGACGGAAGCACAGACATAGAAGAATTTCTGCAAGTCTACTCCACAATTCTCTACGCTGCTAGTGCAGACGACAATGCGCTGGCAAACTATTTACCAGACGCGTTGAAAGGTTCCGCTCGTTCATGACTGGTTCACCTCCCACCCTACTCAATCTCTTCATGGGAAGACTTGTGGCAGCAGTTTGTTGTCAACTTCCAGGGAACATACAAGCGTCACGCGATTGAGGACGACCTTCATGCCCTAACTCAAAACCCAGATGAATCATAGAGGGACTATATTCGGCGCTTCAATGAGTGCAGGAATACGATCTCCGAGATCACTGACGCTTCTGTCATCCGCACATTCAAGTCAGGCGTCCGAGATTGATACACCAACCAGGAACTGGCAACTCGAAGAATCACATCTGCTTGCAAACTATTTGAGATCATCGACAGATGCGCTCATGCAGATGACGCCTTGAGATGAAAGGAAGGAAAGAGCAGTGTAGGTGAGGAGAAGAAGTCAGCCAACAAAGACGCGCCGGAATCAAGCAAGAAAAGAAGTCGTAAAAGTGGGAAGCGCAAACCCTCGGGAGAGGTCCTCGCCGCTAAGCAAACGGACCCACCCAAGCGCTTGAACCCCCAAAACGATGACTCGAAGAAGTAATGGTGCCCTATACACAAGACTAACAATCACTCCATGGAGGATTGTTATGTCTTCAAAAAGGAGCTCGCGCGACAACTAGCACTCTAGAGAGGGAAGCGAGTACGTGTTGTCGAAACGGCCGAAGAGGCGGCCACTCCCGACTCCAACTCCGCGTTCCTAGAGTACGACCTCCATGTCTTGCACATATTCGGCGGTTCTACATCGTACACCTCAAAAAGGGAGTACAAAAAGATAGAACGCGAAGTCTACTCCACGTCGCAGGGGCCTACCGCTAAGATGAGATGGTCCCAACACAAGATCGAGTTCTCGGAGGCGGACCACCCGAAGATCGCGACCACACCTGGTAGATATCTGATCGTGATCGAACCCACTATTCGGAATGTCAAGGTAGCACGGGCTCTCATCGATGGCAGAAGTTCCATTAATCTACTCTTCGCCAGCACCTTAGATGCCATGGGGATACCGCGAAGCGAGCTGACGCCCACAGATCAGCCCTTCCATGAAATCACTCTAGAATCATCATCTAAGCCGCTGGGTAAGATTACATTGCCCGTCACCTTCGGACAAGCCGACAACTTCCGAACAGAGCAGATTACCTTTGATGTTGCAGAATTCGATACCACTTACAATACCATCATTGGAAGAACTGCACTCGCGAAGTTCATGGCAGCATCCCACTACACTTACCAAGTTCTCAAAATGCCAGGACCAAAAGGGACAATTACTATCCAGGGAAACGCCAAGTTAGCGGTGCAGTGCGACAAGCGGAGCCTCGACATGGTCGAGCATACTCCCAACCCGCCCGCCACAATTGAGCACCCCAAAAAAGTGAGCAAGCCCAACAAGAAACCGAAGTCAGACGGCGCCATCAAGATTATTCCGTTGTCCAACTCCAACCCCGACAAGACCATCAAGATCGGGGCAACGCTGGATGACAAATAGGAACTCGCGCTCATCACCTTCCTCCGCAACAATGTAAACATGTTCGCTTGGCAACCATCAGACATGTCGGGAGTTCCTTGGGAGGCGATTGAGCACAAACTGATGGTGCAACCCGACGCCAAGCCAGTTAAGCAAAAACTATGGAGATTTGCACCCGATCGAACACAAGTCATACGAATTCGACAAACTTCTCAAAATTGGCTTCATCAAAGAAGCCCTCCATCCAGAGTGGCTCGCTAATCCAGTAATGATACATGAAGCCAACGGGAAGTGGAGGATGTGTGTCGACTTCACCGACCTCAATAAGGCATGCCCCAAGGACCACTTCCCTCTCCCTCGAATAGATCAACTGGTGGATTCAACAGCCGGCTGCTAGTTCTTAAGCTTTCTCGATGCTTACTCCGGCTACCACCAGATCAACATGGCAAAAGAGGATGAGGAGAAGACAGCGTTCGTCACGTCCTTCGGTGTATCAAGATGCCGTTTGGATTAATAAGCGCAGGCAACACATATCAGTGCGGGATCCAGGGAGCACTAGGTGATCAGCTCGGACGAAACGCCGAAGCTTACGTGGACGACATTGTCGTCAAAACCAAGACGGGCGACTCATTGATCGACGACCTAAGGAAAACGTTCGACAACCTCCGACGATTTCAAACGAAGCTCAACCCGGAGAAGTGTACGTTCAGAGTACCGTTAGGGAAACTACTCGGCTTCCTGGTCTCCGGGAGGGGAATCGAGGCTAACCCTGAGAAGTTCAAGGCAATCGAGAACATGAAGTCGCCCACAAGACTCAAAGAGGTCCAACGATTGACAGGATGCATGGCTTCGTTAAGTCGTTTCGTCGCAAGGATGGGAGAACGAGGACAAGCTTTCTTCGCCCTGCTCAAGAAGCAGGACAAATTCGAGTGGACCCAAGAAGCCGAGAGCGCGTTCATTGCACTCAAACACTACTTGTCAAACCCCCCGGACTAGTTGCCCCACAAACTAATGAAGAATTATTCATTTATATTGCTGCCACACCTTATTCTGTGAGTACGTTTATCGTTGTAGAGAGGGAAAGAGTACAATACCCAGTGTCTATGTCAGCGAGGCCCTCCATGATACAAAAACTAAATATCCACAGATCCAAAAACTATTCTACGCTGTGATCATGACATCCAGAAAGCTACACCACAACTTCCAAGCCCATAAGGTCACAGTGATCTCCTCCTCCCCTTTGGGAGAAGTCATCAGGAATAAAGACGTCGTCGGCCGTATTGCTAAATGGGTAGTCAAGCTAAGCCATTGAAATAGGGTGGTCCAAATTGAAATGTAAAGTTAGTTGTTCTGTAAATGAAAAGAATGGTTAAAGGATGACATAATATGAAAACTTTTAAGAATACATAGTACGAACTGTAATTTACTTTTTTGGTTTAGCACAATTAAAGATGAGTTGTTTATTACCTGGTACTCTTGTGATATACTAAGTCATTAGTACAATTAAAGATGAGTTGTCCATTACTCGATAGTCTTGTGATATATTAAGTATTGTTGGGTCAGTGTACTTGGCTATTACTAATAGTCTCATGATATGTTGATGCATGAAGATGCATACTTCTACTAACACGAGATAATTAATTATGGTTATATAGATTCAGCTAAAAAAAGATAAAATTAATGCCATCAATTTTTCTCAACAATAAAGCATTCGATTGTGGTCTCCTTTTCTCACTGCATGATATACGATTGTAGGTATTTCCGTAATTCTTTCATATTATTTTTTTCTACATATACGTTAATTTGGACTAATATTTTTTCTCATAATTAAATATTTAATAAATCATTTTTCATATTTCTCCTATAAAATGTGAAGAGGGCATTGTATAATTTGAAAATTATATTATAAGTGTATGTAATTTAATGTGTAAGATATGAACTTATAGTATAAGATTTAACTTTTTATAAAAATGCTGCATGATAGTAGATAGGTAATGAACTAAACAACCATAAAATATATAGTGAATCCATTGTGTTATTGATTTTGTCCTTATTCTACAATATGTCACTAGGTTTATCAAGTTCTAATATGCCATCGCACTTTGCTTAACTTCTATAACATACCATCGTCGTCTAGTTAGCTTCTGTTAGTATTGTATAATTTTATCATAATGACCGAAATAGCCATGGGACGAAAAATTTCAAATATCACATTGTAAACTTCCAAAGTTTGAGATGGATATCTTCTCTGCCTTGTTTATAATATTATATTTTGGAATATTCTGTCAAATTTTGGAATTTCTGTCCCGGGGATATTTCGGTCATTAGAACAAAATTATACAGTACTAACGAAGTCTAAATGGACGGCGACGGTATATTACAGAGGATAAGCAAAATACGATGGCATATTATATAACTTAACAAACTCAGCGCCATATTATAGAACAGGGACAAAGTCAGCGGCACACAGTGGATTCTCTTAAAAAATAATCTAGTCAAAAAAGTTTCTTTATTTTATTCAAAACAAAACATTTTTTCTACCAAACACGTTAGGAGAACTTCGAAAGAAGATAAGAAAAAAAAGGAGGTTTAGTCATTAGCTCAAACACACGTGGGGAAAAGCTACTCACATCCATGGTATGGTATATACTCACATTAATCGATAATATACTAATATTATTAAAATTGTTCTTCGTCTTAATACGGTGTAAAACTAAAACTTTAACCTTATATTTTTCTGTTATTCCATCTTCTTCTCGCTTTCTCATTCTTATTTATTTTTGATAATAATATTGCTACAATCGACACTAGTACTTGCACATGAATACTAACAGCTAACTCATATGTGTGTGCTCCGTAATATATATTATCTATGTTTTTACATGAGTAAACAACAATTATTATATTTCTTAATATATTGTAATTATATAAGGTACCTAACTAGTTTTCTAAGAAGTGGAAAGATATTTTTGTTAAACATAATCTAGAATGCTATAAAGATTAATAATATTGAACGATATATAACCATATAATTTTTTTTATAAATGAATTAGAGATCGACTCTTATTAAGAATCCAATGATCATAATGCGCTATATATATTGTTTAAGTGAGTTATGATATTCTATTTAGCAATGTGTTTGACAAATGGGTTATGAGAGGTGGGATTGAGAAAGGGAAATGGATGAATTTTTATAAATGAATTAGAGATCGACTCCTATTAAGAATCCAATGATCATAATGCGCTATATATATTGTTTAAGTGAGTTATGATATTCTATTTAGCAATGTGTTTGACAAATGGGTTATGAGAGGTGGGATTGAGAAAGGGAAATGGATGAATGATTAGGATTAAATGAGGTGTGATGAATGGATGGTTAGGATACAATATTACCCTTTGGAGGGTGGGATATTATTTCTCTATCCTATTTGCAAACAAAGCCTTACTAGTTACATGTGTATGCATTAAAGTGGGATCTAGAGATAAAAATCAGACACTGCTCGCCAAAGAAGCACGAATGCACGATATAAATAAACCCTCTAATCACCGGATCAACTAACACGAAAAACGATATATATAAATCCTCTAATCACCAGATCAACTAACACGAAAAAACACGCCCCTCACTGGCGTCGCCGCGAATTGGGGAGATGACGAAATGGTGTGAATGCGAAGTGGGGTGGTCGAAACCGGTCCGCGTTTATTTGGGTTCATGGAGAGAGACCCAAGCAAGCGGCGAGCTCCTCTCGTGCTTCCCGTGGGCTATCTGGCTGGCTACACAGTGGTTCGTCCGAGCGGTGAGCCGGTGACGCGCTTCGGTGCTTGCTTCTGAGCTTTTGTGAATCGTGACTTTGTGGCTGATAGATAATGCCATAATGGCACGCCATGGTAGCTTTATTGCCATTGCTAACTTCTTGCTTTGGCTGCTATGTAGGCAAGGCGTAAACAATTTCTGTAATGAAGAATAGTCAAAATAATCAATTGTGATAAAATATCCCGATGTAATTTATTATATGAAACATTGTGAAACCCTAACGATTAAATTGCTATTATTATTTACATTCATTTTCGTGGTGATTTTTGGTGAGGGAGATTGAATGTGAGACCATAGGGAGAGACGTAAGCAAGCTTAAAGCAACCAGGGCTTTTTCCTACATAATCACAATTAGGTCCTTTTAAATCACTATTGAAAGTTTTTTTTAAAAAAAAAGAACTTAAAATCTAGTAGTTGAGCCCTATGTGAGTTCTAGGTTTTGGTAATTTCTGACTCCCTCTCTGAGCAGCAACAGGTTCTTAGTCCGATAACATGTTTTTTAGGGTTTGCATGGGTTAGTTAAAAATATATGTAGACTGATGGATATACTGCCAAGAAAGGTGAGACAATAAATGTACCTTTTTTTCATTGTTTTCACAAATGGCATTAGCTTTGTTGGATACTTTTATTCTCTCGCCGGCTCCCGCGTCATGTAATTGAGTGGTAGAATCCATCGTTGTAGTGGTAAGTAGTCAAGCATAATCTACTTTTGGCATGAAATGTGGTTGTGAGTATTTTACTTACTCCATTTCAAAATGACTAAAATTTTAATATTAGGAGAAAAAGGGAAATAATCTAAATACCCCTCATTAAATGAGAGGTGGTTGGGGGTAAAGCATGAAGAAATTTAAACGAGGGTGGTTGGAGAGGAAGATATTACTTTCAAATTACACTTATTTAAGACAATTTCAATGATAAATTTCTAGGCCAGAATAATATAATAGCCATTAGGTTTTGTGAGGTGCTATGTGTTTCTTTTTCTAAGTGAAAATATAATATTGCATAAAAAGGTAGATAAAGGGGAAAAAAGGCCAACGAACCAAACTAGCATGGCATCATTATAATCAACAAAGACACCCAAATTGCATACAAAAGTACCCATAATCATCAGCTGCTTCTTATGTTGACATCACAGAAAACAAAATGGACAGGATGTGCAGATGCAATGCACCACACTGGCCTACACCAAAAGTCTCTAGATATGCAAACACTGATCAATGGAGTAGTATCAACTTAGAGCAGGTATAATAGTAGGCGGTAATACTTTAAATATTATATCTATGCTGACATGGAAGGAAGAGAAGGTTAGAAAACGCAAAGGCGAGCGCTTCAGTTAGCGCTAGCTCTAGCACAGCCTCCAACGCAAAGTGGTGGGGCCCATAAGTGGGAGGGCATGGCCAGCCAATTGGATGGAGCTAAGCCGAGTGATGCGTACAGTTAGTTGAATAAAATATTAAAAGTAACTATGACTAGCTTAAGTAGTATTTCTTCTTTTTATTTACTTTTGCTGAGGTGGATTATTTTACAGCTGGCAGCCGGCTGCTCTATTAACCTTGCTCTTATTAGTATGTCATAATGAATGGCCACATGGGTACATGGCACCAGTCACCCTCTTGCCAACAGTCCAAATTTCCAATCTCTCGAGTCTTGAGAACGACCTTTCACTCGGTTCGTCATTTTTTTTTCACTAACACCTTGCTCGTTGAAAAATATACCCTTATTAATTCCATTATTATTAGGGAGTACTGGAGAAATCTAAGAGATTGTTCAAATAAGCATAACATTAAACGCTATTCCTTCTCAAGGATACTATTAAATCCCCACTAATAAAAAGATATTTGGCCCCTTACTCAAATCCCATCTAAACAATCACTGAGGTGGCATTAATTAATGTGTAGGGTTAGATCAGTGGCAAGATGAAGGGTGAGGATAGAGAAGCAGAGCAGGATTTTGGGTTCGGATTTACCCAACCCTCTTATCCGGTTCGATCATGTGTTTCTTATAAGTTATATGTAACATGTGTCCATAAACTAATATATATCACTCGAGTGATTTTTAAAGTAAAAAAGTCCACGAATATAATTATAACGCCTATATTTTTTTTACATGGTCTTCAATAACATACTTTGACTAGTATTTTATTTCATTCTATAATCCCAACAAATAAAATTAGCATCACATGAAAGTAATTCAAAATATGAATCTAGTGATATAACATGCATAATACTTAGTATAGATATAGTTAGGCCCTATTTAAATCCCACCCCAAAATTTTTCACCCTGTCACATCGAACGTTTGAACATCTGCATGAAGTATTAAATAACTGTCGACGTTTGATGTCGCGATTCCGGTATTTGCATAGTATGGGGATCGTTGGTACTAGGATATACACGAGACTTAGGTAAAAGAGACGGAGGAGAGGATTTTTATACAGGTTCGGGCCCCTGAATTGTCAGGTAATAGCCCTACATCCTGTTGGCCGAAGCCGGTCATTGCTCTTATTCACCATAATCACACCAGTACAATATTTGGGGTAGCCTATCTATCTGTTGTCGACTTGGCGGTCTGAAGTGCTGACTCGTAGTCGACAATAGGGTAGTCTTCCTCCTCGAATCCGTGCCCGGCGAGGTCAGAGATAGTGCTAGATTCCTCTCTTTGGTTCCCGTAGGTACCATATTGGGTTTTCCCAGGCTTATCTCTGATGTCAATATCTGGCAGCTTGTCTTGGCGTATGTAGGCTTGTATTGGCCTGTGGCTTTGTGGCGTCTATGTTGTTTGTGTCCCCTCTCCTCCTAGGGGGTCTTGTATTTATACCCATAGGTGTCCTCTTGTCCAAGTAGAACTAGGAAAATCAATATGGATACAATCCGAGTAGTCCTTGTCGTTTCCATATAGAACTCTAGTTATCTTTCCTTATCCGGAACTCCCCCTATATCCGAAGGTTGTTTCCGTATAAGACATGATATGTGGTGGGTCCTGCCGAGATTTAGTCAACTACTATTAGGTATGTGGTATCCATAACCCTGACAATAACTAATTACACATATAGGCTAAAAAAAATAACTAATTACACATATTGCGACTAATTTGCGAGACGAATTTTTTAAACCTAATTGATTCATGATTTGACAATGAGGTGCTATAGTAAACATTTACTAATGACGGATTAATTAGGCGTAATAAATTCGTTTCGCAGTTTACATGCGGATTCTGTAATTTGTTTCATTATTAGACTACGTTTAATATTTCAAATGTGTGTCCGTATATTCAATGTTACACACCAAAATTTTACACCCCTAAATCCAAATACCCTTTAGTATGATTATTACTCAAAAGCTACCAAGTTTATTTTTTTAAAAAAAACAGGGCGCCCTATAATTTTGGGCGGCGGGAGTAGTAAAAGCTATTTTTTTTTTTTACACTCAAACCAGTCCGTGTATGTGCGCGTAGCTCGCCTGTCTCAACGTAATTAAGTGAACGATAAATCAAATAAGGCAAAATCTTCCAAGGTCAAAATGGAGGAACCCACTATCCCCAGATTACCACGGGCCAAAATTCGGCCCAACCTGTGATGAAGCGGCCCAGCCCAAGTCGGCTAAACCCCTCTCCTCTTCTCGTGCCCTGCCTGATTCCGCTGCCTCCACCGCTCCACGTATCCCCGAAAGATTCTCCTCCTCGTCCTCATCCATCCCCCACCGCCGCCGCGGATAAAAATCCAAGGAATCGAAGGCCCCAACGTGTAGTACTACGCCTACGCGCCCCCTCCCATGGCGCCGCCTCCGCCGCTCGCCGCGCTCCGCCCCGCGCCATTCCCTCTCCCTCGCCTCCTCCCCTGCCCCGCCTCCGCCGCCGCCCGCCGCGGCGCCGTCGCCTTCTCGCTGCAGACCAACGTGCGGCTCCTCAAGCCCAACCGCCGCTCCCGGCGATCCCGGTACCCCTACTACGACCACGACGAGGACGAGGACGACGATGAGGCGGAGTTCGAGTTTGAGGAAGGGGAGGAGGAGGAGGAAGACGGCTACGAGACCGATGTAAGTTCCCTCGTTTGGCAGTAGCCGCTTCTAGCTTTGCTACTGTCGTGAGAGGTTGCCTGAGTGGCTGGGTCCTTAGCTAAAATTGCTTGCGTACTCAAGCTCGTGCCATGGGATAAGTGCAAGGCTGTGCTATCACATGATATCATCATCCAATTGCTGCTCATTATGTAATTAGAGCTCCGGAAGGAATATCATTCAACTGCTGCTCATTATGTAACTAGAGCTCCGGTATTCCTTTTGTTTTGGAGTACATTAGAGATGTGATACCATTTTATTGCGTCAGGCTAGAGAGTTTCAGAAATTGAACTAACCAACATCTCATTAGGTTGTAGGATGTAATGTTGTATGCACATTGAGTTAAAGAGGCATAAGTTTGTCAAAGGAATCAACAAACGTTGTAGGATGTAATGTTGTATGCACATTGAGTTAAAAGAGGCATAAGTTTGTGAAGAGCGCACTAGTGGTAAATCATCGTTCCTGTATTTAATGGTATAACACCTTAACCGCTCATATGATAAACTGTTTTAAAAGTTTTCTGCCTGGCTGCCACAGTTAAACAATTCTTATTTATATGGTTTATTTGTTCCATGCATATTTATGTGCTTAAATACTCAATGGTATGCTCTTAAACTTAGGCTAGCTAGGTAACAGTAGGTAGAGGTGGGCATTTGGGTGAGAGACTAATTTGATTTCTGCCTTGGGTAAACCATATCCAACATACGGGGACCAATAGAAACAGCGAAACTCGCCTTTCTGCTGATTAGTGAAGACTTAAAAGAGAGGGAGAGAGAATCAGTTATGTTTCTTCTGCCACCCTGACTATATGATCTGTTCTGCATTGAGTTTTCAATATATAGTATACTGCATCACTGGGTGTTTAGTCCACATGCCAAACCAGGCAGAATTGCAGATTATTGGATTCAAAAGGATAAAGTTTTGTGATGCTAACTTTCATTCATTTCTCATAGAATGAAATATGAGAAACTTACCATTGGCAATATTCTACATTTCCAGCATTCTAATATATTCTCTTACTCTTTTCAGGATGATCTATCAGGTTTGGAGTATCCTGGTGTACTTTATTCAAACAATCCTCGTGCTCCAATCAAGAAACCAGGTATGAAAGGCTGTGAAAATCCCTGATATCCAGTGGTTACTTTGTATTAATACTTTATTCTCCAGGCCAGGAAAAACCAGCGCTGAAACAAAACTGGGAAGGAAGACAACCTAAAACACGAGACAGATGTGACACTTCAAAAAAAGTCGATGCTCTGCATGCCAAGAGTAAAGCTAGCAGATCAACTGGTCTTGTGGACATAGATAATGAAGTAGAGGTAGACTACTAAGGTTGATTCAGTGTGTCCATGTTCTTGTTTATGTTCAATATTTAACGTATGCAGGACAAATGATTGATTTATTTTCACAGTTGAAAAATGAAAGTATCTCTAGAAGCTTGTTTCAGAAACTTCAAGAAGAATATGACTTTGATGATAAATGGTTACCACTAATCGATTACTTGTGCACATTTGGACTGAAGGAATCTCATTTTACAAACATGTATGAGAGACACATGGCCTGCTTTCAAATCAGTCAAGCTTCTGCAGAAGAAAGGTTGGAGTTCCTGCTAAGTGTTGGTGTTAAAAGCAAGGATATGAAGAGGATGCTTGTTAGACAACCACAAATTTTGGAATACACTCTCAGCAACCTGAAGTCTCATGTTGCATTTCTGGTGGGCATAGGTGTTCCTAGTGCACGGATAGGTCAAATTATTTCTGCTGCTCCATCATTTTTCTCTTACAGTGTTGAGCAGTCTCTGAAGCCAACCATAAGGTATCTGATTGAGGAAGTGGGCATTGAGGAGAGTGATGTGGGCAAAGTAGTGCAACTAAGCCCACAGATTCTGGTCCAGCGAATTGATAGTGCATGGAAATCTCGATTTCTTTTTCTATCAAAAGAATTAGGGGCTCCAAAAGATAACATTGTTAAAATGGTCACAAAACACCCACAGCTGCTTCATTACAGTATTGAGGATGGAATATTGCCTCGAATCAATTTCCTTAGAAGCATTGGCATGAGAGATACTGATGTTCTCAAGGTATTGACGAGTTTGACTCAGGTATTACCACATTCAAGTTCCCTATCCTTTTCATTTTTGTTTTGTTTTTACAAGTATCTTCATTGTTCAATGTAGACAGATGCCATTATAATACCCTCTAATATTTGTTTCTTTTCAGGTGTTGTCTTTGTCCTTGGAGGAAAATCTCAAACCAAAGTATCTTTACTTGGTCAATGACCTTAAAAACAATGTTCAATCCTTGACAAAGTATCCTATGTACTTGAGCTTGTCCCTTGACCAGAGAATCCGTCCCCGTCACCGTTTTCTTGTTTCATTGAAGAAAGCTCCTAAGGGTCCATTCCCTCTTAGCTCCTTTGTGCCTACAGATGAGCGATTTTGCAAGAGGTGGGCTGGGACTAGCTTAGAAAAGTATCATACATTTCGTCAGAGCATGCTGCTCAAAGGTTTTTCAGAGAAGACTGGAAGGAAAACATTAACATCGAGGCGGTAGATACTTCATGATTGAGAAGTAGGTTGTTTTTGAACCTATGCCACGCTGTAAGATGATCATTTCACGCAGTACCTCAAATATTTTGAGTTTATTTTACAGAAGTTGCTTTTCATAGCAATGCTGATTGATTTACTGTTTGCAGGAAAAGGCCTGGGTTGCTGTGCTGGTATTCAATCATCAGCATTCGGCACACATATATCAATATCACAGATACATCACTAACTACAGTTTAGACTTCCTTTTTTTTTTTACTCCTATTACAACAAGGTGTAAATTCTTCATCTGATTCCTCCAGTCGAAAAACAAATGGATGTTCCAGGAGTCAATCTAAGGATGAAAAGGGATGCACCAGAATGGTTGATGTGGCATTTTGTTGTCTACTGCCACGGTGACATCACCTTGACCATTAGCTAATGTTAAATATGTCTAGCACAACAAACTAACCATCTATTAGGGATGTATTAGGCAGCATCCTACGTTGCCGTAAGTCTGTAGCGTCGTTAAGCACGATATTTTATTTTCCACGGTTGTAAATGATGGAAATTCTATCACCAGTTCGATCTGTACTTGTGCGCTTTTCTGGTTTGTTATGGTGGAAAATTATTCCTGTTGCTGTGGCTTCTATCTGTGTTGTGTTTGGTTTACTAGTCATATAGAAGAAATCATATTTTTCGTGTATAACGTTATGCTGCAACACAGCATTTACGATATAACTGATCTAGATAAGTCACTGGTGATTGAAAGGTAGAATTTAGCAAATACTCCCTCCGTTTTACAATGTAAGTCATTCTAGCATTTTCTATATTCATATTAATGTTAAAGAATATAGACATATATATCTATCTAGATTCATTAACATCAATATGAATATGGGAAATGTTAGAATGATTTATATTGTGAAACGGAGGAAGTAACTTCTGATTCTAGAAAAGGAACGAACGTTGGGAAAAGCTATCTAAAAACTGATAAAGATATACTCCCTCCTTTCCTAAATATTTGACGCCGTTGACTTTTTTAAACATGTTTAACCGTTTATCTTATTCAAAAACTTTTGTGAAATATGTAAAACTATATGTATAAATAAAAGTATATTTAACAATGAATCAAATGATAGAAAAAGAAATAATAATTACTTATTTTTTTAACAAGACGAACGGCGTCAAATATTTAGGGATGGAGAGAGTATGATTTTTCGAAAACATAGTGGCCAATTGTCTGCATTTTGAGCAACTGGAACTGGTGGTCAGGTGCTATTCCGGGGAGAAATCCCCAAAAGGGAAAAATCGACGCATCACAAGTAAAGAAAGCCTCAAATGTTGTCAACTTATCAGGAAAAAGCACGTATTACATGTCTAGGTAGTAAGCAACATGACAAAAAAATAGACTGGATCTCATGGCTATGCTTATGTACGTCAAGCTGTTTCTGCTTTACTGCTAACTGCAAAATAACCCTTTCTATAACAACCTACTTGACCATGCTTACTTGTGAATCCTAAGTTCTGTATTATAAGTATAACCCAAAAACCATCCTACTACTACTATTAATAATAATCTGTGGAAACCTACTTGACCTCACTGCGTCTCTGTACCTATTTATAATCTATGGCAAGTAAATAATAATTATTGATAATAATAATTTGTGTACCAATGTATAATCTCTTGTCAGTGTGTTTGTAGTATTGGTGAAGAAATAATAGCGCTCAGTAGAGACCAAGGCTATCTGGAAGAATGATCTCATCACTGCAAAACAGTTCAGACGACTCGGATGTTATAACTAGAAATGCCAGATGAATTATCTTGGAAAACAAAAAAGAATTAAAGAGAACTGAAATAACATAAGTAGGAACAGTTACCTATCTTCATATGCTGAAGCTTCATCCAAATCATCCGACCTGTGTGATTTTTTTTTCATGTTGTTACCTGGAAGATTTACATGAGACAAAATCAGACATGACAAGGAAAACGACTGAATCGTAATCATTCCCTCAGAAGTGTTACAGTACAAATCTAAGTATAAGAATTTGCTAACCTATATAATGCTCATTAGTGACACCGAAACCTGATGTCCTGTGTTCACGATAGTCAAATTGCTTATTTTTCCGATAAATTTTTCTGTATCAGTAAATGGGAATAGAATGTTGGTTATTCCTCAAGTTGAAGATATAAAGAGCAAAAGAAAATTACACAAGGTATAACCAGCAAATATGAAATATTAGTTCACCATTTCTCTAAAAAGAATAGTTATAAAGAAACTACACCAATAAAGTCTTCACTGAGACAAAATTCAGTCAACAATTATAACTGAGCAAGATAGGCTAATGATTTTACAAACGATGGTATGTGTAGAACAGTTATAAAAATGCAAATTGAACCCCTAATCTGATGTAGTGCTGTAAATATGAAGTATAAGCATGGAATCAATCTCTGCAAAAATGATATTCTAGATCTGTCCTGATTGTGAGATCAAATTAGCCCCACTGATTACTGTAATGTAACATGGGGCCTTGGTCTTTGCTACACTGTTCTTTGACTTCTTTCTTTTTTTTTGGATGGTGCCTTTGCTATAGTGTGGCCAATGGTAACCTTCAAACAACTATCAACTTGACTTCCAGAAACACTCTTCAGCCATGTCATTCTTCAAATAAAATAAATATTATTGCATTTATGGAATTTTCATGTGTATGGATGAGGGGTATTGTTCTGTATGTTGTAAACCCGCATTACATAATCAGATCCTTAATAGTAAAAACTATAGGCTTAAATTGGGTAAACCATAAAGGGGAAGCAAATATCATTTTTCATCTTTAACGTCTTGGTCTGCCACGCATGAAAGCAAGGAATCATTTGAATGAAATCGATAGTGGTTTCCAATGCGTGGTAGTAATAATGTCAGAAACAGCAAGCGACATAAAACAGCCCTATTGAACAGTAGAGTGTTACCTTAGTTCAGGCTTTTCCATGTAGCGCTTGACAAGAACTCGCGATCCACAGATGAAGTGAGCTGTCCCCTTTGATAAGATAAGCCTCACTGTCTCAGTGTATAGGAAGCTCACAAAACCAAACATCCGCTTCTCCTGATAGGGAATTCGCACACCGGAGACAGGCCCAAATTGCCTGGTAGATTATCAAGACAATATTGTCATCACAGTAACATAATAACATGACAAATTGACAATTCACACCTAGTAACAATAAAGTTAAGGCAATACTTGAAGTAATTCTCGACATCATCATCAGTGAATTTGCTGTGAACAGGGAAGGTCATATAAATCTGGTTAGACCCAGTGCCAGTATCCATCAAGTTGCAACTGTGAGCCAAGCCCAAGCAATCCATGTACTTCTTCCGAGCATCTTCCACCAGGACTACATGATACTGTCCATGTTCTCTGAAGTTGAAAACGGAAAGAGCCATGATCAGGATGTGAAGAAAAAAGAAAAATAATCAATCATGATAGAGCCATATCAGAAATTCATAGAAGAAAACCTCTCGACCACTCTGATGGTGTTAAGCCCCATGAGCAGACTTGTAAGACTGCAACCAGTCCTTCCATGCTGCTGGCTCTCAGTGAGCCATCCATCAGGCCGCAGGGGCTTACCATACTTCTCAAAGTACATCGACGGCAAACGATCGACTGCGACTGGTGGTGGTATTCCGATCAGGAGTTCTCTGATCTCCATATCCAGCTTGCTCAGCGACGCAAAGGGGTGAACTTGCCTGGGATTATGCAGCTCAGGGACGGACCCATGGAAGAACTGACAGTTGACACCTTTCTTGCAGTAACCCCTGAAGAAATGGAAATGGCAAGGCTTGGAACTCGACTTCGAGCTACTATGAGGATGTCCGACGAGATTTCGACCAGCATTTGGAGAATTCCTTGGCATGCTCAAAGACTGCAACTCTTCCTTTAAGCAGATGGATTCAGGAAATGAGCTCTGCAATGCTCCAGTTTGATCAATTAGTGGGCGACGTTGAGCTTGGATTCCACGATAATTGCCGCTTGATTGACGCTGAGCCCTCAAGTAAGCCAGTGGGAGTTCTTGCCCCGGTGGAGGAGGCAGCAGTGAGGGTAAGGAACGTAGATGCTCGTCAGGACTAGCTGCATACTGTCTGATCTGCGGGTATGAACTTGTTGAGAGGATGTAACCACCGTTTGCACGCGATGGCTCGAATTCCCGAGCTCTATTCAGCAGCACTGAACATTTGTTCATAGCCATTTCTTGATTCCTGCAACAGAAACGAAATGATGGGATTCTCATTCTATAAAAAAAAGTTCCACCTAGAAAAAGTAGGAGATTGTTTTCTGATAATTTCACTGCAATGCAAAACAAGAGTGAGATTTTTATGATTAATTAAAAGGTTAAGATGCAAATACTGTGACAATATAGAACTTTAGTCCAAGCAAAAACGAAAAATTGCACATTCCACTGTTTCCACCACAAACAACACCGAGTTCGTGTTCTCCCAGTTGCTGCTTCCAAAAATCAAACGACAAAAATGCAGAAACAATTCTGGATAACAAATTACAACTCTACCTTCACTAAACCACCAAACCTCTTCAGAATACGAGAAGAACCCATGATTAACAAATGCTGTACCAAAAAACCCATCCCTATAATATAACAAAACCGAACGAATCCAAGATCAAGAAATGCCGTACCAAAAAACCCATCCCTATAATATAACCAAAACCGACCGAAGACCACGATCCTTCGCATGAACACGCCAAAAAGAAAAGGCGAAATTTCAATAAATTTAACATATATGTAACCAAGAATCGTTCTGGGCTTCTGGCCAAGAACCTGTCCCCCAGAATTCAACCAAAACCACTCAGATTGCACCAGATACCCCCCACAAACCCTCCCAAGAACCCACCTTGTCTCGCAGTTCTCCTAATGCGCGGATCCCTTCTTCGTCCAGGAAGAAAGAACGCCACCATGTGAAACCCCCAAGCGGGCGCGATTGCGCGAATGCCGTACGTCGCCGCGTGTGCAGGCCGCGGGGCTTGCCGCGTAGGTGGGATTTAGCAGATGGGAATCGGTACAGAGGTTGGAAAGATTGTAGCTTTCGCCAGTTGGTGTTCCCTAAATCTTGGGACTGAGGGTTTATAGTGCCATTTTCGCCGGAAGGGAGAGCGGTTTGCGGAACCGACTGACGACGAGAGATGAGGCCCTGCGCCGACCTGCGGTTGTTCTTCGTGTGCCAAGTGCGAACACAAACGTGTCCCTTTTTTTTGTTTTTGAAATTATAAAAACTACCTGGTGGGCCGTGTATTTACGTGGCCATAGCTCCCGTACAAAATTATTTAAGCTTTTTTCACGTGATTTTCTCAAAATTTGTTAAATAGTCATCTCGTTGTCTTAGCATATTAAAAGAAATTGAATATTAGGTTTTCAGTTTTATAGCTCTTCAAAGTTACACCAGCCATCACCTGTTACTTCTATTCTGCCTCTTTATTTACTTGTCCAACATGTCACGACTTATTTCATCCTTGAGACATTTAAAAATAAATTATAAAGTTCATTGTCTCGTTAATTTTCCTTTTTATTGTTTTTAGAAGTCTTGTCAAATGTTGTTACTGTACTTTTTAATAGCCAGCCCGCTCTTACTCTTTATTGTTATTGGAATTTAAAAACTGAACCTAGTTTTTTTTACTTTTTATAAGTCCCGTCAATCGCCATAACCTTACTGCTTCACGGCCTGTCCGTTGCCTTTCTCTTAATTGTCATTGGATTTTAAAAATCAAACCTGCTCATCATTGAAGGATTTTATTTATAGTTTTTTAGATTTTTCATCAACCGCCACGACACTAACCATGTATAGCTTGTCCGCTACCCAATTCTTTTTTGGCATTTGCCACTGGTGTTCTAGATGTATTGTTTTTTATATTCCTTTTTTATTATTTCTATATTGTATTTCTACTTGATAACTCATTTTTATCTATTTTTAGAATTTATTTTTATTTATAACTTTAATTAATATCGTGTTGCGTTCTACGCGGACTATTTTTTAATATTCCTTATTTCCATTCTGAATTTTAGTTTTTTCTAAATTATATTCCTACTTAAACACTCAATTTTATCTTATTTTTATTTCTGAATTTATTTTATTTTATATTTCAAATTTTAATTAATCCCATGTAATATTCTAGATGATATATCCTTTCAATATTTCTTTATTTCAAAATTTAGTATCTCTAAATGAGGTGGCTTTTGTAATTTTTTTTTCTTTTTTTTCCGTTAGTGGCATGCCACTGGCAAAGAGACGGTATCCGTAAATGGTTTAACTTAGGCTGTGTTTAGTTCACACGGTGTGTTAGAAGTTTGGTTGATATTGGAACGATGTGACGGAAAAGTTGGAAGTTTATGTGTGTAGGAAAGTTTTGATGTGATGGAAAAGTTGAAAGTTTGAAGAAAAACTTTGGAACTAAACACGGCCTTATTCTCTTCTTCCATATTTTCTCTCCTATTTGGATCAGAGGTGAAGGTGGTTCAATTTTCTCTCTTGATTTTTTTTTATTAAAGCGGTTCAACATTTTCTCCTATCCGGTATTTTTCTCTCATTTAACCTTTTTTCATATGCTATTTTAGATCGCGGATTTTTGAGCGGTTTCTCTCTTTTTTAAATGGTTTTTCAGAATATTTTTATATGTGGGATAAGGTGGGAACCAAAAAGATGGCTATGGCTAGTACCGGATATGACACATCTTAGCATTACGAATCTAGATTCGTAGTACTAGAATATATCACATCTGGTGCTAGATTCGTTTTTTATGGGATAGAGGGAGTAGTAGAGACTAGATTTGAATTGCTAAAACTTTCTATTTTTAGGATACTAATTTATACTCCCTCTATTTTCAAAATGTACTTGTGCCCTTTTTAATAAGAGATTAAGGCTGGGTGTGTGGAAAATGACTGATGGGTTCAGATGAGAAAATATATGAGAAAGATTATGCTTGGTTGAGACGAGGAGATAGGTAGAGAAGTAGCTGTATTTTTTTGAAAAATTTAAATAACACAAGTAGTTGTGTTTTGAGACAAATTTTAAATCCTAGATGTCGAAGTGTGAGCTCCTCTATCGGGGTACCGCGAGGCCCCCCCTTTGTTAGTTCGACCGGGGGCAGCGAGTGAGATTCGAGGTTCCTGTGGTGGATGAGAGAAAGAGAGGGGGGCGGGGCCCTCGAAGACAGAGACAAAAGGGATTTATACAGGTTCGGGCCGCTGAGAAGCGTAACACCCTACTCATGTGCTTAGCTGACTATGTGTGGAATACATATGCTTAAGCGCGTGAGCCCCCAAACGCCAGTTAGACAAAGAGTTGATCCCCCCTCCCTAAGTAGGCCTAGACCTTCTTTTATATCTCAAGGAGTTACCACATGGGCCCGCCGAGCCTATTCAAGGAGGATAATCACATTAAATGTATGTCTTGTTGCTTGTCTTGGAAGTCTGTTGCACACCTTGCTGCGACGTAGGGCCTGTCAAATCCATCCGGCTGACAGTGTCAACACGCATGTCATTCAGCATTTAAAGAGTGAGGATTTTTGGGTCCTCATTTGCACCGGGAAGTGGGAACCCTGCCCTAACCAGGTTAGGCAAACCGTCTCCGACAGACGTGAGAGGCTGAGCTGCCCCTCACAATTGCGACATGACGGGGGGGTGTAAGGCGGCCGCCTGACATGCAACCAGAGCGCAGGCACACTACCCCAGCCACGTCAATCATCGATCACAGATCGGTCACGGACCGGTCTGACGCACCACGCCACAATAAATGTTGCACGTGGAGCGCTCGCTCAGACCGCCTTAAACGCGGTTAGGTGGGCGCTAGGAACGCCCGTCTGGCACGGCACGCGTGGCGCCACGTGGAGGGGGTCGAGGTGGCCCGACCCCCAAGCGAGGAGGGGGCAGCCGCCACTCCACCCCGGGCCTGACCCTCTTCGGGGAAGTGTCATGTGGGTCTGGGGGCAGTCTCCTCCTTTCAAACTCGGTACCCCAAGCTAGGAGGGGGCAGCTGTCGCTCCAGCCCAGGCCCGGCCCCCCTCGGGGGGGCGCCACGTGGGTTCGGGGGCGGCCTCCTCCCTCTAAACATGATACCCCGGGCTCATATCACCAACCCTAGAGCATTGATTTCAATATGTGGGAATAACATTTTCAGCTAATCAGGTTTTTTATAGGAAAATCTAAGCAATTCAAAAAATTAATTGCTGAGATAATTGAAAGATATTTTCTCTCTTAATCTTAATTTTACTAAAGAACGTAAAAATGTCTTAAACTTAATCTTAGTATTTGCAAATGTTTGCATAATGTGTCACAGTTCTTTCAGCCCGTGGGTTAGGAAGGCTGAGAGAAGATGCAACTATGCAAGTACATTACCGGAGTCCGGAGACAGGAAGGCCAATAGGCTGCGCCCTGCGCTGTGCGGAGATGGAGTCGAGTAGTCGACCGCACGACGCTGAAGATTCAGTACCATATGTTGACGTAATATACTCGTCCCGTTCCAAATTACTCAAAATTTATACAATATAAATGTTTATATAGATATTTCCTATCAATCACAAGTTATCATTAATTTCTACTAAAACTTTATAAAATGCCTATATTTTGATGCGAATCGAGAAGAAGAAAAAATCCAGGGTCGATAGATGCAGCTATAACCAGTTATCGTTGCTTTTTCTATCTTTTGCCCTATAGCTAAAATTTAAAATTTAAATTTTACAACTAAATTTTAAAGTTGATTTAGTATATATTTTCTACCGTAGATCTTCTGCAATGAAGTATAACGTTACTCTTCCCAACAATGACATTTTCCCCTCAAATGAAAAAAAGAATCAGAATATGTTCCCTCTCGTTTATCTTCCAGCATACATTTCAGAACGACATCATCAGGTATGGCATGCTGCATCTGGACTGATTCTAGCATTTCAAGAACAAAACTCCACCATGCAAATTCAGTCACTCCCCTCCTATAAAATACTCCTGTAAATTTAGATGCTTCCCTGAAACACAAAATACATTCTTTTTGTGAAGGAACTGGTCTAAACACTTCTTTTTTTTCGAGGGAACGGGCAGCCTGCCATTTCATTAATAGAAGGATAGATAGGTCTAAACACTTCTCCAATTATCAGAACAATTATATACAATGCTAATAAGATGCAACCGGTTTAACCCACATATCTGAGCAAATCTACACTCGATAGGCATTCAACCACCTTGTCAAAAAATAGGTAATCAGCCCCCCAAAGAATGTACACTCAAGAATGAAACTGTGACAAGATTAACACAGTTTCATTCTTGTCACAGAAAGATTAGCATGTATTGTATGGCTACACTCTTAAGTGCACTAAGCTGTTTCAGCATTAACATCAACTGCTACTTAACCATGTTTACGTGTAGTAGTATATCCTAACGACTTCAGTGTGACGCCAAAATCATCAACTAAGAAACATTCCTCCGGGCCACTGTACACAAACTTTCCCTTTTGTTTGACTGGCTTAGGTTGCTTGGAATTAGCAAAGTCATACAAGTGCTGCTTCACCTTCACTGTTCCTCACTAAATAGGTCATCTGGAAGACAGCGCTCCCTGCAAAGCAGTTGGCATGTCAGATGTTACAACCAGATTAATTAGTTGGGGGCGAAACACAATACAGTATATGAGTAAGATATGAAATACAATGGCTGTTGCTATTGTACATTCAAAAGCACAAAGCATCTGAAGTGCGTTGCCAACATATTTTGACCTCTCGCGAGAACAATAAGATGGGAGTGTTCATTTGCATTGACTAAAAAAGTTTCTATGCTGCATAAAGAATGAAAAATGCCACTTCTAAGTTACAGATGTACAACTGTGCAGCAGCATCAGAAGTGCTCCAATTTTCCAACATATCTTGATCTTTCTCATGAATAAATTATGAAAAGTATTAATTCTTAATTTCATTCATTTGTTTCCGTGTTGCTTAAAGAATAATGTTCTCAGAAGCAATAATGCATCGTACAGGTTGAAATAAGACTGTTTAATCTGCAAAAATAGAAACAGGAGTACTCATTACTCACATAGCTGGGAATTCTGAAGATTCATCCACATTAGACTCTTTTGTCGCATGATCATCTAAAACATCACAGAATCAAGTAAGACTTACTAATATAAAAACTATAACAGTTTAATGAAAAACAAGGATGAATATGGAGTAGGGAAATTCCACATGAATACCTTCTGGAGATTCTGTTTTCTTCTCAGAGAGGTTATGTGTTAGAGGTGAATCAAAATCTCCAAATCGATGTGTCAGTGTCTCCTGGGAAAGTTCAATGAAATTCGGCATTTTTTGTCCTATCAGAAATGACAAAAGAAATGGCTTAATAAGTCAAAATATAGAATCACAACCATAAGTCTAGAACTAAATCAGAAGTGGCACAGCACAAAGCCAAGGAAGGGCATTTACAGATTTACTCACCAGAGTGACCCTCAATGGCATTGGCACATGATGTCCTGTGTGCAACATTGTCAAAACGGTCGTTTCTCTGAGGAAGCTGCCTGTATCGGTAAACATGTTATTATGTTTGAACATGTAAATACAGAGAGAATAAACAATTGCACAATGTATAAGCTTAAAATATTAGTTCAACAAAAGCAAACTAATTTCCAACCATTAAATCAGTAAATAACTGTCTCGTGGAACTTAAATGTGCAGCAAAAACAAACTATTTCCATGTATTAAACGGCTACCTTGCAGGGACTTGTTTAAGATGTACGTATAAATTATAATTACTGAAAAATTCAATCTGCAACTTAAGTACAGACAGAAAAGCTAGTTATTATTTTTTCACAAAGACGGTACATGTGGAACAGAATGGACAAATTGACCATACACTTAAAATAATTAACCAAATGAGTAATATGTCAGTATGATTTATGAAGCACGCATGAGTGCATGATAACAAAAAAGCGTGAAACTGATGTCCCATAGACCGATAATTATTTCTAAAATCAAATTAGTCCCCACTAACCACTGCCATGAAAAAGAAGTCCCTGGTCAAGATCATATTTCAACTAACAACCACATTTCAAGAACTCTCAAATTGACTTCCAGAATTAATCTTCAGCTAATAACTAGTTTTAAAATCCTCAAGAAAGCACTTATGGAAGATTTCGTGCAAGTCCTTAGATGAGAGAGATTTGATCTTTTGCAAGCTATATATATGAAGATCAGAAAAGGGAGAGGACACTGTGGCAAGACTGCCATTTGGACCTCAGAACAAACAAGAACACATCAAACTCTAATCCTGCAATTAGCAGAATACCGTGACATAACCCCTCTGAAAAAGAGGTGCACCCAGCTGCTTGCCAGGACAGAGAAGGATTGATTTGGGAATGGTTAAAATGTACTTACTATAGATTTGAGTCTAACCCCTTTATCCAAACAGGTTCTTAACAGTATAGTTTGTAAATCACGAATCAGATATTGTTTGAACAAAAACAACAGCAGGTTTAAAATGCAGGTTAATTAAAGACAATGTGAGAAGCAATCAACAAAAGAAACAGTGAAGTTAGATAAAGTACCTTTGCTCTTGTTTGGTCCTATCCAGGTAAGGCTTTGACTCTAACTTCTACTCCACTGATGGAATGCGATGTGCTCTTTGATAAGAGAAGCCCCACTGTGTCATCATTTTCAAATGTCACAAAACCGAAAGTGTGCTTCTCATTGTCTGGCTTAAAGGGGATGTAGACATTGATCACAGGTCCGAACTTCCTAGAAGAAATACCATCATAATATTATTGAATTGAACATAGTGGTATAATTTGAAACTTCAAATCATGCACCTAGTCTTGTCCTCAAAACAAAGTAAACATAGTACTAAGTTTAGAAGAAAATACTTGAAGTAGTCCCGAATATTTTTCCAAGTCAATATGTTCTTAGTGATGGTAATATAAATTGTAAACTCGGTACTTTGACCGAAGAAATCCCTCTGTGAGCCATGAGGATGGGATTGCCTCTGATTGTGACCAAAGAAATCCCTCTGTGAGCCACGAGGATGAGATGGCCTCTGATTGTGCAACTCAGGGACACCAGACCCGAGAACTTGTGCATTTAGGTAATCCCTTGGCATGCCATCGAAGGCATTGGCACATGATGTCCTGTGTGCAACATTGTCAAAATGGTCGTTTTCTTGAGGAAGCTTCCTGTATCGGTAAGCATGTTAGGTTTGAATGTGTAAATAAGAGAGCAAAAACGATTGAACAAGCTAAAAATATTAGTTCAACAAAAGCAAACTAATTTCCAACCATTAAATCAGTAAATAAATGTCTCGTGGAACTTAAATGTACAGTGAAAACAAACTATTTCCATGTGCCCAAAAATTAAACGGATACCTTGCAGGTACTTGTTTAAGATGTATGTAATTATATAATTACTGAAAAATTCAATCTGCAACTTAAGTACAGCCAGAAAAGCTAGTTATTATTTTTTTCACAAAGACGGTACATGTGGAACAGAATGGACGATTTGACTACACATTTAAAATAAGTAACCAAATGAATAAACTGTCAATATGATTTATGAAGCACACCTGCACACGCATGAGTGCATGATAACATAAAAGCATGAACTCTGTCCTATAGACTGAATGAATATTAAAATCAAATTAGTCCCCACCAACCACTGCCATGCAAAAGGAGGCCCCGATAATAGATCATACTTTTATTAACAACCATATTTCAGGAACTCTCAAATTGACCTCCAGAAAGAATCTTCAACTAATAACTAATTTTAGAATCCTAAAGAATGCACTTATGGAAGATTTTGTGCAAGTCCTTGGATGAGAGGGATTGATCTTTTGCCGGCCAAATAAATGAAGATCAGAAAAGGGAGAGTACATTATGGCAAGACTGCCATTTGGACCTCAGAACAAACAGAACACATCAAACTCAAAGCCTGCAATTAGCAGCAGGATACTGTGACGTAAGTTACATAACCCCACTGAAAAAGAGGCACACCAAGCTGCTTGCCAGGACATAGGGATCGATTTGGGAATTGTTAACATCTACTCCTCCTAACAGGCGCTCAACAGTATAGTTTGTAAACCATAACTCAGATATCGTTTGGACGAAAACGACAGTAGGTTTACATTGTAGGTTAATTAAAAAAACTGCGAGAAGCAATCAACAAAAGAAACAGCAAAGTTAGATAACAGACCTTTGCTCTTGTTTGGTCCATTCCAGGTAACGCTTGACTCTAACTTTTACTCCAAAGATGAAATGAGGTGTGCTCTTTGATAAGAGAAGGCTCACCGTATCAGCATTTTCAAATGTCACAAAACCGAAAGTGTACTTCTCATTCCCTGGCTTACAGCTAAGGTAGACATTGATCACAGGCCCGAACTTCCTGGAAGAAATACCATCGTAAAATTATTGAATTGAATGTAGTGGTATAATTTGAAACTTTAAATCATATTACACCTAGTATTGTCCTCCAAACTAGTAAACATAATACAAAGGTTAGAAGAAAATACTTGAAGTAGTCCCAAATATTTTCCTTAGTTAATCTGCCGCCATCAAAGTTGATGGTAATATAAATCGTAAAATCGGGACCTTCACCAAAGAAATCCCTCTGTCGGCCACGAGGATGAGATTGCCTCTGATTGTGCATCTCATGGACACCAGCCCGAGAACATTAACTTGTGCATTTAGATAATCCCTTGGCAAGCCATCACCTGGAATGTTCAAAGACTGCAAATGTGCAGAAAATGGGATGTCAAAACCTCCACTTTGACCAACGGGGAGGCATGGAAACTTAACTCCATGATAACAACCACCTACCTGAAACTGAGGCTCCAAATAGAGCGATGGGGATTCATAATCATACCGCGTTGAAGGTGACTGCAGTAAGGGTAACTGCTGGAGGTGTTGTATTTGGGGGAACCTCATGTAGTATGACTTCGCCTCATTAATCAGGGCTTGTATTGCCTCATTCCGGGCTGAAAATGCATACCAACTGATCCAACTTGGCTTTGCTATGTTGGCGTACTGAACAATAGCATTTGCACATGATGGCTCCAATTTCTCGGTTTTGTGCCGCAAAACCAGTTGACATTGGAGCATATGCCCCCCGTTCCTGCAACACAAGGGACAAAATATAAAAACCCACTGCAAGCCAATATTTCTGATTGGAAAAATCAGCAGTTATTTCTAAAAGATTACAAGGATAACAATTAAACCAAAATTTGGCAGTAGAGAAAATTAGTGCAAGCAAAACCGGAAACCTTGCATCTATCTCTGTTTGCACCCACAAAAGAGGAAACATTTGCACCAACTCGTGTTTTTCCACATTGACCCAAAATTATGTTTTCCTGGTTCCAAATCTGAAGAACAAAGTGCAAAGTTATCTGTTGGATGCAAAACAGAAACTCTATACCCACCAACCCAGCCAAAATATCCATAGTAAGAGAACGAACCCAATGAGCAAGAACTGTTCTTTCCAATAACCCTTCTCAGAATCCAACCAAAACTAGCCGAACCCTACTCCTCCTGTAATGCCATAGACCTGCCTCCACAAGAACACACCAAAAGAAGAAAAGAGAAGTTGTATATCTACAAACAAGAACTATTCCAGCCAAGAACATAATCTCGGAATTAAACCAATACCACTCAGATTGTACTAGATACTCCACGAACCCCTAGAAGAGCTCACCCCGCAAAGAATCACAAGAGTACAAAGCATCGTTCTGGCCAAGAATCAGTATCCAGAGTGCAACTAAAACCGCCAAGATTGTACCTGATAATCCACGAACCCCTAGAACAGCTGAACCCGCAAAGAATCACAAGAGTAAAAGGCACCGTCCCGGCCAAGAATCAGTATCCAGAGTTCAACTAGAACCACCAAGATTGTACCAGATAATCCACGAACCGCTACATGAATTCACCCGCGTAAAGAAAAGACAAGAAGCGAAGGATCGTTCTAGCCAAGAACCCACCCGTCCCCGGAATTCAACCAAAACCGCTCTTGATTGTACCAGATGCTCCACAAACCACCTCAAGAACGCACAAGGATAAAGCAAACGACAGAAAAGAGCAAATGCAACGCCGCGCTAGCTCCCCAATTTACTAGTACATACATTGTCGTCCAGGAAGCGCACCACCCTGCGACACCGAGCGGCGAAGGGGGGGCAGGGGGGAGAAGGGAGACGAAGACGACGAAGCGGCCGCTGACGCTAATGCCGCGACGCCTCTCGCACCGGCTTGCTTGCTTGGTACCGAAATGGATTCCGCCGCGGATGGCAATTGGATCAAAAAGGCTGTGGATTTCGCTACTTGGTGTCCCTCTCCTAATTCTTGGGAGGAGGAGGATTTATATAGCGCCATGCGCGCGCGGGGGAGAAGGCGGTTCGCTAAACCGAGCTCAGCAACGGCGAGTCGATTCCCGTTTGGATGTCGGGAATCGAAATGCCACCCGGGAATGCCATACATTGGGAAAGTACTGGATTTTGAACCCAGTTGGGGAGGGATTAGCAGAGGAGAAAATTGGATAAATCCCAGCGACTGAAACCAGTCGGAGGTGGGATTAGAGGGGGAATTTGTATAAACCCCGGCGATTGAAACCCAATGGAGGTGGGATTGGAGGGGGAAGAGTGTATTTATAAGCAGCGATTGAAACCCGGTGGAGGTGTGGTTTTAGGAGGGGGGAAATGGGATCGGAGAGAATGAGGATGAGAATACCCGTTGCGCCGGCGGCCGGAGCCAGGTGCCAAGCGGCGGTGGTCCCCGGCCGTCCGCCGGAGACCCGCCGCCGCTCATTGAGACCTAGCCGATCGCCGCCGCCCGCGCGCTTCGCCGACCTCGAACAAGAAAGAGATTTGGGAGCATGGTCGTTCGTTTGGAGAAGAAAGAGGTCGTGTTCAATATTGGGCTGAAAATATTGTTCCCCTCGGTTTGCACGGATTTGGGCCTCTAGTTCGGCCCATCAGATTGATTTGCTCTATCTTCACATTTAAAATTACACAAAAACAAAATCATCTGAAATAGTTCTCCGAAGACTTTTGGGAAACGTGTCAAAAAAGAAAAAAATTTGCGAAAACATCAACTTTTGCTGGCTTATTTGGCAAAGAAAAATGCAGTACCTGGATTTTCCCTATATACGGATTAGGCATAAATCCATTGGCTTCGATGGGCCTGAGTATGCCTACAGGCCGAGCCGGGTCCAATCGAACGCTCTGCTTGTTGGGCTTTGGAAGCTTTTTGCCCACTCGTGTCCTGACTTGGGCCTCTGCTCGGGCCACCGTGTCATGGATCGCTAGCCTACCATTGGTAGATCAAGTCAACCGCTGTAAATAGGTCCAGATCGACAATAGTTATAGCGTTTCGGGGGAAATTTGCGACGGTAAGGTTTTAGTATTAAGTCATGTACTCCCTCCGTTTCAAAATGTTTGACACCGTTAACTTTTTAATTCGTGTTTGACAATTCGTCTTATTCAAAAATTTTAAGTAATTATTTATTCTTTTCATATCATTTGATTTATTGTTAAATATACTTTCATGTACACATATAGTTTTACATATTTCACAATTTTTTTAATAAGACGAATGGTCAAATATGTGCTAAAAAGTTAACGGTGTCAGATATTTTGAAACGGAGGGAGTATGACATAGGACCTAGAACCTAAAGGAGATATGGAGGCTTCCGAAGATAATGAATACTAGTATTTAGTATTTGTCGCTCTCATGTAACTGTACTAGAAAACACGTGTTTGAGATTTTTTTTTTCCTTGGATCAGCCCAGTCAAAGCTTCTCGAGGCATTTTGTTCTGGTTAATATATATCCCACAGTACATTACTAGCGGAATTTTCCCATCTATTTTTACACCGAGATATTCTTTTTTTTTGAATTTGATACATGCAATTTTGCACTGGACACAATTATCCTAGATTATGTTTCTATACATATATACACTTGTATTGGCGCTGTTCTACTTTATTTCACTCTTGTGCAGTCAACACACAGTGTGTTGTGTCTGCCAGGGGCGGATCCAACGTGGGTGCAGGGGGGCCTCGAGTCCCCCCTACACCTACAAGACCTATGGATACCCTCGGAGCACCTCCTTTAATTTTTTCACCATGAATGATAAACCAAAGGTCTCTAGATGACTGGAGGTTGAAGAAACTGTGTAATTGAGCCCCTCAATTTTTTGTTCCTAGATCCGCCCCTGGTGTCTGCAGCTATAGCAGCTAGGGTTGTGTTTAGCTGTAGCGGCTGTAATGGTTAGCCGAACATGCTCATTTATATAACTATATCAATTGATCTAAACCATCATAATCTGAACCCACCATATATAATTTAATGGTCCAAACCTTTTTTCTTTTTTATAATTAATGTGAGAATTTATAGTACTTGTTCAGAGCGAACATGGTTAGTTTTTCAAGCTACCTTCATAATATATTAGATTAACGAGTTATAATAGACTAGCCTATATGCTATGAGGACTTTTACGGTACAATATACTGCTAGTATATACTGCAAGTATATATGATCTAACAGTGTAGATTAATTTGATTTTTTATTAATTAGATTGCAGTATAAAGTTTGAAAGGGTAATTTTGTCTTTTCTTCGTTATTCTTTCATCAAATCGTGTTGTCGTCACGTGCTTCGTCATCAAATAGCGCTCACGATGCTCCTCTCTTAGCGCATGATAAGATCCAGGACCGGGTACTCTAATTAGATTTAATCTGAAACAAAAATTACTAGAGTGTTGTTTTATTTTCTATCAAATTCTTAACATGCCCTTCTATATACTACCAGTATATACTGGTAGTATATAGTACCGTAAAAGTTCTTATATACCATATGTGCAACAGCCCAATATTAAGCATTATATGAACTTCTTATGTAAAATATTATTTACCACGAAACCATTCAGAGGTCCTTTGGAATATACTGATATATAGAGGATTAATTATTTTTTCCAGAAAAACTAATCTTGTTCCATAAAAATGCTGCGAATTCATGGTTTTTTTCTTAAAGAAAAACATGACTTTAGGTTGAGGGCCGGGAAGAGATCAGTACATATAGTATAATTCTATCCAGCTGTAAGAGCATCTCCATTTGTTCTTAGATCTAACTTTTCCAGCACATAATCAGTAAGATTTTTCTGTCTACACTGATAAAAGGTGAGATGTCCTGATCATCTTTACTCCTCTCTCCTACTCATTTCTTCTCTCTAGTGGCATGGTCTATTGATTTTCTTATCTGTCCCTGGAATGTCATCCACATTCTGGCCAGTGCCTTTTGGCTAATCTTTTGGCTCACAACACACCATGCATGCGTCGAATGGTGGGCCCACCGAGCGCGGAAATGCTGCTAGTGTGGTTTATGACTAAGATGATGACCCTGGTAATAGGACACCGGTGCACTTATGTTCAGAGAACGACATGGCTATTCCGCATCTTTGTGACCACAACCTGACGAGACACTGCAGCCTTGTATCTTGTTCCGTCATCATAGCAAAAAGCCGGACGGATGCATAAAAGAGTGTTGATTTATTGCATATATATCTGATCTATTCACTGGAGTGGGGAGTGTAAACATCAATGGCTGTGGATAATATTTATGTTTGGCCGATCTCATAGTGGTACCATCCTAACAGCTGGTTCTAACTAGAAGAAAACTTGGAGGCCCATGGGAATTTCAGGTTTGTTGGTTTTTATCGAATGTTTTGTGTTTACACCCAAATTTAGCACCTAAAATTAAGATAGGAAAGATCGCCAAGATTTGGAAGTATACCGTTTTTTTCCGAGTGGGCCGGTCTGACCGCCGTGTGTCGGGCGGTCAGACCTCCGGTTGAAGGGCGGTCAGACCGGCGGTGTGTGGCTGGTCTGACCGGCAGGGTCCGAATCCGATTGTGTTTCGTCGGGTTTCAGGATTTCCTTGCTTGGGAAGGTATGTTTCGAGTTTCCTTTGGTTTCTATCCCGAGTTGGACGTGGAGGAGGGCCTGTAGAGGACAAGACCAACCCCTATATAAGGGACATGGCCGGTTCTATTGTAAAAAACCAATCTACAATCAATCAATCGAATCGTTTTTCATATTGCTTTTAGTTTCTCTTAGTTTGTCCATGTTTGTCGATTTGCGCCATAAACCGTCCGCCGCTGCTGCGAGAGTGCGACATCTCTTTGTAGGTTTGTCCTGAAAACCTTCCGTTTTGCCCACGAGACGGGTAGTTATCTAAAATCGGCTCCGCTAGCCGGTTTATTCGTCAAAACCCATCTAAGTTTAGCTCTTTACTAGATTGAGGTGGTTGGCGACTCTAGAATCACTACAAGGCATAAGGTGCTACGATCGTGCTTGTCAACTTGTCACAAAAAGTTGCCAACACGTTTTGAACAAAATGTTTAAGTGGATTTTGAATTTGGACATAATAATTGACATTTTTGGTGAAATTTAAGGGAAAAGGGACTAGTGCAGATTGAGAAGCCATCACATTGGTAGGTTGGTTAAGACTTAAGAGTATCGTTCTTAGGGTGAATGGAGGAGTCAGCGATAAGGATAAAGATGCTGCTGTAATGTCATCAGTGCCACCTAGAGGGTGGGGCTGAAAGCCGAAGGGATGCATACAGGGTTCGACATTGATGAAAAACCACGAAATTTGAGGTTTGGGCACGGGAAAGAATATATTTTGAGGCAACTTTTGAATGTTTTTGAGAAATTCAAATTTGAAACAGTAAATTCAAGCAAAATGTAATCAAAATTTATGGAAATTCGTTGAGAAAATGTTATACTACCAGGAGTTAGGTCCAGCAGTCCATCGAAAATTTAAACCCTAGATGCACTACCTAATTAGCTGTTGGTTGAGCTCTTAGCCATCCCATACTACAACTTAAGTGTCGCACTGATTAATAGGATTCTTTGTGACTTATCAAGTTATCATTTAAACTCATAATTTTGATCTCATGCGTCGGATTGCAAACCTGATCAGCAAAACTCAATCCATTTATATATACCTTTAATCTCAGTGATGATTCAGTTTTATTTATCATGATTGAATTAAATGTACATCATAACTAAAAACTAATTGACAGTGGACCAACAGTACACGTGGTTGGAAGAAGCCCTGGACAAATTAACTCGCGAGTAGGTTGGAGCATGATGGTAACTGTCAACTTCGCAATTTGGTCAATAAATAATTTGATCCTGAGATAATTTATGCGCAATTCGAAGAAAAACATGGCCCTCTTCCTTTTATAAAGTGTATCCAGGTTCGCTCACGAAATCGTCATGCGTCTATCTGTTTACGTAGCGTAGAAGCGCATAAACATTTGGATATAATATGACAGTGGATTTGCCCACTCCTGCACAGGAGTAGTCGTCTCAAACTCAAGGAAATAACATAACATGGCCATATGCCCATAGCTCAGTCAGGCAGCAGACAAAAAACGGGGGCAGGAAACCGTGTGGCAGAGAGAAAAGTTGCCGAGTTGTTGAGCTGATACTGGTCAACCTTTCTTTGGTCAATGTTGTGGTCAACATGAATGTACAAATGAACAGCTTCGGTAGATTAGTATAGAACACGTCGTGGAGCAGTTGCTAGTTGCTACTGCAAGTCTTTGGTTAAATAAATGCAGACCTCGCCATCAAAACATAAGTTACTATATATACAGTCGCTTATATTAGCTTCAGAGCAAAGTCGCAGCAATACCACTTACCCTCCTTGCTTTTCCTCGAGTCTGACTGACTTTAACCTAATAAAAATTGAAGCTAAGATCGATCTCGATTCTCCGTGTCAACATGCGTGTTGCGTTATTCCTCCCGGCTGCATGCCCTGCATTGTATATAATTCACTAGGCTCCGTGTCCACGAGGACCACGACCTTTCCGGCCTGATGCAATATCATATCAAAAGCCTCTTCTTAAACAGCAGAATATATCGAAGTGGCCGTGACGAAAAGCGAGTGCCATACGAGTCACGCAGCAATCAGCATGATTCGATTCGACGCCGCTCCACTACTGTAGCTCTGCTGCTGCTGCTTCCCGCAGGTCGTGAAGCGGACGGCTAAAAGACCAAGCGAAGCGATGATTTTGTTTGTTCCTCGCGTGATCGGATCGGATCGCGTCGACGCGCTTTCGATCGGGCGAGGCGAGGCGGGGCCTTGGGCAGTACATGTTGTTGGCTTGTCCCCTGGAGAGATTACACAGCCGGTCGGGCAATCGGCCGCGGCGGGCTGCGGGCGGCGGCGCCCAGGGTGGTTCGCAGTTCACACGTGTCCGGCGCCGGGCGCTGCATGCCGACCACGCCGGGCGCCGCTGCGGACGGGGACGTGCGAGTGGGAGCGTGTTGTGTGGGACGGGTTTAGATTTTTATGTTGCTGCCTTTGGGAGAGGTTCTAGATCCTGGCGTGCGGCGTGCCCCTTCCCAGTTGCCCGCGGCGAAACCGATAGGCTGCCTCCTGTGGAGGGGGTGTGCGTGTGCGTGTGCGTGTGCGTGTGTGGCTGTGTGCGGTTGCATCGGCATCTCGTGACTTGTGGCGAAACAGCGTCCAAGATCTCCTTCCTTCCACGCAGACGCAGCCTCGTCGAACGGCGGAATAGGCGGGTGTTCCGACTTCCGCGCGGCGCTTGCTGACCGCGGGCGGACGAGTGTGCGTTCTGGGTTCTATATGCTTCTCTGCTGCTCTGCAACTTTGATCGGAAAAAAAGGTTAACGCGACGCGCACGAGCACACGGGCAGAGGCTGTCTGTCCCTTTTTGTAGGTTTGTGTAGTCGTGTATCGTCGCCGTCGTAGGGAGACTGGTCGTGCTTGGTGCGCGTCGTTCTGTTCATGTCCAGGGGCGCCCGGAAACGGCGTCACAGATAATACAATGGACCATAATACCTCCATATTTTAATGTATGATGCCGTTTACTTTTTCCCAACGTTTGACCATTCGTCTTATTCAAAAAATTTTATGTAATTATTATTTATTTTATTGTGGCTTGATTCATCATCAAATGTTTTTTAAGCATGATATAAATATTTTCATATTTGCACAAAATTTTTGAATAAAACGAATGTTCAAGCATTGGTCGAAAAATCAACAGTGCCATACATTAAAATACGGAGGGAGTACTCGTCTGCGAGGTACTTGTAAAAAAAAAAACACGAACGATAATACAAGAACGAGAGGAATCGTCAATATTTTTTCTCTACACGAGCGTCACATAAATATTACAAGAAGTCAAAATACTAAAACCTTAGTGGTTCATGATAAGCATGTTCGGTATGAAATTCCTGATTCCGTGAGATAATTATTTAGCGCCTAGCTAGTTTGCTTCTCTTTAGGTAGCGTCATCTTCCAAGAATATATCCTATACTCCTACTTGCTAGTAATATTTGGCCTAGACAAACTTGAAGAGTCAATTAGTTGCCATTTTTCTAAGTAAAGAAAAGTGAAAAGTATACTTTTAATCCTATTAACCTACTACTAAAACTTAAAATTTACTGAAAAACCAGCGGTAACAACAACTAGATGATACTTTTTTTTATTTTACTAGAAAAAATGCCCATGTGTTGCAACAGTTGAAGGCTATTTTAGTCTTATTATTATTATTATTATTATACGGTTCAGTTAGAGTGAAAATTACTGTGGGAATTTGCTTGAATATTTCTTTTAGAAAACTATGAGCTACAATTAGGAGTCTAACTCTCATCTCAAGTTAGCATGCGAGTTTTTTTTGAAAGTATTTCTTATACGACTCCTTCTGTATTTCCAAAAGCATCCCAAGTTAGTGTGCGAGTTTTTTTAAAGAGATTTCTTATATGACTCCTTCTGTATTTTTAAAAGTGATCAGGCTTAAAAGCGGACTCAAACACGGACCTATATTTCCAAAAACGAATGAACTTAGCAACCGACTCAAATACGTATCACCTACCAAAGTAACGGTAAAAATATCTTTAATTTTTATAATAGTAGAGAGATGACTGATATATAAAAATCATATTTTTACTGACCCACGTATAAATGACCTACGACGTACCCCTCCGTTTCGAAAAAACAAATCTAAAAGTAGATGGGATCCTATCTAGTACAACGAATCATTCCATTCTAGAAAGAACCAACCTAAAATTAGATGGGACTATTTAAAACTACCAATTTCGACATGCGAATGCCGTAACCTATTACTACTACTACTACTGAGAGGATACTTCATCCAATCATCCGTAGGCTAGCAGCAGCAGCTGAGTTTTTTCTTCCCCCTCGAATAGCAAGCAGATCAGCAGCAGATGAGTGGCTGGTTAGCTGGACAGGAGTCACAGGACACTCGAGAGGGATAGATACCCTTTTCTGCTGGGCCCCACGTCCGTTTGAACACGGGGCGCACGGTGGGCCCCCCACCCCCCCGCATCCGTCATGCCTCATGATAAACCGCGGACGACGCGCACGGGCCACCGGGTAGAAATACCCGCGCCCACCCGAAAAATTCCCCAGCTCACCTCCTCCTCACTACCACCACCACCACCACCACCTGCTTCCTCCGCGGCTGCGTGCGCCGCCTCCCCAACCCTTCGTCCTCCCCGCCGGCCGCCGCTGAGATCCGACGCGCCGGAGCGGAGCTCGCTGAGGTAATCGCCGTCCTTTCTTGTAGCAGCTGATGGTAGTACTATAGTATGCTGTATGCTAGCTAGGCCGGGTTCTTCGTGTAGTGCGCATGCGAGGCTGGATCGGAGCGCGCGGGTGCGACATGCGAGGCTGCTCTGCTCTGTGGAAGTTCCTCGCATGGCTCAAATCCAGCACTTTGCTTTGCTTCTTTCGGTAGCTTGGCGATTCTTCTAGGCATATCGTTGTTCATCTACGCATTCGTGAGCGTGTTTAGCGACGCATGCAGCGGCTTAGTCCCCGTTGAATCGTGATTTGGTTGAAGCCGTGAAGTTAATCACCGAGAGAGACGGACCGCGTCATAGCAGCGCACGAGTGGTAGCTTGAGCAAGGTAGATCTTGAAGCTTTTGACCGCTGACTTGGAGTGAATTTTTTTAAGGTGGGTGTTCGTAATAATCTTGTGCTGGGACCCGGGGGTAGTTGCGCTAAACGGGTCAAAGTGTCAAACTTTGCCCTCTGTTTTGGTGTCGGAAAATTATGGGAGAGGGGGATACTTTACGACTTGATCTACAGCCCTCTGTTTTGTTGGCACACGGATTGGTCAAACCTTCTTGTACGATGGGTGTACGGTACCCATCCATTCATGACGTTGTTCTACGGTCAGCGTTACGGCATGCTGCTTGATTTTGTTCACTTGTCGGTAGGACTAGGATGCCAAAATAGTTGGTGGTATTGCACAATCTAATTTCTTAGTTGTTTCTTTTTTGTTTCGTCTTTTATTAGCGGAATTAACATGTTTTCACATCATAATGATGCTTGTTTAGAAGAGCTAAGGTTTCTGCTCGTCTTAGTTTTATTTGGCAGAAAAGAATGCATGTATGACATTTGATCCCAAGTTAAGTTGCCACAGTCCAACATGTACTTTGGCATGCCCGCTTTCTTCAGTTCTGATCAGATACTCAGTATTGTTGTAGGATAGTTTCTATGTAGTTTTCTGGCGATCTTCTTTCGTTAGATACAGTAGATTATCTCAGGTATCTGAGATTTGAGATGTTGTGGTTTTCTCAACATTAAATGTTTGAGAATTCATAGTGGGTGGTTTCTTCAATGAAACAACGTCAGAAAATCCATTTCAATTACCGATATCGCCTTGTTTGGTTCTGATACTACTTAAAATAATTGCTTCCAGTAGTTCAGTGCCAGATTTACTTGAGTTGGTAGCTCAGTTTGTTTATGTTCTGACTTCTGATATCTACTGGTTCATTGCAGATTTTGTTCCTGCTGGATTTCTGAAATTTTACTGGAGGACTAGAGATATCAAGACACCAACAACAAACTAGTACAAAGTTTTCCTTCCAGTTAATCTGTTCCTGGATCTCCTTGCCATACGCGAAGCAGTGGATACTATGCAGTAATTGGTTAGGAGGTCTTTACTGAACCATAATGGCTGATACTCCAACTTCCCGAATGATTCATCCCTTCAGCAATATACCGAGCCAAAACCTGAAGCAGTTCCAGTATTCTGATAATCCACAGCACCCTTGCCACCCTTATAGGGCACCTTCAGACACCCACGTTGTGCCACATCATTATGGCCTAAAGTCACATTCACCGGATGCTGGTTATGAAAGCCAGGCTACTCCTAACAAGTACACATTGGACTCCTCTGAAGGTGCTGGTTGTATGAGACATGATTCTCCTTCCAGTCAAAGTTTCACAACCAGAAGTGGTAGCCCTCTATCTCAGGAAGACAGCCACTCTGACTCGACTGATGGATCTCCTGTAGGCGCCTCCTGTGTCACTGAGGATCCTAATGATCTGAAGCAAAAACTGAAGGATCTCGAGGCCGTTATGCTTGGGCCAGACTCGGAAATAGTCAACAGCCTTGAGAATTCGGTGGCAAACCAACTTTCCTTGGAGCCGGAGAAGTGGGTGCGCATGATGGGCATTCCTAGAGGCAACTTGAAAGAGCTACTGATTGCCTGTGCTAGAGCTGTGGAAGAGAAGAATAGCTTTGCTATTGATATGATGATTCCAGAGCTGAGAAAAATAGTTTCGGTATCTGGTGAGCCACTTGAGAGGTTGGGAGCCTACATGGTAGAAGGGCTTGTTGCCAGGCTTGCCTCCTCTGGCATTTCAATCTACAAAGCTTTGAAATGCAAGGAACCAAAGAGCTCTGACCTTCTGTCTTACATGCACTTCCTGTATGAGGCCTGTCCCTACTTCAAGTTTGGGTATATGTCGGCAAATGGTGCTATTGCAGAGGCTGTCAAGGGAGAAGACAGGATTCATATCATCGACTTCCATATCTCTCAAGGGGCTCAGTGGATCTCTCTCCTTCAGGCCCTTGCAGCCAGGCCTGGTGGACCACCAACTGTAAGGATCACTGGTATTGATGACTCAGTGTCAGCTTACGCACGAGGCGGCGGGCTAGAGCTGGTCGGAAGGAGGCTGTCGCACATCGCCAGCTTGTGCAAGGTGCCCTTTGAATTCCACCCACTTGCTATCTCCGGCAGCAAGGTGGAGGCAGCACATCTCGGAGTCATCCCCGGGGAAGCCCTCGCCGTGAACTTCACCCTGGAGCTGCACCACATTCCAGACGAGTCGGTGAGCACGGCGAACCACCGTGACCGCCTCCTAAGGATGGTGAAGAGCCTGTCGCCGAAGGTACTCACCCTGGTGGAGATGGAGTCCAACACGAACACGGCGCCATTCCCGCAGAGGTTCGCGGAGACGCTGGACTACTACACCGCCATCTTCGAGTCCATCGACCTGACGCTGCCGAGGGACGACAGGGAGAGGATCAACATGGAGCAGCACTGCCTCGCGAGGGAGATCGTCAACCTCATCGCGTGCGAGGGGGAGGAGAGGGCGGAGCGGTACGAGCCCTTCGGCAAGTGGAAGGCGCGCCTCACCATGGCCGGGTTCAGGCCGTCGCCGCTCAGCTCGCTGGTGAACGCCACCATCAGGACGCTGCTGCAGAGCTACTCGGACAACTACAAGCTCGCCGAGAGGGATGGGGCGCTCTACCTCGGGTGGAAGAGCAGGCCCCTGGTGGTCTCGTCGGCGTGGCACTAGCGTTGTGACTTTGTGAGGTGATCTGACGACGAACTTCCCTTGTAACCATCTTGGCTGGGGGCTTTAGAAAGCTATAGTGATCACGGACTGGTAAGGGTAGCTGTAACAATGGTGTTGTAATGGTAAGGTAGCGGCTAGGGTCAAACTCGAAAATGGGCAAAATGCTGATGAGGTGTAGAAGTGTAGTACATGTTTGAGAGTATATGTTTCAGTTTTTCTTTTAAATGTCTTGTAGTAATGTTGTGGCACACTAATGTCTATGATCAGAATTATCATCCACTATAAGCTAAAATATCCATTGGAATGCTGGCAAGTAGAGCTGAAAATGTAGCATCATGTTTCAACCGGGACGAATCCAACGGTCCGAGCATTCGTACGTGTATATCTTTACTGCCAACGGCATTGTACATATGCAGTGAGATACAAAGCTTTGTCACAAAAGAGAATTAGACAAGCTCACAAAACCAAATCAACCATAATCCATGTTCTATCCACATTCCACTGAAGGCGAAGATAGTTAAAGAAAACCAAATTCTGATGATCTAATTAATCTTAACGGGTTCACTGTACAACGAATATAGGGCCAGTGCCACATACAAGTATACAACAAGGCCTTTGCCGCTCCAGAAGACCCATGTGGTGTATTTTGCTGCAGCCCACAGGTACAGCTCTCGCCTCCGGTTTAACTGATGTGTCAATGATAGGAGCATCTTTCTGAAGAGAATGTCAATACGAAGCATTGGTAATATATGATTCTCGAGCTATAAGCATTAGTATAGACTCTCACGGACCCATGACTAAATTGCCGGCGGTACTGTAGCATAAGTTAGCCGAATGGTCCATCGGTGTGGCTTTGAAAGTAAAACCTTCACTAGGTTTTTCTTCTCTCGAACCATATATACTGCTAGCTGCATTGCCAGCCATAGTCGGCATTGCCATTGCTGGAAGTCCCATATTACTGTATACTGAACCCATGGGCTGCATTTGATACTGCATCTGATCAGAAACTGAGGACTGCAATTGGTTTGTGGCATCGCTGTGGTTCGGGCTGATTCCAACACCAAGATCAAGGCTGATGGTGTCACTTTCAGCTGCTTGAGAATATTGGTTTGGAAATGTCCTAGGTTCACATGCTCTCATCATGCCACCAAGGCCCTGCATATTGCTGTTAATTGGATGGACAACAGGCTTCATGGGGGGAGTGGACATCTCATGGCTCGCATTCCTCGATGCAGGGACTTCATGGTTATGTTTTCCTTCATATGTTGTTATGACTGATTTTGGATCATGTGATGCTCTCTCAACATGCTTCCTGACTGGGCATCCTGTATTTGTGCACTTGTAGTAACTCCTGCAATCATGAAATAAAATGAATATACAAGTTGCATCCTGTATATATATGGGTTATGGACACATACACCTATTCAATAAGTGATGGAAAATATCTGATTATATTGAACCATTAGAGCCTTAAGAGAAGGCCTAATTTCCAATTAAGTGATGCCCGGCATCCCAGTCTTAGCATTAAGCCCCTACAGCCTTACTCCCCAGCAGTATCACCGGACAATCCGACACACATGTTTTACAAATATGTATAAGGCAAAAAAATCTTATCTTCCTGATTTAAAATAACATGACCAGAAGATTATTGAACATTTTGTTGTTACTGTTAAAAATCTGTTGACATGTCAGAGAAAAAAAGAGGAGAATTTACTAGGAGCAATAGATGAAGAAAATAACAACTAACCGTGGATTGGGGTTTCCTTTAACTACTTTCTGGCCATACTTGCGCCAGCGGTACCCATCATCCAAGATGTCAACCTCACTAACCGTTTGTACTACAACACGAGGCTCACGGTTAGGCTTGCCCATCAAAGCAGCATCAATAGCAGCAGATTCCATTTTCCTGTTTGAACAGTTGTAAACAACACATTCAGTAGTATAAATGGGTGATTCTCGCCCTAGTGTGTAACAAGTTCAAATGAACCGCACCTTCGTTTTGACTCTAAATCATCATCCTCAACAGCATCATCTCCAGGGTAAGGTCTCCCTCCTCCGGCATCATTGTCATCATCACTAGCTGAGCCTGGAACAGGCTCAATCATACCAGCTGTATGTACTGCATTACCAAGAATGCTAAGAACATTTGAAGATTTGTCTGCATATAAAAACATAACACTTAAAAATCGCATAAAAGAACACAACAAAAACATTCATCCATATCACACGACTTTTCCTTCGGTGTATGGACTGGCAAAAATATACCAGCAGTGATGTACTGGAGTGCAAATACAGCTCAGAAAACTCTTATCAAATTTTGTTTTGTATGTTACAAAAAAAAAATGATTGGCAGGTTAAAATGGCCCGTGGAATTCAACTAAGTTGAGAAAAAAAACCACCCAAACGCAGTGCACAGCCAGGCTGCACTCAACCTCATGCAGGGGAGTTTTTTGGTGCAAAACCTGGGTTCGAGCTTAGGTCGGTGACTCGGCGTCCCCACTATTGGAGGCTCTACCACCACGCTATACGTTCATTCGCTGTTTTATATGTCAAATCATTCATTCCTTTAAGAATCTAAAGGAATATGAATCATAATTCTGCAAGAAATTCTTGAGAAGCAATAAGAAGTTCAGAGATGACATAAATAGCAAGAGAATTCACAAAAAAAAAAAGGGGGGGAATCAGATCCAAGAAGCAGGAGGTCAAGCTGCCAAACCAGAGGGATCCAACATCAGTTTTTAAAACAAAGGATAAAACCCTCACCATCAGTAGTTGCCACACCATCATATCTTTCTTCACCCTGGATTGGAGGAACTGCACCGGCAGACAGCCTCCTATTGGGTTGGGGCTTAGGGTGATTGTGACGCCCTTTATAAACCACTTCAGTAATCTGACCATCAAGCGAACGCTCCAATAGCTTTTTTACATCACAGTTAGGATGTGTGCACTTGTAATAGCTTCTCGGGTTCTCACTTCCCTTAACATGCTTTTGCCCATATTTGCGCCAGTTATAACCATCCTCTGCAGACTTTTCAGCCACACTTTCAGGCTGTGACTCCTGCATAGCATTTCCAGAGCTATTCATCTGATGCAACTCAGATGTACCAACTTCAGCAGGTGAGCTGTCAGTTAAACCAACCATTCCAACCAGTTGGCTCGGGGCACTTGAAACATTGACTGCGAGAGTTGACTCACGAGAACATAGAGGTATATTGTCGATCATCATATCATCAGATGACGGGGCAGTATTCAGGCTTTCATTTTTCATAGAAGTTTCATGCTTTTTGGGATCATTGATAGCAGAAGCCTACAGTACAAGACACGAGTACAGCAAAAGGTTATACAATGCAAAACTAAGTACAAGAGAAAACAAGGTGTAGGGAAAAAAAGGTAACAAGGGCACAAGGCATAGATGGATCACACAAAATATGTAATGAAGTTTGTTTTCCAAAAAAGAATCCACCATTACAAGATACTTGTCTGTACTTGTGAGAACTAAAGAAGAATGTGGAATTCGGTTAACAACAAAATGCAGAAGGACCTGATTTCATGAACATATTTTCATGTTAACATTAATTATTCTAAAGCTACAGAACTCATTAGATTGGTCCATTCAATTACTTGTATTCTGACCTCAAATTTTCACATACTTCTATAAATTTGCAGCCAGACTAGCACCACTCAAGTCTCACCTAGCAAGGAAATATTGTGTCTGTTATACCCTATTCTCATGATCTCACCAAAGATCTCATTTCTCCTTTCACAATTAATAGCTTGTATTTATGTTGCAAGACCCTGCTATAATCAAATCATACAATAAAGTCGGTGTGATCATTTATTAGACTTGAAGATGTAACCAGATCCATCCCAATTTTGGCACTGAAATTTCAAGACACCGAACCATGGACTAGAAATAACACAGCCTACAATAATAATAAAACGAATTTATTGTACTCCTGGTGAGGTTTGCGATTCACGTGAGAATATTTTGAATTAAACATAGGAAAACTTAAATATCAAAAGCTGGAACCTCAGATAGATTTACCAAGTAAAATGCAATATAGATCCAATAAATAGCATACCGTAAGGTAACAACTTTAGATCATGGAAAGGAAGTTAGCATAAGCACATTAGAACTTTACACTCCTTTTATGTACATCCCCAATATAAATTACACTGTTTTGGTGGGACCATTTGTAAACAACAAATGTTATTATTTTCTATGGAAATTTTTTCAAACTCTCAAATACAGTATACACAAATGAAGAATTACACAATACCAGGTAATCACTCAAAGAAAGGATCCATACCGTCGATTGAGAGGATGAATTCAGATGAGGCTTGAATTCAAAATCTCGAGAGCCACCATCTTCATGGGTGCTACCAGATGTTTTATCCCTAGGCGAAGGAAGTATGTCTGGATTTGCACTCTTGTTCATAATTGCAGCCATGCTCAGAGTACCAGTTGTCGGAGAGGGTTCAACCTAAACAGGGAAATTTTGATAATTAGTTTGCAAGCAAGGTAAGCATAATCTCTATAATTTTTTGAACATTCAACAATGCGCAACAGTATTACAGTGTACATGTTGAACAGTAACTTGCAGAAAGTATTTATGTCATGCTTAGTACAATACTTATGCCTCTAGTATGAAAAATTATCCAGAAACACTTGTCAACTAAATGTTACCTTCATAAATTCTTCATTTAATTAAAACCTGTTTGCCAAGCATCCCTATGTTTTGGAAAAGGAAACATCAAGAAGGTCGGCAAAGTAACGAAGGAACCAAGAGAAAGCAAGTGATATGAAGCTGCAAACAAGCACTCTATGCTCAGCAAGTAAATTCCAATTTGTGGGTTTTCACCGAGAAGAATCAGAACCGCCAATACAACACCTAAGGCCAGACCCAGCACTCGATATCAGTGAAGCAATCATTTCTAAACCAAGCCTATAAACTAACTCTCTTGCAGTGTTTGGTGCTTCCCTTACGAAACAGCAGCATTCCTTAGCATGCACACCACCAGCACAATAGCAGCCAAAGCCAAGGGGGGCGTTTCCTTATGTAAGGCCCTTTGAGGCCGCAACAAGAAAAATGCCACATGATGATTTGTTCCCCCGAGCCACCAAGTGTGTGCAGCACAGAATAATTCCCCCGAAACGCACAAACAACAGCTCCCACCTCACTCCACAGAAAATTGACGGCGCAGGGGCGCCCCAAAAGGAGAAACAGAGCAAAAACAACTATATCCGCGCGAACCCCGCCAAAAGTCAGTTCCAGAAGCCGCAAGGCACCACCAGAAATGCGAAAGCGCGCAGCAAAAGCGCATTATTCCGACGCCACGAGCCAATTCCGCGGTGCAAATGTCTCATAAACTAGAAGCATAAAGCTAATGCGCGCATCGGAATCCCTCCTTTCCCCCCCCCCCCCCCCCCGACACAGATTAATCCCCCGGCACGATGCGGGCGCCGAAGAAATTCGTAGATCCCGCAGTAACTAG